>NW_026607504.1:4112500-5392500 GCF_021117445.2 Syzygium oleosum
AGCATCTCATAGAGATCATTATCTTTCATGAACTCTTCTTTGCTGGCTCATGTGGGTATTATGGACCTAATAGATCTCCTGCAAAAACTTCCAAGTGATGTATGATTAGCCTAATGCAATTAACTTCGTGGGCTGAGTTTTGAATCTTGCAGCTCTAGGTTAAGTTCAATGTCACTATCAAGGCTAAACTCTTACTTATCTTCCCATGTAAATCAATTAGGTATTATCAACTACATAGTAATAAAAACATTGATTTCCCGTTATGGTAAAATCAATATACCTTCTTTCTTTTTGATTCACGAATGCTAGAGAACCTCTAGGCACTCAAATCAGTAAATGGTGATGTGATCGATACAGTGAACAAAGTCTTTATCGGGTTTTTCATTTAGAGTTTACGCATAGAACCTTCTAATGTACTTCTGGCATCCTTTCTGGGTCTTAGTGTGTTAGAGAAATTCCTTAATTTTCAATAGGATATGGCCTAAAATTTACTTAGGTATTTGATGCGATCGAGTGGCCTAGATACTATTTGGTTCCAAATACATTGTTGGTTTAAGTCTTAATGTCTTCTTTATATTATGATACATGGATGTGGTTTAAGCCTTAATGTCTTCTCTATATTATGATACATGGATGTGGTTTAAGCCTTAATGTCTTCTCTATATTATGATATAGGGATGTGGTATCGGGACTCGCCTCTTTGCATGGCAAGCGAATAATCCATCGGGACTTAAAGCCTCAAAATGTCTTGATTACTAAGGATCCAATATCATTAGTTGCTAAGCTGTGTGATATGGGCATTAGCAAATGTCTTCCTCAAGATAAATCTTCTTTGGGACGTCATGCCACCACTGGTAAGTGATCATGACAGCTTTATTCAGACCTTTGAACTTCTTTTCCTCATGATCGATCTGTGCATAATCTGAATTTTTACGTGGTTATCATCTTTAGATTCTTGGCTAAAACATTCCGACTAATAATTTAACTAGCTAGACCAATCTCTTCTTATAAAGAATATGTTATATTGGAAGTCAGGTTGCTTTGCATTGCTTTTTATGTTGTGGTAAAGTTTGTGGAGATTAACAGTTTTTGCCACTCTCTCCCTTCATTGATTGGTGAATCTATCGTATTCATCTATATATCGTTCCAGTGATGGTGAATTTTTTGTTGATCTCTGATATTTGTCTTGCAGGTTGTGGAACCTCAGGATGGCAAGCTCCTGAACAGCTTGTTCATGGGCGCCAAACATGCGCAATGGATATGTTTAGTTTAGGTTGTGTCTTGTTCTTTTGTGTCACTAGTGGAGGACATCCATTTGGTGAATATCTAGAACGCGACATGAATATTATGAACAAGAAAATGGACCTGTCCTTGGTGGAATCCATACCAGAAGCTCATGATTTGATTTCGCATTTGCTAAACCCGGATCCTCAATTGAGGTGAGAGTGCTATCATCTTTAATTTGCATCACTACCATTTTCATTGGGCTATTTGATAAATTTAGTAACCATTATTAGTTGACTATTTTCCATCTTCTTGTATGCTCAAATCTTATTAGTATGAAAGGTAGCCTGATTTTCGTTGAACTTGGCTCAAATATCTGTCCAGCCGGTGTGGTTCTACTTGATGAGCAAAAAACGTGTAGGTCACATTCATTTCTTTGGGCAAATGACAATAGAAGCCTGAGAAAATATTGACCACGTGATACACTAAATGCTTTTGACAATTGTGATATTCCAATGGAAAATGGTCATTGTCAGAAGCTTGTTATTAGGGCTATAAGTTTCTTACCTGCCCACGAACATAAAAATGCACTATTTAATGGATTCTTGCTATACATCCACTGAAGAGGATTCCGAGAATTTAGTATATGGCGCTAACTATGAAGTTGGAGAATAGCACTCTCGCTTCCCAATCTTTTGTCTTGAAGAATCATAGGGACTGAGTGATTATATTGCTAATTTAAGATATTTGGAGTAAATCATTCCTGGCTTCTTGTCATAGTCAAATAATAGCCTTCATCCTAGAGTCAATAAGTCGTGAAGTGCGTTGAAGTTTTCAGACATTTCGGTTACTCTCTCATTTGAGCTAATGTGCTTTTAATTGTTTTAGAGATTGTACCAATGCCATGTTTGTGACGCATTTGAATTCGAGAAGTCGGCCCCATCTCCGTGTTGTTTGTTTAATTGATTTCTTTGAGCATTTTGGGTTACAATTCATTTTTTGTGATAATTTTCCAAGGGTTGATAGTAAATTGCTTTTAATTACTGGCAGACCAAAGTCATCGGACGTGCTTCGCCATCCATTTTTTTGGAGTTCAGAGAAGAGACTGTCTTTTTTTCGTGACGCCAGCGATAGAATACAAGAGAATGTTGTTGGGGCAATCGGGTCAGATCTTCTGAACGAATTGGAGAGCAAGGCACCACTGGTTTTTGCTGGGAATTGGGACAGCAAAATAGAACCTATATTTATGGCTGAGATACATGGAGGGCGCAGGCGCCCCTGCTACGACTATAGCCGTGTCGGAGACTTATTGCGAGTCGTGCGAAATAAGTTGAGCCACTACAGAGAACTTCCAGAAGATGTTAAGGTACTCTCTGTGTGTGTTGAATTGTTAATGATTTCTGCAGCGGCACATGCATGTAAGGCTTCTCCGGTAACTTTTCAAATCTCGGATTGTATGAACTTGGGCCTCATAGCAAGCCTGTTATTTGCTTTGACGATGGTTTTGGCAGGAACTCGTCGGACCGGTTCCCGAGGGTTATGACAATTACTTTGCTGAACGATTCCCGGGACTCTTGATGCTGTCATATAAAGTGGTATCCCAGTTCTGCAAAGAAGACGAACGCTTTCGGGAGTACTTGGGAAGTGTTGATGCAGTTTAACCCTTTGGCTAAATTACCCACGGTGATTCTTCTTCAATCCAGTCGGTGGTGGCTCAAACATTACAGGTGCATTCCGCCCGTTGTTTTGTTGTGTCTATTTTTCTTGGTAATAGAAATCGAGTTGGACGGCCTTAGGGCCCTTGTTTGTGTATGTAATGTATTGTTGTTCGTATCAAATACTTTTTGCATACTATCACCTCATACTTTAAATGTATAGTGTATTGTTCTTGATATTGCAAATATTATATATTATATTTTATTTCGTGCAATTCCTTTGAATATCGCAATTTATAAATTTATTTTTCTGTATTTTATTGAAAAACTTAATGGCCAGCCCTAGCAGCGACTTTTATTAAGAAAAAGTACTTCCCACCTGTAGTAGTTTAGCAACTTCACCACCTAGTTAGTAATTTTTCATGTGGAAATCTAAATATCAAAAGATAAATATATAGGCTAAGTAGATCTCAAAGGAGTAGGTAACTTTCTCAGTCATAAAATGTCAATCTACTAGCAAGTTAGTAGTTATCTATGAAATAAACATTACTCTGTTAAGAAGTAATTACCCACACGGTTAATGATTTTCCTATGTAATTTCTAACATATCACCGCCTCACCGGTATTGACTTTCTCGTATAGTTGATAAAATTTCTCATTGTAGCTAATAGCTTTGGATATTAAAGTAATGATCTATAAGTGATTAAAATACTGAAAAAAATTGACTTCCATGTATTTCAAAGCCTCTAAAAGAAAAAAAATGGAATAAAAGGCATTAAAAGCTCTAAACCTTATACGTATAAAGTACAATTGATTCCTAATGTTTTTGAGTTAATTGCAATAATACTATATCTTCTTCGAAAAATGCAATATCCTTGCACGGAATGACAAGTTGCCTTGCGGCACTCATAAATTGGCTGCATTGCAACTTTAAATTGTGTTGTTCGATAGAGTTTTACAACTTTTTCTTATAATTAAAAGTAAAGGTCTAGAACTTGATTGCACCAATTAAAATTTCCATTACTTTATTACACTTTTCAATAAAATGTTTAAGATTCCTTTGCATCAATTAAAAAGGCTTATGATTTGAATGCATTTCGTACTTAGAATTTCGGACTTTATGTTGCATTTTTCCGAAAATTAGCTATCAATGAATAAGCAATTACTAACTAAAGTCTCTATAAAATTTCAAATCTCCCTTGTCATAAATCAATCAGCTGCGTCGCCGACGCACGCGGCAAAAAATGTGAAGGCACTTCTTTCACCTACTTTAGGGTATACACATCTAAATACATTGTGATTTGCTGGTTGACCAATTCATTGACGCGCAAGGAGAGGGAAAGGCTACTCTCACTCTTCTCTACTTCACCTTCCACCCTTTTTCAATAATTTTTTCTTAATTTTATTAAGATTATAATTAACTAAGCAGTTAGTAAACCTTGACATGGCACAAAAGAGTATGGTTCGGTATGCTGCCGTATCACAACTTGATTTTGACATAAAAATGGGATATCGCCATCGGGGTTGATTTCTTTTGAATTTTTTCAAGTGTTGAGATTTTGACACGAGGTTGACCTTAAAGCAAAATCGACAAAGTATATTTCATAATAAATGTAACTTTATTCTTCTCTTTTTTCTTCCCTTTCTTCCTTGCTTTTGTTTGTCTTTACCTCGGTATAATCCGAAATGAGGTGTGCTAATTTGAAGTTAATATGGCTTTTTTTTAAAGAGCTCTATGTATTTTCGAACTTATAAAGTCAGGTGATAGTGATTTTTTAATGGAAAAAATAACAAGCAAGTTATTGAATTAAATATGCAGTGTCTTATGGATTTTAACATATTAAAAAACTTTGGGTTAATATCACAAAAAATCTTAAATTGGTGTGATAAATGCACTCGAAATTAATTTTTTAATTATCAAAAACTCCAAAATGGTACATTTGTGGCAAATTTATTCAAAATTTATTTTTTAACCACAAAAAATCTCTAATCGGTACACTTGGGATAACTTTACATTTCGTTAATTTTCGTTAAATTGTATTAATATCATGAAAAATCATAACACGGTGTTTGGAAATAAGAGACGCGTTCTTGCGAAATATAGAACTATTTTTCAAATAAAACAAGACAAAATAACGAATTCTTTTACCTGTTATTATTACAAAACTAAAACCAATTCTTCTCAGTCGTTCGGCCCACGACGCTCTCTCCCTCTCTCGCGCCTAATTGCCCTAATTCCCCTTTCTTCACACCTCGCGCAGCTTCGTCGCTCACTCTCAGACTCTCTTCCACTGAACATTTGAAGAAGAGCGACGGCTTTTCAGGTACCATTTGGTCTTTCAGGTTCGGCCTTTCTGGGTTTTGCTTTCTGCTGCGCGTCTCTGAGTATTCTTTTTCGTTCTCCGCTTTGGTCGGTTGCGTCGAGTTCCTTGGGTCCCTGGCTGTGGATTAGGTTTCGGGTTCTGGGTACTTTGCTGTAACTGGCCGGAGTTTCCAGATCCGCGACTGTTCATGGGTTGAATGTCTTGAGCTTCTTTCGGGCACGAAAATCTTAATCTGTTCTCAAGGGTTGACATTATGAACGCTCATTTGAATTTGATGTTTCTCTGTGTTGCTTCTCTTGGATTTGTTTGTTTACTGCCTATTGTTGTGAGAAATGCTGGCCATACGTGTAGCTAGAGACTGCTGCTGTGTCGTCTCCTTTTCAGGACAGTTTTTGATGGATATGTTTTCTTAGTTCGTGCACTGTGGACTGTACACACAGGCTTCTATGTTTTTGATGTATATGTTTCCTATTCCCTAGGAAAAAAAATTATAATGGCCATTCTTGGATCCACCCGGGAACCAGACCGGGTCCGGTCTGATATGGGCATTAGTAAATGCCTTCTTGAAAACGAATCTCCCTTGGGATATCATGCCATCATTAAGTACACCATGACAACTTTATTCAGACCTTTGATCTTCTTTTCCTCAAGATTGATATGTGAAGCTCCAGATTCCTGTCTAAAAAATTTAGACTGATAATTTACTTGTTAGACCAATCATTTCTTTTAAAGAGTACATTGTGTTGGAAGTCAGGTTGCCTTGTATTGCTTTTTATTTGTGGTAAAGTTTGTGGAGGTTTAACGCCATTGCCTCTCTTTGACGAGTGAGTCTATCATGTCCATACCGGTGATAATTGATCTCCGATGTTTGTCTTGCAGGATGTGGAACCTCAGGATAGCAAGCTTGTGGAACCTTGGATGGTAAACACCAGAACTGCTTCTCTATGGGTGCCAAACACGCACAATGGGTATGTTTAGTTTAGGTTGTGTTTTTGCATTATTCGTGGAGGACATCCATTTGGTAAACGTCGTGACATAAAAATTGAGATCACCATAATAGACTTGTTCTCGGTGGCATACATAGCAGAATCTCATGATCTGATTTTCGCATTTACTAAAGTCAGATCCTAAATTGAAGTGAGATTGCTGGTGCATCACTGTCATTTTCATTGCGCTGTATGATAGATTTTTGTAACCATCTTTTGGCTTAAATATCTGTTCCTTTACTTGATGAGCAAAAAATGGTTAGATATTTAAGCCAAGTTTGACAAAATTCAGGCTATTTTTAATACTCATAAGATTTGAGGATCAAGAAAATGGAAATTAGTCAAATAACAATGGTTACAAAATCTATTAAATAGCGCAATGAAAATGGCAGTGATGCAAATTAAAGATGACAATACTCTCACCTCAATTTAGGATTCGGGTTTAGTAAATGCCATATCAAATCACGAGCTTTCGGTATGGACACCACCAAGGACAAATCCATTGTGTTGTTCTCAATTTTGATGTCGCATTCTCGATATTTACCAAATGATGTCCTCCACCAATGATGCAAAGAAAAGTACACAACCAAATGTTGTTTGGCGCCCACCAGGAAGAAGCAGTTCAGGTGCTTGCCATCCGAAGGATCCACAACCTGCAAGACAGACATCAGAGCAGCTATCACCACTAGGACCATATATTGATTGGGAAACGAGTATTTATAATGAATCTTGATTTGGAAACATACAGATGAAGAGCTTAACAGAGGAGTGTAAGTGCAATTCAACCAAAGTAGGGGTAGTTCAATAGGAAACAACTGGCTTTTGTAGAAGGGTCATGTAGCATCAGTTTGGAGTTGTCCTCATGTTGTTCCTTATTTAGGTTTCCCCCGCGAATTTGAGTTGTTCTGTTGTGTCATCTGAAAATGTGCCACCCAGCTTCTTGTGGCACCTGACATAATATGAAAATATCCTTTGCATGTTAAACCCAGTCCTAATAATTATTTTTCTCCTCTGTCGTCTTGATGATCTTACCGTGTCTCATTTCATTTTGTGTTAAAGAATTTCCTGTCAATTTGGTATTGCTATCAATGCCTTCGAGTAGGATTTCTGTTCCTAGCTGCTAGTTAATCAATTATTGGTAGAGGGCACACGACCACCTTGTTCACACTTGCCTTCATTGATCTTAAATGTCTAATTAATGGAAAACATCAGTTGGTTCAGATGTCTTGTTGGTTTAAGTCCTAAGATCTACTCAAGGTTATATCATACAGGGATGTGGTCTCAGGGCACATCCATTTACATCGGTTGGGAACGATTCATCGAGACTTAAGCCTCGAAATGTTTTTATTACTAGGGAATTATGTGCTAAGTTATCTGATTTGGGCAGTATAGACTCTTCCCTGGGATACATCTTCCTCAGAATATCATGTCACTGTAAGTGCTCTTGACAGCTTTACCTGGACCCTCGATCTTCTTTGCATTTGAGATTGATCCATGCAGGTCTGAATCTATTAGGTGATACTATAACCATCAGTTGTATAATTTCAACTGTAAGAGCTGTCTTTTTTTCTAAAGAAGACCTTATATTGAAACTTTGCTGCCTACATTGTGGTATGATTTTGGAGATCTAACGGTTTCTGCCGCCGTCTCTTTTGATTGGCCATTGAATCCGTAATGCCACCTCTGTATCTGTCTGAGTGACAATGGCTCTTTAACAAATTTAAATACCCGATGTCTATCTTGCAGATTGTGGCTGATAGGGATTGCAAGTGTCTGAACACCTTTGTCCTGTGCAGCAAACATGTTTAGTTGATGTGTTTGGTCTTGGTTGCATCTTGTTCTTTTGCGTCACTGGCGGAAGACATCCATTTGGAGACAATCCAAAGGGCGATAGTAATATCGAGGATAATTCGATGGATTTGTCTCCCGTGGAATTTATGCCAGAAGTCACAGATTTGTTCACACGTTTACTGAACCCCCATCCTGACCTGAGGTGAGAGTACTGCCATAGAATTTGCATGATCTCTCTTCCTTTCTAACCTTCAGTGGATTTTGTGCAAGTCATATGTAGCACTCAAATTTCTGTGTATCCGTTCCTTCTAGAAGTACGACGACCAAACAACATTGAACCATAAATGCCATTGATAGTCATACATGTTCCAATGTAAGCCAATTACATGTAAAACCGTGGTCAGTTAGCTGCTGCAACTTGTCAGTACTCGAAAATGCACACGCCAATCATTACTAATGTAATATTTAGGGGACTGAATGATTCTCAGGGATTTTAACTATGTTTCTCGCTAGAATAGTAGGTTAGAGAAACTTGGTTTCATTTTCTAATTTTTCGACGAAGATGCTTAGTGAATTACTGAAGTCGGTCTATCTCCTACGGCCAAACAACAAAGACATCTGCATTCTGAACTCTTCTGATGTCTGGCAGGCCAAAGACATTGGAGATGCTTCACCATCTACATTTTTGGAATTAAAAGACGAGACTGTCCTTTCTCCAAGACATCAGCGACTGGGTAATATTGAAAGCTAGGGGAACTAATCCTGATCTTCTGGAAAAATTGGAGAGCATTGCTTGGTGTGTTTTCGACGAGGAATGGAACGGAAAGATAGATAGTGAAGTCATTAAGCATATGCGTAGGTTCAGGGCCTACTAGTTTGAAAGAGTCAGGGACTTGCTGCGAATAGTGCGAAACATGTTTAGCCATTCCATAGGACTTCCACCGAAAATTCAGGTATGTTTCTACTTTCCAGTGCAACTACTGCAGGAAAATTTCGCATCTACGATGACAAGGACATTACTGATTACATTACTATCACCAATACGTGAAGTCATTACTTTATATTCAAAATTATCTATCTACTTTACAGTCATTAAACACGTCTTCTGGTGAACTATCGCTGTAAGGTTACATGTGATTGCTGCAGCTGAATCTCGGCAAGGCTTATAGAGTGAATGTATCCGCGAGCAGTAGTGTGGACTTTGTGGCTCAAATTCAATATTGTTCTGATGGTTGGTTGTGGCAGGAGATAGTTGGATTGTCTCCCGAGGATTTGGACAGCTATATCGTGAAACGATTCCCCAGACTCTTGATTGAAACGTACAGATTCATCTCCATGCGCTGCGAAGATGAGGAACGCTCTCCCTTTCTGGAGTACTTCAACTGGTGATCCCAATGGTTTATTAACAATGAACTTGGCAATAATTCGGGTCGATAAACACAATTTGCAGGATGGTTGATTTCGGCATCGTGCGTACCAAGACGAAACATAAACATTTAGGAAACCTGTGTAAATGTTTATATGATGTATATGGTTTGTGGTAAATTGCTATCTAGAGGTGATGGATTCATGCCTGTATATGCCCGAAAGAGAAGACAGAATTTTCAGAACACGTTGACCCACTTTCCATTAGCGTAAGATATATCATACTGTAATTTCTGCTGCAAATGTTATTTTTTGACTGAACAAAATGGACTTAATCCAAAATAAAATTGAGTGATAATTTACATTAAGATTAATATACTAAATGATGCGACAGATTTCAAATATTCGAGTTACCAAGTGATCCATGTTGGACTGTGCGAGTGTTGACCAACTGCTTGAATTGGGTTGAGCGCAGGGCTTAAAAATATTGAATTTTCTGATTAATATCGCAAAAAATTCCAAACTATTACATTCATATAACATTTATCATAAACTAATTTTTGTGTCGCAAAAAAATCTAAATTGATACACTCGTGACACGTTTAGTCTAAATTAATTTTCATGTCATGTAAAATCCCAAACTAAATCTACCCTCCATTAACTTTTGTCAAGTATCTCGTAAATTGTGATGTGAAAACACGCATGTACAACTTGGATGATCAGCATGTGACGAGAATCCAATGTGGAAATTCAACATAAATGGGTTCCCTAAATGATGTCATTTTCAAGAAGTCAAATGTGAAGAACTGAACTGAGATTGGGATATCCGCAAAAATATGCTAATTTTGCTTAAGAGCTCTCTCACGTTTTGAAAATTTGCTAAAACTTCCAATTTTGCCTTAAGATTATGGTAGTCATACCGGTTTTGGATTTTTTGAGACACGAAAATTATTTTGCGGTAATTGTGGCACAAGTACACTAGTTTAGGATTTTTTCGTGATATGAAAATTAATTTCAGATAAATGTGATGCGAGTGTATTAATTTGATTTTTGTTGTGCTGTTAATCCCAAATTTTCTTCGCAGAAACAATCCGACCTAAGCGATACTTAGCGGGCTGGCTTGAGCCTTCGAAGAAAATCGATTCCCATTCTGTTGTGGCAATTCGGTGGAGTATGTTTCTGTATGTTGCCATGATGTGAGCTTGGTTCTTTTTTGTATTAAGAAGTTATGCCACAGTTTCATAGGATCTGTATGGTCAAATGGCATAATGCGGTTGGTCATTATAGGGTTCGAGCAGAGTATAAGTCTTCAGACGTGCATGCGTCTGGCGAGAAGAAACTGCTTATTTCTCTTGTGTTTCGAGTTTTAAATTTGAACATGAGTCGAATCTGCCGCATTAGGGGCATTTAGTCTAGTTAGTGAATTTTGCGAGGACAAAAACCCTGCATATGAGGGGAAGAGCAGAAGGGATCAGAGAAAGCGAGAGATGCTCACGATCAGGTCCAATGGTGATGCTTGCGTTTCCTGAAAGCACACCGCCGATATCAGAGGATCGAACGGTTCATCTTGGATCTTGGAGAAGCACCGTGTTCGAAGTTGATTCTCTGACTGGAAGACTGGTACGCGTCTATGGTTCATCAGATTTTCCGTCTGCCTCTAGAAACGACATGGAAGAGAGACGAGGTACTGTTTTATTTGTTAATGATGCGAAGGATTTCGCAAAGTCGAACTCTAACAACGAGCAGCCTCGTCCGAGGACCACTGTTCTGCTCTGATTTCCGATAAGGTTTCGTGGAGCTTGTCCCTAGCTGAAACAGAGGCTTCCTTACTTGGTGAAGAAGACAATGGTCATTCCGGTAGTGCACCTCCTGTTGATTCGAGATATAGACTTGGTTGGGAATGTGGAGACCTCTTTACTATGCAATTCTCTTGCTCTTGTCCGCCTATTGTCGTTCACGTTCGAATTTGTCAGATGTACAATTCATCTTCTAGACCTTCTCAGCCTGAGATTGGTCGATCCTTGAGTTTTGAGCCCAAGAAAGTGAGGCTTCCTTCTTCTGATCTCATGCTTCATCAGCAACTGAAGATGGATATTATGGTAAGGTTGCAAAACGAGGATATGCTTTTGATGTGATACTGTCACTACCTGCTCCAGAGATCCATAATTCACGAGTTGTCTGTCGGTCGGGCTTACCATACAGCCTTCTACGGCGATATTTCGTGCATCTCTTTTGAGCAGTCAGAAGCTTCATCTGTCATATTGATGATCTTTTTTATCATCGACTGGTTTGTCTACTATTCCGTTCAAGTGCCAAACGAACAACCGAAGCTGTTGGGGAATTCTCGTAATAATTGGATTCGGAAAAAGAAGATGAGAAAAATGCTTCCTTCGGACACCTATCATATTTGCATGCTTCGACTAGTGGACACTTGGAAATAGGTTACATGACTAAGCAAATTGCACGTCCATTACTGCCAAAGAAGTTTATCCTATAAATATGAGTATTAGTGGAATTTATTTGGCCTTCTTGAAATTGAGAAATTGGCACAAAGGGATGTAGCCGAATTTGGAAAACAAAAGAAAAGAAAACGAGAGAGATTTCAAGTTCGTCAAACTCAAAGTAGCTTTTATTGTTTGGTTTTGCAAATCTCTTTTTTCAAATTGTAAACTTATGTCAGTGATTAGATTTATTATAAGTAATGAAAGGCATAGCACGGCATGATAATATAGAAAGAGAAATTTTTTTGTTGCATACATTTTAGATCGGGCATTTACTACCATTTTGATTATTTGAAATGACATAGAAAAACATTTCTTGAAAATAATTATGAATTGATTAATTGTGAAATGTTCTTAAAATGCTTTTATGAAAGACTTGCAAAAGGTTATATGTAGTAATTGTGAACCTGGTTATATAATGTATTATGTTTTGAAAGGTTATATGTTTTATTTTGTGAAACCGATTTATGATATAGATACTAAATTGGTTTTGTGGATTTTGGGATGATGTTAGTAGATTTATACTCATTATCACTGTGAACCCCATTGAGGAGTTTGTAATTATGCATGTTATTTCAGGATATCTTTCTAAGCTGAACCACCGACTCATATAAGTGGAGACATAGCAAAGAGGAAACTTGGTTGCCTCTGTCACAGGGCGTTAAGCATGACGCAGTTGAATATTAGGAAGTAGATTGATTAATAGAATGGACCATTGATGTTTAATTTGATATTGTTGATGAATTAAGTATTTTCAATGTGTATAAAACTCAATTGAAATGAAATAATTCATATTTGATTTGGGACGTATACCATAATCTAGTTCGGATTATTGAGTTTATGGTATTTTTTTATAAATATGCACGGTAGATGTTCAATTTGCTTATAAGAGATATGTACTACTCATTATACCATTGATCTTAAATACTTTTCAAGTTGTTTAGCTAGCGGCAAGTATGACGAGGAATTTTGGGTAACTAAATTTTGGGTGTGAGTTGAGATAGTTAAATATATGTTTGATATGGTATTTGTTGATATTTAGTTTATTAGTTTTGAAAGTATATATCCATATTACTGTTTTCATTATACATATAGAAGGATGTACATATATTTTAATAGTATTGTAATGGTTATATTTGAAGTTGCGTGTTCTTTGAGTAGCAAAATGGCCATATCATTTCCCCTACTAGAGTAAGGATCTTGGGATGCGACAATTCTAATTTCAAAATAATCTGGAAAGCATATGTTTCGAGGGAACGACGAAGCAACCACGTTAATGTTAGGAGTGACGATGAGGACGATCGTAATTTGGAATAGCCAATAATCAATGGTGGATAGCGAGGTTAAAACTTAAAAGAAAGGGTGAACCCCTGAACACAAAAAGGAAAACGACGATCGAAAATGAAACCCCAAGCACCTCTTCTCCGCCTCCGTCTCCTCCCTCGCCCTCTCCGCCTCCATCTCTCCCGCGTTCGTTAGCAGATCCAGCGACCTGCTCAACATACTCGACGACTCGGAAGGCGTCACGGACCGAGATCCGGCGATCCAAGGCCACGATTCCGTCGACATAATATGTTGAGGTCGTTTGAACTCAACGTTTTGCCTAGCCTACAGGAACCACCTTCCAAGAAGAAGAAAACGGGCAAGCCTTCTTCAGAAAACGAAGGTAGGCTTGACAATAGTAGGAGCAATGATGACTTATTGTTGATGGGAGAGACTGTATTTGTTTTGGATCCGCCTATTCTACCTTTTCCGATTGAGCTAGAGAGTAATGGCAGTTCAGAGGACAATCACGTCTCTTCAGAAAACGGAGGCAGGCTTGACAATAGTAGGAGCAATGACGACTCTTTGTGGACGGTAGGGACTTAAATTTTATCAACCGGTACCTTGCAATGTTTGAATGACGACTCTTTGTTGACGGTACGGACTGAACCTTTATCACCCGGTACCTTGCAATGTTTGAATGATTTTCTCACTCCCATTTTTGAGCTAGAGAGTAATGGAAGTCCCGACAGAGAGGACAATCACCTCTCTTCAAAAAAATGAAGGCAGGCTTCGCTATAGTAGGAGCAATGATAACCTATGGATGAAGCTTAGGCTGCGCATGGCAACCATTTTGTGCCCAAAATCTGATTATGGGCAGAAATGATTCTTTTTGATTTTGTGTCCGAAAATAATTTCTAAGCATTTAAAGGCGTTTGGTAACTGCCCAAAATTTTTGTTCTTAGAATAGAAAAAGAGCAGAAATGCGTTTCGTAACTACATAAAATTTCTTTTTATTAATAATATTTTGAATTTTTTAATATTTATTTCTTTTTTTTCCTTTTTTTTTCTTTCTTTCCCCTTCCTTTCTTGGCCATGGCCGGCCGCCGGCGACCGACCACAGGCCAGGGCCGGCGAGGGCGTTGCGGCCCTCGTCGCCGCCCTCGCCGATGGCGACGGCGAGGTCAGCCTCGCCTTGGCTGGGCGAGGCCGTGAGCCGCCCTCGCCGGCCCTGGCCTGTGGCCGATCGCCAGCGGCCGGCGGGTTGCGGGGTCAAAGAACAACAACAACCAAAAAAAAGAAAAAAACCAAGAAGAATCAGTTTTGAAAAAATTGTTTCAGAATCAAGAAGCTACAATTTTTTTTTATTCTTGATTTTGTTCTAAAACTGATTCTGGGCACAATTTTTTGCAAAATTGTGCCCGGGCACAAAAAATTTAAAAAACGGATTTCTGTTTTCAAACTGATTCTGGGAACAAAAGAATAGAATCAATCACTATTTGGCAAGTTGTGAAACAGGCCCTTAATAACCTTCCTGGTGGTGGCATCGGGAGTACAATTGGTAAACTCCTCGTATCAAATACAGAAATCGCTAAGGGAAGTAATGGGACCATTGTCTTCGAGGGCTTTTATGAACTTCGACGTGTTGCGGTCAAACGACAAGTCAAGGGTCATCATGATGATGATGTCTTCAACGAGATTAAGAATTTGACAGAATCTGATCTACATCCAAATATTGTTCGGTATTATGGAGTGGAGTACGACCAGTATTTCGTGTATCTTGCTCTAGAGCGTTGTGCTTGCAGCTTAGATGATTTAATTCAAGCACATTCAGAATCTTCAAATAACTCTGTCTTCCCTAATGATCCAGCATCAACGGTTAGTTATAAATCCAAATTGGATTCTGTTAGGGATGCGATGCAGGATTTTAAGTTGTGGAGGCCAGATAGACATCCCTCACCTTTCTTTATTGAATTTGATGAGGTAATTTTTATGTTTTCATTTGAATTGAGAGATATATGAAGTATGTTGCTTATTGAGGCACTCCAAAAATCAACTCACATATTTGTATTTGTGTTGGGCTTTCCGACATATGTTTTACATGACTCAAAAGCATCTCATAGAGATCATTATCTTTCATGAACTCTTCTTTGCTCTGGTGCTAGTTGATGGACTTAATAGATCTCCTGCAAAAACTTCGATGTATGATTAGCTTAATGCAATTAATATCGTGGGCTGAGTTTTGAATCTTGCAGCTCTAGAGTCACAGGTTAAATTCAATGTCACTATGAAGGCTGAAATCTTACTTATCTTCCAATGTAAATCAATTAGGTATTATCAATTACGTAGTAATAAAAACATTGATTTCCCGTTACGGTAAAATCAATATACCTTCTTTCTTTTTTATTCATGAATGCTAGAGAACCTCTGGGCACTCAAATCAGTGAATGGTGATGTGATCGATACAGTGATGAAAGTCTTTGTCAGGTTTTCATTTAGAGTTTACGCATATAACCTTCTAATGTACTTCTGGCATCCTTTCTGGGTCTTAGTGTGCTAGAGAAATTCCTTAATTTTCAATAGGATAAGGCCTAAAATTTACTTAGGTATTTGATGCGATCGAGTGGCCTAGATATTATTTGGTTCCAAATACATTGTTGGTTTAAGTCTTAATGTCTTCTCTATATTATGATACATGGATGTGGTTTAAGCCCTAATGTCTTCTCTATATTATGATATAGGGATGTGGTATCAGGACTCGCCTATTTGCATGTCAAGGGAATAATCCATCGGGACTTAAAGCCTCAAAATGTCTTGATTACTAAGAATCCATCATTAGGTGCTAAGCTGTGTGATATGGGCATTAGCAGATGTCTTCCTCAAGATCAATCTTCTTTGGGATATCATGCCACCGATAAGTGATCATGACAGCTTTATCCAAACCTTTGATCTTCTTTTCCTCATGATCGATCCGTGCATAATCTGAATTTTTACGTGGTTATCATCTTTAGATTCTTGGTTAAAACCTTCCGACGAATAATTTAACTTGCTAGACCAATCTCTTCTTATAAAGAATATGTTATATTGGAAGTCAGGTTGCTTTGCGTTGCTTTTTATGTTGTGGTAAAATTTGTGGTGATTAACAGTTTTTGCCATTCTCTCCCTTCGTTGATTGGTGAATCTATCATATTCATCTATATATCGTTCTAGTGATGGTGACTTTTTTGTTGATCTCTGATATTTGTCTTGTAGGTTGTGGAACCTCAGGATGGCAAGCACCTGAACAGCTTTGTCGTGGGAGCCAAACACGCACAATGGATATGTTTAGTTTAGGTTGTGTCTTGTTCTTTTACGTCACTGGTGGAGGACATCCATTTGGTGAATGTCTAGAACGCGACATCAATATTAAGAACAAGAAAATGGACCTGTCCTTGGTGGCATCCATACCAGAAGCTCACGATTTGATTTCGCTTTTGCTAAACCCGGATCTTAAATTGAGTTGAGAGTGCTGTCATCTTTAATTTGCATCACTACCATTTTCATTGGGCTGTTTGATAGATTTAGTAACCATTGTTAGTTGACTATTTTCCATCTTCCTGTATACTCAAATCTTGTTAGTATGAAAGGTAGCCTGATTTTCGTTGAACTTGGCTCAAATATCTGTCCGGCCGATGTGGTTCTACTTGATGAGCAAAAATGTGTAGGTCCCATTCATTTCTTCTGGCAAATGACAATAGAAGCCACGTGATACCCTAAATGCTTTTGAACAATTGTGATAATCCAATGGAAAATGGTCATTGTCGGAAGCTTGTAATTAGGGCTATAAGTTTCTTACCTGCCCACGAACATAAAAATGCACTATTTAATGGATTCTTGCTATACGTCCACCGAAGAGGATTCCGAGAATTTAGTATATGGCACTAACTATGAAGTTGGAGAATATCACTCTCGCTTCCCAATTTTTTGTCTTGAAGAATCCTAGGGACTGAGTGATTATATTGCTAAATTAAGATATTTGGAGTAAATCATTTCTGGCTTCTTGTCACAGTCAAATAATAGCCTTCATCCTAGAGTCAATAAGTCGTGAAGTGCGTGGAAGTTTTCAGACGTTTTGGTTACTCTCTCATTTGAGCTAATGTGCTTTTAATTGTTTTAGAGATTGTACCAATGCCATGTTTGTGATGCATTTGAATTCGAGAAGTCGGCCCATCTCCGTGTTGTTCGTTTAATTGATTTCTTTGAGCATTTTGGGTTACAATTCATTTTTTGTGATAATTTTCCGAGGGTCGATAGTAAATTGCTTTTAATTACTGGCAGACCAAAGCCATTGGAGGTGCTTCGCCATCCATTTTTTTGGAGTTCAGAAATGAGACTGTCCTTTCTCCGAGACACCAGCGACTGGGTACAACCAAAAGCTAGCGGGGGAACTGATCCTGATCTTCTGAAAAAATTGGAGAGCATTGCTCAGCATGTTTTCAACAAGGAATGGAATAGAGAGATAGATTGTAAATTCATTAAGCACATGCGTAAGTTCAAGGTCTACAAGTTTAAAACAGTCAGAGACTTGTTGCGAATTGTGCGAAACACGTTTAGCCATTACAGAGAGCTTCCACCAGAAATTCAGGTATGTTTCTACTTGCCAGTGCTACTAATGCAGGAAAATTTTGCATCTATAATGGCATGGACGTTATTGATTACATTATTATCACCAATGCGTTGAGTCATTATTTCATATTCGATGTTTATATATCTATTTTTACAAAAATTAAACACGTCCTGCGCTGGACTATCACTGTAAAGATATACATGATTACCGCAGCTTAATCTCCGCAAGGCCTTTAGATTGAATGTATCAGCGAGCAATAGTGTGAGTTTGTGGCTCATATACGATATCGCACTGATGGTTGGTTGTGGCAGGAGATCGTCGGATCATCTCCTGAGGATTTGGACGGCTATTTCGTACGTGAAACGATTCCCCAAACTCTTGATCGAAACATACAGATTCGTCTCCATGTGCGCCGAAGATGAATGCTCTCGCTTTCTGGAGTACTTCAACCAGTGACCACAACGGTTTATCAGCAGTGCAATTTGCAATAATTCGGGTCGATGACCACAATTTGCAGGATGGTTGACTTTGGCATCGCATATAAAGATGTCATTACACACTTGGAGCACATACATTGATTAAACCTGTATGGACATGTTTATATGATGCATATATGGTATGTGAGAGATGATAATTAGAATGTACGGTCAGCTACAAAATATCAAGTCTCTCTTTTCATGGGTAGGTTATGATAAGTCCAATGCGTTAGTTGCTATCTTGGGGCGACTGATTCATGCCTAAATATGCCTAAGAGAGAAAGTCAGAATTCCAGAACGAGTTGATCTATTTATCTATGAGCCTCCGACAACGCATACTGCAATTTCTGCTGCAAATGTTCTTTTCGAAGTAATAGAATGGTGTTGATCCAAAACAGAATCGAGCGATAATTAGCATATTTAAATTGATGTACTAAATGATGTTAGAATCAGAATATCGTGATGCTTGTGTTGAGGTTCTATGTATCCTACTCTAAACTCTAAAAAAACTTTCGCGAAAGTTCAAGAATCTCAATCGATATCAACTACAATGTCCATTTCAACTTAAACCCCACGATTAACGGCCGGTTGATTCGTGTGATCATGCATTGTTTGGATTATATAGATGACTGACAAGACATCACCGTGGTTTCCTACTTCAGAAAAACCTGTTTACTATGTACAAATCAATAAAGAGAGTGGATCGGCTAAGAAGCCTCCCCCGAAATCCAGAAAGAGGGGGGGTTTGAAAAAAAAAAGGTAAAATGTTCAACTCTTTTTTTATGCTTTTTGGCATATGGAATATTAGAGGACTTATGCACCCCCTCAAGCAGGCTGAGATTAGATCTTTTGTTAGATCTAACAACCTCTCGTGCATTGGTATTCTGGAGACTAAGGTCAGCCCGTCTCTTTTTGACAATATTTCTGCTGGTTTAGTACCGGGATGGTTATGGTCCTCTAACTATGGCCACTCTCCCCGAGGCAGAATATGGGTAGGCTGGAACCCCCAGGAAGTTGATTTTGTTGTTCTATCTATTTCCGAGCAGGCTATCCATGGCCGTGTAAATCTTTTGGCTCCTTGCAAGACTTGTCACCTTTCGGTGATTTATGGCGGACATACTTTTATCACTCGTTGGACTCTTTGGGCAGATCTCATCCGGTTAAGCCCGCAATTTGCTGAAGTGCCTTGGGTGATTGCTGGAGATTTTAATGCCATCAGAGACCATTCAGACAGAATTGGCAGCTCCAACTCTTGGATTCCTGCATTCGACGAGCTCGCTAATTGCCTAGATCAAGCTGGTCTTGATGACCTTCGATATGTTGGTCACAGATTCACGTGGTCTACTTCCTCAGGTACTCGGCGGAAACAGAGGAAGATAGACAGGGTGCTCATTAATGAATACTGGACCAGAGCGTTTTCTTTTTCGGAGGCTACCTTCTTAGCCCCAGGAGTTTCTGATCACTCTCCGATGGTTATAAGAATTGATTCTCCCCCGGTCCTCAGAAAGCCTTTCAAATTCTTTAACTGCTGGATGCGGCATCCCTCCTTTTTGAGTATTGTGGCGGAAACTTGGGACTCTTATGTTTCTGGCACTCCCATGTTCATTTTATACGTAAGTTGAAGCTCCTCAAAGGTCGCCTCAAACTTCTCAATAGGGAATCTTTCTCTGACATCTCTACCCGCACTGCCCAGGCGAGAGCAGAACTAACTTCTACTCAAGATGCCCTTGCTAGTGACCCTTGGAACCAGTCATTGGCTAACCAGGAGAAGGACCATCTCCGAGTCTTCTCTGAACTCCGTATTCAGGAGGAATTGTTCTTCAACCAGAAATCTAGAATCAGATGACTGAAGGAAAGGGATCGCAATACTAAGTATTTCCATCATTCTGTCAATCGAAGGCATCTCCGCAATCGAATAATCTCGATTTCCGATGGCGCTGGATCTATCCTTTCTGACCCGACTCTAGTCCGTGACCATATTGTCGCATACTATGAGAACCTGCTTGCCTCCGACACGTCTACCCCTCGGCCAGCAAGTCGGGACATTCAAGCGGTGATCCAACGCCTCCTCAACGAGAATCATACTCAACTTCTGTCCCGCCAGGTGACTAACCTTGAAATCCGGGATGCTTTTTTCTCTCTTCCGAAAGGTAAAGCCCCCGGACCTGATGGCTTCAATGTGGACTTCTTTTTATCATCTTGGGATATTGTTGGACCTTCAGTCACTTTAGCTATCAAGGACTTTTTCCAATCCGGCTCCTTGCTCAAGGAGACCAATGCTACCATTCTCACCTTGGTGCCCAAGGTCCCCAACGCCTCATCCATGAATGAATTCCGGCCGATTGCCTATTGTAACACGGTTTACAAATGTATTACCAAGATATTGGCCAATAGAATTGCTGCAGTGCTGCCTGCCATTATCAGTCCCACTCAGAACGCTTTTGTCAAGAAGCGGCAACTTGGGGACAACATTCTTCTTGCACAAGAACTCTTTGCGGGATTTCATCATGACCCGCACCTGCCAAAATGCGCCATTAAAGTTGACTTTCAAAAGGCATATGACACCGTTGACTGGATTTTCCTCCAGCGGACCTTGCAAGCCTTTGGGTTCCCCTGTATGACTATCGAGCTTATTATGCAGTGTGTGACGACCCCGAAATTCTCAGTTGCAATTAATGGAGCCCTCCACGGTTTCTTTCCTAGCGGCAGAGGATTACGTCAAGGGGACCCGATGTCTCCTTACCTCTTTACTTTGGTCATGGAAGTCTTCACCGGAATTCTAGTTACCCAATCTCGTATCCCGGGTTTCAAGTTTTTCTGGCGGTGTAAGACCACATCTCTCACCCATTTGTTTTTTGCTGATGATGTTCTGTTATTTTCGGAGGCAAACGACACTTCAACTGCCCTTCTTAAGAGTGGCCTGGATCTTTTCTCCCGGTGGTCGGGACTTAAGCCAAATGTCAACAAAAGCGAGATATTCTTCTCGGGTGGCTGTCCTACTCTCAGGAACCGTATTTTACACTCATTTGGCTTCATCGAAGGTACGCTTCCTTTCAGTCCCTATTTCTGCCTCCAGATTGGGTAAGAATGACTGTAACGCGTTAGTCAATGCTATCACGGCTAGAGCTCGCTCTTGGACTCAGAGATTCCTTTCGTTTGCGGGACGTCTTCAACTTATAAAATCTGTTCTCCATTCTGTTCAAGTCTACTGGGCCTCTATTTTCTGTCTTCCACGTTCTGTCCTTGCAAGAATCGAATTGATCCTTAGACAGTTCCTATGGAAGGGTCCAGACTTGGGGGTGGGGGGTGCCAAAGTCTCTTGGACTGATGTTTGCCTACCTAGGTCTGAAGGTGGACTTGGTATTCGTAGACTTATCGACTGTAACCGTGCAGCTATGCTTAAGCACATCTGGGTCCTTTTCACGGACAAGGAATCTTTATGGTACAAATGGATCCATTCCAATTTTCTCAAAACGAAGAACTTTTGGGTCGCCCCTAAACCTACGGTGTGCTCCTGGGCCTAGAAGAAAATCTTAGATCTCTGTTTCGAATTTCAGCAGCAATTCAAATGGAGAATTGGCAATAGAGGCAATAGAGAACACTCTGGTTCGACTTCTGACATGATAAAGGCCCACTCTATAAATTGTTCTCTAATAGAGACATATTCTGCTCTGGCATTGCAAGAACGGCCTCGGTTAGGGATTTCCTGTCCTCCGAATGGCACCTGTCTAACGTGATACAATCCTTCAATTCCTGGACTGAACATACCCCCCAGCCGGTGACGGAGTCGCCGGACCAACTTACTTGGCAAGGTCATCCTTCCGGAGTGTTCTCTATCTCCTCGGCCTGGGATTTAACTCGGAAAAAGGGACACCATGTTTACTGGGATTTATTCATTTGGGACTGCAGTTTTGCCCCGAGACATAGTTTTTTGCTATGGCTGATGACCCTCAACAGGCTTCCGACCCAGGTCCTCCTCCTTTCCTATCACAGAATCTCTGAAGGACTTTGTGCTTATTGCCAAGGTATGCCAGACTCTGTTGATCACCTGTTCTTTGGTTGCACTTATACGGGCTCTTTAGCGTCATTTTGGGCCGCCAAATTTAACCTCCCCTGGCACAACGGGTCTTGGCAACATCTTCTCCGCTGGGCGTCCACATCCATTGCTGGCAACAGCTTCCATCACCGCCTTGCTCGGTTTGCACTTGGAGCTCTATGCCACCTCATTTGGATAGAGCGTAACAACTTCCTATTTAGAAATGGGACCATTTTCCTGCCTGCGATGCGGAACCATCTTGTCAAAGCTGTTCGAGATAAGGCTCTTTCTCTCAAGCCTGTTGCAGATACTCCGTGCAATAGAAGAATCTAGGCCAGCTGGGACATCCCGACATCTATTTTTCTTAATGTTCTGTAGTTGTTGTTCCTTTGTGGCTCTTTAGTCCGCTTGTTAGAGGCTCGGCTCGTTCTTCTTGTCACCCGGGCCCCTGCAGCTTGTAGCGCCAGCTAGCTTTAGTCAGCCAGTACACCTTTGCAACTATCGCAACACCTGTGTTGCGTTAGGTACAAGGTTTTTGTGTACGGCTTTTCTGCTGTATCTTGTGAATTGAAAAGTATATAATCCTTTTGCCTTACCAAAAAAAAAAAATCAATAAAGAGAGTACCCACCACATGGCCTGGAGAATCCAAAGGCCTAACTCCGTTCAGCGTCTGTCTTTCCTTTTTTTTCTTTTCTTCTTTTTGGCCGCCATGCAAGTCTTGGTCTTCCTGGACGAAGATTCCTCTCTTTTCTTAGCTAGGAAGTATCGTGCATGCAAACTTGCCCGATAAATCAAACCAGTTTGAATATCAAGAAACGGTGAGACTCACATTCAGTCTCGTGGGACAAAAGAAAAACCGACCTAAGCTTTTCTACTTTCTTTCCGTGTCATGACCAGCTCTATGAGCGCACTTTTCGCGAAACGGGTCGATCCGATAATCTCCGCTATTTCTCGGAAAGCACTCTCGCTATCATCATTCCTCGTCGTACTACATCCAACTCGTTATGATGATGAAAGGGCATCGTGCTTAGCGATGTTCATTAGGTCTAGTTTATTGGGCCAGTAGGACCCCTCAGTGCATCCATTGCACCACCTTTCAGTCCTATAATCTTTCTCTTTTCAGTTCGACAATGGTCGGAAGAATCTCATCATCGTCCTAAGGAATCTTTCTTCTTGATTTTCGCTCTTGCTTAGTTACATTGCAATAATGCAGCGATCGCAGGAAGCTTCGGATCTTCCTTCCGTGGGCTGCAGCAGTGCCTTTTGGCCTCTCCTCAGTCTCGCTCGTGGTTTCATCAGACAGCATGCAGCTTGGAGCCGATCGAGTGTTATGGAAGACCTCATCGATCATTCTTTCAGGCCGAGCAACGCCGGTTCGGGGTTGGAAGGGCCTGAGCAGGTGGCGGCGTCGGTTCGGAGCGGACAGGACGGAGCGTTGATGCGGTTGCCCGTTGGGTCTCTCAAGTCTCTTCAACCGTGAGTACAACTCCTTCCGATTTCTTTTTAATATGTAATAAATTAGGAACAACTCCTAAAGAATTAGTGAGATCAACTTAGAACAGTTTCTTCTGGTTTTGCTTAGCAAAGAAGTAAGGGAGAGACTATTCTCACATTCCTGACACACACTCTTTGCTTTTATATTTTAGCAGGAATTTAATTAAAACCCTAAAGTAGAGCCATTTTTTTTTCAAAGAAAGGGGCTTCAAAGTTATAATGTTTCAAATAAAGACATGAAGTGACCGAGTTAATCTTAAATAAGGGTCTAATCTCGCTAGCCGGCCGGCATGTCACATGGTTGTTCTAGCCACCAGAGCAAGGGCACTTATGACCCAAAGAAATTATACGTAGTAATCTTTTGTTCTTTTTCTCTTTTTCTTGTTCGTATTCTGATAATTTAATCCAAAGCAACACAGGCAGAACAAAAGCGAGAAGCAAGATGGGGAAGAAATAAACAAAACCCAAAAAAAAATTTGGGACAAAAGTGCCCCTGCTCCAACAGCAAGAACAATCATGTGATGCACTGGCCGGTGACGATTTGGCCAGCCGGTGAGTGCTGGCACTCATTTGAGACTAACTGTCCTTTTTTGAGAAAATAGCTTAACTTCAGGTTCTTACATAAAAATTTCCTTATATTAAGCGATTAACCATGAAATATGTCCATTACTGACCTCCTTTATCCTTCCAAAAGTTACAGTATACCGAATTTAATGGGTGACCTTTATTAGCGACCCTGATCTTTTAGTTAGGTAAGTGTCACTTTATATTTTTTTCAATGTTTACCTCTCACATCCGTAAGTTATTAGGTGTTTTTTTGGTCAAACCATAAGTTATTAATTTACTTGTATTTAAAATGATAATGACAAAAATGAAATTCTTCAAACGATTAGTGAATCTTCAATTTAAGAGAATAACCATCAATAAAATCAATAACCGGTAATTTCTCCGTAAAGGCACCATGACGGCGTTATGAATGATCTCGGTGTTATTAGTGAATGAAGATGGTAATTCCTTCTTCAATCCGGTGATGGTGGTCATGAAGTAGGAATTCCTCAAATATGACAAGAACATTCCACCCGTTTTTTACTATCTAGGCTAAACTCGGCCTTTTCTTACTATGATACTCAGTTAGTAGTCATTTAGTTATGAAGTGGCAGATTTCCCATTTTAATTGAATTCGGCTTACAGCGGTGGCAATTCATATTGTGTTACCTTGTTCATCTCAATCCTTATTGTCATTTCATAATTGCCGAATTAGTTTAAAGTCGATTTAACATGGATAAACTGGTTTTTGCAAAAAGGGTCATGTAGTATTTGTTTTGAGTTAGTCATCCTCATGTTGTTCCAGATTCGGGTTTCTCCCTGTGAATTTGAGAAGTTTCTATGAATCGAGTCTAACTATCAACCAATGCCTTCAACCAGGATTTCTGTTTCTAGCTGTTGGTTAATCAATTATAGGTAGAGGGCACACGACCACCCTTTGTTCACATACCTTGCCTTCGTTGATCTTGAATGTCTGTTTAATTAATGGAAAACATCTTTTGATTCATACGTCTTGTTGGTTTTAAGTCCTAAGATCTACTCTATGTTGTCATACAGGGATGTGGTCTCAGGACTCGTCCATTTGCATCGCCTAGGAATAATTCATCGAGACTTAAAGCCTCAAAATGTCTTGATTACTAAGGAATTATATGCCAAGTTATCTGATATGGGCAGTAGTAAACCCCTCAGGGATACGTCTTCCTCAGGATATCATGTTGCTGGTGAGTGCTCTTGACAGCTTTACCTGGTCCCTAGATCTTCTTTGGATGTAAGGTTGGTCCATGCGGGTCTGAATCTGATAGGTGATACTAAAACCTTCAGCCATATAATTTCAGCTGTAAGAGCTGTCCTTTTTATTTTGAAAAAGACCTTATATCGAAAGTTGGATCACTCATGATTCTGGAGATTCAAACAGTTTCTCCTGCTCTCTTTTGATTTGCTGTTGGATTCATAATGCCACATCTGTATGTGACTAAGTGACGATAGCTCTATGACAAATGCGAATACCCAATGTCTATCGTCCAGATTGTGGCAGCTCAGGATTGCAAGCGCCTGAACAAATACGTAGTGCGCAACGAACATGCTCAGTCGATGAGTTTGGTCATAATCGTGTCTCGTTTTTTGGCATCACTGGCAGAAGACATCCATTTGGAGACAGTCTAAAGGGCGATAGTAATATCGAGGAGAATATAATGGATTTGTCCTCGGTGGAATTTATGCCAGAAGCCGCAGATATGTTCACTTGCTTACTACACCCTCATCCTCACCTGAGGTGAGAGTACCATGTAATGTGCATGATCTCTTTTTCTATCCTTCAATGGATTTTAGGCCAGTCATTTATTGACTCTCAATTCCTCGTAGCACTCAAATCTTCTGTGTAACCGTTTCTTCTAGAAGTACAACGACCAAACACTATTGAACCGCAAATGCCATTGAGTGTTGTACAGGTTCCCACGCAAGCTGATTACAGGTGAAATGTAACTTGTCAGTACTCGAAGATGCACACGCCAATCATTCCTAACGTAATATCTAGGGGACTGGATGATTTTCAGGAATTGTAATTTTGTTTTCTGTCTTCCAATTTTTCATCAAAGATGCTTAGTGAATCACTGAAGTCGATCTTTCTCTCGCAGCCAAACAACAAAAAATAATCTGCATTCTGAACTCTTCTAATATCTAGCAGGCCAAAGGCATTGGAGCATGTCTATTTAGAGGACGAAGGCAGGCTTGGTAATTGTAGGAGCGATGATGAGGGTGATCCGATTTTGAAGGCGCTTTCCAAGAGGAAGAAAGAAGGCAAGTCTAGAAAGATAAATCAAAGTCTTGTCAACAACGAGGAGCATGGTTCTTTAGAGAACAATGACAGGATTTGTGACAGTAGGAGCTACAATGAGGGTGATCCTAATTTGAAGATGCCTTCCAAGATGAAAACACACGAGTCAATAGAGAGTGATGGAAGTCTTAACAAAAAGGATGAGCATGTCTCTTCAGAGATGGATGGCAAGCTTGGTACTAGTAGGATCAATGATGAGGGTCAGTCTAAAATGAAAGTGCCTTGCTGGATAAAGAAAATACACGAGTCTGGAAAGAGAAATGAAAATCTTGACAAAAAGGACCAGCATGTCTCTTCAGAGAATGAAGACAGGTTTGGTAACAGTAGGAGTGGTGATGAAGGTGATTTTAATTCGAAAACACTTTTGAAGAGGGAGAAAAGATGCGAGTCTGGAAAGAGTAATGGAGGTGTTAACAGAAAGGAGCATCATGTATTTTCAGAGAATGAAGGCAGGCTTGGATATAGTGTGGGCATTGATGACGCGTGGATGAACCTAAAGAAACCTGTTGGTGGAGGCACTCCAGGGTGCAGGATCGGCAAACTCTTTGTCTCAAATACAGAAATTGCTAAAGGAAGTAAGGGCACCATCATCCTTGAGGGCTTCTATGAGGGTCGACCTGTCGCAGTGAAGCGCCTTGTCCGGGCTCTTCACTATGTTGCTTCACAAGAAATACGGTCTCTGACAGCATCTGACCGAGACCCAAATATTGTTCGGTTGTATGGAGCAGAGAATGATCAGGATTTCGTCTATCTTGCCCTGGAGCGTTGTGCTTGCAGCTTGGATGACTTAATACGAGCACATTCAAATTCTTCAAAGAAATCTGTCTTCCCTAATGACCCAGCATCAAATGCTATCATCGAGTACAAAATGCGATTGGATTCAGTTAAGGGGATGATGCAGGATGTTAACTTGTGGAGGGAAGATGGCCACCCCTCAACTTTGCTACTCAAACTGATGAGGTAATTTATATGTCGTGAAATGTGAAAAAAGGGTTTGAAGAGATTACTGCAAGTATTTTTCTTCTGGTGGCACGCCTACAGTCGACTGTTGCAGACCTCTTATTGTATTTTTTGCTTGCTTGCCTATCTTTTACTTTTACATGAGTCTCAAGCATGTTTACAGAGACAATCTCCATGCCTCCATCAAACTGAGTCCTTTAGACCTCTTCTTTTGCTGGCATTGAATCAGTTCTCAGGCAGCAATTTCCAAGTTATACATGAGACAGACAATTATTAGGCCACTAACTGGCTTTGAGTTACCCTGAAGAGCTCTATATCATGGGCTGAGTTTTGAACCTCACACGTCTCAGTTTCATAAATTAAGGTCATTGTTATTATCTAGGCTGAACTGAGCGGCTTCTTACTATGATACTCAGTTAGTAACCATTTAGTGATGAAGTGACATATTTCCCATTTTGATTGAATATGACTCACAGAGGTAGCAATTTGTATTGCGTTGCCTTGTTCATCTCGGTCCTTGTTGTCATTTCATGTTGAGCCGAATAGTTTAATTTCGATTATGAAAGAATTGGTTTTTTTTTAAAAAGTTATGTAATATCAGTTTTGAGTTAGTCGTCCATGTGTTGTTCCAGATGCAGGTTTCTCCCCGTGAATGAGTTCTTCTCTCTTGTCATCTCAAAATTTGCCACCCAGCTTCTTGCGCCATTTGATCAGAATACAGAATTATCCTTTCCACATTTTTGTTTTAAAATTAGTCCTAATAGTTATCTTTTCTTTACTGTCATCTTGACATTATTTCGTGTCTCCTTGCATTTTGTGTTAGAGAAGTTTCTATCATTAGGGGCTAGCTGTCAATCAATGCCTTCAAGTAGGATTTCTGTTTCTAGCTGCTGGTTATTCAATTATAGGTAGAGGGCACACGACCACCTTGTTCATAGACCTTGCCTTCGTTGATCTTGAATGTCTGTTTGATATAGGAAAACATCGTTTCGTTCAGAAGTCTTGTTGTTTTAAGTCCTAAGATCTACTCTATATTATCATACAGGGATGTGAGCTCAGGGCTTGTCCATTTGCATTGCTTAGGAATAATTCATCGAGACTTAAAGCCTCAAAGTGTTTTGATTACTAAGGAATTATGTGCCAAGTTATCTGATATGGGCAGTAGTAAACTCCTCCCCGGGGATACGTCTGCCTTAGGAAATCACGTCACCGGTAAGTGCTCTTGACAGCTTTACCTGGACCCTAGATCTGCTTTGCATTTAAGATTGATCCATACAGTTCTGAATCTGTTAGGTGATACTAAAACCTTCTGCCGTATAGTTTCAGCTGTAAGAGCTGTCTTTCTTTCTAATGAAGATCTTATATCGAAAGTGGGATCACTCAACAATTTTGCAATCTAGATTGTGGTATGATTTTGGAGATGGCTTCTATTGCTCTCTTTTGATTGACTGTCGAATCCACAATGCCACATCTGTATGTGTTTGAGTGACAGTGGCTCTTTAACAAATGCGAATACCCGATGTCTATCTTGCAGATTGTGGCAGCCCCGGCTTGCAAACGCCTGAACAACTTTGTCCTGCACACCAAGCATGCTCAGTCGATGTGTTTGGTCTTGGTTGCATCTTGTTTTTTTGTGTCACTGGCGGAAGACATCCATTTGGAGACAATCTAAAGGGCGATAGTAATATCAAGGAGAACACAATTGACTTGTCCCCGGTGGAATTTTTGCCAGAAGCTGCAGATTTGTGCACTCATTTACTAAACCCCAATCCTATCCTGAGGTGAGAGTACTGACATGTAATGTGCATGATCTCTTTTTCTTTCTGTACTTCAATGGATTTTCTGCAAGTCATTTATCAACTCTCAATTCCCTGTGGCACTCAAATCTTGTGTATCTGTTCCTTCTGGAAGTACAACGACCGAACAATTTTGAACCGTAAATGCCATTGACAGTTGTACATGTTCCCACATAAGCCGATTACAGGTGAAACCACGGACCTTTAACTTGTCAGTACTCAAAGATGCACATGCCAATCATTCCTAATGGAACATTTATGGGACTGAATGATTCTCTGGGATAATAACTATGTTTCTTGCTAGTAAAGGAGGTTAGAGAATTGTTTTCGCCTTTCAATTTTTCATTGAAGATGCCTAGGGAATTACTGAAGTAAGTCGATCGCTTGTGGCCAAACAACAAAGACATTTGCATTCTGAACTCTTCTAAATCTCGCAGGCCAAAGGCAGTGGAGGTGCTTCACCATCCACTGTTTTGGAATTCAAAGATGAGACTGTCCTTTCTGCGAGACGTCAGCGACTGGGTAGAATCGAAAACTAGGAGAACTAATCCTGATCTTCTGGAAAAATTGGAGAGAATTGCTCAGTGTGTTTTCGACGAGGAATGGTACGGAAAGATAGATCATAAAGTCATTAAGCATATGCGGAGGTTCAGGGCCTACAATTTTAAAAGAGTCAGAGACTTGCTGCGAATAGTGCGAAACATATTTAGCCATTCCATAGGACTTCCACCGAAAATTCAGGTATGTTTCTACTTTCCAGTGCAAATACTGCAGGAAAATTTCGCATCTACGATGACAAGGACATTACTGATTACATTACTATCACCAATACGTGAAGTCATTACTTTATATTCAAAATTATCTTTCTACTTTACAATCATTAAACACGTTTTCTGGTGAACTATCGCTGTGAGGTTACATGTGATTGCTGCAGCTGAATCTCGGCAAGGCTTATAGAGTGAATGTATCCGCGAGCAGTAGTGTGGACTTTGTGGCTCGTATTCAATATTGTTCTGATGGTTGGTTGTGGCAGGAGATCGTTGGATCATCTCCCGAGGATTTGGACAGCTATATCGCAAAACGATTTCCCAGACTCTTGATTGAAACGTACAGATTCATCTCCATGTGCTGCAAAGATGAGGAACGCTCTCCCTTTCTGGAGTACTTCAACACTTGATCACAATGGTTTATCAACGACGAACTTTGCCATAATTTGGGTCGATGACCACAATTTGCAGGATGGTTGATTTGGGCATCGTGCGTATCAAGACGAAACATATACATTTAGTAAACCTGTATGCACATGGTTATATGATGTATATGGTTCGTGGCAATTTGCCTGCTGTGTACATCTTACGAACTGACAGTCCCATGCAATGCAGAAACCGGGGATGAACAACGACGATTTCATAAGAAAAAAAATACACCATTGGCATCAGAGGATAGATCAGTTACACGTGGATCTCAGAAAAACACGGTGTTTGAAGTCGATGCCTTGACTAGATGAGTTATACGTGGTATATTGGATTTTCCAACTGCCAGTCTGTTTTACAAGATAAACGGGCCGAGGATTTAGCAGAATCGAACTCTGATACTGCTCAGCCTCGGCTGGAAATCATGAGGACAGACTATTCTTTGCAATCATTTGCTGCAGAAACCAACAAAGTATATAGTGCAATGTGTCCCGTGGCTGAAATGGGGGCTGCCTTACTTTGTCGAGGTGACGATAATCCTTTCAGCGGATCTCCTGTCAACTCAAGATACCAACTTGGTCTGGAATCTGGAAATTCCGTTACAATACCACTCTCTAGTCAATCAAGAGCAATTGTCTACCGCTTTCGCTCCGGATATGTATGATACGTTTTCTAGGCGTCGGCTTCATGATGGGAGGCAACTTCCATCTCCTAGTCCAAAACAACTAGTACTACCATCCCAGCATGAAATCGATCAATCACTGAACTTTCAGCTTGAAAATCATTCTTCAGAGAGCTCATGCTTCGTCCACAAACGAAGATGGGCAGTTTGTAGAACTCGTATGATGCAAAAGCTGCTGGGGTTATATTGCCATTGCCTGCACCAGAGATCCAAAATTCGATAGTTGTTCCACAGGATGACAATGCAGGTACGATGGTCCTAAGATGTAAATGGTCCAAAACAGGCCTCATCAAGACTTCCTCTTAAAGGTAAGATTGATAAAAGAGGAAAAGCATATCTTTAATATAGATTAATCAATCCGATGATTTTCATCAACTTTTTTTGCGAGAATCATCTATTATTTAAAGTATTTTAATGACTATACAAATCAAGATTATAATTTAAAAGAATATTAACAAAATATAGTTATTTACGACGCTCTCTAAAGTTTAATTTGAAATAACTCCTTATAATATATAATTCTTTAGTTGAATTTTTTTTAGAGGAATTCTTTGGTAAAAGTCGTGAACTTTTCATGATTATAATTACATTTAAGATATGTTACTTAACAATTGTTGATAACAAATACTATCAACAATGTTCAAACCCATTATAAGAAAATCATTTATAGAAATCAGCTAGAACACAATGGGAAGTAAAAGAGAGGATATGAAGAATGTATAAAAACGAATGCAAAATAATATCAGGTGGAGTAAAATATCATTATTTTGATTAATGTGGAAATCGTTATAGTTGACTCTTGATTTTTCCATTTTCAATAAATATCGATTTTCAATTTTTCCATTTGTGATTTTCATTAACCAGTTCTCTTAAGATTATTTTCGTTAACTGAATTAGCCACAAAGCGTTATAACTATTTATAGGGCGGAAAAAGCACGTACCTAACTAGATTGATATATTAAATGACGTGACGGATTTCAAATATTCAAATTATTATGGGATCCATGTTGGACCTGATTAGAGACGAGCGCGTCTTTACCAGATGCTTGGGATTGGGTCGAGTGCAGAGCCTTAAAAATATCGAATTTTCTTCGCAAAAACGATTGGACCCGAACGAGCCTTAGCGGGTCAGGCTCGAGCCTAAGAAGGGAATTGCTTCACCATGATCCGCCCGACTCATGCTACTTCGAGTCAAAGTGCTTCTCCAACGGGTCGCCGGACATGCGATCGGGTCCATACTCGAGCCCACCCGACCCGGGGCTACCCGCGATCGGGCATGCACTTAAAACGGCGCCGTCCGACCAAGCGAAGCGCGGACAACTTTGACGCGGAGAAGAGACAAAAACAATCATCGGCTCGAAGGACGACAACATCCCGTGCGGTTCAAAACGGAGAAATCCCAGCCGCACGACGACGCAATCCCCGAATTCCAATCGTGATCCGGTGGGCGACCGGATGTAGCGGCGCCTGTCGGAGATCCCAAGCCCGCAGCGACCGCGGGAAGCTTCGAATCTTCCTCCCGATTGCCGTCTGTCCGAACCTTCGACCGCTCCTCGTCCTACTACAAAGGGAAGGGATCGCCGGATCAGCGGGTTGTTTGCCGCCCTCGATTTCGTCGTTTTGTCGGGGCTTTTTCCCGGCGTTCGATCCATGAGGGGCGGGATTCGGCGGCGGCTATGGCCGTTGTTGTCCATCGCCGGGTGGTTCTTGGGGCTGACCGCCGTCGTCTCGAGGTCGGAGAGCTCGGAGGTGTCGGTGCCGAGGCCGTGGGACAGGGGATTGGCTCGCTTGCCCGTGAGGTCCCTCAAGTCTATTCAGCCGTGAGTTGGTCTCTTACAGTTCGGCTTTGATTTCGCGTTTCGTGATTGATTTAAAAGAAAAAAAAATTGTGATTTTTTCCGGTCCCAATGAAGCAGTCTTATGCCCTGGAGCTGTGAATCGTTTGGCCAGTTGAGCATATGCGGTTCGATGCCGTGATTTCGATGGTGTGAGTTTAGTTTAGTTGGCAATTCAGTGTGGTAGGATGTGAGCTTGGTTCTTTTGGTATTAATGAGTTTGTGCCAAAGTTTCTTAGGATCTGTATGGTCGAATGGCATAATGCAGGATGGTTAATATAGGGTTCGAGCAGAGTATAAGTTTTCATACTTGCATGGGTGTGGTGGGGAAAAACGGCTTATTTCTCTTGTTTGGAGGTTCCTAGTCTTGTTATTGAATTTTGCAAGGACAAAAAACCCTGCATATGAGGGGAAGAACCGAAAGGGACAGAGAAGCGTTACTTATGTATTAAAAAATAAGTCCCTGCCTTGCTGTCTACCTGTGGAAGTCATGTGGGAATGGTCTCATCGATGTCCAACTTACACCGATTTGGAATTCTGCATGGTAATTTGTCTTGTCGGGACTCATTGCTAATATCTTCTTCTTCATTATTTGGTAGCAAATCTGGGTCTAATGGATGCATGATATGGGTGCGTGATTTGTGTACTCCTGATTTTAAAATTTAGGATCAGTCGAAATTCAGCTTTGCTTTGGCGCTTAGTAATAAATTGTTGCCAAGAACTTGGAAAAACTTGATATGTATATTCAACCATTTGGAGCTCGTGACTAGTACTTTCTATCCAGTGGTTGAAGCTGCTGATAAGGACTCCCTAACTGTGCTGGTTTGATGTATAATTTGTTCTAGCTCCTGCTTCTGATATGTCTTGTTGGCCTTTAAGCTATCAATGGCTAGTCATGAATTAGTGACCAGTCTGAGTCCATTTTTCAGTGACCTGCCATGCCATTCTCCTCTGTATTGGGGAGATAACTCTACCATTTCTCTGTTTGTTTGCATGCCTTTGCTTATGGCTTCTACTTTTGGACAGAAATCATGACACTGCCCTAGTTGCTGCCCTAGATGGGACAATACATTTGGTGGACAGTGAATCTAGGAGGGTTATCTGGTCATTCACATCAGGACCTCCCATCTACTCTTCATATCAGGCTCCAATTAACCAAGATAACGAGAATGAAAGTTCTTCTGGACCCAACAGTGGTTACTTTATAGACTGTGGTGATGACTGGGAGCTGTATATGCACAACGAGCACTTTGGGAAAATGGTACGGCTAAGACTTCTATTTGTGAAAAGAAAATTGAGATCCTTTTAGGTTTTGTCTAATTAGAACAACTGTTTGATCATTTGTCTTATCAGGGATATCACTAATTTCAGCACTTTCCTGTGCCTTTCATCATTAGATTGAGGTTGGTAGGGCTTCCTTGACAGCATTAAAAAACTTGAACCCACCATCGCGAGAGATTTTATTCTCCTATGTTTCTAAGACAGAGTAGATGAGTGCATTCTTGTCTTTGCTACTGCACAATACTGTTTTCTGGAAAATGCCTTGTTGCTTAAAGGTTTCTCTACGCCAGATGATCTTTACCCAAGAGAGCAACGCATGTTTATGATAGGAAAGTATGAAGTTTGCAATACTTAAATGCATGGTATGTTGCTTTGCTCAGGATAAAAAAAATGGCTGTATTTCTTTTGTCCTTAAGATTTAACTTGGACTTGTTTTGCCTATTAAAGGTTGTAAAAAAGATTTCCACATTTTCCTATTTGTGCTTAAATGGAAAATGCCCTTATATATATGTTTTAGACCCATGAAACTTTGATTGTCTTCTGTCCTACTTCCGAAATTGGGGAGAAGTCTCCTGATCACAGTGGCTGTTTTTCTTATTAACTATAAAAAAAGTTAATTGCTGCCACTATTGCCTGCTGTATACATCTTAGAACTGACTGTCCTATGCAATGCAGAAACTGGGGATGAACATTGACGATTTCATAAAAAATACACCATTGGTATCAGAGGATGGATCAGTTACACTTGGATCTCGGAAAAGCACGGTGTTTGAAGTCAACGCTTTGACTGGAAGAGTTATACGTACTTATGGTTTATCGGATTTTCCATCTACGTCTCCAAATGATATAGAAGAGACTGCTTTACATGATAAAAGTGCCAATGATTTGGCAGAATCGAACTCTGATACTGCTCAGCCGCGTCTGAAAATTATGAGGACAGACTATTCTCTGCAATCATTTGCTGCAAAATCCAACGAAGTATTGTGGAATGTGTCCGTGGCTGAAATAGGGGCTGCCTTACTCTGTCGAGGTGATGATAATCCTTTCAGCGGATCTCCTGTCGACTCAAGATATCAACTTGGTCTGGAATCTGAAAATTCCATTACAATGCCACTCTCTTGTCAGTCAAGAGCTCTTGTCTACCGCTTTCGCTATCCTGATATGTATGATACGTTTTCTAGGCCTCAGCTTCATGATGGGAGGCAACTTCCATCTCCTAGTCCAAAACAACTACTACTACCTTCCCAGCATGAAATCGATCAATCATTGAACTTTCAGCTTGAAAATCCTTCTTCAGAGCTCATGCTTCCTCCACAAACAAAGATGGACGGTATGTTGAATTCGTATGATGGTAACGCTGCTGGGGTTATATTGCCATTGCCTGCACCAGAGATCCACAAATCGATAGTTGTTCCTCAGGATAACAATGCTACCGTTTATGCTGATGTTTCACGTAATATTTCTTCTGAGCGGTCAGCGACTTTATATGTTATATTAGCGGTCTTTATGGCGGCTGTTGGTTGGTTTGTCCGCCGTTATTTTCAAGTACCAAAAGAACAGGCTAAGGAGCTCGGTGATTCTAGTTTGAAAACACCTTCCAAGAGGAAGAAAATGCGCAAGTCCGGAAAGAGTAATGGAAGTCTTGACAGAAAGGAGAATCATGTCTCTTCAGAAAATGAAGGCGGGCTTGACAATAGTAGGAGCAATGATGACGCATGGATGAAACTCAATAACAACCTTCTTGAGGATGGCATTGCAGGGCGTAGGATTGGAAAACTCCTCGTATTAAGTTCAGAAATTGCGAAGGGAAGTAATGGGACCATTGTCCTTGAGGGCATCTATGAAGGTCGACCTGTTGCAGTGAAACGCCTCGTGCAGGCTCATCATGATGTTGCCTTGAAAGAGATTCAGAATTTGATAGCATCTGACCGACATGCAAATATTGTCCGGTGGTATGGAGTGGAGTACGACCAGGATTTCGTGTATCTTGCTTTAGAACGTTGTACTTGCAGCTTGGATGATTTAATTCAAGTACATTCAGATTCTTCAAATAACTCCGTCTTCCCTAATGATCCAGCATCAATGGTTGAATATAAAATCAAATTGGATTCGGTTAGGGGTACAATACAAGATGTTAACTTGTGGAGGGCCGATGGTCATCCCTCACCTTTGCTAGTGAAACTGATGAGGTAAATTTTATGTTAGCATATTGCGGCACTCTCAAAATCAACTGTCACAGATTTGAATTTGTATTGAGCTTGCTTACATTTGTTTAACATGACCTAGAAGCATCTCGGAGAGATCACTACCTTTATGAACTCTTCTTTGCTGGCTTATGTGGGTATCGGGTGCTAGTCAACTAATAGCTCTACTGCAAAAAACTTCCAAGTGATACATGATAACAGGAAATTGTTAGGCCACTACTTTGACTCTGGTTAGCCTAATGCAATCAACATCTTGGGCTAGTTTTGAACCATGCAGCTTCCTTTCTAGAATCATAGGTTTAAGTTCAATGACACTATCAAGGCTAAACTCTTAGTTTCCATGGAAATCAATTAGTTATTATCACCCACCCATCGGTGGCCGCGTTGGTTTGCGCTCAGTTCCTTTCACGAGAGGTCCTGGGTTCAAACTCGCCCATCGGTGATTTAAGTGGGGGGTCGTGGCGGTGGGATGCTGCGCTAGCCCCCCTCGAGGACTAGTCGGGCATCACCGCTGGTTTGAGCCCTAGTTCGCCGGCCGCGCGGACACCTCGGTTATCAAAAAAAAAAATAGTTATTATCAATAACATAGTGACAAAACATAGATTTCCTTGATTTGGTAAAACCAGTATACCTTCTCTCTTTGTGATTCGTGAATGCTGCAAAATCCTTATGCACTCGAATCAGTAAATGGTTGCGTTAATGATATGGCAATCAAATTATGTACCAGGTTTTTCATTTAAATTTACAAAAAGAACCTGTAACAGATTTGATTCTCTAGTGTACTTCTGGCATCCTTATTGGTTTTAGTGTGTTATAGAAGTTCCTTAATTTCCAATATGATAAGGCTGAGTATTAATTATGTATCCGATGCATACAAGTGGCCCGGGTACTATTTTTAATTTTAAGTCATAATGTCTATTCTGTATTATGATACAGGGATGTGGTATCAGGACTTGTCCATTTGCATGACTTGGGAATAATTCATCGGGACTTAAAGCCTCAAAATGTCTTGATTACAAAGAATCGATCATTATGTGCTAAGCTATCTGATATGGGCATTAGTAAACGCCTTCATGGAGATATGTCTTCCTTGGGATATCATGCCACTGGTAAGTGCTAATGATAGCTTAACTAAACCTTTCATTTTCTTTTCCTCAAGACTGATATGTATGGTGGTAATCATCTTCGGATTCCTGGCTAAAAACTTTTGGTCGATAATTTTAGTTGTTAGAGCAATCTCTTCTTTCAAAGGATAAGTTATGTTGGAAGTCTGGTTGCTTTAAATTGCTTTTTCTATTGTGCTAAAGTCTGTGGAGATTTAATGGCTTTTGCCACTGTCTCCTTTCATTGACTGGTGATTCTATCATATCAATCTAAGTATGGTTGAAGTGATGTTGGCTTTTTTGTTGATCTCCGATGTCCATCTTGCAGGTTGTGGAAGCTCAGGGTGGCAAGCACCTGAACAGCTTCTTCATGGGCGCCAAACACGCGCTGTAGATGTGTTTAGTTTAGGCTGTGTCTTGTTCTTTTGCGTCACTGGTGGAAGACATCCATTTGGTGAACGTCTAGAACGTGACATCAATATCGTGAAGAATAAAATGGACCTGTTCTTGGTGGAATTCATTCCAGAAGCTGTGGATCTATTCTCGCATTTACTAAACCCTGATCCTGAATTGAGGTGAGTATTGTCAGCTCTAATTTGCATCACTGCCATTGATAGAATTTGTAACCATTATTAGTTGACTAATTTCCATTTTCCTCTATAACTCAAATCTCATGAATATAAGGTCATCGAACTTGGCTTGAACCGCCTTCACCTTGGAGTTACGAGTTGTGAAGTGCATGAACCTAATGCAATTTAAATTGTTATAGAGAGTGCACCACTGCCATATTTGTGATGCATATGAATTCGGAAATCCGCATAATTGATTTCCTTTTAGCATGTTGTGCTATAGTTCATATTTTGTAATAACTTTCCATGGGTCAGTAGTTAATTGCTTTTAATTACTGGCAGGCCAAAAGCACTGGAGGTGCTTGACCATCCATTATTTTGGAGTTCAGAGATGAGACTGTCCTTTCTTCGCGACATCAGCGATAGAGTAGAATTGGAAGATAGGGCAACCAATTCAGATCTTTTGAGAGCATTGGAGAGCACTGCGCCTGTGGTTTTTGGTGGGAAATGGGACGAGAAAATAGAACCCGAAGTTATGGCTGACATAGGTAGATTTAGGCGCTACAACTATGGTTGTGTCAGAGACTTATTGCGAGCCGTGCGTAATAAGTTGAGCCACTACAGAGAACTTCCGGAAAAAGTTCAGGTACTCTCTCTTGAACCCAAATTTGAATTCGAACTCAAACTCGAATTGGGATGATTTCTGCAGCTGAATGCATTAAGGCTTCTTCAGTAACTTTCTGTAACTCGGATGGTGTGAACTAGTGGCTCATATCTGTTATTGCTTTGATGGCGGTGGCAGGAGCTCTTCGGACCGGTTCCTGAGGGTTACGACAATTACTTTGCTAAGCGATTTCCGAGACTCTTGATCGAGTCATACAGGGTGGTGTCCAAGTTCTGCAAAGAAGAGGAATGCTTTCAGAAGTACTTTCGAAGTGATGCGCTTTGAACCTTCGGCCACTTCACCGGTGATCAAAATGGGCTCATTTGCAAGTTTGCAATGATGTAAGTGGATGGCGGGAGCAGATAGACAGTCTGTACAAAAGCATGTAAAGTAGTATGTGCCAGTATAATACGTATACACGATAAACTCATATAATTAACTTAATGAACATTCATGTTCCAATTTCATAGGTCCTAGGTTAGTTTAGGTGATTGATTTTCGTGCCATGCGAAAATGTTTTGCAAACCAGAAGCGCTGATGGCTATCCATATCCCGTCTTAACAATCCAACCATGTCGTCTTTTCACATCACGTTACGATAATGCTGGATAAAGCTTTCGGAGGAGTTTTCTGCAAATTCTTACTAGGCCGGATGAATCTTGGGCGGGTATTGATCGGCACTATGAATGCATGCCTTGTTTATTTGTGAAACCCAAGAAGTTTAGTGATCGTTCTCAAATCAGCAACTCTAGGGGTGTCAAAAAAACCCGATCAAACATGACTCAATCCGACCCGAAAATTTTCGTATTGTGTCGGGTTGGGTCTTAACTTGTTTGGGTAATAGAAAAAATAATTGGGTATTGTTTTGGATCGGGTACCCAAGCTCAACCCAAACAATAACCCAAAGTGCATCTCTATGCACTTTGGATGGGTCGAAAACCAGAATATGAGGACAAATGCTTTACTTTACACAATGTTTGGCAATTTAAGAAGCAAGTTAAAGGAAATTGTGCGAAGGAAAATATAATTATCGATTAACTGAGAAAATCTGTTGATATCAGCAATTATGTGGCTCGGGGGGAATCGTTTTTTATTTTTTATCTTTTATTTCCACCAACTTTTCTCTCAATTTTCACACCAAAATTAGAAAAATGTTTGGTAATAACCAAAACACAGTGTTTGAATTACTTTGTCGTTATGAGTTTTTTTTGTTTTGGTGGTCAGATTGTTGTTATGAGATTGTAAAGTACTAAAAAATAGTAAGTGGTCCACTAGGACCGCTTTTCTAGCCTGGAGGTGTCCGAGTTGGACCTCGCTTTTTTGTTAATTTTGTTCTTTTTTGTAAAATTGCAATTCTTTTATTTTACATTTCCAAATCAATCCACTAATGTGTCTCATTTTATATTTTTCTATTTTGCTTAGTAAAATATTTTTTGATTGAATATAAATGTGAAAAAATCATTTCAATTTTCTTGAATGTACTTATCATGTGACAAATCAGATGTACAACAATAAAAGAGAATATTTCAATGTTATTGTCACAATAATATTTATCCCCAGATTACACTAACGGGTGTGTATAAAGGGTGCTGTCGCGTGTTACGTCACATAACAAATTTTTTATTTCTCTTAACACCGTTAACTATAAAATATAAATTCCATCTATTTTTTTTTTGTTTGAATACCAAGATGAAGCTCATAATTTTTTAGAAAGTAATTTTATTGTCGTGCAACTGATTTATTGTCTTATCAAATTAATTCATCGTATCAAACTAAAGCAAAAAAAAAAAGGAATTGATTTGATATTAAGTATCAACCGAAAAAAGGAATTGATTTACAGATAAAATTTAGTTCCATTCACCAAATCAGTTAATTTTATTGGTCCCTATCGAATTATACAAATGTCTTTCTATATGTATGTATCATGTTAATTTGCTTTTGTTTTGTGCATTAATCTTTCATTGTAATAATATCGAATTATAGGCCAATCGATTTTGTTATTACATCTACAGGAATATAGAAAAGCAATACTTACTTTTATAAAATTACTGGGATCAAGTTCTCGGCTTTCTCGAAGAACTAAATATTTTTATCTTGTAATAGGCAAAATTAAAATGTCAGCATACTACACTGAGCTCTTTTAATAAGTAACATGTGTTACATTCTTATCGCCGATCATATTCAACAAACTCACTCAGTAGCAAAGAAAAATAATGACATTATAATAATCCTAGGATTATGCTAAAAAAAAGGATTTCACAGAAAATTTAATTTTCTCCGGTGCAACAAGCAGGCCCGTTCTAGTGTTCTGCTAATGTAATATTCTGGCCAAAAAAAATTACACGAAAACCGGAAAAAAAAATAAGACAAAAAGAGTGGAAGGAATAAAAGAAAAAGAAAAAAAGAAAACTCACAATTAATTTTTACATTGGGCCGTTCCAGTAAAAAGTAAAATGGGCCCAATAAAAATCTTGAGGCCCACAGGGTTCAACTAAACCCTGCGCTCTCTCTCTCTGTCTCTCTCTGTGTCCGCGCTCGCTGATCCCCGTCCGCCACCAACATGTCGACCTTGAAGGAGATCTTGACCCGCCGCCCCGTGGCGGCGACGATCAGGCTCACCGTCCCCGCCGGCGAGGCCCGGCCGATGCCGCCGGTGGGGCCGGCGCTCGGCCAGTACAGGCTGAACTTGATGGCGTTCTGCAAGGACTTCAACGCCCGGACGCAGAAGTACAAGAAGGACACGCCCATGTCCGTCACCGTCACCGCCTTCAAGGACAACACCTTCGAGTTCACAGTCAAGTCGCCGAGCGTCACGTGGTACCTGAAGAAGGCCGCCGGGGTCGAGTCCGGCAGCGGCCGGCCGGGCCACGAGGTAGCGTCCACGATCGGGCTGAAGCACGTCTACGAGATCGCGAAGGTGAAGCAGTCGGATCCCTACTGCCAGTACATGTCCCTGGAGTCGATATGTAAGTCCATCATCGGGACTGCGAATTCCATGGGGATTCAGGTCGTGAAGGCGCTGGAGTGAGTTCGGGATAAAGCGATTTTTGCAGATGGGTCGGGGTAATTCGTTGGTTCAGGAGGAATGCCTGGCGTTTGAGGAGACAAGGAAATGCATTAAGCGAAATGTTCGATGTAATTCATGTTTTGATGAATTGGGAAGATGCTATTGCGTGTTTTCTTCTTGATACTGAGGTTTTATGCCATTCAGAACATTAAGGTTTGATGTTGATTTAGCGTTTGATTCAGAGAGCATGTTGGGTCATCCTGAGATGTGTTTTCTTCGTCTTTCTGTGCTCCTACTCAAAGAAAGCTTCAATCTTTGCTGTTCAGATTATTCACCAAAGGTTCTAGCTTTGGATAAACCTTCGATGAAATTTCTTTCGATTTGGTATGATTTTTGAGGAAATCGCCCGCCTTTTAAGAATTCAAAACCAAGCAAAGGCTTCATGGAACTTTGCAAAGAACCTTGGCAGGTAGTATGTTCAAGGATGACGCTTTCTTCATGAGGTGTTTGATCAAATGGGTCCTCGATCAATTAGGCCGCAACCTCTCAAGCAATTTAGCTCCTCAATCATAGTCTAGAAACTATTTCGGGTCATCGTCATTTCACAAAATGAAAATAACATGGAATAATATGTACTGGGTATTTGGTTTTGTTTACACCCACGGTTTACTATCAGGATGAAACTCAGGTCCTCTAATTTGTAGATGGATCTGCAACCCTTACACAGACAGCAAATAACATGGGAGGACCACTACACAAAGGCTAGTTTTCTTAATTTGAGAATCGTATCGATCATTTAGTTCTATGTGCAGTTGGTACATTGTTTCTCGAAGAGCTGTTCATGACTCGGCGCAGTCTCCGAGCCAATTCTTCGTCTGTCTTGCAATTTGCAATCACCCTGTTCCTTTCGTACAGTGAGTGAACCGGAACGTGCTTCTTCAGCTTGTTCCTTTTAAGCGACGTCTCATTGTGATTTCCCTCGTTGGAGAAAGATGCTACTAGATCCAGAGCGCTCTTGGCTGCAGCAACCGCCTTAGCTGCAATGGCCGCCTTCTCTTCGGCAGCTGCTCTAGCAGCTTTTGCAATCTTAGCCGCGGCTAAAGCCGCCGATCTTGAGGCCTCCACGATTTCCTCAGGCGAAAGGTTTGGATTGCTATGAACACTTATTAAACTGTTCAGGTGGGCATCAAATGCACCCGACGACGATGAAGAAGGTGCGGCTGTAGAAGAAACATGCGAGACCCCCTTGGTATCTGAATTCTGTTTCTTTAGTCCGGCAAGCAAACGCTTCCGAGGAGGCAATAACACATCAGCATCCGCTTGCTCGACGTCGCATCCATTAGCTTCCATGGTTCCTTCTTCAGTCAAACGATCCAAACTCGGATAATGGGAACTCTCTATGTTGATGCGGCGACTGCTCCATCCACATCAGTGCTGTAACCAATGACATCGAGATCTTAAACCATTCAGAGCATTCTGCCAAACAAACAAGTCATGTGGTGTGATCTACATAAATTGCAAGTCTAACACAAAAATTCAGTCACATTTCCAACAAGAACTCAGTTGCTATCAAGCCAGATCACATAATTGCAGAGCCGATGATTAACGAAAATGCGTTTCTCCGTCGTTAGCATTCCACGCCGGGTCAAAGAAAAATCATGAAAAAACAATCAACGGGTACCAAATTCAGCTCACTTATCGAGCTCGGCTCGGATTCGCAATTTACTCCCCAAGAAACTCAACAAGAACGTGCGAGAGACATGAATGTCAACTCTCACATCATCCCATTGAAACTTCTCCAACACAAGCCAGGCTCAAAAGCTAACATACAACCCACGAAAACCTGCAGAACAAGAACAGATCATCTTAAAAATGCATGGCCTCCACACATGATGGAGCATGAAAACCGCCTGCATCGTCAAGAACACGGGCATAGACGGCGAATTCAACCGAAACCATCGACGATCATGACAAAGCGGAGCTAGACACGACAAACAAAAGCTGATCCCAACCGAATTCAAACATGGGGACTGCGATGAGATCGAGGGACACGAGGATTCCTCTGCAATCACCTGTCTCGGGTTTTTTTCCCTATCCACTTGGAGGGGAAGACGCTAAACGGGTGCCGAGGAACATCGGGGAAGGACAAGCGACTAGGGTTTTGGAGGTTGCAGATGCAGAGAGAGATTGTGGTGGTGGTGGTGGTTCTTGTGGGGGGGGAGGAAATGGAGATCTTCTCCTTTTTGTATGGTTCAATATGAGCGATGGAACTGTGTTGGGTTTGGGTTTTGGGTTAATTTGCAAGAATGTCAAAAGGCTGGATTTGTATTTGGTTTTACTAGTTCTAGAAAGGAAACCCAACATGCAAATCCCCAAAAAACTTGCCCAACTTAGGACATTTTTTTTAGGTGGGCTAACACCTTTTTACTTCGATTTTATTTGGACCTTGAACTTTGAATTTGTGCGATTGGATCTTTCGATTTGTGTAAATTTTCCTAAGGAAATCATGTCGACACTGACTTCAACGATTCGAGTGGATACGGGCGTCGGCTGATACTGAAGTGCGGCATGGAAAAAAGTTGACCTCCGTGGACATGCGGCCTTGAAAAATGACCCTCATATTTGCCTCTCGAGTATGATCCATTGGCCACGTTAACTCGAATGATTTGATTAAGGACATTGAACGTTCAAGAGGCAAGCCCTACGAACTATGGGGTTCATGATTAGCTCTATAAGGTCGAAAATTATTTCGTATGTTATTGAGGATGTAACGAGATTAAGTATTAGGATAGAGGGGATCAAAAAGTGGATTTGAGCAAACCAGGTCCACGCATTATTTATCGCATAAAATATATACAACATTCGTTTTAAACAAAGTGAGCAAGGATCAAGCTAAGGCTGAGCTTTTTCCATACCTAAATGAGATTGCATGGCCCCCACCCAAATTGATTTTATCAATTTGGGTTGGGGGCATGTGGACCGCCACATCCATGATTAGGATTTATAATAACATTGTATAGTATTTCAACTGTCAATGAGGATTGAGATAATAATTGGATGGGTATGAAATCTTAGCGTCTGAGTTGTTGTTTGGGCTCCTACCGAATAAATTTATATATTAAATAGTGAGAAATTAAAACCATTATTTTGTCAAGGAAATATTGTGGAGACGGGATTCGAAACTGTGACCTCAAGGGTATATGCCTTTGAGCTATCAAACTGTTCTATCCCGCAATGAAGATAAGGAGATCCTAATGGATCAACAACCAAAAAGGGTTGAATGCACCTCTCGTCTACAGTAAATTTGAAAGTACATTAGAAAGGGAGACCACCACGTTAAAATGAGACAATGATGTTTTATCGATGTCTCACGTATTATATATGACAATCACTCATTGTTAAAATCAGCATCTTGAAGTCCCAAGAATCTTCAACAAAAAAACAAAGGTCCTAAGAATCGATCGAACTAGGAAAAAGCTTACATATTTCGGGTTGAGTGTACCTATCTCGCTCCTAAATGAGTTGGTTGAGTGGATTTTTGTCATTAGTCATTATTTGCCTTTACCTATATCCATATGAATCGATAATCAAACTCATTTAGCCCAGGTGATCTAATCAAGTTCAAAATCTAAGCCCGGTCAAGAATTTAGAGCTCAGCGGATTGATTGGATTGAGAAAAACGAAAGGACATGGAAGTAAGTTATTACCTAGGAAATTATTTCCCTCCCACCTTAAATTGCCCAAAAAAAAGGTGTTAGTGTAAATTGATAGTATTGATTCACCTATTTTACGCCATCATAATCAAGCTAGCAAACCTAATCTGCATTGGTGAATTCCCTAAAAAACCTCAAATTTTAGGTCAAGTCCTAAATCTGCCTCGAATTTTTTTTGCCTCATAAAAAAAACTCCCAAACTTTAGGTCCAGTCCCAAATCTACCCCGAACTTTTTTTTGCCTAAAAAAAAAACCTCAAATTTTAAGATCAGTCCCAAATCTACCCCGAATTTTGTTTTATGTAAAAAAAAATCATCAAATTTCAATTTATTTTCAAAAATATGCCCTGTGATCTAGTCCTAACTTGACGTAACATTTCCACGTTGATAACAAATCCACATTAGCAAAGTAATTGAGCGATAGGTACAAACCGATGTCGCATTTCCACTTCGATAACAAATCAAACAAAATAAAAATTGTTGAAATTCTCCGAAATAAAACCATTATAGGATATGAAAGTTAGGAAAAATAACAAATACACCCTTAATTTAAATAAATAAATAAAAACCTAATTTTTAGGTTCAATTTAAATTTGCTCCGAATTTTCTTTATCTAAAAAAAGCCACATTACTTTGTTGATGTGGATTTTTTATCGATATGGAAGTGTCACGTCAAATTGGGACTGGATCACATGGTATATTTTTGAAAATAGGTGATTTGTTTTACACAAAATAAAATTCGGGGCAGATTTGGGACTAAACTTAAAGTTTAGGAGTTTTTCTGAGATAAAAAAAAGTTCGGAGCAGATTTGGGACTTGACCGGGGTTTTTTTGGGAATTAGGCAGCTCGAAGTGTATCATGCGATACGTTCACCAATCAAGTATTGTTGTTTTTACGGTTCAGTGAAGAGGGTCGGTCCCTGGCACCTGGCGGGACGCGGGCGATGCAGCGCGACCGCCATTTTCTTCCTGCATTTGTGGGTTTCGAAAGCCCACGCTCCTGAAGCCACCGCTTCGAGAAAGTGGTGCCTGATTCGTCTCGAATCTCAGTACAGAGGATCGATCGATAACCCATTAATCGCATCATCATCGTCATCGAGACCCAGAATCTTGATTCGTCTGAAGAACCCACCATCGACCCATTTCTTTTTCCCTTCAAGAATTTGCGTTCGGGAGCGAAATCTCAACTTGGCATTTGGATCGGTGTGACATGCCGTAGTCGAGCGTGGTCATGGTTGCAGGTATGATGATCTCTGGACCTTACATTTGTTGTGCGGTTGCGGAGAGTGGTTGCGGTGTTTCATCGGTTTCTGTCGGTTGAATCTGTCAGCTTGAGGACCCATGAGTGCCGTGAAGCCCTTGCCCGGTGCTGTTCACAGTTCGATGCGTTCTGGGATGGTTTTGTTCGACTTGGCGAGCGTGGTTGAAGAGCTGGTCTTTAACAGCGTGGATGCTGGTGCCAAGAAGGTAAATTGCTTCACTCGAAAGTCTCTAGAGGTAGACCCACTGGGCGTGCCGATGAGCCCTCATCAGAAGTGAGCAGAGATTCTGCGGAACCTGTTTATTAGAGAGATAGTAGGTTTGGATTGCAAAATTTCAGAGTCTGTGGTACCAAGTGATGCCCACTCTGCAACTGCTTCCGAACCGGGTTGGAACCCACCCTGGAGGTCGTTCCACGAGTTTTGGGAGATTCCAAGGTATCCCAAGATGGGTTTTAGATTCCAAATGTCAACAAGCAATCCTAGTCGTAGGGTAGGGCCACTTTCCCATCTGGAACCACTCGTTACTAGCACTAATTCAGAATATCTTTACCTACAAGCTCTTGTTTTTTTTTTTCTACGTCCCATCTAGGAGGGGACAGGAAAGGGACATAGTTGTCCATGATTGGTTCTAATTTTTTTTTTTTTCCTTCTTTTTGATGTAGTGAACCTGTACATACTTGTGCTATGTTGCCTGTGGTTGCCTTTGACATTGGTCTACCTAAACGAGGACATATCCTCTGTGTCATGGCATTGTAAAAGGGAAAAAGGAAAAAGTCAAAGCAGAAATTAGTATTGCATAGTTGGTGCATTTTGATGGTTCCCTTATATCTGAGGAAATCGAACCGGTCATTCTGCACGCAATGACTGGGATGGTGATGATCTCATTTTGAAGAGAAGAGATTCATTAGTGACTATGATAGGTTGATAGTTTAACGAAGATTGTGTTTATTATGTTCCTGCTGTAATGATGATGATTCATCAAATATCTAAGGGGAGACTGGATTTTGTACTGAATTAGCTAGCTTGTTCCAAATGCCAAGATGGGATAGACTACCAATTTGTAACTCTACGGTTATAATCATGTTTAAGTGTGTGATCAACATAGTGTCCTTCTTGTGTTTACATGCATATATTCATTGAGCGAGGCTCACATATTGAAAATGAGAATATACTTCCAGAAAAGTAGTAGAAGCAATGATAGCGTGAAATACATAGAATTTGGTTGCAAACCCTTTGTCCGTGTGAATGTGCTTTTCCGTTGATTGTATAGCATATGAAGGTATTTCTAAGTTGGAAGCTGATATTTAACATTATGCGCTGTTCCAGGTATCAGTTTTTGTGGGTATCAGCAACTGTTTTGTGAAAGTGGTTGATGATGGTTAGTAATGATTTCCTCTTTTGAGTTGAATCTGTATAGCATACCTGTTTTATCCTATTTATTTTAAATTGATACACCTGTAGGATCTGGTATTACTCGGGATGGCTTGGTGTTATTGGGAGAAAGATATGGTGAGCTATTCATTACTTTTCTGTGGATTTCACATTAATTTGAACTGTCTATGCATGTCGACAGGTTTGCATCATCTGCATACTGTCAACCCAGTCTAGGAGTCTTCCTTTTGCATTGTACAAGTACCGGTGCAAAATGTCGAATAATGTGGGGTAGATGATATAGTATGTACTTCCATTGAAGATTGGTGTTTTATTTCGCTAAAATCTTGGTTGCTTGAACAACTTGAATTTTGCTCTTATTGACCTTAATCTCTATCATTGGCCAAGATGGAATATTTGCTATTACAACAAAACGATCCTTTTTATTATATTCTTTTATCAATCTTAAGTGCCAAAATCTTAATTAATACACCAGCAGTGGATCTGTTGATTCCTTTGCCTGCTCCATAAATTTGTCAAAAGTAAGTGTAGGATGAGCAGTGATATCTGGATATCAAGACTGGGTATACTGGCTGTTATCTGGAGCCTTAGTAGCTAGAATTGTTGTACCTGAGTGCTGTAGGTAAGCTGTGTGAAGAGGGCCTTCTAGATGTGAGAGATAGAAATATGCTGGGTTAGTGCATTTTCTGCTTTGTAATTGTATTAGCTGGCCTTTTAGTTTGGTGTCTGATCTTCATGATTTGCTTTTAGCAACATCCAAAGATCATCAACTGGATGACATGGACTCTTGTTCTGGGAGCTTTGGTTCTCGAGGAGAAGCACTGGCTTCGATTTCTGATATTGCAGTATTGGAAATCATAACAAAAGCTCCTGGCAAACCAAATGGATACCGCAAGGTTTTAAAGGTATTGATAATTCGTTAATGGTTTAAATGTGGTACTGTAGAAGGCTGCTACCTATTTACTTCTTGTTTGTTGAAGATTATGTTTTTTGTTGACTTTCTTGTTTTAGGGATGCAAGTGTTTGCATCTTGGAATTGATGATGACAGAAAAGATGCAGGCACATCAGGTAAGACATTAATTGGTAAGGTGGCTTGGCCATCAGATAAGAAAGTAGGAGGATGGGCACCTTCCTTGCAAACGGAAATAACCTGGAACGTACTTCCTTGTCAATATAATTTTGGGATGCTAGAAGTTGACCAATATAATGGGGATTTTGAATACCTAGCTTCCAGTTGCACTTGACGGACTTCATTGAGCACAGGCTTCACTACTATGTTGAGCAATTGCCAAACTACATGGCCTCCCTAGAAATTAAATTTTGATTGGCAATGGAACCCCATTTAATTGACTTGCAATTCTACTTGCATTTGTTGCTTAATACTCATTTGCGTGCACATAGGATAATACACCAGATTGTGTCTGCTTAAGTAGATTGTCTGAGCTGTTTGATTATATTCAGATTTCACTCGGATTCATCTTGGTTCCTTGCAGTTGTAGTTCGTGATTTATTTTACAATCAACCTATTCGGAGGAAGTCTATACAATCGAGGTTTAACTTTCCTTCTCTTTTAGTTCTTTCAATTTATTTAGTAGATACTGAATGGCCTTGTAAGGTATATGATTTCTGCAATGTTACCATCTGCCTGATGAACCTTTAATTTTCTCTACAAACTAAAAGTCCCAAGAGGGTCTTGGAGTCTATCAAGAAGTCTGTATTCCATATTGCTATTGTTCACTCAGAGATCTCCTTCCAAGTTGTTGATATTGAAAGGTACCTGTCTATCAGACAGATCACTTTTATTATGTGAGATCATCTTATCCTCACATAATTTTGAAAAATTACAGTGACGATCAGTTGCTTTGCACACGTTCTTGTACCACCCCTTTGTCAATGTTGAGAAGGTTTTTTGGAAACGAGGTTGTCAGCGTTCTTCGTGAACTGAATGCTCGTGAAGGAGCATTGAAGCTTACAGGTTACTTGTCTGGTCCATGTGACTCGCTTGCAATTAAGGTTACTCTCTCTCTCTCTCTCTCTCTCTCTCTCTTTCGTGCAGAGAGGTCTTATTGTATTATTAGGACCTCATTCTATATCATGTATGATGCAGGCCTTCCAGTATGTATGTATCCACGCCTTGTATGCTGGTAAATAGTGTAGCGATATTACTAGCTTATCTGAGATGGTTTGGCAAGCATCCTTCCACTTGACGCATTTGGTTGGAACTTGACTGGAGTAGACATAAACTCACGGTTTGTTTGCAAGAGCCCTATTCATAAATTGGTCAACCAACTTGCCAAGGAGTTTGAGTATGTAAATGCAAGGAGGAGCAACAATGGTTTGCAGAAGAGCAAGAGAAGTAGGTCTTGTGCAGGTCCAGCTTACATTTTGAAGCTGAGTTGTCCTCGCTCCCTCTATGACTTAAGCTTCGAACCGTCAAAGACGTGTGTTCAGTTTAAGGTGAATCCTGGTCTTGTTATCTCCATTATGCTCGAACTGGTTATTGATTGTCCCCCTGCAAGTTGTGGCTTCTGATTAAGGTGAATCATGGTCTTGTTACTCCATTCTGCTCATACCTGTTAATTGATTGTCCCCTTGCGAGTTGTGGCTTCTGACATGATTGTTCTTGTTTATTGTTCCTTTTTAATGAACCCTTGCTTCTCTTTCCAAACAACCGATTTAAGGATTTTACTTCAAGATCTCCTCTGTTTCAATTGGTTTGCCACTAGTAAGGATGGAAATGTTTTTTTTCCTAGTGCAATTTATAGAAGTTCGAGAAGGGTAGTGGTCTATGCCTTTGTTTTTTATGCCATCAGTCCAAGTCCATGGCTTCTTTTCTTTACTGGCACTGGCAGTGTTTTACAGTTATTCTTTTTAGTAGTCAGATGTTACATCTATGATATTTTTTGGGAACCATTGCTGATATATGTCTCTCTCTCTCTCCAAAAAGGATTGGGATGCCATACTCGCTTGTGTTGAGAAGGAAATTCAGCGTTTCTGGAAAGTAAATTCAAGTAGAGGTAGGGCATTCCATGAACTAAATGTTGGGGTGGTGTTAATGTATGACATTCTGAAGTTTTTTGACTTTCTTGAGTTGTTTGCAGCAATGTGCTCTCAGAAAAATTTTGATACACTACGAAAAGATGTGGAATTTGAGGAGGACCAGAAAAGCCTCTCAGGAAAACCAGGTATTAGGCTTTCTAGCCTGATTCATTTCGACCTACTGTTTGAGTTACCTTCCCCTATAGCCATACAAGTGACCTGATTTTGCATATAACCTAATTGAACTATGCTTTAGAATTGGAATGACATATGACTCTGATGATATTTTGTTATGATGTCACATGGATCATGTCTGAAGTGTTTCCTTTGTTCCTCAACTAAACTTGTAGTTATAGATTACTCTGAATTGGCGAGGAAAAAGTGCAGATTCAATGAGGAGGGCATTCTCAACCTTCCATCATTCCTTTTAGAGATGCCAGGCAAAGAGAGCCATCATAACTGTAAGGTGGCCAAGGGAGAAATTCCATTTAGAAAGATTCGCCATAAAGGTGTAGACTTCACTGCCCAACAAAATGAAATAGAATCACTTCTACAAGATGGTGATCCTCTACCGCAATCAGACAATTGCTTTTCTGATCACATCTCGAGTGTGATCTCCAAGGATGATGGTTATCAGTGGTCACCAGATAATAGTATTCAGCGCAGTCACAATGATGTCTCGTATGCAGAAGATGATACTTTGGTAAAGTGTTTTAGCCTAGAAGGAAGATCTAAAAATAGTGTAGGGGGTGATATTTTTACTTCAACATCTGAAAACGAATCCTTTAACAATGATCCTCTGGGCTGCAATGGAGCAAAAATGAGCTTGGTATCTTCTGTTATCCTGGAAGAAAGTGACAAGTTTGAGGTTGGATCTGGTAGAAAGAGACCCTACCTGCAGAGTTGCTCCCTACGTGATAATTTGAAATTCAGTCCTCTGAAATTTGCTAGTGTTGAAGAATTTGAATTTGAAAGTGACATCTTCCAGATCAAACAGAAACAGTCAAGCCTTTATGATGACCCCAATTTTCGGAGACATAGTCATAGTAAACAACGCTTCAGTTCCTTTTCTGAGGCTCTGTGGCCAGATGATGTATGCAGTGATGCTCAACCTGTTCCCAAATATACAGCCAACAAGGGAAAGCCTGTTGATACTGATTGTCCATATGCTGCCTCTCATAGGTCAGTTCCATGGTACACAGAGGATTTCATCGAGGAGGATGGTCTCTCTTCAAGTGATTTTTTTCAAATGCAAAATCCTGGCTTAGGTTGTCGGTCTTCAGATTTTGATTCGTTTTCTGATATTTTGAGCCCCTTATGTCAAACAAAGCCTTTTCGTGGGAAACACAGCATTGACAATGTGTTACTGGAAACAAGTTCAGAAGGCCACAAAAAGGCTAGTTACATGTCTCCTTTTAATGAAGGAAAGAATGTAGGCACGTATGATCGCATCTTAAAGAGCCCCAGCAGCGAGACGTGCACCACAACCCAAATGACTGCGGAACGTGGCATAGATAACAATACAAATCTAAGTATAGATCCAAGCAAACAAAAAGCTACCAGTTCACCAAAGACTCTTCCAAAACCTTACAATATATTAGCTGATGAAAGAGTACAGTTTTGTCAAGAGTTGTGCCATGACCATTATGAGGCAGCAAGAGATTATGCAACACAAAAAGGACTGATCTGGGATAACAACGCTCAGCAAAATAATGTCCATCGAGAGAGATCAAGAAGCCGTTCTGCTCCTCCATTTTATAGAAAGAGGAGGAGCTTCATTTCCTTATATCATCTTTCGCAGGCGAGCCCAGGAAACTCTGATGCTGAGACCTACCATGCTTGTAAGGCTTATCCAGGTTAGCTGCGTAGGCAACTCTCTTGATTGTACCATAATGATGTGAAGAGTGAAGTGACTGTGAACTGATTTCCTCCAACCTGTGCAGAAGCCGGTGAACCGAAATATTCCCAACTATCTAGTAGCTTATGTCATTTGTCTTCTGGTAAAGGTTCTGTAGAGCTCCCATTCTATGGTAACAGGTACTCTATGTCTGTCCCATCTGACTTTTTGACTCTGTAAAATGTGGGGTTGACAAAATACTCACTCTGATCGGCATTCCAGGATAGATATTCACAAGATGCATGACAATGGGCTGAAAATCAAGGAACTTCATAAAGGTTTGAACTTCAAGCTACTTGAGATCTAAACTTTGGGAGTTTTGAACAATCTCTTATAACTTTGTGCTTGTTTGGGTCCCTCTGACCTTTGTCAATGGTGGTCTGTTGATACTTGTGTCAAATCTAACTTGTGAACATTGAGAAATGAAGGAGCACACATGGAAATCAAAATGTAAGATTGCAGGATTTAGTCTATTTTATTGTCTATCAGGTCACTAGAGAAGTAAATATGGTCAAATGACAAATTGCATTGCACCTTAGTATCTGCAGATCCATTAGAAACACTCTGGAGAGTTATCTGCCGAAGCTCTAATTGAGCCTCCCGATCAAAAAAAAAAAGAAGCTCTAATTGAGCCTGACACTATCTTAAATTGTTGTTTACTGCTATTTCTGTGCTTTACATTTCAGATATTATCTTTGGGAGTGTTCAAGACTCAAGAGATTGTGGGACTAAATGGCGGGATAGTTGTCTACAGGTTACTGTCGAGTACCCTTGCTGTATTGGATGATTGTGCAAAATGCTGGCAGCCTGACAGTCTTTCTTCCGTCTAGTGATTTTAATTAATCAGTGATTGAGTGCCTTCTTTTGCGCAGAAAAAGTGTGGATCATCTGAGATTCTGGGCCAGACCCATGTACTGGATATCACATCGGGATTCTTGCATCTTGCTGGTGATTCATTAGTACCAACATCCATCAGTAGAAATTGCCTTGTGAACGCCAGAGTCCTTCAGCAGGTTGATAAAAAGTTCATCCCAGTGGTAGCTGGTGGAACCCTTGCTGTCATCGACCAGGTTCAGTTTGCCAACCTTCTTTTTTCTTTTTTGTTGTGGTTCTGTGGTTTGACATGAGTTTCCTTTCTTTGGTGATGGTGACGATCTAACCAGGTGAACTAGAGACATTAGCTATTAACTGCAAAGTTGTATGGCATTTATGTAGGCTCCCAAGAGTCTCAAACAAGAATTCAAAATGCCCCTTTTATACTCAAGAGATGCATGCACGCTTCCAAACAAGAAAATACTCAAGATAACACAAACTGACATATCTAGCCCATGCAAAGATGAAGCATCTAGTGTTTCTCTAACAGCGTCTTTATCTTATGTTCTCTTCCAACAGCATGCTGCAGATGAAAGGATTCGGCTAGAAGAACTGCGCCGGAAGGTAAACCGGGGGCTTGTCTTTCGAGATTGAACTGATCCCTATTATTTTGGGGCTCCTAAGACTGGTTGATCTGTAGGTGTTGTCTGGAGAAGCGAAGACAATTCGCTATCTGGAGTCAGAAAAGGAGTTGGTATTGGCCTATTGACTGATATGTTCTGTAATGGACCTCTACTTATGGCATTAATCATCAAGTTTATCATGTATACCATTTTAAACTTCTGAAGTGCACAGGTGTTGCCAGAGATTGGATGTCAACTTATGCTCAACTATGGTGAGCAGATAAAGGATTGGGGATGGATATGTAATATCAATGCTCAAGGTTCAAGGCCCTTTAGAAAGTAATTATTGGGTTCCATTTGTGCGACTTTTTCTTAACCATTTGCACATCAGGCCCTCATAGTCAAAGTTGACCTAAGATATGGATTATAATAGCCTGAGGTTCGAAGCACTACATCAAGTACCTATCTTCATCTATGCTGTGATTAATTGCGGAAAAAGTACAGAGTTGTTATTGATTAAGAGTCTCATAGATCAGCTGCCATCATGTTATGTACATTGGTTAATTTCACTTGATCTTATTGAGCCTCAATTGCAGGAATATAAACCTTCTCCAGAGGCAGCCGACTGTTGTCACTCTTCTTGCGGTGAAGCATCATTCTCTTGTATCTTATCTTGCTGTACTTAACATTGTTCTAGTTGGATGCTACTCAACTCCCAACAAGCTAAATCCACTTCCCCAGTTCCACCAGCCATCACTTTTTTGTCGCTTTGAAGGTGTCATGCTAACCTATCCTTCAAGATCTATTTTCAGATAATTATATATGCCGTGCAGGTACCATGCATTCTAGGTGTAGATCTAAATGATGTGGATCTCTTGGAATATCTTCAACAGGTATATCTCCATCCTCGCTAGGCTTTCTCGTTTCATGTCTATGCACCTTTTAGATGCAGGTGCACTGCTAAACCTATCTCTTGATCTAATATGCAGCTCGCTGATACGGACGGAGCATCAACCATGCCTCCAGCCGTTCTTCGTGTTCTTAACTTTAAAGCATGCAGAGGTATGAGGGATTGTTCTATTATTTTTTAATTTCCCCTTTTTTTACTAGATGAGTTTTTGTGTGAGGTGTTCCAAGCCCGCAAGCAGCAATCTCCAAGCTCCAACCATCCCTTTATTTCTATCTGCTTTGTTGAGCACGGGGGTTTTTGTTAGTGATTGATTTTGGAGTAAATCAGAAGGCTCAGGTTAGGGATTGTACATGATATAATCATGTTTTTCGTTAACAATGCAATATAGATACATATTATTCTATGGAAGATGGACTGGTTGGTCTTCATTTATGAGTTTTGTGGATACTTATTGTCCTCTCACTGCATAATGGGATTGCCTTGGCTTGGTTAATCTTTTACAAGATAAAATTATGCTTTAGGAATTCTGGATCTTCAGCTATACGCTTCTCTAACTCCATTTTCATTTGACCTTGAAGGAGCAATTATGTTCGGGGACACTCTGCTTCTTTCAGAGTGTTCCCTTATCGTGGAGGAGCTTAAAGGGACATCACTCTGTTTCCAAGTGAGTCAATCATCTCTCGGCACATATGCTTGTAATGTCGTCTGGGAAGATCTTTTTTTCCAATTTCTTTTTAGCATGATAGCTTAGAGCTTGTTTGCAGTGTGCTCATGGACGACCTACCACGGTTCCCCTTGTCGACTTGGAGGCATTGCATAAGCAGGTAACGAGACTGTGCTTGCCAGATGATGGTCCAAATGATTTGTGGCATGGACTGCGTCGGTGTGAATTAAGTCTGGAACGTGCTGCAAAGCGGTTAGATGTGGCTTCAAGATAGTGCGTGATGACTTGACCAGAGAATGTTGTAACTCTGTATATTAGTTGATACGTATAGATTTGTTGTTACAGCACAATCAATCAACTGTACCAATCAACATAAAGTTGCGGGGTAACATTTTGCACCCGCCGAATTCCCCTATGCATTGTCAATGCAATAAAGTTGAACTCATGTCAATGGTGTTCTCATTGTGATGAAGCTGGATTTCAGTTTCCTTTAGAATAAATTTTGTATTTGCTCAATGAAGATTTTGTCTAATGACCAAGTGGATGCATTATCTCAATTCTCAACATCAAGACTGTTAATCGAACTGTCCGGGCATTGGTCGAAGGTAGCTTTGAGTATAGTTTTCTCCTCTTTTTTGTAAAAAAAAGAAAAAAATATGGCCCTAGAATTTGCCTAATGTCACTTGCTAACTGAACCTTTCTTGGCTAGAAAAAATTGAAACTTCTTTGTTGCTTTCTTAGTGACAGTGCTTGTTCACCTTTTTGTTAAACGCCTTCTTCTTAATTGTGGGGAAAATGTTCATAAGAAAAATGTACTAATATCTTTGAACTGAGATTCATGTCCCAGATCCTTGGCTTGGATGCAACCGCGCAAATCAGTTCTAATATCACAGTTCTCTTGATTTTATGTTTGGGATCACATTAACTTGACTGAACAGAGCGGCAAAAGCAATATGTTTTTTCAGTGAAGTGTGTTTTGTTTTCCTTTTTTTTTTTTTTGGCTGAGCAAATTCTATACGCTCCTTACCGAAGAATGGACAGTGAATTTCCAGACCTTTAGACTTCCAGGTATATCATCAAATTGTCAAAAAGGGTCTAAATACATGCACATTGTAAATCATATACAGTTCTCTGACTATGGACTTCTTTTTGCAACTCCAACGTCAATAACTTAAAGAAAAACTATGTACAAATGCACATGCAATGCTCTCAGCAACACCCAAATCCCACACTATCATGTACTAATCAACTGCACTAGCTATGCCACCTCCGCATTCTCCTTCGTATCAATGCTTGAACTGACCAAGAGAATTGTCCCGCAGATATAGATAAAGAAAAAGATCTTCCCTCGTGCATTTTTTTAATCACATATCCTTTACAATTTCCTCAACTAAATCTCCAATTATCAAACTTTCCACCTCTTTCCCTAGTAGATTCATCTCATCATCCAATAAACCAAGCCACGGAACTGATTTGAGATCCCGGGCCGTCATATTATCTAGCGAGTAATATGACCTGTCAATTGGAGGGTAAATAAAAACACGTATGATCTCCCAAACCGAGCTCAGCAATTCCCTTCCTCGCGGATGTAGCACTCGGAATGAACCAGCAGCTTTTCTTCTCGGTGGTCCTAGAACTGTTGAAAGTGCTTCATTTAACAAATCATGTAATAACTTGTGCTCTGTTCCTTTTTCGTTCTTGTCGTTCACTGGAGTGCCATATTCATTGACCAACTTCCCATGCGATTCCTCCACTTCTTCAAATACCAAGTCACTGATAGGCTTTGCAAATGTGTCTATTCTGGATAGATACACATTAGGTGATCCGTCGTACAAGCCAGAAGCAACAAGCAGATCTCTTATGTATTCTTCCATCTTGTCCTCTAACTCAACCATTTTACACTCGATAGGCTGCTCTTCAGTCGTCTCCAGAGGCTCATCAGATCCAAGCTGATTTAGTTGCCTCCTCAGCTCTGCACATTATCAGATGATGTGGTTAGGTAATATCAACATAATCCTGAAACTCTATCATGTTTTAGCAGCTTAAGCTTTTGGTCATTTCGGCTAGTCCAGGCAATATACAATCTAAGTTAATCACAAAAAGCAATGTTGCAAGCCGTAGGCTCATAGCTAACTTGTGAAGAAGCCTTTCAGCACCGTGTTTTCAGATACAGTGTAACTTTACCCTTGGCAAAAATTTCAAGAGTGCCATATATAGTTTCAGGAATACTGACTTCTTATCTTATTCGTTTTCAAACTTCTACACATTTGTCAGTTTATCTGAGTAAGGTAAATATATTCATCTCAATATCACTAAAGTAAATCACTTTGGGACGAAAGGCACCATGACTATTTGGGTTAGGTAGTTGAAGCTGCAATCTATCAAAAATGAAAGACTGACACTCCCAACAGCCCTGAGAGACCATCTTGCTCCTTCATATCATGCAGATTGATAAAAGAGGAAAAGCAAACAGCCTACAAGCTTTGGCTAAATAAACACCGAAAGGGTGAGTTGTGCCACTAGTTGAACATGATCACGCTATTGCAGCTGCCCATTTGTATAGCACATCCATGAACATAGAAGCTGGAAGATTGTTTCATACCATTCAGATTCAAACTGATTTCTCTGAAAACTTGTGGCACCACATCTTCTTCTCCAACACTCCTGTCTGGCGTTGACATAGGGCTAAGGTTGTTACTTGGTCTCCAAAACTCCTCTTGAGAACTGCTGCACACAGACGCAGGGCTAGGGGGCACTTCTGTAGAATTCTCCTAGGATGACACAAGAGAAGGCAAAAACATGTCAGTACAGTATAAGATAAGACAGAAGAAACTTCTAGCTCTAACTGTATGGAAACATTGTTTTCAACAGGCCAACCAAATTCTTACATGCCACTCGCCAAAGTTCATGATGACTGTAGGCCCACTCATAACATCTTTCATGAAGTCAGTCTCAAAGTTATATGATTCTGCTACGGATTGGACCCTTTTGCCAAACAGCCTCCGTCTCAGAGTGAACGTGTATCTGAAGTTATGGACCTTCTCTTTGAACTTGAGTTTTTCCTTTTTCACTTTCTTGGCATCTATTGGCACATTTTCGACAACTTCATGCTTTCTCCTGATATGAGCACCAGTCAAAATGTGGCGGTCTTCGAGGAGAAGTTTCCCAAAGGATGTTCCTGATACAGGAGCGGACAAGGATCTCACAAGGTTTCTTGGGGATAATTCCTTGTGGAGAACACGATCATCACCTGACCCATGTCTGAACGATCTGGCTAGCATTTGATGTTCGTCTTTTACATTTTCCCAATAGCAAGGTTCATTTATCATTCTCAAAGCATTGCCCGCGTGTTTTACGCTAGGCCTCTCATCGCCTAACATGGACGAACTGGAGCTGTCACTTGCTTCTCTGGGCAAATCCAAAAGACTATCACTCTTCAGGACATTCCTCAACCTCTCTGTCAAGAACTTCCTTGTATCTCGGTTAATAAATTCTGGGGAACCTGGTGGATTCAACTGAATTTCACTTCTATAAGATCTAGTTGATTCTGAACGGAGCAAATCCACCCCCAGGTCCCTAGTAACACTCTCTCTGACTTGTTTTGCTATGTTCTGTGCTATTTGCTTTGAATCAGATGGTCTTTCATTGAAAGGGGTCTCAATTCCACTTCCTCTGACCACGGAACTCCTTTTAACTGCCCTTCCTTGAATTTCACTTTTCAACCGTTCTTTCACCTCCCGAAGAAAATCTTCTATGCTGCCCCTTTCATCCGTTCCGGAGGAACTGGGCCATGATTCTTCATGCCAGAACCTATCAGGACCAGGCTTCAAGATTACTATCCTCGTAGGGCCAAGATAAGAGTCCAGGTTCTCACCAGAAATCACTGCACTACATTGTTCAATGTCCTTGTTTAGACTTTTGCTCATCAAAGAACAAGACTCATACTGCTTAGCCGGGACTAGTCCTGTTTTTCCACTGTGTAATGAATGGTCTCTTTCAATCGATTTTGCTTTCGCTATATCAGTTCTCCTGGGCTTCTCGATTATGGTTTTTTCATGATTTGCATGAAGTGATATCATTTTTAAGTTGCAGCTCTCTTGACCACCAGCCAACTGCCTAGGAACATTGTCAAGCTCAGCGAATTTTGTACATTCCCTGATCCTATTTGCTTGCCAAGCTTCAAATTCTTTCTTGAACTTCTGCAGTTCCTCCTCTTGTGGATGTTCTCGGCGCCTGGGTTTTGTTGACTTCTGGGCGCTTCTCCCTCTGTCAACATCCCTATCTGAATTATGAGAGGATGAGCTAAGCTCCACGTGCCTCGAAGAACCAGAGTTAGAAAAACTGTGAGACATCAAGCCCCTTCCCTTCCTCTCTTTTCTCGAAATGTTGGCTTTCATGCTCTCTTTTTTCTTCTCCGTTGATTGGGCTTGAGAATTGTTATCTAGTGGCAAGATATCCATCCCCATTAGCCGAGCCACGATGCTTGGTGAGTTTTGTCTGTTAAATGATCTGCTGGACATCTCCTCACTTATCAACTTCTTCATTGAAGCCTCAACTGGATGATGCTTCATCTTATACCGATCTTGTTCCATGCCATAAGAATACTGGAATTCAAAGCTACTGTATCAAAACATGGTTAGAGGACAAAGGGGATGCATATGTCAAGGGAGTGAAAAATTGCCCGTAGGGCATATATAGCAGTCATCTCACTGAAGTATGACTAAGCTACCTTGTGAATTTTCCAGGGCAAGAACCTTAAAGAAATCAAAGATCGTCAAGAGTTTGATCAAATAGGGAGTGAATAAAACACCACTGTTGACTCAGGATACAGAGAGAGGTATTGAAGACAATGGTGAGGCTAATATTCTTCACTACTATAGAACGCAGCTTAAGATGATCACCGACCTTCAGCAATTAAGCCACCAAAATTATTGAAGCCTTGAGGACATCTATAAGAGGTTCATGAGAATCCCAAGCAAAAGCTCATGTAGTAAATAAAGCCAGTCGAGTGAGTCAAAATTTTTTAATAGACATACCAAAAGAAAAGTCGAAACTGGTAGACCACCTTCCTAATCAATGTTTGGCCAAATAAAGAACTTCCTAATCAATGAAAAACAGGATTCATTGACATGTCAACACGTCACAGTGACAGCAAGATTTTGTAATAAGTTCAATACCGGCATATCGCCTATAGCACAACAGCCCTCAGAAGCTTCTGCTTGCAGCTCTAAACTATTCCTGGGTGCTTCATGACCTGCAAAATGGTTCAATTCAGAAGAATTAGTTCCCAAAAAGAAAAAAAAAATTTGTAGAACTAATTCGTTACTTCAATTGATATCTACCCTTCATCAGGACCAACAGGACACAGCTCACTCAAGATAACGTTCTCATGAAGTCCAAAACTGCAATAAGGGCTAATGACCAAAGTTCTCGTGTAAATAGTGGGAGCCCAGTCTTCATAACAACATCATGGCCCCAGAAATTCAGACTTGATGACTAAAGTAGTGTAAATAGGATCTCTGTAAATGATGTGTCAAACATTGTGAGTTCCCCAATGACTAACAAAATTTAAACCTAACATCTACGAACTCCCTCACTTTTCTTCACTCTATCCATGTCAAACATCATTGCCATAACTCATCAGGTGATTGACAAGAAAATCACCAGTTACGTTGCCGGTCAGATTTTTTCATCTCAGAAACTAAATAAAGAGTTATTACTGGTAATTGTTAAGCCTTGAAGAGAGTCAGAAAGATGTGCCTCCACCCAAATCAATAAGACTTCCCAGAAGATGCCTTCTTTTAGATTAAATTTTAAGGATTCGTCCAGAAGAAGTATATATTACCTCCGACATGTTTCTTTTGGGAAAAGACTTTCCTGGCCATGCTCCTTTGATCAAAAACATGTGATAAGCCTCCCATGCAGCTAGAGCATCCACTGCATTACCCAATGATATTCCTATTCCATCTATAACTCACTGATCACCAAAGTTTCCCATTAGTGAGCCAAGACTCTGTCACACTTTGACTTATGCCTAAAAAAGACACAGAATACCCAGAAACAGTTAAAGGTTAGAGTCAGGCAAAGGAGCGTGATTTTCTCGAACACAATACACCTAACATAATAAGTAGGCATCACGGATGTTTTATTCATCAGCTCGCTCATGAATTTCGCAATCAATGAAAGAAAATCTGTATATAAACTCTCGTGAAAACAAAATGTGAACCCCCAAAAATACTTAATAAACTGAAGAAACGAGGAAGAAAATGGCTATAGCACTTGCACACAAGCTTGGGTACTTAGCAATCTGCCACGGGATGATTCAGTCACTAGAAGAGACACCGGTTAATACGCCGTAGAGAGTGTAAGGAGATGGTCATGACACCATTAATTTCTGGCTAATCCTTTCACCTGTCGTGAAACGAATTTCCAGTATGATGCAAGAATTGCAACACTTAGGTGCATCTGCCCAAAATTTAAAACATGTTGGTGAATGATGATAGCCCTGATCGCTTATATATAAACTGTCCTACAACGAAGCGGTGTCGTAGGGCAGATTTACTGAAAACTCCTACAATCATAGGACCCCAAGAGTCTACAGAAGTTATATCTGAAGCATGTCATAGAATAGATGAGCCACAACTAATGAAGTGACTAATCCAGAAGATCCGGTTGATATTGTAGTGCCCAAAAAGAACTTGACACACAGGCATCCAGTCAGCCAAAATACACATGAAAGACATCAAGCTCACACTAGCAGAAACAAATTTGTCGGAAACACAGTTTAGCTGCCAAACACCTCGGGCCGAAAAAATGCAGTAAACCCATGTATCAAGCAAGCACACAGCGAAGGACAAAAACGTAAGAAAGTGGAATTCCAAGAGCCCCAGCAGCTAATGCAAAGCCAAATCTCTCTGACACGGCAGCGGACCAGAAAAAAAGTTGGAATTTTTTTCTTCTCTCCCTCATTTTCTCCCTGTTTCCAAGCCACCAATCACGCCATTTACACAAATCAAGAAACGGGTAGTTCTCATTCTTCAACGTACCTCGAGGGAGAGATCAGAACAAGCAAAGCCCATGATTCTCTTGGCCAAGAAAGAGTCGGTCTCTGCATTACTACTGTGGAAGTCAAGCGTCAATCCACTCACCCATCAAGTGACATTCTTTTGCATTGAATGGCCTCAAATTTGTAACAACCAGCGACGAGCGGAGGGGAGAAAAAGAGACAAGAGAAGGAAGAGAGAAAAAACTGAGACAGAGCGAGACTCCAGACGCGTGGTGAACAGGAAAAACTGCGGAAACTCAAAGCTGAGATTTGTGTGGTAATCAAAGTCTTCAGAGACGATGATGATGATGATGATAGTTTAAAAGGAAGAGCGAACGGTACAGAGGAAAAAGAAGTTTCTTTTTTTTCATTTTTCCTTTTTTTTTTTACTGTGAAAAAGGGAATTGTAATAAAATAAAAATAGAAAAGCTTCTTTTGCCGGAATCAACCGATGGAAAGCGAAAAGATCTCTGAGTTCCTTCACTTTATTCCTCCGTTAATCATTAATTAATCGATTAACAACTCGCGTTTTGGTCAATTGAACTCATTGTCCTCACGTCGGTTTACCTTTTCCTACCCAAAAGAAGCTTAGCCCTCCGATTAATTGTAACTCCGATCTCTCCATGAATTTTCATTGAAGATGCAAAGAGCTGGGGATTGAAATTCATCGCGGATTCTATATTCAGAAGCATTAGCAGGACTATAAAAAAAACCCTTCCCCATATGGATCGAGACGTGCCCACGTACGGCGCAAAATCTTTTTGTGAATCCTTTGTACTATTGTCGAGCAAAAGAGACAGCGTCAAATTAAATCGATGAGTTTCAATACGTCTATAGCATCGATTTGTAGCGCCGTTGGTCACCGAAATGAGCTTGGATGGAATTTCTATTGAATCCGTTCTCGAGCTATATCCAATGTCATAAATTCATATAATCACGCAAGTTTGCACGGAAAATAAGTTATATCTTCGTTCTGTCCTGAAATTGTATCTCAATCAAAATGGTACAATTTCGTTACGTTTAAGTAAGAGAAGCGTATATTTTTATCATTTGAGCAAATGATACAGCTCAGGGATATGAATCTATTAAATATTTGCTTGTGTGTGTGTGTTTTTTTTTTTATAATATTTTTCGGTCGAACGTTAAGATCGAGATGTTTTGGAATTATTTTAAATTCGTTTTTTAGCGACCTCGCTTTTTCGCAGGAGCAACACACCGAACCAGCTCATCCCGACAGTTGCCTTCGCGCACGACGCCTCCCCCTCCTCCATTTGGCGCCTGATTTAACGGGGGCGACAAACATAATATTCGTTTTCTTACAGCAACCCCCTCACGCGCGTGGCGAGCGCGTTCCCATCCGCGCCAAGCAGCTTAGGCCCACAGGTGCCGTCGGATCCTCACGTCTCCCGCACGCGCGACGGGTGCGGGTCGGGGAAGCGGCGTGCCCTGGGGGAGAATGTTGTCGCCGTCTATTTTATTTCAGGATGCAGCCGCTGGTTTGACCGTTGACCCTCTCCTCCGCCTTGCTGTTTCCGAGCCCTCTTGGGTAATTAACGAACTCTTTGGGTCCTTCACTTAAATTTATTTCACGAAAATAGATAATTTAAAAAGCATTCTTTACAAAATATCGCTTGTATTGTTTAAAATAATTAATAAAAAAAATTTTATATTGTTTCGTAAATTATAAATGATTTGAAAAGTATTTTCTAAAAAATGATCGTTTGTATTGTTTAAAATAATTAATATACGGAAAAAAATTTATCGTTCACAAAAATTTTTAGATATAAATTGCCATCAACGATGAAATTTTTTTTTATCAATTAATTATTTCAAGTGGTAGAAACAATCATTTTTTGAATAATACTTATTTTTCGCGAAATAAATGGAGCATCGATTGCCATTCTTCATTTGTGCCTAAAAGGATTGTCGTTGGACTTAATTCAAAGCTTGAGAAATGAAGAGATTTATAAGTTTTTGCAATGTGCACTTTGCGAGGTGGGACTCATTTACGTGCGTGCATGCCATGCCATGTCCATCCACGTTACATTTCAAAAATGGAGGGCTAAGTTGCAAACATGCGCGGCATGAGCCGAAGATGGCGATGCTTCGTTTCTTTCTTTTTTTGCCTTTTGGGGTGTCCTCAGAATAAAAGTCTCTATACTTTTCGATTATTCGATTAGAATGGAATATACAGTTTAGCCAATAATGGACTGTACACGCTAAACTAGACGAATTACATCAATAACCCGTTTTTTTGAGTGTATTGTAAAGTTTGAATTTCGTATAATTTGGATGTTTAAGTGCGCAATCATCTCATTTTGGGTTTGAAGGCTAAGGAACCCAATAACTTCAAACTTCAAACTTGATCGAAATTTCGAATTTATCTTAAGACATTATATATATATATATATATATGACACAAGATTCGTTCTTCGAGAATTGTAAACCAATCATTTGTTCATGCTCAAGATCTTTCTCTCATCTCCCTAACAATCGTCACGCCGACTGAGTATCACGTTTAGTGCGTGACATTTGATTAGCCTCTCTTCTCATATGTATCCAGCTATAGAAACACATTCCTCCAATTCAAGACATTGCATAATCAAATGGTATTCTTCTCCAACGTGCGTTCTTGACCCTTCCCACATGAACTACCTCATCAATCTCATGGTGAGCTCCTGCTTCCTATAAATTAACAGCAGAAAGAGAGAAGGTCCTCTCTCTCTCTTTCATGAAGATCATGATGGATGGTGGGACTTAATTTTGCAAAAGGAAGCCGCTTCACCTAATGATGTCCAAGAGCGTCAGTCATGTGCTTAGTATAGCCTGTAACTATGATAGTTCGGGACTCTGGTGAGATGACTTCAATCATCATTCCTTTTCCCGTTTTTCAGGGGACCACCATCTAGCTCTAGGAAAAGGAATCAGTATAAAGGTCCACCTCAAAGAAACGCTCTTGATGTGATATTTTGTTTATAAAGACGTCGATATCAAGACAGATATCTAATACCCATTGTGCGGGTGGGCGCATTGGCGTGCGTGCGTGTGTGTGTGCGCGCTTTCACATGTCCCGATCCCAAGAGCGACGTACTTCTAAACTTGCATAAAAGTCATTAGGCTATGTTGGGTACTTTCAATAAGACATTTGGATATGGATTTCAAACCGAATAAATTTGGATAAATCTGAACAAATGTTAAATCAGTCATCATTCTTTCAGGACATTTCGTTGCAATAACTACAGCGACAGAAGCGGCTACCACTACGTATCATAGAAAGAAGGACCACCATGGTGGTCACTGCAATGGCTTAAACAATATCTATGAGATCAGATAGGACGGGACTATATATTGTCATGCAAAATATTGGACATATAAGCAATCCAAAAACGCATCCTATCCTAATTCAATATCTTTCTCCGGCGACCTTACAAGTACTACCACAGGCTCACAGCTAAACGAGCTTTCTCCCGTGAGAGAGAGAGTTCGGAACACGCCACGTGGCGGGACGGCGACATGGACAAGTGTCATGTTGGTAAAAGGCAGCAGTGGCAGCCTGGAGGTGGATCAAAGTGACAGGGGAAAGAGGGGCGGTGCTGGGCTCCGGCGAGCCCACCGTGTCCGGAGGAAAAAGCAGAAGATGGGAGTAATGATTGAGGGCGGCTCTGCTGTTGGGGAGCTCAGGATAATAAAGCTGTGGGCCCCACTCTTTTTTCCCCTCCCCCACCACTTTTTCTCAGTTCCTTTCTTTTTGTGCCCCATCTTTTAGCAATTTACGAAGCGTCCCCTCCTATACTTGACTATGAAATTTAAATGCTCGCCCAGTCGTTAAGAGTGCGAATGTAACTATTCTCCCGAAATTAAATTCTTGAAATTGATTTGAAATTTCTGCCATAAATTGATTTATGGAGGAGAAATCTGTTTTGTAAAATATGACTAATTCTGCTCCGTAAATTGATTTTAGAAGTAAATCCTTTTGATTTGTTGATTTTTTGCACCTAAAAAATTTAAATTTTACTCAAAGTGGTGGCACAGTATTATAAGCCATTCTGTAAATTTTTGAAATTTTTGATTTTTTTAATTTTTTTGACACCTAAAAAATTTAAATTTCACTTAAAGTGGATAGGTATTCTAAGCCATTTTTGTGAAATTTTGATTTTTTATTTTTTTTTTTTATTTTTTAGGCACCTCAAAAAATTTAAATTTTACTCAAAGTGGGTGGCTACGGTATTTTAAGCTATTTTGTGAAGTTTTGAAAATTTTTGTTTTATTATTATTTTTCTTTTTTGGCACCTCAAAAATTTAAATTTCACTCAAAGTAGGTGAAAGTATTTTAAGCCATTCTGTGAAGTTTTGAAATTTTTGATTTTTTTGGCACCTCAAAAAATTAAATTTCACTCAAAATGGTGGTACATGTGTTTTAAGCTATACTCAGTGAAGTTTTGAAATTTTTTATTTTTTTAATTTTTTTTTAAAAATTCATCAATCATATTTTCCCGAAATCGACTTTTTTTTATTTTCTGAAATTTTTATGATTTTTTCTAGAATTTTTCAATTTTTATGCATTTTCTAAAAAAATTATGAGAAAATAGGAGAATGCATTCGGAATCGAGGCTACAAAAAGTAGCTTCTTTTTCCAACAAACGCATTTTATATTCCAGAATCGCAAAATGCTAGAATGCATTCCGAACAGAATTTTTATTCCGAATGCATTCCATGAGCACCCTAAGGGAACCAAGAGGCCTCTTCCGCATCATTACCTTTTCCTATTTTGGAAGGGGAATTGGCTCTTTCAATGATATGATGTTGTAGTATTAGTGATTATTATGTCATGTTCACATCTTTACCGGCGAAAATAAAAGACGGATCGCATCATCATCATCGTCCTGCTTCGGACGACATGTAATTATCCTTTGACTTGCCGACGTCGAGGGTCGGTGCCGCCGAGAAAAGAAAGGGCTGCATGAGAAGATTAAGGGTGAGTTTGGAATTACTTCGGAGAGCGGTTTTAGGCTCGTAGAATTTTTTGATCGAAAGATCCGGTACATAGTAAAATCATCACGAAGCTTGTTTGAGTTCGAATCTTACATTTTCGAAGCTCAAAATTCAAATCAGCTACCTAATTTCCCCTCAACACCCAAGGATGATTTATGAAGCTTTTGTTATCTCACGGAAGTTATAGGGGGGTGCCAAGGTATTATGTACAGGAGTTGTGAAGGAGTGCTTCGGGGCTATTGGTTAAGTATACTTTACTTAGAAGAATTTAATTTTTAAGAAAAAACTGATTGCACATAACACGAGGATAATCGGTGCATATTGAAAGCTATACTGGATTTGAGAATAGGACTATTGTTGTGGGCCAAATGCATGTCCAAAGTTCCCAGCTAGTGATTGGGCTCAAGATAAGCCCATGTGGCTGCAGGCTTCATTCAGCTGCTAGTTTCCAGAAGATATGCATTGAGTCCAGAAGATCAAGAGCCGTGCCCGAGAGGCCCATATTGGAGTCGCTCGCGAAATCGAATTGCAAAGGAGCGCTTTGCTGGTTCAAATTTGAGGATGATTCAATTTTCACGGGGAGACAACGTTGGGCCTGACTGCCATTCTCGAGGCTTCAGTGCCTACTCTTCTTTAACTAAACCCGTCATCTCTTTTTGAGACAAGTTGTCGAGGAGCTTGAGACCCGTGGGTGCGAGCTCATGGCGTGAAAAAACGGCTCGGAAAGATCCGGTGGAACTAGCCGATTCGACGGTATCACGATCGCGCTTGGTTGGAAACTCGAAATATCTGACTTGTTGACATTTTGCTACTCAATTGATGTCTTGACGTAAATTGATCTATTGAGTATCCTACCAAGACTCACTCATTGATCAGGTCTACCGTCTCGTTGTTTAAATCTTCACCATCTCATATGAAGCGATGAAAGGATCGGAATGACGATCGCCATTAGCAATCACTCTGGGGACCACCATAAGGGCCTCACGCTCGCAAAAATCGCAGATCTATCACGATGCACGTCTAAGGCTTTTGGTACATGAAAATGAATCTTCTTTTTCTATAAAAAAGTTGAACCAAGTAATTGCTGAATGATTCATGCATTTTCATTAGTTACACCTGTCCATAACGGTGTTTAACCTGATTAAGGAACATCTTTTTGCGAATAAAAGCAAAAGGAGATATAAAGTAACGAAAGCATTGTCAGCAAATAAAGAGGCCTAATGCTGATCAACTGTTGGGTAATCCAACAAAAGGCTCAAGGCAAGAACGCTGTTTTCACGCCCTCTTCTTGACGCAACAGACCAAGGAAAAAAACAAATCTCCGATACCGGTCGGGGGACCCACGCGGACGCCCAGTGCATTCCACGTGTCGCGGCGTCGCTCGTCCTGAGAGGGTCGCTGTCGTGAAATCAATCGCCCTTTTTTTTTCGCTTTCGTATCGCTCTCGAAGCTGTCGGTTCGTTGGATCGGGTTTGCCGTCAAATCGTCAAACATGTTTCCTTCCCAGCAAATCTCCGGATCACCTAATCGCCCTCCACGTGTCCTCATCCGAGGCCCTCTGATCTCGGTTAATCTCCTGCTCCCGTCACTATAAAATAACCGCTCGCTTTGTCCCTCTTCCCCATGCGAACGAGCTCTTTCGCCTTAAAACTAAAACAGCGTTCAAACCGTCTCTCTCACTAACTCCACAGTCCACACCCCTCTCTCTCGCTCTTTCTCTCTATCTCCCCGACGGTTATCTCAAAGCTCTCTCTCTCTCTAGAAACCAGAGACGGCGAGTTCTTCCGAGCGGCTGCATTTTCCGTTCGACGGAGATCATCGTCATCGCCGATTCGCTCGATGTTCGTGAGGAAGCTGGTCGAGAAGGCTGCGAAGAAGGTACGGTCACGAATCGACTCTCCCTGCTTAAAGTTGATCTGCTTCCGCGTGCGCTTTCGCGATCCGATCCGTCGTCGCCGGTGTTCGTTTCTCGCTTCCTCGTTAACGTTGATTGAGCATCTGTTAGGCCGAATGCCTTGTTCGAGCCCGTTTGCCGCGCACGATTTCGACTGATGTGGATTCAGTTCCGACTGACCTTACGTGCGATCATGCTTATTTCGTCGTCGTCGTATTAGGTAGCAGATAGGAGGAGATATACGTTAGATCAATCAATTGATGTTCGCACACTGGTTTGCTTGCTCTCGCTCTTGCTCTGGCTTTACCTTTTGATAAGGAAAGGAGGAGGATATGTTTCCCGTTTACGAGCGAGAGACGTCGTTAATGCGGTGTTCACTCAGTGAACGAGCTCGAACTTTCGAGCATTGATTAATCATATCCGGCTCAATGAGATCAGCAAGGAGCCAATCCGTTTGAATTCATCGGACTCATAAATGGAGGATTTACGGCCTAAATAATTAGTATTTACGGAGAGATGGCCACGGGGGATCATGTGAGAGCTCCCAGTTTCCTCGGGTTCCTTCTGTCCAGTCCAAACGAACCGTACACATCGAAGCATGCGTAGTGGATGCGATGATGATGACCACGAAGACGACGGTCAAGTGGTTTGAGCATGTGATAGAACTGTGATGGATTGGTTTTGGAGTGAAAGTATAATTTCAACCAGAATCGAGTGAAACTGCGGTCATCAGAGGAATAGGATTATAGCGAGATGCTTTCTCTGATCTGGATTAGATTGGATGAATCATGATTAGAGTGCCGAGCTGTAGACTGCCGTTGGAGTGGAGGAGCATTGATTGCGATTAGATGTTTCCTTTTTTCCTTCTTTCTCTCTCTCTTTTCCTTCGGGACATGTGGCATCCTGCTTTGCTTCTGGCCAGCCAGCTTTGGAAAAATATAGGAAAATGATTTACATGTTGGGTCTGGTCAAAATGGAAATTAGTCTTTTTATTGTTATTTTTGTCCTTTTCCTAATTGTGATGCCCGACTCTAGGGTTTCGAGGAAAGGCTAAAGCGCCGACGACCTTATCCGGAAACTGCCTCACCTAATAGACAATGACTTTCCATGTGGACCAATTAGAGCTAAGCAAGGTTGCGAAAAATATTCTCTTTTGAAAAATATTTTTCGAAGTCATTTCTGAAAATTTTTTCGAAAAATAATTTTCCTGTGCGATCAATATGAAAAGTTTGAAAATATTTTTCGCGGCGGCCGGTGGCGTGACACGCACGTCCGCATCCGCGGCCGTGGCGTGACCGCCGGTGGGGCGCGGCCGGCGGCGGCACGCGCGACCTTAGTCCGGAAAATAATTTCCGTTTTGAAGAAGTCATTTTCGTAGATAGTATTTTGTGAGGGAAGGAAAATATTTTCCCACGGAAAACGTTTCCCCAACAGAAAATCGAAAATATTTTGAAATATTTTCGCAAACGAACGGCTTGTCTTGTGGTCCCGTCTTCCTTTGATGTCTCCGAAAGATAAGTTGCCGTTTCTTTTTCTTTTATCCCTCTGAACTCAGAGGTCAAAGATTTGGACTTTTTCTAGTGGAGTGAGTAAAAATCATGCGGAGGATTCAAATGAGTTTCGGATTGTCCCGAAGTCCATGTAGAAATTCTGTCGCGCCATTTATATTTTAATATTATAGTTCTTGTTCGTATATCTGGGGTCCTTAGATAGGTTTTTAGGACGATGTGAAATTCAATCCATTTGGAACTAGGTTGATTATCACGATGGAGACAAGGGGAATTCCTAACAAGTATTTACCTTCTTGCCATCTCTGTCCCTTGCGCGTATTTCGCTTGTGAAGTGCCGATTATATAATCATCCCGGTAGCTAATAAGGCTTAATGTAAAATCCACGTGATGGCCCTGTAATGGGCGGTGGTACCGTAGCCCACAGTCCACGTGTCTCCATTTCAAAGGTCAAACTCGTCCTTTTTTATTCTTTTCCTCGGGGGCCTTCAAACTCGATCCGTCATTGGCCCTAATTTTACTTTATTCTAAGCAGACAACCTCTCTTAATATATTCCGTTCCTTTCCTTTATCCTTTGGGCCAGCATAGCGGAAAAAATCGGTGCGAAACCACCGACCAAGTGTCTAAACTACTGTCTGACCCAAAAAAAAAAAAAGTGTCTAAACTACTGTTAATTGAACAGTGCCCAAAAGTTACCTTATCCATAGGATCCTCTCCCCGGACATTAAAACTTTGCCTGCCGACGACGGGGAAACAACGAATGGAGGCCATTAACTTCAGCAGACGACGGACGTACTTGGTCCTCCCGTCCACATAAACTTGACTACTTCGTGGGTGATTGAATTACGTCCTCCTGGGGGATCAAAAGGAGTATAGGGACGGGTTATTTAATAATTTCCCATTTCATGACCCGAGAGGTGTGTGATAAGATCATTACGTCTTTTTGACATCGATATCGAAACGTCCTTGCTATGGAATGTTTGACGTGTGCGCGATGAATTCTTCTAGACAACGTGCCTCAACTTGTGCATCCAATTTAATTTGACCTAAGTTTTAAGGCATAATCATCTAGCAACATCCCTACTGTTAGTCACAGATACTATTTTATCCTCGGTACGTAAAATGAAGCTATGTTGGTTATTACTATTGCTGAGTGTGGTGATTAATTGTGACATTGTGTTTGATTCTTCTGGCAGCCTGGAGGAAGAAGCACGGAAGGACTGAAATCTAGTGATATTGACCCACATATCGTATTTCATTATGGGATTCCATCGGGATGCACCAAGTTCGCCTTTGACTCAATTCAGAACATACTTGCTGTTTCCACAAAGTATGATTCTTCGCTATTGTTAACCTATTCTCACATGTTTTCCATCGATCGAGTGCAATATCAGTTTCACAGGTCCAAAATAACTTGGACTAGGATGAATTGGATAGCTCTTGAATAGCTCTGAGTCTCCTAAGTCTTAGGATGCAAGTGTACAAATGATACATCCTGTCCCTAACCTAATTATTTGATGCAACACTTTGAAAACTGAAATTTTTAAGAAGCAGAAGTAAGGTATTGGTCGAAATTTCCACTCTCATTGCCTTTCAGGATATGGAATTTCTCCCACGAACTTGCATTTTCTCTTGAAATAGCAATATGATGTCCATGTTTTGAGGCTTTGGTTGCAGATTAGATGGAAACTCTTTGACAAACATGCTTCTCTTTCGTTCTGTTATCCAGGAATGGCCAAATCAAGTTATATGGGAAAGATAACACTCAAGTCATACTTGAATCTGAACAAACAGGACCGAGCAAGTTTCTGCAGGTTTTCTGGTTTAGTCCATTGCATTTCTATGCTTTATGCAATGGATTGCCTTCTTAATTCTTTTCCAAAAAGTTATTATGTTATCGTATTGGGAATTCACTCATAATTAATTCACATCATCATTGTTAGTTTGTCGAGAATCAAGGCATTCTTCTGAATGTGACCAGCAATAATCAAATCGAGGTAAGTTTTCATAAGGAGACGCTCTGGCCGTGTGTCATGCTGGAGACAGTCTCATGAAAATTAAATTTTTGAGTTTTTTTTGTATTGCAAGTTGTCCTTCAGAGATCAATTTAAGTGGGAATCGTATTTTAGGTTTGGGACATAGACCAGAAGCTATTGTCGCACATTTACAATTTCAAAGACGCAATTACCTCTTTATCAGTCCTGCAACATAGTTTTTACATGTAAGTGTATTTCCAAAGTCAAACTGTTCTGGATAATGGAGGTATATCATCAATCATTTTATTGTTTGACACGTCTATTGGCAGGTATGCTGGAGATTCTCTTGGAAATGTGTCCGTTTTGAAGCTTAATCAGGAGCCATGTAATCTAGTCCAAATGAAGTACACAATACCTTTTGAAGTATCTCATGGTTAGAGGCCTTCCAGTTTAATTTGTGTTTTCAGTGATCCCATTAGTTTTTTTTAACTAGTCTTAATTTCAATCACTTATGATTTTACAATGCCGTGCTTTACTATGATATTTATATGGAAGGAGATCATTAATGACATCTCATGTTTGGATCGATCATCGTATTCAGGATTTCAAACTGAATTATCTGGTCACGTGGCTGTCATGCGTGCGCTGCCTCAACCATTGACTGAAAGCAAGAGGTAGTCTTATTTATTTCCATTTTCTTGTTGCAGTGTTTACAATGTTTGGAACCTATGATAATGCTAATGACTTCATGCCTCCGGAGAAAAACTATACTGAAATGTCTCATGTCGCATGCAGTTTTAACAGGGAGTAAGGTGGCTAAGAAGCACCTTTTCATTTCACTGTCACACATGCTTTGTCCTTCAACTGATGCCATTTTCGATTGACTTGAAAAAAATTTCTTGTGTGGCTACTAGTTCAGTATGTTCATAATAACTCCGATATGCTTGAAGAACCAGTTTACACAGAGATGTAAGGTTTCATGCCCAGTGGTGTCACATTTTACACATGGTTTGCAACCTGTACCATTAGCATTTAGGAATTAGATTCCAACAAAGATCCTAGACTTGGGAAATATAGTGAATGATGTGGGGACTTTGTTTCTAACAATGAAATGCAGGTTTAGGTTATTTTACTGTTTATTTTGCTACCTCCAGTTAAGCATCATCCACTCATGTGCTACCCTGGCACTATGTAGTTGCTTGCTTCAATTTCTTCTGCTAATTCTTTGTAGAACAGGTTTATCTTATTTTACAGTTGTCAATACTACCTCCTATTAAGCGTTGTGAGCTCATGTAATGGCACCCAGGCGCTAGTAGTTGTTTACCTCAAGTTCTTTACATTGATTAACAGCTATATATTTCTATTTTCAAGTCTACAAACAGCTGTATCAGTAGCCTATTGTCCATATACAGGGTACTAATAATATATGAAGATGGCATTTTTGTATTGTGGGAAGTACGAGAAAGCAAATCAATTTTCAAAGGTGGAAATGTGTTGCAGTCAGCACATAATGAAAGAAAGAAAGTGACTTCCGCCTGCTGGGCATGTCCTCTGGGGAGTAAAGCTGTTATTGGATACAGCACCGGAGATATCTTCATTTGGAGTGTTCCGATCCCAAATGGAAGAAGTGAATTAGTGTCAGATATAGGCTCTCAAAGTGGTCCGATTTGTAAATTAAATCTCGGATATAAGCTGGACAGAATTCCTATTTCTTCTATGAGATGTGTTCATACAGATGGAAAACCAAGTCGACTATATTTTTTGGCCGCTGCTGATGCAGCATCTTCAAATCTCTTGCAGGTATCTGATGCCATGTAATCTTCCTAAATAACAATATTTTACTTTGTTTATGACATTATTTTCATTTTAAGCGGACTCTATAGCAGGACTAGCTCTTATAACCATTAGACCGTTTGATTGTTAGGAATTACCTTTGAAGAAAGTTTTTCTGATATTGTCTTATTATTATGAGGCACCAAAAACTCTAGGATAAGGCAGACCTTGTTTCCCTTTTCTTTCAAGATCTTAGCAGTAAGAAATATGGGACTTCTAGAAGTTCTTGATACTAAAACTTCAATTGTCTCCCACAAATATTATATGCATCTTGCCTGACTGGGCCTAATAATCTCCTGCCTCATCGTTTTAGTACAACCATTTCAGAATTCCAAGGTACATTAATCTTCTTGAACCTGAAAATATTGAGAATGCTCTGGGAACTTAATATTTTACTTGTCAGGTAGTCTTGCTGAATGACGACTCTGAATCCCGCACCATTAAGCTGGGGCTTCAGCTGCCCGAGCCTTGCATTGATATGGAGATCATCTCAAACTACAATGAGCAGACAAAGCAGAAACGAGAATCTCTCCTAGTTATTGGAAAATCAGAACATCTATATGAATATGATGACAGCCTAATTGAAAAGCATCTCCTACAGTGCCAATCCAAGTCTGCTGCCCCCATCCCAAAAGAAGTAAGGCTTAGGATACCACTCACCGAATCAACCATCACTGTGGCAAAATTCATCACTAATAACCAGTATATCTTGAACTTAGATGACAAGGTGCGTAGATGTCATTTTACATGTCTTCAGCATAATGTGATGATCTTGGTAAGTCTGATTTCTCTTGTTTTTTAGGATTACATACAATTGGTCAAAAAGGTTACGCCCCTTCTGCACTCGGAAAAAAATGGTAAAGACGCGTCTCAGATAAACCCAATCCCATTTGGTGGGTTTGCAAAGGTCAAAAATTTGTATGTAACTGGACATAGCAATGGAGCCATCAACTTTTGGGACATGTCATGTCCACTTCCTCTTCCTATCTTTTCCATAGAGCAACAGGTGCTCTCCCCTTAATGCCTTGTCTTTTTTGCTGGAATCCCATATATGCTTTTTTTATGTGCCTTTATGCTTCTCATGCATTAATGTTCTCATTGGATTAAACTTCAAAGTCTTGCTTCACTTGATAAGAATTTTGAATCATCTTACTTAGCTCTATTAACAAGAATATTCATCCATATTGGTGGAAGGATAAAAGACGTTACACATCAAATTTCAGGGAGATTCTGCTTGCATTGCAGAATTCTTTTGCAGTTTAGTGGCTTAACATGAATTTGTGTTGGAACTGAAGGCAAATTACTCCTTGGAACATAATTAGCTTAAATTGCTCTCTTTGGCTGTATGATTTGAGCTTCTTATTATGGTCTTGTTCTTGCAGAGTGAAGATGACCTTTCTCTGAGTGGGGTTGCACTTACGGCTTTGTATTTTGATGCAAAGAACCCGATCCTTGTTTCCGGGGATCAAAATGGAATGGTTAGCCTTGTGCCTACAGATTTAATAAGATATAACCGCTTACTTTATACTCGAGTCATTAGGTTCATATTGTTGATCTGCTTAACTAACTACAGGTTCGCATATATAAATTTAAGCCCGAGGCATATGTCTCAGGTACGTCTACGCGAGGTTTAAAATAGTTTGAACTTAATGCATTTTCTAGTCAGATTTTAAGTACTTCTTGCAAGAATATGATATGCCAAATCAACAATTATGACTTTAAGTTCTCTCTTTTAGGTAGTGCAAAGAGAGGAAACAATCACATGATTGGCAGTGTAAAAGCTTTGAAGGTTAATGGTTCAGTACTTTCATTAAATATGAACCGCAGCTCCAGACATCTTGTTGTTGGTTCTGATCAAGGATATGTAAGTGTGTATTTTTCTAAGTGTATATAATTGCTTCTTTAATGATTTTTATTCTTCTAGGTGCTGATCAGAACTTGTTCGAGAGTGATTTTTCAGTGTTTGAGGATATTGACATAATCAGTTCAGGCATATTTCTTTATCTATTGCAAGTTCAAATGGGTTTTTTTTTCTTTATTTTACTATTTTTATGGGATCTTTCTGCGGAATTGGGAGAAAGAACTTTTCAAGTGCCATAAGCATTGTCATCAGCATTTAAGTTTGGGCAATTTCTGTGAGCCTGGGAGAGAAATGGTTACATAGAACAGTGAGCTGGTGCAGAGAGGTCATGGACCATTTTGATATCCATGTGTAAGGCTTTTAAACTCCAATAGTCAGGATGTGGAGTTTTTTGCTAGCAGAAGACAAAAGTAGTCTCAACATCTTACATTACAACGTCATCATGTATTTGGGTTTTCTCCTAAGAATACAACTTCTGAAGCTGAGTGCTCCTAGTTCTATTTCTGCTGCACCATTTTGTTCATCCAGCACCATCAATGAAAATAGTGGGTTAAGTGAAGTTGGCTGGGGCACGAATCCAATGCATTTGCCTTTTTGCTTTAGGTCGCACTGATTGATGTAGAGGGGCCTCATGTACAATTTACCAAGCAAATTTCAAGTGACATTTCTACAGGCATCATCTCTCTTCAGCTTGGTACCTGCACTTTGCATGGTTTCCAGAAGAATATATTGGTCATGTCGACGAGGGATTCATCAGTTGTGGCCCTGGATAGTGATACTGGTACAATACTGAGCAATAGCATGGTGCATCCTAAAAAACCCTCCAGAGCTCTATTTTTGGAGATATTGGGTGAGAATCAAGTGCTGCAGCATGTTTTTGAGATAATTTATTGGATGAAATTAATAAGCTTACTTATAATCCCACTGTTCAGAATTGAACACAGAGGATATGGTTGAGGACTCTATATTTAAGCAGGGACTATTGTTGCTATGTTCGGAGAAAGCCGTGTATGTGTACTCCTTATCACATGTGGTTCAGGTAATAATACCAAGCGCTTTTATATACTTCTTTAAGAGCCAAGAAGAGGATTATATATCTCTCTTTTTGTTTCAGGGAGTCAAGAAGGTCATATATAAGAAGAAATTCCACTCCTTCTCTTGTTGCTGGGGTTCGACTTTCTATACACCTGATGCTGGACTTATGCTTCTTTTTACTTGTGGGAAGATAGAGATAAGGTATTGAACAGTGAATTTACCTGCTACTTGGCTGATGAGACCGACAGGGTCATAATTTGTCTTGCTGAAGTACATCACTCGAAACATTTCTTCAAAGTACAAAATTTTGCTTGCTTCTTCTGTCTTCTCTCCTTGGGATATGGTTGTCTTCTATCTCCTAATTGAGCATTAGGAATGCAAAACTTTTCATTAGTTTATTCGAAGTTTTGCGGGGCATTAGATACTTGCCATAATTATCAATCGTTTTCTTGTATTGATTTTGTTCATTAGATGTTTCTTTGGGGCACTTTTTGCGGCAATTGTATGATTTTTTGTGTTGTCTTTTGTACAAGATGATGCTATTATAGAGCACCACTTCAAGTCTTGGCAGACAGGTGCATGTGAATTCGTTTATATCTTGAGAAACCACCTCTTTATGTAGATTAGATACGGAGTCTACTGAGATCCTCCTCCTCATATTTTTATCAGAAAGATCCAACTGAATAGTCTATTTTGCTCATTGCTCCACAGTCCAATTTATTCAATTATCCAGTATCTAGGCCAGACAGAATATATTTGAAGGTTTATCCAACTGCTTTTCAATATTTATATAGAGTCATATGCAGCAAGTTGTAAAACCAAACATTTGCTAAGCTCGTCTTCTTATTGGTGCTGTTAGGTCCTTGCCCGAGTTATCTTTGATAAGGGAAACATACGTAAGAGGACTTGCAGGTCCCACGTCAAAGGGAAGCACAATAAATGACAATTTGATATGCTCTTCTTCAGACGGTCAACTTCTCATGGTACTTTTACACTACTCAATTTTCCCAACTTCCTACTTCTGGATTTATGTGACCTTCATTTATTTCCTGGCACAGGTGAACAAAGACCAGGAGATTTTTCTTTTCTCAGTTCTACTCCAGACAAATATGTTCAGGTGTGTGCAACCTCCTCGCCAGCCTTCTACATCAGTTCCATAAATATGGTTCCAGAGAACATCACTCAAAAGTTTTTCACAATGCTACTTATTCCTAGAATGGAGCCTCCAATGAGAAAGCATACTTGCAACAAAAACTAGCTCTAGCTTTCTTAAGTTCATGAGACCAAGAACCCAAATAGAAAATTAAGGCAAAGTCAAAACTTGTTAATGAACTAAGAGAAAAGGTGAAGTTTCTCCATTAATGGATTTTCTCTAAAGAAAATCTCTCCACACATTTTGGAGAATGAAGAGAGATCTTTACTGTCAAAGCTCCCCCTTCAGCGTCGTGAATTTCCTGACAGCAGTAGACTAGGAGCTCCTACCAGCAGTGCATCTGCGAACTTGATTGTCCACTGTATTAGTCCCACACTCATGCACAGCACATGCTCATCTATATTGCATGCTTCTGCTGCTCAATATGATGTGTTTTCAATGATGCTTAGACAAGAAATTGAAATTATAATTTCTTGTAACCCTATAAAAACGAAATAAGTAAACATGTACTTCTGTCGTAACTCTTGGTAGAATGGTTAATGTTAATATGCATCATCTTTTGTTCCTCTTCATAGGCTGTTGGGGTCTCTCAGCCAAGTCTACCAAAAAGACCTGGTTCATTCAGCGGAGAACTTTCCTCCCGTGCGTGCCATCCAGAAGGAGAAGCCCAAGGTGGTATTAGTTTGGAGTTTTTTGTTGAGTGGATTGTATATTAACCACTGCTTAGTAACACTGTTATTTTGCACAATCAGGGATTATTCAGCTCCGTGTTTAAAGACACAAAAGTCAATAGAGAAAAGCACGCACCCGATATGTATAAAGAAGATCCTAGAGCAAGTATTGAAGAACTCTCTGCTATCTTTTCAACAGCTAATTTCCAGAGTAAAATTGCAGACATGGATGATAGGGGCACCGAGATTGAGAAAAGAGAGGATTTGGCCGGGGATGAAGATGACGATGACTTGAACATAGGTATGGCTGAGAACAGGGGTTTGCAGTAAATTCACATGCATGTGTGCACGTTTAGCCCCAACAAATTGTGTTTACTGTTTATTCTATTCATAGTGAACTTTGAATTTAACTGACTGAAAATTCCATTGCTATGTGAAGATGATATTGATATCGATGATAGCGAGGAAAAACCTCGAGGACAGAATATGTTTGGAGGTCTCAACAAAAAAGTCTTGGCAAACAAATTTCAGAGCCTTAAAGGTGAGTAAGATAAACGAATTTTCCTGTAAGAGAATTAGATTCTTCATTCGGATCTTTAAAAGCAACATGAATAGTATTGGTAAAGTTAAAAAAAAAAAAATTGCTGGTGATAGGTGAATATTTTGTCAGTATGTGGATCCATTTTTCCAAAATTGAACATAATGTCATTTGTGGGAAAAAAAACCAAAGGAAAAGTAAAGATAATCACACTGTGTTCTACTTTCTTCTATAATTCTCCACATCCAAATTGACAGTCTACCATTGCCTTGTCTTGCGTGGACTGATGCGGGAGAAGATTAAACTTTTGACTGTGTTAAAATGGAACGTGAACACCCTGGGGAAGTCTGTATTCTTTTTCTAGTATCAGCAGTAGTGCTGACCATATATTCACAGTTGCCATATACTATACATTATAATTGTCGTAGACAGTCATCCGTTTTTGTTCTAGTTGCATACACAGTAGAACAAGATAATTTAAAGTGAATGTGGAAAGAAGTCTCGAAACGAATAGAATGATTAATGTTGGAAAAAGGACCGATGAACCTTTGTCAGATATAGGTAAGTGGTGCTAAGAGTGTTTGCTAAGATCATCAGTTTTCTAGGAATTGCTAAAGAAGTCGGCATCCGATATGGTTGACATTTCTGGAGATGATCTTGTGTTGTGCTAATAATCTTGAGCTTTGTAAAGCATTCCAGCAGTCGATGACAGGATACACCCACCCTTGTTCATTTCTTATCTGAAAGGAAAAGATATAGCACCTGCTCTTACAAATAGCTTTTGTTTTCGCCTTTTCCTCACAGGAGCATATGAATCATAGATTATTTTCTGTGTATTTGGGACCAAAAATGCAACCTATACCATATGCAACACACAAACACACAAATGTGCAGACAATGTCATAGAGGGATTAGTAATTGGAAGCATGGCATTTTCCTGCATTGTCGCAAAAGAACTAGAAGATCCTGATAAGGAGAAGGTTTGCATTGGATGATGTTTTCCATTTTTAAAAATTCTGTTGACAGGAAAACTAAAGCAGGTAAAGATCAAGAACGAGAAGAAATCCACAAAAGAAGAGCAAAAAGATGAAAACATTGGTGCAGTCGATCAGATCAAGAGGAAATACGGGTTTGCTGCTTCTAGTGTAAGTATATTACTGCTACATGCCTTCAAAAGTCAAAGATCTGTGTTTCTTTGTGTTTCCCTTTTTGTCCTGATTGGTTTATACCATTTGCCGAACTGGAAAATGAGAGTCTGGCCTGTCGAATCACGAACTGGCTTTGACAATATAGTTGCAGGTACCGCCTTCTACTTGTTTTGAAGGAATTCAAGTAGTTAGCTTGTCATCGACGGGAGGGGAATCGATTAGACAAGAATTCAATGGCTAGAAGTTATTGATTAGTACGTTGATTGTAGCAGTGAGCTTGCTTTCTCCATATTACAGTAAGGTTCATCAGGGCGATCATTCTTTTCAGCCTGAAAGAACAAAATTGTGAGTGCCTAATAAAAGGAGCATAAGGGATTTAGCAATAAATAAAAACCGACTGAAACAGAACTTCCGAAGCTTGGTAAAGAAGAAATTTATTTCATCTTAGGACCCAATTTATTTCATACTTTTTGGAGAACGTTCCGTTGAGTAAGGCCACATGGGGCTGGGGACTTGTGTGGCTTCTTTGCCGTGATTTTAGATCCTTTGATGTCTCTCTTGGTCATCAAAAGAGCATCACATTGTTGGATCTTTGTTCAACGTGCAGGATGCAACAGGCGCTGCCAAAATGGCAGAGAACAAGCTGCAGGAGAACTTGAGGAAGTTACAGGTACCTTACCCACCGCTTTAGTCCCCTTTTTCCTTCTTGTTTTTCCGCCAGCACTTCGGTTCCTGATTTTACTCGTTCTTTGCAGGGAATAAACATAAAAACTGCGGAGATGCAAGACACGGCAAAATCTTTCTCATCGATGGCCAAAGAGGTGCTCCGAGCCGCGGAACATGACAGGCGAAGCTCGTGATACGTGACTTTTGGTGAACACAGATTCCGATCGTCTGTGAGACATTTATTATATTATTTGGAATGTCTATTCATTCTTTCGAACTATTCTGTTACGTGCAGCATCGCCTACGTGTATATTTATGTTTTTGTGTGGGTTTGGGTTTGTATATACATGGCGAGGAAAGAAACGGATGGATTCTGTCCTACCTCTCTTTTGCCAGATGCCGGGATGAGTTGTATCAAAGCAATCAATTTCATACGTTTACTTGTTTGCATCGTTAACGAGGTCATTCTCTCCCACTTTCCATTACCGGGGGTTACTAACATAGAGAAGGAAACAAAAGTGGAAAAAACCCACATTGGAGCCAAGAAAAAATTTGATACCCATCCAAAAAGCTATTCACACATCGAATTCCAACGCGAAAGCTTGAAAACTGACAATAGCTCATCCCCTACATAGGATGGAATCCCAAAGTTATAACTTCCAAGAGGCAAATGTAGTCATCGATGTCCGGGCCGTGAACACAGCAATTCAGGAATGAAACACGCGACCAAACTCCTCCCCGGACAGCTTTTGCAGCTTCTAGACGTCAAACGCCTCCACCCCTAATTACGAAATCCATTTCAGCTACAATTCGTATCAATATTAATCATGGGCTCTCATCATTAACCTTCTAAAATTTTATTAGAAAAGTACTGTCCATTCCTCAGCATGTTATGTACTACTCATACTAGTCCTATCTATGCAGCCATGCATAATGAGACTCAAACTAGTCCTATGGACAGACATAAGCAAACCGTGTCCCGCTCTTCTAAAACATTCCTGAATGAGTTGATGGTTTCTACACGACCCGACATAAATGTACAAAACCCCCCATAATAGACAATGCAGAGAGATTCATCCTCTACCAACAAAATCCATCTCATACCATTTGCAGGATATCTTACATAGGAGAAAAACACATAATTTTGTTAGACATCCACTTCTACTGATTGATCACAAAATCCTGTCAGACCACAAGATTTTACGAACGGCCCCCAAAAGAGCTAACAAGAGGAAATGCAAATGACTAAGTCCAGTATTGACTTCCACGTTAAAAGCAGAAGCCAGAAACTAAATACTCACAATGCAATGGAGCCCAATAGTAGACTCCCATGATAGACTAGAGATTCCACTAGGGAAAGCTAGCAACACCTACAATCCCTCACAAGTAGATTCCATTCCTTAGCATCCAGAACCTATTATGGATTTGCTTTTATTACCCGATAATCCCATGCGGAACTGTCAGCACACTACCCACAACCTCACCTCATATGACAAACGGGATCTCTACGAACTAAAAAAATGTTACCGAGTGACCACAAGGGTGGATTCTGGAATCCCTTAAAGGAAACTACCAGAATTAATAGGAAAGAAAAACAAAATTCCACTTATCTTTTACAGCAAGCAAGCTATGGCATTTGGCACTCAAAAACATACAATGAAGGATTGATTGATCGATCAATCCAAGCACATTTAAACCATCAGAGCACATTTAAAACACACAAAAAATCATCCAACTTCTTCACCACACAAGTTTAGAACCTGCATATAGCAACATCCGACGAAATATCTGCTTAGTAGCATGGTGATATGGCATTATCAGGCTCACATTGACATCAAAATGCTACCAACACCAATGAATCCCATAAGCACCAAGAGTCGTCTTTATTTCTACCTCTTGGGATGGGATAAAGAGCTAGCATTTGTGCACTTTAGAAAATAAAATCACATTGCGCAGAAGACTCCAAATCCAAGATAGCATTGCATAATGGTGAGCACATTATGATATAACATCGATAGAAACCAACAGGACTTCCCGTCCATAGAGAAGAGCTTCATAAGCAGGCCTAGAAAAGCCAGCTCCAATGGGATCTGGAGCCAACAAGCTTCAGTCACCGAAGCAGGTGTAGAAATGCACGGAATAGGATGCACAGCATTGGCACACCCTAGAATCCTAATGAGGAAGCCTCATGCTCATGCATAACAGACCAGAATGTTAAGACCCCTCAATATGACTGCGTCGGAGACAAGTACTACAGGCAAGACGTCTCACCTTTTGACAAGTTTAGAGAGGTATAAACACATATCACAACGAATAGAAAGAAACAAAAGAGAGATGGGAGCAAAGAAGCTTATATATATCAGATCAGAGAACCAAGCTTCAGCTAAAATCAGCATAAACAACTAACTACATCACTATTTAAGCTCCAGAAGGTACTCAAGCCAATCACCGTTCTCCTAATTATCTAATATGAAACCATTAAGGCAAACAACTACATGTCCAAAATGACAGAAATTTTTCGTTGCTCATTGATGTAACAGTTTACACATACTCCTCGAGGGTAATTGTGACTTAGTCATCATCCTCGTCCTCCTAAAATTGCCAGAACAAACAAAAAGACAAATCAGTATATGTACAACTTATAATGACAACTTTCCTATTTAAACCATCAACAGTGTCTAGCACTAACCTCCCCACTCTCATCTCCATCCTCATCATCCTCATCATTGACTTCAGATTTTGACTTGTCAGACTCTTCATCGTCAGCAGCATTGGTTCCTTCAGCCTATCATTATCATTTGCAAACAGTTAAAAGAGTTTCCTAAATTACTACAGCTGCAGAAGGACAAAACTGACATCGAGTTCAGAAAAAAAAACTCGAAATCAGCATTCCATACCGATCGTTTGTTATAAGCCTGCATCTTCTTGTTGTACTCATCCTTCCTTTTCTCTGCCTTTGCTACAAAAGGAGCTTTATCCTAGAAATTTAGGAAACAGCAAAAGAGTCAATACAGATAAAACGCACTCAGGAAGCAGATAAGACAACTAATTCTTTTCCAATAAGCAATTAATAAGACAAGATACTCACAGCTTCCGACATGGATTTCCACTTGTCCCCGCCAGCTTTACCGACCTAGTTCATTCAAATTGCAGATTGACAACCATAATCAGCAATGCTTCGGAGAATGGCTCGTACACTAAATCAATAACAGTGCGTATCCGCACTCAATAAAAGCGAGAGAAACAACTCACGGCAGCAACAGATTTGTTGTTAGGATGCTTCTGCTTATACTGCACCCTGAAATCTTCCCTATATCCAAGAACAGATTGGACAAGAGAACAGGAAAAAAACAACAAAGACAAAGTAAATCTCGCATTCTCGATCGAACAGAAAAACCACCGAAATCGCGTTAAACACCTAATCGCAAGTTCCACGAAATTTCATACATGAAGATAAAAAATGCACTAGCAGGCCTCTTCGGCTTGTTAGGATCCTTCACAGCTTTCTCCTTCCTCGCCGTCTTCTTCCCGGCGCGCTGCGTCCCCGGGCCTTTCCTCTTCAAACTAAAACAATCAAGCCGCAGCGTCAAACCGGAGGAACACAAAAACAAAAGAAGAACAGGCGAAAAGCAGAGGAAAGCGACACCTACGCCATAGCCAGAAACAAAAACACCAAAACAAAAATCGCGATCAACCTCCATCTCCGGCATTCGACCTCATCTAGAAGCTAAAAAACGCGACAGAAGCGGCAAGAAGAAAGCGACGGACTCACCTCGCGTCGGCTCTAGTCGTCTCCGCCTTCCCCTTACCACCTTTCATGGCGAGACCTGCGAGGAAAACGGCTGGAAACCGGTGAGAATCGCCCGGAGATCGGGCCGGGAACGGCGAGAATGGCGGCCTAGGCAGCGCCGCTAGGGTTTCGCGTTACCTGTAAGCTTAGGGCCTGCGAGCGAGAGCGAGAGAGAGAGAGATGAGAGAGCGAGCGTGTGCGAGAGCTCCAGATGTGCTTTGTGTGTGTGTGTGAGAGAGAGAGGGGGAGAGAGAGAGTGTTAGATGTATGCTGGGTGTGCTTGTGCGAGGGAGGTTGGGGGGATCTTTTGTGGGAGAGAGTGGGAAAATGCCCCGGGGCAGTTCCGGGATTTCCCCGATCGAGGAGGCTCGGGGGGAGGGGGGGACTCGAATCCAGTTGAAGTCCGGGGTTTGGGCGGGATTTCAAAAACGGGTTGCGGGGGGAGGGAAGGGAGGAGGAGCCCCGCTGCCACGTCACCGATCCGCGTGACGATGCGCCATTGGCTGGGGCCGCCCCCCCGACCCCCCGCGCGCGCTCCGCCCCTTATGAGGAAGGCGCCGAATCCGCCGATGGATGGCCCCTCCCCCGAATTGCACAGGGGCGAGGGGAGGGGGTGGGGGGCGCACGTGGGCGCGCTGGGGCTTGACCGCACGTGCGAGGGCCGGGTTGGGGTGGAATGACGAGCTCGCCCTTGTAATTGTTGGGGTGGTTGGAGGAGTGCCAGAGGAAGAAAAACTTTGGGGATTGAAAGCGGCAGCGTGGATCGATAGGATAAGCATCGCTTGGTCATTGACTTTGGGGATGGAGGGTAGATTTGTAAATGCCGGTCTCTGATATTTTCTCGCAAGCGATGAGGGGCCTACCTACACGGGGTTCGATTTCTTTTTGAAATGAAAAGGATACATTTTCGTTGTAGGGTTCAAAATATTGAGAGAGAAAAAAAGAGTGGTCAATAAAAAAAAATATAGAATGATTGCGTAACTCGTTATTTTATAAAGTGCGACGAAAGACATATAGTCCGTTATCTCGTAAACCTTTTGATTTATATAATTGAAATAGCGATTTTGTTAAATATAATTTAAGGTCAGTGAAAGGAAATTCCGGCACCATATTGCTGCATATCTCTTATGTTTGAAAGCGTGCATTTTCTTATTTTTCACGGCAAATATAGTTATGATTCATTAAAACTATCTTCAAGATTACTCAGAAGAAAATTTTGTCTGAAAGGTGGCGCCATTAAGAAAGAGTTATATGGGATGTGCCCATTTTTTATACTTAAAAAAATGATAGATGTATATAACTATCAAAGTATATGTTTAATATGGAATTCGATAAACTTCGCTCGATTGTGCTGCTTTATTGAACTTTCTTCTTCATTTTCTATTGTCTTTAATTCTATAAAAGAAAAAGATAATATATCATGTGCTCATAGCACTTCTTCATATTTTTTTGGGATAAGTGCATTCAAAATCTTAAAACTTGTCACGAAGGTGCAATTGAGTCCTAAAACTTTCATAATGTACAATTAAGTCCTAAAACTTATCACGAAAGTGTAATTGAGTCCTAAAACTTTCATAATGTACAATTAAGTCCTAAAACTTGTTAGAAAAGTGTAATTGAGTCCTAAAACTTTCAAAAAGTGCAAGCAAGTCCTAAAACTTATCAAATTAGTTCAATCAAGTCCTTCCATTGATTGCACTTTTTGAAAGTTTTAGGACTTGATTGCACCTTGGTAATAAGTTTTAGGACTTGATTGCACATTCGTGATAAGTTTTAGGACTTGATTACACTTTTTGAAAGTTTTATGACTTGATTGCACTTTCGTGACAAGCTTTAGGACTTGATCGTATTTTTTAAAAGTTTTAGGAATCAATTGTACTTTCCTAACAAGTTTTAGGACTTCTAGTGCACTTATCCCTATTTTTTTTCAAGTTAAAATCCATGTTAAAAAAATAATTGATTTGAGCTCGCTGCATTATATTGAGTTATTATTTTTATTGGTGGATTTCGAACGAAGACAATGAAGCAAGAGTATTATAGTTTACGAGTAGAAAATATGATTGCACAAAGTAGTTATATATGACAAACCGCGTACTTGGTGTTAAATAAACATCTATCATCAATCGCAACAAATTCACGAAAGTTTTTTTTTTTGGTCGAAATATCCACAAAAGTTCAAATGAACTAAAAACATGTCAAATGATTTTATTATTTATAGATGATAAAAAAATAAATGCAATTAAATGACCTCTAGCATTGGAATAGCTTTTGCTAGTTGAGATTTTTTACTTTACATTACATTTGATAAGCCGACTTTTATTTGAATAGCAATAAGTCTTCCATATGCACCCCTGAAAGGATCTAAGAGAGCCCGATCCTGTTATTTGGAAGTAGTGACTTGAAAAGAAAGAGAGAGATTCGGCTAATCACTAGGAAAAATTGATGCATTTTGTTGGTAATATGCTCTGACTAAATTGCAAACACCAATCTCTATGGCTAGACTGGGGATTAGAACCCAAGGATGAGATATGACTTTTTCTAATTGCCAACCAGTATTAGGTTGCAAAATCGAATGACTTATCGGCGCATGGATCGGCAAATACGATTGAAAGAGCTTTGTGACTCCCAACCTGTAAGAAGAAAATGTCGGTTCGATCCTTACGGAGATCTTGACATTGAGCGACTTTCGTTATATGATAGACCGTCGAATCGTTTTAAAATCAGATCACTTACTCGTGTTGTAAATATGCCTGGTTTGATTTTTCACAACTTCGCTTGCTGGCCCTAAATACTCTTTGTTCTAATCTAACACAACGAAGTGGGCCTAAAATCCTTAGCGACAAGACAACATTCATAGCCAGCTCCAAAGCCAAGCCGCTCCAAACATGAATAGCTTTTAGAAAAAATCTACTACATTGATTATTCCATTTTACTAACATATTTTTTTTAAAATTATTATTTTTTAAAAATTAATTTTAATTTTTTTATATTAATATAATAAGTGTAGATGTGAAAAATAATATCGATTGTTGTTCAATTGAGGATTGAAGATTTTCTATCGATAAATTGACGTCTTCAAAATTCTAGAGAAACCCCGAGTTAGGGTCCGAGTTCTCTGTCTTGGAAAAGTAGGCATCTACAATTCTGATGATTTCTAGCCACCACGTGTTATTTTTATACTCAAATTCTATTGAGTTCGGGACATGACCGCGAAAATTTCAAACCTTAAATTATTAAATTTAAACCTCTTAAACTGGTCAAACCAAAACCTCAAATTTCTCAAATTAATTAACATTCAAAACCTTTCTCTATTTCCACACACTGGTCCTAAATATGTATATTAACCAATTCTTTTTTTCGCCCACCACCTCAATTGTTTTTGGGATAGGTGCCCTAGAAATTATAAAACTCGTCATTAAAGTGCAATTAAGTCCTAAAATTTTTAAAAAAATACTATCAATTCCTAAAACTTGTCAAGAAAATGCAATAAAGTCCTAAAACTTTCAAAAAGTACAATCAAGTCCTAAAACTTATCACGAAAGTGTAATTAAGTGCTAAAACTTTCAAAAAGTACAATTAATTGAAGGATTTAATTGAATCAATTCGATAAGTTTTAGAACTTGTTTACTTTTTTTGAAAGTTTTAGGACTCAATTGTATTTTCGTAATAAGTTTTAGGATTTAATTGCATATTATAAAAATTTTAGAACTCAATTGCACTTTCGTGACAAATTTTAGGATTTTCAACGTAATTATCCCATTGTTTTTCCTCAATCGTTCCGAACTCGAGGTTATTTTGTCTTGGTCACCAGCGTCGAAAACTCTCGCACCAATTAGGGTTCGTCTCTCCGCACCATTCGCAACCAAAGGCTCGACCGGGAGGAGCAGCCGGCGATCGTTCTCCGAGATCGAATCCCACCAGCTTTCGTCGATTCAAAGCATCGCAGACATGTACGGATCGAGAGGGTATGTCGCCAACTCTAGTCTAGTTCTTGCAGAGATCGGCGTGCTTTTTGCTTGTTGCCTGTGTTCTCTCTGTTATCTTTGAACGGATCGAACCCTGATTTTCATCGTTTCTAATGATTTATCGGAAGATGCGTGCTTAAAATTTGGGATTTCTCTCTTTTCTTGGTATTGGGTCGCCGTAGTATGTCGAAATGAGCTGCTGATCTTGGCTGAATCAATCGCTTGCTGCATAGAGTTTATTTGGTCTTGAAGTGTGAAGATATTTCTTTCTGTTTCCATAGATTTGAGGTCTGATGAGTTCCCGTTTGTGAGGGTTCGAAGCGAAAATTGACATCATAAGCCGTGAACAAAAAGGATTTTGACTGATCCGTGCTAATTATGATCCGAGAGAGGCGAAGGGATGGTTCGACACTAGTGTGTTATTGGTGTGTGCGCTAGAAATGGTTTTGGGAAGATTGTACCGTAAGAGAAGCCGGGCACGAGATAATATGCCAGTGACTTTTCTTGTTGCGGTTGAATTTTCTCTCTCTGCCTCACCGGGTTAGGATACTTTTGCTAATGTGTTTTTGAGAATTTTCTGTGACTTAGGGTCTGTTTGTTTGAAGGAAAACTGCTTCCGGGAAATTGTTTTCCGATATTCCGATGTTTGGATGATGGAAACTTTATTGATCTATGGAAAACATTGTCCATGGACTTAAAACAACAAGTTTAGATTAGAGGGAAACGACTTCCCTTTTTTGGCAAGTAGGAAATCGTTTTTCCTGAACTACCAAACAAATGAAAAATAACCGTTTTCTTGAAAATGATTTCCATGGGTAACGTTTTTCTTTATCACGAAGTTTTCAGGGTGACAAACACACCCTTAACTTGATCCTCATGATTAATGATTGTTGATGCTTTGTGCTTGATTGAAATCACATATCTATGTCTGTAATCAGACGCAAAGACTTGAATCTGCTAAACATATTTAATGGGAGTAGTTGCCTGGTTTGTGTCATTCATCTCTCATTATGTCTCAGATTGGATGTCCGGTCAGCTTGCAAGTGCCTGTATGGTCTTACACCCTAACCAATAGTCGTTTGTCTTTTGAATGTTGTGTGTGCCAAATATCTTCTTGCGCTGCAAAAGTAGCCTTTAAGTGTTCTCAAATGTCATCCAGTCTACTTCTCTTGCGCCTTTTCCTAAAGAGCTGAGGTTTGCTCCTGAGCATTAGTAGGCAAGGTTAATTATTTGCTTTATTACTTTACTGTTTCACTCTATATTCGGTTGCTATGTGTTTTTTAAGTTGTCAGTTTAAATATTTCCGAAAGGATAATATAAGAAAATAGGAAATAGGCAATGTGGGTGTGGGTTGGGTTTGGTTATATTAACGGGTTTAGTGGGGGATTCTTTGTTGGTATGAAATATTGAAGGGCGTTGGGAGGCGGGGGGGTGTCAGATGGGTACGAGGTCGGCTCAAAGAGACAAAGAATGATGGAATCGAATCCCTACTTCGCAGTGAGCAGCGGTCCAGCTGGATATCAACCTTTTGGATATGGTGGTGGCTTTCAGCCCCCTTCCTTTCCAGTTGTTCGTCTGAGGGGACTACCCTTCAACTGCACAGACATTGACATCTACAAGTTCTTTGCTGGACTTGACATAGTGGACGTGCTGCTGGTCAATAAGAATGGACGCTTCTCGGGGGAGGCTCTCGTTGTCTTTGCAGGAAACATGCATGTTGAGTTTGCCCTCCAGAGAGATCGACAAAATATGGGACGTCGCTACGTGGAAGTTTTTAGGTGCAAGAGGCAAGATTACTACAATGCTGTCGCTGCAGAAGTTAACTATGAAGGAATTTATGATACCGACTACGTGGAAAATCCTGCGCCAGCTCCATCTGGATCGAAAAGGTTTGATGATAAGGACCAAATGGAATTCACTGAAATATTGAAGATGCGCGGACTTCCCTTCTCTGTGAAAAAACCTGAAATAATTGAATTCTTCAAAGAGTATGAGGTGGTAAAAGACAGGATACACATAGCATGCAGGCCGGATGGCAAAGCAACTGGAGAGGCATTTGTGGAGTTTACCTCTGCAGACGAGGCCAGGAGAGCTATGAGCAAGGATAAAATGACCATTGGGTCAAGGTATGTGGAGCTGTTCCCTTCAACTCGTGATGAGGCTAGGAGGGCAGAGTCAAGGTCCAGACAGTGATGGGTATATTGAGGATGAGGGGTTTAATCATCCACTGAGGTTGAGCTTTGTATTTTCCTTAGCTTAAATGTTACTTTTCATATCCTTGTGAACCTTTTACTTGACAATGGAAGTTGCCTTTAAACAGTTTTGCATTGCTAATAGCGGAAGATGGTTGCTTTGTATCTTCATGTTGACTTAAAGCTTTTGTTCATATGGTCTAGACGGTTTGCATTCTTTGTAGAGTAATAGCCCCCCGGATCCTTGTCCATGTCAAGAAATTCCAGTTGGTGGTTCGAATTTCTCCAGTCCCAAGAAGAGCCTGTTTTAATGAGCAACCATATCTTTTATGATTAAGTTTGCGAAAATGTTGTGGTCAGATCTCTTCTGAGCGGTCTATCATGCAAGTGTTTTGAGTTCAGATCAAAGGCTTTGGGATGAACTCTTTAGTTCTTTATTAGTCTCAATTGTATAATACAGCTCTGAGATTGAGTTTGTATGGTTTTGAGCTAGCATTCTTCTAGTCCCTTCCGTAATCTTCGATTCTTGTGTTTGAAAAAAATTAAAGTAGATAATTTGATCGGATAGCTCTTTTACATTGAAACACAAAGTGAAGTTTTTTGGAATTCGGTTATCAATCCAAGTTGTGTGATTGATTCGACAACATGAACTAGCAAATGGGCTTCCAGGATAAAAAAAATGGCAGTTCTTTTCTGTCATGGTTTAATACTAAATTCTAAAATGTATTGTTTTTCATGTTGTTTTCACCGTATACGTTTGAAGAGGTAGCAGTCACTTTTGCAAAGTCTAAACCGGAAATTGAAATGTTAAGACTGGTATTGCATTCGGTTCATTAGGTGATCCAGGAGTGATATGCTCCATATCTCTTTATCATTGAATCTGCGAGGCTGAGTAACACAGGGTATACGACTAGGTTGATTGGGCACAATACTCTTGAAGCATCTAACAGATAACAAAGATTCGGGTTTGAAGAAGTGGGTAGATTTATGGACCTTAATTTGTTTTAGGCGATCCGGGTGTGTGCGAGCTCAAGGCAATTGTACTTCATGTAGTCCCTTATCATTTAAAGAATGAAATGCACTGGTTTATTATTCATATGTAGCTGATGCAACCAAAAATGTCTTCGGGTCGACAAGTTCAACCGATTTCTTGAATAAACTTTTCGAGGTTTTCAGTGTCAAAGAGATTGGCCAAAATCACTTAAAAGCACAACCACCTCACCTGTAATTTATCGTAGATCATACTAGAGTTAGCCCCATGGATCAGGTATGACCGTGACATAGGAAATATTTTTATCATTAATTTTCTCTCATTTTCCTTCACTGCCATCCACACAAAGTTTCAAATGAATGCATTGCCCCTTTCCGATTTTGGTAGACTTGGTTGGGAAGAAAGCATTAGGTAAGTGCGACACATGTACATTTGTCGAATCTAAAAGAACCCGTCAAATTTGTAGAATTATAATTCTTGCGTCCACCGCAATTGCAAAATAATTTTTCCTAGTTCAGCACTAAAATACTTGGAGATTTCTCTCCTATCTTTTTCTTTATTTTTTTGGTCTTGCTCTTTCTTTATCCAAGCCCAATCAAATGCATAGGCCCCGAAGCAAATCTAATGAACAAGGTCGTTTCCAAGCTTGGACCAGAGAAAGGAACAACAAGGACGGGGTAGCATCACCTAAACTCTCTTCTCGTTTTATCGTCTGTTCTTGGACCGGGTCCGCAATCTCTAGTTTCCATCAGCGATTCTGCGCCCACCTCCCTTCTTTCCTTGCAAATTTTAGCGGATGCGTTATGCTTATGGCTTGTTTACTGACATTAACATTATTAGGATCAAACAGATATTGTTAACAATCAATGTCTTCGTTGAGAGAGGCTGAGTTAAGATGGTCTCTTTTTTTTTTTGGCTAAAAAGTTAAGATGGTCTCTTGCTCGTTACTGGAAAGGGAACCCATGTCCATGCTTTGGTGACTACCTGTGTCAGAGAGATGAACGACGGCCTCACAAATTTCATGCCTTTAGAAATTTCATGCCTGCTCAGTTTTTGCATTTCTTGGCGGTGGTAGTTTCCAGTTTTCTGAAGAACATTCTCTCGCAAAGTCAAATGTCCAAAAAAAATTGGATGGGCTTTTGGCCTTCCAGTAACTAAAAGCAATAACCTATTGACCCAAAATGCTCAAAAAAATAAATTACATGAACATGGGTGCTCAACAAGTAGGGCCTCACTAGCCGGATAGATATTTAAGCCAAGTTTGATGAAATTTAGGCTACAGATTAAAAATTACAGCACTCTCATCTCAATGTAAGATCCGAGTTTAGTATATGCACTATCAAATCATGAGCTTCCGGTACGTGCTCAACCGAGGAAAGTTTCATTGTGTTTTTCTCCATGTTGATGTCACGTTCACAAATTTTAGCAAATGAATGTTGTCCACCCGTGGCACAAAAGAAGATACAACCAAAACGAGACATATCACTTTTTGGGCTTTGGCACCCACCACCAGAGGTTCCACAAATTCAGATTAAGGTCCTGTCATGAGCACTTACCTGAGACAGGATTTTCCAAGGATCCATCGAGGCATTTATTGATTCCTATATTTGATACTTTTGCGGATAATATTCTATTCTCGGTGATCATAACATTTTGGGGCTTCAAGTCTCCATGAGCTAATACTAATACGACTAATAATAATAATAATAATAATAATAATAATAATAATAATAATAATAAGTGTAGATATAAAACATAGTGTAGGTTGTTCAATTGAAAAGTTAAAAAATAAGCTTTCCGTAGATGCAGAGATTGCGTCAATCGAACGTAACACGAAAATTTTATGGATAGTCAAAATTTGGGTCAAACTCTTTTTTGTGAGATTTGATGTTTAATTTTAATTACCAAAATTTTGTATGTGTTTTCTATTGAGTCAATAACCGTGTTAATAAGATTTTTTAAAAATTTGTCCAAAAAAAAAGATTTTTTAAAACAAAAAAATATCCTCACTTTTCTCCTTGAGTATATTGTAGGTTTATTTTCCAAAACTATTATTTCAATTAAATTTTCAATAAACCTTATTTTGAAAATTTTGAAGATAAGTTTTCCATAGATGCAAAAATCGCATCAATTGAATGTTGCATGAAAAAATTACGCAAATGCTTTCTAGTGAGTCAAGAACTGTGTTAGTAAGATTCAAAACAAGAAAAATATCCTACTCTTCTCGTTGACTGCTCTTTGGATCTATTTTAAAATCACTGTATGAATTAAATTTTCTCCAATAGAACCATATTTTGAAAAGTTTAAATGATAAGCTTTTTGAAAATGCAAAAGTCGAGTTGATTGAGAGTAAGCAAAATGTTTGAAAACTTCTGTGCAGTTGTCTCGGGAAGGATTTCCTGTTCTTGCCCAATTTGTGGATTGATGATGATTATCCCACGAGTCATTTGAAGAATTTGATGAGGTAATTTTTATGTTTTGTTAAAATGGTTTGAATAGAGAGACAACTGCAATATCTTGCTTATTTTGGCACTCCAATAGTCAACTATCATAGATATAGATTTGTATTTGTAGTAAGTTTGCTTGTACCTTCATGAACTCTTTTTTGTTGGCTCATGTTTAATAGTTTTCCTGTAAAAAATTCCACGGGTTGCACGATACTGTAAATTAATAGGCCACTACCTTGACGCTGGTTATAGCTTAATGCAATTAGCTTAATGCAATTAACATGCGGGCAAGAGTTTTGAACCTTCCAACTTCTTTTCTAGAGTCATAGGTTAAGTTCAATGTCACCATTAAAGCCAAACTCTTAGTTGTTTTCGTATGGAAATCATTTAGGTAGTGACAAAAACATTGGTTTTCCCATTTTGGTAGAATCAGTATACCTTCTCTTTTTTTAACGACTACGATGTGCAGGGATGTGGTGTGATGACTCAATCAATTGCATATGAGGGGTTTTACACACGCAGAGTTGAAACCACAAAATGATTAATCGTAAAGAGTTACAAGTTAAGCTGTTGGACGTGGGCATTAAGAAACACCTTCGTGGTGATAGATGTTCAAATCCCGGCACCGATAAGTGCTCATGAAAGCTTTATCTACACTTTTGATCTTCGGAGACGACAAAAAGTCCTACATCGACTCCTATCGTACTCAGCGAATAGATGTGATGAATCCCAGCGGGCAACATCCCGTGCAAATTAACTATAGCATCAACACCGACAGCTCGCATCCCGTTCGAAATCGACGTCGAAATTCACGTCGAAATACCTTTCGATCACTTGACGATTATGATCCCTGACACCGTAAAATTCGCTGCCAAAAAATCCTCCCATCTGATCGAAATCCATGGTGAGAGCGAGAGGAGCGGGAGCTGCGAGGGCGAGAGCGAGAGGAGCGAGAACTGCAAGAGGAGTGGGAGCTTTTCGGGCGAGAAGGGTTAAATTTAAGGGTTAAATTTAAGAAAATAGGATTCAAGATGCAAGTCCAATAAACTACCAAGCTAGAGTACGGTAGGGGCAGAGGGAATTTCCGGTGGAGCGGTGAAATGCGTAGAGATCGGAAAGAACACCAATGGCGAAAACACTATGTTGGGCCGACACCGACACTGAGAGGCGAAAGCTAAGGGAGTGAATGAGATTAGATACCCAGTAGTCCTAGTTGATTACGTGTTCAAATCTTGTCATCCCTACCTATTATTTCTCGTTTGAGCAGTAACGAGGGATTCATTGAAATCGAGTAAAATAGCTAGTGTGTATCATCTTATGAGAATAGAGTACGGTGTAGATCAACCGGAAAATGTATGCATAAAAGTATTTGCCCCGAGGAGTAATCCTCGAATTCCGTCTGTTTTCTGGATTTGGAAAAGTGTGGATTTTCAAGAACAAGAATCTTATGATATGTTGGGAATATATTATGATACTTTGACAGAAATAGAACTTTAAAGGGAATTATTTTGATTCAACCATCTAATATTTTTACTTGCTAGACCAATCACTTTTTTTAAAGAGTACATTAAGTTGCAAATCAGATTGCTTTGTATTGTTTTTCATGTCATGGTAAAGTTTGTGCTACTCTCCCTCCATTGGCCGGTGAATTTATCATATCCATTTGTATACGGTATCACTTTTTTGTTGATCTCTGATGTCTATCTCATTGGTTGTGGAACCTCAAGATGGCAACCTGTCCTTGTTGCTGCCTGAAGTCTGTCATCTTATATCACATTTGCTAAAGCGGCCTCTTGAATTAAAGTAAGAGTGTCATATTGTGATGCTTATGAATTCAGGAAGTTGGCTCATCTCAATATTGTTCGTGTAATTGATTTCTTTGAGCATGTTGAGCAATAGTTCATTTTTTTTGTAATTATTTTATTAAGATTCAATAAATAATTTCTTTGATTACTGGCAGGTTTCCCATACATCTTTTTGGAAATCAAGTAAGAGGCTGCAATTTCTGAGTTCTCAATCGAATACAAAGGCATGTTAAAGAGAATACCAATCCAAATCTTCTGAGAGAATTGGAAAGCAAGGGGCAATTGATTTTTGATGAGGATTGGGCTCCAAAATAGATCCTATGGCTGACATAACCGTGTTAATAAGATTTTTTAAAACAAAAAAATATCATAACTTTTCTCCTTGAGTATATTGTAGGTTTATTTTCCAAAACTATTACATCAATTAAATTTTTAAATAAACCTTATTTTGAAAATTTCAAAGATAAGTTTTTTGTAGATGCAAAAATCGCATTTGCACGAAAAAATTACGCACGATCAAAATTTGGGCTAATTATTTTTTGTAAGGTTGATTTTTTCTTCTAACTATAGAAATTACGCACACGCTAGCTTTCTAGCGTGTGAAGAACAGTGTTAATAAGATTCAAAACAAGAAAAATATCCTACTTTTCTCCTTGAGTGCTCTTTAGATCTATTTTTAAACTATTGTATCAATTAAATTTTCTCCAATAGAACCATATTTTGAAAAGTTCGAATGATAAGTTTTCCGTAGATGAAAAAATCGAGTCGATTGAGCGTTGCAAGGAAAATTATGCACAATAAAAAATCTTTGTACGCCTTATATTCTTAATAAAGTATTGTCAAGCCCATCATGTTCGAGTTTGAGATGTTAAATGACACTGTTTCGCTCATGATGGAATGCGTGTTTGAGAGACACCCTTGGGTGTCATTGGTTAACACACAAAATGGTTCCATTGTTACTTTAAGAAGACGATCGGTATTAACGCTGTTAAACAAGAATATTTTTATATTCGGACTGATGTGAAGTAATAGATTCGTCCAACATTCGCCGGTAATTCAATTCACATTCCCGGGTAATTCTTTTGTTGTGCATCGAAAAGATTAGTCGGTTTCTTCCGCGATCTTTTTCCCAACAATGGTCAAGATGTGGTGGTGAAAAGATTGGCGAGAAGAGATGCTGTGGCCCAACTACATATATCTTGCTGTAGAGCGTTGCCATTACAACCTCAACGATTCAATTCAAGCTTATTCAGATTCAAGTGCATTCCCTCATAATCCACCATTAAGTGATGAATACAAAGAAAATTTGAGTCTCAGGGAGGATTTCCTGTCCTTACCCAATTTGTGGACTGATGATGGTTATCCCACGAGTCATTTGAAGAATTTGATGAGATAATTTTTATGTTTTATCAAAATGGTTTGAATAGAGAGACAACTACAGTATCTTGCTTATTGTGGCACTCCAATAGCCTACTATCATAGATTTGTATTTGTAATGAGCTTGCTTGTACCTTCATGAACTCTTTTTTTCTGGGTCATGTTTAATAGTTATCCTGTAAAAAGTTCCAAGGGATGCACAATACTGCAAATCAATAGACCACTTACGCGCGATCAAAATTTGGGTCTAATTATTTTTTGTAAGGTTGATTTTTTCTTTTAACTATGGAAATTATGCACAAGATTTCCAGTGAGTCAAGAACCGTCTTAATATGATTCAAAATAAGAAAAATATCTGATTCAAAACAAGAAAAATATCTTACTTTTCTCCTTGAGTGCTCTTTAGATCTATTTTTAAACTATTGTATCAATTAAATTTTCTCCAATAGAATCGTATTTTGAAAAGTTCGAATTATAAGTTTTTCGTAAATACAAAAATCGAGTCAATTGAGCGTTGCAAGGCAAATTATGCACAATCAAAAATTTTTGTGGTTGAGACAATGGATACTGGAGACCGAAAGGTCATTGGAGCCACGTTCAAGAGTGGCTGTCCTCTCCAAATTGTCATCGTTGGATAAGTAGATGTTATTGTCGCTCTAGATAAGGGACGGCAAAGCATCTCCATGTCCTCTATAACATGCACCCAAGACGGAGAGGCTGACTGAGGAGGCAGAGCTCAGATTGTGTGCTTCCCAGTTAGCGTAGGATTTCAAAAAGAATAACGCATCATTCAAAAAATTGAGGAAAAATTGTAGTCAAGAGAAAAAATAAAGCAATTGTGTAATTCCTTATTTTAGAAAGTGCGATTGATTCTTATAATTAAAAAAAATTGATTTTGTTTAATGTTAGGAAATTTCGTTGCCATAATGCTGCAAATCAATAACTTGCATTTTCAATTCTTTTTTCACAGCAAAAGAGATCGTGATCACTTAAAACTATCTTCAATATTACTTGGGAAGTTTTTTTTGTCTAAAAGGTGGTGCCATTAAGAAAAAGTAATATGAGATGTGCCTTCTTTTTTTTTTTTTATTAAATCAAAGCTCATCTTGTAAATCATAAATGCTGAAAATTATCAAATTATATGTTTAATATGGGATGCGATAAACTTTGGTCGATTGTACTTCTTTTTCGTCTTGCCTTTAATTATATAAATAATGATAATATCTCGTGTACTCGTAGCACTTCTTCATATTAAAATATCAGTATTCTTGTTCAAGTGTAAATGATTTTCTTCCAAAATTCTAATCCATAGTAAAGAAAATAATTAATTTGAACAAACTATATTAGATTAAGTTATTATTCTTATTGTTGGAAATTAAGCGAAGATGAGAAACCATGAGTGTTATACTTTATGAGTGAAAAATATTGTGGCACAGTAAAATATAAAAATTATTACTAATAGTTATATAAGACAAATGGTGTACGGTGAAAATGGTGTTAAATAAACATTTATCATCATGCATAACAAATTAGATAAAATAAAAACAAGTTAAATGATTTTATTATTTACAAAAGGAGAAAAATAAATGCAATAAAATGACCTCTTAACTTTTGAATGGTTTTTGCTAGTTGAGATTTTTTTCTTTACATATCCTTTCATTACCACTGATAAACCGACTTTTATTTGAATAGCTAGCATATAAGTCTTCAATACCTCCGCCTGAAGCGATCTAGGAGCTTGAGAGAAAGATTCTGCTAATCACTAGGAAAAATTGATGCAATTTGTTGGCCAAGAGTGGTTAGGAAGGAAAAGAAAGGAAAAACTACATTATCCATTATGTGAGTGATTTAAAACTCATTTACAGGCTTCAATTGTTTCGCGAAAAATGAATTATTCAGAAAATATTTTCCTGAAAATAACCACTTGTATGACTTGAAGTTATTAGTCAATGAAAGATGTTTTCATTATCAACAACAATTTATATCTAAATATTTTTGTGGACGATGAAAAAGTTTTTTGTTCATTCATTTTTCAAGCGATACAAATGACTATATAAATTTTTTTTTCTTAATCATTCTTTTTTTGTTAAGCAAACACGCCCTAAAATTAACTATAGAAAGATTTGTAGGATTCGATGGAAAACTCTTAAATTTTTCACTTTCCTCCGTTCGTAATAATCTCTAAATTTTTAAAGCGGTATTCCCACCAAAATTCATAAATACCGGTAACATGCTCTTCAATCCCTGATTAGCTTGCCAAAAACCACGGGATTAGAACCTGAGAATGAGGGATGGCTTTCTCTAGTTGTCTACCGTAATTAGGTCACGAAATCAAATGGCCTATTGGTGCATGGATTAGTGCATACGAGACCATTTGAAAGAGCAACGTGATTCCACACCCACAAGAAGAAAATGCTGGTTACTCTTTATGGAGATCTTGAAATCGACCATCGAATTGTTTTAAGATCAAAACTTACTCGTGTTGTGCATATGCCTTTGCTAAGCTTGTTGCTTAATACTAATGATCATAGTCTTCAATGTTGGTGAGTTCCATGTGCGCGCCACATAATTTAAAGGGATAATAACACAAACAGTTCCTTAACTTTGACCTAACGTGCAATTTGGTTTCTAAACTTTTAATTTGTTCAATATAGTCCCTGAACTTTAGGTTAATGCTCAATGTGATCCCTGAACTTTTATTTTGTTCAATGTCATCCCTGAACTTTTGGTACATGTTCAATTCAGTCCTTGAATTATATCAAAATGTTCAACGGAGTCCCTGAACTTAAATTAATCGAAAGGATTATATTGAACATTTTCATATAATTCAGGGACTGAATTGAATATGTATCAAAAGTTCAGGGATGACTTTGAACAAATTAAAGTTCAGGGATCACATTGCACATTTGGTTAAAGTTCAGGGACTACATTGAATAAATTAAAAGTTCAAGGACCAAATTGCATATTGGGCCAAAATTCAGGGACTGTTTGTGTCATTTTTCCTAATTTAAAGGCTGGGATCCGATCCACTGAGTTCACGTGCACCGGAGAATGTCTCTTGGTCAACGGGCGCAATTGATTTCTTGAATAGTCTAAGTTTTTAGTTGTAAGTTAGCTTGGGCGAGATCGCTTAAAAGCCTAACCGCCGGACCTATAATTTTTGCATAGACCATACTAGAGTTTGCCCATGGATCAAATACAACCTATGCATAAGAAATAATTTTTTCTTTAAGCTCCGTTTGTTTCGCGAAAAATGTGATATATGGGAAAATGACAATATTTTTCGGTGTTTGGCTGAAACCTGAAAATGAACTAGAAAATATTTTCCGCCGTTTGGTATGAAAAATCTGCTTTGATTTTCCTGGAAAAATTATCAAAAAAATTTGAATTTTTAATTATTTGAATTTTTTTTCTTTTTCCTTCTTCCTCGGCCATGGCCACATGTGAGGGACGAGCTCACCCAAGGCCAGCGAGGCTCGATCTTGCTAGATTCCAGCAGGCCGAGCTTGCCTGAGGATTGGCGAGCTTGTCCCTCGCCTGGGGCTGGTTGTTGGCCGTCACCGGCCACCGGCCGAGGAAGAAGGAAAAAATAAAAGAAAGAAAGGAAAATAAAGAGAAAAAAGAAAATATTTTTTTAAAAATATTTTAGAAGAATGAAGTTTCATTACTAAAAACCCAAGCCCAAGCGCCGAGAATTGCGCATGGCTTTTGTGGACCCGTGCTTGAGTGCCAGGGACCTAAGCTCAAGCGTCGAGGACCCAAACACTGCCTTTATGGACCTGGGCTTGGGTGCTGTGCATTAGGCACAAACTTTATGGCTTTAGGCTTGACCTTGATGGACCCGAGTGGTGGGTGTCGGCGGCTTGGCCTAGGCCTCAATGGATTTGTGCCCGGACGCTGGAGACCTGGTCCTGAACGTTAGGATTCGGAACCAGATTGGGGTTCCCATGTCAAAGCGTAGAATTTCGGATCCAACCGTCGATATCTAGTCATATTTTGGAAAATGTTTTTCGATTTTTCAAAGAGGAAATCATTTTCCTAAATTAAAGTATAATTTTTCCGTTGACTCGTTTTCTTAATCGAACTAAATGCTGAAAAACGAGGAAATGTTTTCCCTTTTACGAAATAAACGGAGTCTTAATTTTCTCTCTTTTTCCTTCACTTCCGTCCATACAAAGTTACAAATGAATGGATTTAGGTAGACCGGGTTGCGAACACAACTTAGGTAAATGTGACACATGTACTAATATGTATGTACATCGGCAAATTTAATGGAACCTGTCACTTTTGTAGGGAGGATTATACTTTTATACATGTCACACTTGCAAAGTTTTCCCTATCTCAACAATAAAAATTTGGCGATTTCTCGGTTTATTCGTTTATTTTCTATTTTTCATATCATATCCAATCAAATGCATAAGTCCTAAAGATGAACAAGAACAAAAGCAGAAACCAAAAGCGGAAACGAGAGTTTGGACCGGAACAAACGAAGGGGTAACGTCACGTAAACTCTCTTCTCGATTTGAAAATCTATTCTCGGACTCGCTCGGCAATCGCTGGTTGCCATCTGCGCGTATCTGTCTTCTTTTTTGGCAAATTTTAGTGGATTTGTTTCATTCTGATCGCTCGTTTACTAACACTATCATTCATAGAATTGAACAGATATTATTTACACATTGAGAGGGTGAGTTAAGATGGGTGTCTCGCTCATGCGTGAAAGGTGACCCCATGTCCATGCTTTCGTAACACCTGTCTAAGAGGGATGAACAACGGCCTCACAAATCCAATGCCACTGGAAAGTTCAGGCCCTTTTCAATTTTTTACAAGTTTTGGGGGCCGGTAGTTTCCAGTTTTTTGAAGAACAGTCTACCACAGAGTCACGGAAGCAAATCAGCCACAAGTTTCACGAGATTCCTCGCGCAAAACCATGGGGTAAGCGACAAAGCTCACTGTTTTTGTCCTCTTTCTCGGTCATATAACAATGTTCTGTTGTCGAGTTTTTATTATGTTCATGTGCATTTTTCTGAAATGCTTTGAGTTCGGAGTTAGTTGCTTTATGCTTCTCCATTTTTGATTGCTGGTGTTTTTTTTTCGTCAGTGGCTCCATTTGAATCTCCCTTTTCAATTCCCTTTTCATTTTAGCCTTGTCAAATTCTGGTGCAAAACGAGTAAATTGCTTGCATTCAGGCCGATGATGCTCGAACCTGGTGCTGCCATCTTGAGATTTTTCTTCGCATTTTCTGCCTTTACATGGCTTGAGTTTGATACTGCCATCTAAAAAAAACGTATATGTTCGAGTTGGTGATGAAGTTAACAATGTTGAGTGACCATTAGTCAACGAATAGTTTGCATTGCTCTTGTCGAAAATTTGTGATGATTTCTTTGTTGAACAAAGAATCACATTAAAAGTTTCATTTGGCTCTGTTCTTTTTCAAGAGTTGTTCTTCCAGATTTCTACTTCCTGTGTGTATGGTGGTAACTTTCTGAATCAATAGGTAATTTCCTCTAATCTGAAAGATTCATAAGCCCCTAACTCATGATCATCCCCTATCAATTTGAAGAGGGCGAGCTAGTCAGCAAAATGCAAGTTTGGGGAGGTAAATTGGGTTTGGATTGCAAATATGGTCATTGCAGATGGGTACCGGGAAAAATGGTTAACTTTCATGTTTTATTAAAATTTAGCAACCAAGTGGTGGAGTTCGGCTGTACCTTCTCCTCCGGTTTTCATTCAGTTAATGCTAATCGACAGCTTAATTTTGGGTGCTGTCGTCTCTGTGCTACTAGAAAGCTGACGCTTTCCTTTCCTAGACGAGCATGGGGTGTAAAATGCATGTAGTGGTCCATCGATAAAATGCTTTTTGTTTCAAGATGTGGAGAACAGTTCGTCTAGCGATATAACATTTATGGTTGCATTTTAAGCAATCGCTGGAATGATCATGAGAGGTTGCTATTGCTTAGTAAAACTCTGTTGCAATTGGAACCACATTAGTGCACAAAATATGCTCTCTTTTTTCTAGAGAAATCAAGTGAAAAACAACATGCCGATTATAGCTAAAGGAAGACATAATGAAAGCATTCTGCCTCATTGGGATTTCTTTCCTAGTACGGACACACATCAGTTGTTCATGTTGGCTTTGCATTGTGCGGTTACTCAGCTTCCTTCTGTATTGTATTGTTCTCACCAAACCGTTCTCTTTTGACTCCAATTCCCTTGGAACATTAGCCACTCTCTTCTTGATTTAACACCTGGACATTACACTTCGCAGTGTCTGAGCATGAATTCGTCTTTTGCAGGTCATGTTTGCACTATTTGGCTGAATTTGCTTGTGGAACATACAATGCAGCAAGAAAGCAGCAGTAGCAGTAGAATCATGGAAACTATGTGTGGTTTTCTGAGAAAGTGCTTATTCAGAGCCCTGTCTGTGGGCCCCATCCCCAGTTACGTCGCCTTCATCATGGATGGAAACAGGAGATATGCTAAGAGGCGAAACCTAGTCGAAGGGGACGGCCACAGGGCCGGATTTTCATCTCTCATGACTATTCTTGGTTACTGCTATGATTTGGGAATAAGGTATGTAACAGTCTATGCCTTCAGCATCGACAATTTTAAGAGACGGCCTAATGAGGTCCAATGTCCGATGGATTTAATGGTGGAAAAAATTGAGGAATTGCTCAAGACAGGAAGTGTTCTTGATCGATATGGCATAAGGATGCACTTCATAGGGAACTTGAAACTTTTAAATGAGAATGTTCAGATTGCAGCAGAGAAGGCCATGAAGGCTACTGCAAGCAACAATAAGACTGTCCTTTTGATATGCGTGGCCTATACTTCTTGCGATGAAATAGTGCACACTGTCCAAAGATCCTGTGAAGAGAAGCTAGATGAAGCTAATGTTTTTGAAGGAAATGTAGAAATCAAGGAAATGAATGGTCAGCTGGATGAACTAGGAGTGCCTATTTCCCCTTGCAGTTGTGGAGTCAAAAGAGTCAAGGGGGCGGAGACAAAAAACGGCATCTTCAAACATGTTGGACAGGGATCACATCAAGAAAGATCAGATGCTATTGAGAAGATGCACAAGTGATATGAATCAAGCGGAAGATGATCGTTCTACGAAGATCTATGAGTTACGAATTGTTGACCTCAACCCCCAATCGAACCTGTGATTGGTAATATCGGTATGAACGCGACCTGTTGACGAACCCGTGTCAACCAATCCACGCTATAACGCCACGAACAAGAGAATTCGCGATCTTCTTCGATAAGTTTAATTCGATCGCCAAAGGAGCCTGATAAGATCTAGTCCTCAAAAGAACTCAAGAAGAAAACTTCTCTCTATAAAATTATGTCTCTCCTCTTAGAAATCTATAAGCAACCTTATATAGGGTGCTAACCCTAATCCTAATCCTACTAGGATTAAAATTACAAAAATAACCTTAATTGCTAAAATTTGTCCAAAAATGGAAAAAGGCCTAAAAGTTCATCTAAACGACTCCAAATCACTAAAAACGTCATCAATCACTACTAAAGTAGTGAGTATTGATCAGCGGCCCGTTTCCAAGCGTCCATCCAAATTTGGCTCCTATTATAAGCAAACTCAACATGCGGTAAACAATCTTCCCAAGACTTAATGTTCTTTTTAATGATAGCACGTAATAATGTCCCTAAAGTCCTATTAACTACTTCGGTTTGACCATCGGTTTGTGGATGACAAGTAGTAGAGAATAAAAGTTGTGTACCTAACTTCTTCCACAATGTCTTCCAAAAGTAGCTTAGAAATTTAGTATCTCGATCGAAACAATGGACCTAGGCATGCCATGCAAACGCACAACCTCACGAAAGAACAATTCAGCAACATTCGATGCATCATCGATTTATGACAAGGTATAAAATGAGCCATCTTTGAAAATCGATCAACAACCACAAAAATAGAATCCTTGCCATGCTTAGACCTAGGCAATCCTAACACAAAATCCATAGAGATATCAACCCAAGGATGCGTCGGGATAGGCAAAGGTGTATACAAACCATGTGGTTTAATCGTAGACTTAGCCAGCTACATGCGATACATCTCTCACAAACTCGTGTGACATCTCGTTTCATGTGTGGCCAAAAAATGTTCATGCAAGACTTCATAAGTCTTATTGATTCCAAAATGCCCCATTAAACCACCACTATGTGCCTCTCGCACATATCTCGGCTCAAACCACACAAAAATCGTGACATTGTGGCCTCACGGTCTTCCACCACATTAGCGCGGATCATAGCAAGCTCCATCTCTTTATGGTATTCTTCCACACTCCTATTGCCTTGTGTGAGATTTTGCAGCTTATGGAACAAGTCTCGTGGTAATGACTAGGTATAAAGCGCCTCCTCATCACCGCTTTCATCTCATCCCACGTTTCTATTGGTCTTTCACCATTGCGTCTCCCGTTAGTCATAAGTTGATCCCACCAAATTATAGCATAATCGGTGAATTCAACAAGTGCAATTTTTACCTTTTGAGTTCCGAATATCGCGGCAATCAAATACCATCTCCATCCGTTTCTCCCATTCTAGATACGCATCGGGATCATTCTTTCCTTGAAAAGATGGAATCTTCATCTTGATGTTGCCAAGGTCATCATCTTCTCGACGTCTAAATCCTCGGCGTCCGTTTCTCCTCTCAAACTTGCCATCTCGATCATCTTCTCAGATCGGACACATATGCATCATCAAATTGCCGTTGCCATCTAGGGCTCGTGCCCTCAGCTCCTCTCGCCGATTTTGTGGCCTCCCTCGTGGTGGCTCTTGGTCATCTTCAAGTCTTGTCTCACATCTTGCAACTCGGTTGCTAAGTGCTTCAATTTGTAAACTCAATTTGCTGGATGCCGCTAAAATCGCATCATCCCTTGGATGAGTGCGATCCTCCCTTGATTCACACTTCCTGGCCTGAGCCCGACATTTTTTTTTTAAACCTGCAAGAAAATGTTAGAGATAAAAGAAATCTCACTAGTCACTCCCTCACGTTTTCCGCTCAAAGTGCTTGTCACTCCTCTTGTGTTTAACTCATTTCGGCTTTTTCTTCCCTCAATTAGACTCACACACTCTTGCCTTTTACCTCTCGTTTCTTTCTAGCAAGCTCTTTTTTCAGACTTGAATCCAGTCTCACAAGCTCCTCACAACAATCGATAAACCACCAAGCAAGATCAAATTCAAGAATATACCGCTCAACTCAAGAATTCAAGCAAATTTTCGCTAAATTCGGATTCGATTCAATTTCGCTATGAAATTTTTTTTTCTATTCGGTCCAACTATCAATGATAAAAACAAACGAGTCGTCCTCTTGAATTTTTTTTTGGCCGAAACTTTTTTTTTTTTTGGCCGATTTTTTTTTTGCCGAATTTTTTTTTTTTTGGCTTTTTCTTTTGCCGATTTTTTTTTGGCTTTTTTTTGGCCTGAATTTTTTTTTGACGAACTCACGTACAATATAAAAAAAAACAACTAGGACCGAAAACCCTAAATCAAAATTGAAATCACAAGAAGAACAAATTCGAACCCTAATTCGATTAATAACGAAACCCTAATTCTATAAACCCTAGTTTCTATAAATCCTAGATTGATGAATGAAAAGCAATAAAAGTAGGATAACTAGACCTTGTAGAACTAGCTCACGATACCGGATGATATGAATCGTGCGGAAGATGATCGTTCTACGAAGATCTATGAGTTACGAATTGCCGACCTCAACCCCCAATTCGAACCCGTGATTGGTAATATCGGTATGAACGCGACCTGTTGACGAACCTGTGTCAACCAATCCACGCTATAACGCCACGAACAAGAGAATTCGCGATCTTGCTCGATAAGTTTAATTCGATCGCCACAAGGGAGCCTTGATAAGATCTAGAACAAGTATCCAATCATAAACTTGGTAGATATCGAGAAGAATATGTACATGGCCGTGGCGCCTGATCCAGACATAGTCATAAGAAGTTCGGGCGAGACTAGGCTGAGCAATTTCCTTCTTTGGCAAACCGCTTATTGCCCCTTATACGCACCTGATGCTCTTTGGCCTGACATGGGGTTATGGCACTTGGTGTGGGCAGTGCTCAGTTTTCAGAGAAGCTACTCTTATTTGCAGAAGAAGAAGAAACAGTTGTAAAACCTTCCTCCTCGCGCCTGTCAATAAGCAAAAACAAATCAACCGTGTGTATCATGTATTTGCTGATAGTTGCGGCTTCAGGGGCCCTTTATATCTCATGGATGACGGTTTTGTTCTTGGGTCTTCCAAACGGAAAGACTGAGTTGTAGTTTCACATGAAAGTAGGGTAGTTACAGAATTGGTAAATGGCAATTGCTATACATTGCCAGTACAGATTAGTCCCATATGTACATTGATTGTAGAGACTAATTATTTCTTTCCTAAACAAACGTCGTCACGACGTTCTCCAATGGCCTGATAATTTTGTTCCTAAGGAAACATCTTTACGACCTCACATGTTCCGTCTGTAGGAAAATCTTTATTTTCCCTATTACTCTGCTCCTTATGATTGTGCAATTCCTTGCTCGGGAGTTCGTCCGGCTTATATCTTTGCATTCTTTTTCATCAGAACCTTCTTATATTCTTACCTTCAACAGTTCATCGTCCAAAAAGGTTATCTCCGCATGATTTGCCGAATAACCCTATCCTCCGTACTGCACAAATATGGTAAGATAACAGTGTGTTCTGCTTCTGCAGTGTTAAGAGAGCTGAAGTTGTCTGTGACTATGGCGCTTGTAGGCTGTGGCGGTGGTTTTTTCAATTTGATGAGGCCAGGACTGTTCAGCAAAATTTCGTTGTAAAAAATAATGAACAAAAATAATCAAGAGAAGGGAAAATGGGATTCAAGTAAGAGGGAATTAAGCACACATTTCAACTTCATGACATGTTCACTTAGTCAAATGTATATTCAAACAAAGCAAGTGGATCAATATTAAATTAACCAGAGATGCGTGGGAGGTTTTTGCAAACAATCGCGGAATTGTTGCGTCGAAGGAATCAAAAGACCGAATATCAAGATCGAGTTAGCTAAGCTAAGGGTACAGCACAATAAAAGAGATCTGTATACGAAATCACGTCATGCATCGTCGACGTCGTTATCTTTGCATTGTGAAAAGACGATCTCACCATTCCAAGGATAACGTGTCGCAATAACTCACCATCGTCACAATTGATTTAGGTATTGAAGGATTTCCAATTTCAGAAATCGGAGGCCAACCACTTTTATCTTACCAATTGCATACAAATTACTCCAGATTCATGCTACTTACGCAAGCCAAAGACCTAAATTTAATCGATAACAAGACTTGCAGGGTATTCACAACACCGATCTTGGTACGATCCTCCTCGTGCCACCTCATCAAATCGGATGTTTTAGTTCACATAAATAATTGTTGTAGTCATGGCTTAAAGGATCCTTATTTTAGTGGGTCCATAGAAAATGTCATCCAGACGGAATATAAGTCGATTTAACGTAACTTGAGGCGGCGAGAGAAAGAGACAACCCCACGGTTGCCGAGAACTTTCTTCTTCCTCCTCTACTTCCTCTTCCTATTATGACGTCCACAGGAGTTTCTTCTTCATAGTTTTCCCAGCGAGAAGCTCCATATTCTGTGCACCTCTCCTTATCGGAATTTTGCTTCCAGGATAGCTTGCAATTCTTAGGGCAGGCATGTTATCTTCTCCTACTTTAGACTAAAACTATCAATGATTTTGTTCATTTCATGTAAGTTTGAATGAGTGGTTGCAGGACATCTTCTTCTAAGCCAAGTTCTAGTTGGGAATCTCCACCAAAATTATCGTCCGTTTCACCCCCGGATCACTCCACAAGCACCACGAATCATCTCAACAGTGTCCTCATCTCATGTCATTCAGGAATCATATGAAGTCCCAATGTCATTCCCTCGCATGATACCATTCACTACCAAATGATCTGTGTGCTGTCGCTCGACTCTTATGGAGAGAGCACACACTTTTGACGGGGGCATGGAAGTTTTCCAGCATCAGGTTTGGTTACAAAGGTGAAAGCGAGAACATCTTCCTCACCGTCCCTGTATTCTTGACTCGCCCGACGGCGACTCATGCATCTATTCACTTCCGGTCATCCATCACAATTAAGTAGAAATAGAATCACAAATTCCAAAGAACTACCAGATGAGAGAGTAAAAAATTCCAAGTTTAAAGGGAAGGAACATTTCAATCAGCCACAGAGGCAGGCACATCAAATTTGAGTCGAAAAAATTGGCTAGCAAACGATCAAAACATAAACTGAGTATAACTATGGCATGCTTACATACAGAAAAAGGCTTTTTGGGCATGGCGTTTAGACAATCATAAGTCCAGCTAATGATGAGATATGATAAAGAATGTAAAAACTATGAATGAATACATCCTTACAAGTGCTGTCTAAAGAATATGAACAAGCATACAAAAAGAAATGCAGTGCCCTCTTGTGTTCAAGCAGCAGAATCATTGTATCACCACCACACTGTCCTCCTCTTCTTGCCCTCGTTCCACTTCCACCCTCAATCCAGTGTGCTTGCACAAATATATTACAAAGGAAAGTGGTTTTCATAGAAGTCCATAGCGAATAACGTTTCTCATGGTCTAAATCTATTCTAATCACAACTGGAGTTCACAACAAAATCAGGTCTAGTTAACTGTGTTTGAGATCCACATCCAGACACATTCTTTATATGTATTCATCGAGTACAAAACTACTGATAACATCAACAATAATAACAATGACTATACTGATCACACTACTATGTGATAAGTATCATATATACAGTGAGAAGTAGGATCCCCACTCAGAAAGTATTGAAAACATTTATCTAAGATAATTATCAATATCATATAGTGAAAAATCAATAATATAATTCTCATTCAAAAAGTAAGTAACCAAGATACCTAAAACTAAAGAATTTTATTTGAATAATATAAGTTCATAACAAAAACTAGTACATCTGAATATCATGGAGCACATCATATAGAAAACTAATGATAACATCAACAATAATAACAATGACTATATTGATCACACTACAATGTGATGGCTAACACTTATACAGCGAGAAGTAGGATCCCCATTTAAAAAGTAGTGAAAACATCCTTTTAAGATAATAGTCAATGTCATATAGTGAAACCCAATAGGGTATGTGACCAAAAAACCCAATATGAAAGATTTTCTGCAATATATAAACAGATATACTCTAATGATATATGTTCATCACAAAGTCTAATTCATTCAAATATCACGGGGCACATCGAAGACATTTTCTATATGTATTCTTCGAGTAGAAAACTAGTGATAACATCAAAAACAATAATATGACCATATTGATCACACTTTTATATGATGACAATCAAATATACAACAAGAAATAGGATCCCCACTTAGAAAGTAGCGAAAAAAATCCCTCAAATATAATTGTCAATGTCATATAGTGAAAATCCAGTAGGATAATTTCCACTCAAAATGTAAGTAGTTAAGAAAACCCAGAAGTAAAGATTTTTATGCAATTAATGAACCTATTTACTCGAATATTGCAGGTTCATACCAAAAACTAGACATCCGAATATCACAAGGCACATCATACACATTGTTTATATGTATTCTTCGAGTAGAAACTAGTGATAACATCAGTAAAAATAACAATGACTATACTAATCACACTATTAAGTGATCACACAATCATATTTACAGTGAGAAGTAAAATCCCCACTCAGAAAGTAGTGAAAACATCAACTAAGATAATTATCAATGTCATATATTAAAAACCCAGTAGGATAATTCCCATTCAAAACGTAAGTAAACAACAAAATGCAGTACGAAATTTTTTTCTGCAAGATATAAACCAATTTACTCGAATAATATGGCTTCATAACAAAAACTAGGACATCCGAATATCACGAGATTCATCATACACATTGTTGATATGTATTATTTGAGTAGAAAACAAGTAATAACATGAACACAAATAACAATGACTACATTGATCACACTACTATGTGATGACAATCATAAATATAGAGAGAAATAGGATCCCCACTCACAATGTTGTGAAAACATCCTTTAAGATAATTATCAATGTTATACAATGAAAACCCAGAAGAATAATTCTCATTCAAAAAGTAAGTAATCAAGAAAACCCAATACTAAAGATTTTTCTACAACATGTAAACCTATTTACTCGAATAATTAGGTTCATAACAAAAACTAGTACATCTCAAATTATATCACGAGAGTAGAAAACTAGTGATAACAACAACAATAATGACTAGATTGATCACAATGCTATGAGCAAGAAGTGGGATCCACACTCAGAAAGTAGTGAAAGCATCCTTCAAGATAATCATCAATGTCACAGAGTGAAAACCCAATAAGATAATTCCCATTCAAAAAGTAAGTAATCAAGAAAACCTAGAATTAAAGATTTTTCAGCAATATATAAACCTATTTACTCAAATAATACAAGTCATAACAAAAACTAGTACATTCGAATATCACGTTGTTTATATGTATTTATCGAATAGAATACTAGTAATAACATCGACAATAATAACAATGATTATATTGATCACACTATTATGTGATGACAATCATATATACATTGAAAAGTAAGATCCCCACCTAGAAAGTAGTAAAAACATTCTTCTAAAATAATTATCAATGTAATATGGTGTAATCCCATCAAAATTATTCTCATTCAAAAAGTAAGTAATAAAGTAAACCAGGTGCTAAAGATTTTTCTGCAATATATAAACCTATATACTCGAATTATACAGATTCATAAAATGACTAGTGTATCCAAATATCATGAGGCATCATACACATTGATTATATGCATCATCGAGTAGAAGACTAGTGATAACATCATCATCATCAACAATAACAACAACAACAAGAACAACAACAATAATGACTATATCGATCATACTATTATGTGACTACAATCATATATACAATGAGAAGTAGGATTCACACTCAAAATATACTGAAAACATCCACTAAGATAATTATTAATCTCATATAGAGAAAATCCAGTAGGATAATTCCCATTCAAAAAGTAAGTATTAAAAAACTTGATACTAAAAAGTTCGTAACAAAAACTAGTACATTCGAATATCATAGGGCACATCATACACATTGTTTATATGCATTAAACAATGATAACAATAACTATATCGATCACGCTACTATGTAGTGACAATTATATATACATCAAGAAGTAGAATCCACACTCAGACAGTCGTGAAAACATCCCTCTAAATAATTATCAATGTCATATAGTGTAAGCTCAGTAAGACAATTCCCATTCAAAAAGTAAATAATTAAGAAAACTCACTACTAAAGATTTTTCTGCGATATATAAACTTATTTACTCGAATAATATAGGTTCATCACAAAATCTTGTGCATTCGAATATCATGGGGCACATGGAACAAATTGTTTATATGTATTCTTCAAGTAGAAAACTAGTGATAACATAAAAAACATTATACTACTATGTGATGACAATCATATATACGGTGAGAAGTAGGATTTTCACTCTGAAAATAGTGAAAACACCATGTAAAATAATTCCCAATACAAAAAGTAAGTAATCAAGAAAACCCAATACAAATGTAAACCTATTTACTCGAATAATACAGGTTCATAACAAAAACTAATACATCCAAGTATCACGGGGCATATCAAAGGCATTGTTTATATGTATTATTCAAGTAAAAAACTAGTGATAACATCAACAAAAATAACAATGACTATACTAATCATATACGATTATGTGATAATGATCATATTTATAGTGAGAAGTAGGATCCCCACTCAGAAAGTAGTGAAAACATCTACTAACATAATTATTAATGTCATATAGTGAAAATCCTAAAAAGTTAGTAATTAAGAAAACCCAGTAGTAAAGATTTTTCTGAAAGATATAAATCTATTTACTCGAATAATATAGGTTCATAACAAAAACTAATCCACTCCGAAAGTAGCGAATATCGTGGGGCACATCATACACATTGCTTATATGTATTCTTCGAGTAAAAAAATAGTGATAACATTGACAACAATAACAATGACTACACTGATCACACTATTGTGTGTCATATAGTGTAAGCCTAGCAAGATAATTCCCATTCAAAAAGTAAGTGACCAAGAAAACCCCTTACTAAAGATTTTTCAGCTATATATACACCTATTTACTCGAATAATATAGGTTCATAACAAAAGCTAGTACATCCAAATATCACGAGAAACATACATATTGTTTATATGTATCATCGAGTAGAAACTAGTGATAACATCAATAGTAATAACAATGACTACAGTGATCACACTATTGTGTGATGACAATCACATATACAGTGAAAAGTGAGATCTCCACTCAGAAAGGAGAGAAAACATCCTTTTGAGATAATTTTTGATGTCATATAGTGAACACCCAACAAGATAATTCCCATTCAAAAAGTAAGTAATTAAGAAAATCTAGTACTAAATATTTTTTCTACAACATAAGCCTATTTACTCGATAGTATAAGTTTATAACAAAACCTAGTACATCCGAATTTCAGGAGACACATCAATTAAACACATTTTTTGTATATACTCATCGAGTAGAAAACTAGTGATAACATCAATAATAATAACAATGACGATATCGATTACACTCCTATGTTATGACAATCATATATAAAGTGAGAAGTAAGATCCCAACTCAAATGTAGTGAAAAAATCCTCTAAGATATTTATTAGTGTCAAATAGTGAAAACCCAATAAGATCATTCCCATTGAAAAGGTAAGTAATCAAGAAAACTCAAGTAGCTAAGTTTTTGCAGCAATATATAAACTTATTTACTCGAATAATACATGTTCAGAAAAAAAACTAGTGATAACATCAACAACAATAACAATGATCATACTAATCATACTACTATGTGATGACAATCGTATACACAACGAGAAGTAGAATCCCACTCAAAAAATAGTAAAAACATCCTCTAAGATAATTATTAATGTCAAATAGTGAAATAGGATCATTCCCATTCAAAAAGTAAGTAATCAAGAAAACCCAGTACCAAAGATTTTTCTATAATATATAAACCTATTGACTTGCGTATCATAGCAAAAACTAGTACCTCCAGAATATCACGGAGCACATCATACATATTGTTTGTATGCACCATCAAATAGAAAACTAGTGATAACATCAATAACAATAACAATAACAATGACAATGACAATAGGGATCACATTACTATGTGATAATAATCTTATATACAGCGAGAAGTAGAATTGCCACCTCAAAAAGTGATCTAGAAAACGATAACACAATACTAATGATATTTCCACAATACATAAATCTATTGACTCGAATAATACTGGCTCATAACAAAATCCAATACATCTAAATATCACGGGGCAATATCTACCTGTAACACCGTTGTTCATATGGATTCATTGAGTACTAGGTTGCTAGTAGTAGGGACAACAATGTAACCTAATCACAAAGAATATACAAATACTATCAAAATAAATATGATAATCATTATCACAAGCAATATCGTCGTCGTCATATCAATCTCGGTAACAAGAAGAAGAGTAATTGAAACCACAAAGTCATTAAATTTACCATCAATTAATTCAATGAGGCATGCACATATAAAGTGGCCAACATCTGCACACAAGTTAGGCCAATCGTAGATACAGTGGAAGACTATCATCACCATATAATCATCCATAGTCAGTGATTTATATAGTGTAAGTGTCAAAGGATAAACCATACGCCCATGTATAAAACATAAAGCACATATCCAGAACTCACGACCAAGATATAACGGCAATCATTTCAATCCGAACAATCATCTCCATGCTTGTCCAACTCAATAATCAATTCATATAATAAGGAAAACACAATCCCCAATTCTTTAAACTCAGAAAACTGACTCATGACGCAATCTCTTAATAGAGATAAAACCAGGAATACCAAGGACGCGCGAATAAAGAAACAGCCTCATGCTTCGGCCTCCCAATAGAAAGATGAAACAGTCTTATGCATGTCATGCTACGCATTCATTCATTGCTTCTACTAAGAAATTAAAATGGCAGTACAACCACCAGTCAAAGTAGAATCCATTCTCTTCATGCATGCATGCACGTTCACGTCCTCCACTTAAGCGCCATCGTTGTCGCCCCCACCCTCTTTATCACTATCCTCGGGAGCTTCCTTATTCAGATCGAGCTCCATGTGGAACTTCTTCCTCCGAGCCTGTGCTTCAGAAGAAGAAGCGCTGCCCTCAGCCACAGCGCTGCCATCGCCCTCTATTTCATTCTCTTCGGTCTCGGCCAGAATCCTCTGCCCTATGTTCAACAAGGTCGATGTGAGTTCCTCCGCCTGCTCGTCATGCTCCTGCTCCTTTGGGGGCGATATCGGTGGAGGGAAGACGCCCCGCCACTGTCTGTCCTTGTGGCTGCGCATGTGTCCGAAGAGTGCCTTCCAGCTGCTGAATGGCCTACTGCAAATGCTGCACGGCTTCGGCAATTCTGGACCTTCGAATGCCACCTTCTTCCTCTTCTTTTTGAGGCCCTCTCCTTCTGCTTGCACGCCTTCTAGGCTCTCGCTTGGGGGTGGAGGAGATCCCGCAGCGGTGGTGGAGGAACCGCCTGTGAGGGCTGGTTGTTTGCCCTGTGCGCTCAGCGGCTCCATGCTCTCTCCCCCTTCGCCGCCACCCTTAGGGCTCCCTGCTGGGGGCGGGGGAGGAGAAGAATCGCCACCGCCAGCACCGGGCAGCACAGCAGAAGAACCGCCGATCGGTCCGGTTCCGGCACGCGGTGTGGCTGGGGGAGACACATCCCCATCGTCCCGGGTCACTTCGTCCTGCTTTTTTTCGAAGGGTTGTTTGTCCATGGTATGAGAAGTGAAACGATGCAAAGACCACACTGATTAATTGTTCAAAAGTTGAAAATGAAGATCCCGTCCGCCGTGATCTGAGTGAGAGGAAGATGAAGGAGTATATACTGCGAGTTTTAGGGCGGAGAGATTCGAATGTTGGTGGTTAATCCCTCTGCAGTTTTGCTCTATTTGCCCTAATTCTCTCTCTATATCCCTCTCTGCAAATACATGAAAGAGTACTTTGTACAGAGAAAACGGTTCACTCAAAACGATTCTGGGCTGACACGTGTGCACAGGACAATAATGACTCTTCACGATTTATCAGAAGGAAGCCAAAATAGGCAAAGTGCATTGCATGTGCATTACTGGAACATGGCAATGTCATAAACCTCAACTGGCATATAAGGTAAATGATTAACCCTAGCAGGATTTTAATTACCCAAAATGGCTCTTCCTTTTTATCCTCTATCGACTGCGTGAGTCAATGCGTGGTATAGTCTCTAGGAGATTTTCAATAGAGTCGTGTTAACAAGCGCTCTACAAATACTAGTTAAAATTAATGAAATTTACCCTAGCATATATTAAAAAATTTTGAAAAATAAGCAAGGACTAGTTTCGAAAAAGTCATTAGTGGTAACGGACGAGGTTTTGCTATAGCTAGGATTAGACACTTGTCAGGCATTCGTGATGTGTTTGGTCACCAACACGTGACCATGACACAAAAAGCTATTTATCTTACTAAGAACTCAATCCATCTCCCTCTCCTATCTCTTTAGCGCCGTTGATCGTGCCGGCACCCCCCGATTCTTGTCGGCCGCCACCTCCCGGCCATTTTCTTGACCGTGACACAAGCACCACAGCCGAGGCTCCCTAATACTTTGCTCCCTTGTTCCCCCGGCCTTCTTTGTCTTTCATCTCTCGATTGACCTCAGAAGCGAAGGACTCGAGGCTTGTCGACCTCAGATCCGGTTGATCTAAAGTAGACTAGAGATTCGACCACCCCCGTTGACCTCAAACCGCAGTCGACGATGGAGGTTGGCATGGTCATGCCTTGGATGCTTTGTAAAAGCGAGTGACACAAGGGACAATAGCTTCCATGGCAGTGGCTGGCGGTCATTCAGCGGCCGGGGTGGCGACATCCAAGGCCAAGGTGGCGAGTGCCGGCGGGTGCCGGCAGGTCAATGAGACAGTGAAAGAGAGAAGAGAGAGGGGAGGCTTGTGGTTTTTTTTTTTTTTTCATTTTCATGGAGGGGGTGTTTGGAGTTTTTTCCCTTGAATTTCACCTTTCAATTAAGTTTACACATTGTTAATTATAAAATCCATCAACGAGCGACCTGTGTCCTAGCAGCAGAATTAACACTACTGCATGATGCTGCTAAACCTCTTAACAACTGTCCTAGGGACAATCCTTGACATTTTTCTTATCAATCGAATTTCGCCAAAATCTTTGAAAGTTTGATAGGTTTTTGCTTTATAATTGCCCGGAAAAAATATAATATGCTGGTTAGTTCTGCATAGACATCAAAGCAATATTTGGTATCTAAGTTTTACTCTATAATTATAAGATATAAAGTATAATCAACCGATATTTAGATATCTGAACTGTGCCCCGACCGGTTTGTAATCATATAGGATTCAAAGCATTTCTAAATGTTGTGGGTGCCATTGGGTTCATCATAAGATCTTTGGCTTCATTTTTTTTTCTTTATGTGTTGAGATATATTATGTTTATGGTCTTCTAGTGAAAGTTGCGGAGATAATGACGTAAAAAATCACAACCCCGAAGACCAAGGTCTGCTATAGCTAAATTTGAAAGCCACCAAGGCCAAGCCACAGCTACAACAACAGCCAGAATCAAAAGTAGCAGCCACTCCATTTACAAGGTGAATTTGGAAAAAATCTTAAATGCACATGGTACACATGAGTCTCGATTCACATACACCGTTTAATGAGGTGGGTCCCATATAAAGACCGTTTGATTGAACGGTGGTTGTGAGATGGACTCACATTATTCGAGTGTGCCCCCGTTACTTGCTTATGCATTAGGGTTCATACTCATTTGGCATACTTTGACCTAGTAATTGAATATAAATTGTTAAGATCACCTTTGTCATTCAATAGATGATATTCACATGTGGAGCAACTCGAACGTTAGTAGGTCATAAGGGTATGGAAGCCAAACTCTAGAGGTTCAACATGTTCGAAAGAAGCGAGAGAGAGCATACATATATCATAGGGCCTCGACGGCGAAATTCAAAATACCAAGCAAACGTGGATGACTTTTGCAATGTGACTATCCATATCCATTGTTAGTAACTGAAAAATCGAGTGGAGACTACAAGTCCTCAATAGTCAAAGGAATAGCGACTCGAAGCAATGGAGATCATGTGTGCCTGTATCTATATTTTGACATTTCCATTCTTTTGGCCAGCAAAGTTTCTATTCTATGCATCTCCCGAGAATAAAAGAAATACCAAACATGTTCGACGACGCAAATATGGCTGTTAAAGACTTTCTGAAGTATTTAAATAAGCAGAAACCCGACATGCTGTTCGAGAGATAAAAATAGCAGATTGGATACTTTTATAAAAGCTAATTTTGCTTATTCGTTTTCCACGCTTCGATAAGGTTTCAAGTATAAGAGCTTTAGCATAACCTCTGCCGAGAAGATTTGACAAAATGCCAATTAAAATATGCTAAGATTGTAAGCGAAGATTTATTTTTTACCTAGCTGCTATAACTCGCGAGATGCGCAATTCAAAGAAAAATCGTAGGCTTAGTCAATCATAGACGAAGTGATTTGAGCCTTTAGAGATGTAGGCTTGATAGGGGATCCGCGAGATTCAATAGCTCAAATCAGTTATATGATCCGTCACAATATGCTATTATCCCGATCATGTGAAGTCGAATAAAACTATCCGGTCATTCACAAGACACGTTTTTAATTCTTCACTTCCTGCTGCACGAGTGGAATACTACTTAGGGCCTGTTTGGTTTAGCATTTGAAATGCTCATTTGGGCTCTAAAGTCCCTTGGTTAAATGTAAATGGCGTTTGGCAATTTTTTGGAGCACTTTGGGGAAATGCAATCGCATTTCCAAAGGCTTCTAAAGTCCCTTAGCCTGAGGCAGGTCTTGAGGCACTTTCGCAAGTTGCATTTTCGGAATGCAAGGTGCACTGTTCATGCACACTGTTCATCTTCCCGAGTAACCAAACCGGAGGCCGGCGACAGCTGCCTAAGAGGTCTTGCCACCGTCGCCTGCGGGTCGGCCGATCTCCGGCGATCGCCCCCTGGGGGTCGCCTGACCCTGGCGACCCCCAGGCGGCGATCGCCGGAGGTTTGCTGACCCGCAAGTAGCGGTGGCCGGACCCGCGTGATCCAAGGGACGCCTAGGTCAGGCAACTTAGGTCGCCTCACCTGAGGTCGCGCGACCCAGGCAAGTGTCGGCTTGGGTCGTGCGACCCTTAGGCGGTAGTGTTGCCTCGCCTGAGGTCGGGCGACCTCAAGCGAGGTTGGCTGGTCGCTAGATACGGCTAGCGAGAGGTTGGCCGAGCGACCGTTTTGGTCTGCCGGCGGTGGTTGAGTTCTTTGTTGATTTTTTTTTTTTAAATATTAGCAAAAGTCATTTACAAAATTAGTTTTTACCAAACGGTATTTAGACCAAAGTTGCTTTCAAACGTGATTTTAAAATATACATTACCAAATACTACTTACATTTCGAAAAACAATTTTAATTCAAAGGTTTTTGCATTTTACCAAAGGTATTCCCTCGAAACCGAACCAAACATGCCTTTAGTCAGCTAGAAGGGCCAATTTGAGAGCGGGACAAGTTGGGAACGGGCTGAAACGTGTGATTCGAAGACCAAGTCGGAGACTTAACCTAATTCGAACTTAGATATACCACGGTGGTATTACCACCTCTCGTTGTTATTATTATAATTATTATAGGTTCTTCTTTTTCAAATCCAGACAGGATTAAACGGTCTACTTTCCGTCAGAGACACGTTTATACTAAAGCTTTAAATATAGCAGGCGCGCATCAGAACCGTCCCCTACCTGTGCCTGCGTATCATGCTGCTCCCTATTAAGGATATATATCATCGTCTCATCTAAATTTTTTTCCCCAACAAAGAAATTTGGGATTTTTGTTTCGTGTTTAATGCAACAATTTAATGCCATGGAACTTAAGATGTGCATGCCAAACAGCATCGTCATAAAGGCCTCATGCTCCCATTTCGACTTGCGAGGATTACATTCCGACATCCACGTCCGCAACATTATGGGTTTGGCTGTTAGGCCACTGATCAAGATGTGATAAGATTAAATAAGATAAAAATGCCCCAGATGACAGAAAATCCCATTACATGTTTTAAATTTTTTCGAAAAATTCAATTTAAAAACTGAAAAAAGAAAAAAGAAAAAAGAAAAGAAATGACTCTAACATTTATCACAGTGATTGACCATTGATGCCGTGGTGGCACCATTTGCGACCGCCCCCATGGGGGTCGCCTCTGTAGCAATTATCCGACGTCGACAAAAAACACCTAAGATAGTTTGAGAAACACCATATAAGATAAGGTTATTATATCTAGATTTTATCCGGTCCACCAAATATAGCCATAAAGTATATGAAAGTAATAAAGATATTAAAGCTCTTTATATAGAAAGACATCTACCCTCACTATAATTTGGGTTATATATCAAGTCTGCATATCTACATATTATGGTTTTACCGATTAGGACCATAACTATGAGACCATGCCACTTTTGGATGCACCAATTAACACAATTTTCACTTTCCTTCTATTTCATCCTTAGACTCTATCTTCGTGAAAGAACTATTTAATTTCTTTACAAAACAGATGACGATCGATCGGATTTGCCATAACGAGATGAGCTTTATCGTGCATATCAATCATGTCTTATTGCACAACTCAAATTCGAATTTAGAGATTCATGTTGGTTGGCCATGCAACGGATTTGCGAGTTCAAATGCTGTCAATTTAGATCTTATCCTCCAAAAGTGTGCAATTTTTGGGAGGTTCCCCTAGGGAAGTTCAATAAATGAGAAAATCAGATATTTCCTAAATAACAATTGCAATAGGGAGGACAAGCCATGATTGGAAAAAAAAATCTGTTCTTGTCTTGGAAATTTCTGAACAAAGCAACCTGACAGACAAACCTGGTCCAACTCCACAGCGCAGCGCAATCAGAAAATGCCAACTCAGAAAAGGCCAGAAAAAGTTCAAGGAACGGGCCCCACATTCAACTCGGAATCATCCACGCGGCGGCACCCTATTCGTCCACGTCGACACGTGGGAGTGGAGCGGCGCGTAGGGCGGTAGGGGAAGCGGAAGCGCGGTCCGGTCCGACGTGCCGTAAGGAGCAAACCGTCACATCCGACCATGAAGAGGCCCATAAAAAAAACAGTTTGATTTTTTTTTCATAAAAAGTAATTAAAAAAAATGAGGAAATGCGAAATTTGAAATCAGGTGCGGCACGCCGCATGACAGCGCAAGTGACCGTTGTTTGGACCGAAGGAGGAAAAAACCCCGAAAAGAAACTCGTCGGCGAATCGGCACGATCCAACGGTCTCGCTTCACTAGCCGTTGCGTTCGAAAAAAAAAAAAAAAAAAAAAAAGAAGAACCTCGTCCTCCTCCTCCTCCTTCAGACATCTCGAACCCTTTATTTTCTCTCTCTCTCTCTCTCTCTCTTGCCCGTGAGATCAAAGGAGCCGTCGACGCACTCTCTCTAGGTCTCTCTGGGTGGTGGGTGTTTGGGAGAGAGAGAGAGAGAGAGAGAGAGAGAGAGAGTGGGAGAGTGTGTGTGTGTGTCTTGAGGAGTTGATTGTTCTTGTTCCAGATAAGTGTTCGCAAAAAGGAAAATGGGTTTATCTGATGAGAACAATGCTGCTCCGAGCAAACCCACAAATCTTCAAGGTAGAGAAAGAGAGTTCTTGTCTGGGTTCTTTTTATTCTCGTGCAGTTTCGATTTTTCGGATTCAATCTGGGCCCGGATCTGATATCGTTCGTCTAATGGATGTCGATCAATTTAGGAGGAGGGTTGGAGATTGGAGGCAGGAAATTCGGGCAGGAGATTAGGCAAACCAGGAGGGCGTTAAGCGTGATTAACCAGAACTTAGTTGGAGATCATGCGTACCCATGTCATGTCGTCAACAAGAGAGGCCACTCCAAGTAATTGTTACAATTCATTCAAACAGTACCCAAAGAGAAGATGACGAGTATGAATTATCTTGTAGTTTAGATTGTGACAATGCGTTAAAGCTGGTCTTTTTTGGGCTTTGAAATGCAGAAGAGATGCACTGTGCGGGAAGGATCAGGTGGATCCAGTTCACAGACCAGTCACAAGGTTAGACTTTTTTTTTTCTTTATGAGACTTTGAGCTTGACCCTTTTTTCTTGTCTTCGCAACTCTTCTTTTTTCGTCTGGTTGATGTCTAGAAACGGAAAAAGGAACGAAAAAAGAAGAAAAAAGGGTGATGTTGAAATTTCAAATTTTCAAATTTAGATCTCCAGCAGAGACTGTCAAAGTCAAAGTGTGTGTGAGGATGCTCATATGCAAAGTGGATCTCTTAGGGAGAAACTAACCAGCTGAATTTGAACACATGCATTGGCCCAAAAGATTATAGTCATAGCATTTGCATTTTGATGGATTAAAACATGTCGTTATATAGGAAGTTCGCAGCGCAAGCGGCGAGCGCGCAGCAACATTGCCCCGAGGTTTGCACTCTTTCTCTATCTTATTACCTTATTTCGAATTATTATTTTATGTTGACAGATCGATGGCACGGATTTAAGTGTAGTTCACTGATCAGACACTGCTTGATTAATAGGAAGCGAAGAAGCCAAGAACGGCGGTTCAAGAGCGAAATGAATTTGGAGATTGCATATTTGTGGACGTGGAGGAATGCCAATCATCTTCAGAAAATCAACCAGTCCCTATGTTTTTGGAAATCCCAGAATCAAGATTGGATGATCACATGGTGTGTTTCTTCCCCCTCTCAAATTACAGCTACAGCATTTTTCCTTAATTTAATCATGAATTTTTCAACTAGTTTGGCACATGAGAGCCATAATTAAATTTCGATCTAATTAATTAATCATTAGGAGGAAGTGGAAATGGAAGATATAGTGGAAGAAGAAGAAGAAGAGCCAATTATGGACATTGATGGTAGAGATCAGAAGAACCCACTTGCAGTGGTTGACTACATTGAAGACATTTATGCCTACTATAGGAGAACGGAGGTGATTAATTCATCTCTCTCTCTCTCTCTCTCTCTCTCTCTCTCTCTCTCTCTCTCTCGCTCTCTCTCTCTCTCAATATTCGTCATGAAATGGAACAAAAAGAGAAATTAGCTGTACTTGGTCCCATTTTCTCAGATTTTAATGCATGCATGGCCAAACATTTAAATGTTTTACTCCTTTTGTCCCCATTTATTGTAGAATAGCTATTTTGATTGGTTGTCAGTTTTCCATACAAGGATGCATCCCAGGAAACTCGAGATAGGTTCATAGTATTCTCATGGAAAAACCATCATGTTCTTCAAGCATTTAATTTCCCACGCTTAGTAATTCCCGAAATCTAAAAATTCTTTTTGATTCAGAATTTAAGTCACTCCCTGTATTCTTGTTCTAATTATCTCATCTTTGGAGTTAATCAATTACTGTTTTCTCAAAAAGGGTATTATATAAAGCCTGAGATTGCAAAGTATATTAAGTAAATTGGCAAAACTGAGAGGCTACGTGCTGGGCTGAAGAAATTAATTCATCACTGAAACTGGAATATAACATAGGGAGTATAAGGTACCATTATGGAATGTAAAGATCACTTTTAACCATAATAACTCGCTCTATGCAGAATTGTAGCTGTGTCTCTGCAAACTACATGGCACAACAAGCTGACATTAATGAGAAGATGAGGGCCATTCTCATTGACTGGCTTATAGAGGTATAACTCAACAAATTTCCCATAGTCGAATTGCCGATTATGTTATATTCGTTTCGATTCAAATGACGATGTTTCCTAACAAGTTCCTCATTTGATCAATCTGGAACAGGTGCATGACAAATTCGATCTCATGCACGAAACTTTGTTCCTCACAGTCAATATCATAGACAGATTCTTGGCGCAGCAATCTGTGGTGAGAAAGAAGCTCCAGTTGGTGGGGTTGGTGGCTATGTTATTAGCATGCAAGTATGAAGAAGTCTCTGTTCCTGTTGTTGGAGACTTGATTCTCATATCGGACAAGGCTTACACCAGAAAGGAAGTTCTCGAAATGGTGCGACCTTTAAAATCTTGCAAACATACAATATCTGGCTGCAACTGAAATTCTTTTTCTTTTCTATTTAAGGAAATTTAACGATCCTTGAAAATTAACGGGATTTTATTATTTTCTGGCCGACTTTTTTCCAGGAAAGTTTGATGCTCAACTCGTTGCAGTTCAACATGTCACTGCCTACACCATATGTTTTCATGCGACGGTTCCTCAAGGCTGCTGAGTCTGATAAAAAGGTTAGGCAAGTCGCCATCAGTCACGACATCGAGAACGGTTAAAGTGCAATAGATTCACACGTTGGGAGAAAAATTGAAAATTCGCGAGAAAAGGTCCTCTTAAGCCAGTCTCCTATATAAACTGTTGTCAAAGCCTCCATTAAATTTAAGTCTTCTGGACTAGGTCAATGATGTTTTATGTACCTAATAAGCATGTAGAATTCGATGAGCCTTCTTCTGAATGAACTATTTTAAATGAACAGCTTGAGGTGCTATCCTTCTTCTTGATTGAGCTCTCGCTGGTGGAGTACGAGATGCTCAAGTTCCCGCCGTCTCTTCTAGCTGCCGCTGCGATCTTCACAGCTCAGTGCACCCTCTATGGTTTCAAACAGTGGACTAAAACCTGTGAATGGCACAGCAACTACACAGAAGGCCAGCTCCTGTAAGTGGTGACTTCACTTCTTTTCTCAGTGATTTTCCTTTGGACTTCACCAAGTTCTTGAAGCGATCGATATTGGACCATCCTAATGGCAATTTTTCCCCCTTTAATGCAGAGAATGTGCACGGATGATGGTGGGTTTCCATCAAAAAGCAGCAACAGGGAAGCTTACAGGAGTACATAGAAAGTACTGTTCATCAAAATTTGGTTACACATCAAAATGTGAACCTGCTAACTTTCTATTAGGAGAGCTGAAGAATCCATAGCAGGAGCCCGGTGTACAGCTTCTTCTGCTTCTACATACTAACCTTTTTTTTCACTGGGAAAAATTGGGTGAAAAATAAATTTTGCGCTTGGGAATCGGTAAAAAAGAGAAAATTCTAGATTTTAAGCCTACCTCGGTTGTTAGTCTCTTACAGCCAATTGTTTCATCATTGAAGACTAGGCTAATGCTTTTCCTTTCCCAATTGTAATTCTCGTCTTTTGTTGTAACAATAAATCGATAGATACTGATTCGAAATAATATTTCCCATAAAAGGATCTCTTTCTTATATAAACTCATTTCACACATATGTTACATATTATAACCGTTACACAAAAGACTTTCATATTCCAAGCAATTCGAACCGATGACAACAAGATCTAACTATTTAGAGCATAACACCAAAGATTGATATATCAGTTGATAAATCGCATTACCTTAAGTTAGATAGAAATAAATAGAAATATTGAGATGGGTACAAATGCCGATGTACTTCGCCTAGCTCTTAGCTGCAAGAGAAATCAGCCGAAGCCATGTTTTTTGATTTAATAATTTGGAAAAAGAACTGCATTGACAACCCTAGATTTAATGTAAGGAAAGTAATCAAGTCTTCGATAGATACTGATTCGAAATAATATTTACCATAAAAGGATCTCTTTCTTATATAATCATTTCACACGTGTTACATGTTATGACCGTTACACAAGACTTTCATGTTCCAAGCAATTCGAATCGATTACAACAAGATCTAACTATTCAAATCATAACACCAAAAATTGATATATCATTTGATAAATCGCATTACCTTAAGTTAGATAGAAATAAATAGAAATATTGAGATGGGTACAAATGCCGATGTACTTCACCTAGGTCTTAGCTACAAGAGAAATTAGCCGAAGCAATGTTTTTTGATTTAATAATTTGAAAAAAAAACTGCATTGAGAACCCTAGACTTATTGTAAGGAAAGTAATCAAGTCTTCAATCTTTCAGTTGGTGCGATCAAATCTTTAAATTTCTTTTTCTTGAAGAATGCAATCCAATTTCATTTAAATTCTTTGATATCTTTCATGTGGCAACCTGAACTCCCAATTTTTGACTATTGTGGATAGAGGTCTTGCTTGCATCAATTTGAAGATTTAGAATTTAATTACAGTCCGTACACAAGAATTAAGTTTTCCAGTGCTTTTTGTGTGCGCGCGCGCGCAAGAGAGAGAGAGAGAGATTCATGCCGTTGAAATATTTATTCATGTATGTTGGAATGAAGAAAATAACAAGTAAACAGCTGCTTCCTTTTTCCTTCACAATAATCACAGCAATAACAGCCGGAGTTGCCAATGTGTGTGTATCCTCTACCTCTTGGTCTAGTGTACATTCTCTCCTCTGTACGTTCTTTACAATATCTCCGCAGTTTGCCTAACAAAGTTGATGTTAAAAGAAACAAGTTTTACGGAACTGCATACCACCTTCTAAGCACCGACACACACATTCGCCTCTTTGCAGCTGGAACGTGTCGCAGACTCTGGTAATTTAACAAAAGAATTCCCGGTCTTGTATTACTCTGCCACTATGAAAATGAGAATCTTGAGAGAAGCGACAGAGGGGATCCTGAAGTATCACTTGGTGGAGTTGGAGGCACGTCCGTAGCAGCCCGGTAAGCTTGTTGACATTTCTGCATCTGCAATTGCATTAAAATGCATATTTAACTTGAACTTGATGTGCCCAGAAAAGGAATAGTATGACACCAAACTTCAGACAGTGGATACATATTGGTCGTTTCGCCATAATCAGCTTCCTCAGTGAGGAAAAGAAAAAGAAATGCAGCAAGTTTCTTGTGTCATAAAAAGAGGTCCATGACTACTTTTAAACATATGAAACCACTGACGCACCTCAGACCCGAGATGACAATAAATATTCTCTCCTTTGACATGGAGTTTGATGCATAAGACCATGACTGACCTACAACTCATGGGATGGAGAAAACTCTCAACTCTATCTGTAATGCACTAGAATTAATTAAAGTCCAGACTAATTTACGACAATTTTACTTATGGTTTTGAAAAACTTTCTGGCATGAACACTAACAATCTTTCTTGGATAGCATTTTAGACTTAGAATTGGGCTTGCATCAGCAAAAGCTTTGCATCACAATCAGAGGTTGGTAAGGGACAATGACAATAAATATTCACTACAACTACTGAATATAATTTATCCAACACTTCAAGCTAAAACTTGAAGTCCATGCCTACTTTTAAAGATATGAAATCAATGACACACCTCAGACCCGAGATGACAACAAATATTTCTCCTTTGACATGGACTTCGATGTATAGGACCATGACTGACCGACAACTCAGGGGATGGAGAAAACCCTCACCTCTATCTGTAATACACTAGCATTAATTGAAGTTCAGACTAATTTACAACGATTTTACTTATGGTTTTGGAATAATTTCCAGCATGAACACTAACGATCTTTCTTGGATAGCATCTTAGACTTATAATTGGGCTTGCATCAACAAAAGCTTTGCATTACAATCAGAGGTTGGTAACGGACAATGACAATGAATATTCACTTCAACTACTGAATATAATTTATACAACACTCGAAACTAAAGCTGAGTTTTTAACCTCTTCCGGACTGAACTGAAGCAGCATAGCGACCACTGGTAACAGGGCCTCAACCTCACCTAAGAAGGAAAGACGAACCAAAGCACCCCATTACACGAGTTTAACAAAAGAAAGACAAGAAATCAACATTACTTACAATTTGATGTTACGCCACAGTATGTCTGTTGCCAAAATATACCTGTTTCAAGAAGCTTCAGGATGACATTTTTTAAATATGTCATATCTACCCCTTCCCTCTTCTGCATCCTTTCCATGTTGCGAAGCTCTTCCTTCAGCATGGCCTCCTACATCCATACAATTGAGATTATATCTATGACGAAGGGAAAAGGAATCTCAAACATTCTGGAGCTGCATTTATATCCGATATCATCTCCTCACAAATTTAGATGGAAAAGAGAAAAGGAATGGCAAAAGCATTAAAAAAAGTTAATGATAATTAAGTACTGATTCATCATAAATAAGGGGAAAAAATAGAGCTCAAGGATGTATATGCAAGAAAAGGACACCTCGTCCCTGTAATCAACAAAATGTTACACGAAGACTTCACAGTATTAGTGACCTTCATTTTCCTCAGTGAACTTCCACTTTCCTTTTGTTTCTTACCTTCTTTTGTAGTACTTCCAGAATCCAACTACCATAAATAATTCCTACTTGCGCAAACATGTCCTAATCCATTTAATTACCAATTATAGATCAGAATCGAACAAGTTCTATTTTGCAATAATTGCTTTATCATGAAGTTCTTGATTCCTATGGATGTGAATGTCTCCCTGACTAATTGGGATAACTGCAGAAGATGAACCAAACGATCTAGTTGTCTCGCTACTACATCATAAAAGTATATTGTGCTTTCCAGCTTCCCACACATATTAACAACTCAAATGCACCCTTGGAGATCACCTGTTGACTGTGAAGACGATTTTCACGCTCAAGCTCCTCAATCTCTTCCTGAGCATTAAAAATATTTTAAAGAAGTTTCAACAGCATAACAAGAGAATATAAATGCAAATACAGGTAAGGTCATACTTGAAGTGCCAAAATATGCCTCTGAGACTGAGCCAACTCTTCCTCTCGTTGAGCTTGTTGCCTTGCCAAAAGCTGAATATTCAAATAGGTTAAAGTTAAGTCATCTGAATGATCTGCACTGCCCCTAAATGGCACCCTTCCTCAAATTACAGTGTTTTGAGCATTTATATTTACTATTGACATGATAACTATAACCAAATAATTCCATAACCTTCTATATGAAAACTTCCAATAGCAATAAAAGCTCCTCAATTATGGCACTTTTACTGAATAAAGAACCATAACAACTCACGGCCGACAAATTTTCAAGTGAAAAAAAAGCTAGTACCAGAATTTGCTGGTCAGCTGCCGAGCTAGCTGAGTTTGGTATTTCCTGTTTCTGTGAGGCTGAGAGAACAAATTTGTCAGCCTCAACCAAGTTAAGAACATTACCAGCTGCTCACAAAAGCATCAAGTTTCCAATATCTTGGATGCGTAACAGTTATTTTGTCAGATTACTCTAGGAACAAGTATACATACCTGCAGTGTAATAATCGTTCTGCTCAGCCTGAAATATTTTTTACTACATCGTCAGCAAAATAATTGTGAGAGTAATGGCAGTAGGGAAACATATCATTCTTTCTTTCTTTGTTCTCTTCTGAGGAAAAAGGAAATAGGGAAAGATTTCATGGCATTCACCTATCTAAAGCACAATAAAAGACGTACCCGTGGTCTTGATTCCAGAGATTGTTGAAGATTCTTATTATCATCAAGCAATCTGGAGATTTCATTGTCCTTCTCCCCAATCATTCTATCAGCTAGATCTCTAAATGAATCATGCTCCTCCTACCAAATAACATGCCAAAGTAAATAAGGAGAAACTCTTGAAAAGAGAGAGAAAACGCAAAATCCAAGTTACCTTCAATCTTTTGTAACGAGATTTAAGCTCATCTAATTCTTGCTTTATATCTTTCCCCGAATCTGCCTGATTTTCAGCCTTTAGTGCCTCGCATCTATCTGTTACACCGTTTGAGCCATTTCAAAGCAAGAACAGTTTGAATTTTCTAAAATCTAAAGGTGATGGAAGTGAAAGAAACTGAAGAGAAAAAATTGTTGACATTTACTTCGCCATGTTTCTTCCAAGTTTTTAAGATCTAGTTCCCATGCTTCTTTATCTTTTTGATGCCGAGCATTCATAGAGTCAAGGTTCATTTCAATGGTCTTCATCTGCTGCTTGGCAGTAATAAGAGCTGCATCTCTGCAATTAATGAATAAGAAAATGGTACATATGAAAACATCTACTGCTTGGCAGTATTAAGAACCGTACTTCTGCAATTAATGGATAAGTAAGTTGTAAGAATTAAGTTACTATGAAACATGACATTTCTCAACATAAAACTGACAGGCAAGATGAATGTATGCAGCAAAAGAAAGAGTATCCTCTAGAAGATATGTCTCTAGGATTTCAATGAAAGAAGAGCTCAATTACTCTCTACAAGTGGATTTTAACCAAAAAGCCAGTTTCTCAGTAAATGACCGGGCCCAGTAGAAGAACAAACTTACTGATTGGATTGGCATGGTAATAGATAGCTAGTTGAGGAACCTAATACTCTTTATCCCTTATCCCCATGGAGACACACTTCATCATAAGGTAGAATTTCCGTGTCAATGGTTACTGATAAGAAGGGGTTCTCTTTGAAGAAGAAGTAGATGTCATAATAAATTCGACTGAGTAAAAATCAAGAGCTATGACTCGATAGAAGCTCCCCTGACAGCAAATGATATATGATACTAACTCACAGTCTACAATCACCTGAAATAATCAAACACGTGACCATAATCTACTATAGTCAGTAATAAGTTTGAGGAAGAAAGCGCAGGTATACAAAAAACCTATCACTATCTGCAAATCAATGAAGGTGCAGTTGGAAAAGATCTAGTTTGGATAAAGCACAAATCAACCATTCACTAAAAAGCACCTCAATTTCGCTGTGGATCACCACAACAAATTTCAGGCGATCATAATAACTCTAATTAACAGAAGAGATGCATCATTCATGTTGAGTATTGAGGTCTGTAATGGATTGCCAGCAACAATTTTACCTTTCCTCGAGTTCTTTAACATGATTAGCTAAAGCAGCCTGAAGATCTTGGATGGCCTTATCCCTTTCTGCAGATGTCTGTAGGGCTTCCTTTTCAGTTTCCTGAAGAATCAGATGTGAAATGAAAAGAACAAATTAGAAAGGAACTAAAAGCAATCATCACTTCAAGTCCTTTCACTTATGTACAGAGGCTCAGGGCAGCAAAACTATTTACCTTAAGTGCTTCCTCAAGAGCTTTAACTTCTTCAGAGTCCTTAGCTGAAGCAAGTTCAGCGTCCTTTTTCTGAAGAAGTGCGTGGGCACGAGCCTTGTAGGAAGAAAATTCACTTTGCAAGCGATGGATCTACATATACAAGAGTGAAAGAAAAAGGGAATGCCAGACATCAGAAATACAACTAATGCATCAACATGCAGCTCCACCAAATAGAAATGTATTTTAAACAGAAAAACCAGAAGCTAGTGTAAAGCAGCTCTGTGACTCAACCCTATCTTCAGTCAAAGCATTGTATTGACAGAAAATGCACAAGATCACCAGCGGAAAGGAACTTGTTACCCTTGTTAGTGTTTGAAAAAATTAGCCAGCTGTGCGAATTAATCCCCACAACCCAACTTGTCTTGACAGGGGAAAAATGCAGAAGTTAATACCTCTTCTTTGACAGCTGCTAGTTCAGCATCTCTAGCATTCAATAACTGTGCATGTGAAGACGCTTCTATCTCCAGCTGACCTGTCCAAAAGCATAGCCGTCAGATTCATAGTAGTGTTTATTATGCACGTGTGATCTCCCAAACTCACACCAAGGGTAAAATACTTTTTAACTTAGCCACTTCAACTTCAGCGCGAATGCAGTTGCTCTCAGCCACCTCAAGCTTTGTTTTAAGTGCCTGACAAGCAGCTTCCCAGCTTTCCTTTTCCTTATCCTGAAAAACACATACACTATTGATATAAGACTCACCACCAATAAAGCAAGAAAAGTAGCCTATCATAGAATGCCACAACATATATGGCAATAAGCATCATACTCGGCTGAACTATCAAGAACAGAAACTCTTTACAAAACCAAAAACTAGAGAAAATTTCTCCATCCAATTAACTTAGACACACACAAAAATAGCGCAAAGAAACTTCTCTGGAAGTGGTAGATATATCCATGGAGGATAATTTTGTTTTCTTTTAGTCAAGTAACGGATTATTGACATTAATAATTCAAAAAGAAAAAAGAAAAAAGAAAAGCCAAGGTGTATTTGACACATTCTGCAGAATCCGGGACATTAAAAAATAAAAACTAGACGCATCATTAGAAAGCAGATAAGTAACAAGGTTTAAATTTAAGGACGATATCCAGCCAGAGAAAATTAAGCTGATAAAACTCTAAAATGAAGCACCCACGCCACACATCCAAAGATAGAAAGAAACCAAAAATTGAAAGATTACTGTATAAACTGCTTTTTATTTCCATTCCATCTCCATTATAGTAAAAATAACAATAATTTTGGCTCATACATGCTCACGTTTCAAGTGTGCAACCTCGCCTTTAACAGATTCCATTGCGGCTCTAAGTCTTGCTGCTTCACCAGTTGAAGCTGCATCAAGCTCTGCAATCTTAGATTCTTTTTCTGCAAGTAGGACCTTTAATCACAGAAGAAATATAAGCAAACAAATAAAACAATGGATAAGCGGTTAAATTCAAAATTGAAAAGTTCTCAAGCTTCTAAGCATCCTCTAAGCCTACAATATTGGAAATTGCAACATCTATACAACATCAACATACTAAGTCATTTGTTTATTCTAGAAGCTGAGATAAGCCCCTAGGATCCAAAGGCAAATGCTATTCAACTGCATCAATGGTTATGCTATTCCACCAATAAAATAGAGCAAATAACTGCAGTACTGTCCTCAGATACTGCTCATTTGTTGTCAGTAGGCACCCAACATGAAGGAAAAACTCTCACCTGAAGTGAAGATATCGTTTCGGTTGCTTTGCTTCTATCAGAGGCTGCATCAGCTAGTTGGGACTCCAAATTCTCTATGCTCTGATAAGGACAAAGAAAAGAGCAAGCTTAAAATGTCTAAGTATTGAAACCAAGGCGATTATCAGACGACACATTAGCATGCAAATACTATTTACCTTCTGATGTTTGGTGGTGAGTTCAGATAGAGAAGATTGCCTCTTCTCTTCTGCAGATTTTAGCAAATTTCGAAGGTCTTCCAACATCTAGGGGTAAGCAATTTTAACATCAGTACTATTTCCACCAGCAAAGCCAATAATTCAGCATATCCTAAGCCTTTTACTGCGCAAGCTCCTCTACCTAATATTTCTTCCAAGTTTGTTGGTTTGCTACCGTACAATGTTCACACATTATCATGCAGGTCCAACATGGTGATCACTAGCAGCGTTTACTAAATTCTCAATTAACATAGCTACTTAGATATTTCAAAATAAACATCCTAATTCTTTGTATAATGGACATGAATATGCAATCCTGAGCAGAAAAGGAGAACCATCACTCAGAGCACTACAGGGCCGATAAAATGAAACTTCTAAAATCAAACTACCTGCTCTTTCTCAAGAAGGGACTGTTGCATTGATTCAAGGGCAAGATCTTTAGGTTGCAAAGATCGCCGCAATTCCTCATTGTCATCTCGAAGTCTGTGTTTAAAATATGTTAGCACAATGATTCATAGAAAGAGCACAATACAAATGGAAGAGACCTATCATCGATTTCATAGGCTTAAAACATTTCATTACGGCAGCAACGGTTTTTATAATTAATCATTAAAGGAGAAAAAAAAAGTCATAGCAATGACTCTTTAAGCTATTGCATGCGAAGAAACTTTGGATATCGCAAGCATTCATTTTCTAAAAAGAAAGAATTAACTATTGATGATGTAATCCAAGAACTCTACAGATAGGTGATAAATGGCAGGCCAAGGAAAAAGAAAGAAAGAGATCAAACTCGTCATCAAGATTAAACAGGATAAGATGCCAAAATTTGCTAAGGCATCAGACATCAGTTACAATAAGATGATTCAAGAAATGTAACGAGCATGCTCTATTCAGACGGAGTCATCACTGCATTGATTGAGAAAGATGAGCAGGAGTGAGATCATCCCCACAGGTGATCATGACTGGAAGGATGAACGTAAATGACATCACCCATACAGGACATCATGATTATGAATAAAGGACCTTCAAAACAGGAACATACAAGGAAAGGGAAAACTTCTCAGCCAATGGCATAATTTTTCCTTATAAACAGGGAAACAAAGTAAAGGATCCATCTAATCGCCTCAATATGAAAAGATTAATGCCTACTACGCCAACTACCCTTTTTACATGATGCAAAGTGTTCCTATGTGTTACGGGCAAGTCACAGTTCTCTTTAGTTATTTTTGCTTTGATATTTCAAGTGAGATGCAACATTGATTATAATTAATCAAGTAGAGCAAAATACTGCTAGTCCAATTTAGTTTCTATGAATCGGAAATTCTAAATTAGGTTGAAGGGTGCACACTAGCTTAGATTAATTTTGGTGCTAGAAACTTTTTGATTCAGTTAGTTTGAAGAGGTAGCTTGGACCGCCAATTTTGGCAATTCGGAATATGAGAGAGTCCAAAGTTGGAACAATGTTTCCAGGACCATGGTTGGCGAGGGGGCATGCGATCCCAAAACAATGGTTGGAGCTGACAAATAGTATATACATATAACAACTTGGGGGATTTTCCTACTCCTCCAGAGACAAGGGCAGAAAGGAACTAGGAATCTCATAAAGATAACAAACCAAATAGTTTCTTCATTTACATGGAGGGAAAAGGAGGTTTACTTATTGCATGCACTTCTTAATTGCTGCCTCTCAGCATCAATTGCCTTCATTGCTTCATTCGCTTGTTGACGAGTCCGATCCACCTCTTGTTGTAATGCTAACTGTTGGGACGAAGCTTGTTCAGCTATTTCATTTACTTCACGGAAACGAGCTTCAAGGTCATCCTTCTCCTGAAATTAAAGATCTCCAAACACATCTAAGGTCAATTCACAAGCCAACAGCAAGCAAAACATCCAGCTAGGTAGTAATTCATCCACATTTAGGTAAATCGAATCTTCTGAAAATATTATCAAAATGTAACCAAAGGATGAAAAATATGGCAAAAGGATTCACCTTTTGAACCTCTTGAATACGCTGTTTGGCCCTTTTATGAAGTCTGCTAAATTTGGAATCGAGTTCAGAGTACTTCTCTTCCCTCTCTTTTATTTCTTGATCCATCTTCTGTTGAGCTATGAGAAGAACCAGGACATAAATTAGACTGGAAATGTAAGACAAATCATCATGTGCTTTCTTGATTGCACAATAGCACTAGCAGCAGATGACACTGTTGATTATCTAAATTTTTTAAATTTCCTGTTCCCATTTGCATTCAAGAATTAACTAAGTCCAGAAAATGCATTTGACAAAACCCGAAAAAAAATTCACGAATGCCAGTAAGGGAAACTGCTTTCAAAGTTAAAGTTGTCATCCAAAAATAGACTCTTTTGCGATTTTGGTGGAATACAAGCATATTATTATGATTTCGTTTCTTAAAGAGATTTTGGTTTTGCATGCTAAACATATCATAGAAAACTTTTCTCTGAAATGAAGCGAAGCCTAACATATTTGAGTTTCCCCTTTTCTGTTTTCATACTCCAAAAAGTGCCGCGCAAACTAAATACAAATCCAACCAAAAACAGCAATTCAACAGACTCCTGACCATCCTGAGAATGTTTCACTGGTACAGCATGTGAAGAAGATCTCACTAAATACCAGACATGAAATTTCATCTAACCTTCAGCAAGCCTGGCTGAGAGCTCCTGGGCTCGTGCATCTGTCTCTGAATGTGCTACTTGAAGATGCTTCAGAGCCTCCTCTGCTGCACCTCTTGTTTGCTTTTCCTCCAGTAGTTCTCTCTCCAGAGATTCTATTCTCTCATTGAGTCTCTTCACATCTTCACCTTCCTGCCCTCCCCCTTTCGTTTGTTGTTGGGACCTAATCTCTTCCAAGTGAAGATCTTTTAGACCCTCAAAATGAGACTTCAAGTACTCGTTTTGGAGCTTGAGTTCAGTAACCATCTGCACGAGCTCATCATGAGTATCACCATAATGCGGGGTGTTTTTGCATGATCCATTCTCCTTCGCAGGAAGCCCATTGCTTCTAAGGCTAGTGTCATTCATGTGATTCCCTGTCTCCAAAGAATCTTCAATGTTACTTTCCCGCATTTCAGCAACCTCACCTCCCTCTGCAGACATTCTAATGCTCTTGACAATCAACGTGTCCTCCACCCGAATGTATGCGCAGGCTCATTCAATATCTTTTCCGAGTACATCACCCGTTTGGCAGCCTAATGACACTGAAAACAAAAACGATAACAAAACGCACTGGTTACAGCAAAGTTCAATCTCTACTCGATAACTAAGCAGAAAAGCAACTGCACGGATTGACAAAACTGAATAACTGTCGGTGATCAAAGTGAATCACCATGTCCCAAGCAAAAAACTCCAGCTTTAAAGACTTGAAAAATTCTGAATCCAATAGCGTCACACACGAATGTCATTGCGCGAAATTCATTAAAAGCACACCTCAAATCAACCCGAATGAAGCAACCCACGTTTCAGCTCGACCGATCAAGCAACGCGGAACAAAACGCAGGACAACGACAATGCAAGAAACATCCACCTGCCCCCGACAAGCAACTCCGTATTCTCCGATGCAGATGGAAATCCAACAAAGCTCGAATTCTCTCGCGTAACTTACCGATGAATCTTCGAAATTCGGGGACTTGCAGGTTCCGGGGACGAGATTTGAGATCGTTCGTCCCGAGTAATCAGATCTCCGGTGCCCAGGCGTTCCTTGGGCTGTTGGGTGTCGGGGAGAATCCGAAACGCGCCGTTCGGAGCGGCTCCGTATCTCCCTGGCTGCAAGGTGCGTGCTTGAAGGAGGAGAAGCAGAGACAACGGAAGAGAACGATGAAGTACGAAGAGAATTGCTTCTGACTTTCCGAGTGTGCGAGCGGGGTAGTTTCGTAAATTGAGGAACTATACAAGTTTCGCACCCTCGCTCCTCCGCGGCTATGGCGGCGCGTGAGGTCGCGTGGATTACCGCGGGTATCTCCCGGTTGAGGGATTATCGTCGGGCGATTTTTCGCATTTTCCAAACTAAACTTTTCTTTCATGAAAAATTAAATATGCTCTCGCCTATAAAGACTCTCTCCGCTAATTTCATCGAGACATAATGAAGTAATTTATTTTCAGAAAATAGCCACTTAGTTTTTTCAACATTTGATAAGACCGTCAAATAAATTGAAAACTATTTTTAAGAGATTTATTATCAACAAGTACTACACTATTGTTTTGAGAAATAAATCATGTTGGTGAGAAAATGGCGGCGCCAGATAATTAGGAATTGTGGGCAAAATGAATATGTCTATCTTTTTATTTAAGGAAAAAAAATAGTTTTTGTTCATTTTTTATTAAATTAAAATTTTAAAATAGTTTTCTTCCTTTTGTATATTAACATACTTAAGTGTGACAATACTAAAAGGACATGATTACAAAAGTCGAGTTGGCTAGATGACTTGATTTGCACCATGAGAAGTTTGGAGACCCAATTAGGAAAGACTAACATAGTCTCGTCTTTGTCTTTGTCAACGCATATTAGGATGTGTTTGTTATGCTAAAAAAATTATGATAAAAAAACAATTTCCAAGAAAACCATTTATAAAAAAAAACAGTTAATATTTATTTATTGAAAATCATTTTTAAGAAAAAAAATTAATCTTTGTTTTCCCCCAATTCACAATTCAAACTTGTTATTTTCAATTCAGAGAAAACTTTTTCTGTAGATCAATGAATAAAACAATGTTCTTTCCAACAAACAAACCCTTAGAAACAATATTAAGATCAATTGCTCTTGCCAACACTTGTAGAATGGGACGACATTCATTGTTGCGCCATTTTTGAGTTTTGAGATTGTTGGCAGGAAAGGAGTCGTCGGAGCGCCGCGGCCGACACATACTAAATCACCAACAAATATAAGTCATCGTAGGCCAGCATGCATGCGCGAGGAACCAACAATACCCCCGAAATACCCGATAATCTCCCGGCACAATCAAAGACCTATCCGAATCATCCATACTTGGACATAGCAATCTGTTCTAACTCCCAAGTATAGCACATGTAACCTCTTGAACAGGTTCTTACCTTTCCCTCGTCCTTAGCCCCTTTTGTTTTGGGCCATTGTTTCTCACACCTGACACCCATCTCTATCAAGTCCCACTCAAGAACATCTTATTAATCCCTGTAGGCTTCTCTTTGGGTTCTGCTAACCAAGCCCCTTTGGAATTCTGTAAGGAGGATATCATGTAAAGATTTCACATGTTTGGCTTGAATAGAAAAGTGGCCAAGAAATAGATTTGGAGCGAAATAAGAAGTAGAAAAATCTACTTCTTTGTTCATAGAAATAGAAATAGAAATAGAAATAGAAAGGTCCGGTCCTCAAGCCGCGACCTCGCTCCTCCTCCATCCTCCGTCGTCCGCAAACCGTCTCAAAGCACCGGTCCGATCCATTCTCGGCGGAAATAATAAAAAAATTAAAAAATTAATTAAATTATAAAAAAATTAAAAAATTCCAAAAATTCATAAAAATCAGAAAAATTCTCAGAAAATCCATAAAAATTAAAAAAAACTCAGAAAACCCATAAAAATTTGCAAAATTCCGAAATTGAAAAAATTAAAAAAAATTCATAAAAAGCTTTCTGGAAAATAAAAAGAGACAAATTTTGGGAAAGTAAAAAGCTTTAATAAACTTTTCCCCAAAAAATCAAAAATAAAAAATTCACATAATGGCTTAGAATAAATTAAAAAATTCCGAAAATTCATAAAAATTAGAAAAATTTCAGAAAAATCCCATAAAAATTAGAAAATTAAAAAATTCCCAAAATTCATATAAATCAGAAAAATTCTCAGAAAATCCATAAAAATAAGAAAAACTCAGAAAACCCTTAAATATTTGCAAAATTCCGAAATTGAAAAAATTAAAAAAATTTCATAAAGTTTTTCGGAAAAATAAAAAGAAACAGATTTAGGGAAAGTAAAAAATTTTAATAAATTTTACCCCAAAAAAATATAAAAAAATTCACATAATGGCTTAAAATACCCGTGGCCACCCACTTTGAGTGAAATTTAAATTTTTGAGTTGGCCAAGTGGTATTTTTGAAATTCCTTAGTTTAGGGATTAAAAGGGGTTTTAAACCCCTAAAAAGGATTAGACAAACCAATAAATCATGCTTATTGATTTTTTTCACTTATAACTTGTACTTATAGTTAAATAAAAGATATAGATTTGAATCTCTTTGGGTTCTGCTAACCAAGCCCCTTTGGAATTCTGTAAGGAGGATATCATGTAAAGATTTCACATGTTTGGCTACCCAATCAATAAGATGATTACAGACAGACTAGAGGTTTATCAATGCCAAATAAACCTCCATGTTATGTTATTTTAATACACGATACTGTTCGCTCCAATTTAAAGAGCACGCATGCCCGGCCAGCTTCTTCGCAGAAAGATCGATGCTCGTGAGCTTTATCACGCGCTTCAATTGTTTCTTCCTGGATCTTGAACTCCTGAAAATAATTCAGATTGCTCGTGAGCTTTATCACGCGCTTCAATTGTTTCTTCCCGGATCTTGAACTCCTGAAAATAATTCAGATTAATTTGATATTAGTCGGAGAAAATTCGGTCCCTTGGGTTTGTGCTATCGACATAGATATAGAAATGCTCTACATTTCCAGGGAAAGAAATGAAAATGGGAAAATGATTCACCTGTGGACCTTCTACCTGTGAATTTCACAGCAACATGCTCGAAAAAGTTTCTGGATGCATCTGCAATTCAAGTAACTAAATGAGATACATGCCAGATGCTAAAAGAATGTCTTACGATCATTAACAACAGGATTCCAGATGATCAGAAGCAGGACGCTGTGAGTGTAAAGAGAATGACAAATCAAAAGCGGTAAAATATTTAGTGCTGTGGCAGAAGAGATAAAATTGCACTACCCTGCATAGCGCTGTTACGTAGTAGAAACAGCAAAAGATACGGCATTGAAAAAATTTCCCAAGACGATTGCAACTATGACCATATTCCTTACATAAGCATGCATCTCTTAAATGGTCACATTTACACTCTCAATTATGTATGAAGCCCCCGATGGAAAATTTTCCTCATTCATCCATAAAAACGTAGAATTAACACTAGGTCTAGATGTAGATAATAACATATTAACTCCAAATCCATTTCCACGACAAAAACATTAAAAGCGACCGCCAGGGAATATGTGAGAGAAACATAGGAAGCGAAGAAACATATGTTTTATTTACATGCATGACATACCGTGTTTCATTGTCAATGATGGATCTTTCTCAATTACATAACCAATCACCTTCGCCGGTATTCCTGCTACCATGCTTTAATGACAAAGAAGAAACCATTAGCAAACTTTACGAGTCAATCAAATTAATAGAAAGACAAATTTATTAAAGCTGTGGTTGCCGGTTGGGTAGTCCATCAAGAGCTTACCCATGTGGAGGAATATCATTCAATACCAGGGAACCAGCTGCGATCATCGCACCCTCCCCAATTTTGATATTTCCAAGTAAGGTTACACTTGCTCCAATAAGTGCACCTTCACCAATCTTTGGATGACGATCACCGGTCCCTTTCCCGGTCCCTCCCAGAGTCACACCCTATCAACCATTTTGAATAAACATAACGTCGTCCCTTTCACAGAGAAAGAAAAGGAATAAACAGAAGACTTCTTCTTGAAGCACGTGTTCCTCTTCAAATGTGTAAAAGCATTATTCTACAAGCCAAGCATTGAAGTATCTGAATTGCAGTTACACTGGTAAATGATGACAAGTTCCAAAAATAACTTCTGCTTCTTAAAATGTATATTTTCTGAAATCTGAAGTTCATCAATATCCACAGATGACAATTAACATTGAATCAGTTGCGAGTTTCGAAAGGCTAAGTTTTCGAAAGATCAAAACCTAATATAATAAAGAGCCTGGTATATTATATTCGTACGAAGAATCCTTCTGATCATTGTCTCCTAAGTTTTGGCAAATAAAAAGGTGTCTATTAAGTCCATAGTACTCCAAAATTTATATGCCAAAGAGCAAAACTGATGCATCACAATGCATAATAAAAGCGAGACTGCAGTAATCCAAATCTACAGTACTGAGCCATGCTTAAATGTCATTTATGATTAGTAAAAGTCCCAGGGAGAATTATACGCATCAGCAAGCGGCAGGATTTCTAAGAGGCTGCCAAAAGAAAAAAGTAACGGTTTTGAAAAGAAACAGAGGGGAAAAGAGAATTTGGTTTACCTGCATCAAGGAAACTCTGTCTCCAATAACAGCAGTCTCGCCAATAACCAAGCCTGTCCCATGATCCAGTAGTATTCCCTCTCCAATTCTAGCGGCTGCAGAAAATAACCCAAAAAATAGATCATGAGATAGCATTGCAAACTAAAGAGTAGGATAGAGAGGCTCATTATCACTCACATATACTACAAGTACAAAAGTCATCTTCAAAGTACCCAAAAGTCAAAGTTTAAATGACATGACATAATTAAAAAACCTAGAAAGTCTAGATTTGTTCAGTGTTGTTTTCCGAAAGTTGGCACCAAATGCTGCTCTCAACTATTGCTGGTCTCAAAAGTATATGCAGAAGTTTGGATGACGTGATTATGCATTTTCAGTAAAATATAGAAGTAGAACTCAAGAATACATGAACTTTAAGAAAAGAACTAACGTACCAGGATGTATGTCAACTCCGAAAACCTAGAGAAAAAGGGCAGGAAAATTCTTAAGAAAGCAAATTCCTGATTATAACAGTTATTGAGAATGATCAGATAAGTCTACCTCACTAACACGGCTTTGCAATGCCAGGGCGAGTACTTTCCTTCCTTTTTTCCACAATGCATGTGCCACTCGATATGATTGCAAGGAATGGTAACCCTACAAAATGAAGTAAAGGAAGACCTTGTCAGTAATACTTTTGCATTCTGAATGCTAATCAAGAACTTCTCCGACTACTGCATGACCATAGCCTGAGACCGGTAAACTATCAGTAAATGTGTTCAAATATATACAGAAGTACAGTGCTAATATATCTGCATTTAAAGTCTTGACACCTGAAGTTTCCAAAATCTAGGTGAACATTGTGCTCAAGATATCCTCTAGACTAGTCAAATAGAATGTTTCTCATCATTTGGACCATGTGTACTAACAACACATCTGACTTTTGCTATCAAGATGACCATGACTTGCTGTAAATATTTCTTCAAGACTTAGCAAAAACAAAGTAAGGAGACAGCCTGAATAAGTAATAAAATCATGTACGTAGTGAAATGTTTTCTAAGTAGTACAAAAATGCAAAATTACCTTAAGATACAATAGGGCTGAGCTATACGATATACAAGCTGGATCTCTGTCTCTGAATGCCTATGAAAGATAAAGCTCCAAGGTCAAACCGACCGCATCAAAGGAGTAAACCAAGGCCACTCAAACAAAAAGTAATTTACCTGCACATCCAGGCGGATAGCACGTTGAATGGCTTTATCATTCGTTATAACATCATAAAAGATGTCAACAAGTTGTGTTGCCAGCAGTGTAGCATTGTGAAGCCGATTGGCCAAAACAAACCCCAATGCCAGCTCCAAATTTTCATGTGATAGGACACTGGCATATAAAAAGCTGCTCAAAATAGGCTCCTTCTCTGCCTGTCACGAATTATAATTTTAGAAAACTTGTTAGGAACACTGCACTTGAATGACCAGAATGGTCTTCACAAACAAATTGAGCATTGAATCCAAGCGTTCTTCAAAGCAACAACATGTTGAGCAGGCTGCTTGGAGGGAATATTCTTTTTTAGTCAGCTCAAGTGACACGCTTCTCAGAACTTCCTGAAGTTCCTTCAGAAATCCTTCACCATCTTTTAATTAGTGAAATTACCCACATGCCTAATATCTCAATGCTCATTTCATCACAGAAGAAATTTGCGCTTCACATATGAAATTCACAAACCAGGTGATGTGGGTATCCATTCTTCTACAAAAGAAAGTGACCTCGAGCTCGTTCAAGCTTGAATTATTCGATTAAACAGTAAACAGTGCAAAGCAACTTTTAAATGTAAAAAGAAACTTAAACTTGATATTGAAGATACCATCTACTGTGAGTTTATATGTTTGCGAGGCTTTCATTCAGCTTTAAAAATAAATTACAGGGCCAAACCAATCCAATCCGACTTCCAACAAATCTCATTAAAAGCGCTAAAACAACCCACCTTCAAACAAACATAAGAAAGACGATGATCAGCAAAAAGGAGAGTTCATCTGGACAAAAACATACGTAAACCAAATCAAAAACAAAAATTTCACAATTCCAGAAATTGGGTTCACCTCCAACTTGGCCTCTTCCCTCACGGCGTCCCAAATCGGGTCGCCGGAGCCCGAGACGGAGACGACGGATTCCGACTCGGGCCTGCAGACCCCCATCGCGTAGACGGGGAAGACCTTCTCGGGCGGGCACTCCAGGTACCCCTCCAGGCTCTGCTCTTTGATCGACACCCGCCTCGGAATCATCTCCGAGAGCAGGGGGGCGCCGCTGTCGTCGCTCAAGCAGGTCATGGCAATGGCAGAAAAGAAGCGAAAAGGCTCAAGCTTTATAGGCCCAGATGAAGAAAGGTCCCCACATTTAGCGGAAATGGCGGTCAAACTGTAACGGGTCGGTGTTGGTTTCGGTGCAGCGACAGGGGACGAAGCGCCCCCGCCCCCCTTCTCTTCTTCTCCCCGTTTGCTTGCTTTATGGTTCAGTCCTCTCTCGGTTCTTGCTGAGCGGAGAGAGTGAGAGAGAGGGATGAAGACAGAGGCTCCGGAGAAAAGGGAAACGGACGCCAAACGTCCCGATGAGCGAAGCATGAAGCACCACCACCCTCCCTCCCCTGTTTCTCTGTCTGCGAATGGCTTACATGTGGCCACTCGAGTCGGACAAGTGGTGAAATCGCGCTCGTCTCCACGGTAACGGGCGGGGGAGGGATCTGGACCGTCCGATCACGTGACGTCGCCGTAAATCCGACAGTTCGGATGGCTCGATTTGTGATGGATTGATTAATCTTGGATAGGAGGGATAATTGCACAAATGCTCTCCCGTTTGTATAATTAGATTGGCTTTATCGAGTTATATCAGTTGCGACGTGTGAAGCATAAGAATTTCTCAATCGAGTCATTCCGGCAATAGTATCATTTAATATGTCGTGACTTGGGGTACTGTCATGGTTTTTCATTTTTTTGGGTCAAATCATGGTTTTTAGTTATTGAAAAAAAAATGCATAATGTGATGTGTTGGAAAGTCAGTAGTAGAAACCCGATAGTGTCACTTAGGGAGGGGGAGATCATCCAGAGGAGCTCCGTGTTAACATGTCTTGACAATACACATTGGGAGTGGGCCGCCAAGCTTAATGGGTTTTAAATGAATTTTAATTAAGTGATAAATGGATTACCTAACAAGCTTCAGTCTTTTTTAATTTTCTGAATTTTTAAATAATTTTTATTTTATTTTATTTTTTCTTTCAAAATCCGAAGAGGTCTGGGCGACCCTCATCAACATTTGGCGAGGCCCGTGACCGGTGAGGGCTTCGCGGCCCTCGCTAGATCTAGTGGAGGGCCAGGACCCTCGCCGAGACATAGAAGAAAAAAAAAAGAAAGAAAGAAAAAGAAAAAAGAAAAAATATAAAAATTTAATTTTAAAAAAATTAGATTTGTATTGCATGGAAGTGTTTAAATAATATATATTTTTTAAATCATAAAATTTAAGTTTTCCTGGATTGGTTAAATATGGAAATGTTTTTAGTAATATGTATTTTATAAAATCATAAAAAAATAAAATTTCCTAGATTGGTTAAATATGGAAGTGTTTTAGTAATATGAGTCGGGTTAGGTATGGGTCGAGAAATTTTCATTACGAATAAACAGGTTAATGGGTTAAATTATTTATTATCCGATCCAAACCCAACCTAATCCACCCGTTTGATAGATCCAATGACAATCCAAAGTGGCTGGCATTAGGGCCACCAAAACCAAGTAAACCTCGGCCACGGTTTGATGACAAAAGATTTCATGGAAGTCTTGATGACCAAAATCCAACAGAGTTTCATGCTTTTAAAATTTTCAAGAACTTCTTAATAGCAATTTCAGAGAATTTAAAGTCCTCATTTGATCGTCCCAAAATGAATAGAGAAGCATCCGATTAATAGAGAGGATGATAGGAGTGTTTTATCCTCATAATTGCTATTGATTGGTCAAATCAAGATTGTATATCGATAATTAGAATTATGATCAATATATAGTTTGATTTAAGCAAATTTTATATTCAGGATAGATGCTAATTTGATTTAGCTCATCCAGTTGACCAATATCTTCCTTCAACTTTAGTTATTCTATCATGAATACATATCCTAATTTGATTGTACTTGCCAACAAGAATCATCGAGCATTGAAAATACTATGCAAAATTATATATTTGGCTGAAAACTTTCATTGTTTACAAATATATATTTAAGAAACTGCATTGAAATTAAGCCAGGTTAGCGAAGAGTATAACTTAAAATACTCTCTAGTATATCCTTTTTTAAGTTTTAATTTTAATAGGAGATAAAATCTTAATATACTTTCTCTCTATCCATTTTCTAATATATGAAGTCAATATAAATAGAAGGGAAAAACTGAGAGATGATTGAGCATAATTGAAAATGTTTTTTTTTTCTTATTTATCATTTTTTTTTCAAGTTTAAACTCAATAAGAGACAAAATCTTTATGTAACTTCTCTTCATTTATTTTCTGAATTTAAATCCAATAAGATGTAGAAGTCGTGCGATGACAGATTATTTAGCTAAAAGCCGATTAATTGTGTGCCATGTGACAAAACCGTGCCCCCTAGCATGCCACGTCGTAAACACAGAGACAAAATGAAGTCACGTGGCGAGCACCCAAACAAGCATTCGCTCAATCACGATTTTAACTATAGACAATTGAATAGATTCGACAGTCATCTAATGGAATGCAAATGTGGAGTGCATGCGCAAGACTTGCCTCTTCAACATCACTTGAAGTTACACAAAGAAAAAGCAAAAGGGGGGACTTGTGGTCCTTATCGAACGGCGACGACAGGCACGACTTTGCTATCAGTATCGAAGCAAAACAAGGTCTACACGATCACCATTCTTATCAAAATATATTAAACTCGATCTGCTGAAAACGTAAGGACAGGACATGAACGATGGATTGATGTGGCTATGGAAATCTGTCTATGACGAGATCGAGTGGCAAAGAGAGGGAAGTAGGGACAGACACGGGCCTAAAACATGCGCATATGCTCTCCATTGCTTTTGTGGTCCTCATGTCATTCTCGTGTGTGTGTGTAAGTAAATGACTCTAAAATTGCCTTTCAAAGAACATTTCTCACTGATTGTGTGATGAACTTTGAGTCGTATTTGTTGTTGTCGTACTGTAATATCCCTCTCGCGTGCAAATGGGATTAAGAAAATAAACTTGTGTGGACTATATTTCTTATACCAGGTTAGAGAGTCCAACCTGTAAATAAACGATGTGAGATGCTTTCATATTTATTTGGCATATCGCCATTGAAAGGACAATGTGCCAATATTTGAGCATGTTAGAAAATGATGCTTTTCATCGTGAGCAATGACAATCTAATAGTTGATTTAAGAGGTGTTTTGATGGTTAATTTATAATGTATATTATCTTCAAATATATAAGTACCAAGTGTGAATAATATCTTTCAACTTCGAAAAAATTATCATTATGGATATCAATTCAGTCATAAATTTTTTCAATTTTGTCAATGTAGTCCTAAATTCTTGCTTGAAATCTCAATATAATTCTTTTGGCCAATTGCCATCGGACGTTGTTAACGTGGCATCCAATCATCACTGGAGATTTCCTACAATAGATTTAGGATCAACTGGGTAATTATTCTCACAGTATTTTCTAACATAATGATCTGCAAATATGGAGAGGTTAAGCTATAGAAGCATTTAGCAGAACATCAAGCTTAGATGACTCTCGCTTGCCATCTATAAATCGAATTTAACCAAACAAAATTCTCCTATTATAAGAATCTTTTTCCCATTCTTAAAGAAGAAAACCATCGAATAATGTGATGGAGCTCAAGTGCAAAACAGTAGAAAGAACACAAAAAAGCCAGTAGAATATACCTTTGGTTTTCCACCATGAACTCGTGGTGCGTGCACGGTTGTATGTAGCCGTGGAAGAGGCTAGGGACATTCTTCGGCTGCTCTCCTTGGTCAACAATGTCTTCTCTTTTTTCTGGTTTTGGTGGCAATCAATCATGCACTTTTTAATCATTGGACTGACATGAAAGTATGAAAATTGGAATATAATGTCTTTCATCACTCTGACTCGGATGGCTGTGTTACGTTGCCGCTCGACGCAGGCTATGCTTTTGTCGTCTCCCGCAATATGAACAACATTGACCATGGCGCTAAGCATGCCCGAATGTCTCCAGAATAAGATATAATGATTGTAGATGTCATCTATTTTGGAAAAAAGATATTTAAATTGTGTGAAATTAAAAGGATAAAAAATTAAATTAGAAAAGTATTTGATTATAGATCACCCGCCATTCATTCGAAATTTGGTTGTTCCTAGGTACGTATCCTCTTCCTAGTTAACATAGTCGTTTGGTGCACTTTCCACATATGTATGCTATATATATGCAAGTCACTCGATACCCATTTTCATTTGGTGAAATAGTGAATAAAATACAGATCTCTATTTTCTCTTTCTCAATAGTTCATGACATAGCCAAGTTTTATTTTTCCGTGTCCTATTATTTTCATTTCCAAGTGCGAACTCTTGCAATCTCATTATTTAGAGAAAATGACACTAGTTGCCATCCTTAAATTTTTAATTTGTTCAATGTGGTCCTAGAATTACTCCTAAATGTTCAATATATCCCTAAACTTTCATGTGACTTCATTTAGAGATTATTAAGAGATTAATTTGAATAAATTTAAAATTTAGGGACAGGAATGAACATTTAGAATTTTGAACAAATTAAAAATCCCAAGAATGACATTGCACAATGGGCAATGGGAAAAAATTAAGAGATTATCAGTGTCGTTATCCTCATTATTTTACTCTTCAACTCCACGGGCATTTTCATGTGACTTCATTTGAAACATATCCTAGATTACCTGTATATGGAACTTATGTGGTATTCTTTTAGATGAAATTCTTCGCACAATGGACAAAAATTTAGAAATTATTAGTGTCATTATCCCCTCAATTTATTCTTCCACTCCACGGGCATTTTTATGTGATTTCATTTGAAACATATCCCATATTACCTGCATATGGAACTTTTGTGGTATTCTTTTAGATGAAATCCTTCTCTGCCTAATTAACTTTTGGGAAAGAATTTTTAACGATTTTGATGCGGGACTTTTTATTGAATTATTGTCGAGAATTTCAGACTAATTTTCTTGTGCAGGACTAAACTCACTTTTTCAATCGAGTCAAATGCTAGCCATCTATAAACCCGGGCTAAAAAATTTTCATGAGGAATTAATGGTGGGGAGACGGACCCACGGAATATCCTTGCTTTGGTACCACTGAATTCAAAGCACCATAATACTTTGTTTATTTAGCAAAAGACGTTTCCAAATGCGCCAATATCTTAACATGAGCTACAAAGCCTACAACATAAACAATGGGGAAGCCTAAGAATATAATATTACATGCGCATCAAAAGCAATGTCACTTTCATCAACATTAACAATGGTCCTCGTGCTATCCAACAATATTCACGAGATGATAAAGGACATCCTTGTTCTACCGATCCACGTCAAGCACAACTTAGGATCCATTTATTTGAAGGACGACTGTTTATTGAAAATTATTTTCAGACTTTTCGGTGTTTCTTTTTTTTTTTTATCGGAAAGAAAATTTTCATTTCACATGAAGAAGAGGTACATAACTTCAAGATAAATATGCAAATTTCACAAAACAAGTAAATCTGAAAGATAAATCAACTTGGTTCCGCCTGCAGAGACTCGCTCATTCCACAAAGACGAGTCTGTCATTATGTCAAAGCACAACTGGCAGCCGATCACGAATCTCGCATCATCATTAGTGATGAGCACACGCAGAGATTTCCCGCTCTGGTAGCTATGACTTTACCAAAAGGCGGTGAGCGCCTAGGTTCGGCGTCCGCAGCACCATCACCGTATAAGAAAACAACAACACAAATAGGTTGAATGAGCACAAAAACGCCTTGTAAATCCCAAATCTATAACTAGATTGGAATAAAAGAGCGCTCAAATCTAGATCCAGCTCTAGATCGGGAGAAAAAAACCCACAGTAGAGGTGCCGATTGATCACAAAATCACTTTCATATAAGCCGACTGCTAAAGGTAGCAGAAAAGGAGTCTTGAAAACTTGTGGAGCGCTCGACTATATAGAGCAAGCACCGGAGCTAGAGAGAGCGAGCAGATCCGGAAGAGTTGAGGCGCTCGCGCTTCGAAATTCTTGGCTCACAGGACAAAACTCTCCACTTCCGTGGAGGAAGTCAACCGCATCGTCCGCAAAATCAACGAAGAAGTCTCGAAGACAAGGAGATAGAGAGGTAGGAAGAGGGACAGGGACAGGGATGTGCTTCAAGAAGTGGGCAGCGGCTTCAAGGAAAAAAGAGAAACCCGAAGCAAGAGGGAGTGTGGGGAGCGGTTGTCGACTTTCCGGTATTTGGATGACAGAAAACCTTTTTCATTGACTGAAAACAAAAACAAAAACTTAGGGTGCGTTTGTTTAAGGGAAAGTGTTTTCCGAGAATTCGTTATCGGACTTTCACCAGTTTGGTTCGCCGCACATGAAAAGTCAACTGAAAACACTTTCCGATCAAGGAAAACATTTATTTACAAAATTAGGAAGTGAATTCTCTAATCTAAGAAAGTGAAAACACTTTTGGGAAATTGCTCACCTTGAATTTTTAATATTTTATATATATATTTTTCCTTTTTTTTTTTCTTTTTTTCCTTCTTCTTCCATTCGCTGGTTCGGCCACAAGCACAGGCCAGCGACAGCCAGTCTCAGGTGAGGTCGAGCTCGCAAGATCTCGGAAAGCTAGAGCCTCGCCAGCCTCACTGCGGCGAGGTCGAGCTCGCTCGAGGCCGGTGAGGCCCGACCTTGCCATGTTCGGCGGGCTCACGCCTCGACCTTGCCCGAGGCCAGCGAGCTCGCGGCTCACCAATTCTAGGCGAGTTGGAGTTCGCCAGCTCCAGCTCTGTCGAGGTTAGCGAGCTATGAGCTCGCCAGATATAGGCAAGCCCGCAGCTCACCAGATCTAGGCGAGCTCGAGCTCGCCTGGGGTCGTCGCCGGCCGGTAGAGGCAGAGGAAGGAGGAAAAAGAAAAAGAAAAAGAAAAAGAAAAAGAAAAAGAGAAATAAAAAAATAATTAAAAATCGAATTTTTAAAAATATTAAAAAAATTGATTTTTTTTGCCTGAAATAAAGTCATGAGATTGAAATAATTTTTCCAAAGAAATTCAAATATCAGAAAACGATTTCGGTCATGTATCACCAAACAATAGAAAACTAATCGTATTCCTGAAAAATACTTTTCCCGGAAAATATTTTCCTTTATCAATGAGTTTTCTGCGAAACAAACGCACCCTTAGATTTGGGAAAACGAAGAAATGAATCATTTTCCCTAAATCACAAAACAAATGAAAATAATTTCTATGGAAAATATTTTCTTTTATCGTGAAATTTTCAGTGAAACATACAAATCCTTAATTAAAAACATAATCGCGACGGTTGGCTTAAGTTCATAACACAACAAGAAGCCTCTAATCTAATTTGAGGCGAAGGATGTAAGGATAGTGGAGGGAACCGCAGTACAAGTAGTCACCAATCTTGTTCCCACTCGATATCAATGACAGCTGAGGATCGTAGTAATGCGCAACCGGCTTTCCCTCCAAATCGACTTGAAAAACCCCGCCGTTCTTCTCCATCGCCGGTCGTCTGTTCAATCTCTCCAAGATCGCAGCTGCTTTTCTTATGAACGGATACTTCCACGCCAAATCCCACGACACCGAGGTTCCCTGCGAAAACGATTCATATGTTACGTGAATGAAGAATCAGTGCCATCATTCACATTCATGGGGTTGATCCTTGACACATGACGTTGATCTGTGTGGGACGAATGACTGTAAATTCATTTGAGCAGTGCACAATGCTGCTGCGTCACACCAGAGATTGTTCAAGTTGGAGCAAAGAAAGAAACGTATAGAAACCCTAAATCAGCTGATAAGAAGACAAGCTTAGGTTAACAAGAGTTGTAATGTATGTTTACAAACTTATTGACGATGATCTACTCACCGAGGAGAGTGCAATCCAGTAATGGCCTTCTCCATCATATCTGATGTTATCCGGATACCCCGGCAAGCCGCCGATGAATGTGTCAATATACCCTTTCCGCTCGCCTTTATATAGTACCTCTTACACCTCCTCCTAAGGAATGCAAATCATCCATGTTTATCAACCATCAATTTGTGAGGATTTTTGGCAAAAGAAGTCTTTGTAAACATCCCGTCGAACTCACATGACGGTTTCGCAGAAGATCACGAAGCTTTGGTCGGGCGAGAGCGCGACGCCGTTGGGAAAGTAGAGATCCCGAGCTAGCACTTTAGTCTCTTTGGTCGCCGGGTCGTAGCTCAAGAACCTCCCGTGCGGCCGGCCCTCCAGAACGTCCCAAATGAACTCGTGGAAGGCGTACTTGTACGAGGCATCGGTGAAGTATATCGTCCCGTCACGGGCCACGGCCGTGGCGTCCGTGAGCTTGAACTTCACGCCTTCCGCCTCATCCGTCAATAGCTCCACGGTTCCGTGTTTGCTCACATTCAGTAGCCCCTATTGCATATGCCAATTTCAATAGAATCGACACTTCGCAATGCATGATCCATATTTCTCGAAAGTCATTTTTCTCTATATGTGTGTGTGTGTGTGTGTGTGTGTGGGGGGGGGGTTTGGGCATAACAATAATTAAACACATTCTTAAATTTACTCACTTCTCCACCTCAAAAAATAGCTAAACATGGGAGCTAGGGGAAAAGTTGATTTAACAAATACGAAAATTTCATGATAATGGAAAATATTTCCATGGAAATCATTTTCGAAGAAAATGGCTAATTTTAATTTGTTTAATGATTTAGAGAAAATATTTTCTTTTTTGTTAGAAAGGAAACTCGTTTTCCCCCAATCTAAGCATGTTATTTTCAGTCCACCAAAAAAGTTCTCCGTAAATCGATTAGTTTTTAGTCATCTAAATACTGAAAAGTCGAAATTTTTTTTCCTGAAAATAATTTTCCTCAAAACAAACGGACCTTTAATTTATAACGAGCATGAATTAGGAACATTAAAAGTAATTGTGCGCGGGCTTCAAATTTTTTTTTTAATCTATGCAAAATTAATGGACAGTGAATAAATATTCGATTTATGTAATCTTGCTTATGGGCCTGAGTACGGCCCGATGTGCATCGGACTATAATAGATCTGACGTGGGCCAATATACCCAAGTAATTTATCTTTGTAAATCTTTTTTTTTTCTACCTTATTTTTTGCTAGAATTCACCAGTTATTAATGATGTTCAGTTGTCTTGATCTCCGCCCCTAAATAAATCCTTCAAAAAAAGGGAGCGGGTGGGGTTAAAACTTACGGTGTAACCGTCTAACACCAGCCACAAATTTGTTTTGAAGAAACCGGAAGACTTTTGGAACAGGTTTCAACTTTGGACTTCGATGTTTCCTTTCTTTATTTTGTTTTTTTTTTACTTCTTTTGGAAGCTCAAATTCGAAGGTAAAATCAGAGGAGGCCCATTGTTCTTTCCACTATTGCAGGCAAGATACAATTAAATCTTCTAATCATTTATTAAATCCTAACTAATTAAATCCTCTAACCCTAAATCCCGCTAAAGCGAATTTTCTTCAATATAAAAAAGAAAGAATAATTTAAATACTGAAATATAAATTTAGAGACAAAAATCAGAAGAGGTCCCATAGAATCAATGTTCTTGAATATTATTATTTTGATTTGTTTCTTTAAATCGTTCTTATTTTATGCATAATCGATATCATTGATCTTAATTTTAAGTCACCGGACAGTTCTTCTAAAGCAATTTTGTTTCAAGCAAAAGGAATGGGGGCCCATTTCATTGCACAATGATTTGTTTATTAGTTGCAAAGCTAACATTTCTTTTTTTTTTTCTTTTTTGAAATTTAATCGATCTTTATAATGATATTAACGATTTCTTTTTAGTTAGTCATAATATTTTTTTATTTGTGATTATTTATATTTCCGTATTTAAATTATTCTTTCTTTTTTATATTGAAGAAAATTCGCTTTAGCGGATTTAGGGTTAGAGGATTTAATTAGTTAGGATTTAATAAATGATTAGAAGATTTAATTGTATCTTGCCTGCAATAGTGGAAAGAACAGTGGGCCTCCTCTAATTTTGCCTTTGAATTTGAGCTTTCAAAAGAAAATATAAAAGTAAAAAAAAGAAAAAAGAAACATAGAAGTCAAAAGTTGAAACCTATTCCAAAAGGCTTTTGATTTCTTCAAAATAAATTTGTGGCTGGTGTTAGACGGTTACACCGTCATTTTTAACTCCAATTTCGAAACTTCATTTGACTTGTTACCTGATTCTCCTAGAAAAGACCCCACTATATATAATTGTTTAATAAATGCTCAGCCAAATTTGATTTAATTTTCTTACGTATTTTCTAAAAGCAATTTATGATATTATAAAAAGAGTAAACTTATGTTTGAAAGGAATTTGTGGCTTTCCGCTACAACATAACTATCCTATTTTAATAGCTCTAATCTTCAAAGAAAAATTTCAGGTTCTATTTGTTGGACACTCCAACGATGATTATGGTCATTCATTTATTTTTTTGCAAGTTTGGATACTTTCTCACTAGCACGAGTAATTCCTTGTATCGAAAAGTTGAATCAACAACGGATATATTAACGACAATAATGAAGTATAAGGCCTTTTATTATCTAATATATATAGATATCCATTAATAAAACTTTTGTATTTTTATCATAAATATCTTTTTGTACATCGAGTTTGACGATGGACCCGGACACGTAGCTCGAGCTCACTCCATTTAATGAAAAAACACTAACCTTCCACCGAAGCTTAAATTATGAAAGCAGCTGTCAATGATTTAAAAAATATATATCTAAAAAATATTAAAATTCCGGCAAAAACTAAATCTCACGGACATACGTAATCGTCGCAAAAAAACAAGAATCGGACGGTTGCTACTGACCTTGTAGGGGTCGCAAACAATAAGTTCGCCGTCGCGCCCGAGGGCGAGGCCGAGCGGTCTCCCGCCGGTGTTGACCCAGTCCTCCACCGCGGCGTCGCCGGCCGAGCCGCTCACCCTGACCCGCTTCACCCACCCGTCCGCGCAGCCCACGTAGATGGCCCCCGACGCCGGATCGTACGCCACGTCCTCGGGCCCCACCACCCGCCCGGCCCCGACCATCTCCGCGCCGCGCAGCATGCGGCCGTTCTCCCGCGGGGCGGCGACAGGCCTGGACAGGTCGTGGATGGGCATCGGAGCCGGGTCGAAGGGCTCACGCCGGTACAGGATCGCGGCTGCAAGAATTGGAGCCAAGACTGATAGGAGAGCGACCGCGAGTGAAGGCTTCAGCGAGGATTTGGTTGGCGGCGGCGGCGGCGGTGGCGGCGGCGAGTCGGTTCTTGACTCGGACATGTCTGCGGCGATGAAGAGAGGTTCGCGGTGGATGTTTTGGCGAGGGAATCGGGAAATGGATCGTCGTCTTTCTTCACTTCGGTTCAGAGGCGAAGCGAAGTAGTCGTTAACGCTGACGCGGCTCTTATCACTTTGGGCAACAAATCTTTAGAATATGATTACATTGTATCGTCACGTGTTTGGGTTTTTGGCCACCGTCCATGTCTCTGTCCATCCACGAGCCACGTCACTGCTTCGGCCGTGAGATCGCTACGGTCAACGCCGAACATGTCCTCGAGCCTTGAAATCTGCGGGACGTACAGTGATGCGACGAACTTCGTGAACTTTATCGCTCGAATTCGAATTATGAAAAATTTCAATATTCACTGACATCGTACGTTTACTCCTCTCGTATTGCTTTGAAATGTCTCTCGTGTATTTGGATGGCTGTTATTTGATAAAAAATCGTAATGTTTTCTTATTTGAGGTTGGTGTCGCTCTTTTACCCGATTGCAACGGATCGCAACTTTCTTATAATGTGAAGAAATTCTTACGATTAGGACTTTTCCGACATATAGAAAATTGAGAGATTTATCTTAGTGCACTTTGTGCTTTTACGTATCGCGTGTATCTTTGTGAGTTTACTCGTGCCTATCTATTTCCTTTGTTAATTAGTTAGTATCAAAAGCATGGAGGATTGTGGGAAGCTGATGCCTAGTAACAACGGCAATGGCAGCGACTGTCTCGTTTGATAAAGATCGGGGGGCGCAGTCTTAATTTGTGGGCAGTAGTTCGTCATCTCGAAGCATCTCAAGAGAACCCGAAGCAATGATAGGATGGGATGTAGCAGGGCTATGGATGGGATGCAGCGGACTTTGAACGCAGTAGCAAGCTGAACTTGGTGCCTAAAGACCGGAGAGAAACCTGGACGGGAGACTGTTGCAAAAGCCAATCGATCGAATAATAAATTGAAAATAAATCGGATACCAGATTTACATGGTTCGATCGTAGTGATATACATTCACGGGGAGATCACCAACGAATTCCACTGTAAATCAAGCGATATAACGGAGATTACAATTACATTTGAGATACTCAAACACTTTTAGTGCTTTCCAAGTCTCAATTACATCCAATAACTTCTGTAGTGTTTAGCCCCATAATTTTTCAAAAAATAATCTCTCAATCTCACGAAAGAATTTAACACAAATCTTACCACAAAATTCAATTGGCCTCAACACTAACTTCATGGATGTAATAATAAACCACGGCAAGCACCTGCTTAAAAACGGCGCTTCAAGAATCCCATGCGACTCGGCTCTATTGAAGGAAAACCCAAAGACCTTCACTGTTTGGCTCTTTCTCGGAATTCAAAGGCAGCTCTGTGGCTCAAAAGAACAACCCACGATTTCTTTTCCTCTTATATGAAACCCTTGCGCCCCACCTTTTTTGTAGCGACTAGGGGTGAGCAACAGTTCAGAGTCAACGGTTGACCCTAGACCGACTCTGGATAGACCCAACCCGGCCGGTCCTGATCCGGTTCCCAAGGGGACTGGATTGGTTCTTGATCCTGGGATCTCTAGATCCTGTACTGTGTGGATTGGTCCTCGATCCTAGGAGTTTAGAGTTGGTCCAACCTGGACCAACCCTATATATGTATATATATATTTGTTTGTTTGTTTTCCAAAGAACCTAAGGCCCTCCCTCATTTTCTTCTGGCGTTGAAAATAGAAATCCTATTGACTATTGAGCGTCGTCTCTCTTTTTCCCTTGCTTTTCTGTAGTTGTTTGCTAGATCTGCCTCTCCTCGCTTGCCTCACGAACCAACTTGCCTCTCTTGGCCCGTCTTGACCCCTCACGAATGGCGAACACAGGTTGCCTCACTTGGCCCTCCTCGGCGTCTCACGAACAAGATATGAAGTTGTTTGTTTTGTTTTCAAGTGTTCAGAAATTGAAGTAATCTTTTGAGAATGAACAAGATATGAAATTGTATAATTCATGGTTTATGTTATGTATTTTGACCATTTTATTTTTTAATTTTATTTCACGTGTTCGTATACTGCTAAGTGAAGATTTTTATTGTTGCGTTATCTTAAATTTTTATTTGATTTGTACTAGGGTCCATAGTTTGGTTACTCAATATTGCATTGTCGATGGATATGTATTTTCAAAGTGTACTGTTTGTCCTTTCAACGAATAAAAAAAATGAAACATAAAAAAAATCGATTGATCCCGGGTTGATCCTGGAATCAGACCAAACGCATAGGGTCGGTCCAGTCCTCGGTCCCAAGCTCAATAGGATTGGTCCTCAATCCCAAAAATTGGGAACCAATATTGTATGAATTGATCCCAGAATTAGGTGTTAGATCGGCCTAATCCAGACCATTCTCACCCTTAGTAGCTATCTTCGCTTTTCCTTTCCAGCAACATAGAAAGTCCAAGTCTTCATCTCTCCTTTCTTTTATTTTTATTTTATTAATCTTTCGTCTGACAAAGACTTTCTTTTAGGATTGGGATTGGGAGACTTTCTTTTAGGGTGAATTCCCTTAAAAACCCCCAATTTTAGGTCAAATTTCAAATCTACACCGAAGTTTTTTTTATCTCAGAAAAAACTCCAAACTTTAAGTCCAGTCTCAAATCTACTCAGAATTTTATTTTATGTAAAAAAATCATCAAAATTCAATTATTTTCAAAAATATACCACGGTGATCCAGTTCTAACTTGACGTGGCACTTTCACGTCATAACAAATCCACATCAGCAAAGTAATTGGGCGATAAATACAGACCGGTGTCACATTTCTACTTTGATAACAAATCAAACCAAATAAAAATTGTTGAAATTCTCCAAAATAAAACCATTCTAGGATATGAAAATTAGAGACTATAACAAATCCACCCCAAATTTTTTTTAATTTAAAAATAAAAACATAATTTTTAGGTTCAGTCCAAATTTGCTCATAACTTTTCTTTTTCTACAAAAAAAACCCCATTACTTTGCAGATGTGAATTTATTATCGACGTGAAAGTGCCACGTCAAGTTAGGACTGAATCACCGGGATATATTTTCGAAGATAAATTGAATTTTGGTGATTTTTTTTTACGTAAAATAAAAGTTCGGGGCAGATTTGGGATTGGACCTAAAGTTTGGAGTTTTTTCTTAGACAAAAAAAAGTTCGGAGCAAATTTGAGACTTGACATAAAATTGAGGATTTTTTAGGGAATTATGCCCTTTCTTTTAGGATTGGGACCCACCAAATATTCAGCCTTGTGGCGAGCATACGTAACTTGAGATAATAACACAAATAGTCCCGTAACTTGGGATAATAACACAAATAGTCCCCGAACTTTAACTTAATATATAATTTGATTTCTAAACTTTTAATTTCTTCAATATAATCCCTGAACTTTAGGCCAATTTTCAATATGGTCTATGAACTTTTAATTTTTTCAATGTCATCCATGAATTTTTAGTACATATTTAATTCAGTTCATAAACTATATGAAAATGTTCAATATAGTCCCTGAACTTGAATTAATGGAAATGACTGCATTGAACATTTTTATATAGTTCAAGGATTGAATTCAACATGTACCAAAAGTTTATGAATGATATTGAACAAATTAGAAGTTCATGGATCACATTGCACATTGGGTTAAAGTTCAGGGACTGCATTGAACATATTAAAAGTTTAGAGATCAAATTGTACATTGGGGCAAAGTTCAGGGATTGTTTGTGTCATTTTGCCACGTAACTTCAAGGTCAAACTTGTAGGTTTATCTTCAACAATTCACTTTTGAATATTACGAAGAATCACTATCCAAGAAAATTCAAATAGCAAAAATGTACAAGGAGCTCAAACTCGTGATATATTTTAATAGGGACAATGAAGCGGCGCCGTGACAAATCCAGCCCGTGGCTGCCGGTGCTCTGCGTCTTGTTTAACCGGAGACTTCATATTCAGATCGAGAGGATCTCGAAGAGTTTGGGTGGGGTAATCAATATCGGAGTTTTGCCTCCTTTTGCGCGCGTATGTTTGCACATTTACGAGTCTGGTCGGACTTACCAGTTTCCTCTGTCACTACCAATCATCCAACATGCATTATTTGCATGACACCAGAAGGAAGAAAGCAAAACCTCATCCAAATCAAGCACAGTTTAATAAAAACATAATGACGGTGGTTGCTTAATCACATTACACAACAAGAAGCCTCTAATCTAACTTGAGGCGAAGGATGTAAGGCTGGTGGAGGGAGCCACAATACAAGTACTCACCAATCTTGTTCCCACTCGATATGAATGACAGCTGAGGATCATAGTAATGCGCGACCGGTTTTCCCTCCAAATCGACTTGAAAAACGCCACTGTTCTTCTCCATCGCCGGTCGTCTGTTGAATCTCTCCAAGATGGCAGCTCCTTTTCGTATGAATGGATACTTCAACAGCAACTCGTTGAACATTGAGTTTCCCTGCGAAAAAAATTCTTATGTTACGTGAATGAAGATACAGTGCGTAATGCATATTCATAATTGGTCGAACATATGACTCAAGTGGGCACAAAAACGGCTGTGGAATTCGGCCTGCATTCGCTCGGTACAGAAGTAATCCTTTGCGAGTGAATCGCAAAAACCTCAACAGGGTTCATGGGGTTGATACATGATATGAGTTCAGCAGTGTCGAGCATCGTCTTTGACTTGTCGACGATTATAAGAGATTCAATGCCCTGATTCTTAGAATTTCATGTGTGTTGCGTTGATAAAAGAAGCTCCTCCAATGAAGCGTGCAAGTTGAAGCACTGATAATTGCAAAGAATACATGAAGTTGACGATGATCTACTCACCGTGTACAGCGCAATCCAGTAATGGCCTTCTCCATCGTATCTGATGTTGTCCGGATAACCTGGCAAACGGTCGATGAATGTGTCGATATGTCCCGTTCGCTCGCCATTTATATAGTACCTCTTACACCACCTCCTAAAGAACCCAAAACAAAGAAAAAGAAGAAGACTCACTTGATCTTATCCATAGTTTATAACTCATAAGTCTCCGAGGATTTTGGCTAAAGAAGTCTTTGTGAACATCACACTGAACTCACATGACAGTTTCGCAGAAGATCACGAAACTTTGGTCGGGTGAGAGAGCGACGCCGTTGGGAAAGTAGAGATCCCGAGCTAGCACTTTAGTCTCTTTGGTCGCCGGGTCGTAGCTCAAGAACCTTCCGTGCGGCCGACCCTCCAGTAAGTCCCAAATGACCTCTTCCAAGGTGTACTTGTATGAGGCATCGGTGAAGTATATCGTCCCGTCACGGGCCACGGCTGCGGCGTCCGTGAGTTTGAACTTCAGGCCTTCCGCCTCATTCGTCAGTAGCTCCACGGTTCCATGTTTGCTCACATTCAGTAGCCCCTGTTGCATATGACAGTTTCAATACTAATGCATGTCATTCGAAAGTCCTAATTCTCTATATAAATGGTTACTTTTTTGGGACAAAATGCCACACAAAGACAATTCATTAATTTCGACTTTTTACTCATTTCTAAGAATGATTACTTTTTTCGGTCATGAAATGTTCTAGCAATGAAATGAATTACAGGACAAATACAACAAAGTATGCTTGACTTGATGCATGCATTTGTGTGGTTGTCAAAACAAAAATTAGCTATAGTTTCCATTGCATTACAGTTTTCCATAATGTGTAAAAAAGATAGTCATGACGAAAAAGAATCAAATAGACAATTATGATAGCGAAAAATTAAAGGGGCAATCATATATATATATAATCAAAGTAACCTTCCCTAATTGCCCTTACGTAAAAGAATTAAAGGGGCAATCTACCCATTTAATTTATCTTTGTAATTCTTTTTTGCTATCTTCTTTTTGGCTAAAATTCATCTCTCTTTTGAGTTAGTTAACGGTTTTCAATTGTCTTGACTTTTGGATCCAAAGAAATTCCTAAAACCTTGTCTCGACACCAATCTCGAAACATTCATTTGACTTGTTACTCGATGCTCCTAAAAAAAACCAATTAACTCTTGCTTCTGTTTCTATATTTGCCTCCGTAGAATTTGTATGGCCCATGTTGATGACTGCTTTTAAGACACTTATTAATAATTATTTATAATAAATACTTCGATTTCCAAGGCAGATTATATGTAGTTGTTTAACAAGTGCTCAGCCAAATTTGATGTACATAGTCTTAGTGATTTTCTCACGTATATTCTAAAAATGAGTTGTAAATTTAAAATTAGAGGAGACTTATGGTCGAAAGAAATTTGTGGCTCAACTTTACACTACAGAATGAATATCCTATAGTAGCTCCAATCTTCAAAGAAAATTTCAGTTTCTATTTGTTGGGCGCTCCAAGGATGATTATGATCCTCCATTTTTGTGCAAGTCTGGCTACTTTAATGACAAAATCATCTTGCAAAGATCGCCCTTTGATAATATCAATATATTTAAATATTAAAATAAGTCTTTGCTTAACGGTAAATTCTTTAGAACAGTTACCTATAGTCCCGCAAAATCTCGCATAATATCAAAGCAAAATGTTCTAGAATTAAATATTTCAAGACCCCTATTTGTCTCTCCTATTTTACACTTTCAATTGTGAGGGAGAAAATTAGAGTATTGACGTATTAAACCAGGCATTATCCGATAGTTTAATAATCTCACAAGCATAGACGGTTGATACTGACCTTGTTGGCGTCGCAGACAATAACCTCTCCGTCGCGCCCGAGGGCGAGGCCGAGCGGCCTCCCGCCAGTGTTGACCCAGTCCTCCACCGTGGAGTCGCTGCCCGAGTCGCCAACCTTGACCCGCTTTACCCACCCGTCTGCACAGCCCACATAAATGACTTCCGACGCCGAGTCGTACGCCACGTCCTCGGGCCCCACCATCCGCCCGGCCCCGACCATCTCCGCGCCGCGCAGCATGCGGCCGTTCTCTCGGGGGGCGGCGACCGACCCGGATTGCTCGTGGACGGGCAGCGGAGCCGGGTCGAAGGGCTCTTGTCGGTACAGGATCGCGACTGCCAGAATCGGAGCCAAGATTGATAGGAGAGAGACTGCGAGTGAGGGCTTTAGCGAGGTTTTGGATGGCGGCGGCGGCGCCGGCGAGTCGGTTCTTGACTCGGACATGTGTGCGGCGATGATGGGAAGTTTGCGGTGGCTGTTTTTGCGGGTATAAAGATCGGCGAGGGAATCGAGAAATGGCTCTTCGTTTTTCTTCACTTCAGTTCAGAGGTCGAGGAGGTGAAGTATTTGTCAAACGCAAAGGTGGCCCCATCGCTTTGGGCATCATATCTTAAAATATGACTACTTTGTCTTTGAATGTTTGTTGGGTTTTCGTCTTATGATACTTCGCCTCCGCACGTGTCTCCGTCGACGTCGGACATGTCTTGATCCTCGAAGACCTCGGGACGCACGCGAGGTGACTAACTTTTCTTTTTATGAAAATTGTTATATCTAATTTGTCACGGTCCGAAACTTACTAGAACGGAGGATGACAAGGACGTCCTTCCACCCAAAGGACGCGGCCTGAAATCACAATCAAAGAACAAACTCCTAAAAGTCCTTCTACGATATTCTTTCTCTTTATTTCTAATCGAGAGCACTGAAAAGATTGGGAAAAGAAAGGGATGAAGCGATCGCGTTTCATAAGTAGTGCGTATTTCTTATAAGCGAAATCGAGTAGCCATTATGCATATGTATAAGTATAGAGCAATACCAGAAACTCATAATCCAACTCTTTAATATACATATCAAATCATATACCGATTGTTTCATTTACAATTCAGAAAATACTCATTTTAAATCATCATCTCAATTCAAACATCAATGGTCAAGTCCATTGATTAATCTTAATAACTCACGTATCAATGATCTATTTTATTGATTAATCTCATCATAAAAGGCCTCGTTCGGGGTAGAGACGCAGCCGCACTGTCATCCCACACCTCGACCCGATATTATCCTTTTTGAGTCGCAACCGCACTGCGCATATCCACAAGCCTCTCAATGGGCTCTGGGCAATATTGAGCATCAAATCATCATCCTCCAATACCAAAAATCCAATTTATAATCAATATCAGAAAATGGTTTTACAAACCAAAACATATAATCTTTTACCCCATACAACAAACGAAATACATTTCACAAACCAACACGTAACCTTTCATAACTCAGCTCATTCGCTAGAAATACTTTTCGTAAAGCATTCTCATGTCATTTCAGAACTCATTTCATAAATCAGTTCGCAAAGTAGTACACATATATCCTTTAACAATACCTTTTGTAAAACCATTTTCAAATCTTTTTCAAATACAAAATGGTAGTAATTATCCGATCCAAACTTTTATACAACAAACATGCTTTCATAATCCATACGATACTCAAATCTTTATCACTTTCAAAACATGAATTTATAAATTCATAGAAGAGATAGTACCACTCACCTGGGAATGCCTACAATTAAACAACAAATATCACTTGAACCGTTGAACTCGCAATCCTATCAAATAAGCGAGAAACAACGTTAAAATCGAGTAAAAAGCTACTTCAAGTGCGACTCAGCTAAACTAGGCTTAGAAGCTAACAAAACGATTCAAAGGCGCTCACAAATCGCTCATCCAAAGCGATTATCCAAGCCGTCCGCGAGCTTGAGTGCGAAACTCGATCGTGCCATAACTCTCTCCACCGAACCCCATTCTAAGTAAATTTATAGTCAAAAGAAAGCACATTCAAAGAACTACAAGAACCCTAGCTTGGCCATCCTAAAATCGGGCTGAAAACCGACGAAAATCGGCCTAAAAGCCGCTGGTCGTGCATTGTTCACCACGCTCGCGCAACTTCAAAAATTTGTATTTGGCAAACCGTAAGTCCAAATCGAGTTCCATAAAATCTTACAACCCCACAACACCCTAAACTACCATTTTTATATATATTCATAGCTTAACAACTCAAAAATCAAACTTCGCCGCTCAAATATCACATAACTCCGAAATATGAGCCCTAACCCGAAAAACTTTTCCGATTGGATGAACGAGAGGCATGAGCACTTATCGGACGTTGCGAATCGAAGTTAAATCAGCTTGATGAGTCGTCCGTGACGGGTGCGTGCGAAACCCCCTTCTTTCTCTTTCCCTTTCTTCCTCTTCTTTCCTCTTTCTTTCCTTTCCTTCTTTTCCTCTCTCCCCGCAAGCTCTCGGTCCCGTATATAAACTGAAGTTCACTGTAGCTTATTTATTGACTTTTCAACCCTTTTGTTTTTTTTAAAAATCCAAATATTACATAATTCGAGTGGCTTAAAGTCTTTTAAAATGTTTAAATGTTGTTCAGAATCAATCCGAACTTTTCATTAAATTTTGTAAAAGATACTTAACAAAGAAACATTGCATTTTTAAACAGTTGATTGCGTGTATTACTAGAGCCGCCATTGCATCGAAAATTGCAGTATTTTTTTTTTATTTAGTTGCTTGGCAAGTGTCCACACCATGCTTTTTTTTTTAACCATTTCTTGAAAATTTAAGCAGAATTATTATTTTCAAATTTTTAGTGGAAGAAATGGACTAAAAATTATTAATAAGTGATAGATGGATGCAAACAAGCTCTCGATCTTCGTGCTTTGCTTACGACGTTGGGCTCAGAACCAAATTAATCGCATTTTGCTTCGATACCTTAATATCTGCTCCGACGACTGTCGGATTCGTGTCATTGTCGGGCCCAAATGGCCGGCGGATTATTTTAATTGAGTGATTGACAGATCGGTGAAGTAGAGCTCACTAGCCATACCGATCATGTCTATTGATTGGGACATTTCTTGGGGAAAAAAATAATCTTTTTATTGGACTATTGTCTTCAATAATTTCCTCGAATAATTCATAATATTTTGGACCTCCAACAAAGAATGTTAAGACAAATTGATTTACTGAAGCAGTTTATACCTAGTGTAGTTCCAATGTGTGATTGCTGTCTAACAAAATCGGTACCAATCTCGTAGGAGCCGCACACAATGAGCACGCCATAGTGTCCAAGGGCCATGCCGGGTGGCCGCCCCCACCCAGTCCTCCACCACCGGGTCGCCTCCCGAGTCACTCACCTCGACTCGCTTTATCCACCCATCTTTGCACCCTACATGAATGGTTTGCGACGGCGGGTCATGTGCAGACATTTTCAAGACCTAAACATGCGCCGTGCCCAACCCGTCATGGTGCCGCGCAGCATGTGATTGTTCACTCTTGGAGCAGCGACCTATCCTGTCGTTGGAGCTGGTCAAAGGACTCATGTTGGTGTAGAACCATGGCTGCTAAAATGGGAGCCTAGATTTGACAGAGAGCGAGCCGGGGCCTTCAGCGAGCTTTTTTTGCTTCTAGGTGAGTCGGTTCTTGACTCGGACACGGTCTGGTGCAGACCGAAGAGTTTCACTTTCATGGACTCGTGAGGGAAAGTTTGTAGGAGTTTTGGGTTCAAGAATGTGGAAGGGCTACGTCATTCTCCGAAGTGGAGATCCATACATACAAGGTGAAAGTCAATGCAATGGCTTCTGTTGCTTCTTCATCGAGCTTGGAATACTCTGTCACCATTGATGTCTCATTCGTAGTGCCAACCTCGTGAGAAATTAACTATGCGATGGAGTCGAGTGAGTGATCATCTAATCCAAAGACACAAAATGTTCAAAACCAATCTTGTTTCCGCTTGTTATTATTGACAACTGAGGATCATAGTAATTTGCGACCACTTGTGATGGATCATGAGTCGGGTCTTGACTCGGACATGGTTGCGATGAGGACTTGGTGACTTGGTGTCGGACAAAGTCGATGTTTCGGAGTTAGAAGAGACGGCAAGCAAAATGTTGTAGCTTATGCCTGCAATGTTTCGTCTGACTTCTGTTTACGTTCTCAGTTGTCGCAATCGTCTCTCGCAAGAGCCGTGTCTGCTCTTAGAAATTGATTCTTTCTCCCCAACACAAGTTCGTTTTGGGTCGTCTCTATGATCCAATTGTGATGTTCTTTTGGTTTTTCGATTCATGAGTAAAGCTGTCTGCTGGTCGAAGATACACTTGCAATAGATGATTTCTACACCATGATTTTTCCTTCTCTGAATTCTTCGGAATCATATTTGCAACCGGATACTAATCGAGATTTGCGAAATTTGGACCCAAATGCTAATCTCGGGTTTTCCTCAATTAGCCCAAAAAACAAAAGAGCAAAGAAAAGCAGAGACCTAGGATTTGTCATTCCAAAGTAGATGCATACGCGAAATCTCTCTGTCCACGACAATTGTAACGTAAATTCACAGACTACATAGCATCTAATTAGCACAGACATTCAAAGCAACAATAGTCAATGATGATAGTAATTCGGGGAGAGAATTGAGACATATTGAGGCCTTACCGATGTTACTAAGCGTGTTTCAAATGCTGCAGGAGTGGCGAACTCATCCGGTACGAAGAGTTGAGTACAAGAACTATATATAAACTATACAAGAGCCACGCATAGTGTGAACGGTGGTGTGACTCCATTGGAACCAAGAAGAAACTTGGCGAACGAAAACGAAGCCAATACAGGTCTCCTCCTGATTCTCATCTCAAATGGCAACCTGCACAAGGAAGCGAATCGAGAGGTTAAGCTAATCCTCGACGGAACATGTAATATGTTAGTATTGGGCGTATTCAAGATAGCGTATACTTAACAGAAGTTTCGATGATGGAAAAGAAATTGCTCAAAAAATTAAACTGCTTAGTCGGCGATATCTGTAATCTGATGTTAACAGCATTTTCACTGATTAATGCTTTCAGATGTCAAACTTTCTTTAATTCATAAGCTAAGGATAGTATCACATGACAGCACATACAGAACATTGATCGTTGAAGAAACATTACCATAATGGACTATGAAAATAGAATCATTAAGAATGAAAGTTTTACCACCCACCTGCAACTTATAGGCGTCTCCGTGCAAAAATTTCCATGGACCTTCCTTTGAGCTTAATCTAATAATGCACGGCACAATTTTGTCAGATCTTATAAGCATTGATTGCCGAATAATGTCACAACTAGATATAATGTGATGCATCAAGAGGAACAAATAGTAGGTGAAACGAGAATAAATGTCCATTTGATGGGAAGCGGCACGACCTCTTGAATATAACACGAAAGCCAGAGATGGGCAAAAGCAGAGTGGAACATGGATTAGAGATGCTAAAGAATGCTACTGCTAACAAATAGTGGAGAAAGAATAAAAGCAAAGGGAAAATGCACTCCGCACCTTGCATATCCGGCTAATGTGCGCAAGCCCATGAAAAGAGTTAATCCAGACCAGACTCCCGAAAGACCGACAATGGATGGAGCGTAGAGCAAAAACACAGAAGATAATGCACCCACGGCCATCTGCCCATCATTGGTGTACTTATCAGAAGACGTGCTAAATAAATAGCGTGAGAACAACCAATTCAGATCTCGGACATGCAATTTGCTAGGTGAGACTTATTTACCATAGACCAAGCTGCGTATGAGAAGTCCGACACACCGTAATGGAGACCGTCAAAAATATAAGCCAGAGCATTGATCGGTTGGCTGGCGCTTACAAACTACATAGATTGAGTTTTTTTGGGTCAAAACATAGATTGAGTTAGAATCAATATAACTGAAAAGAAAAGCTAATTTTAAACAAAAATCCCAGAAGAGCGAAAATTAGTCAGGGAGCTTACCAATAAGCCTGATCCAACAATTTGTAGTACTTGTGCGTCCTTGGTGAACAAAGTTGCTAAAGCATTAAATGACAACCCCAACAACAGAGCTAGGGACACACCGGTAATTAGTCCTGTCTGGAGAAAACTTACTATAAGTCATGAAACATGAAAGCCTAAAAAGGAAATCAAATCTAGGTTAAGTACAAGGTAGAAACCACAATCTGGTAATCTGTCCAAATATGTTACCTTAATAGCGAAGAATGCAATTTTCTTTACAGTGCTATAGTCACCTTTTGCAAATGAACTCGCAATCATAGCCTAAGAAAGGAACCAGATTTAGCAGATGATTCAGTATAATATCTTAGTATGCTCACCGTTCTGGTAAAAAGGAAGACATCAATATAAAAGGGGAGATTCATTTCAAAGTTAACAACAATGAGCTTGAGTAAGATTAAGAAAGAACTACAAATCCAAAGGGAGAAATGCATCAAAAGTCCTAAAACTCGTAGCAAAACTGCAACCAAATCTTAAAGTTTTCAAAACATACAATCAAGTCCCGACGCTTTCAAAATGTGCAATCAAGTCTTAAAAGTTATCCGAAAAGGGCGATCAAGTATTTCCGTTAGTTTACAAGTTTAAGAACTTTTAGTGCGCTTATTCCATCCAATTAATCAATTGGATAACATACAAGGTAGATGAGTGAGTCCGGAACATTTTTTCCAGCTTAGAATTGCTCAAAGGATGAGTTGTTTTTCAGGATAAAGGGAATTCACCATCTTAGAAGTTGCAGCTAGATATTAGGTTGAGTTAAAGGTCCTCAAATTTTTTTTCCTTTCAATCCTTCCTGAAGAAGGGAATCACTTATCCAAAGCCAAACTGAAATGTACAATCTGTTTTGGGGAGGCCTATTGAACACCGAGAGGTAATTTTGAATGAACAGAAAAATATGGTATCCACATAAACTAACTTCCCATAATCGGCATGCATATTTATCAGGAAAGAGACTCATTTATGAATGAGGGAAAACGTGGAAAACTTGGTTAGCATTCCAACTTCAGATAAGACATTGTTGAAGATCGGTTACCTGGCCTGCTGCTGCTTGAGCATCGACAAGGAGGGAAACAGATAACCAGACTTGCAAGCATATCTGATGTGCAGCCATGGCTAATGCTCCCTGACGAGCAGCCATAGATGTGCTCAAAGTTATGGTCATCACAGCAGCTATAGTTCTACCTAGAAGAAAGCCGCCTGAGCAAAATGGCTCATTGGTTAGAAACTTAGAACATCTTTCTTTGATTACTCTTATTAATGACAATGTACTTGTGCTATAGAACGAGTACTTATAGAAGCAACAAGGTGATTACAAGGCAAAGCATCAAGGAGTACATTTTGATCCACACATCAGATGTCTGTGCAATGAGTCAGGAGGTAATGATGTTTCTCTTGCAAGACTGTAAGACAATAGTTATCCCAGGAGAAATATCGGAGTCAATGTGAGGATCCACTCACCAGATTTCAGGTAGTCGCCAAAATGCAAATTGTGTGCATTAGGAAGTGACAAGACAGTCCTCTTGTTAAGATGCCAAATCATAAAAAAGGCAACAATGTATCTGCAGAAAAAGAATCTCAGCATGGTCATTTACGCGATATATGAGTAAGAAGTCTAGGCAGTAATAGAAAGAGTTACATACTGAGACAAAACTGTAGAAATGGCAGCACCGGTCACACCGAAGCGGAAATAGTACATGAACATTGGAAAGAAGAATACAGCAGAAAAGTTGCCCAAACCTGTTGATAAGAGTTCCACATCAGTGAGTGAGATGGAAATTGATAAAAGCATAACAAATGAGATTTTGATTGGTTGTCAATAATGAATCATTTCAAGATCTCGCTGCTGTGATTTAAATGCTCACACATATTCACATTCTGATCGGTCCAGAAAATTCAAAATGTTATAAATGACCTCCATTATCTTTTTTTCAATTTAATTTCAGACGGTAAACCAAATCCTTGCCTAGAGACAGAATGGGCGTTTTTGTATCCTTGAAGCCACGAAATATGCCCTGAACGGCCAAATACACGACGACAGCCGGAGCACCGATAGCTCTTAATTTGAGAAAGTGTTCCGCTGGTACTCGCATAGACGAACCCTGTTCAAAATGTAAAAGCTTTTAAATGCCGACACTAGTCAAAGAGCAAAGACATTGAACACAGAATAGAAGACTCAGGTGCCATTTGGAACCAGAGACCTACTCTGAGTGTCAATGTGAGTATCGATGACCGAGAAAGTTCCACTCACTGATGATATGCCCATCATGTCGAGAAACAATCCCGAGCCGAAGTGCAAAGCCAGTGCCTCAAAGACACCAATTGCTAGAGCTAATAATAAGGCAGTAGATACTGAAGGCAGCTCCTTCCTTTCATAGGTTCCGTTTTGATGCTGACCACCTGCGCATCGGGAAATTCGAACTGAGCGTGCAACTGAATTTCCAGCTATATCAATCTCTCTTTTCTGGTGAGAGGGTACTTACCTGGAGCTGAATTGTTGCCTGCACTCCTTGAAATGTCTTCAGCCACAAATGAAGTTGCAACACTTAGGAGAGGAATATTAAAGACCTTAGACACGATGTTGAAGATCGACATCGAAACGCCCGCTGATGCTAACTCCAGAGGTCCTTTTCATCAGAACACGAGTGAGATTTTAAGCAAGTAATATCAGGTTAAAATCTTTGCTTGGAAAATTTATTGATGCAAGTTCAATTCAAAGGGAAGAGAAAACTGAGAGAAGAAAGGATAATATTATGAAACTGATTTGACAAAATGTATAAGCAGGAAGCACCTCTGATGTTTAATATAAAGCACAAGGACTAGTAACTCTATAAGTTTTGAAGATGTAGCTATTAAGTACAGTGTCCCAACTTTCTATGACCAATAATATCTATCCTGCTGGTAAGACTCCCAGGAGGCACATATTTGAAGAGTGCCAGGCACTAACATGAAACTATGCTTAGCTTAACAGACAAAACCATCCAAGTAAGAGCAAGGATGTACCAAGTCTACCGACGTAAGCTGTTTCCATCAATTGTGCTAAAGGCTCAATCGCTTGTCCAGCAATTGCAGGTAAAGAGAGCATTATCAGCTCAGTCTGGAGATTTTGGGAGTCTTTTGAATGTTGTGTCGACTCACTGCAGGAATCGATGACACAGTGAGTGGAAAACCAGTCATATGAAAAATTCAGGTGATAAAGAATCATATGGCGGCACCTGTTTGTCCAAAAATGACACCCAAAGCAAATACAGGGTCAGGTGCTCACCAAATACAGTGAAGTCGGACACGACTTTCTTTTACTCGGATTAAGTTGACATGCCTTTGTGTTTCTGAAATCTACCCCATCGCGACCTAAAATACGGTAAAATCTACCCAATAATTTCAAATTTGGCTTTTTGAATGGGATAACCCTTCATGGCCAGACGAAAAAGAGAGGACTTTGTCATGTCAAGGTCACATTAGAGACCAGAGCAAGTAGTATTACCATAACCAAAGCAAGTAATCGTTGATACATGTCCAAAAATCATGAAATAGGATTAGCACATTGCAAGAAGTGCTTTGGCAACGAAGTGTTGGGTGCGGAAACTAATGAAAAGAGGGAACAATTGCATGTAGTGATCAAAAGAAAGAGGTAATAATTTATAGCTACTGAGCCTTACTCATGCAGTGCACTTCCATTGGTTGACGCCGAGATATCTTCAAGATAAGGATCCGTATGCAATTCAAAATCCAATGCTTGCTGATCACTGATTGACCGGCAGCGCCTAGAAACGCCACCGAAGGTTGATACCCTCCTCTTGTTCACCGAGGAGTGGCCACCAGTTTGAGCGACTTCCGATCTGTTTAAGGGCAATTCGCGGTCCAAATTCACAAATGGCCTTCTTTCCCTTTCCTTACCGGCCACACCCCAGCAAGGTCCATTGGTGAATTGAGCAACTGCCATAACTGGAGGTACAAAGGAGTTGCAGTTTCAGCAAGTAAGAACCACAAAAGGCAGACTCTGTCTGTGAGTTAGAGAGAATTACATTACAATATAAACTAAACTGGACTCATATCATGCTCTCTAAAATTGACATATCAAAGTGACACTGCCTGATATAGACAGAAACTTGCCACTCATTAATGTTTTGGTTTGTCCGATAGAAAATGAAGTTTGAGTAATTAACCAAAATCAACTGTTTTTATGGAGCTCAATAATGCAGGAAAGCTCCAGAATGTAAATGAAAACAGAAGATGAGAAAAAAGAAAAGAAAGCTCCGCCACTTGATTGAGCAATGGGGGTCGACCCTTCAACAATTTCTTCAATCCAAGCAAGCCCCACACAAAATCTTGTTGTTCTTTCCTCATTTTATCCGAAACTGAGAACATAATCAAGAAATAAGGACCGGTGAAGCAACATTCTCGCGCCAAATCATTTTGACCCTTTCTTTGATTATTTTTTGTTCTTTTTTTCTCACCGCAAACAAATTTCAAAGCTTTGTGATCAACTATCAGAAGAAACTATCAAAGGACAAGTTCTTGAAATGAGAGAGAGAGAGAGAGAGAGAGAGAGAGAGAGAGAGAGAGAGCAATGAGCGTTCCTCCTGTGACTCTGAGCTTTCTTTAGCATGCCTCCTGTGACTCCCAGCTTTCTATTTCGCCTCTTTCTGGACGATCATAACGATAACGTGGCGCTTGGAAGAGGTTCCCAACAGAAAACTGTAGTCAACGTGGGAATGGGACCCTTCAATCTGGTGAGTGTCGTTGGAGAGCGCAATGCAATTACAGTAACCATGTAATGCAAGAAAAATATTTTTGTGCACACGAACTCACTATGTTGAGTTCAAGCTAAGTTATTGCATCTTACCAGATTAAACCATTATGTTTGGTGGTACATGCACTTGGTATACACCATAATTTCTCTCCACTTAACCATATCGATTAGTTCATGGCCCGGCAGTAGTAACACCAGACAGTTTAGCAAGAGGTAGTCGGGGATACCCGTTTCGCGATTACTCAACTCGGTTAACTCTCATCGGATCTACTAATCATAACACTGCATTGCCTTGTGAAGAAACGCGAGACATGTCAAAGACAGCGCATGTGTGCTCTTCTTCTCTCCACAAAGGTTGGGGGTCATAATTAAAGAGACAACTAACACCGATAATGACCCCCCAATCGCTTTCTCGTCCACCACCCAAAGACAGCAACATGAGAAAGCATGCACGAGCTTGAGAGGCTGGCGATGGCATTGCGTTTTCCTTCACTAGTTTTGCACTTGACCCACTCGTTGAAAGGTGGGGTTGGGACCAAAGACCATTAATGTTTGGTGCCTTCATGTGATTTTCTTGGGTCAAATGATTGCTCTTCCTCCCTAATTGGAGGTTTTGTTTCGAACCACGTTTATGGAATGCAATTGGCCTTTCTTATAGGCTCCAAAATCAATCAATTGCGAATTGAATGTGAGGTTTAGTTGGGATTCTCAGTCCTTCAAATTGAGGACAGACATGTGGCAATGCGATCAATAAGTTTGCTTGACTTAATAAAAGTTTTTGAGTGATTCTTCAACAACCCACTTTTGAATATATTCGTGGCCAACACCTGAATGCTTTTTTTTTTTAAAATATCGTGGGGTAGATTAAGGTGGATTTACAAGATTGATAAGCTAAACGAAATGTCTTATTGTAAATGATTAATATCACGAAAACTCCCAATATGGTACATCTGTAATAAATTTACTCCAAATTAATTTTTTGACCACCGAAAATTCCAAACCGATAAACTTGTGATAAATATACCTTCCATTAATTTTCATTAAATTTTACTGTCAAATTGCTAGTTGGATAACACGTTGAGGTTTTACCCTCCTTTTGTCACAGATATACTAGTTTGTGATTTTTCGTGATTTTAATTCAATTTAATAGAAACTAACGGAGGATAAATTTGTCACAAGTATACTAGTTTGGGGTTTTTTGTTATCAAAAAATTAATTTGGAGTAAATTTATTATATGGGTACCGGTTTAGAGTTTTTAGTGATTAAATAATTAATTTGAGGTAAATTTGTCATAGTGTCACGCCCCGTACCCTACGAACACGTAACATTCCACCGCGGTTGTTAAGAATGCGACTCCCAGGATTCGTCGCCGACCCGTTACCATTGAATAAGAGAATATACGCGGAAGCCAAACGAACACTCTATTCAACAAACATTCAAACGGGATAATAGAGAGAGACAATTTAAACAAACTAACAAACCATTTTATAAACTTAACGTCACATACAACGATAACATATACAAGCCTTCCTAAAGGCCACAAACCCAGACCACGCATACTCAAAAAGGGATAGGGTGGTCGATCTGCTCCACTACTCTATTCAAAAGAGGAGCTCCAAAAAGATAGGGATCTTTAACCCTATCAAAAACCTCCACAGCATCCTGGCGGTGCTCCATCCTCACCAACTGGGTACTCAGTCACCCAATGCTCCGTTTCCGTTGATACCTCGAAACGTAGCGGAGGCTCAGTCATAATCAAGGACGGGGGACTGAAATGTTTAACAACGGGGAATGAGATAAAATCTCAATAAGTAAACTGCCTAAGCCTCGACTAGGGCAATACGTACCTCCGGCACCCTAATCATGCAATTCTAACCAATAGGGTAAGTTCCTATCAAAAAAACAATGGTACTACATACAATGCAAAGTCTCGATTTGCATCACAACCATGGCATACTATCAATATGCATAACAACAACAATAATAATCCAGACATACTCAATCATTCACACGAGTTTCGATTATAAGATGAAATCACTTCGGCCCGTTCCATACCGTGCTTCACGATTTTATCCCATAATCAAGCGCAAAGCGTACCTTATGCACATAACACTCGAAGTTATCCAGATTATTAACGACCCACCATAGGTCACACCGAACTCCCGTCGGTCTTCCGGCATAGCCATGCATCACCCCACTACTTTGGGCGTGGCAACATCCGGGATCGAACCCCCCCGACAAGTCGGGTACCGGACGACATTCCATTTAGGAGCACCGATCCGGCCTCCACCGCGATCGGCAATATCTGGGATCGAACCCCCCCGACAAGTCGGGTACCAGACAGCATCCGAACTTCCGCCGGGCATCGTCTAGAACTCGTCTTAGACGGAACTCATCACGGCCATACACGTAAACAACCACGCATTGCCAATTTTAATCTTCCTTAATTAGCCAATGCAAGTGTTTATGACGTGCAATTTACTACGAATAAATATGCCATGAATCGCACTCGTTTTCGTATAAAACATCAATTTCAACCATACGATCTTCGTTCTAGGCCACGAAATCATCATTCCAACCACTCGATCAAGCCGTAGTCAACTACTCAGCCATGATTAAATAAATTAACCATGCGATCGGCATTAAACAACTAATCCACCACACGATTGTCATTAAACATTTAATCGGCACATAATCGACTAATTAGCCATGCGATGATCAATCAAAGTCACACGATCAACTTCAAATCTCTAATAAGCCATATGATCAAATTTTATCACATCCTAATTTAATCTAAACCGTACCATCAAAATTAGCACATAATCATGTTAATTAAGCTCTAAAATTAACATTAACCAATCTAGAATCAATGGGGGCCATATGATCAATGTCCAAATCATCCAATTCGGCCACTATCACATGATTATTGTAGCCACAAGACTAACCCACGAATTTAATTAAAACAAGGAAAAAACACCAAAAACCCCAAACTTTGCCATACGTGACACATTCTGCATGAACTTTTTTGTGACACCAAAAACCCCGAACTTTGCTTTTTGTGACACATTTACCCCAATGTATTTAGTCCATGGGCATTTTCGTCTTTCTTTTTGCTTTTTCTTTTTTTTTCTTTCCGTGAGCCCCAGGCGAGTGCCCTTCCTTGCCGGATCCGGATCAGCGAGGGCCCTACGCCGGCGTCAGCGAGGGCGGCCCTCGCCCGGAATCCGGCGAGGGGCGCCAGCCGCGCGTCAGCGAGGTTCGCCCTCGCCCTGAAAGGCGAGGCGGCCCTCGCAGGCGTCGGGCGAGGGTCGAGCCTCGCAGAGTCGGGCGAGGGCCTGCCCTCGCTGTGCCCGGGCGAGCCTGCCCTCGCCGCCATGCTGGTACGCACGGCATCGAGGTCCGCCTCGCACGGGAGCTGCAGCGAGGCGGCCCTCGCCCGGATCGGGCGAGGGCGACCCTCGCTCGGCAGCCGCGAGGGTCGCCACTCGCCGTCTAGCAGGCGAGGGCAGCCCGGCAGCCGGCGAGGCCGCCTCGCTCGCCCGGAGCGAAGTGGACGTCGCCCGGCAGCCAGCGAGGTCGCCCTCGCTACAGGCGACGAGGGCGGCCCCTCGCCGGCAGTTTGGCGAGGTCGACCTCGCTGAGTCGAGCGGGCCGCCTCGCTCGCCCAGGCGAGGGCGAACCTCGCCGCGCCGGCGGGCCGCCCCTCGCCCCGGCAGCCGGCGAGGGCCCCGCCGCGGATCCGGCGATGGGCGGCCCTCACCAGGATCGGTGAGGCCCCCTCGCAGGAAAGGAAAAAAAGAAAAAAAAAAAGAAAAAGCAAAAAGACGAAAATGCCCATGGACTAAATACATTGGGGTAAATGTGTCACTAAAAAGCAAAGTTCGGGTTTTGGTGTCACAAAAATTTCGGGAGTAAATGTGTCCTGAGATGGCAAAGTTTGGGGTTTTTGGTGGTTTTTCCCTTAAAACAACCACTAAACAATCATAATTAGCCAAATTAAGCACAATTAGCAACATTAAACATATGCTCAAGCTCAAGTCACATAATCTACCTATCTTAACATTCAAATCAGCCATATAATCATCAAATCCAGCCACCAACAAATCCTTAATTCAGCATCTACCATAACCCCTAAAATAACCCCTAAATTACCCTAACAACCCCTAAACACTATCCATTGGTAACCTACTAACCTAATCAAGGTTTAGGGAGTTACTTACCACTAATCTAAGCTAGAAACCAAGCCCAAACAGCAGCAGCAAGTCACGGCCAGATTTGGAATTTCCGGCGAACGGCGGCGGCCAAACGGCTATCTGGCGAACGGCAGCTGATCCGGGCGTGAACGGTAGCTTGGGGGCGGCTCACGGTGGTCCACGGTGACCAAGGGACGTGGGCTGAGGTGCTGGTGGGTGGTGGTGAGGCTCACGGCCAAAAGGGGGAGAGAATGAGAGAAAATGAAGAGAGAGAGAGAGAGCAAGAGAGAAAGTGAGGAGAGAGAGAAAGAGGGCTGAAACTTCAATCAAGATCAAGGGTTGAGATGTGTTCTTGATGCCCAAGCAAAGATCTAAAGGCTAGGATCAAGTCTTGCTCTCCAAGTTCCATCCAAAGGCCAAGATTAAATCTTGCAAAAATGTTTCTAGAAGGGCAATTTTGTAATTAATCAAAAAGGGCAAGGGCAAAGTTGTCTAAGAGGATTTTCGGCCACTAGGGAAAAAGACCAACATGTCCTTCCACTCAACAAATAAACTCTAGAACACATAGGGGTAAAATCGTCTTTTCCAATTTTCGAGCCAAATTTCCCTTTTTCGCGAATTTCTGAGCAAACCGATAATAAAGCGAGCTTAACGCGGCGTCGTCCAATATAATAATTTTGATATCCTTGAAAGTTCGATACTCAAGTTCGGATTCCAATTCGTGGCCAAAATCGATCAAACGCGACTTTCGTGTATCTCAAACTAACGGGCGGCTTTTAGGGTTTACGCTTGTCGACCCGTGGTTGATTTGATATCAATCCACGTTTAAGTTTACTCGAGCCATGGTGACTTCGGTTGTCATGTAATTACGAGGGTCAATCACTAGTTCTGAATGACACGATCGTTAGAAATTGATTTTGGAACGTTCGGAATGCATACAACGATTAAACGGAATCACCCATGACTCAATTGTATAACATCGTTAAATTGTTCCATAATCATTCTTGGATCGGCCTATAATGGCCCAAAATATCCCCTCGTCAATCCTTATGGTCGAAGTGTCGATCCAGGTTCGAGTTCTTGGGTCGTGTGTACCGAAATCTTAACTAGTCATTCCCTAACGGTTAGTATTCTCAAGAATGGCCAATTCCGAGTGAAATATAACAGAAAGTGCATTGATGATAATATCATTTCATAAATCTCGAAAGTGGGTCGAAATTCAAAATGTCACACGTAGATATATCGGTTTTAGGTTTTTTGCGGTATTCATCCTATAATGAATTGCGTTAAAATGTAATCACAACATGTCACGTCACTTAATATTTTACTTTTTATTGATCTTAGCTACTTATGAATAATGGGTTCACCTTAAAAAAGGTCAATCCAAAGCGGGTTCACTGGACTTTTCCTAAAAAGAAAAAATATTTATTGGGACGGAGTCTTGTGCCCAATGGGTACGGGTGTGGGTCCACCACATGGACTGAGAAGTGCCCTGGCCTCGACAAGTGTGCGCCATGCGAATTGGATTGGCCACGTGGCGGGTGGGCTCGCGATCCTCTCCAGCACATGGCATGTCCCGCAATCGAAACGCATCCGGCAAAAATGACCGAGAAAATCCACCTTAAATTGCAAATAAAAAAAAAATTCGGGCTTCGTAAAATACTTCAATAACTTCCTTAACAAGATAAAAATCCAAGTTGTATACGCCGAGTGGGTGGCCCAAACACGAAATTATTTGTCATTATGTTCTTTGAAGAGGGCGATATCATTAGTAATCAACCTTTCAAGCTGTTGAGAAGAATATTCGAGTAGAATCTCGTTAGGGACTATATGTCAGTATAGTAAAGAGCATTAAACCTCTCGATCTAGGAATGAAAATGAACGAGAAATTTCATCGAATTAAATCAACCATCTTGCGTAAAATTCTAAAGTCTAGAGACCATTGTATATAATTTGCGAAAGTCATTAAGATTTACCGCATAATTTACGGGACGAAATTGCATATGGGAAAAAAATGCCAAATGAGATATCGGATTTCAACCAGAAGGACAGCCATGTGAAATTGCACTTGGCCAACAGGCATGTGGCCTTGCTGGTAAAGGGATTTGGAAGGGGAGGGGGAGAGTACTAGGTTGGAGGGTCAATCTCCGTATATACCGATCATATGTACGTAGAAGAAAGGAGCGAGGAAAAAAATTGCAGGTGATTTGAATTCTGACATGGGCCTAAAGAACTAATAAGTGGCCGAATAGGTTCATCAATTGCTTATGCAGACCTATGACATTCGTCGAGCTTACTCTAGTGGGCCGAAATAGCATCACCTATGAACTTTATATTTGGGCCAACAAGACCCAAAATTCAATTTTCAACACACGTTTGACCAAAAAATAAATAAATCTAATCTAATCTCCAAAGCCGATCCATACTATGGATTACCTTCCTCACACAAATCTACAGAGACTATAGCACGATGTGATCCTTGACTTTTCCACTATTAAGATAAGGTGATGATTTCTTCTTTGGACCGATGTATAGACTATAACCAACTCGCTCTAATCAATGGCATTGACTTTAGGTAGTGGGTGGTAGACAGCTCTGATATAAGATATCTTCGAATTGTCGACTAAGTCCATACATGAAAACACGAGGCAACACAAATGAGATCCAAGTGTTGAAAAACGAAATAAATTAGTTCGATAGGAGCTTCGACGGCCTTCATGAATTCGTTCGGCAGAAGGTTTAACAGCTGTCCACAGAATGGTACTCGAGAGACTCGACCGTAATTTAACTAAACTAAGCCATTCGGGTCAAAAGAGTTACACCAATAAGGCCGCCGGTCCGTAGCGTCTCTTCTAAGAAATCAAAGCATCGTGTTAAATCAGTAGTACTCATTACTCGATCGACAATTTCCTCCTCCAATCAAGGCGACAAAAAACCGAGAAAGAGTCCCGCACGATCGGTACTTCCTCGTGGTCTTGAATTGGATTGAATTGGATGGGGGGTTTTTCTTTGACTGAAGGAATTCATGGAATCAAGTCATGGGGTTAAACTCCGTGAGACATACGGCTCGATCTTTATCATCTGTGAACGCTTTTGCCGTGCGAATTCGATCTTGTTTTCTCGGGAAATTATTTTGGAACCGTAAATGGATCCGTTCGCGTCGAATGTTTACGATTGATGTCCGATCCACCATTAAGTTATCGTTGTCTCAAGCGCTCTAGTATGCTCCACTTGTTCACCCGTGTCGGTTTGGGGTATGGTCAGTTCATTGGGAGGATCGCCCTCCTGACTCGAACCTTATCGAAAGAAACATGGGCTCTGTTAAAATTATGTCTGGAATTTGAGCCGTTACGGAATCCGACTAGATCCAAGTTTGATAGCATAAACAGATGGGGCCTTCTTCTCTGTCAAGAAATAAGAAGCAGATGTGCATTCCTTCGACAAAGGGAAGAGCGGCTCGAAGAGGAGACCAAAATGCATGACATTCTTGGCACAGTGATTTTGTGCTGTGAGTTTTACATTCAATGAATTGTTTATTTATAAACACTTGGGGGTTTGGATTTAATATAGATGTGAGAAACACTAGAGCGTGTTAGCATTCGCAAACTCCGATTCTCTGATTATTAGTGATTATTTGCTATCGGCTCTCTCCGTAAATATAGGTACCTATAATCGGATCGAACCACGTAAATATTTGGCATCCCTTATCGTTCCTCGTTTTATTTTTTCAGTGATTTTGCATTCATTAATATTAGAACAAGCTCACTAAAGCCAAAGAAATGAAATGACTCAACCACGACTAAAAGGTTGGACTGCTTGCCTCAACTTTTTCTGTGGACGTAAAATCACATAAATTGAACTACATAAATCTGGATTTTCCTATTCGTTTCCACCATTATTTTGCAAATGGAAAGGACCGATGGAGTATACGCTAAAGTTACATAAGAAATATAGATTCTTCACAGATAGATCTATCTAAAACCCTTCGAATTCGAATCTACTCTAGCATTGTTACTTTGTTCCGGCGAGCTATTTGGAAATTGTAAGTGAGCCGTTCGATTCTCCTGAAGTATCACATCATGTATATGCATTGATAAGAAGAGTCGTACGCGATACTCTATAGAAGATTGAACGAGTATTCGCCATCGGCGTGACAAGCGGTGCAGAATGAAAGTTAAATGGTGCACAGCACGGTCAAGCCTCCGCGTATTGTACCCGAAATGTCAAACTTTGGATGATTGGAGGAAGACCGTCGCTTGCTACTCCAAGCGGTCCGAGCCCGTTGTTGAAATAGTCCTTCTCCTCTTGCTATAAATACCCACCAACACAAACCTCCGACTCCATCCGCAAACACAAAACTTCCTTAAACACAACACATGATTTCGCAGAAAATGAGGTTCGGGTCGTTAATACCGTTGCTCCTCCTGGCCTTGGCGCTCGGAGCCGCCGCCCAGCAGCCGGACATCGGCAGCTTGATCAGTCAGGACCTGTTCAACGAGATGCTGAAGCATCGGAATGACGGGAATTGCCCCGGCAAAGGGTTCTACACCTACGACGCATTTATCACGGCTGCGAAGTCGTTCGGCGGGTTCGGGACAACGGGCGACACGGACACAAGGAAGCGAGAGATCGCGGCATTTTTGGCTCAGACATCGCACGAAACCACAGGTTTAATGATTTTAGTTTTAAGTCATTACTTGGTAGTTTGCCTTGCGTTATTGAAGACCATTTCGTTGGCAAAAACAGATGGGTTTTCCAATTGAATAATGCATGGTTCCAACATAATTGACCAATTATTTTATAGGTGGATGGGCAAGTGCACCGGACGGTCCATATGCATGGGGATATTGCTTCTTGCAAGAGCAAGGCAATCCTGGAGACTATTGCGTTGCCAACCAACAATGGCCTTGTGCTCCTGGCAAGAAATACTATGGCCGTGGTCCTATCCAAATCTCTTAGTAAGTTAAATAAAATCAACCTCCTATTTCATTATGTATAGTATTCTCTAAATTCATTGTCACGGTATTTACCTAGACTAAGTCTGCTTATGATTTTCGCTAGTTGTATATTATTGTATGGGCGCAAATCTGGTCGGTATAGGTTCGGATTAAAGAAAGATCGATTTTCTCGGATATTGATATGTTTTGGTTGATCGCGATTTTCCCCAGCAACTACAACTACGGCCCGGCGGGTAAAGCCATCAACTCCGACCTCCTGACCAACCCGGACGCGGTCGCGACCGACCCGGTCATCTCGTTCAAGACGGCCCTTTGGTTTTGGATGACGCCACAGTCGCCAAAGCCCTCATGCCACGCCGTCGTCACCGGCCAGTGGCAGCCGTCCGCTGCGGATAGTGCGGCGGGGCGGGTCCCCGGCTACGGGGTCATCACCAACATCATCAACGGCGGGATCGAGTGTGGGAAGGGCTCGAACCCGCAGGTGGAGGACCGGATCGGGTTCTACAAGAGATACTGCGACTTGCTGAAGGTGGGATATGGCAACAATCTGGATTGCTACAACCAAAGGCCATTTGCCTAGTTTTATCACTAGATCGAAGTCATTGCTCACGTAGTGGTGACCAATAAGCTGAAATGTACTCGTCCTGCGTATTAAGCTACGACTGCTAGGTGTTTATCCACACGTGAAGGGCTAAATAAAGGATATTGACCATTCTGTTATCTCAATGAAACTTGCAGTAGTTGGTAGCATGGGTAACTAGAATCACAGTCTCTGTGCGTACCGCGAACTTACCAGGAAACTAAAGACCTATAAGGCTTTAAAGTCAAATTTCACCAAGCGAGGATAAGAATGGAAAATGTGATGTTGGCGAACTAATTGAGCCGGGACCATCTAATAAACAGCAAACGCTATTGCGTCGGCAAGCATGCTTGCCGGCGAATGAATGCAGCTCTCGCGCATGCGCTTTAGCGGATCGACAGTCCACCTCTACGAGCATTCACGAACATCACATGAAATCCTAGGGATACAAACTTTAGATCATACGGGAGGGGGGTGTCACCCAAAGGCTACTTCTATCACGAGGATTCTCCTTCTCGTTTTTCTGTTAAAATTACGGAAGGGGACACGCATATGTCCACTGATTTTATAACCATACCAGTAGCTCTTGAAGACGAGCGCCGCACGAAGAACAAGAAATAAGAAGCAGACGTGCATTCCTTCGACCAAAGGAAGAGCGGCTCGAAGGACGTTCTTGGTCTTCGGCCGCACGGACGTGGACACGGTGATTATTAGTAAATTATTAGTCGCTGGCTCTGTCCATGGATGCACGTAAATATCAGTGTCCTTTATCGTTTCTCGTTTATTTCTTCGTTGATTTCGCATTGACATAAATTGCAAGATCCCGGTTAGCTTCCGTGGTCCGTTTACATTACAACAGGCTCACCAAAGCCAAATAAATGAAATGACTCGACCACGACTACAAGGTTCGACCTGCTTGTCTCGATCTTTTCTGTGGACGTAAATCACACTAATCGAATCACATAAATCTGAACTTTTTTTTTCATTTCTACCATTATTTCGCAAGTGGAACGGGCGGATGGAGTATATGCAAGAGTCACGTTAGAAATACAATTTCTTCACGGAAATTTCTATCTAAAATCTTCCGAATTCAAATTGGCTCCAGCGTCGTTGGATCCTTCCGACGAAATTGTGAGTAAGCATTTAATTCTCCTGAAGCATCACGTATATACATCGACAAGAAGTGTTGTACGAGATGCTCTGAAGAGGATCGAACGAGTTTGCGCCATCGGGCGTGACACGCGGCGTAGGATGAAAGTCAAATGGTGCACAGCATGGTCAAGCCTCCGCGTACGAACGCAAAATGTCAAACGTTGGATGAATTGAGGAAGACTCTTCACTAGCTACTCCTCCTATCGGTCGAGTCTGTTGAATAGTCAGAGATCCTCAACTCTGCTTCTCGCTTCCTATAAATACCCACCAACACAAACCTCCGACTCCATCCACAGACACAAACTACCTTAAAGACAACACATAATTTCGCAGAAAATGAGGCTCGGGTCTTTGGTGCCGTTGCTGCTCCTGGCCTTGGCGCTTGGGGCTGCCGCTCAGCAGTGCGGGAGCCAAGCCGGCGGGGCCAAGTGCGTTGGAGGGCTGTGCTGCAGCAAGTTCGGCTACTGCGGCAGCACCCCTGCCTACTGCGGTGACGGCTGCCAGAGCCAGTGTACTCCTAGCGGTTCCACACCAACGCCGACTCCCTCCGGCAGCGGCGGGGACATCGGCGGCTTGATCAGTCAGGACATGTTCAACCAGATGCTGAAGCATCGGAACGACGGGAATTGCCCCGGCAAAGGGTTCTACACCTACAACGCGTTCATCGCGGCCGCGAAGTCGTTCGGCGGGTTCGGGACGACGGGCGACACGGACACGAGGAAGCGAGAGATCGCGGCATTTTTGGCTCAGACATCGCACGAAACCACAGGTGTTTTGTCCTCAACTAATCATTTTAGTTTCAAGTCGTTACTTGGGAGTTTGCCTTGCGTTGTTGAAGACGAATTTCATTGGCAAAAACAGACGGGTTTTCCATTGAATTATGCATGGTTCATGCAATCATTGAACAAGTATTTTATAGGTGGATGGGCAAGTGCACCGGACGGTCCATATGCATGGGGATATTGCTTCTTGCAAGAGCAAGGCAATCCTGGAGACTATTGCGTTGCCAACCAACAATGGCCTTGTGCTCCTGGCAAGAAATACTACGGACGTGGTCCTATCCAAATCTCTTAGTAAGATAAATAAAATCAACCTTCAATTTCATTATGTATAGTATTCTCTAAATTCATCGTCACGGTATTTACCTAGACTAAGTCTGCTTATGATTTTCGCTAGTTGTATATAATTATATAGGCATGAATCTGGTCGGTACATGTTTGAATTTAAGAAAGATAGGTTTTCTCGGATTTTGATATATTTGGTTGATGACAATTTTCCCCAGCAACTACAACTACGGCCCGGCGGGGAAAGCCATCAACTACGACCTCCTGAGCAACCCGGACGCGGTCGCGACTGACCCAGTCATCTCGTTCAAGACGGCCCTCTGGTTCTGGATGACAGCACAGTCACCGAAGCCCTCGTGCCACGCCGTCATCACTGGGCAGTGGCAGCCGTCCGCCGCGGACAGCGCGGCGGGGCGGGTCCCGGGCTACGGGGTCATCACCAACATCATCAACGGCGGGATCGAGTGCGGGAAGGGCTCGAACCCGCAGGTGGAGGACCGGATCGGCTTCTACAAGAGATACAACGACTTGCTGAAGGTGGGATACGGCAACAATCTAGACTGCTACAACCAAAGGCCATTTGCCTAGTTCTATTACTAGATCGAGTCATTGCTCACGTAGTGGTGATCAATAAGCTGAGATGTACTCGTCCAGCGTATTAAGCTGCGATTGCTAGGTGTTTATCCACACATGAAGGACTAAATAAAGGATATTGACCTTTCTATTATCTCAATGAAACTTGTCGAAGTTGTGCAGCATGGGCAACTAGAATCACAGTCTCTGTACGTAACGCGAACTTACCAAGAAACTAGAGACCTACGAGGCTTTAAAGTCAAATTTCACCTAGTGAGGACAGGAATCGAAAATGTGATGTTGGCCAATTATTTGAGCCGGGACCATCTAATAAACAGCGAACGCTATTGCGTCAGCAAGCACGCTTGCCGGCTAATGAATGCAGCTCTCGCACAGGCGCTTTAGCAGACCGACAACCCACCTCTGCGATAATTCACAAACATCACATGAAATCCTAGGGATACAAACTTTAGATCACGTGGGAGTGGGGTGTCATGCAAAGGCTACTTCTATCACGAGGATTCTCCTTCTCGTTTTTCTTGTTGAAAACGAGATTAAATTGAAGCCAATGAATTGATAAAGATGTACAGAACGACTTCTTGGTCAACACTGAGGGAAGTCCCTGCGAAGCAAGTTGCGAGTTAAACGGGTCCGTCCATAACGATGTAGGCGACTAGGCGGACCCTGAAGCCAACCCTGCGGCGGACCAAAAGTCGAGTGCAGGGTAGAGACGCTTCGTAGGACTTCAAGTACAGCGCAAATGGCAATTAGCAGCTACACAGAATCTCCACCTGAACCAGTCAATAGCGATTCCATGGCGATGGCATTCTTGAGAAGCTCAACAAAATTGATTGCGAAAAGTTTTTTTACCCATTCTTCGAGAAGCAACAAACTGATATCCCTCCCGCCTTCTCGATAATGACAGTAAGAGAAGAGAGAAAGATCTGCCTTGCATGCTCCATTTATCTGACAGTTGCTACAAAGTTCAGTCTTCTTCAGCTCATATATGGGTACAAGAAACTCCTGCTGCATAAATTTCACCAATTGAAATAAGGCGATCACACACATGGTACATAAAGCGATCGCACACATGGTAAAGGATTCTGGTTTCAACATTCGTCCAAGCAGTATACCATAGGAAATGAGGCACGACATGGCATAAAAGTTTGGATGTAAGCTTTAAAATCTGGGGAAGATTGATAAATAATTCTTGAGACTTCCACCAGAATAACAAAGCATAAAATCTGATAGAGTTTGATCTTGACAAGCAAAACTCGAGAAACAAATGGAACTGCCATTTCTATGCCGTTGCGTCTCATGATAAATAAAATTAATGCCAATGTACATCCAAGAAAAACCCATTATATATGTGTTTCTCCGTAATTTAATCCGTAAGGAAACAAACACCGAAAATGGATCTTCGGCTTTTAATTGAAGGACGGGTTCTGTGGTGATTTGACAGGAAATATCCAAGCGATCATAAAAATCAACGTGGAATTGTATAAACCTAAACCAAACCGGAGTTTGACTCGACGGAAAAGTTTAGGAAGTACTATCGAAACAAACTTCGACGGAATTTGACTCGAGGACGAAGCTTGAAAGAGCGGCGGCACTACGCCGGGATTTGACTCGACGACGAAGCACCGGGGATGAAGATTCATATCGGAGGACGACTCGGCGACGTGAATCTGAGCATTAGAACTACTCCTAAAGAATTAAAGCTTGTAAATTGCAGGAAAATAATGGCCTTGGCCAAATGTAAAGGTACGAGTGCAGGAAATGTAAAGATAAAAGAAAGACAAACTGATAAAGAACGTGAGTTCTGTTGTTGATTCGGGGGCCTCTTTAAAATACAAACTTGGGATATTTATAATCCCGTACAAGCGTTTACAACTTTTAAATTTTAAATAAAAAGTAACTTCCTAACGGTGGTTATTATCTTCCTATTTTTAGGCACTCTCCACGTTTAAATAACCACTCTTATCCATAAGCTTTGTCGGTAAGTTGTCGATGCCAACCCACTATCGGTAAGTTGCGAACTATCGGTAAGTTACCGACGCCAAAGCTCCCGATGCCTATTTCCATGATTACCGACGCCAAAGCTCCCGATGCCTAATGCCTATTTCCATGATTACCGACGCCAAAGCTCCCGATGCCTATTTCTATGATTTTTTACCACTTTTTGGTGTAAACAATATGGCAAAAAAATTGAGAAAACAGTGATAAGATCTCTAAACAAGTAAATGGTTTTGACTTCTCTTCCAGTTCCTGTGCAGTGGGCAGCCGTTCTGGATCATATATACTGCTTCCGGCGCAACAAAAGTGGCATAAATTTCGACAAGCACCTTTGCTGAAAGGATAAACTCTTTCGGGAATACCCCTGCAGATTGCATGAGAATTGCATGAAGAAGCTGGTATATTGCTGGCCAAAGAAGAAATGGGTAGAACAATGACATGAAGAAACTCTCCTCTACCTATATAGCTAAGCTCGGGTCAAATGTAGCATTTCAGTAATATTGGTCTTTCCACAAAAAACGTATTGGAGCCTTATGCCCAATCGTACGGATATGGTCCAGGTCCACCACATGGAGTGGAGTAGTAGTGCCTAGGCCTCGGCACAGGTGCGCCATGCAAATTTGGGTTAGCCCCGTGGCGCTTGGGCTTGCGATCCCCTCTCCGTTCACAGCACATGGCGTTTCTTGAGAAGGGTAAAAATGACCGAGAAAATCCATCTTAAATCGTAAATAAAAATTCGTGAAGTGCTTCGCTAACTTCTTTAACATAGATAAAAATTCGAGTTGCGTATGAGCTCGAGCGAGTGGTCCAAACATGAAATTAATTGTCGATATGTTCTTTTAAAGGGATCGTATCATTAATAATCAACCTTCCAAGCTCTTGAGAAGGGTACTCGAGAATAGGGACTAGGTCAGTATAGTAAGGGACATTAATCCTCTTGATCTAGGGATGAAAATGAGTGGGAAAATTCATCGAATTAAATCGACCATCTTGCGTAAAGTTCTGATATCTAGAGACATCGTATATAATTGAATTAATATCACGAAAAACTTCAAACTGGTACTCCTTTGATAAATTTATTAGAAACCCTAAACTGGTACATTTATGACAACCGGTAAATTTGGATTAATACCACGAAAAATCACAAATCGGTAAACTTGTGATAAACGGAGGGTAAAACCCTAAATTGGTATATCCGTCAACTGTCACGTGTCATGCAACTAAAAAAATTGACGATAAAATTTAACGAAAATTAAATGATGGTAAAATTGTCACAAGTGTACCGGTTTGGAGTTTTTGGTTGTCAAAAAATTAATTTGGGTTAATTTTGTTATGGGTGTACCAGTTTGGGATTTTTCGTGGTATTAACCTTATGTAATTTAAGGAAGTCGTTAAGATTTTGTACCACATAGTTTATGGGACCAAACTGCACATGGGAACAGAAAATGCAGGGTGAGATATTGGATTTCAGCCGGAAGAACGGCCATGTGAAATTTCACTTTGAATCCGACCCCAAAAAAGAAAGAAATTTGCACTTTGAAAATGAAAGGCGATTTGAAATCTGATATGGGCCTAAAAGATCTAATAAGCAGCCGAATGGGTTCATCAATTGCCTGTGCTGCAAAGCTATATAACATTCGTCGAGCTTACTATGGTGGACCGAAATAGCATATCATCTATGAACTTTATCTTTGGGCCAACAAGACCCAAAATTCAATTTTCAATACACATTTGACCAAAAAATTAAGTAAATCTAATCTAATCTAGTCTAATCTAAAGCCTATCCATACTCTGGATTACCTCCCTCACACAAATCTACAGACTATAGCACGATGTAATCCTTAACTTTTTCGCTATTAAGATAAGGTGATGATTTCTTCTTTGGACCAATGTATATAGGGGTGAGCATCGGTCCAGGGTTGACCCTGGATCGACCCTGGACCGACCCAACCCTGTTGGTCTTGGTCCGGTTCCTAGGGGGTCTGGGTCGGTCTTTGGTCCTAGGATCCCTGGACCCTGCACTGTGTGGGTTGGTCCTCGGTCCTGAGAGTTTAGGGTTGGTCCAACCCGGACCAACCCTATATATATATATAATATGTATTTATATAATAATGGTACCAACCCTTGCATTGAATCGGTCTCGGCGCAATACGTTGCCCGAATCTAGGGGTTTTCCGGGTGCCTCCATTTGGATGCCAAAGAAAATAGAATTTCCTGAGGTTTTTCATGAGTCATTTCCGGTTTATAGTAAGCAGATCACCACTTGATTGTGTTTATCTATTTTTTCATAAGCTCTTATGGATATGTTCAATATAGGTTGGTGTTAAATATCTTGGGTGGATGGTTCTTTTTATGTTGGTGTTTAATGTTTATTTCCTATGATGGATTTGTTCCTCATGTAAATAGTTCTATAATGAATAGATGTTGACGGATATTTTCTGTTATGAATAGTTTATGGTAATATTATATTATAATATCTGTCTTATTAATATTATCTGGTTGAGTGAGAGTTCTAAAAGTTTTAGTAACTTTAAAGAACGTAATTTTACCTTAATGATTACATTAACGGTAATTTCACATTAAGTTTTTTGATGATGATTGGGAACATAGTGAACTTTCGAATCTAAAGCCTATGTGAAATTATTCATTAATATAATCAGTTTGTGTAAAATTGATGCATAAATGAGTGGCATTAATAATTCGTGCGTATATGTCTGAAATGTTCAGATACCATGGCTTCAGCATCAAAGAATATAGTTGCTGAACTGAACAAAGGAGAGAAGCTTAACGGTGATAATTATGAAATTTGGCATATGAAATCCAATATGTGCTGGAAGAGCAAGAGGCTCTTGAAGCTCTTAACCTGGTTATGGTAGAGCCTGAAGACGGAAACACTGCACAACATAAGAGAGATAAGGATGCATTTGCTGTATGGAAGAGGAAGAACTCCCTTGCTCGCATCACGTTGCTGAGTAGCATGGAAAATGATGTCATGCGAGAGTTTAGGCGTTTTGAAAATGCTAAGGAGATGTAGGAAGCATTGGCAGCAAGGTTTGGTCATACATCTGTAACCAAGCTTAGACAGCTCACTATAAGATTTGACTCATATAAGAAGCCACATGGTCAGTCCATGAAACAACATCTAAGGAAAATGTCAAACATGATTAATGAGTCGAAGGATGCCGGCCATGTTCTCGACCGATGAGCAAAGCAAGTGCAAGCAAGTGATTCGTTCTTTGCCTCAAAGTTGGGAGCATATGAAGTTGCACCTAACTCACAATGAGAACATCAAAACCTTTGAAGATGCAGTGCGCCACTTAGAGCTAAAGGAGGACCGCCTCCTGGCGGATAAACCAGAAACCGACATCTATTATGCTGGTTCTAGCTCACATGGGGCTTCGAGCTCTAAGCGCAAGCGCGTCGAAAGGTTTATGAAGTGGAAAGGCAAGGGAGCAAGTTCTTCGGGTAAGAAACCAAAATTTAATCAACAAGACAAAGGAAAGCGTTCTTTTGTTAAGAAGATGTCGAGGGTGAAATGCTACAACTGTAGCAAGAAGGGCCACTTCGCTCGTGATTGCGGCGAGCCAAAGAAGGTAAACTCCCCTTGCATTCTTGAGAACTTTGTCTATGTGTCAAATTCTGTATTTTTTACTGAGTCTAATCCTTTGTGGACCGTAGATTCGGGAGCAACAGACCATGTAACGAAGGACAGAGATGCCTTCGTGGAGTTCCGACGGATTCCGACCGGAACGAAATGGATCTATGTAGGGAACAACTCCAAAGCAGAAGTTAAAGGAATTTGCATCTGCCAGTTAATTATGCGTGGTGGACGCACTTTGTTCCTACATGATGTATTATATGCTCCGGAAATTCGTCGGAACTTAGTGTCTGTTTTAGTGTTGATTCGACTTGGTTTTAATTTGATCTTCCATAACAATGGTGTAGACTTGTATTTAGGTACGAGTTATTATGGTTGTGGTTATTTTCTAGATGGTTTTATTGTACTGGATGTTGATTCAGTAAATGTCAATGTTTGTTATTCCCACTTCACGTCTTCTACTTCGTGTGATAATGATGTGAACGTATGGCATGCTAGGCTTGGCCATATAGGCCAACAACGAATGCAAAGATTAGCTAAAGAGGGCTTATTAGGCAATATTGAAAAAGTTGATTTGTCTATTTGCGAGCACTGCCTAGCTGGGAAAACAACAAGGAAACCATTTGGAAAAGGAACAAGAGCTGAATTCCCTTTGCAGTTAATCCATTCTGACATTTGTGGTCCAATGAATGTGAGGGCTAGACATGGGGCTGTTTATTTTATCACATTTATTGATGATTATACTCGATTCGGATATGTCTATTTGATTTCTCATAAATCTGAGGCTTTTAGTTGCTTCAAGATATTTATGAACTTGGTGGAAAATCAATTAAATAAGAAAATAAAAGCATTGAGATCCGATCGAGGTCAAGAATATCTATCTGATGAGTTCAGAAATTTGTGTGATGAAAAGGGAATAGAAAGACAGTTGTCTATTCCCTATACTCCTCAACAAAATGGTGTTGCGGAAAGGAGAAACAGAACCCTACTAGAAATGGTTAGGTCCATGATGGCGCAGGCTAACTTACCAATCACCTTTTGGGGTGACGCTTTATTAACTGCTGCCTACATACTTAACCGTGTGCCTTCTAAATCAGTTATTTCCACTCCGTATGAGTTATGGACAAGTAGAAAACCCGTTTTGAGTTTTCTGAAACCTTGGGGTTGTGCCGCTTATACACATGAATCTTCTCATAAGTATGGGAAATTAGGTCCTAGAGGTAAGAAGAGTATCTTCATAAGGTATTCGGAAACCTCAAAAGGATATGTATTTATAAGTGAGCAAGAAAGTGGGAGTATAACTGAATTTGAATCACGAGATGTCACATTCTTAGAGAATGAATTTCCTAAGAAGGGCGAAATAGGTGAGAACTACTCACTATTTGAAACCTTGGATCCTGATAGTGAAATCGATAAAGTTCGTCCAAGTGGAAGCAATGTGAGAAGTGAGGAATTGAATTCGACTCAATCTCAATTGCAACCTTTTGATGAGACGATTCCGTCATTATCTAATCCGAGTGGGAGCATAATGGAGAATGATATACCACGTGTACAATCTCCCATACGGCGAACAAGTCGCAAAAGTATTCCCCGACGACGTTTTGACATTGAAGGGGAAACTTTCATGATCGCTCCACAAAATGAAGACGAGCCAAGGAATGTAAATGAGGCTTTAAATTGCCCTAACAAAGAAAAATGGATGATTGCAATGAAAGAAGAAATGGAGTCAATGAAGTCAAACCATGTTTGGGAACTGGTTGATCTTCCAGAAGGACGCAAAGCTATTGGGAATAAATGGGTTCTCAAAATAAAACGCAAATCCGATGGCTCAATAGAAAGATATAAGGCTCGCCTAGTGGCGAAAGGTTATAATCAACAGGAAGGAATTGATTATGAAGAAACATTCTCTCCTGTAGTGAGATTTACCTCAATTCGCCTTATTCTGGCAATAGTGACAAGTATGGATCTTGAATTACATTAAATGGATGTAAAGACTGCTTTTCTAAATGGAGAATTAGAAGAAGAAATTTACATGGAACAACCAGTTGGCTTCGTTGTGAAAGGCCAAGAACAAAAAGTATGTCGACTTCTAAGATCGATATATGGCCTTAAGCAGTCTTCGAGACAATGGTATATACGTTTTCATAATGCCATAGTGGCGTTTGATTTTACAATGATTGATGAAGATCATTGCGTGTATATCAAAAGATCCAAAGATCAATTTGTGATTTTATCATTATATGTTGATGATATACTGATTGCCGGAAGCAATATGGAGTTGGTTAATACTATTAAGAGTTGGTTATCGTCCAATTTTGAGATGAAAGATATGGGTGAGGCTGCATATATTCTTGGAGTTAAGATTTCAAGAGATCGTTCCAAGAGATTATTGTCTCTTTCGCAAGAGACTTATATAAATAAAGTTATTGAACGATTTTGTATGCAAGACTGTAAACCCATGGATACTCCTATTGCAAAAGGTGAAGGATTGAGCCATAGGTTGTGTCCTAAGACTCCACAAGAGAAGGAACAAATGAAACGTGTTCCTTATGCTAGTGCTATTGGAAGTTTAATGTACGCTATGATGTGTACAAGACCTGACATATGTTTTGCAGTTGGGATGGTAAGTAGGTACCAATCCAATCCAGGTCAAGCACATTGGAAAGCCGTAAAAAGAATCATGAGGTATCTAAAGGGTACTGCTAATTATTCACTGAGTTATCAAGGCAAGGATCTGCGACTTGAAGGCTACTCAGATGCTGAGTGGGGAGGAGATTTAGATGAAAGGAAATCTACCTCTGGTTTTGTTTACTTACTGAATAATGGCGCCATATCTTGGAGCAGTAAGAAACAAACATGTATAGCATTGTCCACGATGGAAGCTGAGTTCGTGGCGTTGTCAGGAGCAGTACAAGAAGGTGTTTGGCTTAAGAGATTTTTGGATCATTTATGTGTTGCTAAGAATGCTGAAAACTCATTGTTAGTCAATAGTGATAGTCAAGCAGCGATAGCATACACCAAGGATCCGAAATATCATGGCAAGACCAAACATATAGATACCAAGTATAACTTTGTCAAGGATATGGTTGCACGAAAAGATGTGAACTTGCAGTACATATCTACGCATAGAATGATAGCAGATCCTATGACAAAGCCAATTCCAAGAGATGTTTTCTATGGTCATGTAAAATCTCTGGGACTGCGTAGAAAGTGATGTACTGAATATTGTATTTTTCCCTGAGTGTTCACATTTAATGAAGTTGCTCCCTCATTATTAATGCCTATGAATTTAATTTAATATTTATGCATCTTAATGCTTAGTGCATTATATCGAGAAAGTATGTCTGACAGATGAGATTAGCCCACTTACACGGGTAATCGCCTCTATTTACTGTGCGATAAATAGAGATGAGACAATTTTTAGGCTTATTATCTAGGTGATAATCGAGAGCTCAAGCTTAAAATAAAAAAAAATGTTGCCTTAGCAAAGTGCCAAGATGAGGACATAACATTTACTATGTTCGAAAGTAAAATAACCCACATATTTTACTTTATCTGTCTTTGATGCCAGATGTGAGTTCTAATGGATTCTTTAGAGGAGTAGATATGTGAACTCAAGTTTAGACATTAGGTATGTCTGAACTATCATCTGTACGGTATTGAATATAAAGACATACGCTCCACGGGAAAGGAGTTAATACCGTAATACGTATTTCATACTACGTATGCATAAGACGACCGATAAGAGTGGCAAAAGTTTTTGATCTCAACTTTATGCCGTGTGAGACTCTTGAGAATATGAGTTCCTCATTTAGTGCCCTCACGACTCTAACTTATTCTCAAAGTTTCTGTTCAGTGTTCGCTATCTTAGGATGTTGCCAATGGTCATGAATGATTCGATCTAATGGGGCATTTCTAGAAAAGCGAGCTGGACTGAAATAGAGAGATTGAAGGAAAGAGGAAGATCAATTTATTATGATGTCACATTCTATGTTTGTATTCACAGGTCGACCAATTATGATTTTAAGTAAATCATAGTTGTGAATACAATATACGAGATACTAAAAGAGATCAAAGGGGATATAAATGTGACTGACTGATCTAGGGGACTACATACTATATCTACTCGGAAAACGTTGTACCCAATTTTGAGCTGCTATGTATTCCTAACGGATGCATCGCAACGAGCTCTCAAGTATCTTTGGTCGCACGGATTATTTGCTAGTATGAATATTACAAAGAAGAGAGAGTTAATGTTTAGCCCACCATGCGAGTGGGAGATGATGGATTTTCTTTGTGAAGATGGGCCGCCCATGATGGGCTAACCCAGCCCATGAAAGAAAATAATTGCACTTGGCAGTTATTGTCTAGAAACAAATAAGGTGAGAACACACGTAAGAATGGGTGTGCGAGTTGCATTTTTCATCATCAGAAAACTCATTCTCACTAAAGGACAAAGAAGAAGGGGCTTTGTTCAACAATTCAAGAATTGTTCTCTTTGTTCAACAATTCAAGAATTGTTCTCTCTCTCGAGGCTGTGATAAGTGCATTTAATCTGTGGTAAAAGAGGTATGTTCATTTCACGTAATATACTTCGAACGATCGGTGATTCAAGCGTAGAATGGGCACGTTTTTCCGCAATTTTTGTATTATGTTTTAGGAATCTGTTTCCTTCAGCAGGTAAAGAGAGCATTATCAGCTCAGTTTGGAGATTTTGGGAGTCTTTTGAATGTTGTGTCGACTCACTGCAGGAATCGATGACATGGTGAGTGGAAAACCAGTCATATGAAAAATTCAGGTGATAAAGAATCATATGGCGGCACCTGTTTCTCCAAAAATGACACCCAAAGCAAATACAGGGTCAGGTGCTCACCAAATACAGTGAAGTCGGACACGACTTTCTTTTACTCGTATTAAGTTGACATGCCTTTGTGTTTCTGAAATCTACCCCCATCGCGACCTAAAATACGGTCAAATCTACCCAATAATTTTTGAGTGATACTTCAACAACCCACTTTTGAATATATTCGTGGCTAACACCTGAATGCTTTTTTTTTTTTAATATCGTGGGGTAGATTAAGGTGGATTTACAAGATTGATATGCTAAACGAAATGTCTTATTGTAAATGATTAATATCACGAAAACTCTCAATCTGGTACACTTGTAACAAATTTACTCCAAATTAATTTTTTGACCACCTAAAACCTCAAACTGGTACACTTGTGACAAATATACCTTCCATTAATTTCTGTTAAATTTTACCGTCAAATTACTGAGTTGGATAATACGTTACAGTTGACAGGCGTGCCCGTTTAAGGTTTTACCCTCCTTTTATTACAGATATATTAATTTGTGATTTTTCATAGTTTTAATCCAATTTAACAAAAACTAACGGAGGATAAATTTGTTGCAAGTGTACCAGTTTGAGGTTTTTTATTGTCGAAAAATTAATTTGGAGTAAATTTGTCACAGATGTACCAGTTTGAGGTTTTTGGTGGTTAAATAATTAATTTGAGGTAAATTTTTCATAAATATATCGATTTGGGATTTTTCGCGGTATTAATCTTATATTAAATTGTGTTAAAAATGTAATCACAACATGTCACGTCACTTAATATTTTAATTTTTATTGATCTTAGCTACTTATGAATAATGGGTTCACCTGAAAAAAGGGTGAATCTAAAGAGGGTTTACTGGACTTTTCCTAAAAAGAAAAAATATTTATTGGGACGGAGTCTTGTGCCCGATGTGTACGGGCGTGGTCCACCATATGGAGTGAGAAGTGCCTGGGCCTCGACAAGTGTGCGCCATGCGAATTGGGTTGGCCACGTGGCGGCTGGGCTCGCCATCCTCTCCAGCAGGACCAGCACATGGCATGTCCCGCAATCGAAACGCATCCGGCAAAAATGACTGAGAAAATCCACCTTAAATTGTAAATAAATAAAAAAAATTCGGGCTTCGTAGAATACTTCACTAACTTCGTTAACAAGATAAAAACCCAAGTTGTATAAACGGAGCGGGTGGCCCAAACACGAAATTATTTGCCAATATGTTCTTTTAAGAGGGCGATATCATTAGTAATCAACCTCCGAAGCTGTTGAGAAGAGTATTCGAGTAGAATCTTGTCAGGGACTATATATCAATATAGTACGGAGCATTGATCCTCTCGATTCAGGGATGAAAATGAACGGGGAATTTCATCGAATTAAATCGACCATCTTGCGTAAAATTCTAAGATCTAGAGACCATTGTATATAATTTGTGAAAGTCATTAAGATTTACCGTGTAATTTACGGGACGAAACTGCATATGGGAACAAAATGCCGAATGAGATATTGGATTTCAACTAGAAGGACAACCATGTGAAATTGCACTCGGCCAACAGGCATGTGGCCGCTGGCTGAGTAAAGGGATTTGGGGAGCGGGGGGGGGGATGAGCGGAGAGTATCAGGTTCGAGGGTCGATCCCCGTATATACCGATCATATGTATATAGAAGAGAGGAGTCAGGAAAAAAATTGCAGGTGATTTGAATTCTGACATGGATCTAAAGAACTAATATGGCTGCGCATAGCAACCATTTTGTGCCCGGGAACAGATTTTGCTAAGAAATGATTCTTTTTTATTCTGTGTCGAGGAACAATTTCTAAGTATTTGAAGGCATTTGATAACTATCCAAAATTTCTATTCTTAAAATAGAAAAAGAACATAAATGCGTTTGGTAACTATACAAAATTTCTTTTTATTAATAATATTTTTAAATTTTTAAATATTTCTTTCTTTTTTTTTCCTTTTTTTTCTTTTTTTTCCTTGGCTATGGCTGGTCGTCGGCGCCAGCGACCGGCCACAGGCCAAGGCCGGCGAGGGCATCGTGGCCATTGTCGGTCGCTACTGGCGAGGTTGAGCCTCGCCGGCCAAGCGAGGCTCGACCTCGCCGTCGCCATGCCTGGGCGACGGTGAGGTCGGCCTCGCCATGGTCGGCGAGGTCGCTCGGCGACTCCGGCGAGGTAGGCCTCGCCTTGGCGGCGAGGCTTGACCTCGCCGTCGCCGGGGCGGCGAGGGCCGCCTCGCCCTTGCCGGCCTTGGCCGGTCGTTGGCGGCGGGCCGGCGACTGGCAGGAGGCAGACCGAGAAGAAGATGAAGAACAAATAAAAAAGAAAGAAGAAAACTAAGAAGAATCAGAAATGAAAAAATTGTTCTAGAATCAAGAAGCTACTTTTTTTTGCTTCTTGATTCTGTTCCAAAACTGATTCTGGGAACAATTTTTTGTAAATTTGTGCTCGGGCACAAAAATTTTAACAAACGGATTTCTATTCCCAAACTGATTCTGGAAACAAAAAAATAGAAATTTTCACTATTTGGCAAGTTGCCAAACAGGCCCTAAGTGACCGAATAGGTTCATCAATTGCTTATGCAGACCTATGACATTTGTCGAGCTTATCTAGTGGGCCGAAATAGGATCACCTATGAACTTTATATTTGGGCCAACAAGACCCAAAATTCAATTTTCAACACACGTTTGACCAAAAAATAAATAAATCTAATCTAATCCAAAGCCGATCCATACTATGGATTACCTTCCTCACACAAATCTACAGACTATAGCACGATGTGATCCTTGACTTTTCCACTATTAAGATAAGGTGATGATTTCTTCTTTGGACGGATGTATAGACTATATAGCCAACTCGTTCTAATCAATGGCATCGACATTAGGTAGTAGCTAGCTCTGATATAAGATATCTTTGAATCGTCGACTAAGTCCAGGCATGAAAACACGAGACAACACAGATGAGATCTAAGTGTTGAAAAACGGAATAAATAAGTTCGGTAGGAGCTTCGACGGCCTTCATGAATTCGTTCGGCAGAAAGTTTAACAGCTGTTCACAGGATGGTACTCGAGAGACTCGACCGTAATTTAAGTAAACTAAGCCATTCGGGTCAAAAGAATTACACTAAGGGCGCGTTTGATAACGTTTCTACTTCTCTATTTTTCTGTTCTTCCGTTCCCTGGAACAAAAAAAGAACAAAAATCTGTTTGGTAACGCATTTTATTTTTCTATTTCTTAGAATAGAAAAATGGCTAAGAAATAGATTTAGAACAGAAATAAGAAGTAGATTTTTTCTACTTCTTTGTTCCTAGAAACAAAAAAAGAAATAGAAAGGTCCTGTCCTCAAGCCGTGGCCTCAGCTCCTCCTCCATCCTCCGTCGTCTGTAGACCATCTCAAAGCACCGGTTCGGTCCATTCCCAGCGGGAATAATAAAAAAAAATTCATAAAAAAATAAAAAAATTCCAAAAAATTCATAAAAATCAGAAAAATTCTCAGAAAATCCATAAAAATCAGGAAAACTCAGAAAACCCATAAAAATTTACAAAATTTTGAAATTGAAAAAATTAAAAAAAAATTCATAAAAATTTTCTAGAAAATAAAAAGAGACAGACTTTGGGAAAGTAAAAAATTTTAATAAACTTTTCCCCAAAAAAATCAAAAATAAAAAATTCACAAAATGGCTTAGAATAAATTAAAAAATTCCGAAAATTCATTAAAATTAGAAAAATTTCAGAAAAATTTCTAAAAAAATTAGAAAATTAAAAAATTCCAAAAATTCATAAAAATCAGAAAAATTCTCAAAAAATCCATAAAAATCAGAAAAACTCAGAAAACCCATAAAAATTTGCAAAATTCCGAAATTGAAAAAAATTAAAAAAATTTCATAAAAAATTTTCTGGAAAATAAAAAGAAACAGATTTAGGGAAAGTAAAAAATTTTAATAAATTTTACCCCAAATTTTTTTTTGTAAAAATTCACAAAATGGCTTAGAATACATGTGGCCACCCACTTTGAGTGAAATTTAAATTTTTTGAGGTGCCCAAGTGGTATTTTTGAAGATTCCTTAGTTTAGGGATTAAAAGAGGTTTTAAACCTCTAAAAAGGATTAGACAAATCAATAAACCATGCTTATTGATTTTTTTTTACTTATAACTTGTACTTATGGTTAAATAAAAGATATAGATTTGAATGCAAAAAATTGGGAATAGAAATTTTTTTGGTTGTACCAAACGCATTTTTGTTTTTTTTTCTATTCCAGGAATAGAAATTTTGTGCAGTTACCAAATGCATTCTTTTGCTCAAAAACTCATCCGGAAAATAGAAATAAAAAAAACTATTTCTAAAAAGAAATTATTCCCAGAAACAAAAACGTTACCAAATGTGCCCTAATAAGGCCGTCGGTCCGTAGCGTCTCTTCTAAGAAATTAAAGCATCGTGTTAAATCAGTAGTACTCATTACTCGATTGACAATTTCCTCCTCCAATTAAGGCGATAAAAAACCGAGAAAGAGTCCCGCACGATCCGTACTTCCTCGTGGTCTTGAATTGAATTGAATTGAATGGGGGGTTTTTCTTTGACTGAAGGAATTCATGGAATCAAGTCATGGGGTTAAACTCCGTGAGACATACGGCTCGATCTTTATCATCTGCGAACGCTTTCGTCGTGTGAGTTCGATCTTGTTTTCTCGGGAAATAATTTTGGAACCGTAAATGGATTCGTTCGCGTCGAATGTTTACAATTGATGTCCGATCCACATTAAGTTATCGTTGTCTCAAGCGCTCTAGTATGCTCCACTTGTTCACTCGTGTCGGTTTGGGGTGTAGTCAGTTCATCGGGAGGATCGCCCTCCCGACTCGAACCTTATCAAAAGAAACAGGGGTTCCGTTAAAATTATGTCTCGAGTTTGAGCCGTTACGAAATCCGACTAGATCCAAGTTTGATAGCATAAACAGATGCGGCCTTCTTCTCTGTCAAGAAATAAGAAGCAGACGTGCATTCCTTCGACAAAGGGAAGAGCGGCTCGAAGAGGAGACCAAAATGCATGACATTCTTGGCACAGTGATTTTGTGCTGTGAGTTTTACGTTCAATGAATTGTTTATTTATAAACACTTGGGGTTTGCATTTAATGTAGATGTGAGAAACACTAGAGCGTGTTGGCATTCGCAAACTCCGATTCTCCGACTATTAGTGATTATTTACTGTCGGCTCTCTCCGTAAATGTAAGTACCGATACTTGGATCGAACCACGTAAATATTTGGCGTCCCTTATCGTTTCTCGTTTTATTTTTTCAGTGATTTTGCATTCATTAATATTACAACAAGCTCACCAAAGCCAAAGAAATGAAATGACTCAACCACGACTAAAAGGTTTTGCCTCAACTTTTTCTGTGGACGTAAAATCACATAAATTGAACTACATAAATCTGGATTTTCCTATTCGTTTCCACCAATATTTCGCAAATGGAAAGGACCGATGGAGTATACGCCAAAGTTACATCAGAAATATAGATTCTTCACAGATAAATCTATCTAAAACCCTTCGAATTCGAATTGGCTCTAGCATTGTTACTTTGTTCCGGCGAGCTATTTGGAAATTGTAAGTAAGCCATTCGATTGTCCTGAAGTATCACATCACATATATACATTGACAAGAAGTGTCGTACGTGATCCTCCCAAGAAGATTGAACCAGTATTCGCCACCGGCGCGACGAGCGGTGCAGAATGAAAGTTAAATGGTGCACAGCATGGTCAAGCCTCCGCGTATGCACACAAAATGTCAACATTGGATGATTCGAGGAAGACCGTCACTTGCTACTCCTATCGGTCGAGTCTGTTGAAATAGTCCTTCTCTCTTTGTAATATATGGGTTTTTGACCCAGTCAAAAAAAAAAAAGGAAAAAGAAAGTGTTGACTCAGTCAACAAAGGGAGACCGAGAGCTCCCTCGGTAAGAAACAGAGGAAGAAAGAGAAAAAAGGGGAAAGAAGAAGAAGAAGAAAGAAGAGAGAGAGGGTTTGGTGCCAAAAAAAAGGGGAAAGAAGAAGAAGAAGAAAGAAGAGAGAGAGGGTTTGGTGCCAAAGGGGTCTCGCCAAGCCGATTCGACTTCGTAATATAATGCCCAGTAAGTGCTCGCGTCTCTCGTTCGTTCAATCGGAGTATTTTCCGGGTTAGGGCTCATATTTCAGAGTTTTGTGATATTTGCGCTGCGAAGTTCGATTTTTGAGTCGTTGAGCTATGAATATATATAGAATTGATAGTTTAGGGTGTTGCGGGGCCGTGGGATTTTACGGATCTTGATTTGGACTTACGGTTTGCCCAATATGAATTTTTGAAGTTGGCTGCGCAAGGTGAACAGTGCGAGACCAGCGGCTTTTAGGCCGATTTTCGTCGGTTTTCGGCTTGATTTTGGGACGGCCAAGTTGGGGTTCTTATAGTGCTCTGAATGTGCTTTCTACTGACTATAAGCTCACTTGAAATGGGGTTCGGTGGAGGAATTTATGGTGCGATCAAGTTTCGCGTTTAAGCTCCGCGTTGCGGAGGTTTGGATAATCGCTTTGGAGAAGCGATTTGTGGGCGCCTTTGAGTTGTCTTGTTAGCGTTTAAGTGTTGTTTAGCCGTTTCGTAGTTATCGTAGTATTTTACTTAGTTTTGACGTCGATTTTCGTTTAATTGATAGGATTATGAGATCGTCGGTCCGAGTGAGCATCGGTATTTGATTTTTGGGGATTCCAGGTGAGTGGTGCTATCTCTTCTATGAATTGCTAAACTCATGTCTTGAAAGTGGAAGAGACTCGATATATAATGAACTGTGAAAGAACATATTTGTTACATAAAAATATGGATCGAGCATTTACTACTTTTTAGTATTTGAGAATGATTTGAGAATCGTTTTGGAAATGATACATATGTGTATCGCATTCCGAACTAGTTTATGAAATGAGTTCGGAAATGATTCAAGAAATGCTCTACGAAATGTATTTCTGGCAGATGAGCCGTGTTGCGAGAAAGTTAATTGTTTGGTTTATGCGATTGATTTTTTGGATTGGATTTCTGGTATTGGAGGACGTGAGTTTTGTACTCAATATCGCTGTGAACCCATTGAGGGGTTTGGGGGTATGCATACCGAGTCAGGATATCCTTCTGGGCCGAGCCACCGGCTTTGTAGGTGGAGACCCTGCCAAGGGGGGAATCTTGGTAGCCTTGTCACAAGGCTTTGTGTCATGACCATGGTTAGATATTGAGCAATAGATTGGTCGATGGAATGGACCATCGACATGTGATGTTATATAAGATTTATCAATGGAATAGACCATTGATGTGTGATTTGAGATTGGTCAATAGAATGGACCATTGACGTGGTTTTTAATAGAGATTGATCAATGGACTTGACCATTGATGGTTGATTTGATATGGTGGTTTAAACGAGTATTTCTTAATTATATAAAGTCTTGTTGAAATGAAATAACTTTTATATGATTTTATATGTATTTGATATCTTGAGTTTGGCTCCTGAAATTTTGGCATGGCTTTATGTATTCATGCATAGTGGTTGCTCGATCTGCTTAGAAGAGATACGTACTGCTTACTGAGCTGTGGTTGCTCACCCCTCTCTTTCCCCAATCTTTTCAGGTTCTTTTTTTGGTAGCCGATAGAGCGAGAGTGTTGTCGTGGGGATTTTTGGGTGGTTTGAGGCTGTGTCCTTCGGGTGGAAGGACGGCCGTGTCATCCCCCATCCTGGTAGGTTTCAGGGTGTGACACTCTTCCTATAAATACCCACCAACACAAACCTCCGACTCCATCCACAAACACAAACTACCTTAAACACAACACATGATTTCGCAGAAAATGAGGTTAGGGTCATTTATACCGTTGCTCCTCCTGGCCTCGGTGCTCGGAGCCACCACCCAGCAGTGCGGGAGCCAAGCCGGCGAGGCCAAGTGTGTCGGGGGGCTGTGCTGTAGCAAGTTCGGCTACTGCGGAAGCGGTCCTGCCTACTGCGGTGACGGCTTCCAGATCCAATGTACTCCTAGTGGCTTGCCGACTCCCTCTGGCGGCGGCGGGGACATCGGCGGCTTGATCAGTCAGGACCTGTTCAACAAGCTGCTAAAGCATCGGAACGACGGGAATTGCCCCGGCAAAGGGTTCTACACCTACGACGCATTTATCACGGCCGCGAAGTCGTTCGGCGGGTTCGGGACGACGGGCGGCACGGGCACGAGGAAGCGAGAGATTGCAGCATTTTTGGCTCAGACATCGCACGAAACCACAGGTTTGATGACTTTAGTTTCGAGTCATTACTTGGTAGTTGCCTTGCGTTATTGAAGACTATTTCGTTGGCAAAAACAGATAGGGTTCTCCATTGTATAATGCATGGTTCCAACATATTTTTTACCAAGTATTTTATAGGTGGATGGGCAAGTGCACCGGACGGTCCATATGCATGGGGATATTGCTTCTTGCAAGAGCAAGGCAATCCTGGAGACTATTGCGTTGCCAACCAACAATGGCCTTGTGCTCCTGGCAAGAAATACTATGGACGTGGTCCTATCCAAATATCTTAGTAAGTTAAATAAAATCAACCTTTGATTTCAATATGTATAGCAGTCTCTAAATTCATCGTCACAGTACCTACCTAGACCGAGTCTGCTTATGATTTTCGCTCGTTATATATTATTGTATGGGCGCGAATCTGGTCAGTATAGGTTCGGATTTAAGAAAGATTGGTTTTCTTGGATTTTGATATATTTGGTTGATCAAGATTTTCCCCAGCAACTACAACTATGGCCTGGCGGGGAAAGCCATCAACTACGACCTCCTGAGCAACCCGGACGCGGTCGCGACCGACCCGGTCATCTCGTTCAAGACGGCCCTCTGGTTCTGGATGACGCCGCAGTCGCCGAAGCCCTCGTGCCACGCCGTGGTCACCGGCCAATGGCAGCCGTCCGCCGCGGACAGCGTGGCAGGACGGGTCCCGGGCTACGGGGTCATCACCAACATCATCAACGGCGGGATCGAGTGCGGGAAGGGCTCGAACCCGCAGGTGGAGGACCGGATCGGGTTCTACAAGAGATATTGCGACTTGCTAAAGGTGGGATACGGCAACAATCTCGACTGCTACAACCAAAGGCCATTTGCCTAGTTCTATTACTATATCGAGTCATTGCTCACGTAGTGGTGATCAATAAGCTGAGATGTACTCGTCCTGCGTATTAAGCTGCGACTGCTAGGTGTTTGTCCACACATGAAGGACTAAATAGAGGATATTGACCTTTCTATTATCTCAATGAAACTTGCCGAAGTTGTGCAGCATGGGCAACTAGAATCACAGTCTCTGTACGTAATGCGAACTTACCAGGAAACTAGAGACCTATGAGGCTTTAAAGTCAAATTTCACCTAGTGAGGACAGGAATCGAAAATGTGATGTTGGCCAATTATTTGAGCCGGGACCATCTAATAAACAGCGAACGCTATTGCGTCGGCAAGCATGCTTGCCGGCTAATGAATGCAGCTCTCGCGCAGGCGCTTTAGCAGACCGACAAGCCACCTCTGCGATAATTCACAGACATCACATGAAATCCTAGGGATACAAACTTTAGATCACGTAGGAGGGGGGTGTCACGCAAAGGCTACTTCTATCACGAGGATTCTCCTTCTCGTTTTTCTTGTTGAAAACCAGATTAAATTGAAGCCAATGAATTGATAATGATCTACAAAACGACTTCTTGGTCAACACTGAGGGAAGTCCATGCGAAGCAAGTTGCGAGTTAAACGGGTCCGTCCATAACGATGTAGGCGACTAGGCGGACCCTGAAGCCAACCCTGCGGCGGACCAAAAGTTGAGTGCAGAGTAGAAACGCTTTGGAGGACTTCAAGTGCAGCGCAAATGGCAATTAGCAGCTACACAGAATCTCCACCTGAACCAGTCAATAGCGATTCCATGGCGATGGCATTCTTGAGAAGCTCAACAAATTGATTGTGAAAAGTTGTTTTACCCATTCTTCGAGAAACAACAAACTGATATCCCTCCCGCCTTCTCAACAATGACAGTAAGAGAAGAGAGAAAGATCTGCCTTGCATGCTCCATTTATCTGACAGTTGCTACAAAGTTCAGTCTTCTTCAGCTCATATATTGGTACAAGAAACTCCTACTGCATAAATTTCACCAATTGAAATAAGGTGATCACATACATGGTACATAAAGCGATCGCATACATGGTAAAGGATTCTGGTTTCAACATTGGTCCAAGCAGTATACCATGGGAAATGAGGCACTACATGGCATAAAGTTTGGATGTAAGCTTTAAAATCTGGGTAAGATTGATAAATAATTCTTGAGACTTCCACCAGAATAACAAAGCATAAAATCTGATAGAGTTTGATCTTGACAAGCAAAACTTGAGAAACAAATGGAACTGCCATTTCTATGCCATTGCATCTCATGATAAATAAAATTAATGCCAATATACCTCCAAGAAAAACTCATTATATATGGCAAAAAAATTGAGAAAACAGTGATAAGATCTCTAAACAAGTAAATGGTTTTGACTTCTCTTCCAGTTCCTGTGCAGTGGGCAGCTGTTCTAGATCATATATACTGCTTCCGGCCCAACAAAAGTGGCATAAATTTCGGCAAGCACCTTTGCTGAAAGGATAAACTCTTTCGGGAATACCCCTGCAGATTGCATGAGAATTGCATGAAGAAGCTGGTATATTGATGGCCAAAGAAGAAATGGGTAGAACAATGACATGAAGAAACTCTCCTCTACCTATATAGCTAAGCTCGGGTCAAATGTAGCATTTCAGTAATATTGGTCTTTCCACAAAAAACGTATTGGAGCCTTATGCCCAATCGTACGGATATGGTCCAGGTCCACCACATGGAGTGGAGTCGTAGTGCCTAGGCCTCGGCACGGGTGCGCCATGCAAATTTGGGTTAGCCCCGTGGCACTTGGGCTTGCGATCCCCTCTCCGTTCACAGCACATGGCGTTTCTTGAGAAGGGTAAAAATGACCGAGAAAATCCATCTTAAATCGTAAATAAAAATTCGTGAGGTGCTTCACTAACTTCTTTCACGTAGATAAAAATTCGAGTTGCGTATGAGCTCGAGCGAGTGGTCCAAACATGAAATTAATTGTCGATATGTTCTTTTAAAGGGATCGTATCATTAATAATCAACCTTCCACGCTCTTAAGAAAGGTACTCGAGAATAGGGACTAGGTCAGTATAGTAAGGGACATTAATCCTCTCGATCTAGGGATGAAAATGAGCGGGAAATTTCATCGAATTAAATCGACCATCTTGCGTAAAGTTCTGATATCTAGAGACATCGTATATAATTGAATTAATACCACAAAAAACTCCAAACTGATAATCCTATGATAAATTTATTAAAAGTCCTAAACCGGTACATTTATGACAACCGGTAAATTTGGATTAATACCACGAAAAATCACAAATCGGTAAACTTGTGATAAACGGAGGGTAAAACCCTAAATTGGTATATCCGTCAACTGTCACGTGTCATCCAATTAAAAAATTTGACGATAAAATTTAACGAAAATTAAAGAATGGTAAAATTGTTACAAGTGTACCGGTTTGGAGTTTTTGGTTGTCAAAAAATTAACTTGGGTTAATTTTGTTATGGGTGTATCAGTTTGGGGTTTTTCGTGATATTAACCTTATGTAATTTGTGGAAGTCGTTAAGATTTTGTACCACATAGTTTGTGGGACGAAACTGCACGTGGGAACAGAAAATGCGGGGTGCGATATTGGATTTCAGCCGGAAGAACGGCCATGTGAAATTGCACTTTGAATCCGACCCCAAAAATTTGCACTTTGAAAATGAAAGGCGATTTGAAATCTGACATGGGCCTAAAAGATCTAATAAGCAGCCGAATGGGTTCATCAATTGCCTGTGCAGCAGACCTATATAACATTCGTCGAGCTTACTATGGTGGACCGAAATAGCATATCATCTATGAACTTTATCTTTGGGCCAACAAGACCCAAAATTCAATTTTCAATACACATTTGACCAAAAAATTAAGTAAATCTAATCTAATCTAATCTAAAGCCTATCCATACTATGGATTACCTCCCTCACACAAATCTACATACTACAGCACGATGTAATCCTTGACTTTTCCGCTATTAAGATAAGGTGATGATTTCTTCTTTGGAACAATGTATGTAGGGGTGAGCATCGGTCCAAGGTTGACCCTGGATCGACCCTGGACCGGCCTAACCCTGTTGGTCTTGGTCCGGTTCCTAGGGGGTCTGGGTCGGTCTTTGGTCCTGGAATCCCTGGACCCTGCACTGTGTGGGTTGGTCCTCGGTCCCGAGAGTTTAGGGTTGGTCCAACCTGGACCAACCTATATATATATATATATATATGTATTTATATAATATATATTATACTTTATATGCTTTTATCTACTGTAAACCCTGGCGTCTCCTCCTCTGTTCTCTTCTTTCTTATGCAGTTCGGTTTGCCGTGTAAATAGAATGTATAAAGAAAACCAGCTCTACCTTGACCAAAAAAAATAGAAACCCTCTTCGCTCGTCTCTGTCTCATTCGCACGCCATGCCTTCTCGCCTCACTTGGCTCGCCTATGTTCACTCGCCTCGCCACTTGCCTCTCTTTGCTTGCTTCACTCCCCTTGCCGCTCACCTATGTTCACTCGCCTCAACGCTCACCTTGCTCACCTTACGAGCGCAACTCAGTTGGACAAATATACTTTGTTAAGTATTAATTATGTGTATTGTTTATTTTGATTTTATGTGTTCAGAAGTTGAAGCGATCATTTAAGAATGAACAATATATGGGGCCTTCTTCTTTGTCAAGAAATAAGAAGCAGACGTGCATTCCTTTGACAAAGGGAAGAGCGGCTCGAAAAGGAGACCAAAATGCATAACATTCTTGGCACGGTGATTTTGTGCTGTGAGGTTTACATTTAATGAATTGTTTATTTATAAACACTTGGGGCTTGGATTTAATGTAGATGTGAGAAACACTAGAGCGTGTTAGCATTCGCAAACTCCGATTCTCCGACTATTAGTGATTATTTGCTGTCGGCTCTCTCTGTAAATATAGGTATCGATACTCGGATCAAACTACGTAAATATTTGGCGTCCCTTATCGTTTCTCGTTTTATTTTTTTAGTGATTTTGCATTTATTAATATTACAACAAGCTCACCAAAGCCAAAGAAATGAAATGACTCAACCACGACTAAAAGGTTTTGCCTCAACTTTTTCTGTGGACATAAAATCACATAAATTGAATTACATAAATCTGGATTTTCCTATTCGTTTCCACCATTTTTTCGCAAATGGAAAGGACCGATGGAGTATACGCCAAAGTTACATAAGAAATATAGATTCTTCACAGATAGATCTATCTAAAACCTTCGAATTCGAATTGGCTCTAGCATTGTTACTTTGTTCTTGCGAGCTATTTGGAAATTGTAAGTAAGCCGTTCGATTCTCCTGAAGTATCACATCACATATATACATTGACAAGAAGTGTCGTACGCAATCCTCCCAAGAAGATTGAACCAGTATTCGCCACCGGCACGACGAGCGGTGCAGAATGAAAGTTAAATGGTGCACAGCATGGTCAAGCCTCCGCGTATGCACACAAAATGTCAACTTTGGATGATTCGAGGAAGACCGTCACTTGCTACTCCTATCGGTTGAGTCTGTTGAAATAGTCCTTCTCTCTTTGTAATATATGGGTTTTGACCCAGTCAAAATAAAAAAAGGAAAAGGAAAGTGTTGACTCAGTCAACAAAGGGCGACCGAGAGCTCCCTCGGTAAGAAACAGAGGAAGAAAGAGAAAAAGGGAAAAGAAGAAGAAGAAAGAAAGAAGAAGAAGAAGAAAGAAGAGAGAGAGGGTTTGGTGCCAAAGGGGTCTCGCCAAGCCAATTCGACTTCGTAACGCAATGCTCGGTAAGTGCTCGCGTCTCTTGTTCGTTCAATCGGAGTATTTTCCGGGTTATGGCTCATATTTCAGAGTTATGTGATATTTGCGCGGCGAAGTCCGATTTTTGAGTCGTTGAGCTATGAATATATATAGAATTGATAGTTTAGGGTGTTGCGGGACGGTGGGATTTTACGGATCTTGATTTGGACTTACGGTTTGCCCAATATGAATTTTTGAAGTTGGTCGCGCAAGGTGAACAGTGCGAGACCAGCGGCTTTTAGGCCGATTTTCGTCGGTTTTCGGTTCGATTTTGGGACGGCCAAGTTGGGGTTCTTGTAGTGCTCTAAATAGGATTTCTATTGACTATAAGCTCGCTTGAAATGGGGTTCGGTGGAGGAATTTATGATGCGATCAGGTTTCGCGTTCAAGCTCCGCGTTGCGGACGGTTTAGATAATCCTTTTGGAGAAGCGATTTGTGAGCGCTTTTGAGTTGTCTTGTTAGCGTTTAAGCGTTGTTTAGCCGTTTCGTAGTTATCGTAGTATTTTACTTGATTTTGACGTCGATTCTCGTTTAATTGATAGGATTACGATATCGTCGGTCCGAGTAAGCGTCGTTGTTTGATTTTTGGGGATTCCAGGTGAGTGGTTCTATCTCTTCTATGAATTTCTAAACTCATGTCTTGAAAGCGGAAAAGACTCGATATATAATGAACTGTGAAAGAACATATTTGTTGCATAAAAGTATGGATTGAGCATTTACTACTTTTTAGTATTTGAGAATGATTTGGGAATCGTTTTGGAAATGATACATATGTGTATCGCATTATGAACTAGTTTATGAAATGAGTTCGGAAATGATTCAAGAAATGCTCTACGAAATGTATTTCTGGCGGATGAGCCGTGTTGCGAGAAAGTTAATTGTTTGGTTTATGCGATTGATTTTTTGGATTGGATTTCTGGTATTGGAGGACGTGAGTTTTGTGCTCAATATCACTGTGAACCCATTGAGTGGTTTGGGGGTATGCATACCGAGTCAGGATATCCTTCTGGGCCGAGCCACTGGCTTTGTAAGTGGAGACCTTGCCAAGGAGGAAATCTTGGTAGCCTTGTCACAAGGCTTTGTGTCGTGACCATGGTTAGATATTGAGCAATAGATTGATCGATGGAATGGACCATCGACATGTGATGTGATATGAGATTTATCAATGGAATAGACCATTGATGTGTGATTTGAAATTGGTCAATGGAATAGACCATTAACATGGTTTTTAATAGAGATTGATCAATGGACTTGACCATTGATGGTTGATTTGATATGGTGGTTTAAACGAGTATTTCTTAATTGTATGAAGTCTTGTTGAAATGAAATAACTCTTATGTGATTCTATATGTATTTGATATCTTGAGTTTGACTCCTGAAATTCTGGTATGGTTTTATGTATTCATGCATAGTGGTTGCTCGATCTACTTAGAAGAGATACGCACTGCTTACTGAGCTGTGGTTGCTCATCCCTCTCTTTCTCCAATCTTTTCAGGTTCTTTGGTTGGTAGCCGATAGAACGTGAGTGTTGTCGTGGGGATTTCTGGGTGATTTGAGGCTGCATCCTTCAGGTGGAAGGATGGCCTTGTCATCCCCCATCCTGATAGGTTTCGGGGTGTGACACTCTTCCTATAAATACCCACCAACACAAACCTCCGACTCCATCCACAAACACAAACTACCTTAAACACAACACATGATTTCGCAGAAAATGAGGTTAGGGTCATTAATACCGTTGCTCCTCCTGGCCTCGGTGCTCGGAGCCACCGCCCAGCAGTGCGGGAGCCAAACCGGCGGGGCCAAGTGTGCCGGGGGCCTGTGCTGCAGCAAGTTCAGCTACTGCGGCAATGGTCCTGCCTACTGCGATGATGGCTTCCAGATCCAGTGTACTCCTAGTGGCTTGCCGACTCCCACGCCGATGCCGACTCTCCCTCTGGCGGCGGCGGGGACATCGGCGGCTTGATCAGTCAGGACCTGTTCAACAAGATGCTGAAGCATCGGAACGACGGGAATTGCCCCGACAAAGGGTTCTACACCTACGACGCATTTATCATGGCCGTGAAGTCGTTCAGCGGGTTCGGGATGACGGGCGACACGGACATGAGGAAGCAAGAGAGTGCAGCATTTTTGGCTCAGACATCGCACGAAACCGCAGGTTTGATGACTTTAGTTTCGAGTCATTACTTGGTAGTTGCCTTGCGTTATTGAAGACTATTTCGTTGGCAAAAACAGATAGGGTTCTCCATTGTATAATGCATGGTTCCAACATATTTTTTACCAAGTATTTTATAGGTGGATGGGCAAGTGCACCGGACGGTCCATATGCATGGGGATATTGCTTCTTGCAAGAGCAAGGCAATCCTGGAGACTATTGCGTTGCCAACCAACAATGGCCTTGTGCTCCTAGCAAGAAATACTATGGACGTGGTCCTATCCAAATATCTTAGTAAGTTAAATAAAATCAACCTTTGATTTCAATATGTATAGCAGTCTCTAAATTCATCGTCACAGTACCTACCTAGACCGAGTCTGCTTATGATTTTCGCTCGTTATATATTATTGTATGGGCGCGAATCTGGTCAGTATAGGTTCGGATTTAAGAAAGATTGGTTTTCTTGGATTTTGATATATTTGGTTGATCAAGATTTTCCCCAGCAACTACAACTATGGCCTGGCGGGGAAAGCCATCAACTACGACCTCCTGAGCAACCCGGACGCGGTCGCGACCGACCCGGTCATCTCGTTCAAGACGGCCCTCTGGTTCTGGATGACGCCGCAGTCGCCGAAGCCCTCGTGCCACGCCGTGGTCACCGGCCAATGGCAGCCGTCCGCCGCGGACAGCGTGGCGGGACGGGTCCCGGGCTACGGGGTCATCACCAACATCATCAACGGCGGGATCGAGTGCGGGAAGGGCTCGAACCCGCAGGTGGAGGACCGGATCGGGTTCTACAAGAGATACTGCGACTTGCTGAAGGTGGGATATGGCAACAATCTGGACTGCTACAACCAAAGGCCATTTGCTTAGTTCTATTACTAGATCGAAGTCGTTGCTCACGTAGTGGTAATCAACAAGCTGAGATGTACTCGTCCTGCGTATTAAGCTGCGGCTGCTAGGTGTTTGTCCACACATGAAGGACTAAATAGAGGATATTGACCTTTCTATTATCTCAATGAAACTTGCCGAAGTTGTGCAGCATGGGCAACTAGAATCACAGTCTCTGTACGTCACGCGAACTTACCAGGAAACTAGAAACCTATGAGGCTTTAAAGTCAAATTTCACCTAGTGAGGACAGGAATCGAAATTGTGATGTTGGCCAATTATTTGAGCTGGGACCATCTAATAAACGGCAAACGCTATTGCGTCGGCAAGCATGCTTGCCGGCTAATGAATGCAGCTCTCGCGCAGGCGCTTTAGCATACCGACAACCCACCTCTGCGATAATTCACAAACATCACATGAAATCCTAGGGATACAAACTTTAGATCACGTGGGAGGGGGGGTGTCACGCAAAGGCTACTTCTATCACGAGGATTTTCCTTCTCGTTTTTCTTGTTGAAAACCAGATTAAATTGAAGCCAACGAATTGATAAAGATGTACAGAACGACTTCTTGGTCAACACCGAGGGAAGTCCCTGCGAAGCAAGTTGCGAGTTAAACGGGTCCGTCCACAACGATGTAGGCGACTAGGCGGACCCTGAAGCCAACCCTGCGGCGGACCAAAAGTCGAGTGCAGAGTAGAAACGCTTCAGAGGACTTCAAGTGCAGCGCAAATGGCAATTAGCAGCTACACAGAATCTCCACCTGAACCAGTCAACAGCGATTCCCTGGCGATGGCATTCTAGAGTAGCTCAACAAAATTGATTGCGAAAAGTTTTTTTACCCGTTCTTCGAGAAGCAACAAACTGATATCCCTCCCGCCTTCTCGACAATGACAGTAAGAGATGAGAGAAAGATCTGCCTTGCATGCTCCATTTATCTATCAGTTGCTACAAAGTTCAGTCTTCTTCAGCTCATATATTGGTACAAGAAACTCCTACTGCATAAATTTCACCAATTGAAATAAGGCGATCACATACATGGTACATAAAGCGATCGCATACATGGTAAAGGATTCTGGTTTCAACATTCGTCCAAGCAGTATACCATGGGAAATGAGGCACAACATGGCATAAAAGTTTGGATGTAAGCTTTAAAATCTGGGGAAGATTGATAAATAATTCTTGGGACTTCCACCAGAATAACAAAGCATAAATTCTGATAGAGTTTGATCTTGACAAGCAAAACTCGAGAAACAAATGGAATTGCCATTTCTATGCCGTCGCATCTCATGATAAATAAAATTAATGCCACTATACCTCCAAGAAAAACTCATTATATACGGCAAAAAAATTGAGAAAACAGCTATAAAATCTCTAAATAGGTAAATGGTTTTGACTTCTCTTCCAGTTCCTGTGCAGTGGGCAGCCATTCTAGATCATATATACTGCTTCCGGCACAACAAAAGTGGTATAAATTTCGGCAAGCACCTTTGCTGAAAGGATAAACTCTTTCGGGAATACCCCGGCAGATTGCATGAGAATTGCATGAAGAAGCTGTCTCGCCACGTCATCCGTGAGACAGTCCACCCAGCTCGCGACACGTGACCCTCCCTCTGCTCTGTCTCTCCGTCCCTCTTCGCGACCTCGCCCCCTTCGCTCGAAGCTCGACCCCCCATTTTGTCGTCTGCGTCCGACTCAGGTTTAGGGTTTTTCCCCCTCTTTCTCAAAGCGAACGCTCTCCCCTCTCTCTCCGTCTCTCTTCACGACCCCTCTTCACTTCGCTTCACGACCCCTCTTTCTGAGGAATTTCGAGGAACCAAAAGTGCCGGCGTCTCTCTTCGCGACCAAATAAGCAGCGGCCCTCCACCGTCGCCTCGAGGAGCCCATCAGCAACTCCGGCTCGTTGTCTCCGTCCAACGAGCGAAGATCTGCTGGAGGTTAGAGTTTTCCTCCTCTTTCGCGCTTATATTTGTTGGGGTTTGCGGGAATCAACCTATATTTGTTTGGTAATGTTCCGTTTCATGGATCAGTGTTTGTTTAGTTGGCATCTTGACTAGTTACTTTTACTGGATTGAGATTTTTGTTTGCTGGTGGTGTATTCCCTTAGTCAGCTAATTCCGCGTTTTTTGAAATTCAAACGGTCGTTGAGAGGCATGGGTTGAGAGCCAAAATAGAGTGGAGATGTATTAGATGAATGATGAATGAAAACAATAAGTCGTCCATGCATACGTTTGAATATATGTGCAAAAAAGAGAAGGTTGAGCTAGTCTTGTTAATTTTGAACGTTCTGAATGGATTTAAGTTGAGATTAGTATCATCAAATCTGAGTTCACCCATGTGTCTTCTCACCCTTTAGCCAAACACATGTAACCTGTTCGATGAATTTCCTATGAGACCTTGTTATAGATCAGTCCCTGTTATTGTTCAAATCTGAGCATGTATTGATGTACTTTATATACTAGCAATCGTTGCGTTAGCCATTAGGTGAAATTTTTTTTTAATATATTTCATGGTTGTCATGAATGAATCTGAACATGTATTGTTTGCCCTGTTCTATGTTCTTCGTGCGCTATTATGTGATGGCATGGAGTTGATGGATCGACTGTAAATCTGTTGGAGATGTATTAGATGAATGACGAATGAAGACAATAACTCGTCCATGTGTTCATTCGAATAAATGTCCAAAGCTAGGTCTTTTTTTCTCTGGGGTATTTTAGCTTCAGGCTGCAATTGCTTTCTGTATCTTAATAGTCAGTTGCACGTGTTGAGCAATGCTTTAGTCGAGTCAAATGCAGAGTCTGTTGCATGTGCTGAGCGATGGTTATAGAAATTTTGTTTGGGTTTGTAGGGATCGACATAGAAATTCTGTTGCAACATATTCATGATATTTTCACTTAGATGCAAGCATGATGTAAAACATTTATGCTCATGCGATTAGGTTCATTACTTTTTCCTCCCGAACACTCCCGGGGCATCCCGACCAACGGGGCATCCCAACTCCGAGGCATCCCGGCACACACCCGGGGCATCCCGACCTACGGGGCATCTCGACTCCCGAGGCATCCCGAAACACTCCTCGGGGCATCCCGACCAACGGGGCATCTCGACACACGGGCATCGTCACACACCACTAAATGGGCGACGGAATTAATATTATTCTCATGCAAGTCATGACAAGCAAGTATTTGCATGCATAAATCCGCTTTGACCCGTCCCATATCGAGCCATCACGGTTTTTTTGTACTTTAAAGCCATGAAATGCATAATCCGAGCAATTTAAATATGAAACAATACATTTCGAACTCAGAAGCAAACTCAGCTCATAAGCAAATTCGGGTTCAGAAGCAAATTCGAGTCATCAGAAGCAAGTTCAGACTCAGAGGTGGGTTCAGACTCAGAAGCGAATTCAGACTCAGAACCGGGTTCAAACTCAGAAGCAAAATCAGACTCAGAAGCGAATTCAGACTCAGATCCGGGTTCCGACTCAGAAGCAAATTCAGACTCAAAAGCGAATTTAGACTCAGATCCGGGTTTAGACTCAGAAGCGAATTCAGACTCAGAAGCGAATTCAAACTCAGAACGGGGTTCAGACTCAGAAGCAAGTTCAGACTCACAAGGCTAAAGTCTGAAGGTAAAGTTTGAATGGTAAAATCTGAACAGTAAAGTCTGAGCGGTAAAGTCTGAATGGTAAGGTATGAAGGTAAAGTCTGAACATAAGGTCTGAAGGTAAAGTCTGAACAGTTTAAAAAGTATACAAAACCAGATTTTGAGATTAAAAATCTGCCCAGTTTAAAAAATAAACAAAATCATCACTTTGAGTAAAACGATTTTCCATTTTGTTTAAACATACATAAACCAATAAGAAGAATCCAACAATCACCTCAAAATTAACACTTACACGTTCCGATTTAATCGTTTCGCTTGTCGATTATCGCCATACTTTAAGGAAACAAATCGCATCCATTTGAACGTGCACAGAACCAGCAAAATAGATTCAACCATCATCACAACCTCACTATTTCACGTCAAAATAACCTTTCTCAAGCAACCAAGTTACAAGTGCCAAGTAGACTTACTTAGCTTAAACCTAGAGTTTTCACTTACCTTGCACAGAATCTGAACACCCCAAAGGTTAAAACTCTTCCACAGATTTTTGGATCGGTGATGGTGAAAGTAGAAAGTGAAGGAGAGAGTGTGGGTTTGGGTGAAATGATCTTCGGTAATTACCCATACGAAGATGAAAACTGAGAAGTATACAAAGGGGTGGGTAAATTCATTGTATTCACATGTGGCACCTTATGTCTTCATCATGGCCAGGTGGAAGGAATCAATGGCTTAATCGTAGGAGTATTGGCCAAGGAAAATGATTACCCAAGGCTTAGGTGTCTAGCTTAAGGGGACAAATGACATTCGGTCAACTTTTCCCTTAATAACCACGTGAGAGAATAAGAGTCCAGAGGATATTTTGAGAAGATATGTTCCCCCTTTTTCCTTACGGCAATAACATTACTTAACCAAGATTAATCATTAATAATAATAATAATAATAATAATACCCACTAGTTACCAAGGCAACGGTAATTTAATTAACACCGCACTACGATTAACGCATACAACCAAATCCGCGCTTCGCGAAATACGATCCAACGAAAATTCCTACGCGTCCTCACGAATACTAACTCGAAAATAATACTTAGCTTTAAATCTAAATATCATTTTTAACATAGAAAATTTCTAACGTCACAAACATATTATTACGAAATTTCCGGATGTCACAACTCTTCCCCCCTTAAGAAATTTCGTCCTCGAAATTCAGAATTACCTGATCATTCAAAAAGATGTGGATATTTGCTTCGCATATCCTCTTCGCTCTCCCATGTTGCTTCTTCCATGTCATGATATTGCCACAAGACCTTGACCAACGAAATGGTCTTGTTTCTCAGAACTTGTTCTCTTCTATCCAAGATCCGTACTGGTTTCTCCACATAGGTTATTCTTTCGTCTACCTCGATCGTCTCAAAATCCAATACATGAGTAGGGTCTGATTCATATTTCCTCAACATAGACACATGGAAAACATCGTGAATATTAGAAAGTCTGGGTGGCAATGCCAATCTATAGGCCAAATCACCAATCTTCTCAAGAATTTCAAAAGGCCCTATAAACCTTGGACTCAGCTTGCCTTTCTTTCCAAATCGTGATACACCTTTCATCGGTGACACCTTTAAGAATACATGGTCACTAACATTGAATTCCAATGGTCTTCTACGTTTATCCGCATAACTCTTTTGTCGACTTTGAGCAGTTTTAAGTCAATCCCGAATCACTTTTACAACGTCTGAAGTGATTCGTACTAACTCTGATCCCGTTAATTTCCTTTCGCCAACTTCACTCCAACAAATAGGAGTTCTACAGGCTCTCCCATACAATGCTTCGAAAGGAGCCATGCCGATACTTTGCTGAAAACTATTATTGTAAGCGAACTCCACCAAATGTAAATGTTCATTCCAACTGCCTTTAAAGTCAATTATACAAGCTCACAGCATATCTTCCAATGTCTGGATAGTTCGTTCTAATTGACCATCAATTTGGGGATGAAGAGCAGTACTATATTGGAGTTTAGTTCCCAATGCAGTTTGGAGACTTCGCCAAAAGTTCGCAGTGAACCTTGGGTCTCGATCTGACATGATAGTTACAGGTACTCCATGCAGTCGAACTATTTGTTGGACATACAGCTCCGCATATTTTTCCAATGTATAGTCTACTCGCACCGCAAGGAAATGAGCAGATTTCATCATACGATCCACTATCACCCAGATGGAATTATGGCCTTTCGATGTCATTGGCAATCCTTGAACAAAGTCCATCGTCACATGCTCCCATTTCCACTCAGGTATTTCTAACGGTTTCAACATTCCACCCGGCTTATGATGTTCTGCTTTCACTTGTTGGCATGTCAAACATCTCGAGACATGTTTGGCAATATCCATCTTCATTCCATTCCACCAAAAATGTTGACGGAGGTTTTGATACCTTTTTGTGCTTCCTGGATGCACACTGTAATTACTTCAATGTGCTTCTGACAAAATTTCATTCCTTAAATCATTGTCATTAGGCACACAAAGTTGTCCATGAAATTTTAGAACTCCATCTTCTGATACCTGAAAGTCTGGCATTTTCCCTTCTAAAGTCTCTTCCCTGACTTTTGAAATCTCAAGATCGGTTTGTTGTAGGATCTTGACTCTTTGCACAATCTCAGGTTCAATTCTAAGAGTAGCTATCACATTTGAAAGACTACTCATATCAAATATAAATTCAGAATCTCGAGCCGCTTCAAGCAAGGTCCATTCCTTAATCATCATCTGGGCAACCATTTGGGTAGACTTTCGGCTAAGAGCATCCGCGACTTTATTCGCCTTTCCGGGATGATATAAGATTTCGCAATCATAATCCTTTAACAACTCTATCCAACGTCTTTGTCTCATATTCAATTCTTTTTGGGAGAATAGGTATTTCAGACTCTTGTGGTCTGTATAAATTTCGAACTTTTCCCCATATAAATAATGTCTCCATATTTTCAAATCGAATACAATTGCGGCAAGTTCTAAGTCATGAGTCGGATAATTTAACTCATATGGTTTCAACTGTCTTGATGCATAAGCAACTACTCTTCCATGTTGCATCAAAACACAACCAAGCCCCTTATAAGATGCGTCACTATAAATTACGAAACCTCCGGATCCTGCCGGTATCGTCAATATTGGAGCCGTAGTCAATCTTCTTTTAAGTTCTTGAAAACTTTGCTCACATTCTGTTGACCATTCAAACTTCACTTCCTTCCTTGTCAATTTAGTCAATGGAGCCGCAAGGCGAGAAAATCCTTCGACAAATCTTCGATAATATCCGGCTAGACCCAAGAAACTTCGAATCTCTGTTATTATTGTCGGTCTTGACCAATTTATTACTGACTCAACCTTCAATGGGTCCACCGATATTCCTTCACCGGTTACTACATGACCCAAAAATACCACATGATTCAACCAGAATTCACACTTGCTAAATTTCACATATAACTTGTGTTTGCGAAGTGTTTGAAGCACAAGTCTCAGATGTTGTTCATGCTCCTCTTGTTCTTTTGAGTATATAAGGATATCATCGATGAACACTATTACGAATGGATCCAAAAACGGCTTAAATACTCTATTCATTAAATCCATGAATGCGGCTGGTGCATTAGTTAAACCAAAAGGCATAACTAAGAACTCGTAATGTCCATATCGAGTTCGAAAAGCCGTCTTAGGAATATCTTCCTCCTTAATTCGCAATTGATGATACCCTGACCTTAAATCGATCTTGGAGAATACTGACGCCCCTTGCAGCTGATCAAATAAGTCATCGATCCTCGGTAGCGGATACTTATTATTGATCGTGACTTGGTTTAGTTGTCGATAATCGATGCAAAGGCGCATTGACCCATCTTTCTTCTTTACAAATAATACCGGTGCACCCCAAGGTGATGCACTAGGTCGAATAAAACCTTTGTCAAGTAATTCTTGTAGCTGCACTTTTAATTCCTTTAGCTCCGTTAATGCCATCCGATAAGGAACTTTGGAAATAGGATCTATTCCCGGAGCTAATTCAATGACAAATTCGATCTCACGCTCTGGTGGTAACCCTGGTAATTCTTCTGGGAATATGTCAGGAAATTCTTGAACTACGGGGATTTCTTCAAGTTTCATTTCTTCCCTTGACTGATCCCCTACAAACGCCAAGTATCCTTGACAACCATTGTCAAGAAGACGATGTGCCTCGAGCGTAGAGATAAGCGGCATTGAAGGATTTGCTCCATTTCCAAAGAATTCGAAACTAGGACAATTAGGGGGATTAAATTGGATTATCTTCCGATAGCAGTCCACGTTGGCTCGTTGCTTACGAAGCCAATCCATCCCCAGAATAACATCGAAGTCGTACATAGCCAATATGATCAAATCTACTATTTGATCATGTCCACTTATAGTGATCTTACAATCTTTACATATCAATGTGGACATAATTGTATCTCTTAACGGTGTAGAAATACAAAGGGATATTTCGAGCAGTCTAGGACTTAATCTAATCAATTTCACGAATCGTGCAAATATGAATGAATGTGTGGCACCCGTATCAAATAATGTATAAGCATTCTTGTTGCTCACAGAGATGATACCTGATATAACTGTCTTGGAGGCTTCAGCTTCCTCCTGTGTGACTGCGTAAACTCGACCTTGAGCTAGTGGCCTCGGGGAATTTCCCTGTTGCGAGATCTTGTTTTGAGATGACTGCTGTAGTTGTCGTGGAGGCGTGATACGTTGTTGCTTCATTACTGGACAATCTCTTAATATGTGACCTCGCTGTCCACACCAATAACACTCCTTTAAAGTTGGGCATGGCGTACCTTCATGTCGCTCGCCACAAGTGCGACATATATTATTAGGAGATTGCATATGCATCGCCGGTCGATTGTTCTGTGTGAATCCAAAACTTCCAACATTGTTCCTTTTATTTGGAACAAAAGGCCGTTTTCCAGTTTGCATGGGCCTCTTGTCACGATGAACATTAGGTTGGAAAGTTTGGCGATTGGGTCGTGCTTGGAAAGTCAATGTTGTCTCCACTAACTCCGCCAAATCGTTTTCTACAAGTTGTGCGCGTTCGTACAACTCATTATAATCCTTCAAATTCATGGGAACTAGCTTACTTCTGATATCTGGTCTCAAGCCGTCTCGAAATCTCTTAGCTTTGTCTTCCTCGTCTTCAACCAACCTGGGGGCGAACCTTGAAAGTTTTGCAAACTTGGCTTCATACTGGTCCACAGTCAAGTCATTTTGTTTCAGTTGCATAAACTCCATCACCTTTTTATCCCGGGCACAATCCGAGAAGTATTTCCCGAAAAATGCCTTGACAAAAACGCCCCAAGTTTCATTAATGCCGGTTGGAAACATGGTCCCCTTGGATGCCTTCCACCAGTGTCTGGCATTTCCTTGGAGTTGGTATTCTGCGAGGGCTATTTGGTCAACATCATTACAGTCTAGTAGATCGAATATCTTCTCCATCCCGTCAATCCACGCTTCTGCCTCTTTAGGATTTCCAGTTCCAGCAAACCGTGGTGGTTTCAGTTTCAAAAATTGTTCGACCAGACCTTGTAAACGACGTTCGCCATTGCCAGAGCCAGAGGCAGCTCGTTGTAGTTCCTGCTTCTCCATTAGACTTCTGACATTGGCAAGCACTTGAAGGATTCCTTACAATCGAGGATCCTTTTCTGCGTTGCTATCCGAACTCATCTTGCGATACCTACATATATTGCTTACTTAGCCACTAACTAATAAGTAACAGAAGTTACTGGTAGCGCAAATTCTAAGCGCACCTTATCACTCCATGGGTAAAACCTGCTCTGATACCAAACAGGCTGTGACGCCCCAGCACGTCACACGCGACACGTACCAATTAATATTATTAATAAATTGGCCAGCGCAAAATAAAGACTAAACATGAATATCACACAAATTTAGTCAAACTACTTTTTCTTCTCATTAATAAACCCTTGTCAGATTTACAACCCAGACAAAGCATCATATAAGTACAAAAAAAATAAAAACTGGGTAGGTCGGGGTTGCCTATCTCCAACTAGATCCTACATCCAAAAGTCTGCCTAAAGCCCGAAGCTGTCACGGGTCGATCACTTCGCCCTCCGCTGTGGAACCATCATCGTCTAGGTCAAAGCCCCTCAACGGGCCAATCAACTCGCCCTCCAAGTTGAAATACCAAGCAACAAAAAGATAAGGAACCCATTCCGGAAGCCCCACATCAACCCATATTGTAGAGCTACACTTAATATATACGGCGTCAGACTCCGGCGCAAACACATCCTCATAAATAGCGTCAAAATAAACGGGAACTCCAAAACGTAGGGGCTGTGGAACATCCATCCTACATGTCTGAAAAATAATGGGATGAGCCGAAGCCCAGCAAATGAAATCTCTAGTTTTAAGTTAGGAAAATCAGCTTACCACTTCACCTGGCATAAGCACATACGCATGCATAGCAAACGATATGCATAGAACTTGAATGCAAGTTATACCTTTTCCGTCTGGATGTGCCACAAAATCTGAATAATGCAACATATCATGATATTTTCACTCAGATGCAAGCATGATGTAAAACATTTATGCTCATGCGATTAGGTTCATTACTTCTTCCTCCCAAACACTCCCGGGGCATCCCGACCAACGGGGCATCCCAACTCCGAGACATCCCGGCACACACCCGGGGCATCCCGACCTACGGGGCATCTCGACTCTCGAGGCATCCCGAAACACTCCCCGGGGCATCCCGACCAACGGGGCATCCTGACACACGGGGCATCGTCACACACCACTAAATGGGCGACGGAATTAATATTACTCTCATGCAAGTCATGACAACCAAGTATTTGCATGAATAAATCCGCTTTGACCCATCCCATACCGAGTCATCACGGGTTTTTTTGTACTTTAAAGTCATGAAATGCATCATCCGAGCAATTTAAATATGAAACAATACATTTTGAACTCAGAAGCAAACTCAGCTCATAAGCAAATTCGAGTCATCAGAAGCAAGTTCAGACTCAAAGGTGGGTTCAGACTCAGAACCGAGTTCAGACTCAGAAGCGAATTCAGACTCAGATCCGGGTTCAGACTCAGAAGCAAATTCAGACTCATATGCGAATTCAGACTCAGAAGCAAATTCAGACTCAAAAGCGAATTCAGACTCGGATCCGGGTTTAGACTCAAAAGCGAATTCAAACTCAGAACCGGGTTCAGACTCAGAAGCAAGTTCAGACTCACAAGGCTAAAGTCTGAAGGTAAAGTTTGAATGGTAAAGTCTGAACAGTAAAGTCTGAGCGATAAAGTCTGAGTGGTAAGGTATGAAGGTAAAGTCTGAACATAAGGTCTGAAGGTAAAGTCTAAACAGTTTAAAAAGTATACAGAACCAGATTTTGAGATTAAAAATCTGCCCAGTTTAAAAAATAAACAAAATCATCACTTTGAGTAAAACGATTTTCCATTTTGTTTAAACATACATAAACCAATAAGAAGAATCCAACAATCACCTCAAAATTAACACTTACACGTTCCGATTTAATCGTTTCGCTTGTCGATTATCGCCATACTTTAAGGAAACAAATCACATCCATTTGAACGTGCACAGAACCAGCAAAACATATTCAACCATCATCACAACCTCACTATTTCACATCAAAATAACCTTTCTCAAGCAACCAAGTTACAAGTGCCAAGTAGATTTACTTAGCTTAAATCTAGAGTTTTCACTTACCTTGTGCAGAATCTGAACACCCCAAAGGTTAAAACTCTTCAGCAGATTTTTGGATCGGTGATGGTGAGAGTAGAAAGTGAAGGAGAGAGTGTGAGTTTGGGTGAAATGATCTTCGGTAATTACCCATACGAAGATGAAAACTGAGAAGTATACGAAGGGGTGGGTAAATTCATTGTATTCACATGTGGCACCTTATCTCTTCATCATGGCCAGGTGGAAGGAATCAGTGGCTTAATCGTACGAGTATTAGCCAAGGAAAATGATTACCCAAGGTTTAGGTGTCTAGCTTAAGGGGACAAATGGCATTCGGTCAACTTTTCCCTTAATAACCACGTGAGAGAAGAAGAGTCCAAAGGATATTTTGAGAAGATATCTTCCCCCTTTTTTCTTACGGCAATAACATTACTTAACCAAGATTAATCATTAATAATAATAATAATACCCACTAGTTACCAAGGCAACGGTAATTTAATTAACACCGCACTACGATTAACGCATACGACCACATCTAAAAATTAAACATGTCGGACTCGGTACGATTACGTTTCCGAATCCGCGCTTCGCGAAATACGATCCAACAAAAATTCCTACGCGTCCTCACGAATACTAACTCGAAAATAATACTTAGCTTTAAATCTAAATATCATTTTTAACATAGAAAATTTCTAACGTCACAAACATATTATTATGAAATTTCCGGATGTCACAACTTTACTTTTTACTCGTTCTTTCATTACTATCTTTGATGAATTGATTGTGATTCCTTTATATTGCTTTTCTCAGTTGTGATTTGTTTGTTTTAGTTGAGTGGTTAGGTTAAATTACAAAAAATAAAACATGGCATGGACACGTAGCAGACGAAAACTTTAGTATTCATAACTTGGTAAAAATATTGTGTGGACACTTTAGTTGACAAATAATTAAGTCGAGGTACCAAAAGGGCACTAGTTAGATTAATTAGTGTAATCAAGTCTTTGATCCTAGATCTCTAGTTGTGTAGGAAGTTAGGTGTTCTCTCATACCTCACTTGGTTTCTAGCCTTCAATAGGCTAAAGGCGATTTCCTCATATAGGACTTTCATAGGTTAATCGGATTAAAATGAATTTGCCAACATTGTGGAAGGTAAGGGTTTGGGAGAACCCATGCCGATTGAGGATTGTTGGTGCTCAACTAGACATTACCTCTAAGCCCGTCATCTCTTGGCACGACATTGTTAAATGTAATTTGATTTGTCTAGTAGAGAACTCAATCATGCGATATGATGTTTGCATGGCGACAATGAAAATGAGATTTTTCACGGTCGATGTACGACGCAAAATATTATGCTTCACTATCCAAATTACAACTTGACGAAAAAGAAAGATTCCAATTCTTTTAGAAAAAAAAGCGCACACGGAACGTTCCCATTTGATGCCATTTGACTGTGCAAATGTTGTGGAACTAGTAATCAAGGCCAGTTCAATTCGAGAAAATGTTTTCTAGTTTTTATTTTTGTTGAAAACATGAGAAAATGTTTTGGAGCTTTCACAATGGAATAATTAATGCTCTTTTGGTTGCTGGAAAATGCAAAGCGGGAACAAAAGACATTGTCTATTCTATGTGCATCTTCTTCTTCAAGGTATACTATTTACTAGTTTCTTAGTGGCGCGGATATGCATGTCTATATGCATATTTTCGAATCATTAGTATTCCATTAAAATGAGATGTTATGGAGGAGAAAAAAAGATGAGATTCGTGTAATGGCAATATTTTATTTTTTCACAGAAGAATATCATACTTTTTGAAGACTTGAGATTAATTTGTGGTATTCCATTATTATGACCACAATTCAAGGGTCTTAATGGTTTCATCTCCAAAAAGATAGCACGATCTTTGATTCCTTTTCATGAATCAGATAGAGCCCCGAAGGCATGGTCTGTAATGGAAGATGGTCGAGGTCTTGATGACCTGAATATTTGGTGACATCTTAGCAACTTGTTGATGACCTGAATAGTGGCAACTTTCACATTTAGGATTTTCATAGGTTAATCGAATTAAAATGAATTTCCTAACGTCACAGGAGATAAGGGTTTGGGAGAATTCATGCCAATTGAAGACCAATGGTGCTCAACTCGACATTACCTCTGAACCTGTCATCTTCTGGACCGCCGTCATGGTCACAACATTGTTAAATGCAATTTGATTTGTCTAGTAGAGAACTCCATCATGTGATATGATGTTTGCATGGTGAAAATGAAAATGAGATTTTTCACGGTCAATGTACAGTGCTAAATATTTGACTGTGCGCAAAATATTTGACTTCACTATCCAAATGACAACTTGACGAAAAAGAAAGATTCCATTTCTTTTATAAAAGAAAGCGTGCACCAAACGTTTCGATTTGATGCCATTTTACTGTGCAAATGTTGTGGAAGTAGCAATCAAGGCCGGCTCAGTTCATGAAAATGTTTACCAGTTTTTATTTTCATTGACAACATGAGAAAACAAAGCTTGTGCCTTTAGATTTTTTGTTTTCTTGTAAATGTCGTGTTTGATTCGTAGAAATAAATGTTCTCAATATAAGTGAACATATAGTGAAAATGTTGTTTTTAGAAGCAACTTTTAATATACGAAAAAAATTGTTTTCAGTGCGGTCTTTATTTGATAATTGAATTGGTCTTCTTTACCAAACATCCAAACAAACCTGAGGAACTGATTCCATTAGTGTAACAAAAAACTGAACTAATATGCGTTTTCAGAAAAGATTTTTCTTTTTTGGACTCAGAAAAAGGAAAAAAAAATGGAAATATAAGTTGCTTGTTTCTAAAAAGGTTCAAATTATCAATAGCCAAAAAAAGGAAGGAATTATTCCGAAAGTGTCATCTGACGATGACTTGCCACATACGTGTAAAGAAAAGGATGAGAATTATATTTTGCCAACCGAAAGATCTGATTCTTGTATAAAGGAGTCACGACAACGTTCGTATGGAGCTTTCACAATGGAATAACTAATGCTTTTTAGGTTGCCGGAAAATGCAAAGCGTGAAAAAGGACATTGTCTGTTCTAGGCGCATCTTCTTCTTCTTCATGGTGTACTATTTACTAGTTACTTAGCCCGCGCTTTCCGCGGGCATGCATTGTCTCTATGCATATTTTCGGTAGTATTCCATTAATATGAGATGCCATGTAAGATAAAAAAAAAATGCGCTTGTCCAATGGCAATATTTTATATTTCTATAGAAAAATATCATACTTTTTGAGGCATAAGATTAATATGTGGTATTCCATTGATATGAGCACAATTCGGGGGCTTGGGAAAAGTGTCAGAAAAGTTTTAAACATTTTGCATTCGTGTCAATTAAATCCTAAACTTTTTGTCTTTGTGCTAATTCAATCTTTTTGACTAATTTTGACCCGATATTGCTGATGTGGACGTCGGGCACATAGCTTACGTGGCACCTCCTCCGGCGCTGACATAGATAATTTGTAATGATATTTTAATATTTTTTTGATTTTTTTTTTCCTTTCTTCTACCTTTGGTCGATGGCCGGCTGCCCAGGTGAGGCCGCCGTCGCCCATAACAGGCAAAGCCCAACCGACCCTCACCTAGGCAAGGGCGTTCCCTGGCGAGGGCGTTCCCTGGCGAGGGCAAGCAAGGCTCGGCGAGGCCAACCCTCGCCTAGGCAAGAGTGAGCCTCGGCGAGGGCTCCCCTCTCCAGATCTAGCAAGGCTAGCTCTAACCTAGGCCACGGCAGCCTCGCCTTGTTGCCTGCGCCCGGGTGACGCTCGATGAGGCCGCCATTGCCCAGTCGAGGGCCGGCCTCGCCAGATTTGGCGAGGGGAGCCCTCGCTAGGTTATGCCCTCGCCCAAGCGAGGGTTGGTCGAGTCTCACCTGTGGCGAGCGACAACGGCCTTGTTTGGGCAAGGCCAAGTGGCCGGCCATGGCCGGTGGCTGGTGGCTGGTGTCTGGTCACCAGCCAAAGCTAGAAGAAAGGAAAAAAAAAAGAAAAAAAAGGAAAAAAATCAGAATAATAATAATTTTTTTTAAAAATATATCAAAATATTATTACAAATTGTCCACGTTAGCGCCGACGGTGCGACGTAGACCGGTTGGCATTCACGTCAGCAATATCCAGCCAAAATTAGCCGGAAGGACTGTATTGGCACAAAGGCCAAAAGTTTAGGACTCAATTGGTATCAAAAAAATGTTTAAGACTAAATTGACACCAATACAAAAGGTTTAAGACTTTTCTGACACTTTTCCCGAGGGGCTTAATGGCTTCATCTCCAATAAGATAGCACGGTATTTGACACCTTTTCACGAACCAGATAGGGCCTTGAGGGCTTGGTCTCCAATTGAATATGGTTGAGGTGTTGATGACCTGAACATTTGGTGAGTTCTTGATGACAAAAAATTTGATTGGGGTCGTGATGACCTAATTCCGATAGGTTTTTGCCTTTTTTGAAGTTCTTTAATTATCAGGAACTTCTTCATACCAAATCTACAAAATTTAAAGTCTCCATCTTTTCTTCCCAAATTGAATTGAGGACCCTCCTATTTATAGAGAATTTTTACCAATATTTACTTTGATCTAATTAAATATCCAATCCATCCTGAATTTGATATGGATAAAATTCAATCAACCAATATCTTAACTCAAGTTTAATTGTTCTGCTCATGACTACATATCCTAATTTGATTGGACAATTACACTTGCAAAAATGAATTGCGGAACAACAAAATATTTATGTAGAATTTGGTAATTGGCTCATGATTTCGCTGTTTATAAGTACATTAAAGAAACTACGTCCAAAGTAAGCCACGTTAGTGAAGAGTATAATATTAAACACTTTCTATAATATATATTTCCAGATATAAAATTCAAAACGGCTACAATAACGATATACTTTCTCATTATGCAATTTCTAGCATTTATATTCAACATATATATAATATAAAAATTGGGAAACGATTAAGTATGATTAAAAAAAATTTCTCTGCTTTATCTTTTTGTCAAGTTCAAACCCAATAAGAGATAAAAATCTTCATATAATTTACTTTAATCTAACTTCTAGAAATTTAAATCCAATAAGAGATATATACCTTACTGAGTACTTTTGCTCGTCCCAAGGATATAGATTTTCCATTGTGATTTTATGCAAGACCGGCCTACTCAAATACTTAAATGCTTGGTAAATCACTTTGCAATATAATGTTATTGAGCTTAGCCATTGGTAGAGAAGGTGCTTAAATAGATCCCGCCAATGAGTGCCATGATCAACACATCTACCATATGATTTTTCAAATCAAACTATTAATCTTCCTCCTTGCCATTTCTCTAATTTTTGCTCGGACAGAATTTTGTAGCTGAAAGGAGTTTTTTTTTTTTTTTGGTAAGGGCTTGTAGCTGAAAGGAGTTGGTTTGGCTTTTCGAGTAAAAGTTTGATATTTTTTTCAAATTCCAAAAAAAAATAAAAGAGTTATTTGATTATTTGAATAACTTCGTTTTTCGAATTTTTCGGGCGTCTATCTTTTGTATATTAGCTTTTTCAAAATAGATTTCAAATGAGAATTAAAAAAAAGACAAGGAAGAAGGTGGAGGACAGGTGTTACTGGAGTATTCAGTCTTGAAAGAAATTCTTCCCAGTTTTTGGCCACAAACACGTTGTACAAGAGCCCCTTTTTTTTTTTTCTTGAATTCAAAGTGTGTCTCCTTTGAAAAGCAAAGAATAAAGTTTCATATTCCAAAGCTAATGGTGGAATAAAGTACCGGATTATCTCTTTAGGCCGTTCATTACAACTTATTCTAAATTTTTCGTGATCGTCAAATCCTTGTGAAAAGAATAATTATGCGGTGAAAAATTCAAACTCCATAGTTAGGCGGTGAAAACGAGACAATGTGCATGTAAACCATATACGAAATGATCGATTGATAATTGGACCAAAGAGAAAATGGCTCGAGGCTCTAAACCCATATTAAGGGATATTCGATACAAAAGCTGAAATTGCTATGTATGGAAAAGAAAAACATGTAAGCAGAGACTTATTGAAATTACATATTCAATCGATCATTGATGCAATCGGCAAATTCATACCGTAGATGAAAGAGTTACTTTTGCTAAGACTAGTGTATTTGTTGACACCTTAATTTTGCTGTCGATAAAAAAAAAACCAAAAATGAAAAAAAAAATTGAATTGATAAAGCTCTACTTAGGCCCAATATTTCTAATCCAAATAGCACTGGTCCCCTTAATTTTCAATCTGGGCTGACCGATTAATTCTTAGGTTTAACCCTGTCATTACATTGCCGCCTCGAGTCTCCCCTGTTCTGCTCTGTTCTTTGGCTGTGAAACTCGAAGGGCCTCGTTCCCAGTTGAAATCTCGTCGCTGGCTCGAATCTCCACAGGCGAAGCACCCTGAAATTTTCTCTTGTCGCTTCGGCTGGAAATCGCGACCAAGAGCAGGTCCTCCGCGTTAAGCTCTTCCGCCACTGTGTTGGCGTCCTTCATTCGGCCCTGTTCTATGGCTGAGAAGCACGAGGTGGCTAGTTCCTGCTCATAGTTCCGTCAGCGTCGATTTCACTCGACAAAGATTGACGAAGTTCCCGTGGTTGATTCCATCACTAATCACAGCTCTGTCTCCACTTGTTAACCAGGTAACCTCAGCCTCTTTGCTTTTTTCCAGTTCTGAGTCCGAGACACGAGAATAGGCGTATTAGAAAATCACTTAGAATCATGGCTAATTTTTTTATGATTTAACCTGTTATCGTAGTTGATGTATCGATTTTGGATGAGAAAATCACAGTACTTGCATGTCCATGCTTGGTACTCAATAACGCACACGATTTGCTTGACAAAATGCTTCACAGATATGACTTGGTAACGAGACGTCCTGTTGCTGCTAAATGAGTACCTTCGTGTTGGCATATCTCTAGCGTTATTTTGGCGTTGCGTATGTCCTGATGCCGCGGAAAAGATGCTGCTGAAATATGCTCCTTTTTTCAGCTGCAAGTTGTTCATTTAGGGGCACTAAAAACAATTTTTGCTGCCGCAAAATATTTGCTAATCATCATCGCTAGTAAACCAACCTTTGCTTCGTAAATATTTCTGAGTTTCAGCTATTTGGGCAACGTAAATCTGCCGGTCGCCGAGCTAAGATGCGTTTGCTGGCTAGAAATCAGTGGGAAATGCAAAACAATCGTGCTCAATCCGAAGACCACGTACGAAATGCCGATCATCGTGAAGATGAGCCGGCAAAGCTTCGGAGAACCTCAATCTCGCTCTACCGGATGGAAACAAGCAGGGATGCATGGAAACGTTGGACAGATTGAAAAAGGAAGAGTCGATTGAAATTAGAATGGCAAGTTTGAGATGACACTCAGGGACCATCGGCGAGATAAGATGATCTGTCAAGATGAAGTTAGTCGTAGTTAATTTGTTTCAAGTTACACGCAAGTACGACTCGAATCTGTATATTGATGCCTCGGAGCTCGGCGTCCCCCGCATCGTTCTTTTTTTTCGCCCTCTGCCGATTCTAATGATCAACCCCTCAGATTGAACCTTCTGGTCCAGGCATTCGGACTAAATGAAAGGTTTGATTTACTACTCCAGGCATTCGGACTCTACCGAGAACGTCTTGTTGCTTGCAGCTCCTGCCATGGCGGAAAGAAACAAAGACGAAAATGTGATGGTGAATTCTGATTTTACGGACTTCATAGTCTTGAAGAGACGAAGGGACCCAAATAATAATAATAATAATCAACATCCTCATCGTCATCGTCATCTTACCTCAATAGGTAAGGATAGCCATTTGATTATTCCGTGTAATCACCTCCGTATAAGCTATTCCCGTTATTTCGTGTCATTACCAAAATGTCTGAAGTGCAATTTGCAATTGCACTTTCTTTTTATTGATACAAGTGCGTAAAATAGTGTTAATTCATATCAGTTTCGAATTAATCATTTTGTCGACCATAAAAAAAAGAAGAATTAAGCATGTCATATCACGCGGGGTTTAGATTTCTTCCATTATGTTTGTATAGGTCCATAATTGCCATCTTTATTAACAGATCTTCCTATCCTTCTTGTCCTGAAAAAGTCCATCAGGTAGGGTTCATCATCAAAGTTCTAGTTCCTGATCTTGGTGTTCTTGCCTAGGCTGCCAGCTGTATCGGGTTGAAGTCAGTTTATGGTTTCCCAACAGCAACATACCATCCGAAATCATCCAAGGTCCCTCTCGCAATGCGAAGTCATAGTCATCAATGCTTGGAAATTCGGCAATGATAAAACTCATTTCCTAGCTCAATAAATGCTTCTTTCAATTGAATACACTAGCAACACGCCGAAGCTGATCCGTAATTCCATTTATAAGGGCATTTCTGATGCGGGTCGGACACATTTTGATACACATGACATGTTAGAGCGAAACTTTTGTTGAGTATTCGACGAGAAGGGACTAAAGCATGTGACAGAAGCAGAGTGAACTGGTTTGCCATTTCACAATCAGCTCCACCACTTCTGGAGCATGTGGTATTTGGAAGCGATCGGTTAAGCCGACATGAGCCATCAGGAGCTTGCCTCCCATCTTAGTTGCTAAGCGTGATAACTTCCTTGACACAAGATAGCAGCGTAAACCAACATTTCCACCCAAACCACACTGTTGATTGACCATTTTGGCTCTTGACTCGTGATGATAGTATCTGGCCGCGATGCTATTTGCCATTCGTGAAATAGCACCTGCGGAAACTTGTCTGTCCTTCCTCCAAACCTCGGAGTCCTCGCTTTGTCGATGTCCGGCCTAAAGGACAACCTCATGGGAGTCTTAGGAAGCCTGGAGATGTTGGTAACTCTCAGGTTGTTGTTGGCCAGCTCTTACTGTGGCTCGATGATGAGTTGCGTCGCCGCAACATCGTTTCCAAAGCTCCGTGTTCTGAAATTGTGGATGCTAGAGGAATTGGAAGGTTGGGATGTCTAACAAGGCGCTATGCCCGGTGACGGCCCAAGCCATGCGGCGGAGCGCGGGGAGGAGGGATGGCGGTGCATCCGCGCCACTATCCCGGACGTGCGGGGAGAAGTGGGGTACCTCTCTTGTCCCATATCGCATAAGGAGGGAGCCTTAAGCTTGCTTATAAGGCTTAAGGAGCCTTAACCTAGTACAATGCGTTTTAAATCTGTGAGGGCTCCGGCCTAAAGCGGACAATATCGTGCTAAGGTGGGGTCTCGGGTCGTTACAAGTGATATTAGAGCCGACTCCTAACTGCGTGTGGGCCCATAGCCGACTCCTGACCGCGAAGGGCCCACAGCGAGGGCGCTATGCCCATAAGGGGTGGAGAGTATGAGGAGGGATGGCGGTGCGTCTGTGCCACTACCCCGGACTTGCGCAGGAAAGTGGGATACCTCTTGTTGAACTTGCGCAGGAAACAAATACAGAACGCAAGGATTTACGTGGTTCGATTACCAAGGTGATCTACGTCCACGGGCGACCTCTTGTTGAAAACAGATGCGGAAAACAAATACAGAACGCAAGGATTTACGTGGTTCGATCTTGTTGAAAACAGATGCGGAAAACAAATACAGAACGCAAGGATTTACGTGGTTCGATCACCAAGGTGATCTACGTCCACGGGCGAGGCAAGACAAGATTCCACTATAATCAAAGAGAGTACAGTTTTCAGAAGTCGAAACAACGACAAAAGCTCACGGCTCACAAAAAACTCTCCGAAAACAAAATTCTCTCACACTCCAATGAAAAACCCTAGCCGCAGTATAAATAGTGCTCCCAAAAAATTTTCGACCCAACCCTCCGCGTCACAAACCAAAGCTCAATTTTTTCTCCACTTTCGGGTCGCACAAAAAATATGTCGGGTCGGGTCGGGTCATAAACCGGATCGAGTACATAAAATTTAAGACATATTTAACACCTCTCTTGTTTCACATCGCCTAGGGAGGGAGCCTTGGGCTTGCTTATAAGGCTTGAGGAGCCTTAACCTAGTACGACGCGTTTTAAATCCGTAAGGGCTCCAACACCGGAAGAGATTAATCGACGCGAGTCAAGAAAAAACTAGCCATGAATGTCTAAGCACGAACATCTGGTAAAATTTTTGCAATTGTGATAAATTATTGCGCTAGTACTTTTCTAGAGTCATCTAATCCATCTGCACTACTCAGTACCAGCTCCTAACTCAGCTGTAAAACAGTAAAAAGTGCTGTTTTCCTATCAAATATTTGGTCTCCGTACGAGAAGATTCATGAATGATAGTATCGAATTATGATTACCGAATTAACTTTACATGAACTTTCTGCCTACCGTGGCATCAATCAACTACAATTTTTGAACATTAAGTTCTTTTTGGCTGAATTTTGAGCATTAAAACCGATAACGCCTATACTCCAAGAAAAAAAAATGTTCTGTTTTCATATAGTCAGTAACTTCTAATATAGAGAGAATTTATGTTTAGCTTGTTAGGTCCAAATAAGGAATCAAGGGGAGCGCTTAATTGGTGTTTCACGAAACTCAAACCAATTTTGTAGAACTATCCCTAATAAAAATATTGCTTCTACGCACAAAGTGAACTAGCTACATAAATAACCATGGGAATTTCATTCTAACAACGTCGGTATAGAGGCGTTAGAATATTTAAATATTAATTCATGTATTATCTAACGACCTAATGCTTTCATCACATATTTCCACGCTTTAGGCTCAAGCCAAAGTTTAGCCTACGTATGAGAGAGAATGTTTATTAATCTATGCCTTGACAGTGATCCCACAAAATTTGGAATAAAAGATCCTCCACATGAGTTTTGTTTAGACTCCTTACTTCTCGCTCGTAGTTTGTATAACATATTACATGGACTCCTTACGAGAATGTAGAAGTCATCGTATATTACCAACGCATGATAAGCTAACGATCTCGTAATTATTGTGAACCAAATTGGAAAACCGATTTAGTTAACCATCCATAATGCAAGAGAAGATAGAAGGTAAATATCCAAAATTTCTTGATGGAGTCTGCATTTAACCGTGGTAAGAAGGAACTACTAACATAAAGCACATCTCGGTTGAGCAAGCTGCGCATTCTAAGTCTGAAGGGCTCTACGTATAGCTAAAACCTTTGTCGATTGCATCGCGGGATAACTGTATCTATGGCTTGAAATTTCATATACAAACCTTTTGCTTAAAAGATTCTCTATCGCTCCTGTATTAGTCCACGGTCTCCAAACCCAGTTGGGAACAAATTGATTAGTATATTAGCTGATTCGGATGTGAACTAAGAACAAGGATCTCTCCGGAAATACATACAGGATGACCACAATGAAGCTGAATTAGACCATCTTCCCAACTTTTTAATCACACCCGATCAACGTGTTAGAATATTTAAATATTACACACGGTTTTACCAAACAATTTAAGTTTTTAGAACTGTTAGGCGGTGATCTCATAAAATCTCACATAATGAAAGGAATTACACAACAATGCAACATCACAGATCATGCTCAGATAACGTAAAGCATAACAAAATTTAGCATATCAAGCATGAGAAAACAGAGAGTTTGGAGGAGCCAAAGTATATTGTCTATCAAGAGTATCACCACCTTCATCAAAATTAAATGCATCCATTACCGAACAACAGTATGAATGAAAACAGTGTTACCGGAGAAAATAACGATGAGAATAACATTCAAAGCAACAAATCCACCAATTGAGTTTCCTAGTTTGTAGATCTAATTAAATGAAAAGAAAGAAGTGATCGGGACATAGGGAGAGAAGAGCAATCGTCCGGTGAGAACATTGATGATTAAAAGCCGCGGTGATTTGGCTTCTCTAATGTCGACGTCGTGATTACACAGGGCAGAGAGAGAGAGAGTCTTAAGGTTGCTTGCTCTAAGTTAAAGCAACGTCTAATGTATTTTGACAAATTCCAAAATTTATAGTCTTTGTCGCCCGACCTTCACAGACTTACCCATCGTGCCCTCAAATCTACCCTTACATGATTAGTGTTGTTGTCTTTAGATTAGTGGGGAAATCGAAAGAAGGGATGGGGATATTAACATGGGGCTCGATTCTGAGTTGATCTTTGTGAAAATACTTATTGACTATTAGGGATCAACTTTGATTAAACCTACAACCCAAGGGCGATCGCTACAGGGGGGAATGTTGCTCTAATGTGGCAAAATCTCTATATCTATGGAGTATCCACAGCCCAACCCTTATGCACTGTTCATCACGGGCTCCAATCCGTTTAGTCTGTAGGACTTTATCACAATTTCAAAGCCCAGAAGGCGAATTTGGACTAGTAAATTTGACGAAACCTATGTAGAACTCACGTGAGCCCCATATATTACAGTCATGTAATAATTTCTCTCTCCTCAAGATGCAATCAATGCTAAATCTAAATCTCTCTTGCTGAGGAGACTCAACATCGCAATTTGACCATTCGGTGTGTGCATGCAAATTATAGTGGTGCATTTCGTGGGCATCGGAGTCAGTCAACATGGGTCTGCTTTTCATATTTGTGTTTCCTAAGCTCATAGTCGTAGAGAGAATTGAAGTGAACTTGTGAGGGAACTTTACAAAAATTTAAAGAGCTCCGATGTGGAGAGATTGAGAGAAATAGAGAGAGGCAAAAAAAAAAAATTTGATGGTGTTTGTGAGAGCGACTTGTTTTTCAGTTGTTCATCCATGATCTGTGCTCTCGGCCTTTGAAGAAAGGGAGGCGGAAGTGATCAATGTCGACGAGATGTGCGACCTTGCTTTACATGCAATTTCATGAACCTTGCTTTCCAACCATTTGTCTACGATTAAGTTATCGAGTAGTTTTGTGCTACTAATCTTTTGTAAGATGGTTTTCAACGTGCATTTGTTTTTTATTTTTAAATTAATAACTTCCTTATCTTTGACGAAAAGAAACCCGACTTCTCTTATCTATTACCAAATTTTGTTCAGTTTTCTTATCATCACATTAAATTTACCAACTATCATATGAAATTATTATCCACCTTTATTCGGTAACTTACCACTTTTATTCCCGATTAAAATAATCCTTGTAGCATGACCAAAAAAAAAAATCCTTGTAGATATCTGAATTTTTGCTAGTATTTCGAACAAGCATAAAAATGATGAGTGAATGAAAAATAACAACCATAGAAAAAAGATAAAAATAACAACCATAGAAAAAATTTTGGGAAAATGACACAAATAGTTCATGAACTTTAATTCAATGTGTAATGTGATCCCTGAACTTTTAATTTGTTCAATGTAATCCCTGAACTTCAATCTAATGTGCAATGTGGTCCATGAACTTTTATGGACTATATTGAATAAATTAAAAGTCCAGGGACTAAATAATATATTAGGCTAAAGTTAGAGATTATTTGTGTCATTATCCGAAAAAGTGTCAATACCATTCAGCGGAGATGTCTCTCTCTCGGCGGTCGATTAGCCGGAGCTATTGCTTCTTCCTTTCAGCTCCATCACCATCAATCGATCGTCCACTGTCTCCGACCGTCGAATCTCCCTCGCTGGCCACCGCAGCCTCCGCCGCAACGGAGCGGAGCATCGACGCTTATCACCACCAATCGGACTTCTCTCGTGCTCTTCTCTCTCTCTCGTCCAAACGCATTTGGAGATTTTCCTTTTAAGCTCGCGGTTTCACACACTATGGAGGAGAATTCACAACGACAACGACAACCACTACACACTCTCTGAAGCTTGGTGCGCGCGCGAGAGCCCGAGGAACCGAGCGAAGCAAAGAACACAACGCACGGACCGAGAAATTCATCGTCTGGCTTTGTCTTCGTGAGATTCTTCATTTATTAGCAGGTAACCATTCGGATCTCCCCAAGGTAGGACACGGTCGACACTCAATCATACGATTGTTCTGTATTGCCTTCTGTTGTCTATTCCTTGGTCTCAGATTCGTCGATTCCTCTCTAGCAATTTTTAGCTGGGTTTCTCATGTTATATTCCTCGCCAATTGATAGGAATTCCTGTTTGCATAACACCTCGCCCTTCATGCTCACCACCTGTTCGACGTTTTGCCTCGGAGATGACGATGATGAATTAATTGATCAACTTGAGATTGCATCGGAGTGATTTGTATGTTACTGTTCAATGTACTGATCATACATTGCGAATTGATGCTTCATCCTTCGATGGCCTAGAGTTCTCCTTCCCCTTGGTGTTTCCGTTTACTTTGTTCTCAGTGAATTAAATACTGCATTGGGAGCGTGGCTGAATTGTCCTCTAAACTGAGAGCCTCTGGATATATTTTTGAGCTTGAGGTGTTCAAAGTGCAGGTATCATAATCGTCAAGGTGGTAATGTAGAGAAATCCTCTGTAACCGTAAATTGTTCATATGTTGGAGCCATAGTTTTTCTTTCGCATACTAACTGCTGCTCTGTTTTGGGCTCGGTTGAGACTCCACTTCACATGCGATGGACACGTTGGAGTATCGTCTATGTCATGCTTGTGATGTCCGTGCAAGTACATGGTGGTTTATCTCGGTTGTCGCCATTAGCTTGCACAATATTCATTTCAGGATGTGCTCTTTATTGGATTTGTACACCCACCGCATCGAAGGCTAATATGTCTATTCTTACTCTACATGGCTCAAATTTTACCGGATTCATTGTTGTTCTTGCTGTACATGTACAAAAATATGTTGATTTCTTGGCTATGAATGCTGTGTATGTTAATAACATGCTGTAGTCATGGTTATAAGTGCTGTCTGTGACTTAAATTTGCTGGATTCATGTTCATGCCTGCTGTCCATATCCATTCGTTGTTCAAACAACAATCGCCAAGACCTGTCTATGTGTTATCTTGGTCATATGAGTTGAGGTGAGGAATCCGTGTTAATTTTCAAGGGAGATCATCATGTTGTCATGCTTGAATTTGCTGAAATTAAACATGTGCCCGCTGTACGAGCATTGATGATCTTCATTTGACTTCAATTTGTTCTCATTTTGAGCACGTGAGCCCATATACACTTGCAGGAAGATATGTTTCAAGTCCATTACTTAATAAATAATCATGAATTTCGGCCTTTAATGTTCTGATTTTATTCTAGATTTTGCTGACTTCGCTGTTTTAATCATGAGGTGTGCTAGTTTATTTCTCATTTGAGTGTGGTTTTGATTACCCATGATAAGGTGACAATGTGTACTTGATTTGCTAGTTATTGGGACATGTTTGGATATTATTGGAGTGGGTAATTTGTAAATCTTGCGAGCTTGATGAGCTGGACGCTGCAGTGAATTCTCTTAGGCATGAATTTGAATGATTTTATTCCCATTTGTTGATTGGTTTGTTGCTTCTGCAGTGAATGTAAGTGTGGGGTTCATCTCCAATCACCCTGATACATTAGGATGTCATTTATGTGGGTAGAGTAATGACTATACTTGCCGGATGTTATTGTGGGCTGTAGACCGAGCGTATTTTGAGGGGATTTGGATGATATTTCTAGCTCGATATAGTAGTTCATTTGGTACGTAGGCATATAGCTCACTTTATGTCATTTTGATATAATGAAATGTAGTTTTCCTTCAATAAATGGGCAAGCTTGCGCATAGGCCTTAAGCTTAGTATAAATTCAAATGGTGCCTCGAAACGTTAATTAACTCTATGATCAAGAACATGGATAGCTACGTACTTCCCCAGGGGTTAGCATTTAGACCTTTCAGACAGTGGGTCCGGTCAGGTTTGACGAGTCGAAAATGGGTCCGATCTAAATAGACCAATTTAATCGAATTGACATATTTTTATGTAAAATAATTGAACAATCCATACTCAACCTAACCTGAACTCAATCCATACCCAACCCGACCGACGTTCTTCTTCTACAGCTTCATCATCTCACGGCTCTCTTCATCTTTGTCTCTTCTTCACCACAAATGCCCCCCGCAAAACTCTCTCCTCCGTCACTCCACCGTTGGTGGCATCCTCCTCCTCTGGAGCCTCACCGACTCGCTTTGCTCTTGGTTGACATTTTTTTTTTCTGAAGAATCATATGAACTTTAATTTCGTCCCTCTAATTGTTCATGAATAATGACACTCGACTTTATCCCATAAATTGAAACTATATATGCTCTTACGTGCATTCTTGTTATCAAATGAGCCGGAGAAATTATCCAAAAAAGGCAATACACGAGAATTGCTCTGACTTATATGTGTCTGGTATCTAAAGTGTTATTTAGTCAATTATTTTATCAGTAAAAAGCTGGTTTTTAACTGCACAATTTTCTGTTGGGTTAACAAAACAAATGAAGGCCCCATTGATAACATTGTTAAACTGAATTGAAGATTGAAGAGGTGGTATTCCGCATTATCACTAGTGTCAAAACAAAGATTTCCTGTTCAACGGTACGAAGGACTCCATCAAGCTAGTGTCGATTAATAGTTTTGCCGCCTTCACCAAATAGGACCAAAAAAATCCACAACATCTAGTCTCAGTAGCAATTGAAATAGAAAGGTCTAAGTCATGAGTATGATCCCTCATTTCGATATATATCCCAACAAAAATCTCATCTAAATTTGACTTGATTTTAAACGGTCGAATCAAATTGAAACCGTTGATTATGATCTTTTGGTTTGGTTAGATACATACTGAATCCAATTTTCTGTTTTTTCGTTTGTAAACTTCGTAGTTCATCAATATGCTCTCAATGTACTTGCCCATTTAAGATTCATAGGCTCGTTGCCTTACGACTATTAGTATTTTGTCAATCTATGATTATTAACAATGAGTACAAATATATTTCATATAACTTAATATGATTGTTTATGTTTTCTGTGAGACCCATCCACCATGTGATTTGCATGGTCACTATTGTCCGAAATCCGCAAGATATGAGTGAATTTGTAAGCTCGGCCCGACAATATTTCAAACTGCATTAGCTAGCCTAAACATGAGGAGGCATTGTTTGGTGAGTTGCAAGTGTGTATAGTCCAGACCCATTAAAACCCACATATAACTGGGCTTTAGAACTCTAAAATCATGACAATCCGTTCCTTGAATTATTAAGATACCGTCTTCTAGAATTGCCCAAGCTAGCAAGTCACTCCAGAACACAAGTGACCCGATATGCTCAATGTGTGATATTCATTTCCATGCAAAAGTGTAGGACTTTTAATCCGGTGAACATGGGGATGATAAAGAGCGATTCAATGTTACCCTTACCTTTTTTTTGTCGGTCGAATGTTATGCTTTACTTCACCCGGTGATCATGAGGTCCTTCTTTAGTACACGACATGCATTAGCCCTTAGCTTCCACATGAAGAATGTACAGTAGGAATTTGAAGGACTTTAAAGATATTTATATAGTCGCATATTCATGATATTATGTAATATTATCTTAATTAACCAAATTGCAATTTTGTTCCATTTTCTTATATTATAGTCTATAGTATCATAATACATATGAGAAAAGGGATATTGACATTTTTTGGGTCTATTCTTCTTCCATTAAAGAACACGTTTTCGTTCCCAACGCTTGTCACGAATACTAGAAATTTCCTTGTGCTTCAAGCAAAACGGTAATTCATTTACAATAATTAAGTTACAACTATTTATTTTGTAGTAACTATCACATTCACTTTTAAGGAAATCAAATTTGAACCAATTCATCATATCTTTGTACCATGACAAATGCCTTCTCCATTTAAGAGTCTCGTTTTCTTAGTTCCATAAAAGATAAGTGGGAAATTAATGATTCCTCAATATATTTTATCTAGATTTTCTATCCTTTAATGTAATTGCAAAATAATTGTCTCATAAATCATATGAAACTTCTTTGATCCAATAATATTCTTTTCACGCTTGAAGTTCAATGTGTTTTTATCAAGTAAATATATTTCTCATATGTTTTACCTTTTAGACTTTTTCTGTACCTCTAAATGTAAAGATAACATAATTTCAATGCTTATTAACAAAACTAATTGACCATAACTATTTTTTATTTAGATAATATCTACCCTGACATTTTTAAATAGTAGTTGATCACCTAGATATATGTTAATGGAAGATATTTTCTTTTGAATTTTTTTTATTATTTTCGGTAGTTTTCATCTTAGGTCCCATTATTCTTTTGAATTTTTTGACACGCCTACGCCCTTTTTCACTCCCTCACAAAAGCAAAATCTTCAAGAAACGTAACAGTGCAAACTCTGAAAAGATGGCCATGGTCAATTTGGCCTCGGGCATACAGTGGGCAATAGTTCAATGAGCAGCGGCCACGGAAAAACAACTTTAATAATTCATCGGTCGGACATATCACGATATTTGAGCAGTGGCCTCGTCACTTCTAAAAGCAGAGTCCTTTACTAATTGCTGGGTACAGTATCTGCCTTTAGGTTCGCCATAATTTCGTGAATCTCGAGAGAAATCTATTGATTGATATCTATCTATTCATTAGTCAGACAAACCACATTATTTGAGCAATGGCCTCGTGACTTCTGAAAGCAGAGTCCTTTACTGCTTGATGAGTGCGATATCTGTCTTCAGGTTCGGTTTGCCATAATTTCGTGAATCTCGAGAGAAGTCTATTGATTCCATAGGTTCTGTCTGATTTCTTATAGAGCTTGACGAATAAAATTATGTCCACGGTAACATATTTAGCCTAAACTTTTTTCCAGTGATACTAAAAATCCCAAACTTATACCCGTGTGACACATTTACGCTTTATCAAGGTTCCGTCAATAAAACACCGTTAACAATCGGTCAAGATGGACTCCGGAAAGCAAACGTTGGCGACATGGCACTTACATGACTTAAATGGAATAAAAATGATGTTTTGGCTGAAAAATCGTCTGACGAAACCTTGATGAAGGGTAAATGTGTCGTACAGATAAAAATTTGGGGGGTTTTTATGTCACAAGAAAAAGTTTAGGTTAAAAGTGTCACAGTGACCATAGTTTAGGTTTTCTGATGTCACAAAAAAAAAGTTCAAAATAAACGCGTCATAATGAGTATAGTTTGGGGTTTTTGGTGGTGCCAACATATCATAGTAATTTAAAAAAATTTATCAATTTTTTATACTAGAAATCCGTGTGTAGTAATTACATAATATAACTTAGTGTGTGGATTAAATGCATGATCACTAGTATCTAACGGACCTTTCTCATTTCAAGATGTACAAATTTTTTTTTGGATAGGTTTTGTCATGTATATATTAGAATCAATGGGATAAGTGCACTGAAAGTCCTAAAACTTGTTACGAAAGTCCGATCAAAGTCTTTTCCCACCTGAAGTTCAATGTGTTTTTTTATGGGCAATTTTGACCTGCTCTCATAAAATAAATATATTTCTCATACGTTTTACCTTTTAGACTTTTTCTGTACCTCTAAATGTAAAGATAACATAATTTCAATGCTTATTAACAAAACTAATTGACCATAACTATTTTTTATTTAGATAATATCTACCCTGACATTTTTAAATAGTAGTTGATCACCTAGATATATGTTAATGGAAGATATTTTCTTTTGAATTTTTTTATTACTTTCGGTAGTTTTCATCTTAGGTCCCATTATTCTTTTGAATTTTTTGACACGCCTACGCCCTTTTTCACTCCCTCACAAAAGCAAAATCTTCAAGAAACGTAACAGTGCAAACTCTGAAAAGATGGCCATGGTCAATTTGGCCTCGGGCATACAGTGGGCAATAGTTCAATGAGCAGCGGCCACGGAAAAACAACTTTAATAATTCATCGGTCGGACTTATCACGTTATTTGAGCAGTGGCCTCGTCACTTCTAAAAGCAGAGTCCTTTACTAATTGCTGGGTACAGTATCTGCCTTTAGGTTCGCCATAATTTCGTGAATCTCGAGAGAAATCTATTGATTGATATCTATCTATTCATCAGTCAAACAAATCACATTATTTGAGCAATGGCCTCGTGACTTCTGAAAGCAGAGTCCTTTACTGCTTGATGAGTGCGATATCTGTCTTCAGGTTCGGTTTGCCATAATTTCGTGAATCTCGAGAGAAGTCTATTGATTCCATAGGTTCTGTCTGATTTCTTATAGAGCTTGACGAATAAAATTATGTCCACGGTAACATATTTAGCCTAAACTTTTTTCCAGTGATACTAAAAATCCCAAACTTATACCCGTGTGACACATTTACGCTTTATCAAGGTTCCGTCAATAAAACACCGTTAACAATCGGTCAAGATAGACTCCGGAAAGCAAACGTTGGCGACATGGCACTTACATGACTTAAATGGAATAAAAATGATGTTTTGGCTGAAAAATCGTCTGACGAAACCTTGATGAAGGGTAAATGTGTCGTACAGATAAAAATTTGGGGGGTTTTTATGTCACAAGAAAAAGTTTAGGTTAAAAGTGTCACAGTGACCATAGTTTAGGTTTTCTGATGTCACAAAAAAAAAGTTCAAAATAAACGCGTCATAATGAGTATAGTTTGGGGTTTTTGGTGGTGCCAACATATCATAGTAATTTAAAAAAATTTATCAATTTTTTATACTAGAAATCCGTGTGTAGTAGTTACATAATATAACTTAGTGTGTGGATTAAATGCATGATCACTAGTATCTAACGGACCTTTCTCATTTCAAGATGTACAAAAAAAATTTTGGATAGGTTTTGTCATGTATATATTAGAATCAATGGGATAAGTGCACTGAAAGTCCTAAAACTTGCTACGAAAGTCCGATCAAAGTCTTTTCCCACCTAAAGTTCAATGTGTTTTTTTATGGGCAATTTTGACCTGCTCTCATAAAATAAATATATTTCTCATACGTTTTACCTTTTAGACTTTTTCTGTACCTCTAAATGTAAAGATAACATAATTTCAATGCTTATTAACAAAACTAATTGACCATAACTATTTTTTATTTAGATAATATCTACCCTGACATTTTTAAATAGTAGTTGATCACCTAGATATATGTTAATGGAAGATATTTTCTTTTGAATTTTTTTATTACTTTCGGTAGTTTTCATCTTAGGTCCCATTATTCTTTTGAATTTTTTGACACGCCTACGCCCTTTTTCACTCCCTCACAAAAGCAAAATCTTCAAGAAACGTAACAGTGCAAACTCTGAAAAGATGGCCATGGTCAATTCGGCCTCGGGCATACAGTGGGCAATAGTTCAATGAGCAGCGGCCACGGAAAAACAACTTTAATAATTCATCGGTCGGACTTATCACGTTATTTGAGCAGTGGCCTCGTCACTTCTAAAAGCAGAGTCCTTTACTAATTGCTGGGTACAGTATCTACCTTTAGGTTCGCCATAATTTCGTGAATCTCGAGAGAAATCTATTGATTGATATCTATCTATTCATCAGTCAGACAAACCACATTATTTGAGCAATGGCCTCATGACTTCTGAAAGCAGAGTCCTTTACTGCTTGATGAGTGCGATATCTGTCTTCAGGTTCGGTTTGCCATAATTTCGTGAATCTCGAGAGAAGTCTATTGATTCCATAGGTTCTGTCTGATTTCTTATAGAGCTTGACGAATAAAATTATGTCCACGGTAACATATTTTGCCTAAACTTTTTTCCAGTGATACTAAAAATCCCAAACTTATACCCGTGTGACACATTTACGATTTATCAAGGTTCCGTATAAAACACCGTTAACAATCGGTCAAGATAGACTCCAGAAAGCAAATGTTGGCGACATGGCACTTACATGACTTAAATGGAATAAAAATGATGTTTTAGCTGAAAAATCGTCTGACGAAACCTTGATGAAGGGTAAATGTGTCGTACAGATAAAAATTTGGGGGGTTTTTATGTCACAAGAAAAAGTTTAGGTTAAAAGTGTCACACTGACCATAGTCTAGGTTTTCTGATGTCACAAAAAAAAAGTTCAAAATAAACGCGTCATAATGAGTATAGTTTGGGGTTTTTGGTGGTGCCAACATATCATAGTAATTTAGAAAAATTTATCAATTTTTTATTCTAGAAATCCGTGTGTAGTAGTTACATAATATAACTTAGTGTGTGGATTAAATGCATGATCACTAGTATCTAACGGACCTTTCTCATTTCAAGATGTACAAATTTTTTTTGGATAGGTTTTGTCATTTATATATTAGAATTAATAGGATAAGTGCACTGAAAGTCCTAAAACTTATTACGAAAGTCTGATCAAAGTCTTTTCCCACCTGAAGTTCAATGTGTTTTTTTATGGGCAATTTTGACCTGCTCTCATAAAATAATTATATTTCTCATACGTTTTACCTTTTAGACTTTTTCTGTACCTCTAAATGTAAAGATAACATAATTTCAATACTTATTAACAAAACTAATTGACCATAACTATATATTTTTTATTTAGATAATATCTAACCTGACATTTTTAAATAGTAGTTGATCACCTAGATATATGTTAATGGAAGATATTTTCTTTTGAATTTTTTTATTATTTTCGGTAGTTTTCATCTTAGGTCCCATTATTCTTTTGAATTTTTTGACACGCCTACGCCCTTTTTCACACTCTCACAAAAGCAAAATCTTCAACAATCGTAACAAAGGACGCTCCTATTTCGTCCTTCTCGTGGTGTTAAGTGGTGTTGAATGGTTGATTAATTTGGGGACACATGACTAGGTACCTTGTTGCCTTTTCAATATGCAAATGCTCCACATGACTTTTGATTTACGTACATACATTTGCATGAACATCATGCATTTATGACTAGCTTTTTTCTGCAATTTAATTGTATTGATTTCATCCTTTCACATGTGCCTAATCGTATTTGATTTTGCAGTGCAGGCAACGAGCTTTAACCTAGGACCGATGTCTTCTGAGGTGAAAGACTTTTAGTTGGCGAACACATGCACATCTTAATGATGATGATAATGATACATGTTTTGCTTGGTATAGAAACATGGTATATGGCGCTCACCCACTAGACTAACGACGCTGTGTGAAGTGTGAAGTCATGGATTCGGGTCTCAATAAAGGCAAACTTTCTTGCGGCAACATCAGGGAGCTTCCATGCATCTTGATAATTATCCGGTTTCAATGGGATGAGAAGGCTATACGTTGATCTCGAGAGGATCAAAGCGAGTATTTTAAAAGGCTCGGACATAATAAATATTGGTAACCTCATGTAATTAATCGCATATTTAGGGCGCTGGTAAGAAGGTAAACAAAAATTGATAAAAGATATAAGAATTTCTATCTATCAAAGATGAGGAAAGTCAATAATTTTGAAACGTTAGTAACCCAGTCAAATAAGAGTTTATATTGCAAAGCGGGAAAATTACCAAAACAGTCCTAAACCTATTGTAATTATGCCAATTCAGTCCTAAACCTTTTTTTTCTGTCAATTCAGTCCATTCAGCCAATTTTGGCCGGCCGGCGCTGATGTGGCAATTTTTAAATTTTTTTTTCGAATTTTTTTTATTTTTTTTTCCTTTTCTTCTTCTCATGGCCGGTCGCTGGTCGCTAGACTGGCCAGGGGAAGAAAAAAATAAAATAAAATTCTTCTCTTCCTATAAAATACCCACCAACACAAACCTCGGACTCCATCCACAAACACAAAACTACCTTAAACACAACACGTGATTTCGCAGAAAATGAGGTTTGGGTCGTTAATACCGTTGCTCCTCCTGGCCTCGGCGCTCGTAGCCACCGCCCAGCAGTGCGGGAGCCAAGCCGGAGGGGTCTTGTGCCCCGACGAGCTGTGCTGCAGCAAGTACGGCTACTGCGGCAGCACCGAAGAATACTGCGGAGACGACTGCCAGAGCCAGTGTAATCCTAATGCCTCGCTGCCTTCCACACTGACGCCGACTCCCTCCGGCAGCGGCAGGGACATCGGCAGCTTGATCAGTCAGGACCTGTTCAACGAGATGCTGAAGCATCGGAACGACGGGAATTGCCCCGGCAAAGGGTTCTACACCTACGACGCGTTCATCACGGCCGCAAAGTCGTTCGGCGGGTTCGGGACGACGGGCGACACGGACACGAGGAAGCGAGAGATTGCGGCATTTTTGGCTCAGACATCGCACAAAACCACAGGTTTAATGACTTTAGTTTCGAGTCATTACTTGGTCGTTGCCTTGCGTTATTGAAGACTATTTCGTTGGCAAAAACAGATAGGGTTTTCCATTCTATAATGCATGGTTCCAACATATTTTTTACCAAGTATTTTATAGGTGGATGGGCAAGTGCACCGGACGGTCCATATGCATGGGGATATTGCTTCTTGCAAGAGCAAGGCAATCCCGGAGACTACTGCGTTCCCAACCAAAAGTGGCCTTGTGCTCCTGGCAAGAAATACTATGGACGTGGTCCTATCCAAATATCTTAGTAAGTTAAATAAAATCAACCTTTCGATTTCATTGTGTATAGCAATCTCTAATTTCATCGTCACGGTATTTACCTAAACCGAGTCTACTTATGATTTTTGCTAGTGCTATATTACTATATGGGCGTGAATCTGGTCGGTATAGGTTCGGATTTAGGAAAGATTGGTTTGCTCGGATATTGATATGTTTGGTTGATCACGATTTTCCCAGCAACTACAACTACGGCCGGGCGGGGAAAGCCATCAACTACGACCTCCTGAGCAACCCGGACGCGGTCGCGACTGACCCGGTCATCTCGTTCAAGACGGCCCTCTGGTTCTGGATGACGCCGCAGTCGCCGAAGCCCTCGTACCATGCCGTGGTCACCGGCCAGTGGCAGCCGTCCGTCGCGGACAGCGCAGCAGGGTGGGTCCCAGGCTACGGGCTCATCACCAGCATCATCAACGGCTGGATCGAGTGCAGGAAGGGCTTGAACCCACAGGTGGACGACTGGATCGGGTTCTACAAGAGATACTGCGACTTGCTGAAGGTGGGATACGGCAACAATCTGGACTGCTACAACAAAAGGCCGTTTGCCTAGTTCTATTACTAGTTCGAGTCTTTGCTCACGTAGTGGTGATCAATAAGCTGAGATGTACTAGTCCTGCGTATCAAGCTGCGACTGCTAGGTTTTTATCCACACATGAGGAACTAAATAAAGGATATTGACCTTTCTATTATCTCAATGAAACTTGCCGAAGTTGTTCAGCATGGGCAACTAGAATCACAATCTCTGTGCGTACCGCGAACTTACCAGGAAACTAGAGACCCATAACGCTTTAAAGTCAAATTTCACCTAGTGAGGACAGGAATGGAAAATGTGATGTTGGCAAACTATTTGAGCCGGGACGATCTAATAAACAGCAAACACTGTTGCGTCGGCAAGCATGCTTGCCGGCTAATGATTGTAGCTCTCGCGCAGGCGCTTTAGCGGACCGACAATCCACCTCTACGAGCATTCACAAATAGCACATGAAAATCCTAGGAATACAAACTTTAGATCATATGGGAAGGGAGGTGTCACGCAAAGGCTACTTCTATCACGAGGATTCTCCTCCTCGTTTTTCTGGTTGAGTTACTAGATTAAATTGAAGCCAATGAATTGATAAAGATCTACAGAACGAATTCTTGGCCAACACTTGAGGGAAGTCCATGCAAAGCAAGTTGCGAGTTAAAACGGGTCTGTTCATAACGATGTAGGCAGACCCTGAAGCCAACCTTGCAGCGGACCAAAAGCCGAGTGCAAAGTACAAACGCTTCGTAGGACTTCAAGTACAGCGCAAATGGCAATTAGCAGCTACACAGAATCTCCACCCGAACCAGTCAACAGCGATTCCGTGGAGATCGCATTCTTGAGAAGCTCAACAAAATTGATCGCGAAAAGTTTTTTTACCCATTCTTCGAGAAGCAACAAAATGATAACCCTCCCGCCTTCTCAACAATGACAGTAAGAGGAGATAAAGATCTGCCTTGCATGCTCCATTTACCTTCTTCAGCTCACGTATTGGTACAAGAAACTCCTACTGCATAAATTTCACCAATTGAAATAAGGCGATCACATAAGTAGAAAGCCCAGTCCGGTTCATCATTGAGGATTGTCAGCAGATTATGGCCCAAATTCGGGGAGTGTCTCTAGCCTTTTGTTTCAGGGAAGCTAATCAGCCCACAGACTGGGTTGCGAAGGCCTACTGAAATGATTCTCTAAGCCCGAATTGGATTTCCGATCCTCCCATCCTCTTTGGTCTTTGTTATGTAATGATTTTGAACCCTCTTGTTGTATACTCTCAATTTATCAATGAAATCAAGGCACTTTTCCAACGAAAAAAGAAATAAGGCGATCAGATGCATGGTACATAAAGGGATCACATTCATGGTAAAGGATTCTGGTTTCAACATTCGTCCAAGCAGTATACCAAAGGAAATTAAGGCAAGTTAAAAAAATTGCTCATTCCAACATTCGGTTTGGATGAGATAAAGCAGTCGACCAAAATCACAAACAATCAAGAATATAATAAGTTCGGAATTAAGCTTCAAAATCTGGGTAAATTGATAAATAATTCTTGATACTTCCACCAGAATAACAAGGCCTAAAATCTGACAGAATTTGATCTTGACAAGCAAAACTCGAGAAACAAATGAAACTCCCATTTCTATGCCGTTGCATCTCATGACAAATAAAATTAATGCCAATATATCCTGAGAAAAACTCATTATATACCTTAAGGGCAAAAAATTGAGAAAACAGCGATAAAATCTCTAATTTCAGCAGCAGCAGCGACAGGTAAAAGCATCCAAACAGGTAAATGGTTTTGACTTCTCTTCCAGTTCCTGTGCTGTGGGCAGCTGTTCTAGATCATATATACTGCTTCTGGCGCAACAAAAGTGGTACAAATTTCGGCAAGCACCTTTGCTGAAAGGATAAACTCTTTCAGGAATACCCCTGCAGATTGCATGAGAATTGCATAAAGAAGCTGGTATATTGGTGGCCAAAGAAGAAATGGCTAGAACATTGACATGAAGAAACTCTCCTCTACCTATCTAGCTAAGCTTGGGTCAAATGTAGTATTCAGTATTTGGACTTGCGTGTTCAACCAAGCCCATTCTCATGGATAGCGAGTCAAAAGAAAGGATCATGCTATATTATATGATTATGAGTACGTTTTGCATCTTATCAATCATAAGTTGGTCTTGCTGTAGACCTATAACAAATGTCCGATTGAAAACTCTTAGGGAAGGTGCAGTCATGCCCTTGAAGCAGGCTTGAACTGCCATTTCACTTACAGGTTATCTTCGGAATGACTGTGCGTTAAAGAACAAAGCTGCAGCAGCAGCAGCAGCAGCAGCATCATACAGTAGATGTCCACCCCTTCCCCCAAAGAAACCACAGAAAATCCTCTATCGTGTCCAAATAGTTGTTCTAGTGCTTCTGATTTTTTATTTAAAGGTAAATCTATGTACATGCAGATAACAGATGCAACGGCAATACATTCTAGTGTACCTACCTAAGATATGGTATACGTCGGCGCCTTACGAGCTCATAGGTGGTCTGATTCGTTAGAACAAGGTAGCTGCAGAGAAAATGATATAAGAGTGGCAATCTCTAATCAATGCTTTAACATATGAAAGAGCATAAACATTAAGATCAAAACCTGTTAAAATCACATAACCCAGACAGTCATATCTAAAGAAACTCAAAGCAATGACATTGTGACAATTTTCTTACAGTCCAGCTATATTCACTAATTTCCCCATACTGAAGATTAGCACTTCAGCCCAGACCAAAGCCAACCAAACTGTTGTGTATTGGAGCCTGGGTCTACCTAGACTCACCGAGTAAGCTACAAGATAAAAACTGAAAATCCCTTCCTCTAGGATGTCCTCTTCTAGGAATTTTTTGTCGCTATATATTTGTGCTCTTTTGTAGAGTAAATAGAGTTCAGGGGAGCAGGTGTTCAATTTCTGCTGTTGGGAAGAGCAATCTCATATGGGAGATAAGTGGCCTGCTAGGCAAGATAGCAGAAAAAAGGCAGCCCTCTTTGCCTTTCACACTGGAACTTAGATGTAGCACTCGACACCAGAGAGAGCGCTAAAATTCCAATTAAAACAGACAAATAGCCAAACAGACTGAAAGTGTCAAATGACGATCCAAAAGCTGGACACATGCTCAAAGAAGGTTAACTGAATTATTGAATATGGTCAAAGTGAAGACCCAATTAGCACACACAGAAGGCAGCCGAGTTAAAACCCAATAAGCACATACAGAAGGCAGCGATGACCCAAACAACCAAGTAGAGCAGTGACATTAGGAATGTAGCATGTATGACCTCACACGATTGAATGCACGAAAAAGCAGACAGCCCATTCTGGGAAATGTATAAGATCACAGTAGAAAAAATTCTGGCAATGTTGAGATAAATGACAAGTCATACCTATGGAAGAGCAGCAGAAGGAACAAGAAAATCAAGGAAATTGATAGAAAAATCAACAGCAATATCATGAATGCATCCTTCCACCTGACAATAACATCAAAGTTAGAAATTAGCTGAGTTCCCAAAATAAGAATGGATGAAATTGCAATCGAAATAGCATCATGAGAAGCATTTTGATTTCTATAAACAAACTAAACATCACTTCTTTTCTGAGAAAAGCATTATTCGAAGGGATCAAAATATATTTTCACCTAGCTAATATCTACTGCAACTTCCTTGACAGAATGAACAATCTGATATAACTTACCAAGCCCTTGATATGTCAGCTGTCAAGTATGTAATGTACAAGATCCCAGTCCAAAGGCATAATGCAGTCTCTTCACAGATATACCACCTGATATAAGAAATTTTAACAACATAGTAGAAGTGCCATTAATTAACAGGAAATTATATCAAGAAATACTGCTACATGCAAATGTGGGGGATGCATGGTCAACCAAATAGATCAGATCTCTTGATAGCATAAGTATGAGGGACAAATCAGACAAATAGTGGCAATATATTATAAAGTAACTAGGATAGTCATTTTCATTCCCTAATAAACATTTTGGAAACCATTTGTTCATAATTAAAACATCTTTTGAGACGTTAAAGTTTGCTGGAGACATGTCCTCCAACCCAGTATCTACTCTTTTCTTAGTTCATACTTTACGTGATTTATAAAGAGACAAGGCCATGGAAAAAACATTCGGACATAGAACTGGAAACAAAAGTTTTGAACTGCATTTTCTCCATGATAAAACACACAGAATACTTGAGCAAATAGCTAGAAGAGACTATCAGTCATATAAACATAATCGCAAACAATTATTCCATTTAAATTAAACATTCAAAACTGACACAAGCCAAAACATGTGATCTTTGCATTCAAAGAGGAGAATCCATATTTAGTAGTATCGAAAGAATGACCGTCCAAACCTATATGGGTATGCTATGTTAAAGCACATATCTCATAAAGCAGGAAGATATACACTGCACATCACTCACAAGGTAGATGGAATTTTAACTTACCAAAATCGACAATGATTTCCCTGCCCGATGCAGGTTCCTAGCCAGACACAATGGTGATCAAACTGAAGAACACACCTATCGCAATCATGACAATGCTTTGTTCGTGGTGGCTGCAAAAACATTAATTGACAACAACAGGTGGAACTAGTATTACTTCATCAACCAATAATGTCAATAAAAGGAGACAACCATCATTTCAGCTCCACCACTTAGTTTCCTCCCAAAATAATTTCTGCATCATTACATGATCCCGCCCCCCACCCAAAAAGAAATCAAAAACCAAAAGGTTTTAGGTAGAGGTTTTGGCTTTCAACCAGAATTGATATAGAACAAAAATTTAGTTACATCAAGTACAAAATGTAGTAGTGCACAATCAAAAGTCATGAGCCACAGTTAAACCCAAATAATAGTAGCCATACAAACACGCCCTAAATGAAGTATTCTAAAGGACATGAGGTAAGTATGGTCTGGACTTTCCCATAAGGTGGTTCTCATCTCATAGAAGTATATGGAAAAGCAAAGTTGAAAAGAAAGCTTTCTCAAAGTTTATTAGGCAAAAGCATTGTTATTCTCATTCCACCCAGTATCTTAGGGTTTAACATAAAGTACAGCACATCCAAATAGAATAATCAGGGGATCAGCCTTGCAAAAAAGGTGAATTAGCAAAGATTTACCATTCATTTGCATAATTATCCCATCTAACAAACTATGGCATTACTAGGTTGACTTGCATGCGGCATGACAACATACAAGTACATCTGTTCGTATGTGCTATTACTTTAAAGCAGAAATGGTATGCATGTGATGCTCATAGTTATTGGAAGTTCAATGAACTCAACATCAGTAAAAAAAATCTATATCCTCTCCAGAAGGTGTATGCTGACAAAAAGCATCCAGAGTACAGAAAAGTCCTTTAGTTTCACTAACATACTCAACATTCTTTAAATCTCATGCATCTGGAAAGATAAGCTTTTGACAAATCACTAACCTGCTCAACATTACAGTAGGAACAAGTAAAAGTTCTGCAAGACAAAGAAATGATGAGTTAAGCTTGTTCTTGCCAAAAAAATTACCAGCATTGAAGTTTATTTTTTTTCTGCACATACACCCATGAAATGCAACACAATACTGAAGATATCATTTGATAAATCTCTCCACTAATGTGGCAAGAAAATTTTCCCTTGTTATCTTTTAAAGCAAATTTGGTCAAGTATCTAATGACTGGACAGACAGGAAACATTGATTACTTTATATGCAACTGTTGTAACTCAAGCAACCAATGAAAGAATAGAGTCCACTTATATCTGATATCAAGTTAAACAGATATACAACTTGCTATAACTTGGAGGGAATAGGGATGATAAGGGCCTCCTACAACTCAATCATTTCTTCTCTTAATCTTTAATGCCCCAGCTACAGTGGTTATACAGAGTAAGAAACGGCAATGCTAAAGTATGAATGTGGATAAAACTTATTCCCAGAGACAAAAAGTAAAAACTAAGAGACTACCACATGCATACAAGGATTGAAATAACCAATAGATAACAGAATGGATACCAATTTGAAACACAGAAATGAGGATCTTGTGGATGATTACACTTTTATCAAAAGAATCGAAGAAGCTGCAATTGATGATACCCTACCTTATAGACGTTCCGGGAGTATACAAGTCCATCACCATCTTTGACCAAGATGTGGAATTACTTCCTAACAAATTTCTCGCTGACTGATTACCATCCGATGAAACTACAAAGGCCCCATTTTTGCTGGAAGCAGTTTGTCTTTGCTTAAACATTTACGTGAAAGTACAAAGGAAAAAATATTAAACATGAAGTCACAATTGTGATCATCAAGGAAAGAAACAATGGATTAATACTCACTTTGAAGCGATTCGTGAACATGGCATTTGCTTCATTGACAGCTCTCATCACATCAAGGACATATCTAGAAGCATAAAAATATTGAAAGAATCAAGCATATCTATCAGAAGAAAACTGGATAGTCACTATTGCATTAGTTGATTACCCAGGAGAAGAACAAGCTGTCACGAAGTACTGAATCAAAGTTGCCACAAAGAGCAGTAGATATAAAGCAATGTACCTGGAGAACACATGAGCATATAAGATAAGGTGAGAAGAAAAGGTTACAAAACTACTAAAAAGCTTCCATAAGCCATATGAAATCGACTAACCCCACTATCAAAGATGATCAGGTAACTGAATTCCGTGCTCTATATAGCCCATCACGGTGAAGTGCATACTGACCCTCAAGAAAAGAAGATTTTCCTTTTCAATTCAATTTTTCCCTAGATACTCGATAGTGGTGCATAACACTAGTAATAAGCTTCAGCGTCCTTTCTTAGTTATTTCATTGAAGCTAGATATGCAATCCCGTCCGCTAGATACTCAAAAGGGTTTACACCTAAGTTGTATATATAGACATTGGCATAAAAAGGTCGTCAATTGAAAATCCCAAAGAACCCAGCTGACACAGGGGGAAAACCTCGATGATTTTATCTGCGACCAAAATTAACCAATACGTTCTACAGCTTCCACCACAACACTGCAACGACCAAAGCTAGTTCCTTAGCTAATCCAAGAGCAAAATTGACGTACCAGGGCTCCTCCTGCGCTTTCTCTATCAAATCCCCATCAAACAGAAAGAGAACGCCCGCGTAGACAAGATGCAGCACCACCAGCGCCACTTTCAACAACAACGACGACCTTTGAGCTGAAAAATGTCATCACCTCGCCAGAGTCAGTTTCAGCAAGAAAGGATACTAAGAATACACGGACTCACTTCCCCGCGGGTTTCCGCGAGAAATCAGAACAACTACTTCCGCACATAACACACGAAGAAAAAACCGAAAGCCGACGTCGTGTTCAAGCTCGCCAAAGCAAATGCAAGCATCGCGAGGCAGGGATCGGCTAATACCGGGATCGGCGAGGCAGGGGAACCAGCGATAGCACCGCTCGCACGCTCGGTCGCACGCGCCCCGGAGGGGGCAGCAGAAATCCACCATCGCGATCGGCGGGGACCCTCGGATTTCATCCAGAGGCCGGGGCTTGCGCGGTGCGATCGAGCTCGCCGGCCGAATCCTCCCGGAAAGCGCGCTTCTCGCCGGAGCTACCGGAAGAAGATCGCCGCATAGAGATGGCGAAGGACGCCGGAGAGATTCGGGGAAGTCGGTCTGGCCGACCGTAGACGAAGATGGGCACAATCTTCGCAGCGAGAAAGGAAGGAGCCTTTTCTTTTTTTTTTGGCTTTTCTCTCTTTTTTGGATATTTATATATATATATTCCTTTTTTTAAAGTAAAAACAAATGATTGATTAGGCGCTTTAAATGCACATATTAAACACGAGCATTTACTATTTAGTGAGATTTACCGGGAGGCAATCTATGAATTAATTTAAATAAATTGCCAAAAAAAAAGACTTAAAGTATTTTCCGCCTTTTTTCCTTTTCCGTCACTCAAACTAAAATTGGATTTATTGAGTTCCGATGCATAAAAGACACACAAAAAAAAAACAGATTTCATCTTTTTTTTTGTTTGAATACGGTCGTGTAAGGACTAATGGAGATCGTTGAAACTGAACTCGATATTTTTACCCGGCTTAATTATCATTCTATTTAATTCTAAAAAAGAACACACTAAAAATGTAAACGAACACGATTTGGTTGCTCACCTCGCGAGCAAGGGATCCCTCGATATGTGTAATGTAAGAGGAACCTTAAAGGTTTAACGAAATATTACCGTAGGTGAAATGATATTCATCAGCAATTCGAAAGCATTTATAATTCGGATGTCTCTTTCTTCTTACCTTTTTTTGTTAAAAATAAGACGCATTTTACTTCAATTGAATGGACCCGAAGATTTCGACCAAAAAAAAAAATTGACCCAAAGATCTTTCGCTGCTGTCACGCGGACCAGAAATTGCAATGACCGGACAGTACAAGGAGGACAAGTGACAACAAACACCGGTCCTATACCGACCGGTCCAAGCATTGATCCGACAGCATCTACCCTTTTAACGAAGCTTCCACCTGGTCAGAATCGAAAGTCTACCCGCTCAACTAACAAATCCCGACCAAACCCGCCATCCCTCCTGCTCATGTCACCCGAAAAATCAAAACTATACAGAAGAAAACAGTAGATTTCATTGGGAAATTTGTGTCTAAGATGATGGCTACCAAAAAAAAAAGTATGCCCTTTTCTTTCTTTTCTTCTTTTTTTGTAACTTAATCGTTACAGCCTAAATCACCAGTAGTCGCCGCACGAGCATTTGCCATCCTCGAACCGATGGAACCGGTTATTGTCCCGCACTATGATCGCTCTTCCCGTGCACTTCGACATGAGCTTGATCGCCGAGTGGCAATCCCCGCACACCCTCAAGTTTTTCATGACTCTTATCGGCCTATCCGATGGGAAAGTGATCAGACAGAAGGCGATGGCGAGCCTCTCGCTGTGGTACCGGATCGTCCGGTTCTTCTCTTCTCGATCCACCTCTTGCAACACGAAGCTCGTGTCCGCAATGTAACCGGCCCTCTCCATTTCCTCCCCCAGCTCGTCCAGTTTCTGATAGATCTCTTTGGCTTTCGCGTGAGATCGGTCCCCGGAAGTGAATGTGTGGACTCTGTTGCCTTCCTCAACCCAACTTAAACCCGTTTCCTTCTTCACCCCTCTGTCTCTGAGCATTTTTCTAGCTTTGGCTGCTTCATCGTATCTTCCAGCAGCAGCATAAGCATTGGACAACAGCACTTGCAGGCCTGAGCTCACGGAGCCGAGTTCCAAGACCCTATCAGCAGCCAAGGCTGCAAGTTCGGTTTTATTATGAATACGACAACCTGTCAAGAAAGCACCCCACACAGATTGCGTAGGCTGAATAGGCATCTTGTCGACTAGAGACAGAGCGTCGTCCAGTTTTCCAGCTCGGCCAAGCAAATCCACCATTGAACTATAATGTTGATCCCCCGGTTCAATGCCATACTTCTTCATTAGCTCAAAATAGTATTCACCTTCTCCAACAAGCCCCGCATGACTGCAAGCATAGAGGATGCTCAGAAAAGTAATGAAATTCGGCTTCATCCCACAACTCTCCATCTGCTTAAACAGCTCGAATGCCTTCTCCGTGTGCGCATGCTGAGCGCAGGCAATCATCATCGCATTCCACATGCCAAGGTTCTTCACAGGTATCTCGCCGAAAACTTGATAAGCTCCTTCAATGACTCCACATTTAGAATATAATGAGATTAGAGAACTGCCAACAAAGCTCGACGAATCAAAGTTGGTCTTGAAACATAGGCCATGAATCTGCTTCCCCAATTCAAGCAGTGTAGAATTACTGCATACACGAAGAACACTCGAGAAAGTAAAATCATTAACGTCCAAATCCCCCAGCAGAGCTTGCTTAAACAAAACCAAAGCTTCTTCATCCTCTCCCATTTGAGCATACCCATAAATCATCCCGCTCCAAGACACCACATTCCGCTCGGGCATTTTATCAAACATCTGCCGCGCGTCCCTCACTTCACCACACTTGGCGTACATATCGACCAGCGAGCTCCCCACAAACACGTCGCCATCAAACCCTGTCTTAACCGCCAAAGAATGCACGGACCTCCCGACGTCGCACCGGCCCAGAATCGCACATGCCTTGGTGGCACTCGGGAATATGTGATCATCAGGCAAAACGCACCTACCAACCATTCGACGAAAGTACTCAACGGCCTGCCACGGAAACTCGTTCTGGGCAAATGCCGAAATGATCGAGCTCCAAGTCGTGGCCGATTTCCTCGGGGCCTCATCGAATACTTGGCGGGAACAGAAGGGCAGCTGGGATTTGGAGTAGAAGTTGATGAGGTGGTGCGACACGAGAGGGATGGTCTGGATGCCTGATTTGACGATGTGGGCGTGGAGTTGGAGGCCCTTCGGGAGCGATCTCGAGCGGGTTACGGAGAGGAGGAGGTCGCAGACGTTTCTGTAGTTGAGCTCGAAGGTGCGGTGATGGTTGAAGAGATCGTGCGAGGGCCGTGGTGCAGAGGGCAGTGAGGAAGGGCTCGGATGCGAGCGCTGCAGGGTCGGTTCTTGGGGAGGAGTTATTGGGAGTGGGTGAAGCATTTAGTTTCGAGCGACGGATCGGCGACGTTCAGCAGAGCATTGAGACGACCGGTCCATTCGCCATTGCGATCATGCTACTGATGCATTATAGAGTCTCGTGAAAAGGAGTTGAATCTGGGGGCTGTCAAGTGTCAAAAGAGTTTTGAGAGTTTGGGTTAAGTTGGGGATTTTCACGCCCTCAAGGTTCTTGGACGCTCGATATTTTCTCTATTTCGCCTTCTTATTCTTCTTCATATGGGTCTTATTTGCAAAATTTCTAGGGATTAAAAAAAAAGTCTTCAAAACTAATATTAAACGTGTCAAAAGTGTTTCACCGTATCGTATTAAAAAAAAATAGCGCGCCAATTCATTAAATTATACGTGTCAAAGCAATTAGCTTTCAGCGATAGATTGGCAACGCTTAGAGTATTAAAATGACCGGTCCATTGACTATATGATCGTGTTGTTGATGCATGCGAGAAAATTTTGCATGCTCTAGTTGTGCCACGTAATTGATATTTCAATTCATTAGTTGATTTAGTTGATTGCCACGTGTCCAAGTGGAGCCCACTTTTCGTTATTTGTTTGTGATCTTCTTGAAATCGTGAATTTTTCACGACATTTCAAATGCCTAGTTCTCGCTTTCTTTTCTTTACTTCCTTCTTGAAATCCCTGGTTGCACAGAATCTTCCTGAGCAGGTTCTTCGCGATCGCTGACAACAATCGGAAGCGCGGGCGGCGTAGGGCTCCCGGAGGGGGCTAGCGAACACGAGGGCGGTGGAGGTCAGGGAGTTGCATAGGTCGAGGACAATGTGTAGGTTGGAGGAGCCATCGTAGGCGGAGGAAATTTGGGTGAGGGGTAAGGAGGTAGAGGACCTTGGGCTCCCTGAGGAGGCAGCGGGAGTCAAGTCGTCGCCGGAGACGGCGGACTGGTCCATGGGCTTGACGGTGGAGGAGGGAGCGGAGGGGCTCCCGGCGGCTCAACCATTTCGCTTCACCAGTTAATTTATACACTAGAGAGGATTCCATTTAGTTTCCTCCCTTCTTCACCAATACTCAAAAGGATCATGTCCTCCATCATCATCGACAGTCTTCAGAATCACATCATCGTCATGATAAATAACATGTTGTAGTCATTCGCTCCAAAAATGTTGTCCCCGTGTTGGCTCAGCCGTGACAAAAATGGCATTTGAGAAATCTGAAAAGGGTACCCCATTTAAACACGCGACAATTGGCTAATGAATTGGAGTAAGAGCATGCGACCTCTTCCACTTTGAACCTTGTGCTTTTATACGTCGAAATGCCCCGTGCTAACCGATTGCCCACCATCTTTCAATCCCAAACCCATAAAGGGTAATCGAATGATTCATGGGGGCTGCTCCAAAAATTTGGCGAGAGCAGGCACCTTGACGAGGCGAGATGTCTAAGCATCCAGCCACAGCACCAATCCAACACCAGTTTAGTCGGATCGCGGCTATACTTTTTCGAGGCAATGTACACTGGCGACGAAGTTAAGCTAGATTGCTTCGCGGGTTATAACATCCATGTTCAGCACCTGGCATGGACCAAGGATGAATCGAGACAGGATAAATTAAATCCAGTCGAGAAGCTCAGATGAGCAATAATAGGTCTCAAATCTGTGTAGTCTCATTTGAAACTAAAAGTTGTTGGAATGATCTTCAGACTTTCTCCAGCACTGCCTCTGGGAACCCCCAATTCAAAATCCAGTTTCTAGCAGTGCCATTGTCATCAAAGCGGAGATTTCGGCTAAGTTACTCCTAGCATACCAAATTTAAAAGGCACTGAAGGTGAAGCACTGTTGATAAGGAAGCAAAAGGGTAAGGAAGTCAGCAATAGAGTGAAAGCAACGTAAGAATTGACTGCAGATCCAATGACACGGTTGAGATTGACGAGGTTGTTTGCAAACTTTCAGCAAGTCAACCACGATGAGTCGAAAAGTTGGCCAGCAGGTTGATAATAGATTGTTTTTGAAATGAAATAGTCAGCAAGCAAGCATTAATAAGAGCCCATGGAGCCCAAGAAAACTACCACAATGGACGGCTATGGGCAATAGTCATCGTCTCTAAAATCCTGTTCAGCATTAGAGTTCAAATGTAATGGAAACAAAGTCAGCATTAGAGTTGAGCGATCAAAGTCAAACTGAGTGATAAGTTGACCAACTAAAGTGCCTTTAATGCATAGCATTTTCCTCATCTTAACTTATATCCCTACTATACTTAATTAAAAATTAAGTTGATAACAATGTTAACACGGTATGCTGTATGTCAACAGAATAGACTTAGCTTATGCATGAAAGTGCAGACTTCTGGAAGCTACAATTACTTCAGAATCTAGATTGGTGTCCCTCTTCAAGTGTGATAGATATTACACAATTTCCGAACCTCATGTATAGAAACTTGCAGTTGTAAAAGCGAATTTAAACCATCAGATAGTTGGCATTCCAGCTCATATCATTCACTCAGTGTACATATTGTGTTTGCACAGAAGATGTACACTGGTATCAAAAACCGATATCATGAGAACATATTGCATCTCATTTTGCATCTATCGATGACGTTGATTTAGCAAAAAGTTGTCATGAGGACATAATCATGTTACACTTGTACATAAGTTGCCGACATTAAAGTAAAGGTAGCTAAGAAGCTTTTAAATGTTTCAGGACAGCATTACTAGATTGATGAGCAAAGTGCTTCTGCCTGAGTTGTACATATGGGTAACCAATGAAAGATAGAAAGTGGGCAGGCTTTGAGAAGGAGAGTATTTCATACCACACTTGATTGTTCTCGTCCAGCTCAATCGAAAAGCTCTCTTCCCCAGCCTGCAGCAAAATGGAATGCCACATTATTATTTAAGAAGTCTTGATGTTCTATGAATAGAACTTGGTCATGCGCCCAAAGAAAACATTTTCGAGTGGGAGAAACTGAGAGGTAAGCCTGGTTTGCCACGTCAGATGATTGAAACAGACTTTGCAAACACTGCCAAGTTATATGCGACGGGGGTTCTAATCAAGATTTAAAGATGATGAAAAGACATGACAAATGGAATTTAAAGGTTGTCAATCTCTAGTCTTGTCAGAAGGCCAAGACAGCTTAACAATCATCAAAGGTTGAGGCATTACAAAATCATGAAGACCCAACTGATAAGCCCATTGTCGTCATCACCCTAAGAGCTGTGACGAGATGAACTTAATTTCCACGCAACTTTGTGTTCCTAGAGGTCTAATGAGAGCTAGCAATATCGCATTTGCTACAACTTTCAGATGATAATCTGTGGCCGGAAAGGTGCTGCCGACTAGACTGAAGCAATAACAACTTCCATACGAGACAATATCGGAAAAATTAAAGATACCTGAAATAGTTTGCTTAGAAGGGGACGAGGGGGGCGAGGAAGGACACGTGTGCATGCACCCAATTCGCATATTCAATAATAGAGCAACTGATTAGATACGATATGGGTCCTCATTAGTCTGCCGCCATGGTTTTTGACAATTAGATAACGAGCTTTCAACTTGTAAGGATAAGAAGGCAGCAGAGAAGTCAACTGCTTAATTAGGATATATACTAGGGATACAGTTCACTGTCCTGTTATTGCCAACAACTCCCAAGATCCCCGTGTCCCCCTAAGCAAACAGTATATTGAAAACTTTAGAGAAGAAAGCTCATAGTACTGAAATCCACACTACAACTTGCAAATTAAGGTAATAGCAGTAAAACATACCATAAAGAAGAATGAAATGAAAACTCAAGACATGCTTGTAGATGACAGGAACAGTGACCAAGGATAGTCACATGGAACTCCGCAAATCATACAAAATCAACTCAAGGGTTATCCATGAGATGCAAAATAGCTTGATGAATAACATAGTGTAGGTTGCCTAAAAGACATTCAACAATATCCAAGCTAGCATTGACACGTGCATCTGAGCTTATGCATGAGTTCGGAAAATTTTTATTGGTCATGAAAGCAGAAGGTATAAGAAGTGTAAAAGCTAGTATTCATCATAAGCATCACTCCAAAAAATCATTATAACCAGGAAGCCACAAGATGACATTTATTGACATTTGAGCCACACTTATTCAAATAAGTGCCCATGTTGTACGTGAGGTCAAGGGAAGTTACCAACCAGCAGGTGACCTTTAAGTGTACCGCCGCCGAAACGAAAGGAAGCCACACCCTTCTTAGACTTCTGGCTTTCATTTACAAAGACCACTTCAAGAGGCATCACAAGCCAAGGCAGAAACTCCTTGACACAAGCACAAAGCTTCACCCCATTTTGAACTTGAGTCTTGGAATCAACAAATGCCCAGCTCAACCCAAAATGCCTACAAATGCAATTGAGTCTCAGGACAGGAATGTAAACCTGCACGAGGCTTCACCTACATGGAACATATGAACAGACCTCCAACTCTGAAGAGCATTCTTGCCTTTTTCATAGGTATCACGACCAGAACCAACTAAAACACGAGCATGGTTGAGTAAGAACCCATCCTTGTAGAGTTCACCATCCTCCTTGAGGATCGTCATAGCCTTCGTCGTAGCCCCTCTGTATTTAGCATCGTAGTTGAAAGGACCAGACCTGGGTGATCCATACATTACGAGCTATCATAAATGAGTGAATCGACACAGGTTAATTTAGTTTCCACTTCTGCGAAAAAAACATAGGCACCGGATCTTTTAAAAGCACAATAGACAGGAAAAAATCAGAATCAGAGTTAATCTTACTTGTTAATGCATTGCTTCTGTTGTTCTGCAGAAGGTCGAGACCAGAACAAGAAAACCATTCCCAACGGCCTACACACATTTTAGAGTACAGGAACAATTCATTTCAAACACCTATCAGAATCACGTGACTCAGTTCGAGCTAACAACGAAACAAACAACAAACCGAGCCTTATCCCACCACGTGTGTCGGGCAATTCAATTCAAAAACTAAAAGGAATGCCAGAAAATTTTTTAATTTAAGGACATGTGACATGTCTCTCGCAAAGCATAAATTTCCAATACTCGACTAACAAAATACCCAGGATTTGCTAATCACAACATGGCTTGAAATTCCACATGTGAGCCAGAGAGTTCAATAGCATCGTAAAGTTATGTCTCGCATGATCATCGGTTCTTTCATTCAAACAAGCAGTGAAACAACACTCGATTCACCAAATTGGAGGACGAAAAAAAATGCATTTTTCAGCCTATTGAAAGCAAAAGGACAGTACGGGAAATCACCACCATCAAATGGGTTATTGCACTTACCTTTAGAGGCGACCGGTCCCAGAGTTCGCGAAGCAAAGTTGAGAAGATTGACTTGTGAACTGTGGAGCGTGAGGAGCAACTGAACGAATCGAAACTGTGAAAACTGAAAAGGGGCAAGATCTTCGTATTTTCAATCAAGGAAAAGCAAAGAACAGAGAGAGAATGGATGAATTGTCGTGGCCATCGGAATGAGCTCAGGCTCAGACCCAATACAGGAATAAGCCCAACGGCCCAACGGTGTCACCGCAGCTCAGAGGCTTGCCGTCTTATGGTCGTGGGTTAAGTTAAAAAATCGATTTTTAGGATTCTTCGCATTTAAAAACACAACTAATTGAATACATTCAAAAAGGAAAAAGTCAGCCAATTTGTTGCCACACGACAGTCCACCGATTTGGGCCATCGCCTGGTGCACACAGGATTCTGATAGAAACCATCTATAGTGCTTTAAGCCACAAGAATTGCACGATGTCGTGATGGAATTCACCCTCAAGTGAATAAATTGCTTTCACGTGATCCATCATAGTTAAGTATTCCAGGACTTGGGCAAGTCCTTCAAAGGTTCATCCGAACCGGGGATGTAAAGCACAAAGGAGTATTCTCGAATCTTCTCCTCCCAAGGAAGATAAACATATGGGGGGAACATGGAAGGGTTTGAGGGGGTTCAGCCGCTATGACATTAAACAAGGCGTGGAGAAGAAAGCCTCATTTGAGTGATCGACTAGTGCACATATGATTATGGTAGAAAAAATCTACAGTACTTTAAGCCACAGGAGTTGCATAGTGCCATAATGTCGTGATATAATTCACTCTCAAGTGAACAAATTGTTTTCGTGTGATCAATCAAAGTTAGTATTCCACTGCAAATGACCCTGCAAAATTGACAATGAATGTGTTAAATACATGTCATTCAATTACTTAAACGTGTCGAATGACGTTTCAACGGATTAAGCAAGTCGCCTCATAAGGGAAGGTAAAATCCGTTTTCTGTCGAAATCAAGCCCGATTAGCTTCGTATCGTGCTGTGTCGAGAGTTGCCGGCTTTATGGAGCCATCCTACCTAGTAATTTCTAGGGAGCAAAATGTCCCGGCTCTGCTGGTGTGTAATTAGGGAGATAGCGATAATAAAAGTAGAACTCTATTTAAAGTTATATTTTAAGTAAGAGCGAGCACCGGTCCAAAGCAAGCCTTGAAACCGGACCGAAACCGACCTTATCCGGCCGATTTTGATTTGATTCCCCATGTCGAAATGGACCTAAAAGCCCTAATTCTCTCCTTTTAGTTTTGCATAGCATCTTGTACTTTTGTTATTGCCGCGTCTAACTCTAATTTCTTAACGGTATAAAAAATACTTATAAGTATTCTTACTAATTTCAATCTAAATATCGTTCCAAACTTTTTAAATCTATATAAAAAAAATTGAAGCCATGGTGGTTTCTTGTTTGATTTAGTTAAATCCGTGTGTTTTGAAACTCTACCGTTAATGATCCAAAATTATGATATTTTTACAAAAATTAAACACACAGATTTAACTAAATTTAATGAAGAAAATACGAAACGTCAAAGCTTGAAAATTTTATCGGCGTAAAAGATTATGTACAAGATTCAACCAAAATTTATCGGTTTTCAATCTATTTCCTAAATTTAAAAAAAAAAAAACATATGCTATCTTCTTATCATCTTTTGGACATATTATCATAGTTCCATATAAGCATAATTTACTTTGGGATTCCTATACTAGGAGAAATGGAGATCACAATCTATATTTTGGGCAATAATGCGATTATGAAAATTTGTGAATAATACCAACTAACTTATTCGACTTTGTTATTGAAAGTTGAGAGATTAGGAGCACATTTCGCAACAGCTTGGGTACTTTTGCGACGACTTTTTCACTTGTTTGATCGGATAAAATAACCATACCGAATATTAAGAAACAGCTCAATCACCACATCGAATGAATTAAACTTTTGAAAGAGATAACTTGTACATATGACAAAATTTAGGGACCGCAAGAGACACTGCCCCATATATAAATTGCGTTTATTTTCGAATTCATTCGAGAGGGTAACCTCAACAACATTCTTAATTGTTTTTTTTTTTAATTTTTAATTTTCTTAAAAATAAAGTGTAAATCACCACAAAGTTTCATCCACGTCATCCCAATCACCTATGAATTGCCCCCTTCTGAAAGGAGAATAGAGCACTGCGAAGTCGCCGGGCCGCTTGTGGCTACGGTCCGGCAAGCTGGACGCCTCAAACCTTTCCCGCTGGAAACGGTCGAAGGGGACCCCGATCATCCTTGTAGTAGATGCAAAATCCCCCTCGCACCCGTCGAGCCCGTGCGCCGCGACCGCGAACGTGCAGTGGCTGCAGATGAAGAAAGCCGAACCGCCCAGGCTCCACACCTCCTCCCATCTCCCGCGTTGCTGATCCAATCTATAGGCCCAAAGCGCCGTCGACACCGTGGTATCCGACACTCTCCAGCGTATGTCCACTACATAAAGATCGTCGCCCGACACCACCAAGTGCTTATAAAAAAAGGGTGGCGGCGAGATGCCCCCGGGGGGGGTCCGCCGCGCGAGCCTTCGAAGTCGGAAGGACGAATCGAACTGCCAAACCGACCCCAGCCGGTCGAGCACGCAGACTTTGCCTTGGTAAACCGCAATGTCCGCATATCCGCTGCCCGGCGGTAGCTCATCACCTGAACGGATTGGATTCTCATCCCCGTACTTCCAATAACTCAATCGCCCTATCACGTCGACGAAATAGAACGAGCACTGATCTAGATCAGACCCTACACAATCCGGTTGCATCACTGCTTTCACCTTAAGTCGACCGCCGGCTAACCAATTGAGCCCGTAATCGATCGTGTATTCTCTACAGATTTCGACGATTCGGGACTGCACAGGATCGACTACCTCCGGGAACTCGGGGGGCAAGGACGTGATCCGCCGCCCCGAGAAGAGGCTGATCATCCGCATGTGCCCGAGCTCCTCCGACTCCTGGAGCTTCAGCAGCCACTGCGCGGCTCCTCCGCCCGCCGTCCCGAGGGCGTAGACCGTGCTCTCGCGGAGGAAGAGGTCGGAACTCCGCAGGCCAGGTATCCAGAGAGGGAACGGGCGAGGTGTCCGGAGAGGGAACCGCGGGGCGTCGCGGGGAGGCGGGGGGATGGAGGAGCGGAACGAAGAGCAGACGCTGCGGAACCGGAGGACGTCCATGCGGGTGCGGAGCCGATCGCCGATCATGGAGAGGATCTCCGGCGGGAGGTCGGACCATGGGGGTTTCCCGGGTTCCCTCCATGCGAGCAGCTCTCCCGCGTTTTCTGCGCGAGCGATCGCGGATGTCGCGGGAAGAAGAAGAAGGAGGAGGAGGAGACATGGTCACTGACTGCCGAGGAAGGAAAGAGCAAACCGGAAGCGTTCGATAAGGAAGAAGAAGAAGAAGAGGAGGAGGAGGGTTTGGGCCTTCTCCCTGAACTTACTAGTTTTGGAATATTATATAGCTTTTGAAGCTGATAATGGCGGTGACCGACCAATCAAAGCTTCGTGGGCCCTGCAAATTGGAGTGGCGGCCCATTTCAAAAATCTTCGGTCCAGCCCACTGTTCGAGCGAAGCAAATCAAAAGTTGCGGGCCGGGTTGCCAAGGCCTCCTAGTACTTTATGGGACCTCGTTGTTTCTGAGGCCCCGTATTTTTTTGCCTTTTTTGTAACGAAGCAACTACTTGAAGTGATGAAGTTCGATTATCTTTTCCGATCAAATAAAAGAAAATTTGAAGGGGAATTTTCGTTTTTCGATTTTGATAACGGAATGTCATTCAAATATCTTCCGGATTTTTCCTTTAAATTTTGACGATGAATCTTGGAAAATCGAATCTTTTCTCGTTCGGGTGCCAAAGTAAGCCTCTATCGTATCCCATAAATATCTAGGGTATTTTTCGAATTCAATTTATATCGAATTATCTCATCCGACAATATTTTCAATTCATATCTTAAAGCAGTTGAAGAGGCGATTTTGTCATCCATATCTTTTTTTTTTTCCATTGTAATAACTACATTCGTGACATTAATAGGCGAATTTCTATTTCAAGATAGTTGTTTTTTGCCTAATATAACTTGGGAAAAATAGATTATGAGTCTAGCACAAATCCATTCTCTTCGAAGATGTAATAGCCGGTTTATGTGGCAGACAAGTGGGATTACTCCATATGCTGGTCTGGTCAAGATGGTTATGATAGGCATTGTGATCTCAAGCACATTATGACTCGCACGAGATCTTCCTCGCACCATCGTCACAAATGAGATGTTGACATTGTTTGATACCGGGCCCAAAATCCGAGCCCAAAATAAAGAAACTAATGGCTCGAACCTGATCAAAACAATACACTTAACTCATGAGACCTACTCACTAGAATTCTTAAATAAGCACGTCGATCACAAAGGCCACCACAAAACTATCGATGGGATGTTTGAAAGACTTGTCGATTGTGAGTTTTCTAGTGGACGGAGTGTAAATGGAAATTACAACACGTGCCAGAGCACCAATCGACTCGAGATGTGAAAGGAAGTTTAAGTCCGAGTCAAGAGGAATCCATCGACCGAGGGATAAACATGGCTAAAGGATTGGATACTTGCGAAGGAAGTTTAGGATGCACACCGAAACATTCGTTAAAGATATGGGAGAAATCAAAGGCAGAGGAAGCTCAACATCAGCTAGAACACGGTACACAAATCTCTGAAGACAATAAAATCACTTTGAACAATAATTGTACAACATCAATCAAGGAGTCCATCTGGTTTTGAAGAAGATAGTTCGCACTAGATCTTCACTTAGGTTTTGAATTACAAATCGGATTAGATTATATTGCCTAAGTTCAGTATTTGTCTTTTGAGTATAAAAAGCTTTTAAGTTGAGTGTTGTAAGCTCTGTACTTCCCCTTCGTATTTCAAATTCGCGCTAGCTTTGGTGGCACTCGCCAATAGAGGATATGTGATCATCACGCAAAACGCACCTACTAACCATTCGACGAAAGTACTCAATGGCCTGCCACGGAAACTCGTTCTGGGCTAATGCCGATTTTCCCAGGAGTCTCGTCGAAAACTTGGCAGGAACAGAAGGGTAGCTGAGATTTGGAGTAGAAGTTGATGAGGTGGTGTGACACGAGAGGGATGGTCTGGATGCCTGATTTGACGATGTGGGCGTGGAGTTGGAGGCCTTTTGGGAGCGATCTCAAGCGGGTTATGGAGAGGAGGTTGCAGACGTTTCTGTGGTTGAGCTCGAAGTTGTGGTGATGGTTGAAGAGATTGTGTGAGGGCTTTGGCGAGAGGGGGCACCGTGATGTGGCGAAAGGTCTAAGCATCTAGCCGCTGTGCCAATCTAACACCAGTTTAGTTTCGTCATAACCATACCTTTTCTAGGCAGCATAAACCGTATACATAGTTAAGCTGGATTGCTTCGAGGGTTATCACATCCAGCGTTCAGCACCTGGCGTGGACCGTGGATGAATCGAGACATGACAAATGAAATCCAGTTGAGAAGCTCGGGCAAGCAAGGATAGGTCTCGCGACTGTGTAGTCGCGTTTGGAACTAAAAGTTGTTGGAATGATCTTCAGACTTTCTCCAGCATTGCCTCTGGGAACCCCCATTCAAAATGAAATTCTTCCAATTTCTAGCAGTTTGATTATCATCAAAGCGAAGTTTTCGGTTAAGACAGCAAGCAAGCATTAATAAGAGCCCTTGGAGCCCAAAAAAACTACTCAATGGACCCCTGTTGGCGATAGTTGATTGTCTCTAATGCCATTTAGCATTAGACTTAGCTTATGCATGAAAGTGCAGACTTATGGAAGATACAATTACTTCAGCATCTAGATTGGTCCCTGTTCAAGTGTGATAGATATTACACAATTTCCGAACCTCATGTATAGGAACTTGCAGTTGGCATTCCAGCTTATGTCATTCACTCAGTATACATATTGTGTTTGCACAGAAGAAGATGCACACTGATATGTATCGTGAGAACATATTGCATCCCATTTTGCATCTATGGCTGACGTTGATTTAGCAAAAATATGTCACGAGGACATAATCATGTCACACTTTTACATAACTTGCCAACATTAAGTACAGGTAGCTAAGAAGCTCTTAAATGTTTCAGGACAGCATTACTAGATTGATGAGCAAAGTACTTCTGCCTGAGTTGTACATACGGGTAACCAATGAAAGACAGAAAGTGGGCAGGCTTTGAGAAGGAGAGTATTTCATACCACACTTGATTGTTCTCGTCCAGCTCCATCGAAAAGCTCTCTTCCCCAGCCTGCAGCAAAATGGAATGCCATATTATTCAAGAAGCCTTGATGTTCTACGAATAAAACTTGGTCCTACACCCAAAGAAAACATTTTCAAGTAGGAGAAACTGAGAGGTGAGCCTGGTGTTAAATGCCACGTCAGATAATGGAAACAGACTATGTAACAATGTTGAGTAATATGTGGTAGGGGTTCTTATCAAGATTCGAAGATGATGAAATGACATGATAAATGGAAGATGAAAAGGTTGTCCATCTCTAGTCTTGTCACAAGATCAAGACAGCTTAACAATAATCAAAGGGTGAGGCATTACGAACTCTCGAAGACCCAATTGATAAGCCCATTGTCATCATCAGCCTAAGAGCTGTGGCAAGATGAACTCAATTTCCACGCAACAGGTCTAATGAGTGCTAGCATTATCGTATTTGCTATAACTTTCAGATGATAAGACCTAAAATCTGTGGCCGGAAAGGAGCTGCCAACTAGACTGAAGCAGTAACGACTTCTGTACGAGACAATATCAGAAAAATTGAAGATATTGAAACAGTTTGGTTAGAATGGGGCGAGGAAGGACACGTATGCATGCACCCAATTCGCATATTCGTTAGTAGAGCAACTGATTAGAAAAGATATGGATCTAAATTAGTCTGCCGCCATGGTTTATGATTGCTTATGCTTTATTTTGACAATAAAATAACTAGCTTTCTGCTTGCAAGGCTAAGAAGGTAGCAGAGAAGTCAACTCCTTAATTAGGATATATACTAGTGATACAGTCCACTGTCCTGTTTTTGCCAACAACTCCTCAGATCCCCATGTCTCTCAAAGCAAATAGTATATCCAAAACTTTAGAGAAGAAAGCTACTGAAATCCACACTACAACTTGAAAATTAAGGTAACAGCAGCAAAACATACCACAAAGAAGAATGAAGAACCAAAACAAAAACTCAAGACATGCTTGTAGATGACAGGAACAGTGACCAACAATAGTCACATGGAACTCCACAAATCATACAAAATCAACTCAAGGGTTATCCATGAGATGCAAAATAGCTTGACGAATAACATAGTGTAGGTTGCCCAAAAGACACTCAACACTATTCCAAGCTAACATTGACACATGCATCTGAGCTTATGCAGAGGTTCAGGAATGCATCTGAGCTTATGCAGAGGTTCAGGAAATTTTTATAGGTCATGAAAAGAGGAGGTATAAGAACTAAGAAGTGTAAAAGCTAGTATTCATCATAAGCATCGCTGCAAAAAATCATTATAACCAGGAAGCCACAAGATGACATTTATTGACATTTGAGCCACACTTATTCATATAAGTACCCATGTTGTACTATAGGTCAAGGGATGTTACCAACCAGCCGGTGACCTTTAAGTGTACCGCTGCCGAAACGAAAGGAAGCCACACCCTTCTTAGACTTCTGGCTTTCATTTACAAAGACCACTTCAAGAGGCATCACAAGCCAAGGCAGAAACTCCTTGACACAAACACAAAACTTCACCCCCTTCTGAACTTGAGTCTTGGAATCAACAAATGCCCAGTTCAACCCAAAATGCCTACAAATGCAATCGAGTCTCAGGACAGGAATGTAAACTTGTACGAGGCTTCACCCACATGGAACATATGAACAGACCTCCAACTCTGAAGAGCATTCTTGCCCTTTTCATAGGAATCACGACCAGAACCAACTAAAACATGAGCATGGTTGAGGAAGAACGCATCCTTGTAGAGTTCATCATCCTCCTTGAGGATCGACACAGCCTTCGCCGTAGCCCCTTTATACTTAGCATCATAGTTGAAAGGACCAGACCTGGGCATCCATACATTACACGCTATCATAAATGAGTGAATCAACACAAGTTAATTTAGTTTCCACTCCTGTGAGAAAACATAGGCACCAGATTTTTTAAAAGCACAATAGACAGGAAAAAATCAGAATCAGAGTTAATCTTACTTGTTAACGCATTGCTTCTGTTGTTCTGCAGAAGGTCAAGACCAGAACAAGAAAACCATTCCCAACAACCTACACACATTTTAGAGTACAGGAACTATTCATTTCAAACACCTATCAGAATCATGTGACTCAGTTCGAGCTAACAACGAAACAAACAACAAACCAAGCCTAATCCCACCAGGTGTGTCGGCCAATTCAACAAAACAACTAAAAGGAATGCCAGAAAAATTTCAATTTAAGGACATGTGACATGTCTCTCACAAAGCATAAATTTTTAATAGTTGACTAACAAAATACCAAGGATTGCACCCACCTGCGCATGGCCGAGTTGGTGGGCGCTTTCCTTCCCTCAGAGAGGTTCTGGATTCGAATCCCCGCTCGGTTCCGTAATTTAAGTGGGGGGCCCTGGCAGTGGGTTGCTGGGCTAGTCTCCCCCGAGGTATAGGCGCCCCGATTACCTGTGCGGGCTCGTCCCCGGGAAATGGTGGCGAATCCTCGGTTACCAAAAAAAAAATACCAAGTATTGCTAATCACAACATGGCTTGATTTTCCACATGTGAGCCAGAAAGTTCAATAGTATCGTAAAGTTATGCCTTGCATGTCCATTGGTTCTTTCATTCAAACAGGCAGTGAAACAACACTCGATACACCAAATTGGAAGATGGAAAAAAAATGCATTTTCAGCTTAATAAAAGCAAAAGGGACAATACGAGAAATCACTTCCATCTAATAGGTTATTGCACTTACCTTTGGAGGCAGCCGTCCAAGAGTTTCCGAAGCAAAGTTGAGAAGATTGAAGTCTGAACTGTGGAGTGTGAGGAGCAACTGAACGAATCGAAGCTGTGAAAACTGAAAAGGAGCAAAATCTTCTTATTTTCAATCAAGGAAAAGCAAAGAACAGAGAGAGTTGTAACTGCAATTTAGAGGTTTCATGAGTCAATCTTATATGGTCACAGGTTAAGTTAAAAACCGATTTTTAGGACTCTTAGCATTGCAAAATTACTAATTGAACACATTAAAAAAGGGAAAAGTCAGCCAATTTGCCACACCACAGTCCGCCAATTTGGGTGACGGACTGGTGCATATGTGATTCTGACTGAAAACATCTATAGTGCTTTAAGCCACTGGAGTTGCATAATGTCGTGATAAAATTCACTCTCAAGTGAATAAACTGCTTTCATAGGAACTATCATAGTTAGTATTCTATCGCAAATGACCCTGCAAAAGAAATTTACTAGTTTCTGATTCCATTCATGTACAAAATCCGATATTTACAATTTCAGTCTTCCTTAATAATCACAAAATGGTTCGCATGGTCTTTACCATTGTCTTTATATCCCAAAAAACAAGAAACAAAAAGGAAGAAAAATGAAATTCTCTGCTCGGTCAATTGCCATTAACCGCGATGGAATGATCTTCACGGCAATCTTTTGGGCTCCATCTTGCTATGACTCGCTCTTCCACAGAGTACAGAGTCACACATGAAGGAGATGCATTGCCATGACCGCACTTGATGTAAAGCACCAAGACCGCTTTCGCTACACTCCCGCAAAGACGGACCGTACAATGAACATCTGACCATACCCTCAATCGCCCATTCTCGCCACCATCCCCTTCTGTCAAAACGAGCACAGCATATTCAGAATGGACAAGAGACGGATGGTGCCGGTACGCAACAAATTCTACGCCATACTGCAATCCCGACCTGACCACCCAATTTTTCGTCCGAAGATGAGAATAAGCTTTGAAAAATTGGGGGAATGTAGTTTTCTTATCCGTCATGTATTTCCATAACTCTTCATAGGTTTTTCGACAATTATTTCCACCGTGAATGTCGAGGCATTTGAGGGTATAGCAAAGGTAAAAGGCTTCCTCCATACTCAATTGAAACCACTGCTTGTCCTTCTCAACTGTGACTACCGGTCGGCCAAAACATGCCCGATTTAGAAGATCACTTTGATCTGCCTCTACTGCAAGAAGAACAGAGCAACCTGACAGCGACCCATGAGCATTTGACTCAATCAAAGATGACTTGAGCCGCGATACGATCTCGGACATTGGATCTGCTTGTGCTCTGACCTCTGCACCCTTTCCTTTCCATCTAGGCCCCATTGACAAAGACTACCCCAAAGTCCCAGTGGGATGGGGGGTAAAGGTGGAAGATTAGCGAAGGTTAGTAAATCAAGGATTAGTGTACAAAAGTATCAACCACTAACACCAATATCTAAGAAAAAATTCTCTTATGCAATAATAACTAAGAAGAAATCCAAACCAATTAATTTCAGCTCATCACACTGAAGCAAACTAAAATAAGAAAGAATATCATCAAACCGAAAATTTTGATAATGACTGAAGTAAAATGATTTGATATAAAATCGATGCCCTAAATGTTGATTCCTAGGTGATGCTTAATCAACAGAAAATAATCTTAGGAGTTATGGCAATATCAGTTGGATCGCACAAGATTGCTGATCTTAGTGCTTTATGTGCCTCCGAAATGGATGATTCCACATGTAATCAGAAATTCACGGCTAAGCCTGACATAGTGGTCATAAAAGAAAACTCCAGCTTTTTCTTCCTTTCAAGTGGGAATGATTCATCTACTGCAGGTACTTGGTGTTGTGACAGTCCATGCTAATATTGCTCCAAGTTTAGTGAGAGCCAACCAGATTCACAACTACAAGTGTAAAAACAATGTTCTCGAGTGAAGAACTTCAGAGCACTGTTGTTATTGACTCTATAGGTTAGACACACGAGCAAAGTCCAGAAGCACAGCACTAAACCCACCTGGTTTTTGGTATTTCTACAAACTCAGCAAACTCAGCAAATCTCTACAGAGAAGTCTTAACCAAAACCCCTCAAACTCATAGTCAACTTTGAGGCACAAGATAAGGAAATATCAATAGATATTATTGATGCACAGCGATTCTCACAAGACATTTTCAAGACAAATGTTCCCGCCACTGAGAGAATGGCGGGTAATGGGCCCAGTGAGCTATGCCAAAGCATCAATCTTTACGGTCTTAGGGCAAATTCCGCTGGGCCAAAGACTCGGTTTTAGCCATAAATTTCTTCCTCGGTGTGAGAATTTAACCTCGCATTGCAGGTTGCAAGCTTGCAATACACTCCACTAGTTCAGTGGATTTTTCTCCAATCTCCCGACAATTAAACTCATGCATCTCCACTACTTTCTAGAGAATCAATTACATCATGCTCTACGGCTATTAGCTACTGCTTCCCTTCATATCAGCAACATTTTCCTTCAATGTAAACACTAAAAACTTCAGAGAACTAAGTCAGCATGTACCAGAGCAGAGATGAAGCCAAACCCCTCATCAAAACTCGACCTTACCCCGTGAGGTTCGAACAATTTCTCAAATTATTGAATCGTCCCCTAAAAGATATGCTTAGAAGAGGCAACGACCATTAGAGAGAGAGATCCATACCTTGTTCCGATCCTGTGGTTGAACCGAAGCGAGATTCTAGTCGCGTTTTTCTAACACCAACTTGTCATTACACTAAAAGGACCCAAATTTCGAACACCCAGAAGCCATAAATCTCAAGATGTACGAATCACGGACAAGAGAAAAGCCGTCAGGCCATGAAAAGAATTCACTCAGGAGCTTCTTGAAGTTCTCCTTGGGGCAACTTTTCCCTAGCCCGAGACACCACGAGCCGAGAGGGCGGCGCCGCCGAGGCAAGCACGAGCCGAGACGAAGCTTAGCCGAGCAAGGCACGAATATGGGGCGAGCGCCGCGAGCGCAAGAGACAGAGGGAAGGAGACAGACCGTGTGAGTCGTGGGAATTGGGACCGAAAAGACCATGAGAGGCAGCGACCGTTTTAACTGTTGAGTCTGGTCTTTGAGTTTTGGTTAACTTAGGGTTTTCTGAATGCCCTTATTACTTTTGTACCCTCAATACATCTCTATTTTTACGTTTCGTTCTGCTTAATATGGGTCTCATTTGATGAATTTTTAGGGATAAACAAGTCTATAAAGTTAATTTTAAAGCGCGTTTAATAGTAACATAGTAACATGTAAAACAAATTGACCTGCTAACGTATTTACAAAATGACGTCGAATGGTGTCTAAAACGAATTAAGCATGTCAAATTGTAAGAGATTTCGAAACTCATTTATGTAGAATTAAAATCCGTTCAATTTCGTATCCGAGTCGCATTGAGAATCTGCAATCCCGGGTTCATGTTTCAAGAGTATGGCAGATTTGGATTGCACGAGCAAAACGTGACAAATGTCTGAGTTTTAATTGGGCATCATAGCCTCACTTTTGGGAGATTTTATATTCGGATGTGAATGACATGTATTCATCTATTGTGATTTGAACTCTAATAAAATATCGTCTCGGATGAAAAATATTTCCGCTCAAATGAATGGATTCAATATTTATCGCGCCTAACACGGGCGTGAGAGCCGACGCATCAAATATCCTGGGACCTTCTGATACCATGTGACATTTTGCGAAATCACTGCCAACTATTTCATCTGGTTTAAGTTCAAACTCCCAACGGCAACCAGGAAACACCACCCTGTCACCCGTTCGCTGGACAAACTTGCAAATCTAGCAATTCTGCGTGGTCGGCTGGGAAACTGAGAAAGCCGATAATCTGACCGCCGATGAAGTAAGCTGAGCGGCCATATATTGAAAGCTGCATGCTTCTGCTAAGGTCCAAGCTCAACAAGCAAAGCAGGCAAATGTCGCCTGCACATTCCCACATCTTCAATCTTATCTCATTTCCCCTTTTGCCCAAGTGTACAATTGAAAGCATAGGCCTTGATGCCGATCCATTTCTCAGGAACTCAGACTCACTCTTTGCCATTGCTCAGCACAGCTAGCCAACAGCAGTTTTTGACATAGCAAATTGATTAAGACGAAACACGCACTCAAATGCCCATACTAATAGAATTTGCTTCCTCGAAGCGTTATTCCCTACTTCAAATCTAAGCAAGTTGCCACCAAAATCCAAACGCAAGGTAGCTCAACGGCTGCATATGAAAATTGATCGAGCTGCTGAGAATGCCTGAATTTCACTATGGTCATCAAGAAAATGGAGGTTAGGAGTGAAATCAGAAGACCATTCACAAAGGCAACCCAAATTATTTTGTATTGATATTCTGCTCTATTATACAAGTATGAAGGAGAGTAGATACATTCAAGCACTGCCGTTACAAAACTAGGGAAAGGAAAAGCTAAACCCCAAGATGCCGGAACAGAGACATGCTCACATACAGATAAATTACACCTCCATCTATTTCGAATCTTATATTGAGGACTACCATGGTCTAATCGACGTACTCTTCGGACCTGGAAGGCATCTGTTTTGGTCGAGTCAAGTCGGATGTGCCCTGTGTGCTCATTAGGAAGTCGGAAAAGATTAGCCACTTGATGGTACGATCCTCCAAGCTAAACACATTAACATCGGAATCGGTGTTCTCCATGAAGTAGATGCAATTCCCATTGCATCCACCAAGCTCGTGCATAGAGATTGCATATGAACAGTGCTTACTGAGAAAGAAAGCCATGTTGCCCAAGCTTTTTACCTCCGCCCATTTCCCACATCGTTGATCCAATCTATAGACTCTGAAATCAAATGTCTCATTAAAACTAGGGTATGGAAAATCATCCATAAAAGCATCAATATCGAATCTGGCTAGATTGCCGCCAAGGTATCTATCCACAACATACAGATCACCTCCCGATACCACCAAATGTTTGCAATCGCCGCAGCTGCCGCCACCGCCACCGTCGCTGCAGATTGATGGCGAGAACTTTTGAGCCCTGAATGACGAGTCGATCAGCGAAACCGCCCCGGACCAATCAACGACACAGACTTTGCCTTCATACACTATAATGTCATCATAAGAACAGCCATGTTGATCATCCAAATAGGTCCAATTCTCATCCCCATACTTCCAGCAAGCTAATCGCCCATCCTCAACAATTGAATAAACCCCGGGTTCATCTAAATCTGTCCATACACAATCTGGGGACACCACTACTTTCCTTATACCGGGAACGATGCCCGATGTACTGTACTCGAGCCTGTACTCTCTACAGATTTCAACGATCCTGGATTCGAGAGAGTCGATTACCTTGGGGAAATTGCGGGGCAAGTAAGTGATTCGCCGCTGCGAGAAGAGGCTGAGGAGCTGCACGTCGCCGCCGAGGCTCGACTCCTGGAGCTTCACCAGCCACCGGGATCGAGGAGGACTCGGGGCGCCCGAATCGGAGGCTCCTCCCGGGGTCTCGAGGACGCAGACGGCGCTTTTGCAGAGGATGACGGAGGAGCTCGCGCTCTGCAAGTGAGGGATCGAGAAAGGGAACCGCGAGGCGTCGCGGCGAGGCGGAGGGATGGAGGAGCGGAAGGAAGAGCAGGCGCTGCGGAACCGGAGGACGTCCATGCGAGCGTCGAGGCGCTTGCCGATCATGGAGAGGATCTCCGGCGGGAGATCGGACCATGGACGTCTTCCGGTTCGATCCATCGGAGTCGCCGGTCGTCGTCCCGCTCGCGCAGCGAAGGAGGAGGAGGAGAAGAAGTAGCGATGTTTGCGTGAGTATGAGAATCCAAAGAAATGAGTCAATTATCAGTCAATTTTTGGGAAAATTACAAAAAAAAAATCATAAATTTATTGCAAATATGCTTTAGTGTTAAATATTTTTTTTTTGTCAATTCGATCCTAAATCTTTTACATTTGTATCAATTCAGTCTATCCAATTAGTATTGGCCAATTGGGAATGACATGGACGTCAGCCAATGCCGACGATGATGCTACAATTTTTCAATATTATTTTTTTCGAATTTTTATTACTTTTTTATTAATTTTTCTTTTCTTTCTTCTTTTATTTTTTTTTTCCTCATGGAGAAGCTTGCCGACCATTAGGCGAGGCCTGGGACCGCGGGTGAAGTTGGCCTCGCTTGCGGCTAATGAGGCCCTAGCAAGGCGGTGACCAACTGCGAACCTATGTGGCTTGTAAACCTCCCCGTTCAAGGCGCCCCACCCCTCTCTGTCTCTCTGTGTGTTTGTGTGGTATGGGTCATGCATTTCATCGAAATTGGAAGGATCAAGGCGATGCTAGGTTCGAATGTACCGCCTCCATCGACCGCCTCGCCAAGATCCGGGCAAAGGAAGCCTCACCATGGCCTCGTCGGCTCCAAGCGAGGCTGACTTCGCTCGCAACCTACGAGGCCATGGCAAGGGCCACAACCCTTGCTGGCGGTCGATGAGGGCTTCGCAGCCTTCACTTGTTGGCATATTGGGAAAAAAAGAGAAAAGAAGAAAGAAAAGGAAAAAGAAAAATTAAAATTAAAAAATTACCACATTAGTGTTGGCTGGACGGCCGGCGCTGGCCAGTTAAAATTAGTCGGATTGATTGAATTGGCATAAAAAAAGTTTAGAATTGAATTAACACAATTACAATAGGTTTAGGATTTTTTTGTAATTTTCCCATCAACTTTTCATCTGAAAGGTTTAGCGAAGCGGTGGCCACTGGTCTAGGCACGGAATTTTCTGGTGCCATCCCACTTGCCGGGCCTGGGCCCGATTGAGCTATGTTGGTTTTTGAAAAAAATCCAAATAAGAATTCGAAGTGTTTCGTATTTTCCGAAGGGATAAGAAGATTATCAATGATTTTAAATAAATGCCTAAAGTTTCCTAACTCTCTTAAAGAATAACTCAAAGTGGACTTTATTTCAAATAAGGGATTGAAATGCCGAATTAAAATCTGCTTAAGTCAATGCGTTCACTTCAACACGACAAGTGATGTCTAAAATAAGCGGATCGATTCGTAAGAGACATCGAAACCCGTTCATGCCGAATTAAAATCCGTTTAATTCAATATCCGCGCCGTCTCGAGAATCGGCGGTCCCGTGCATCCGTCCGGCCTACGCTGTTAAAATGTTCGGCAGCTCCCCCGTGAATTCACCACGCATGGGTCGCGCTGGTTCATGTTTCCAGAGAGAATGGCAGATCGGATTGCCCGAGGAAAAAACGACGAAATGTTTGAATCTCAATTGCGCCTTGTGAGGCCCCCCACCTTTGGGAGATTTTGTGTTCAGATGCGAATGGCATGTAGACTTATCGCGCATAACACGTGATGTATCAAATATCCCAATGAATAATCATATAAAGAGATACGTGCCTCAATGATCGTCCGGCCATTTTGGACTCGAACTAGAGATTTCGCCCGTGAATTAAATCATGACACTTATAGTCCAACTAAGTAGCAATTCGAATCTTGGACCCCCTTTCTTTTTCCTTTCCAATTTTTCCCTCGATTTTTGTTTCTCTATATGGACATGGGCTGGGATGCGAGGTTTTTCCGTATCGTTCTCTCTCTCCATTCTACCCTAAACAAATCTAAGCTCCATCCTCTTCCGAATGATTTTTTCGAGCCAAAAAAGCTCGTGCGATGCCCGACCAGACATATTATGCGAGACACCATCCCATTCGCCCGACAAACTTGCAAAACTAGTGATCCTTTGGCCGGAAAATTGAGAAAACCGGTAAATTCGACCGCGGAAACGTGTTCCATAGCCGATGAAGCAAGCCGAGCGGCCATATTACATTAGGACATCTCACCACAGCATGCTTCTAATAAGGTGCAAGCTCAACAAGCAAAGCAGGCAAATGCCCCCTGCACATTCCTACATCTCCAATCCTCTCTCATTCCACCCCTTTTGCCCAAGTCCTAGTACTATTTGACAGCATAAACCTTAGTGCCAACCCATTTCTCAGGACCTCAGACTCACTCTTTGCTATTGCTCAGCACAGCTAGCCAACGGCAGTTTTTCACATGGCGAATTCATCAAGACGAAACACGCGCTCATATGCACATACCAATGGAATTTGCTTCCTCGAAGCGTTATTCCCTGCTTCAGATCTAAGCAAGTCGCCACCAAAATCCAAACGGAGGGTAGCTCAACGACTCCGTATGAGAATTTACCGAGCTACAGAGAATGGTTGAATTTTCACCGCGCGTCATCAAGAAATGGAGGTCGGAGCAAAATCAGAAGATCATTCACAAAGGCACCACAGATAATTTTTTATTGATATTCTGTTCTATTGGTATGGAGGAGAAAGATATGTTCAAGCACGCACATGTGCCATTACAAAACTAGGGAAAGGAAAATCTAAACCCCAAGATGCCGGAGCAGAGACATGCTCTCATACAGATAGATTGCACCTTTACCTATTTCAGATCTTATTATATTCAGGACTAACATGGTCAAATCGAAGTACTCTTTCGGTCGAGTCAAATCGAAGGTGCCCCATGCGCTCATTAGGAAGTCAAAAAAGACTAGCCAGTTGATGCTGCGATCCTCCAAGCTGAACACATTAACTTTGTCTCACGAGGGGGGGGTGGCCAATGAAGTAGATGCGATTCCAATGGCATTTGCCGAACTCATGCATAGAGATTGCATATGAAGAATGCTTACTAAGAAAGAAAGCCGTGTTGCCCAAGCTTCTCACCTCTGCCCATTTCCCACGATCCAATCTATAGACTCTGAAAGCAACGGTCTTCTCAACCCGCTCATGTATATGGCTGATTTCGGATTTAGGGGCTCTCGGCAGCACAGGTAGAAAAATAATGAAGGCCACTAAAAGAGGGAGGGGCACACTTTATTTTATTATATCTATTTCTTTTGTGAGGGTAAAACAGTCATTGTCTGAGCAAGAAAGAAAGCAAGGGTTCTTTTGCTTTTATCTCCTGCGGAACCGTACATGGACTCCTTCTAATAGAGACGTAGAAAAGGAGGACTCTGCCACACACACACACACATATATATATATATATATATATATATATATATATGTATGAACATGTTGCCAAACAGAATAGGGTAATGAGCGAGCCACACAAGGCGAGAACGCCCACGAAGCTCTCAGGGAAGGACGCCGCGCGAGAACAAAAGTCAAGTACGCACGACATTCATGATTTTGATCGTACGTGAGTGTTTTGCTATGAGTTTGAACACGCGGTGATCCGTGCAGTAAATTTATATTGTCTAATTGAGTTATTTATTTGTAAACATTTTAGATTTGGACTTAAATTTAGGTGTAAAAAACACTCGAGCATTTGAGTGAATTGGAACTCTGATTCTCCGATTATAGTAGATTATTTATTGCTGGCTCTTTCCGTGAATGCATATTCGAACCGAACCACGTAAATCTCTGATGTCGTTTATCGTTCCTCGTTTATTTCTCTGGTATTTTTCGCATTGACTTAATTTACAAGATCCTGCCGTTTCCGCGTTATATTTCAACCCTATACACAACATACAGATCGCCACTCGATATCACCAAATGTTTGCAATTGCCGCCGTTGCTGCAGATTGATGGCGAGAACATTTGAGTCCCGAATGATGAGTCGATCAGCGAAACCGTCCCAAACCAATCAACGACACAGACTTTGCCTTCATACACTATAATGTCGTCATAAGAATAGCCATGTTGATCATCCAAATAGGTCCAATCCTTCATCCCCATACTTCCAGCAACCTAATCGCCCATGCTCTACAATTGAATAAACCTCAAGTTCATCTAGATCAGTTCATACACAATCTGGGACACCACTACTTTCCTTATACCGAGAACGATGCCCAATGTGCTGTACTCGAGCCTGTACACTCTACAGATTTCAACGATCTTGGATTTGAGAGAGTCGATTACCTTGGGGAAATTGCGGGCCAAGTAAGCGATTCGCCGCTACGAGAAGAGGCTGAGGAGCTGCACGTCGCCGCTGAGGCTCGACTCCTGGAGCATCACCAACCACCGAAGACGGCAAAGAGGACTCGGGGGGACCGAATCGGAAGCTTTGTCTGGCATCTCGAGGACGCAGACCGCACTCTCGCGAAGTAAGGCGGAGGAGCCCCACGAGTGAGGGATTTGGAGAGGGAACAGCGAGGCGGAGGGATCGAGGAGCGGAAAGAAGAGCAGACGCTGCAGAACTGGAGGACGTCCATCGAAGTCGCCGGCGGTCGGCCCGCTTGTGCGGTGAAGGAGGAGGAGAAGAGTAACTGATGTTCGTAAAAAATTCAGAAAAATTTCAATTCGTAGATCGCCATATTCAATAAAAATTGCAAGAAATATAAAAATAATAATAGTTTGGATTATTACAACCAAAAATCTAAAATTAGTATACTTGTGACAAATTTACCCTTCATTAGTTTTCATTCTATTTTTTCTCCAGCCTAACCACGCGCCCCTCTTTGATGGGCTTTACGCTCTTTGTGCCACTAAATATGTCCCGTCTCGTCTCTGTGTTGCCCGCATAAATCTACCAATGCTATTTACACGTCGTGCACAATGGTTACCGATCTGGGATTTCCTTAATCTCGAACAATTCCTATCGACGGTGCCTCGCCCTATCGGTCGATTACCCAATTAAGGTGCAGCGACGTTGAAATCGGCCATTCGTAAAGAGCGTAAGAGTTTCCGAACTTGCAATTGTCGATTTACTAGAGATTTATGAATTGTGTTCTCCTCGTACAGAATTGATGCCCCATTTATAAGTTGACTAGACACGTTCTTCCTTTTTGTTGCAGCCGTCAGTAAATCTATATAATGTAGTTGTTGATTAATGGTTATATTTCTTATTTTTAAAATTAAAAATAATCAAAAGATTAATTGAGAAAAAATTGTGAAAAACAATTATTCAATCAAACACAAATATTGACCAAAAAAACTCAAACACGAATAAACATCTTTAAATTTGAAAAAAAAAAACATTATACTTATAGGTAATTAAAAACAAATTACACCCAAGAAAATATCTAAATGTCTTTCGCGCGATATCCCTCAAAATGATTCGAATGATACACTGTCACAGTCTTCTTTGCGCTGGGCACATTTGGCTCGAAATGATTCTTGCAAATCCTAATCAAGCTCGCAAACAACTACTTCTACATTTTTTTTGTTAATTTAGAAAATAGATTGAAATGAAAATATATTCTACAATCTAGGCAAGTATATAATCATGAAAACTTGCTAATAAGTCCAATCAACCGATTTGACTTTGTTGTGAAAAGGGATAGACTAGATTGAACAAATTGAAAGTTTAGATATTAGATTACACATTTCGCAATAATTAGATAATTATAGACTTACAGTAACTTTTGCTCAAGTTTGATAAAATAAAAAGACTACATTGAATATTTAAAAATAATTCAATGGCCATTTTAATTGAATTAAAATTTTAAAAATAATATCATACATCGAGCCAAGATTTAAGAAATTGCGTCGAAGAACCTAGCTATATAACATTTTTTTTGTCGGCGACAACAAATATGGGTAACTTCTTTTGCTAGTATAGTACATGTATCCACTGACCGCCCATTTCACTTGTGCATGCTTCTGTCTTGAATCATTGAAGTTCATTTCAGAAGCTGACAAGTGACAGTACCGGTCCACTCTATATGAACACCGAACCTCTATCAGGAGCTTCTGAGAGAGTAAACTCTTGGATATCAGAAGCTAAATCAAGATCCTGATCCACAGCAGACAACACGAAAGCTGTGTATTTACTTGTGAGAAAGGAGATGAGAGACTACCATGATCTAACCTACTTGCGGATTTTACATTTCGGGTCTGCAGTGCGATCGCCGCCTTCTTTGGTTTTACTCGAGTCAGGGAGGCGCTCGTCAATGGCGAGCCGTCATGTCCAGTAGGAAGTCGGAAGAGCCCAGCGACCTGATGCTACCATCCGCCAAGCTGAACACCTTGACGTCTTCACTCGAGAAATAGGAATTGGCCTCCTCCTCCGCATAGTAGATGCAGTTCCCGTCGAGCCCGCCGAGCTCGCGCGCTGGGACCACGAACGAGCAGTGCTTGCAGAGAAAGAAGGCCGAATTGCCCAAGCTGCTCACCTTCTCCCATCTCCCACCAAATCGTCGATCCAATCTGTAGACTCTCGTATTCGCAGTACGCATTGGGGCCCTCACGTGTGCACCGCGCTTAACGTATCTTTCCACTACATAAAGATCGCCACTCGACACCACCAAATGCATCCAATAGCCGCTGCCACTGCCACGGCGGCAGTTGGCGCAGTAGATCGGCGGGGAGAAACTTTGAAGTCTGAAAGACGAATCGATCTGCCAAACCGACCCCGACTCATCGACGACGCAGACTTTGCCTCCGTAGACTACAATGTCATCATAACCACAGCCCTGTGGATCAACTACATGGCTGCAATTCTCATCCCCGTACTTCCAATAACCTAATTGCCCTACTCCATCAATGAAGTAAACCAAACACTGACCTAAATCAGACCAAACACTATCCGGATGCATCACTACTTTCTGTACATCTGGAAAGAGGCCTTCAGTTCCGCGGCCATCATCGAGCGTGTATTGTCTACAGACCGCAACAATTCGGAATTGGGGAGAATCGAGTACCCTCGGGAACTCAGGGGGCAAGTACGCGATCTTCCGCTGCGAGAAGAGGCTGAGGATCCGCATGCGCCCGGGCTCCGCCTCCTCGAGCTTCAGCAGCCACCGCGCGCGACCGGAGGCGGCTCCTCCCTCCGGCGTCTCGAGGGTGCAGACCGTGCTCGCGCGGAGGAAGACGGCGGGCCTCTGTGGGGTAGGGTTCCGGAGAGGTAACGGCGCGGCCCAGCGGCGGAACGAGGAGCGTAACGAAGGGAAGACGCTGCAGAATCGGAGGACGTCCATGTGGTCGTCGAGCCGCATGCCGATCATGGAGAGGATCTCCGGTGGATGGTCGGACAATGGAGGTCTCTCGGTCGGATCCATGCGAGCCGCCGGTGAGTCAAAGAAATCTCCCAAGAACGGGAGTGCGCCAAGAACGAGAGAGAGAAGAGGGCCCCCCCACGGACAAAATAGAAGACATCCATCCTTTTCAAAAAAGGTGCTTCTCCTTTCCCATTGTCCGCCGCCCTCCCGCGAGAAAATATTCTTTTTCCTTTGCTCTCTCTCTCTCTCTCTCTCCTCCACCAACTGTTCAAGTCGTCCGATCCTGCTGACCTTTGCATGCATGTGTTTTTATCTCCCGTGGTTTTAACGTTTGCATGCATGGGCACGCTAGGATGTAAGCGGTCGAGAATGTACTGCCGCGGCGACGTGGCCGAGGAGGTCCGGACCGGGGTTTCCCTCGTGCCGATGTGCAGGAGCAGTGCGGCAGAACAAAAGGTTGAACCGAAGCGAGATTCTAGTCGCGTTTTTCTGACACCAACTTGTCAGTACACTAAAAGGACCCAAATTTCGAACACTCCAGAAACCACAAATCTCAAGATGTACGAATCACGGACAAGAGAAAAGCCGGCAGGCCATGATAGATATTCACTCGGGAGCTTCCTGAAGTTCTCCTTGGGGCAACTTTTCCTTAGCGCGAGACGCCCCGAGGCGAGCAGGCGGCGCCGCCGAGGCAAGCACGAGCCGAGACGAAGCTTAGCCGAGCAAGGCACGAATCTGGGGCGAGCGCCGCGAGCGAGACAGCGCGAGCGAAGTGAAGCTGCGCCGAGCGCCGCGAGCGCACTAGACAGAGGGAGGGAGACAGGCCATGTGAGTCGTGGGAATTGGGACCGAAAAGACCATGAGAGGCAGCGACCGTTTTAACTGTGACCAATTGCGATCCTACGTGGCTTGCAAATCTCCCGTTCAAGGCCTCCTCTCTCTCCCGTTCCATACCGGATTCGGATTCTAAATGGTTCATGAAATCGATCCCACCAACGGCGACGATAATATAATAATAATATATTTTATTTAATTTAATTTTTAATTGAAAAAATCAGAAAATGGGTTGGTCGATTTATGGATGATGTGTTAATATAATCGATCTAGTGTATGAATTGTAGAAAAATTATGTGGCTTCAGATTTTTTATTGTCTAGAAAATGGAAGAAAGCATCAGTGTTCTTGTTTGATGGATTGTGATTTCGGGTCACCACTTCACCACTGCTTCGACTTTGACCTTAATGCACGTATACGATGTATCTTCGGTATAAACTATACAGAACTGTCCTCTGCCGTTTGATTTCGCCGATTTTTTCTTGTCCAAGTGACAAGTGAGCCTTCCATCTAAAATGTTATGATGCAGAAGTCATGCGATTTGAAATGCTCTTTCGAACATCATAACGGCTATTTGGGTCTATTAATTACAATTAGCTTCAAAATGCATAATAAAATTCCTAGGAACGAGGTCAACACCCATTGGACACAACTCTACCCTCATATTCATCGTGAGTTAACTGTCGAGAGACGGAGATGGAGAGATCGAGGTGAGAGTGTGTCTGAGACGACAGAAAGTAGAGAGTCAAACCGAGATGAGAATGAGCGACCGAGAATAGAGACAAGAGACTGAGGAATGACTACGAGATTTAGGTTTTAGGAGTTTTCATTTTTTAAAATAATTAAAAATTAAAAATATTATAGGCGGGTCCACACGTGGAATCAGGAACCGGACTAGTACCTACCATATTGGAACTGGACCGGTTCCCATAGGAGCTACCGGTTCTCGACTGATCTGATCGGTTTCCGGTTCCTTTGCGCACTCCTACTCTGCGCTACTAAATATGTTCCGTCTCGTTGCTACATTGTCCACATATATTTGCCAATGCTATTTACACATTGTGCAAAACGGTTACGATCCAGGATTTCTTTAATCTCGAACAACTCCTACGGACGGTGCCTCGTCCTCTCGGTCGATTACCCAATCGGCCATTTGTAAAGAGTGCAAGAGTTCCCGAACTTGCAATAGTCGATTTACGAGAGGTTTATGAATTGCGTTCTATGAATGCCTCGTAGAGAATCGATGCCCTATTTATAAGTTGACTAGACATATTCTTCTTTCTTGTTGTAGCCGTCAGTAAAAGCTATATAATGTTGTTATTGTTGGTCAATGACTCAATGGTTATATTTCTTATTTTTAAAATTAAAAATAATCCCAGAATTAATCGAGAAAAAGATTGTGAAAAACACTTATCCAATCAAACACGAACAAAATACAAGTACAGCTTCAAATTTGAAAAAAAAAACATTACACTGATAGGTCCTAATAACAATTAAAAACAAATTACACTCAAGAAAATATCTAAGTGTCTTTCGAGCGACGTCCTCATAATGATTCGAACAATATCATCTTCTTCGAGTTGGGCACATTCAACTGAAAATAATTCTCGCAAAACCTAATCATGCTCGCAAACAACAATTTCTACATTTTTTTTTATTAATTTAGAAAATAGATTTAAATGAAAATATATTCTAAAATCTAGGCAACTATATAATCACGAAAACTTATGAATAATTCCAAAAGGCCGATTTAACTTTGTTCTGAAAAGCGATGGATTAAATTGAACAAATTAAAAGTTTAGGTATTACACAATTCGCAATAATTAGGGACTTAAGGTAACTTTTTCTCAAGTTTGGGCAAATAAAAGGACTACATTGAACATTTAAGAATAGTTCAATTATCACATTAATCGAATTAAAATTTCAAAAAATGATATTGTGCATTGGGCCATAATTTAAGAACTATTAATGTTATTTTCTGGGTATAAACTGCGTCGAGGAACCTAAATAACATATTTTTTCATCAACTTTTTTTTTTAAATTTTGTCAGCGATAACAAATGTGGGTAACTTGTGTTGCTAGTGTAGTCCATATATACACTGACCACCCACTTTACTTGTGTATACTTACGTCTTGACGGACAGATTGAAGTTCGTTTCAGAAGCTGACAAATGACAATACCAGTCAACTCCACATGAACACTGAACCCCTCTATCAGGAGCTTTTGAGAGAGTAAATCAGAAGCTTAAATCAGATCCTGATCCACAGCAGACATCACAGAAGTTGTGTATTTACTAGTGAGAAAGGAGATCAGAGACTACCATGATCTAACCTACTTGAGGATGTACATTCCGGGTTTGCAAGGCGATCGCCGGCTTCGGCTTCGGTTTACTCGAGCCGGGAGGCCCCCGTCAATGGCGAGCCGTCATGCCCGGTAGGGAGTCGGAAAAGTCCAGCCACCTGATGCTACGATCCGCCAAGCTGAATACCTTGACGTCTTCCCTCGAGAAGTAGGAATAGGCCTTCTCGGCATATAGATGCAGTTCCCGTCGCACCCACCAAGCTCGCGCGCCGGGACCGCGAACGAGCAGAGCTTGCAGAGAAAGAAGGCCGAGTTGCCCAAGCTTCTCGCCTCCTCCCATCTCCCACATTGCTGATCCAATCTATAGACTCTCATATTCTCAGTGTACATTGGGTCACTCTCATTTGCACCATGCCTGATGTATCTGATCGACGACGCAGACTTTGCCTCCGTAGACTGCAATGTCATCATAAACACGGCCCTGTGGATCAACTACATGGCTGCAATTCTCATCCCCGTACTTCCAATAACCTAATTGCCCTTCTCCATCAATGAAGTAAACCGAGCACTGATCTAAATCTGACCAAACCGACCCCAACCCATCGACGACGCAGACTTTGCCTCCGTAGACTACAACGTCATCATAAGCACAGCCCTGTGGATCAACTACATGGCTGCAATTCTCATCCCCGTACTTCCAATAACCTAATTGCCCTTCTCCATCAATGAAGTAAACCGAGCACTGGCCGTAGGAAGCTGACCATACGACTGTCTCGAGGTGCATCACTACCGTGCTCGTATACCCGGAGGGACGAGGCCTCCGGGTTCTGCGGGCGCGGGATCCGGAGTGGGTATTGTCTACGGATCTCGGCGGGGCGGAGGGATGTGGAGCGGAACGAGGAGCAGACGCCGCGGAATCGGAGGACGTCCATGCGGGTGTCGAGCCGCCGGCCGATCGTGGAGAGGATCTCCGGCGGAAGGTCGGACCATGGACGCCTTCCGGTCGGATCCATGCAAGTCGCCGGTGAGCCCCGCTCGCGAGAAAGGAAGAGGAGAAGATGAAATGACGATATTAGCCAAGTAACGAAAATTTGAAAGTCAAACACCAGTCAATTTTCATCTAAATTTAAAACTACGCCGTAGCGTCGGCCGGCAGCCACTGGACAGTGGCCCGGCAGCTAATTAAACGCGGCTAAACTTCGCGGCGGGCCTACCCACACGACCCTCTCGATGGGATTTACGCTCTTTGTGCCGCCACAAATGTCCCGTGCTAGTAAGTGCCAAATCGGAAGGTAATGATAATGTTCCTCGTTATTTGGATTGCACTCGAAAAATTTGTTACCGTGCATGCTGCATGCCCAGCCATTGCTCGAGAGGTCAAGCCTCGGGAGGGGTGACCTTGTCGACCCCAGCCTCTGGCTGGTCGCCGCCGGTGACCAACTAAAGGTTGAAGATGAAAGGAAAGAAAAAAAAAAGGAAAAAACAAAAGAAAAAACAAAAAAAATTCTAAAAATATTAAAAAATTATCACGTCAACGTTGGCTGCCCGACAGGCGTCCACGTTAGTGCTGGTTAACCAAAATTGATCGGAGGAACTGAATTGGCACAAATGCAAAATGTTTAGGACTGAATTGATATAAAAGAAAAATATTTATGACAGAATTAACATAATTATAATAATTTTATGATTATTTTGGCAATTATCCTGATCTCAAGCACATTATGATTCACATGAGATCTTCCCTACACCATTATCCTAGTGAGATTTTGAAATTGTTTAATATGGGGCACAAAAAATCGAGTCCAATATAAAGAAGCAAATGGTTCAAATCAGATCACAACAATGCACTCAAACTATAAGACCTACTCGATAAAATTCTTATGTAAGCACGGCAATCATAAAGGTCACCCACCCACGAAATCACTGATGGGATGTCTGAAGGTCTTGTCGATTGTCAATTTTTCTATGGGCAGAGTTTAATTATAAATTATAACACGTGGCGAGTATCGATTGACTCTAGACATGAAAGGAAGTTGCAGGGGAGTCAAAGGTCGGTAGAGGCAGAGGAAGCTCAACATCATCTAGAACACATACACACAAATCTCCGTAGACAATTCAAACGCTCTGAACAATAACCGGACAACATCAATCAAGGAATTCATCTGGTTTTGAAGAAGATAATTCGTATTAGATCTTCACGTAGGTTTTGAATTTCAAATCGGCTCAGATTATATTCCCTAAGTACGGTATACGTCTTTGAGGGTAAAAGCTTTTAAGTTGAGTGTTGTAAGCTTTCTACTTCCCCTTCGTACTTCAAATTCTCAATAAAATATCTCTGCCATTGCATTTTCAGTTTTCCAATTTTGCTCGTGCATCGTCTCAGTAATTCGAATTTTAGAAATTTTTTTGAGATTTCAAGGTATATTAGAATCTGTTTATCTTTGATTTGAAGTCTAATTTGATATCTTAATTGGCCATCGATCGTTAGAGACTAATCTTTATCCCTAAATTTGAGTTAGATTAAAGCGAGCCTAAGTTGTACTCATTTTATTAAGAGTGATGGCACTATTCTTAAAAGTGAATTTGACTTTTGGATCGTGGAAATTATTAATTTTGTGATTCAATTCTGCATTTAGAGTATTGTGTGCATCAAAACAACGTTTGTGAATCAACCACTAGAAGCAAGAGATTCAGAATCTCAAGCTTACCCAAATTGAGATGCAAAAGGTGGTCATTATGGCCACGGATGAGATGCACGTGGGTCTAAAAGGGGTAGAGTGGCAGAAGAAATTAGATTCTCATGGATGAAACCGAATTAACAGCTGAAAGTGGTCTCCAACTTTACTCAGTACAGAAGGCCACTTAGATTTACAAGGTCACTAACCTCAACTTTGCATTGCGATCTCGATCGTTCTTTAACAATAATTCATTGTACTTGACAGAAACACATAATCAATCATCAAACACACCTTCTTACAGTAAAAAGAAAAGAGAAGAGAGAGGCATAAAAGAAAAGCAGAAGGATCAAGTCGAGCTCAAGCTTCTATAAATAAGAAGTCAAAAATTCCGGAGCTGAGACGCATCCAACCCCAATTTGTAACTGCTTATTACATTGATCATGGTATGAAAATGAGGAAAATTACACGTTATAACCCAACACTTCTCCGTGACCGCGATACGGTCTCGCTTTCAAGTTGTGCAACTTTTCAGTGTTATCAATCAGTTTGGATCCAGTTGCCGAGTTTGGAACAGATGCGTGATGAAATTGAGGAAGCTACCAGGATAGAAATTTCCCATTATCTCACAAGTCACAACTGGCAGACTACATGTTATGATTCCTTTTCTTTCACAAACCAGTTACAAATTCCCTCAGACCTAATTACAAGAGGAAATCTTCTCGGAATTGACTGTGTCCCGAAACTCACTAGAAAACCGGCTTCATATGTTTCCGGTCCAGGAGGCACGGGCGGCTCGGATGGCGACCGAGTCGCCCGTGTGTTGTTCTCTAGACTTCTTCCATGATTTTTCCTTCGCCGTGCGTGCTCATGAGTGATACTCCAAACCATCACTCCATCCGCATCTGCTTATAATGTTGATCATGGTAGAAAATTGAGGATAACTACATGATATTTCCCCCGACCCATCTCCGCTATGTCTTTCCAGTAGCGAGCAATTGTCTGCATTAAGCATTCTCTGCTCGTAAAGAGTTTTCTGTCTGATAAGTGATAACCCCCAATTTTTCGGTCAATTTGGAATAAATAAGGTACTAATGTGCAGAGCATACCAAGGCATAAGGAAATTCAGCAAGTCAACAGAATATGGATTCTCAATATCTCACGAAGCGATTACAACTTCACTTTTCATTCATACTCGAAATCGAATTACAAACCCAATTCGGCTCGAAATCGAAACCGTTCCAGATCGAACTAGAAAACTGGCCAAATAGTTTTCGGATCCAGGGGGCATGGGCTGGGGCTGATCCAAGCCGGAGGCGGCCACAGGATCCTCAAGTAATCCGGCGAGAACGCCGCCCTCTTGATGCTATGGTCCTCCATGCAAAAGACATGAACTTTAGCACCATATAAATCATTCAACTCAGTGAAGTAAATGCAGTTCCCAATGCACCCACCAAACTCTTGCACAGACACTGTGAAGCAACTGTGATCACCCAGAAACAGGGCCACATCACCGAGCCTCCTCACTTCATCCCATTTGCCCCATTCTTGATCCAACCTATACACTCTAAACCTAACCGTCTCCTTGCCGACCTCCCGGTTATTCCGGTACCTCGTCACACCGCTCCCCTCAAGGTACCGGTCCACCACGTAGAGGTCGCCACCCGACTCCACCAGGTGCTTCCTGTCGCCACCGCCACACATGGGTGGCGAGAACTGCACGACCCGAAAAGACGGGTCGATCCACGACACGGTCCCAAGCCCATCCACAGCATAGAACTGCCCTTTGTAGATCATGACATCATCAAAATGACAACCTTGGCCTTCAATCACACTCCAATCCTCATCCCCATATCTCCAATACCCCAATTTCCCTCCTTCAAGAATCCCAACTACCGTACACTCCCCTGCATCGGCCCACGCCGAATCGGGGAACAAAGCTACCTTCGCCACACGGCGCAAATTGACCCCGTCATCGACCTCGACGGCGTACTCTTTAGCAACCTCAGTGACCCTGAAGTCCAAAGTGTTCAACACGTTAGGAAAGGAACCGGGCTTGTACTTGATGGGCTGCTTCGAGAGCGGACTCAGGAGGCGGAGCGGACGGTCCGGCTCCCCGGATTCTTCGAGCTTGACCAGCCAGCCAAAGGCCGGGCCGGATTCCTCCGGCGGCTGGAGGCGGTAGAGCGTGGACTGAGTGACGAAGGCGTGCTTTTGGCTCGGCCGGAGAGGGAGCTTCAGGGGGAACAGAGGAGGGTTGTTGTGGTGGGGGAGCGGAGGGATCAGGGAGCGCCAGGAAGAGCAGACGCTGCGGAATCGGCGGACGTCGGTGGGGGTGTCGAGCCGCTTCGCGATCATCCACCAGAGCTCCTTGGGGAGATCGGACCATGGGACTGTGTTCTCCATCTTGCAGGTAGAGACAGAGGACCAGGAACAGGGGCGGTGTAGGAGATGAGCAGTCGTGACTGGTGGCTTACTTTATTTTGCTTTCCGTTATATTATTATATAATAAGGAATAAGGGACTTTGTTGCTTATATGATAAAAATGAGTTGACTTTGACCGGGCTCGATCACCTTGCCATCGCCCATCGCCGCGACCACAGGACCCATCGGCACACGCGGCCGGCGCAGCCCCACCTCCGTCCGAGCGCCACCGTGTCGTCGGGCAACCCAGCACCTCCCCTCCGACCGAGGACGACACCCAGCAGGCCCCCCCGCGTTCATGAGCGCCCCAGCCCGCATCTCTCCCTTCCACCACCTCCTTGCCGCGACAGCCCCCCGCCAGGGTTGGCTGTAGCCTTCGACCTCGAAAGAGGAGAAGAAAAATCAATTTGTGTTTTATGTAGCTTGTCCATTTATTCATTTAACCCAACTCTAAATTAAAATCCGATAAAAAAAAACTCAAAATTAATTTTTTTTTTTTTGCATCTTCAACAATTGATGAGGCGACGGCTAGTTTTGGAATGTTGGGCGACATTCCTGCTCGAAATGCGATTCGTTTGTTTTGTAAAAAATAAATGATTTAAAAAAATAATTATCTGAATTACTTACAAAAATAAAAAAGTAATAAAGAAAAAATTTAAAAATTTTATTTTTCATGAAATAAAGAAAATCATAGTAGAGCTTTGTTTTCAACGAAACGAAACTAAAATTATCTATTGGTCACCAACAAGAAGAAATGGTCAAAGGTGATGCCGTCGCTCCTTTCTCCTGTTTTTTCCTCGAAAGGACTTCACTTTGGTACCCACGAGCGTGTAGCTCATCGTCGGCCCAACTTTGATCCCCAAGTTTCTCTTATTTTGGTGGGAAGTTTCCTTGGACTTTTGCGTCCCAAAGCTACGAGACAAGCCAGATCGTGTCCCACCTTGGTCTTCACGGACCGATTTCCTTCGATCAGGAACTAGAAGCATGCACAAGGCGAACGCTCGGGCAACGTCCTCTCCATTTTCAGCCCTTTGAGCGCCCTGCCTTCCCCCATGTGAGCGTGATCAGCTCCTCGTTCGAGTTTGTGAATGCAAAGCCGGCTAGCTCAATCTTGGGAAAAGTACCACAAAGATTCTAAACTTATTGTATTTGTATCAATTCAGTCCCAAATCTTTTAATTGTGTCGATTTAATCCGAAACCTTTTCACATTTTGTCAATTAGATTCATCTGGTGAATTTAAGTTGAAAATCGCTAACATAGACATTGACAGTCCTACGTGACACGATCGATACTAATATTGACGTTTTTTTTTATAAAATATTTTTTTGAATTTTTCTTTTTTTTCTTACTTTTTTTTTCAATGCCCTCGCTGTGGCCGGTAAGGGCCAAGGTGAGGGCCCGGATGCCTTTGTTGGCCAAAGTGAGGGCACGCTATCCCTCACCCAGATTTGGTGAGGGCCATGACGCCCTCGCCCATTGCTGACAAAGGCATCCTGGCCCTCGCTTGTGGTCGGCGAGAGTGGGCTTTCAATAAAAAAAGGTAAACAAAAGAAAAGAAGAACCAAAAAAATTATTTAAAAAATGTATACATCAGCGTCTGCTATGTCATACAGGATGACCAGTGTTTGCATCAATAATTTCTGGATTAAATTGACAGGATAGGTTCAATTGGCGAAACGTAAAAAAATGTTTAGGATTGAATTGATATAATTAAAATATTTAAGATTGAATTGATATAAGTGTAATAAATTTAAAATATTTTTAAAGTATTTTTCTCCTCAAATCCAAGAGAAGCTTAAGCATCAAGGACTTTTTTATTACTTCTTTTAGTACTTGTCTCTCGATTTCTTTCAAAGACTTGATGAGGTGAAGTATGCAGACATCCCTAAAAGAGGAGAGGTTAAGGAAGGCCATACGGTCATGTGCATGCGCATGATAATTGATGAATCTTTTCCTTCTTCTCTTTTATCTTGACTTGCTTGGAATTTTGTAAATTACCCACGCGTAAAGGAAAGAAAGGCCAATTGATAAGGTTATAAATTTGACTTTTTTTATCACTCCATCGAATAATTTAGGTTTTTTCTGACTGGGACACTAGGTTTGGATGCAGACAGGCTGTCCCCATCGCGACCCATTGATTTGTCTGGTCCATGCAATCGTGACTCATGTTCAACCAATTATTGATCTAACCACACCTAATCCAAGTCCCACCAAACCCTAGCACGCAAGCTCCCTCTTCTCTACCTTTCTCCTCTTGACCCCCCTTTGCCGCCTCGCGCCGGACCGACCACCACGCCTCCTCTCCCGCTGTCCCCTCCGGCAGTATAGCGCCGCACCATTCAACCTGGCCACCGTCGCTTGTCAGCAGTCTTCTCACAGTCTTTTCCCCAATCCGCCTCTCTCAACCTGATGCCGGTCTCGATGGCGCCTCACGTGCGTCGAGTCTCACAGCCATGGAGGCAACATCGGCTCCTAATCTGGATATATCGTTATAAGAAATTTGGATAAATAATATTATTATTTATTCCAGCACGAGTAGACATGAATAGAATGTCATCATCTAAAAATTACACAATAAGAAAATTTTCAAAATTTCAAAATACCCCTACCTTACATTGACGTGTGCTTGACCAACACGGCCATAGAATATGAGCTGGATAAGGCCAAATCAAGGCACTCATGCAGGGCCGTGGAGAATGAGAGGGGTGCGTGGGTTCTCTTTTTAGTAGAGTATCCAATGAATAGGAGTCGTGATTTAAATTATTACAGGGAATTTTTCGCGTGACGGTTGACAATAATATAACCGTGGCGCTAATTAAAATGAAATCCATGGCATGCGGGGAATAGTGATTGCTCGATTATACTCCATTGTCACTGTTATGCGATGTAACGATCGCATAGAATATAATTAGGGAAATTGGAGATGAGGACGAGGGATAAATGTAGAAGAACTGGTCTCCTCCTATAGCCTTAGGAAATAGGATCGGGATTGGGATCGGGATCGGGATCGGGAGAATTGTTGTTATTATTACTTATGGAAATCTACCATTGCTTATTATGGCACGACACGGTTACGATCATGAGATACACCGCATGGAGTACATGGACACGGTCGAATCCGCCACGGGCGCGCCGTGGACCCGAGCGTGGTCACTCTCCAAGCCGTAGTCCATCATCGGACGGCACTGCAGATCCTCGTCGTGCTCCTTCGCGAACTCCGGGATCTCGATCTCGCCCCTCCTCACGTGCTCCCACAGCAGGTCGAGCCGGCTCACGTAGTTCAGCTTCCCGTACAACCTGCCACGGGACAACAGTAACCAACCCGTGTTAGGAGCTGGTGTGTCCCTTGTCTTTCGTCTTTCACTTAGCAGTCAAATTGTTCGTGTTTCATTCGAAAACGCAATGCAGATTGGATTCAAAACCGATTCGACGTCCACTGGACATGACCGGAATGTATTCCGGTTCGTTACTCACCCGCCGGTGAAGAGAAGGCGGCCGAAGGTGGCGAAGAAGAGGCGGGCCTGGAGGCCGGGATGGACGAAGTGGACGGTCTCGAGGTTGTCCTTGATCTGGGCTGGGATCGAGTCGTAGATGGATCGGAGGGCCGAGAACCCGGGGAAATTGTCGCTCCTCTGGACTTCGCTGTGCACGTACACCACGCTGAACCGCTTCTTGCTCAGCCTCGGATAGATCTTCTCCTCCAGGTACTCGTTCAATACCTCGGCGCTCAGGAATCGAGCTGATGATCAACACCAACCAACATTACACCAGTTAAATCTCTCGCTCGCGCGTCGCAGAAACCGATCGTAATCAGTAAGCTTCCAGTAGCTCTTAGTTCTCGCGATTGAATTAACCATGACCTTGTGTCGTTGCAAAGATCCAATTTCCTATCTAGATGTGAACAGTCTAGCGACAACTGAAGATGCATGCCGGGAATCAAAGTTTTCCAGCGTTACGTTCGACGAGAAACAATCACATTCTCGGACTTCGTCAAGTGCCCGAACTAGACGACGGGGGGATCTTTTTACCTGGGAAGAACTTTCCGACGATGCGGAGGATCTTGCGGCCGCGCTTGTCCCGGCCCTTGATCTTGAAGACCTGGAGCTTCTCGATCAGCTGTTCTTGCTCGGCCCGAGACAGGACCACGCACATCTTTGCTCCTTCTCTTTGCTCGAACCGTGTGCTCTCTCGTCCGTGAAGTGAGGTCAGTGCAAAGGCGAACGGTGCGTGAAACGGGCCGGTGCATTCATACGCGAGACGACAAGTGCGAGGGATGTGATTATGGAGAGAGAGAGGGAGAGAGCGAGGGAGGAGATGTCGGACGAGACACGAATATGCGAAAGCATCTTCCATTTCTGGGGGCCAGTGCGATTCGGTCGCTTGTTGGTGGGATCTGCCGTCGTGTTCCGCGGCGTGATCTTGTGGATCGTCAATGGCCGAGTCAGGTGGGGGCGCATCCTCGTCCATACCGTGCACCCCTTTTGCACGAAAGATGCGTCCACGTGAACGAACGAACGATTATATACATACATGCGTACGTACGTACGTATAAATACTCATAAAATAATTGAGGGGATTGTTATGACTTGTGCAATTTCATCATTATAATCTCCTAGTTTTAGGACCGATTGAAGTTGAGAAGGTGAGCAGAGATGGAGATAAGGGTTTGCTAGTGTATCACGATGATTCAAAATTCTAACTCAAGATATATATATATTTTTTTCGCTAAAAATCAACATATTTTTAATACTCGAGATATTGTTTTTATATAAATCATGACAATAATCTTTTTTTCCTCCTTAAATGTTAGAATTGTGTTTGAGAAATTTGTCCATCGGGAAATTAACTAGCCTAAATCATGGAACATTTTGAAGACGTGTAATCTCTATATTAGGCATTCGATATTCATTGCAAATACTATGGATCAAAATTTGTATTAGATATCTCTTCCAATTTATAAGCAGTTGAAAGATTTTATAAGATGTCGAGAGCGAACGAAGTTCCCGTGAAAATAACTCTGTTTTAAGAGCTTGTCCAGCTAGTGTAGGCACTCTCTCTCTCTCTCTCTAAACATCACATAGCATGGAGGAGGCAATGACATTACCATTGGAGGCGGAGGCGGCTTCAACTTGCTGGTCCAGGGCAAAGATTCAAGGCCTGAGAGATTGCGACGTCTTAATTCGCTCCTCGAGCCTCCCCTTGAGAAAGGGGGGAATTTTGTCTAAATCGGGTCCACCATGAGTCAAGCGAGCTTGACCATCCAATGTGCGGGCTCTAGATCAAACTATTGGGATCAATTGGTCCATAACAGACCCAGAGTTTGTCTCAGCGAGTCATCCCTAGCAAACTTATTGAAATTTCGCGTAATTGAAACAGAGCATTGAATGTTAACCACATTTTTTTATCCAGAGCGAGCTCGTGAAATTATCTCTTTGCATCTCTAGATCTAGCCAGGAGGGCTCCCTTCTCAGAGTAAACAAATTGCCTACTGAAAAATTCCCCTCTTCTCCTCTCGTTTTAGGATCTTTGATTTACATTTGCTTCAGTAGATATCATGTTCTTTGATAAATTTGGACGACAAATGGGGAGTACTATCTTCATTTTACTTTTTATGCAAAAGAGACGCGCTCGGGAGTTCGAGGAATTCCGAGGCAATCTCTTATATTTTCACAAAACCATGTTCAAAAGTTACCTAAAATCATTTACAGTAAATACTTATTGGCGCTCATGCAGGGCATCAGCATGTCTAGCACCAGCTTGAACTTTAAGAACTCCGGGAAAGAAAACAACCTAAAAAATGCCATGATCCTACCAAACCAATCACCAAAACCCTATCGCGCAAATAGGAGAATTGTCTGGCAAAACCTCGAACTCCCGAACATCCATAGAGAAAGTAGAGATCATCTCTTTTCTTTTCTTGTCCGACTGTCTCTTTAGCTAAGAGAACTTTCTCAATTTGTCATCCAAACTATCAAGCTATATCTACTGAAGCAAAGGTAAATCAAAAATTTAAAACGAGAGTAGAAGATCGAATTTTTCGCAGGGGATTGTACGGCAGGATTTCCCAAGGAAAATTTATGTGCATGAAGGCATTTACTAATTCCCATATCCAATAGCGTGGCGCATATAATATTTGATGCTTAGTGAGCAACCAATTTTGAGGGTTTTAGGACACGATGAATTATTGCCACAAATTTGATCATACGCACAAATCTAATTGACATGTATTTCATCAAGTCATGAACTATTCATTCTTAGTTACAACCCTATCCGAGGATTTCAATACAATGTCACTATTAGATCGCTTCTGTGTTGTACTCTTTTATTTGGCTTTGGGCATCTTGCTTTGATTTCTAATAGTCTTGTGATGGTTTCCTTTGTTTGTGGTCTTTCTTTGTTTCCTTCTTTCCTCGCCGTTGCCAGCCTCCGGCAGCAGCAACCAAAAACATATGAAAGTTCTTTCCTAATTACTATGGTGCAGCATCTCTTACTCTGCATTTGTACAACACGTCAATCTCACCTATCATAGCCAATACAGTTTGCGAAAAATCAAAGAAATGACATGCAAAAATATCTGAAACTAGAAACCCTTTAGGATTTATAAACTTTTTTCGAAACAGCATTTTTTTTTGGTCACAAGAGCGAAGTTCCAATTTGCTTTTAAAACATCTTTACTGAATTTTGAAAGCAAGTATTACAGTGGGTCTTCCTTTGCAACTTTATGGGAAGTCAAAACATAAAAATTACATCTATCAGTTTCAGCAACGGGGGATCATCATCAGCTGTCCACAACTGAACGTCTCGCATCCTAATCCTTAAAGATGATTGTTTTCTCTTTTGAACTGCAACTGACAGTGCATCATCAACGAAGTAATGAAATCTGAAGAAGCTCAAAGTGCTTCAATTATATACTCTTGAACAACAAATCCGAATTCCTTGAAATAGGTAAAGCCATGATTATGAACCACATTTTGATGTGGTTTTCCGATTTCCTGGCATGATGCACCATCACAAGGAGAATTATTCCCCATATTTTTAACCACACGTCCAAAATGTTTTATCATCCCCAAGCGTTGTTATTTCTAGATTTATGCTTTCTCTTCATTTTTAACCACATTCCCAAAATCTTGGATCATACCCCCAACATTATATGTTGTTCTTTCTAGATTTACGCTTCTCTTTCTCTTGGAGGTTTTTTCGAAATTAGAATCGTCACGTCCCTGGGAAATGACATGGCCATCCTCCTACTTACAGGACACACAACTTTAAACATAAACATCATTAACATATTATTAAAATATATGTATATCCTTCTATATGTAAACAATAATATGAATATAGAATTTCCAAATTAATAAATAAACATCAACAAATACCATATTATTAACTTAGGAGATTCTTCCTAAGTCGATCTAAACTTTTAATTTTGTTTCAGAGTGAGTACAGGGAGAGGACATCCTTATTACAACCGTTGATCTCTAACCCAATTTAACGGTATAGATTGATGACAAGCGTCTAGAATACAAATATATTTTCCATTTTACCTCCGTTGAATACTCTAGAATGCCCTTGTGTACATTCCCTATATTACCCTCAACAAGGTTCTGGAGCACTCGAGAAAGATTCTTGGAAGATGTCGAGGCTCAATCGGTTGTGTTGGGTAACATTTAACCTTAAAACTTTTGGACCGTTACATATGCATGGCGAGCTTGGTGGTAGTTTTTCGATCGGGCCCTTGAAGGTAACTGTGCATCGTCCATTAGTCTCCATTCCATCTGCATAGTGTGTCGTACATGCGATTTTTTTGGCTAAGCTAAATGGAGCATTATTTAATGTCAATTCACTCTATTGATCGTTGAGATACATTGTGTTTCTTGGAAGGAATTGCAATAGAAAAGCTTCGCTTGTAAATTTCTTCTGTAATAACCACCATAAATCTCTTTTGAATTTTAGGACAAATTATACCGAATTCGTATTGGGGGGCATGCATTTGCCTGATGCTACTATCTCTTCTGTTCTTTATGTGAGCAGTTTTGCTGAAACGGAACTACCATTTTTCAAAATCGAGATTACAATGCCATCGAGCACATTTGCTGCTTCTCTTGCAAAGGCATTTGCACCCTATGGGTGCAAAAATGTTTGGTGCTTTTTGGTGCTCTCACTATTTGGAACAAAAGCAGGTGACTGGTCCTCTTCAGTGTCTATTTAATCTGTCTTATCCTATGGAATCGTGGCGTGGGCATTAGAGAAACTCGAGTGCCCATCTTCTTCAAATTGATCTGACATAGAACGTCTGAAGTTCAGAATATAGGTTAGAACTAATAGTCTTTGCAAATTGTAGAAGAGGATATACTTTACAGAAACGTGTACCGTCTATCTTATTGTCGGTTTGGCTTTTGAGTGGATCATGGAGAAGTAGAATAGAGGAGCGTCTCTTTTTTTGTTAGTGAACATGCTGTTGTGACCAGCTATGAACTTAGTCATAGCCGACACAATGCTAATGAAATTGTCGGTAAAGCAAAGATTACTCCTCAACAGATTCGCATTAATATGTTTGGGTGTGAGGCAGCAAAGATATTGGACTATGTGGAATGCTTTCCTGATTGATACAAGAAAGGAACTAAAATAGCCAAGCAATGTGCTAATGTTGGTATAGAAGGCTTCCCTACATGGCTGATAAATGGTGAGGTATGGGGATTTCCTCATTTCAGGTGTTTTGGCTCGTCCTAGAGAGAGAATGGCTTTGTTCCTAGTCTGCCTTAATTCAGATACTCACCAGCATTTCTGGGCATTGCTTTTGTTTCTGTTATAGTTGATGATGGCATGATCCATCAATGATAAAATGCCGAAAGGGGCCAAAATTACCTTCTTTTAATTTGCTGCAAAGCATTGGGAGTTGATGCTTCTCTTCTGGGTAAAAAAAGATTTCTTGCCAAAGCGCATTCGGCAAGTTTTGAGCGGAGAGCAAGAATTGTCGGAGCTCGCCGGATCTAGCGAGGTCGAGCCTCGCCGGCGGCTGGGCGAGGCACGAACTCGCCAGATCCGGAGAGGTCGGGCCTCGCCTAGCCATGGCGAGGCTCGCCCTCACCGGATGGCCGCGAGGGCGAGGCCAGATCATCCGACGAGGTCGAGCCTCGCCGGCAGCTGGGTGGAGGAAGGGGGGAGGAGAGGAAAAAAAAAGAAGAAAATAAATAAAAATTCAAAAAATATTACAATATTATTAAAAGTTGTTCACGTCAGTGCCGGTAACCGGTCGGCATCCACGTCAGCAAAATTCGGCCAAAATTGGCCGGAAGGATTAAATTGGCACAAAGACAAAATGTTTAGGATTGAATTGGGACCAATGCAAAATGTTTATGACTGAATTGACATCAAAAAAAGGTTTAGGACTAAATTGACACCAATAGCAAAGGTTTATGACTTTTTTGTCACTTTTCCCCAACAACAACTCAAGCATAAGAATTATTTAGATAGCTATTTGACATGCACAAGCATCCCCAACATTCTATTTCTAAATAAACGGGTCCCTATGTTGCACCGGTGAGACAATATACAAGACCATCAACTCACAAAACCTTACCATGCTTTTGGAGAATTGACATAATAATCAATCGAGCAAGAAGACGGAGTGTCTATCACGTGACGAGCGCGTGCAAGCCGACTACACCTGATCAAGGCCGGTAGGTGGGCTCGGCCCAAATAATTTAAGAACAATCGGGTGGGCCTCCGCTTGTCCACCATATTGATAGCAAAAAAATTTCACGTTGGAAAAAGTAAAAATTTCTTTACTTTTCTTTCAAAAAAATTTCCGATTTTTATATATGTGATTTTGATCATTTTTCTTTTTATATTTGCAGGTGGTTATTTTTTGTTTTTTTGGGTTTTTCTTTGTCTTTTTAGTTCTTTGTAAGAGTCAATTTGTAGGAATCAGGAATTGAAACGATAAGTACTTGAAAGAGGTGATGTATACGAAAACTCAACCATAAAGCAAAGCTCCGCTTATTTTTCTATAAAGCCGGCCATCACAAAATTGCTGTCTCCATAATTACCAAATAATCTTTTCTGTAATTACCAAATGATCGTGCCATGTCGCATATCTAGATGCCCCTCTCGAGCAAAGCATCATGACCATTGAATCATCATCAAATGGAAATTGATTGCATGAAATATATATCTAAAGATTCTAGAAGAAATCGATCGACGTTCTCATAGAAGGAGGATAAAAAAAGAAAAAAGAAAAAAGGAAATCGCTCTAAGAGAAAGGGAGTGGGAGAAATTTTTCTAGATCCTCCTCGCATCCGCCGTTGTCAAACGCCGCCGTTCTATTTTATGTTAGGAGATCCACATAAAAGGAAAACAAAATGGAAAACGAAACCCTAACGTAAGCTCGCCTTCTCTTTCTACCCCTCTCCCCCTAGCGACCTGCTTGTAAGCGCTCCATGGCTGAGAGATCAGCTTCGCCTGAATCAGATCCCAATGAAGGCAAGCGTGACAAAAGGAGGAGAGTCGACGACGTATCGACGACGGAAGCGAGCTTCTCCCCCTCGCCCTCGCCCTCTCCCTCTCCCTCTCGCCCTCTTCCACTCTCGCCCTCTCCCCCCCTCCCCCTTGGCGACGACCCGGTGGGCCAGGGCCAGGGCCAGGGCCACTCCATTGTGCGCCCTCCACATAATACGGCTGAGGGATTAGCTACATCGCTCGAATCAGATCCCGGGGAAGGGAGGGCTGACAAAAGGAAGAGAGTCGACGACGACGACGTAGCATCGACGCCGGAAACGGGGACGGACGACCTCTCCTCCTCTACCTCTCGCCCTCTCATCTTCTCCCCCTCTCCTCCTCGCCCCTGTTTCGACCTCTCGGGGGGCGATGACCCGGAGATTGCAAGCGCTGTTCCATGGACGAGAATGGACGAAATACCGACGGCAGAGGAACGGACTACGATTCAATTGGGGATCGTAATTATTAATGAGGGCAGGAGTGGTGAACTCTTCATGTCAAGGAAAGAGATGGGAAAGGGAAGTAATGGTACCACCGTTTTCGAGGGCCTTTATGGTGAACTACCTGTTGCGGTGAAGCGATTAATCCGGGGTCATCTTAATGTTTCCTTCGACGTGATTTACCGTTTGATGGCACATTACCCACTTCATCCAAATATTGTGGAGTATTATGGAGCGAATTTTGATCTGGATTTCTTGTATCTGGCGCTGGAGAGATGTACTTGCAGTTTATATGATTTAGTCGTAGCACTTTCAGACTCAGATTTGTCTGCCTCTTATCCACCATCGATGATTAAATATAAAAACAATTTGGAATCTCTTAGAGATACGATGGAGGATGTTAACTTGTGGACTGATGGGCATCCCTCACCTTTGTTGCTGAAACTGATAAGGTAATTTTTATGATTTGGATTTGAATAAAAAGATAACTTCACTATCTTGCTCTGCTTATTGATTTGTATTTGGAGTGCTTATGCTGACACTGACTGCCACAGATTTGTATTTGTAGTGGATGTGCTGATATGTATTTGTAGTGCATATGCTGACGCTACATTCATGTGGGTATGCATGATACGGCAAATTAATAGGCCACTTTGACTCTGGTTAGCCTAATGTAATCCGGCTTCCTTTCTAGATCCATAGGAATGTCACTTCTTCTGCTGAATCATCTTATGCACACGGTGTTGTGATTGATACGACGGCGGATTCTATATCGTTTATGTCATAATATCTACTTTATACTATGATGCAGGGAAGTGGTATCGGGACTCAATCATTTGCACTATTTGGAAATAATCCATAGGGACTTAAAGCCTCAAAATATCTTGATCACTGGGAAACCGTTAGTTGCTAAGCTTTCTGATATAGGCATTAGTAAATGGGATAAATTTTCCTTGGGATATCATGCCACCTGTAAGTGCTTAGACCAATCTCAATTTTTATAGATTATGGTTTCTCTGTATTGCTTTTTATATTGTGGTAAAGTTTGTGAAGATTTAATGCCACTGTCTCTCTTTATTGACCGGTGAAACCATCATATTTATCTTGTGATCTCTTATGTCAGGTTGTGGAACATCAGGATGGCGAGCACCTGAGCAGCTTCTTAATGAGCGTCAAACATCAGCGATGGATTTGTTCAGCTTAGGCTCTGTGTTGTTTTTTTGTCTTACCGGTGGAAGACATCCATTTGGTGAAGGTGAAGAACGTGACATCAATATTCGGAATAACAAAATGGATCTGTCCTCGGTGGAATTCATGCCAGAAGCTCATGATTTAATTTTGCATTTGCTAAACCCGCTTCCTAAATTGAGGTGAGAGTGTAATCTTTAATTTGCATCACTCTGTTTGATGAATTTTGTCACCATTTTTAATTTCCATTTTCCTGTATCACTCTAATTTCATGAGTAGGCCAAAGGCATCGGAGGTGCTTCACCATCCATTTTTTTGGAGCTTAGAGAAGAGAATTTCCTTTCTTGTTGACACCAGCGATAGAATAATACTGGAAGCTGATACCGCACCCAATTCAGATCTTCTGGGAGCAATGGAGAATACTGCACCACTGGTTTTGGATGGAAATGACTTTAGCCGAGTGAGAGACTTGTTGCAATCAGTGCGAAATAACTGGGAGCTCTACCAAGAAGTTTCAGAAAAAGTTGAGGTACTCTGTCTCAAATTGTTGGTCATTATGCAGCTGCACAGTGCATGCAAGGCTTTTTCAGTATCTTTTCATATGTCAGATTGTGTGAACTTGTGGCTCATACCGAATCTGTTATTGGGTTCGATGGTTTTGGCAGGACATATACTTCACTAAACGATATCCGAGACTCTTGATAGAGACATATGGAGTGGTGTCCAAGTTTTGCAAAGAAGAGGAACGCTTTCAGGAGTACTTTGGAAGAGATGCGCTTTGACTCCTTTGGCCAACTTCTCACGGGATTCCTTCCTGAATTCAGTTGGTGGTGGCCATGTTGCAAAAGTTCCTCAAACATTTTGTTTATTCCATCTGTTGTTTGTGTTGTGATCACTGTCTTGATCACGAGGATTAAAGTCGGACGAGCTTAGTTACCTGTTTGAATATGGAATGAATTGTTCTTAGTATCAAATTTCATTTACTTTTTAGTAACTGTTACCTCATATTTTGAATGTGTAAAGTATTGTTCTTCGTATTGCAAAAAAAAAAATTTCAATTTCGTGCAATTTTTAAAAAATCACATTTTATCAATTAGTTTTTTTGTATTTTTCTCAATTAAAATTTATTTTTTTGAGTTAAAAAAAGGCCTGGGCACGTGCTTGGGCTGATATGGGAAAATTCCAAATAAGAGCCCGAAGTATAAATTGTTTCAAATAAGAATCCAAAGTGTCTTTATTTTTTCAAATAAGGGTCTAAAGTAAACTTAATGGTTTGACCTTGCTTAAGGGAATTTTCGCCCTTTATTTTTTTGATTTTCTTTCCTTTTTGTCTTTTTTTTCAAAAAAGGAAAAAAAGGCTAAAACTTAAAAAAAAAAAAAACACAAAAAAGAAAAAATCCAGGCTCTCCACTGGGGTCGTCGCCCCATCACCGGTAGGGGTGATCGGTTCCCGGTCTGGTTCAATCTCACCCAAGAATCGAGAACCGGATCGGGAGGACCAAACTCTAGACTTTGTCCCAATTATATCATAAACTTTTTATTGTCTCATAAAAAACTCCAAACTTTTACTTTTATCCCGAATTTACCACCGTTAACTTTCCGTCCAATATGGCCGTTACTGATTCTACGTGGAATTTTCACGTCATCATTTTTTTTAAATGTTTTCTCTTTTTTTTTTTCTTTCCTTCCTCCCCTTGGCCGGACCAGCCAGGGGAGGCTCGCCCAGCTCCGGCGAGGGCGGAGCTCGCCCGGCCATGGCGAGCCATCCTCACCGCCGCTGGGCGAGCCTCCCCAGTGGTCGGTGAGGTCACCTCGCTGGCGAGCCTCCCCCTGGCCAGTCCCGGCCAAGGGGAAGAAGGAAAAAGAAAAAAAAAAAAGGATAACCTTGGCAAGGGCGAGCTCGACCTCGCCAGATCTGGGCTAGGTCAAGCTCGCCCAACGGCGGCGAGGGCGGCTCGGCATGGCTGGGCGAGCTCCGCCCTCGCCGCCGCTAGGCAAGGCTCGCCCAGCTCCGGCCGGGGCGGAGCTCGCCTAGCCATGCCGAGCCGCCCTCGCCATGGCTGTCCTTTTTTTTTTTCTTTCCTTCTTCCCCCTGGCCAGGGGGATGCGAGGCGGCGAGGTGACCTCGCCAACCACTGGGGAGGCGAGCCCAGCGGCGACGAGGACGGCTCGCCAAGGCTGGGTGAGCTCGATCTCGCCCAGATCTGGCGAGGGTGGAGCTCGCCATGGCTAGGCGAACCTCCCTTGGCCGGTCCGGCCAGGGGAGGAAGGAAAGAAAAATAAAAAAAGAGAAAAAATAAAAAAAATGATGACGTGGAAATTCCATGTAGGATTAGTAACGGCCATATTGGACGGAAAGTTAACGGTGGTAGATTTGGGACAAAAGTAAAAGTTTGAGATTTTTTATGAAACAAAAAAAGTTTAGGATATAATTGGGACAAAGTCTAAAGTTTGGGGTTTTTTTGGGTATTCGGCCTTATTTTTTTTTTAATTTTCTTTCCTTTTTGTCTTTTTTTTCTTTCCATAAAAAAGATAAACTCAAAAAAGGAAAAAAAGGCTAAAACTTTAAAAAAAAATACACAAAAAAAATAAAATCCAGGCTCTCCACTGTGGTCGCCGCCCCATCACCGGTAGGGGTGATCGGTTCCCAGTCCGGTTCAATCTCACCCAAGAATCGAGAACCGGACTGGGAGGACCAGTTCCCAGTTTCTAGGAGCGGGAACCGGACCGGATGGTCCTGGGACTGGGAACCGGACCGACCGATCACTTGGCAATTCCGCCTCCGAATTTCAGCATTGCGAAGGTAAATCTTTCCCCCAAAAATGGCACATACCGAACCAGGGAGCATACGACTCAAAATAAGGTTTCGACCAAAGCTAGTGATCACTACTCATGACGGAGTGGGCTGCAATATTACTTCTCTCCCGCACCTCCTCATTTCTGTTACTCCTGCCTTGCATAATCAGGACTGGCTCAACTTGGTCTCGATGTATCATCTTCTTCGTAATCATGTTCCATGTATGGATTTTACAAATATAACAATGACAAAGTGTGTATTTGTCGAAATTAGGTATTCTTGGAGACATTTATGTGTCCTGTTTCTTGGTAGTTCTGGGTCCTCTTATGGCTTATTTTCCGTCATTCTTGTCAGAGGCATATAATAAAAATGATATGGAAGATGTTTATATAGTTTTTGGGATAGTTGCAGGTTCATGCAATTTCCAAAAGATGCTTTAGCATAATCTTTTTGAAGACTTAAAATTCTATTGTTGATGTAAATAACATCCTTACATGCTATATCACCAGAATCGAAAGATTTATTGTCTCATCCGTTAGCATGATATTCTTAGTATAGGGAAAATTACCAAAACAGCCTTAAACCTATGGTAATTGTATCAATTCAATCTTGAACTTTTTTTTTGTGCCAATTCATTTTTAAACCTTTTGTATTTGTAACAACTCAGTCCATCCGGCCAATTTTGGTCGACCGGCGCTGATGTGGACGCCGGCTGACTGACGTTAACATGGCAATTTTTAAATATTTTTTTCAAATTTTTATTTTATTTTTTCCCTTTTTTCTTTCTCTTTTCCTTTCTTTTCTTTTTCCCTTTCTTTTTTTTTTTCCTTCATCTTCAACCTTTGGCCGGTCGCCGATCCGACGACAGGCCAGAGGCGGGTGCCGGTGAGGATGAGCCATCACCAGGCAATGTTCGAACTTGCCGGCAACTGGCAAGGTTGAGCCTCGCTGGGGGCGGGCGAGGCCGATCTCACCAGCGAAGGTGAGGCCGATCTCGCCAGAGAAGGCGAGGTCGAGCCCTTGCCAGGAGTAGGCGAGGCTGACCTCGCCAGTTGTTGGCAAGGACGCCAGGGGTGGGTGAGGCTGACCTCGCCGTCACTGGGTGAGGCCGACCTCGCTCAACGACAGAGAGGTCGAGCCTTGCCAGTGATCGACGGGGCCAACCTTATCGACCCCGCATCTGGCCAATCACCGGACTGGCAATTGGCTAGAGGTTGAAGATGAAGATGAAGGAAAAAAAAAAGAAAGGGAAAAGGAAAAGGAAAGGTAAAAGAAATTATAAAATAAAAAAATAATAAAAAAATCAAAAAATTAAAATTAAAATTTAAAAATTGCCACGTCATTGTTGGCCAAACGGCCGGCGTCCACGTTAGCACTAGCCGGCCAAAATTGGCCGGATGGACTGAATTGACACAAATGCAAAATGTTTAGGACTAAATTGACACAATTGCAATAAGTTTATGACTGTTTTAGTAATTTTTCCCTCGATATATAGTCTTTTTAAAGTGTTTTCCTTATGCAAGTGTTGCTTAAATATTCTGGATTCTCTTTGCTTGGTGCCAATCATGAAATGTGAGCAAATACATCTTCTCATTTTGAGGGGTTAATTTACATCTTCTCCGAAAGAGGAGAGGAGGCGTGCGTGAAATTTTAGATTATTAGGTTTATATGTAAAAAATAAAAATAAAAAAACAATCGGTCCGGTTCCCGAATCGGATCGGCATCCCTGAGAACCGGACCGAACCAGCCGATTTGGTCCAGTCTGAGCGGTTCCTGGTTCGATCGGTTCGTCTTGCTCACCTCTAATCATTGGTGGGGCGTCGGCGAAGGCCGGCGACCCTCGCTGATCAGAGGCGAGGGTTCAGCGAGGGCTAGCCCTTGCCTAGATCTGAAAGAGGGTCGTCGCCGTCTCCTGGTTCTGGAGGAGGGTCGCCAGCCCTCGCCCAGACCAATCCTCTCCGACAAGAGAGACCAATCCTCTCTGATGAGAGATCCGCAAAAGCTTCTTTGTCGTTTGGCTTCACTTCAGCACTTGCTTGGTGAGTGTTTGAGCTAGCCCGATCCTCCAGCTTGGCACCGACGTGCCTAGTTGAGTCGTATTTGACAGAAATTGAAGAAGAAGAATGTATTTTTTGTATTTCTTCTCAATATCTTTTCTCCATGTACAACGTTAGATATATATAGTACAAAATGTGAGAAATGAAAGGAAAAAATATATCTATTCTAATCCTAGATTGATTCTACCAATCAATTACAATCTCTGATTGATTCACGTATCAATTGTAATCCGAACAAATGACATAAATCTTTGGCATATCTTCCAGTACTCCCCCTCAAGCTAGCGGCTTGTATATGCCTAAGATGCCCAACTTGCTCAATAGATATGCGTGTTGTCTTTGACATAAGGGTTTGGTGAAGATGTTCGCAGTTTGTTCTGTGGTCCCGTTTCCTCTTGTCTCGATTATCCCTTCTTGGATCTTATCTAGAGTGAAGTGGCAATCAACTTCCATGTGCTTCATTCTTTCATGTACTATGGGATTCGCTGCAAGCTTGAGTGCTGCATTGTTGTCACAAAATAATAGGGCCGATCCTTTAACTTGTATCCCAAGGTCTAGAAGAAGGCCTCGTAACCATACTATTTCCCAATTGGTTTTAGCCATGGCTTGATACTCAGCTTCAGCAAATGATAAGGACATAATGGACTGCTTCTTCGTTTTCCATGAAAGCAACAATTCTCCAAGTTTAATACATAAATCAGTGATAGATCTTCGACTCATAAGACAAGTTGCATAATAAGTGTCACAGTTAGCTATCATCTCCATATTACATTTTCAAGAAAGAAGTATTCCAAGTCCAGAGCATTTCTTCAAGTATTTCACAAACTTTAGAGCAGCATTCATATGAGACTGTTTCGGATTATGTATAAATTGACTAAGTGTTTGTACTACAAATACCAGCTTTCGCTTGTGTTTATCTGCTGTAGCCTTATACTTCTGATTAGCCTCTTCCAATTTCTGTTTGACTTCCTGATGCACCTCTACAATCTGCTTAGCTACATGATCCGCTGCTACACTCTTGTTAGCTTGCTTGGGCAACTGAACCAAATCTAGGTTATGCAGAGGTGCCTTTGTATAAACGATTGAAAAGGGTGACTTACCAGTAGAACGGTGAACTGCATTATTGTAAGCAAACTCTGCTTGCGATAAAGCAATATCCCACTGCTTCAGTTTGTCACCACAAATACTTCGAATTAAATTACCCAGAGTTCTATTGACCACCTCTGTTTGCCCATCAGTCTGCGGGTGAGCTGTGCTACTGAAGTTCAAAGATGAATCGAATAGCTTCCATAAGGTCCGCCAAAAATGCCCTAGAAATTTGCTGTCCCTATCCGAGGTAATATACTTAGGGATGCCATGCAAACGAACCACTTCCTTAAAGAATAATCTGGCCACACTTATTGCATCAAAAGTCTTCCTGCAAGGAATGAAGTGCGCCATCTTGGAAAATCTGTCAACCACAACGAAAACAGAATCCACGCCTCTTTGGGTTCGTGGCAAACCAAGTACAAAATCCATAATCTCATCATAAAAGGGCTCGTTCGGGGTAGAGGCGCAGCCGCACTGCCATCCCTCAACCCGACCCGATACTATCCTTTTTGAGCTGCAGCCGCACTACCATTGCTCTCAAGGATTTGGCCTGGCACAGCAGAAAACACATCGATGGTCTATCCATCAACCAATCTATTGCTCAATATCAAACCATGATCACGTATCTCGCCCCGTGATAAGGCGACCAAGATTCTCCCCTTGGCAAGGTCTCCACTTACTATAAACCGGTGGCTCGGCCCACAAGGATATCCTAGACTAGTATGCGTATACCCACAAGCCTCTCAATGGGCTCACAACGATATTGAGCACCAGACATACATCCTCCAATATTCCACAATACCAAATCCATAATAAATCTCACAATCCACAATCAATATCACAAATTGCTTTCAGAAAACAAAACACAATCTTTCTTCGTCAAACAGAACACATTTCACAAATCAAGTATATGATATTTCACAACTCAACTCAACTCAATCACCGGAAATCCTTTTTGTAAAGTGTTTCTCAAATAATTCGAAAACTCATTTCATAAATCAATTCACAAAGTGGTACACATATATCCTTTAATAATACATTTCGTACAACCATTCTCAAATCTTTCTTAAATACAAAATAGTAGTAATTGCTCGATCCAGATTTTTATACACTAAACATGTTTATTAACTCATACGATACTCAAATACTTATCACTTTTAAAAAATGAATTTATAAACTCAAAGAAGAGATAGCACCACTCACCTGAATCCCCAAAAATCATATAATGACGCTCACTCGAACCGACGATCTTGTAATCCTATTAATTAAACAATAATTGACATCAAAATCAAGTAAAATACTACAATAATCACTAAACGGCTGAACGATGCTTAAACGCTAACAAGACAACTCAAAGGAGCCCACAAATTGCTCATCCAAATCCATTATCCAAATCGTCCGCAACGCGGAGCTTGAGCACAAAACTTGATCGCGCCATAACTTTCTCCATCGAACTCCAATTCTAGCAAACTTATAGTCAAAAGAAAGCCCGTTCCGAGTATTACAAAAGCCCCAACTTGACCGTCCCAAAATCGAGCCGAAAACCGACGAAAATCGGCCTAAAGCCCGCTGGTCGCGCACTGTTCACCTTGTGCGGCCAACTTCAAAAATTCATATTGGGCAAACCGTAGGTCCAAATCAAGATCCGTAAAATCCCACGGCTCCACGACACCCTAAACTATCAATTCTATATATATACGCAGCTCAACGACTAAAAAATCGGAATTTGCCGCACAAATCTCTTATAATTCCGAATTTCAAGCCCTAAATCCGAAACTACTCCGATGGAACGAACGAGGGACATGAGTTCTTACCGGGCGTTGCGATACGAAGTCGGATCGGCTAGGCGAGGTTCGCGTGGCGCAAAACCCTCCTTTTCCTTCTTCTTCTTCTTCCTTCTCTCTTCCTCTCTTTCTTTCTTTTCCTTTCTCCTTTCTCAGCCGTGCACTCTTGGTGCTCGCTCTTACTTAAAATATAACTTTAAATAGAGTTCTACTTTTATTATCGCTCTTTCCTGAATTACACACCAGCGGAGCTGGGACATTTTGCTCCCTAGAAATTACTAGGTAGGATGGCTCCATAAAGCCGGCAACTCTCGACACAGCACGATACGAAGCTAACCGGGCTTGAGTTCGACAGAAAACAGATTTTATCCTCTCACATGAGGCGATCTACTTAATCCGTTGAGACGCCATTTGACACGTTTAAGTAATTGAGTGACGTGTCTTTTTGTTAACACAGTACGATTAAACAATTTTTAACACGTTCAATGTCAATTTTTTCTTTTTTGGGTCGGAATGTTCAATGTCAATTTCCAAGACTTCTTTTTGGTCGGAACGTTCACTTGCAGCCGCTCGTCGGTCTCTCTCTCTGTCTCTTGCGCTCACGGCGAATTCCTCGGGATGCTTGAGAAGTGCGGGAGTGGTTCCCCATTTTCTTTCTGAGAAGGGTCGTTCAACGCGGAGCATCCTTCCACTCTTCCTTTTCTTCTTCCTGGGATGACACTTGTCTTCTTTTTCATTTAAGGCAAAAGACTACTGAGAGGACCGGCCACGGTTTTGGTGCCAAAGGGCAGAGACCGCCGCGACTATTGAATCCCGCTTCGGTTCAACCACATAATCGGAACGACTACTGAATTCCTCGGGTTGATTGAGAAGTGCTGGAGTGGTTCCCCATTTTCTTTTTGAGAAAGCTCGTCCGACGCAGAGCGTCCTTCCACTCTTCCACTCTTCCTTTTCTTCTCCCTGGTGTCGCGCCGCGCTTTTATTTTTTTGGGGCTTTCAGGATTTGCGCGCTAAGGAAGTATTTTCGTATAAGGGTCTCTCCCAGACCATACCTCACGAGACAGTGGAAGGTAATTTCTTATTTAGTCTAGGTTTGTGATTTTTGGAGCCGCCACTAGTCATTATTGGTAGGTAGACTAGAAACCTAATTGAGGTACGGGAGAAATATCACAATTCTACGAACCAGAGATTCTGAGTATGGGGACTTGGTTACGTTATTGATCCCGAATCGAGATCCCTAACGCCCTTTCGGTACCTAAGAACGATACGATGTCTAACGTGTCATGCAAATTTCTGAGGCTGACCCATTAATTCTATCCGTTCTAATCGCAGGAAAGACCAAACAAGTATTAAATGCACAATCAAAGTCAATCAAGTCAATCAATCCTAAGTGGTCTCTAAAACGAAAATCAATCAAAACACCCAAACCCGAATGAAGCTCTAAAAGCTTATTCATTTTATGATTCACATTTTTTAGGGTTTTAGGGTTTTTTAAGGGTTATAACCCCTGAATTTAGAATTTTCTAAAAATGCCACTTGGGTACTTCCAAAAATTCAAATTCCCTTTTTATGGTTGGCCACAATGTTTTTGGACCATTTTGTGAATTTTCAAAATTTTTGAAATTTTTTTTAACGGAGAATTGATTTTTTATGATTTTCTGAAAATTTTTATGAATTTTCCAGTTTTTTCATTTTTTTTATTGATTTTCCAAATTTTTTTCATTTTTCATTTGTATTTTCTGAATTATTTGAATTTTTTTATCAATTTTCCGAAAATTTTTGAATTTTTATGAATTTTCTGACAATTTTTGAATTTTTATGAATTTTCTAATTTTTTTGTGAATTTTTGAATTTTTTATTTGATTTCCTACATTTTTTATATTTTCCTGATTTTTGATTTTTTTATGAGTTTTTTTAGATTTTTTTAGTAATTTTTAATTTAAAATTTTTTTAAAATTCCCGCCGGGAAAATGAATCGGACCGGCCCGGTTCGACCCGGTTCGGCCTGACCGAACCAGGCTTTGCCGGCACTGGCGCCAGTCACCGTCTCCGGTGGGTGCAACGCCCAAAAACGGCGCCGTTTTGGGATTTTTCATTGGGGCATTTTCACAAACAATTGGTGAGCATTATTTTGTATCCAATGTTTTCGAGGTCACCGGTTCGGGCCCATCGCCGATGACCTTCCGGTGACTATTTCACCGTTCCGATTGCACCATTGTGATGTTCCTATGTTCTATTTTCAGTCCAATCCATTTAGCATGTCGTCGGACCTCTAATGGTCGGAGAAATTCAAGTCCAAAGAACCTAAACTAATTCTAGATAAAACTTGAATTTCCAGAACTTGAACCATTACCATACTCGCCTTAGCCGTCTAAACCGTTTCTAATGACTAACCAAAACATCAAACAAAGTTAAAAAGACTAACTTGAATGGCCCTAAGGCCATGGTGACACTCCGGCGAAGGTTCTCGAGCTCCGGTGAGGCCGTTCAATGGACGACCGAGATGATTCATGCATATTTTCAAATCAAAATGCGATCAGATGACATAAAACGTGATTAGAAACAAGTCTTGAACATCCAGAATTACAAAATCACTATTAAAACAACATGAACAACTAGATTGAGTCAACTCATATTTTCTGGAATTTTCGAAAAAACCGTGATGATGAACAATTTTTACCTACTTTGTTTGATGACCAAGAGGAATTGCCGAACTGATCCGCACCCCAAGAGTTGTTCCTTGACACTTGATCTTCACCCTGGTGGTCATGGTCTCGCCGGAAAAGGTTTGGATTGGCCGGAAACGGCTCAGTTTCAGTCTATGGTGATCAGTCGATCACCGGTTGTTTCAGGCGAGGAAGTTCACTGCCTAAGCCGATTTGCCGGCGCTTTTCCAGCCGGAAAAGCGCCGATCGCTCGGTTAGGGGAACCTCAACTCACGTTCTCTCTAGTTTTCTCCCTTTTCTCGCTGTTTCTCTCTCCTCTCTCTCTGGCAATCTGTCGAACAGGTTCTCCTTGCAATGTTCAGTTTTTTCTTTGTTTTTGTTCTGCGATTTTTCCCGCTCAAAGTTCGTTTCACCAACTTCCAATCGGTTATAACCGATTAGCCACGCCAGCTGGAGAATCTCCAGCTGTTCGTGTGATTTTTCACGTGATAAATTGGCTAGAAAAAATCGGCCAAGTAGCGGGTTTGAAATGTTTTCCTGGGTTTAGTGCACATTTTGGTGAGTCGGGTAAAGAAGATGAGTAACCCGGGTCGGGTCGGGTTGACCTGGTCGACCCGGCAGGCCCTGGTTGGTCTAAATTCTCAAATTCGACCCGATTTTAACCCAATTTTCCAAATTTAATCCCAAAATTGAACTCCCCATCATATTCCGAACCCAAATATATAATTTTCCCCAATTTTTAATATAATTGTGTCCAAGATTTTCTCATTTTTGTATTCGAGTTAATAGGATTTTGTTCAATTTGATGTCCTAATGACCTGATTAGGCAAAATTGATGCCAAAATTGGATTACCCACACCTGATTAACCTTAGAAATGAGAGTTTCATATTTCGACAATTTCATATTGGGCACGATTCCCAATTTGGGTTCAAAATTCTTAATTTTCAATCGAAATTTGAGGATTTTTGATTTTTATGTCAAATTGTGCAATTGGACCAACCATTATGCAATTTGTTGTGAAGACACTATGACTTAAAAATGACTAGAAAAAAATTTAATTGCATTTTTGGTTCAATTCGGGTTTAATTTTGCCCAATTTTAGGAAAAACATATACCCGATTGAGATTTTTTTCAAATTGATGATGTATTCATGAAATTGGATTTAAAATAAGACTAAGTACTATTTTTATGGAATTTTCTGATTCCATTTGCTATTTTTCTTGATTTTCTCACCTATTTTGACTAAAAGAAATTAAGGAAAAATGCAGAAAAATGCTAAAAAAATATTTTTTGGTTTAGAAATAGGTTTCTAGGCTTGGCCAAGATTCCTAGTACTAATTTTGAAATTTTTGAAAATATGAAAAGAATGAGCTAAAAATTAGGTGTCAATACCTGGGACGACACTCGTCTTCTCTTTCATTTGGGGCAAAAGACCAGTGAGAGGACCGGCACGGTTTTGGTGCCAAAGACCGCCGCGACTACTGAATCCCGCTTCGGTTCAACCACATAATCGGAACGAGGTATGGACCTCTGTCTCTCACGATTGTTCCGTCTTCGAAGCTTATCGTATATGGGACGGTCCGATAATCTGAGAATACATCCGAACCGCCGGGTTAAGGTCGTGTTTTGACTCGGACCCAAAAAGAAAAGGTCGAGTTTTGATGTTGTGTTTAGCTACACCTCTGCTCCGGTACATGCGACTTAGTTCTCTTAACTTTTAGTTCTTCCATTAGGGAAAAACGTTGTTGAATCTTAGTTCGATAGGAGTAGAGTCTTGAGTGGTGGCGGTGAAATCGAGGGAAGCAGTTTGCAACTTGCAATGCAAGATTATATTCTCACATTGAGGAAGAACTTTCTGGCTAGAACCAGAGTCTTCAGCCTAACGGAATTTGCTCTGAAACCGTAAAGATTTATGCTTGTGGCATAGCTTACTGGCCCTGTTATCTGTTATTTTTCGCAATTGCTGGCTCTTTTTTCCTTAAAAATGTCTTGTGAGTATAGCTGTGTATCGATAATGTTAATTAATATTTCCCTAACTTGTGCCTAAAAGAAATGAGTCAAATGACTATGAGTTCGGTGGGTTTTTGGTCAAAAGACTTTTTACTATCCATAGTATGTTTTGGTTGATATCAAAATTGTTTTCTTATTTTAGTTTGTCTGGGTTTGATGTGCTGAAATTGATTGGTTTGAACTTTCTTCTTACTTATTTTTCCGTAAGCGAGAAGATATTTTTTTAGATATTAGTGTTATTAGCTGATACATTTATACACTGATTCTTGATCTACTAATTAATCTTCGCTAATCTTCCACCTTTTACGTCCCACCCGAACAGCTCCGCCTCCTCTCTTCCTCAGGCGATCTTAAGCCATTTCTGAAGATTTCAAGCAAGGGAGGCATCCGAAAAGAAGCCGAACTGACGAGTTAGGTATGTTTTTCCATAGTGTGGGAAACATATTTCGGTATCCCGAGAATCCCGCAGATATAGAGACTATATTTCAAGATATGGGAAGTGCGATTAATCATATTGGGAAAGCAATTATTGCTATGGGGTGTGGTCCTTCGGGCATTGTAGGGTCTGGTGGAATTTCAAGGTCTCTCCTGATTGAATTCCGAGTATATGATAGCATGATAATTGCTAAAGGAAGTAATGGGAACTTGTTTTTGGGCGGCATGCATGATGGTAAAGATGCGGTGGTGAAAAGATTGACAAGAAGTCATGCTGATATTGACCAAGACATTCTGACTTCAATAAAAGCTTTGGCATATGCAAATATAGTTAAATTTCATGGATTGATGCTGAAGCAGAACTACATATATCTTGCTGTAGAGACTCGCGTGTGCAGCCTCCATGATTTAATTCAGGCTTATTTAGATCCAAGTGCATTCCCTCATGATCCACCATTGAGTGATGAATACAAAGTAAAGTTGGAATATCTCCAGAAGAATGTCATCCCCTTGCTCGATTTGTGGACTAATGATGGTTAATTCCACGAGTGATTTGAAGAATTTGATGAGGTAATTTTTTATGTTTTGTCAAAATGGCTACAATATCTTGCTTATTGCGGCACTCCAATACTCAACTAGTTTTCCCATGAACTCGTGGCACATCTACTATGTGCAGGGATGCGATGGATTGTTTCCAATCCATCATAAAGTTAGATCCAGATTACCAAAAGAACACTCAGCTTCAGTCCATGAGCGTGATTGCGATTCACTCCAATTTCATTCAGTTTTTTGCAGTTGGATCGGACTCATATGCAGGGGGATCAAACCACAGCACACCAAACAAGCAGATCGAAAATTGTAAAATCTTGCATCCTCCGAGCTCTCCTCAAATCACAAATTTTTTTAAAAAAAAACCCTCTTTTCAAAAGAACGTACCGCAGAGATCGTTAATCTTCTTGGCCATGTCACTAATTTCCTTTTTCCGCCTTCTTGATGCTCGTAGAATAAGGTCCCAAACCCTGTCGAAATTAATCGCGACGAAATTACAGAGAGCATAGCGATAGAACTCGCACAGCAAAACAAAAGGCAGAAAACCCGATAACAGTAGCCCAGCAGAAACTAAACAGCACTAATCGAGAGAACAATTTTCAACCAAAAATTAAAGCAAAAGCAGGTTTCAGGAATGAGCAAACTAAATCTAACGGAATGGCCCAGACCATCAAAGTTAGTACAACCAGCAAACAGCTTAAGACGGCAATTTAGAAGCAAAAGAAGCTGGATCGGGAGCTCCAGAGAGGGAGGGAGGGAGAGTAGTACGTAGGTCTTGAGGAGAGCAATGTCGTCTTCATCGAGAGGGCGAGGGTTCTTCTCGTCTTGATGTCGTCTTCGTGTTCAATCGCCATTTTTCCACCACCTCCTTCCTTCCTTCCTTCCTCCCGACGACCGATACGATTCTCGCTGCGATCTGGGAAGCTGCTTGTGTATATCGTCTTCGTCGTCGGGCTTACGATTTCTTAAGCAAGAAGACGGGAGTGTCTATCACGTGACGAGCGCGTGCAAGACGACGACCATACCTGATCACGGCCATTAGGCGAGCTCGGCTCGGCCCAAACGTTTCAGCAACAATCTGGCGGGCCTCCGCCTCGTCCGCAAAGATTTCATTTTGGAAAAAATAAAAATTTCTGAACTTTTCTTTCAAAAAAATTTCCGATTTTTATATATGTGATTTGATCATTTTTCTTTTTATATCTGTAGGCGGTTATTTTTCGTTTTTATTTTTTTTTGGGTTTTTCTTTGTCTTTTTAGTTCCTTGTAAGAATCAATTTTTCTTTCCCCTTTAATTTTTTGTTTTTTGGGTTGGAAAAGATAATCCAACTTCATTACTTTAAGTAGTTACTTCGTTACAAAAACCTTTGTTACAATGCCTGTCATTATTTGAACTTCATTACTTCAAGTACTAGGGGATTAGTAAACTAAATTAAACGAGAAAACACCAAGGCTTCAATATTTTTTATATATATTTAAAAAGTTAGGAATAATATTTAGATTTAAATTAGTAAGAACAATTATAAGTATTTTTTATGTCGTTAAGAAATTAGAGGCAGAGGCGGCAATAACAAAAGTACAAGATGCTATGTAAAACTAAAATGAGAGAATTAGGGTTTTTAGGTCCATTTCGACACTGGGAATCAAATCAAAACCGGCCGGATAAGGTTGGTTTGGTCTAGTTTCAAGGCCTACCCTGAACCGGTACTCACTCTTACTTAAAATATAACTTTAAATAGAGTTCTACTTTTATTATCGCTCTTTCCTGAATTACACACCAGCGGAGCTGGGACATTTTGCTCCCTAGAAATTACTAGGTAGGATGGCTCCATAAAGCCGGCAACTCTCGACACAGCACGATACGAAGCTAACCGGGCTTGAGTTCGACAGAAAACAGATTTTATCCTCTCACATGAGGCGACCTACTTAATCCGTTGAGACGCCATTTGACACGTTTAAGTAATTGAGTGACGTGTCTTTTTGTTAACACAGTACGATTAAACAATTTTTAACACGTTCAATGTCAATTTTTTCTTTTTTGGGTCGGAACGTTCAATGTCAATTTCCAAGACTTCTTTTTGGTCGGAACGTTCACTTGCAGCCGCTCGTCGGTCTCTCTCTCTCTCTGTCTCTTGCACTCACGGCGAATTCCTCGGGATGCTTGAGAAGTGCTGGAGTGGTTCCCCATTTTCTTTCTGAGAAGGGGTCGTCCAATGCGGAGCGTCCTTCCACTCTTCCTTTTCTTCTTCCTGGGACGACACTTGTCTTCTTTTTCATTTAGGGCAAAAGACTACTGAGAGGACCGGCCACGGTTTTGGTGCCAGAGGGCAGAGACCGTCGCGACTATTGAATCCCGCTTCGGTTCAACCACATAATTGGAACAACTACTGAATTCCTCGGGTTGATTGAGAAGTACTGGAGTGGTTCCCCATTTTCTTTCTGAGAAGAGTCGTCCGACGTGGAGCGTCCTTCCACTCTTCCTTTTCTTCTTCCTGGGACGACACTTGTCTTCTCTTTCATTTAGGGCAAAAGACTATTGAGAGGACCGGCCACGGTTTTGGTGCCAGAGGGCAGAGACCGCCGCGACTACTGAATCCTGCTTCGGTTCAACCACATAATCGGAACGACTACTGAATTTCTCAGGTTGATTGAGAAGTACTGGAGTGGTTCCCCATTTTCTTTTTGAGAAGGCTCGTCCGACGCAAAGCGTCCTTCCACTCTTCCTTTTCTTCTCCCTGGGACGACACTCGTCTTCTCTTTCATTTGGGGCAAAAGACCAGTGAGAGGACCGGCACGGTTTTGGTGCCAAAGACCGCCGCGACTACTGAATCCCGCTTCGGTTCAACCACATAATCAGAACGAGGTATGGACCTCTGTCTCTCACGATCGTTCCGTCTTCAAAGCTTATCGTATAGGGGACGGTCCGATAATCTGAGAATACATCCGAACCTCTGGGTTAAGGTCGTGTTTTGACTCGGACCCAAAAAGAAAAGGTTGAGTTTTGATGTTGTGTTTGGCTACACCTCTGCTTGATGTTGTGTTTGGCTACACCTCTGCTCCGGTACATGCGACTTAGTTCTCTTAACTTTTAGTTCTTCCATTGAAGGAAAAACGTTGCTGAATCTTAGTTCGATAGGAGTAGAGTCTTGAGTGGTGGCGGTGAAATCGAGGGAAGCAGTTTGCAACTTGCAATGCAAGATTATATTCTCACATTGAGGAAGAACTTTCTGGCTAGAACCAGAGTCTTCAGCCTAACGGAATTTGCTCTGAAACCGTAAAGATTTATGCTTGTAGCATAGCTTACTGGCCCTGTTATCTGTCATTCTTCGCAATTGCTGGCTCTTTTTTCCTTAAAAATGTCTTGTGAGTATAGCTGTGTATCGATAATGTTAATTAATATTTCCCTAACTTGTGCCTAAAAGAAATGAGTCAAATGACTATGAGTTCGGTGGGTTTTTGGTCAAAAAACTTTTTACTATCCATAGTGTGTTTTGGTTGATATCAAAATTGTTTTCTTATTTTAGTTTGTCTGGGTTTGATGTGCTGAAATTGATTGGTTTGAACTTTCTTCTTACTTATTTTTCGTAAGGGAGAAGATATTTTTTTAGATATTGGTGTTATTAGCTGATACATTTATACACTGATTCTTGATCTACTAATTAATTTTCGCTAATCTTCCACCTTTTACCTCCCACCCGAACAGCTCCGCCTCCTCTCTTTCTCGGGCGATCTTAAGCCATGTCTGAAGATTTCAAGCAAGGGAGGCATCCGAAAAGAAGCCGAACTGACGAGTTAGGTACGTTTTTCCATAGTGTGGGAAACATATTTCGGTATCCCGAGAATCCCGCGGATATAGAGACTACATTTCAAGATATGGGAAGTGCGATTAATCATATTGGGAAGGCAATTATTGCTATGGGGTGTGGTTATTGTAGGGTCTGGTGGTGGAATTGCAGGGTCTGGTGGTGGAATTTCAAGGTCTCTCCTAATCGAATTCCGAGTATATGATAGCATGATAATTGCTAAAGGAAGTAATGGGAACTTATTTTTGGGGAGCATGCATGATGGTAAAGATGTGGTGGTGAAAAGATTGGCAAGAAGTCATGCTGATATTGACCAAGACATTCTGACTTCAATAAAAGTTTTGGGACATGCAAATATAATTAAATTTTATGGATTGATGCTGAAGCAGAACTACATGTATCTTGCTGTAGAGACTCGCGTGTGCAGCCTCCATGATTTAATTCAGGCTTATTTAGATCCAAGTGCATTCCCTCAAGATCCACCATTGAGTGATGAATATAAAGTAAAGTTGGAATATCTCCAGAAGAATGTCATCCCCTTGCTCGATTTGTGGACTAATGATGGTTAATCCCACGAGTGATTTGAAGAATTTGATGAGGTAATTTTTTATGCTTTGTCAAAATGGCTACAATATGTTGCTTATTGCGGCACTCCAATAGTCAACTAGTTTTCCCATGAACTCGTGGCTCATCTACTATGTGCAGGGATGTGGTGTCGGGACTTGACGAATTGCATAGGAGGGATTTTACTCATGCAGACTTGAAACCACAAAATGTGATGCTTAATTTTAAGGAGTAACAAGCTAAGCTGTCAGACGTGGGCATTAAGAAATACTCTCGTGGTGATAGATCTTCAAATCCCGGCACCGGTAAGTGCTTATGATAGCTTTATCTACACTTGATCTTCTTTTCCTCCAAGTGCATATAATCATCTTCAGATTTCTAATATTTTTATTGCTAGACCAATCACTTTTTTGTTGATCCATGTCTTTCTCTTTGGTTGTGGAACTCAGGATGGCAACCGCATGAACATATTGGTCAAGTTGGGCCCCACGCAAAGCAGGTGGACTTATTCAGCTTAGGCTGTCTATTGTGTTATTGCATCCGCCGAGCACACCATCCATTTGGTGGAATTTTTGAAAGAGATGCCAAAATAAGAAAGAACAGAGTGGACCTGTCCTTGTTGCAACCTGAAGCCCGTGATCTTATTTCACAATTGCTATACCGGGATCCTCAATTGAGGTAAGAGTGTCATACTTGTGATGCATATGAATTAATTTCTTTGAGCATGTTGAGCAATAGTTCATTTTTTTTGTAATTATTTTACCAATTGATTACTGTCAGGCCAGGAGCATCGCTGGTGCTTTCCCATACATTTTTTTAGAAATCAGGAAAGAGGCTGCAATTTCTTTGTGAGTTCTCCAGTTGCAAACGAAGGCATATTAAAGAGAATACCAATCCAAATCTTCTAAGAGAATTGGAAAGCAAGCAGCAATTGATTTTGGATTGGATCTCCAAATTAGATCCTATATTGAAGGCTGACATAACCTCCTCCAAATATCACTATAAGTATCATCTTGTGAGAGACTTATTGCGAGTCATTCGCAATAAGTGGATCCACAATGATGAACTTCCACAAAAGTTTCTGGTACTCTCTGTGGAACTTTGTATATCTTGGATTTTGAACTTGTGGCTCATCTATTTTTTGCTTTAATGGCTTTTGCAGGAGCTTCTTTCCAAACCCTTTCGTGTGGAGCCAACTTTACGTGATCGTTTCGATCATTACATCTCTAAACTTTTAATTTTATTTCAGAGTGAGTACAGGGAGAGGACATCCTTATTTATATAAGAACCTCTCTCATTACAACTGTTGATCTCTAACCCAATTTAACGGTGTAGATTGATGACAAGTGTCTAGAATACAAATATATTTTCTATTTTACCTCCGTACATTCCCTATATTACCCTCAACAAGGTTCTGGAGCACTCGAGAAAGATTCTTGGAAGATGTCGAGGCTCAATCGGTTGTGTTGGGTAACATTTAACCTTAAAACTTTTGGACCGTTACATATGCATGGCGAGCTTGGTGGTAGTTTTTCGATTGGGCCCTTGAAGGTAACTGTGCATCGTCCATTAGTCTCCATTCCATCTGCATAGTGTGTCGTACATGCGATTTTTTTGGCTAAGCTGAATGGAGCATTATTTAATGTCAATTCACTCCATTGATCGTTGAGATACATTGTGTTTCTTGGAAGGAATTGCAATAGAAAAGCTTCGCTTGTAAATTTCTTCTATAATAACCACCATAAATCTCTTTTGAATTTTAGGACAAATTATACCGAATTCGTGTTCGGGGGCATGCATTTGCCTGATGCTACTGTCTCTTCTGTTCTTTATGTGAGCAGTTTTGCTGAAACGGAACTACCATCTTTCAAAACCGAGATTACAATGCCATCGAGCACATTTGCTGCTTCTCTTGCAAAGGCATTTGCACCCTATGGGTGCAAAAATGTATGGTGCTTTTTGGTGCTCTCACTATTTGGAACAAAAGCAGGTGACTGGTCCTCTTCAGTGTCTATTTAATCTGTCTTATCCTATGGAATCGTGGCGTGGGCATTAGAGAAACTCGAGTGCGCATCTTCTTCAAATTGATCTGACATAGAACGTCTGAAGTTCAGAATATAGGTTAGAACTAATAGTCTTTGCAAATTGTAGAAGAGGATATACTTTATAGAAACGTGTACCGTCTATCTTATTGTCGGTTTGGCTTTTGAGTGGATCATGGAGAAGTAGAATAGAGGAGCTTCTCTTTTTTTGTTAGTGAACATGCTGTTGTGACCAGCTATGAACTTAGTCATAGCCGACACAATGCTAATGAAATTGTCGGTAAAGCAAAGATTACTCCTCAACAGATTCGCATTAATATGTTTGGGCATGAGGCAGCAAAGATATTGGACTATGAGGAATGCTTTCCTGATTGATACAAGAAAGGAACTAAAATAGCCAAGCAATGTGCTAATGTTGGTATAGAAGGCTTCCCTACATGGCTGATAAATGGTGAGGTATGGGGATTTCCTCATTTCAGGTATTTTGGCTCGTCCTAGAGAGAGAATGGCTTTCTTCCTAGTCTGCCTTAATTCCGATACTCACCAGCATTTCTGGGCATTGCTTTTGTTTCTGTTATAGTTGATGATGGCATGATCCATCAATGATAAAATGCCGAAAGGGGCCAAAATTACCTTCTTTTAATTTGCTGCAAAGCATTGAGAGTTGATGCTTCTCTTCTGGGTAAAAAAAGATTTCTCGCCGAATCGCATTCGGCAAGTTTTTGCGATTCGGCAAGTTTTGAGCGGAGAGCAAGAATTGTCGGAGCTCGCCCAGGCGTCTGGATTCGAATCTAACAAGCTTAGTGGACTTAGTTGAGATGCTTCGTCACAGTGATCTGCATAACTTCCATTTTCCAAAACCGTTCGAGTATCAATTGTCATTTTAGATTATTAATGTCCCTATCGTTTTCTGTACATATTTAATGCAATGTCTCCACGAGAGAATTGCACATTTTTCGGTCCATTGATATGTTCTTAAATTACATGTTGGACAAACATGAAGACAGCAATTTGACATTTGAGTTGGTGATGTGTCCACGGAGATGCTGCTAATCGTATGTGCTTTTGCCCGAACATTTCCGATTCCAAAAGATGTTCCTGAACCAGTGCTCTAACTTAGTATAGATAAACTACTCTATACCACACCAATTTTACTTACACGTGCATTTTAACATCCCCTATTAAATGGGGATGTCCAATCGGGATTTAGATATGCTATAAATGATAAGGTCTGTCTTGTCCAATTGGTACCGTAGGATTTGGATATGCCATAGATGGTAAGCTCTGCCTTAAGCCGAAATTGCAGATTACTTAATGTTGATTTTGCTCTTTGGATGCAGAAAGCTAGATTAGGTGTTCTCGTCATCAACTTCTCACTAATGATAAGGTTAGCTATGATCTTTTTCCATCTTTGTTCGTCGAGTATATGTGAAAGATCATTTGGTTTTCTCAATTGGATTTCTTCATTAAGGATATTCTTGTGTTATATACATATTGCGGTGGCGAGGCTATATTTTCGCTTAATTTTCCATCCTTCTATTGCGTTTTGCTCTCGGTCAAATCAAATGTATTAAAGGTTCCAAAGAGTGTGGAGTGGCATCACCACTCTGAATTCAAATAGGTGGCTGACAGGACTCCGATTGCGAATGAAAAAAAAAAGTTACGTGGTCAAATCACATGAATAACGAAATGCAGAGGAAAAAAAACAACATTGCTGTCTAGCTACTTTGTCTGAAAATTTGCGGGGAAAATGTCGTTACAATTGAAAAGCATGGACCTATTTAATTGGGGTGGCAAACGGGTTGCCGTCTTGCAATCAAAATCTCAAACTCATTTGCCCTCGCGTCTCAATGCGATCACCAAAGCGTCTGGAGATGGAGAGATCAGTCCCGTGGTCGGAACTCCCAACGGAGTTGTGGTCGATGATTGGGAAAAAGCTCGACACCCGCGTGGACATCGATCAATTTCGCAGCGTCTGCTCGCCGTGGCGTTCCTCCATACCTCCAGTCTCAGAGTCCAAGCTCAGAATTGGAGGGACCTTGATCAGTCAGTGCATGGTCTATCTTCTCGAGCTGCCACCAACATCTCCGAAGGACTCGCAGTGTCCTCCGTCTCATGAGGGTTGGTTGATCAAGATCACAGAAGATAAGGACCTAAGTGGTCGAGGCCGGGTTCAGCTCTCCAATCTGCTCTCGAGCCGACCCATCTTCAAAGGTGGGACCTTTCCTGAGGTTTTGTGTACTATGGATTATAGGGTCACTGAGATTTTTGTAGAACGTTATCTCATAGGCAAGAAAGGAGCATGTTATCCTGGGGCCGCAAGGAAGGTGATCATGCTTCCGGATTCTCCATGGGCTGCTCTAGAGGAGACTTCGGTCGTCGGGATCTTCGGGAGAGGGAGATTGAAGTGTTGGAAACATGGGGACGAGGATTGGAATGCGATGGACAATCCGAACAGCCCATACGACGATCTCATTGCTTACAAAGGGCAGTTTTATGTTGTTGATAGGTTCGGCACCGTGTCATGGATCAATCCTTCTTTTAAGATGGTGCAGTTCTCACCTCCTGTTTGCGGTAACGGCAATGGTGGGGACTGGAAGCATCTGGTGGAGTCGGGCGGAGATCTCTACGTGGTGGATCGATATTGCAATGAGTTTAGTACAATCGGTAGGATTCGGGCAGGCGCTGTGAGGGAGGCTGCTGGTTTTAAGGTTTATCGGCTGAATCAAGAATGGGGAAAATGGGATGAGATAAGGAACCTCGGTGATGTTGCTCTCTTTCTGGGCGATCACAGTTGCTTCTCAGTGTCGGTGAAAGGATTCGGACGATGCAAGGGGAACTGCATATATTTCACTGAGATTAACGCGACTCGAGGGGGAAAAGTTCAAGTCTTCAATATGGAGGATGGCAGCATCAAGAGGGCATCATATTCGCCTGATCACTTGAGGATCCTGTGGCCGCCACCAGCTTGGATCGCCCCAAATGGGTTCGACCTAAGTCCTTCCTCGCTTGAGGAGCCGCTATTCTAGTTAATTCAGAGGAGAGCTTCGTGATTTGGATGAGGTACAATGAGAACTGGTCTGTAATTGCTTAGTTGAAGAGAGAGAGAGACCAAAGAGTTTTATTCTTTTCAAACTTGCATCTGCATACAACCTTGATGATCACATACTTGTGTGCTCGTGAGGGCATGAGTGTGCACCGTTGTGCATGGATCACTGTTGACTGTGAATGTGTGTGTTTGCGCGCGCTCACATGTTTGTTTTGCCTTCTGATAGAATGCCGTGTTATCTTGATGAATGAGTTGAGGCATGAGTTGATGGATAATCATGTTTAATGGCGATGCTCGTGGATAGAACCTGTTGCAGGATATATGCTGAAATGATAGTTGTTGCCTCTGTATCTTTTGCACTTCTCTACAGGAGAGTTCTCATGCAACCATGATCCAATACCGTGTCCATTATAATCAGATGGGTTCTCTTTCTTTTGTCATTTAAGCTGAGTTTTGAAGGGACAATGCAGTCTGCCTGAGTTTGCCCAACTACTCTATGCTCCCGCCATGCCATGTACCGTTACCGTCTTTGTCGACCTCATCCTGGTCAGTTCCAGGCACACACGTGAAAGCAGAATCGGGCGGAGATTTTCTGGTTATGGCATAGCGGACTGTGTCGAAAATCTTCTTCATCTCGTGCATATGCTTTCGAGCATCGTGAACATTGGATTTTCTAGAGGCAGTGCCTCACGTTTGACTTTCATCTTTTCCATAGCTTCGATTGGTTTTTTGGTCCTGATGGTGCCAACACAACCGTGTGAAGATTTAGCGGTGTTGTCAAGTTAGTAGCAGGAAAATGTCTGAAGAGAGAGAGGAGTGCAGGGAGTGGGTGATGACTTTGTGGTCAGCCTCAGCAGCCAATAAGAAGTCTGGGTAGGAAGTGGCATGAAAAATTGTCCCACATCAGACACGTAGGAACAAGGAAATGTCTAATCAGTTGTACAAGAGCAAGGTTTTCGTCAACGGCTAAGTATCTTTGCGCTTGGGGCAATGACGCAGCTAGTGAGGTACTAAACGAGGCGCGTCTATTGCTGGTTGAAAACTATTTCCAAACCCCCTCTTCGGCCTGAGCTTGAGCTCAGGCCATCGAGAATTTCTGGAAGGGCTCCCCATGGGGTAAAGCCCTACAATTTATAGTTCCAAGATTTTTGAGCCCGCTTTTTGTTTTAGTAAAATTGGTATGGGATAATAAATTTGTCAAATTTCAGATTTATTTGCAATATGAGGTGATAATATTGTCAATTGTAGTTTGACATAGGATGTTCCTACATATTAGAATTGCAATTCTGGGACCTTGGTTTGTAGGATTGCTATCTTATTGTCCAAATATATAATTATTTATCCACGCGGTATGTTGCATCAAAACATATCAATGGACCGAACAATATACAATTCTCTCATGAGACATCGCACCAATATGTACAGAAAAAGATAGATACATTAGTAATCTAAAGTGACAACAGATATTTCGAGATAATCGTTACAATTTCTCCATAACCCTATCCCCAATCCGAAAAAGAAAAAAGAAAAGGGCTTTTCTGGTGCCCAATGATTTGTAAAGCAACGAGTAAAAGAGTAAGTCCCATTTCAGACTGTGTAATGTGTGCCCGTGTAATACTTGAACGGCTTGGAAAATAGAAGTCATGCAGATCACAGCAATGAAGAGCATCTAACTAAGTCCACTAAGCTCGTTAGATTCAAATCCAGACGCCCGGGCAAGCTCTGACAATTCTTGCTCTCCACTCAAAACCTGCAATGAATGCGCTTCGGTGAGAACTCATTTTTTTCCCCAGACGAGAAGCATCAACTCCAAATGCATTGCAGCAAGATAAAAGAAAGCAATCTTGGCCCCTTTCATCATTTTGTAATTGAGTAAAAGCAGACTGGAAATAGTTTTTGACTAGGAACAAAGCCATTCTCTCTCTAGGACAAGCCAGAAAACCTGAAATGACGAAATCCCCATACCTCGCCATTTATCAGCCATGTAGGGAAGCCTTCTATTCCAACATCAGCACATTGCTTGGCTATTTTAGTTCCTTTCTTGTATTCATCAGGAAAGCATTCCACATAGTCCAATATCTTTGCTGCCTCATGTCCAAACATCTGAATGCAAATTGTTAATGAGTAAGCTTGCCTCACTGAAAATTTCATTAGCATTATGTCGGCTATGACTAAGTTCATAGCTGGTCACAACCGCATGTTCACTAACAAACAAAGAGAAGCGCCTCTCTTCTACTTCTCTTTGCTCCACTCGCTGACAATTAGACAGAACATATTTCTGTAAAGTAAATCCTCTTCTATAAATTGCAAAAAGTATAGTTCTAACCTAGATTCCAAACTTCAGACATTCTGAGTGATATCAATTTAAAGAAGATGTGCACTCGAGTTTCTCTAATGACCACACCACGGTACCATAGGATAAGACAGATTGAATGGATACTGAAGAGGACCAATTACCTGCTTTTGTTCCAAACAGTGAGAGCACCAAAAGGCACCGTACATTTTTGCACCTATAGAGTGCAAATGCCTTGCAAGAGAAACAGCAAAAGTGCTCGATGGTGTTGTAATCTCAGTTGCGAAAAATGGTATTTCCGTTCCCGCAAGGCTGCTCAAATAGAGAAAAGAAGAAAAAGTAGCATCAGGCGCACGCATGCCTTCCAGTACCAATTTGGTAAATGCGACTTCTAATTTCAAAAAATATGTGGTGGTTATTCCAGAAGAAATTCACAAGCGAAGCTTAACTCCTTCCAAGAAGCATAATATATCTCAACAATCAATGGAGTAAATAATGCTCCATTCAATTTAGCCAAAAAAATCGTATCTATGAAGCAGATGGACTGGAGACTAATGGACGATGTGTGGTTACCTTGAAGGGATTGATTGAGAAGTGCTATATGCAGTGCTCAGCGTAATTACCACCAAGCTCACCATGCACAGCTGTAGTACCATCGTCTTTTGTATCTCCTCAAACCCAAAATCCTGAGTGGGCGATTGACAGAATCATTTGGTCTTATTCCATGAACCACCAACTTAATCGGCGGTACATGAAAGAAAATAGGAAATACAGCGAGCACACCTTTATGGTGATGAAGACTAGACTGAATGACAATAAAGCCGACAATAGACAGTAAGAGCACGCAGTTGCCATGGATGTTGTGATCCCTATTGAATAAACACAACACCAGCACGTGAAGTAGTGTTGAAGTGGTCAAATTTCAGTTTTACATGTCTTCAATAATGATGTAGTGGAGTCCTAGTTTGTAGGGGTTTGTTTCTACACGTTTTAGTTAGTGGAATATGTTAGTGGGTCTTTGTTATTGTTATCCTGTTGTTATTTTCTTGCTGAGTAGTTTTCGATGTTATGCCTATTTAATAGGCTTGTGATCTGTTGAATGTAATGTACGAGAGTTTTTCAGCAGCAATTTTTTGTGTGTGTCCTCTTCTACTCTTTGCTCTCTTTAGAGGTTATTGAACCATACTTGCCGCTTGTTCTTTTTCAACAATCTGGTATCAGAGCCAGGTTCTGGGTATTTTGTGAGCATCTCTATTGCCAAGATGGGTGATCTTCAAGTCGTTGGCGGAATCAAGAAGCTCAGCAACCAAAACTACAATTCTTGGTCTACCTGCATGATGTCTTATATGCAGGGCCAGGATTTGTGGGAGGTTGTCAATGGAAACGATGTGAGACAACCGGAGGCTGAAGATGAAGATGGGACATTGCGGAAGTGGAAGATTAAAGCGGGCAAAGCCATGTTCAATTTGAAGACGACAGTTGAAGAGGATGTGCTGGAGCATATCCGAGATGCGGAAACTCCCAAAGAAGCTTGGGATACGTTCGCCAAGCTATTCTCTAAGAAGAACGATACGAAGCTCCAACTCTTAGAAAGTGAGTTGTTGTCGATGGCGCAACGCAACATGACAGTCGCTCAGTACTTCCACAAAGTGAAGACGTTATGCCGAGAGATTATTGAATTGGATCCAGAGGCTCCGATTGGCGATACCAGGATGAAGCGGATCATCATCCATGGTTGAAGCCAGAATTCAGGAGTTTTGTTGCTGCCATACAAGGATGGCAAAATTAGCCGTCGCTTGTCGAATTCGAAAATTTGCTAGCTGGTCAAGAAACATTAGCTAAGCAAATGGGAGGAGTCTCGTTGAAGAATGAAGAAGAGGCACTCTATGCCAACAAAGGCAAGTGGAATTCCAAGCGGCATGCCTATGGTGGATCCAAAAAGAACAATGACAAGGCGAGAAGTCATCAAGATGAAGGGAGCGTTCGTGCATGGAAAGGTTCTAAGAACCATGGCAATGGCCAAAAGTTTGAAGGGAAGTGCTACAACTGCAATAAGAAAGGTCATATGGCAAAAGATTGCTGGTCAAAAAAGAAGGCCATCGAGAGTAACGCTGCTACTTCAAAAAACGAAGACGAATGGGATGCTGAGGCTTTCTTTGCTGTAGATAAGGAGGAGCTAGCCCGTACAGCAACAACATTCAATCAAATCGATTATGAGAATGATTGGATCGTTGACTTGGGCTGCTCAAACCATATGACCGGTGATAAAGAAAAGTTGCAGAACTTGTCGGAGTACAAGGGAAGTCGGGTGGTGGTGACGGCGAATAACTCAAAGTTACCGATAGCCCACATCGGTAATACGGCTGTCTCTCCCCAATGTAGCGATGCCGAGGTGCCACTCCAAAACGTCTATCATGTTCCAGGTATGAGAAAAGATCTTCTCTCGGTAGCACAATTAACATCTTCTGGCCATTTTGTTCTGTTTGGCCCACAAAATGTGAAGATATATCGAGACCTTGAGATTACAGAAGAGCCGGTAATGAAGGGACGAAGAACGGAGTCTGTCTACGTGATGTCTGCAGAAACCGCATATGTAGACAAGACGAGAAGGAATGAGACGGCAAACTTATGGCATATGCGGCAAAGTCACGTTAGCTATTCCAAGCTAGATGTGATGATGAAGAAGTCAATGTTGAAGGGACTTCCACAACTTGAAGTGAGAATAGACACTGTATGTGCAGGCTGTCAGTATGGAAAAGCGCATCAGTTGCCGTATGAAGAGTCCAAATTTAAAGTGAAGGAACCATTAGAGTTGATACACTCTGATGTGTTTGGACCAATTAAGCAAGCCTACGTTGGTGGGATGAAGTATATGGTGACCTTCATTGACGACTTCTCGAGGTACCTGTGGGTTTACTTTATGAAGGAAAAATCTGAAACTCTTTCAAAATTCACAGAGTTCAAGAAGGTAGCGGAAGCGAAGGTTGGTAAAAGAGTCCGTTGTCTACGCACTGACAATGGGGGAGAGTACATCTCAAATGAGTTCACAGATTTCCTTCAGGAGTGCAGAATATGCCATCAGTTCACATGTGCTATCACTCCGCAGCAAAACGGGGTGTCAGAAAGGAAAAACAGGCATCTGGCAGAAGTATGTCGAAGTATGCTTCATTCAAAGAATGTTCCGGGACGGTTTTGGGCGGAAGCGATGATGACTGCGGCCTTTGTGACCAATAGGCTTCCTCAACAAAGGTTATGCTTTCGTTCACCTTTTGAAAAAATATGGAACATGAAGCCTGCTGTTGGTCATTTTCGAGTTTTTGGATGCGTGTGCTATGTATTTGTACCTGACCAGTTACGTAGCAAGATGGAGAAAAAGGCTGTTAGGTGTATCTTTGTAGGATACGACAGTCAAAGAAAAGGGTGGCGATGTTGCGATCCAACAACCGGGAAATGCTACACATCTCGGAATGTGGTGTTTGATGAAGCTTCCTCATGGTGGTCCTCGAACAAGGAAGTATTACCGGACTCGGATGTTTTTAAGGAAATGTTAGAAATTTCTCAATTCCAGTTGAGTTCAAGTGAAACAGAGGTTGCAGACGACGATGTAGATGTTGAAGAAGGCATAGCTCAAAATCCTTGGCAAACAGGTGTATACCAAAGGCCAAGCGAAGAAGATGAGCCAAGTGGAGCAAGTACACCAACTGCACTTAGAAGGTCAACAAGAGCCCGAAAGCCAAATCCTAAGTATGCTAATGTCGCCATAGTAGAAGAGGCAAATGCAAAAAAGCCTGAGACATTTGAGGAAGCGTCTCAGAGTTCGGAATGGATTAAGGCTATGGAAGAGGAAATTGCTGCATTAGAGCGAAATCAGACTTGGGAGCTCATACCAAAGCCAAGAGATGTGAAGCCTATTTCTTGCAAATGGGTGTACAAGATAAAGCGCCGCACAAATGGATCAATAGAGAGGCACAAAGCTCGTCTGGTAGCTCGAGGGTTCTCTCAACAATATGGACTAGACTATGATGAAACGTTTAGTCCAGTTGCGAAGTTTACAACTGTACGAGTCCTACTGGCACTTGCAGCAAGCAAAAGTTGGAACTTGTGGCAAATGGACGTGAAAAATGCATTTTTGCATGGGGAGCTAGATCGGGAGATCTACATCAGCCAACCAATGGGCTTTCAGAATCAAGATCATCCTGAGTATGTGTGTAAGCTCCGAAAGGCTCTCTATGGGCTAAAACAAGCACCGAGGGCTTGGTATGGTAAGATTGCTGAATTTCTTACTCATAGTGGTTATTTGGTGACATCTGCGGATTCTAGCTTGTTTGTCAAAGCTAAAGGAGGGAAGCTAGCTGTTTTGCTGATGTATATGGATGATTTAATCATCACAAGAGATTGGGAAGAAGAAATTCTCCAAACCAAGGAGAATTTGTCAGTTCGCTTTCAGATGAAGAACTTGGACAGCTCAAACATTTTCTTGGTTTAGAGGTCGACTATACTCAGGAAGGAATATTTCTCCATCAGCAAAAGTATTCCAAAGATTTGTTGAAGAAATTTGCAATGCTTAGATGCAAGCCAATCTCGACACCGATGGAGCCAAACGCCAAAATGTGTACTCATGAAGGGAAAGATTTAGAAGATGCTACTATGTATCGGCAGTTGGTGGGTAGTCTTATCTACTTAACTTTAACAAGACCGGATGTTTCTTTCGGAGTTGGTGTGATGAGTCGCTACATGCAAAATCCAAAGAAGACTCATTTGGAATCAGTTCGTCGAATCTTGAGATATGTGAAGAGCACGCTTGGCTATGGTATTATGTACAAGAAAGGTGGAGATTGCAGACTAGTTGGCTACTGTGATGCCGACTATGCAGGTGACCATGATTCCCGGCATTCAACTACCGAGTATGTCTTCATGCTTGGGTCCGGAGCAATTTCTTGGTGTAGTAAAAGACAACCAACGGTGTCTTTGTCAACCACGGAAGCAGAATACCGAGCAGCAGCGATGGCAGCTCAAGAAAGCACTTGGCTTATGCAATTATTGAAAGACTTGCATCAACCAACAGAGTATGGTGTCTCTTTGTACTGCGACAACTTGTCGGCAATACGTTTGGTGGAGAATCCGATTTTTCACGCAAGAACTAAGCATGTGGAGGTGCATCATCATTTTATCAGAGAGAAAGTCTTGCAAGAAGAAATTGAGTTGGAGCATGTCAAAACAGAAAACCAAGTTGCAGATTTGTTTACAAAAAGCTTGAGTAGCAACAAGTTCGAAAGTTTCTGTCATCAGCTCGGTATGCTGAAAAGAGTAGAAGCTGGTGTTGAGGGGGAGTATTGAATAAACACAACACCAGCACGTGAAGTAGTGTTGAAGTGGTCAAATTTCAGTTTTACATGTCTTCAATAATGTTGTAGTGGAGTCCTAGTTTGTAGGGGTTTGTTTCTACACGTTTTAGTTAGTGGGATATGTTAGTGGGTCTTTGTTATTGTTATCCTGTTGTTATTTTCTTGCTGAGTAGTTTTCGATGTTATGCCTATTTAATTGGCTTGTGGTCTGTTGAATGTAATGTATGAGAGTTTTTCAGCAGTAATTTTTTGTGTGTCCTCTTCTACTCTTTGCTCTCTTTAGAGGTTATTAAACCATACTTGCTGCTTGTTCTTTTTCAACAATCCCAAGTAAAACCAAACGGCCATTAGATTCCCCAAGTCCAAAAGGCAAATCTTTTCCGCTCAACCTCAAACCAAGAGCAGCGACAGTTCCATATAAGATCATTCCAATCAACGGAAGAGGAATGCCTGTCAAGGCGAATATATCATGATCACAATCTGCTTCCCATACAATTCCACGAGAAGATTTAGATGCATTCCTGGTATGCAGATTTATTTGTCTGAATGCACGAGAACGGATGCAGTCAGATATTATTCAATTCAATAACTAAATCATAGCGCCAGCAAACCCAGTCGGGGGCATCCATGCGAAAGTTAAATCCCATACCCACATGCCAAAAGCCAGCATATATCAAGTCGAAGAAGTGATAGATGTAAGATTGCTTCAACTTCACATTGCAAAATGATCATGATGCCTAAGCAGCAAAAGCATATGCTAAACAGCGAAGAGATTCATCTAGTGCTCCCTTCTCTCAAATTTTCCGCCAAAATCGACAAGCAAACAAAGCAAAGCAATTGGGAAAAGGGTTTTCTCTATGGTTCACACTTTGGACACTAAAGTCACACAAGTTTCTGGAAATCCACCGCACTTCATTGCAAGAAAATTAAGGAAAAAAACAAGGCTATTGCTAAATTGAGCAGTAGAACGTTACTACACGGATCAAAAAGTGGAGACTGAGCAGAATACCAAAAACCGAAGCATAATCACTGTTGAGCACGTCGCCGCAGCTGCCGCCGCCGATGGGGCAAAACGCGTCCGAGTTCGTGAGCTTCAGATACGTCAAGTTCGCAGTCTTGCAGAACCCTGCGCCCCCAATCCCCGCGCACAGCTTGTAAGTCAAGCCGCTCGACGACGACGAAGTAGCACCTGCATCTGCATCCGCATCTGCATCGGCAGTAGCGGAAGACGGCGGCGACGACGCTCCGGCCTCTGGTTCTGGCTCCCGGCTCTCTCCGGACGACGAGCACTTCACCTGAACCACGAACAGCTCTGAGCTCCAACCCCTCCACAGCACGATTCTCAGCAATTCGCGAGGAACGGGAAAGAGTAGGAAAAAAAATGAAAAAACAGGAATTTGAACTGGCGAAGAAGTCGTCGTCCCGCTTCTCACCTTGAATTGAAGCGACCGGCGAGCGGAGGGAGGAGGAATCAGGCGAAGGGAGGCCGCGAGGTTGGAGAGGAACGGAGAAGACGGTGGCGCGTTGAGGAGACGTGCCATTGGCTGGTGTTCGTTTCCTCCCTCCTCCTCCTTCCGCAGCTTCTGCTTTTGCGCTCGGTTTCGGTTTACCAGACCCTTCGGCTGTGATTCCGGTTCGACTCACAAACACGGTTGCTGCCGAATCGAACCGTGGGAGGAGTCTAATCTGGTCGGTTCGGTTCGAGTAATGGTCCGACTTTGGATCCACGGTCCAACCTGACAAATTTTTATACGAATTTGCGAAATGGTCTTCTTTGGCCATCGTTTTATGATTCGCGATGTTAGCGTTGACAATTTGGTAGTATTGTGTTTCCATGCGAACCGCACATTATTCAGGAGGATGGCTTTGTTCGACAAAAAATGTTTTCATTAACGTATAGATGATAAAAATATTTTTTGTCTATTCATTTTTATAAGCGATATAAGTAATTATTTTTAGAAAAATATTTTGTAAATTATTTATTTTTCGTGAAATGAACGAAGCTTTAACGTAATAAAATATTATCATACATTAACCATCCACGAGATATGCACTTATTTGACCTTGTCAAGGCCAACTAGTGACAATTGGCATGACATTTGTAATCCATAGTTTTTGCAGCTAACTTTTGTCCTATTTACGTGTATTGGATAAGATTTATTTATAGAATAACAGACACAGCAATTAAGGTACCTCTTGATGAGAGGCGTCATCATTTGAAGTTGATTTGTCGCATTCAAATCAAGTGTTTAATCACTCATAAGAGTCCATTCTTCATTTCTTATTTGCGTCATCTTAAAGAATGGTATACATTGTAAATACAATCCACTGGGTCTTTTATTTTTACTAGATAATATATAATTTGAACGGCAAAATGTTTAGCTCAAGATGCCAACGAAACATCAATTGCCCAGTCGTGACCGACGATCCCCCTAAGCACAAGATAAATGGGGAAATCGTCTACGAAGTGTGTTTTGGGAACTACATAACAAAGAGTTTTGGCCAGCAAAACCTCAGGAAAAGCACTGTAAACCCTTTGAGAAATCTTTGCTTCGATGCCTTGCGCAGAAGCATTGAGTGAAAGCTACGAACCACGACTAATCACCTATGGTTCTCAAAAAGTCTCAACTACATACAGCACTCCCGCCCAACCTCAAGCATAGCTTTAGGAAAATCTAGTAGAAACCCACGAAAACGCCCCGACAAATAGCACGAGTCCCACATGGTTCAGGTGGGCGAAGATGGGATCTAGCGTACGAGAGGAAAAGGGAGTTCGAAACAGGGGAAGAGGCATACCTTTCCCGGCCTTTTGGCTAAGATCAAGTATAGGGCGCGCATGGAATCCATTCTGGAGTAGAAATTCTGCTCCAGAATGCATTCCGGAACAGAAATGCGTTTGTTAAAAAATTTCCGGAATGCATACAGAATGCGTTTGTAAAAAATACTTGATTCCAAAATGCATTTTTGATTCCAAAATGAGTTTTGGGCAAGAAAAAGAGAAGCTACTTTTTGTAGTAGCTTCTCTCTTCCAGAATGCATTCTCCCTATTTTTTCTCTTTTTCTCACTAATTTTTTTTTTCAGAAAATGCATAAAAATTGAAAAATTCCAGAAAAATTCATAAAAATTTCCAGAAAATAAAAAAAGTCAGATTTTGAGAAAATAGGAAATTTGGTGAATTTTTTTCAAAAAATATAAAAAAAAATAAAAATTTCAAAATTTCACAGAATGGCTTAGAATACCTTTGGGCACCCATTTTGACTGAAATTTTAATTTTTTTGAGGTGCTCAAAAAAATCAAAAAATAAAAAATTTCAAAACTTCACAAAATGGCTTAGAATACCTTTGGGCACCCACTTTGAGTGAAATTTAATTTTTTTGAGGTGCCCAAAAAAATCAAAAAATCAAAAATTTCAAAACTTCACAAAATGGCTTAGAATACCTTTGGGCACCCACTTTGAGTGAAATTTAATTTTTTTGAGGTGCCCAAAAAAATAAAAAAATAAAAAAAAGATTTCTGTTCTAGAAATTAATTTCTGGAGCAGAATTAGTCATGTTTTATCAAACAGATTTTTCCTCTAAAAATTAATTTCTGGCAAGAATTCCGGAAATCAATTTCTGGCAAGAATTTGATTTCTGGAGCAGAATGGTTACCATTCGCGCCCTATAGTATCTGTTTGGGCCATTGATTCACATAATATTAAACTAATTTTTCCAGGGGGAGAGGCTCATCACGGCAGCTTGCTGCTGGGGCCTCTTGCTGGTCGCACTGCTGCACGGGCCTGGTGAACCCCTCCATTTCAGTCTCAAGCTTAGCCATGCCTTGCATCTCTCGCCCTGATCTATTCGTGTGCTTCTGTCTTTCTTCACTTTCTGAAAAACAAGAGAATGATACAAATATTGGATGATAAGCAGGATCGTGACAATTGATGTGCTTTCTTGGCACACCTGGCGATACATTAAACATCTTCCCCACCACTTAAGAACCAAAGCAAGAAAATGTGATTATGCCTCCGGAATACAAGGTGAAACAAACCACCTACGTAGACTACATTTGGTAATTGGGATGAAAGTCATAATAATATAGACTATGTTTAGATAGAATAAAACCGGATATAAAAGAAACATAACGGAATAAAAAAATTATCCAATCCCGGGTGGAGGTGAGATAAAAGTGAATAAAGTTTCTTCTATGGATAGTATAAAAGCTATTTTCTTACCCTACCACAAACTCCCTCCGTAATTCTCTGATTTACGCAAAAGCTTCACGAAAGCAACAAGGGAATCGGACTCCCTCCGTAACTCTCCACTTGACGTCAAAATTTCACAAAGGCGGCAAAAGAGACGACGCGCTATAATTTTCAAAATCTCATCTCGATGTTAAATGATCATGCTTATTCTCACTTACTGAATCTGGTATTCTTTCGCTGATTTATCTTGTCAATTTCGCCGTGGCCCATTTACATTTCTTGTCAGTCAATTCTATAGCCCAAGAATGCCATTAATAAGCTCCTCTGTTGTTTGAGATTTAGATTAATCATAAAAGATTCTTATCATTTTCATTTTTATATTTAAATTAATATCTCAGTTTCTACCAAATTAACAGGATAGGTAAATATCCAACTCTATTACTGCAATTCACCAATCAATAGAATATATCAAAATCCTTATATTTCACGTCCTATTAACCCAGACTTATAATCTAGACAACCAATCATAACCATAGCGTACTGCCTCAGAGGCATAGACCACAAAGGGATCATTTAAGGACCCTTTTAGTTTCGATTGCTAAAAAGGAAGAGCCTTCCAATACTCGGGTAGACAATCCAAAACACAGCTCATATCCAATTAATAAGCATTAGAAAACACCACAATCCTGCTATTGACACCAAGACATGATGATATGGGCCGTCTTCAAAAGCTGTGGTAACTGGCATGCAAAATAGGCTCTCGTGCTTCAACAAAAGGAATCTGGAAACACCATATTATCGCAAAACATCATGCCACACACTTCATAAAGCAAAATACAACTTCATATTACAGATCATCGATGAACCAGTTCTAAAGTACGACGCATGAGCATAACAAAGAGATATGAAGAGAAACTGTTTCGTACACCTCTAGAAGACACCCCAGTAAGGGGGAAGAACAGCATTGATGCCAAAACTTGTGTACGGAGGCCACTTTGGTGCCAAAACTTTCATTTGGATCACTTAAGTGCCAAAAGTTTACGCCGGCGATCACTTAAGTGCCAAATCGGAGAAAAAACGATCACTTAAGTGCCAACGGCGAGAAATTCCGATCAAATTTAATACGTGGCTTTTATATTTAAATTTTAATGACACGTGGCAGTTCCATGTGTATAATTCAATTTTTTAAATTTTTTTTCTGATTTTCTTCTTTCTTTTCTTTTTTTTTCTTTTCTTTCTTCTTATTTCCGATGGCCGGCGTCCGGCCACCGGCCATGGCCGGCCTTGCCGGGCATCGCCTTCCTCCGGGCGAGGCCCGGCGAGGCCGCCGTGGCCTCGGCGAGGGCCGCCCTAGCCGGATCCGGGCGAGGCGAGCCCTCGCCGGGGCTCGCCCGCCCGGCGAGGTCGAGGTCGCTGGACGGGGCGAGCCCGGCGAGGGCTCGCCTCGCCGGCTCCGGCGAGGCCGGCCCTCGCCGAGGCCACGGCTGCCTCGCCGGATCCGGCTAGGCCGGCCCTCGCCGGATCTGGCGAGGCGAGCCCTCGCCGGGGCTCGCCCCGCCCGTGCGAGGGTCGAGGTCGCTGGGCGGTGGCGAGCCCCGGCGAGGCAGCCGTGGCCTCGGCGAGGGCCGGCCTCGCCGGATCCGGCGAGGCGACCCCTCGCCGGGGCTCGCCACGCCCGGGCGACCTCGACCCTCGCCCGGGCGGGGCGAGCCCGGCGAGGGCTCGCCTCGCCAGATCCGGAGAGGCCGGCCCTTGCTGAGGCCACGGCGGCCGCGCCGGGCCTCGCTCGAAGGAAGGCGAGGCCCGGCGAGGCCGGCCATGGCCGGTGGTCGGACGCCGGCCATCAGAAATAAGAAGAAAGAAAAGAAAAAAAAAGAAAAGAAAGGAAAAAAGAAAGAAAAGGAAAAAAAAAGAAAAGAAAGGAAAAAAGAAAGAAAAGGAAAAAAGAAAAGAAAAGAAATGCCAAATCAGCCTCCGGCGAGCCACATCAGCTTGAGAAATTAATAAAAAAATGCCACGTCGGATTTCCGGCGAAGTGGCACTTAAGTGATCGTTTTTTACAACTTTTAGCATTTAAGTGATCCGATTGAAAGTTTTGACACCAAAATGGCCTCCGTACATAAATTTTGGCACCAATGCTGCTCTCCCCCCCCCCCCCCCCCCCCCGGTAACAAGTCACACCTAGTCCAACCAAAATATCACTTGCCAATTGGTCACACTTTTTCCTAAGAAGAACAATCACCTAGAACCGCGAGGAGAATAGATAGGTGACCTTGATCTGTCCCTCCTTGACCTTCCACCTTAAGGTGAGCGCCTGGGAGAATAATCACGGCCACCTCAAAATGGTGAGCGCCTTGGGGATCTACGGTACCCATAATCATCCCGGCCACCACGATACCTACCACGGTCACCACCCCGGTCACCACCACGGTCACCACAATAGCCTGTTTGACATGCAAGAGTACAAATTTGTCTCGCCATTGTCAGAAAAATGGGAAGCAAAATCCTCACCGTGGTCCCTAGTGCTCTTCAATCCAAGATATTGCCCAGGAGTTGGAGTCCGCAGTCGCTTCCTCCGTGACTGAAATAAACAAAGCATTACCAATGGAAAGTACCCAACTAAAGAAAATAAAGCCATCATTCAAAAGGTTGGCCATCCAAATCACTTCTGCTACAAGCTCCGTTGCCAATTTCAATCACCACACAAACATGAACAAAGTACATCCTTCTAGATAGTCTATCCAAAGGACAAGAATTATTTTTAAAAAAAAAATCTCAAATTACGTGAAAGAAGTTAACAGGAATAAAAGGAAACAAAAACCACACACTTAAGATTAGTTTTCCAACAAATGGATGCCGGATATGAGATACCATATAATCCTGACTAGAAAGTTGTTGCTAATGTCCGTTGATTAGTTGAGAGTTGAAAGTGAGTGCTGAGGTTGTATGGTTGTTGCAATATAGTTGCTATGTTTAGTTGATCAGATGCTTTTGAAAAGCTGTTAAAGCCGGCCATTGATCAAGCCGTTTCACTTAAGTTGACATGGATGAACTCATCATCTTTGGTTGCTGCCAACATAGCTGACGCAAAGTCTTCTGAATGTATCCAGAAAACTCCAAGTTAAGAAGAAAGCTAGGTAATAAAAAATCTCACTACTTGCCAAGATCTGTAATATCACATTACCTTCTCAACGGTTAGCATCCTCAACAGAGTCCATGGTAACAAATGCAAATCCGCGGGAGATGCGTGTGCGAGGCTCCACCACGAGGAAGCAAGAAGCAACCTAAAATTCAAAGTCAACTCAGCACCTAATGCCAAACAGGAAAACAATGTTCACAAACATGCGAAATACGAACAGTCCAATGAAGCTACTGACCTTCCCCTCTTTCGAAAAGTGGTCTTCTAGCTCCCTTTCGGTGACCCTAGTGGACAAACCGGTCACATAAAGCGTATTTCCAGGATTGTTGTCATCCCTGAATATAAATTTCACAAAAGTGGATAAGTGAAAGTGGCAGCAAAAGACAGACTAAAGCAAGCAAGATCATCGTCAAAAGAATATACGGAATGAAGTGCTAACACTAACCTGCCATGACTTCTGGATCTTGATCTGGATCAGAATATACCGGCATACCACACAAACAGAAAACCAGACTTCAGTCTATTAATGGACCAGTGAGCAGAAACTCATAACACCATAAACTAATAAATTCAAACCCTTCAAATACCTGCCACGGCTCCTGGACCGTGACCTCGGCTGGTGCTTGGACCAGGACGGGGACCTAGACCTGGATCTGGACCTAGACCTTGACTGCTCTCTCCAAGGTGAGGGGGATCTTGAATACCTAATTAACATGCGAATATGGAGTCAACATTTCAAAGCAAGCAAATATGTATTGCTCCCATGTTGTGGATCGAATCATTATTTGCCCAAACCACGACAAATGCACATTGCCCTAGTAGCAAAAAAGATATTACCACTATAAGGTCCTACTCCTCATTATTAATATATGATGGAAGCAAGACTAAATAGAGCAAACACACGCATTTTTTCCAGACTAGTTGGTGTTTAAATCGCTAGAGATATAACCTGCTTTTGATGAGATGGGCTTGCCTTAACACATTTCAAGTCATCTAGGGACTGAAGCATTAACAGGAAGACCAGACACCTGAATTTTATCATTCAAACAATGAACTCTAGCAACTTAAACACCATGTAAACACGAAAAGGCCAATAAAGCCACACATGCTAATTTCTCGACGCGGACATCGACACGAAGTCGCATCCCACAGTCGCCCTTGCCCGAGCATCAGTTCACAAACGAAATACATAATCTACCCATTCCCTCGTTCGCGCAATTCCTGACCTAGATCATGCTAATTGGATGCCGCTTTTGCGAGCACGAAGCGAGCACGGCGCCATCAAGGCATTAAATTCGTCGGCAAAACAAAGAACGAAAACAAAAATCGGAAGGATCGAAGGCCTACTTCTTGCAAGGAGAATCCGCCTGCAAAGAATCAAAAAAAAGAAAAGCAAAAGCCACTCAGTCACTCGCAGATCCCACATACAAGATCGAGAAAACACACAAAGAGAAAGGCTTACTCAAACTGGTACGCGTGTGACAATTTTACCCTGAAACTTTTTTTTACCACAAAAAACCCCAAACCGGTACACTTGTGACAATTTTACCCATCTGGCCACTTTTGGCCGGCTGGTGATGACGTGGACGCTGGCCAGCGGCCGGCTGGCGATGACGTGGACGCCGGCCGGCCGGCTGATGTGGCAATATTTTAATTTTTTTCGATTTTTTTTTTTGACTTTTTTTTCTCTCTTTCTTTTTTTGTTTTTCCTATCTTCTTCTCCGGTCGCCGAGGCTGAGGCCAGCGAGTTCCACCTCACCGACCATGGGCGAGGCTGGCCCTTGCCGGCACTGGCGAGGTCGAGCCTCGCCGTCGCCGGGCGAGGTTGAGCTCGCCCGGTCATGGTGAGGCTCGACCTCACCCACATGGCGGGGCTGCTCCGTTGTTGCCGTCGCCATCGACCCGAAACAAGAACTGCCCAGGAACAGCCCCTAGAGGCTCCTCAAGGAGCTCGCGGAGCGCAAGCGCGCGACCTCGCCGAAGAAGAAGGTGCCCCCAAAGCGGTTCATATTGAAGCCACCTCTAGACGACAAGAAGCTGGCCGACAGGTTCTTGAACAACCCCAGCTATCCCTCAAGTCGTTCCCACTGCTGAGCTCCTGCCTGCCCTCCTCCAAGCTGAACAATGCCGATAGGACTTGGATCGATGAGTACCTGCCGAAGGCGAAGCAGGCTCTCGAGTACCCGTTGGAGCCATCCGACAGGTTCAGGGACGACAACCCGGCCATGGGCGAGGTTGAGCTCGCCAAGCGACGATGAGGTTGAGCTCGCCAAGCGACGATGAGGCTCGCCCTCGCCAATGCCGGCGAGGGCTAGCCTCACCCATGGCAGAGCGAGGTCGAGGCTCGACCGCGCCGTCGGTGGACGAGGTCAAGCCTCGCCCAGTGACGGCGAGGGCCAGCCTCGCCCATGGCCGGCAAGGTCTCGCGGGGCATGAACCTTTGGCCGGTCGCCGGTCCGGCGATCGGAGAAGAAGATAGGAAAAACAAAAAAAGAAAGAGAGAAAAAAATCGAAAAAAAAATATTAAACTATTGTCACGTCAGCCGGCCGGCATCCACGTCATCGCCGGCCGACCAAAAGTGGCCAGATGGGTAAAATTATCATAAGTGTACCAGTTTTGGGTTTTTTATGGTCAAAAAAAAGTTTCGGGGTAAAATTGTTATACGCGTACCAGTTTTGATTTTTGGTGATATTAACCCTAAATTTTTACACTTTTCTTATCAAAAAATAACATCAAAGCGTTTTTACTTGCAAAGCAAAAGGATCATATTGATAGTCTAGCAACTTCCTTTCTTTTCTTTTTTTCGATAACTGCAACACAACCTTAGAGACCTGGCTATCGAAAGTTTTATGAAACACCTCTCAATTCTCACAAACTGGTCAAATACAAGTCTATAACATATATATGTAGATAATTTCGCTCCACAATAATTTACATACGATATGTAAGATTTGAATTAGTGACCTTCGATCCTTAAATTGAAAATTTTGCCCACGCGCCCAACAAATTATGGCAACTCGAAAAGGTTACAATTGAGCAACTTCCAAATGTAAAAAAGCCAGAAAAGCTAGCATTAATGGAATGATAAAAGCTGCATTAATTGAGAGCCAAGAATGTTAGTGACTTGTAAACAGGGTCTCATGCCCTTCCCTTAGAGATAATGATACAAACGGTCATTAAATTTTGACCTAATATGCAATTTGGTTCCTGAACTTTTAATTTGTTCAATGTAGTCTCTGAACTTCAACCTTATGGTCTTTAAACTTTAATTTATTCAATGTGGCCCATGAACTTTTGGTACATGTTCAATGTAATTCCAAAACTATATGAAAATTGGACTTGTTAAAATGAGTCATAAACTCATTTCTTAACTCATATATCAGTAAATAAGTCATAAATGAGTTAGTTATATTCACTAAATGAGTTATAAATTGGTATAAACATATATGGATGTTAAATGGGTCGTAAATGGGTTTACAACTTATTTAAATTCAAATCATGTCTCTCGCCTTCACTCAATCTCGAGCTCACTCACTTCGCACTTTCATTTCAGTTTGGGCATGAATTTTCCTAGATTGAGCTAAATATGGAAGTGTTTTAGTAATATGGGTCGGGTCGGTATGTGTTGAGTATGGGTTGGGTCGGGTCGGGTATGGGTTATTAGATTTTCATTACACGAAAATAGATCAAAACGGGTTAAATAGATCTATTTGAGTTGGACCATTTTCGCCCCGATCCGACCCATCCGTTTGACGGGTCTACTAAAAATGTTCAATGTAGTCCTTGAACTTAAATTAATGGAATGACTACATTGAATATGAAAGCATGTACCAAAAATTCAAGGACGATATTGAACAAATTAAAAATTCAGAGATTACATTACACATTAGATTAAAGTTCAGGGACTATATTAAACAAATTAAAAGTTCATGAACCAAATTGCATATTGGGCCAAAGTTCAAAAACTATTTATATTATTTTCCCCTTCCCTTATAAGGGCACGCTTCAATCATAAATATTTTTCAGACAAAAATAAAATCATAAATATTTGAGGCCAAAGGATAATATTGCGTGACAAGACACATACAAAACCCGACCTCAATAGCTAGTCGTGACTCATGAGCTGGGTCTCTTCCCCTATCTCGTGCTAAAGCTCTTTTTCTTGGACAAAATTTGATCCGATGGTCAAATCGAACAATACCTTGTTGAAACACACAAATGCTAACACGGACATAACTTAACTAAATAAAAAAAATACTAAATAGTATATGGGATACGTTTATTGTGAATTTCCGCCAAAATAGAAGCGATCTATGTAAGAAAGATAAAAGCATCATACACTCTTTATTTCGACGACGATACAAAGACACAACACAATGGTACAAATCTAAATGCATTTGGTTGATAACTCATTGACCCAAAGCTCCTTCACTCTTCACACGAATTGTTAGGGAAAAGTATTAGAAAAATCCTAAATCTATTGCATTTGTACCAATTTAATCATAAACTTTTTGACCTAGTATCAATTCAGTCCTTCCGCCTGATTTTGGTCGGATATTACTGACATGGTCACCGGCTGGCGTACGTAGCACCGTCAGCGCTGACCTGGATAACTTTTAATAATATTTTAATATTTTTTCAAATTATTTATTAATTTTTAAAATTTAATTTTTTTTTCTTCTCTTTCTTCTTCCTCCAGCCAGTCGCCGAACCTCGACGACCGGCCAGAGGCCAATGCTGGCTCGCCTAGGGGTGAGCATGGCTCGGCTGGGCGATTCCCACCATGGAATCATGAACTGCCCATTAAGGACCGGTTCCGAAAATTTGAAACGGGGAATCGCCTATTGATTCCATAGATCCACCGAGAATCGAACCGTCGGTCCAATTCGATTTCCGGGTAGGTCCATGGAACCGGTTCCACCAAGTTTCATGCAAATGGAAGTGACCGAGAGCGAGGAAGGGAGGCGATGAATGGCCGCGGAGGCGTGGCTGTGAGTTGATAGGAGTTGAGAGTCGAGACCGTGAGTCAATGGACGATGAGCTTAAGAGTTGAGATTGTGAATGAGAGATAAAAAGACAACTCAAACAAAGTGAGAGTGAGATGAACGAGTACTTAGTTGACGGACATTGAGCTTTAAATTAGGGATTTTAGGGTTTTCATTTTTTCTTAAAATGTTTTTTTTTTTGGTTGGAAATTTTTCTTAAAAATTATATATATATATATATATATATATATATATATATATATATATATATATTACTGTTTCAGTCCGGGTGGGCGGGCGGGCGGTTTCACGCCTAGAACCGAGAACCGGACTGGTATCCACTGAAACCGCTGGTACTAGTCCGATTCGATTCCGGGCGGTTCCCGGTTCCTTTGCACACCCCTAGGCTCGCTGGCCACTCATTTTCGTGAACGGAGACGTATTTACTTTCTCCTTGTTATAATATTATTTACCAAATAAGAAACATTTAAAATAAATTACGTAAGCTATTTAAAATAATTCACATACTTGGCGGTGGAACTGGTGTAACAACAGTGAATCCTCATTTGCGGTTCAACCAAGGCTCTCGCAGAGTCTTCCAAATCCCGACCACTCGTCCATGCGAGTGGACTTTCATCGTTCGTGATCTCTTCGGTCACCTTTCGGACGCGAGATTGGCGGGTGCTTTCGGCCTCGGCGTTAGCAAATGGAGCCACAGCACCAGGGAGAGTTGCATACATTGCCTCAAAGCCTCTTCCATCAAGAAGAACGCGCGGAATGCTGAAAGAGAGTGGCCTGTGATTTGTTCCATCGAGACCCATGCATCTGCTGGGCCCACGAGGAAGGCAAAAGCACCCGTTCGTCTCCGCTGCAACGTGGAAAGCGATCAGATTCTACTTCAATAGGAGGGCGTACAAAGGCATCCGGAACAGAGACTCGTATGACTATACGTACCTGTTGGAACGTTGCAGAAGCAGCTCGTGCCTCAAAAGGATACACGCCCAGATCGTAATCGGGGGATTTGAGCAGAACCCATTTCTCGCAGCGAAGCTGGTTGGGGCCTATGGCGACCGCGGTGCGCCGAACATGGGCGACGCGCGTAAGGTGTTCGATAAATTGTCGGACAGAGATGTTTTCTTGTGGAATGTGATGATCCGGGGTTATGTGAACTCCGGTCCTTTCGCACACTGGTTTGCTTGCTCTCGCTGTGGCTTAACCTTTGATAAGGAAAAGAGGAGGATATGTTTCCTGATTACTAGCGAGAGATATCGTTACTATGATGTTTACTCAGGAACGACCTCAAACTTTGAGCATTAATTATTAAATCCAGCTCATTGATATCAGCAATGAGCAATCCATTTGAATTTATTGGACTCATAAATGGAAGATTTACGGTCTATATAATTAGTATTCATGGAGAGATGGTCACGGGAATCATGTGAGAACTCCCAGTTTCCTCGCGTTCTTCTGTCAGTCAAACAAACCGTACACATCGAAGCAAGCCTAGCGGATGCAATGATGATGACCCCGAGACGATGATCAATTTGTTTGAGCATTTGATACTTGATAGAACTGTAATGATGGAGTGAAATTCTAATTTAGACCAGAATCACGAGAGACTCCAGTTATCAGAGCAGTAGGATTATAGCGAGACCCTTTCATTGTTAATCGTGGTCCAATCTTTCTTTGATGTTTCCGAAAGATAAGTTACCATTTCTTTTTTTTTTTACCCGAACTCCGAGGTCAAACGTCTCGACTTTTTCTAAAGGAGTGAGGAAAATCATGTGGAGGATTCAAATAAGTTTCAGATTATCCTGAAGTCCATCTAAAATTTTGTCGCGCCTTTTTATAATTAATATCGTAGTTCTTGTTTGTTATATGTAGGGTTCTCGGTGAGGTTTTAGGACGCGTGAAATTCAATTCATTTGGAACTAGGTTGATTGTCACGATGGGGACAAGTTAGGGACCTCTTAAAGGGGGAATCCCTTTGTTTGGAACTGGTCCAAGCGAGTATTTCCCTCCTTGCCATCTCAGTCCCTTGCGCATATTTCGCTTCTTAAGTGCCGATTATAATCATCCCGGTAGATAATAAAACTAAATGTAAAATCCACGCGATGGCCCTGTAATGGGCGGTGGTACTGTAGTCCACAGTCCACGTGTCCTCCTTTAAAGGGTCAAACTCACCCTTTGATTCTTTTCCTTGGAGGCCTTTAAACTCGATAAGCTATTAGCCCTAATTATTTTAGGAAAAATTCCAATTAAGGACCCAAAGTGGGTCTCTTTTATCAAAAAAGGACCCCAAGTAGATGGTATCTCAATTAAGGACCCAAAGTGCCAAACCAGTCTCAAATGAGGATCTCAACTCGCCGGCCGGCCAAATGTTCACCGGCCGGTGAGCGTAAGACATTTCCGGCATTGGAGCAGGGGCAATTTTGTCTTTTTCTTTTTTTTTCCTTTCTTTTTTTTCCTTTTTCCTTTTTTCTTTTTCTCTCTTCCCTCTTGTGGTCATCGCCGGCGACGTCCGCAGGCCCTCAGCCCGATGCCGGCGACTGCCCTCCCCGGTGATGGCCACAAAAGGGAAGAGAGACAAAGAAAAAAGGAAAAAGGAAAAAAAAGAAAGGAAAAGAAAAGAAAAAGTCAAAATTGCCCATGTTCCGGCGCTGGAAATGTCTTACGCTTGCGGGCCGGCGAACATTTAGCCGGCCGCCGAGTTGAGGTACTTATTTGAGATTGGTTTGGCACTTTGGGTCCTTAATTAAGACATCATCTACTTGGGGTCCTTTTTTAAGAAAAGAAGCCCACTTTGGCTCTTTAATTGGAATTTTTTCATTATTTTATTCTAAGCAGACACCCTCTTTTAATATATTTTGTTCATTTCCTTTATGGAATAAGTGCACTACAAGTCCTAAAACTTGTTACAAAAGTGCATTTGAGTTTTAAAACTTACAAAAAGTTTATTTGAGTCCTAAAACTTGTCAAAATGGTTCATTTGAGTCCTAAAGTTAACACCGTTAGAATTACTAATGTAAAACCCTGACGTATCATTTTTAATTATTTTTCTTGAGACACGTGGCGCCACGTCAGTAAAAATAAAAATAGAAAAAGCTGTAAAAAAACAAAAAAAAAAAAAACAAAACCGGCGGTGGCCGCCGCCACAGCCACCGGGAAGGACCGGCGGAGGTCGTCTGGGCCTTCCCAAAGCCCGGCGACCATCGCCGGCCCTAGCCGAGTCCCCGGCGAGGGTCGGCGACCCTCGCTCAGATCTGGGGCGAGGGTCGCGCCCTCCCCCAGATCGAGGGTCGTCGGCCCTCCCCGGGGTCTCGCCGGGGCCGGCGAGGGTCGCCGGACTTTGGGAAGGCCCGGGCGACCTCCGCCGGCCCGTGCGAGTCCCCGGCGAGGGTCGGCGACCCTCGCCGGGACTCGCATGGGGCCGGTGGAGGTCGCCTGGGCCTTCCCGACCCTCCCCCGGATCGAGGGTCGCCGGTCGTCGCCGGGGACTCGCCTGGGGCGGCGAGGGTCGCCGGGCTTCGGGAATGCCCGTGCGACCTCCGCCGGCCCCGGCGAGTCCCGGCGACGGCCGGCGACCCTCGATCTGGGAGGGCGTGACCTCGCCCCGGATCCGAGCGAGGGTCGCCGGCCTCGCCGGGCCGGCGAGGGTCGCCGGTGGCCGCCGGGCTTAGCCACCGCCGGTTCCGTTTTTTTTTTTTTCCTTTTTTTGGTTTTTTTACAGCTTTTTCTATTTTTATTTTTATTTTTGCTAACGTGGCGCCACGTGTCTCAAGAAAAATAATTAAAAATGACACGTCAGCGTTTTCCGTTAGTAAATCTAACGGTGTTAACTTTAGGACTCAAATGAACCATTTTGATAAGTTTTAGGACTCAAATGAACTTTTTGCAATTTTTAGAACTCAAATGCACTTTTGTGAAGTTTTAGGACTTGTGGTGCACTTGTCCCTTCCTTTATCGTTTGGGCCAGCAGAGCGGAAAAATCGGACCGAACCCACCGACCAGTCCCTAAAGTACTGTTAAACGAACAGTACCCATAGGATCCTCTCCCCAGACATTAAAACTTTGCCTGAAAAAAAAGACAAGGAACCAACGAATGGAGGCCATTAACTTCAGCGGACAGACCTAGTTGGTCCTCCTGTCCACATATTTTTGTGTGTTTTCTCCCCTGCTGAACTCGTATTGGATTTCTGCAAAGGTTAATCACTTGTGAAGTAGGCTGGCAATGTATCAGCATGTGCGTTGATATTTACCGATAGAACAGGAGTGGATTGGAGTTTGCTGCCTGAATTATTTGTTGTTTAACGGGTTTTTCTAATGTTTGTTCATCAGTTCTCTTTTTGCTTCGTGCTATGTAATGATTCTCAGCTTGGTGGAGGCTGGTTATTATTTTCCATTGGGTGTTTGGAAATGGGGCTCTGCATAATTATGCCTGCTTTTTTGGTTTTGCATGCTATACGGTACGATCATATATGTTGGACGCAATTCCTTCTTAGTAATTGAACGAGTCAGCAATGCGATCAATTGCTTGCTTGCTTGCATGGGACTTTAACATGTGCCATTTGAACCTTACATGTCAATGCTGTTGTTTATACATGAGCAGGCCGTTGCCAATCTTGTGACGTATGATATTGCGTTGGAGCTTGGAAAGAAGGTGATATGTCAAAGGTGCTTTCTGATTTCTTGTGGTGCCCTTTCTTGTTTTTACATTCTTTCTTGTTTTCATATCATACTGGGTTCTGGAGATTGTCGTTTACTCCCTGAGTTAATATTAGTTAAAACTAAATCAAAACTTTTCCCGGTGGTGGCTTGCCCCTAAGATGTTCCGATCCAGGTTTTGAAAAAGCAGACTGAGCTCCACCTTTGCTCTGTCTAGGAATTAAACATTGTTTGAGCATGAAGAGATGTTTGGCATGGAAAGCATGTGATATGAACCCTTATTTCTTATGAGTTGTAAACATGGACGAATTTTTTCTTACTCTCTCGGTACTTTCCATACAGATGCTGATCGACTAATCTGCTATATGAAGTGGCTTCTTCTCTTCATATCTTAAATTATTATATTGGATACTTCCTATATTGTTGTCTTCTTTGGTAGCTAACTGCAATTGCTGCTCCTGGAATGGATTTCTGATACATGCAGGAATTGCAAAACCTGTAATGGATGGCAGGCACTGAGGTGTACCATGTGCAAAGGATCAGGAAAAGTACACTATCAAGTGAATCACTACAGCTTGACGAGGTACGTATGGTCTTAATGTCACTCTATAAGTGGCAACCCTTATGTCTGTTGACAATTGACTGCATTCCTTTCATCACATGAAGTGATGATGCTGTTATTGCTGGTTAAAAGGTTGTCAAATTGACTGGAAAATACTAACCTCTAATGACCATGACCACGCGTTACCCTTTTTATTGTTTGTTCTCCAACAATTTTTTGAGGAATCGCATTCCTGCCCATTTTTCTTTTGCATTAAAGTTTATTACTGAGAGTCTCGTAGTGGCATTTTGTATGATATTTTGCCTGCCTGATGTGGGCATTATGATAACAAGTTCCTGTATCATGTTAGAGTGTGCACTTAATATATTTTTTTTATGCTTCAACTGAGGACCATTTTAAGAAATTACCTATCTTCTGAAACCTGAAATATATGGAGAGAGTATTTAGTTATCTCCAGAAAATATGCTGCATCTAACTTTCCTTGGATCTATTGGTCAGGCTTAGAACTTGCAAATATGTGCTTAGAAGATGGTAGTACCGCTCTACAATATAATGAAGTTTGGTAGGGATCGCATACCATGAAGAAAATAAAAAAATAATTTCACCGTTCCTTTAATATCAAGAAAATTTGTGTGCTGAGGATGTCTCTTTTATGTGATCAGATGTTTTCTGGTTCAACTTGCATGACCTTATTTGCTTGTCTGGTTATTGCTAGCACAGAGTTGTATGATTTCAATTTTCCTGTTAAAAAAGATACTTCTGTAAGTGCGTCTTTTCTTGTTTCTCTGTGTGCCAATTTTCCTGTATACTGCTCAATATCCAGAGCGCGATTGCTGATAGTGTCTTGGATGCACGATGGCAATATAGATGGCGTCGGGAAAAGGTTTGTTGACTTTGACAATTATTTCTGGTAGTGACTTCATGGGTTTGAGTTCAAGCTGACGGGAAGATGCTATTAATTTAAGCTCATCCATTCCCGAGTTCCCCCTTTAGTGAATGCTTTAATCTCATTTATTTGATAAAAAATTTACTCTCTTACCACCACGCATCCATTGGATTCACACAGAATCATTTATTTTGATTTGTAGCTGAATCAGATGTTGCGAGAGAAGGTGCACCCTTACCTTCAAGACATTCATGCAAGGAGCATATGATGGGTTTTCCTGGCTGGCTTCACGTGGTAATGCATGGATGAACGTACTGACTTCTCCGGCTTGTATTAACGTGAGCTACTGCGGACGTAACCGTTTGAAACAGGAAATAGCTTGGTACATCTAGCTTGTTAATACCCATCCCACTGTCGAGCTAGTTCTTGCTGTTGTTTTCATTGGTTGGCCTCTGCCAATAATCGGTATTCAAGATCTGGGTTGAACCTTGAATTTTCTTTTCCTGTAATTTCCTGATATTTACCATCTTTAAGAGATTAGGCAGAAAGATTTACTATTATTAGTTCTCCTTTCGATTTAAGGACGTCGAAATGATTGAAAGACCTCATCATGCCTGCTGTGGGGGGCATTTGATCATTGAAAGAGTCCGTGCAGCCTTCCAACTCCAAACTCACACCACCCATCCAACCATTGACAAAACAGTCATACCATCAATCCCGAATGTAAACCCTAATTATACATGATGTGATTATAGGATTGAAGTTAGGCACTGAACTTTTCATTAAATCAGTGTCATATAATTGAGCATGCAGACACTATAATGCATTAATCGACACATCCAAGCAGGTTGGGTCATTAACGGGTAAGTTCAACTTCAAAGGAAATCAGTAGGTTCAAGAATCACTCCGGCAACAGGAAAAGATTTACATGAAATAACGAAAAGGAAAATGAGTCCACCATCATGATGACCATCGTAGATATGAAAATGAAAAGGTGAAAATAAATTTAACCCAGATTTTGGCCAAAAGAACAATGTTTATATCCCGGTAGGGCATCTCTTAAGATCAAGTAATAGTCCCAGAAGAACCAAAAGACCTGTTCATCCACCCGACGACAATGCAACTTCTGGTTTTGCTTCAGTGCGCTCCTTTTCCATTTCATCTCATCTCTTCAGACAGACTGAAGGAGCAATCAGTTATAAACCATGTATTTGGGTGTCGCACTGAACTTCTGGTGCCCTTTAATGACTTTATTCACTGCATCTAGGAAATCTTTCTCTGTCACAGTCTTCCTCCAACCTCGGATGGCGTACATCCCTGCTTCGGTGCAGACACTCCTAATGTCAGCTCCTGCAATTAGAGAACCATCTCAGAGAACCGAACACAACAAATATCCTGTGTATTTAAAGATTGACAAGAACAAGTTGACATTCGCTTTAACTGTCAACAAATTGCAGGCAAACAGTAGCAATGACCTATTTGGCTAAAACCATTAGAGAAGCACAGGAAAAACCTCAACAAAATAGCTCTTGCATTTAAAAGAAGTAGAGACAAAAGACAGCAGCATATCTACAAATCATGAAGGAAAGAAATTTACCAGTGGAATTTGGACAGAGCCTCGCTAAAAGTTCAAAGCGGATATCCCTCTCACAGTTCATTGTTCTAGTATGAATCTTGAATATCTGTGTCCTGCTCTCCGAGTCAGGAAGAGCAAATTCAACCTTGCGATCCAGTCGTCCTGGACGTAAAAGTGCTGGATCCAAAGTGTCGGGCCTGAATGACAAGAATACAAAAACATAAGCAGAATATCCCTCTTAGAAAGACGGTCAAGTGTGTAAAAGCCACTAGCAATTTAGAAAACCCAGCCGCACAAATTCATTGCTTACTCCTCCATAGGGCAAGGGGTAAGACAATCACACAGTTCAATCACCGAGAGCCAAGATGAGGTCAATTATACCGGTCAGTAGCCATAAGGACTTTGATATTTCCACGAGCATCAAAACCATCAAGCTGGTTCACAATCTCAAGCATTGTACGCTGGACTTCATTGTCTCCACCAACTCCATCATCAAAACGAGCACCCCCAATTGCATCAACTTCATCAAAGAACACAATACAGGCCCTTTTGGACTTAGCCATCTGAAACATGTATTTTATAGCTAGCTACAAATGAAGTATAAAGCACAGACAACAGTCACAAGTGCAAGACAAACTTTGAAGGAAACACAGTGTTGATCAACCTGAAACAATTCCCGAACCATCCGAGCTCCTTCACCGACATATTTTTGAACAAGTTCACTCCCAATTACTCAAATGAAACAGGCATCGGTTCTGTTAGCTACAGCTCTGGCCAAAAGCGTTTTACCAGCTCCAGGAGGACCATAGCAGAGAACACCCTTTGGAGGATCAATTCCAAGCTTGACAACTTTTTCAGGGTGAAGCATAGGCAACTCAACAACCTAAAGAATGAACAAATTCAACCAGAGTGAGCGTTGTGGTTAGTACTCATGCACCTTTAGGCTCCCTCCCTCCCTCTCTCTCACATGGGCGTGTGCCACTGAAAAGGAATAGATAAATAAATCACCCCACGCATCTTCTCAATCTGCTCTTTACATCCACCGACATCATTGTATGTGACATCTGGCTTTTCTTCCACTGTCATCATTGTCACAATTGGATCGATCTTGGGAGGCAAGGGGATCTGAATCTGATATTTGTTCCGATCTACCCTGCAATACATAATTAAGAATGAAATTATAATAAAGGGAAAATATACAGCAAAGCCGAAAAATATGACAACTGAATCACAAAACAGGTTAGTGCACACAGTTTCACCATGTTGTAATTGATCAAGTACCCGCGCCACCAAATGTGATTAGACTAACATACAAACTCCTCACATTTCTGGTTCTCAAATAAACTAACACTAACTAAATGAATGGCGAGCCAAGAAATGTGATATCAAAGAATTGTTGAAATAAACACCACAAGAAGCTCAGGACCATGTTCTGGTTGAGATGAAGAGTTAACATACCCGACACGCATGCCTTCTTCAATATCAGTTGGGGAGACTTTGTCACCAAGTCCAACGACGAACTGCAGTGCAGAAAGAGATCCCATTACCACCCAAAACTTGATGATATACAACTACTTTGAGGTATAAGAAAGCCGTTCTAATGCTTTTAAAATGATAAATTGAGGGAAGTTTAAAACCCTCTTCATCACTACGTCTGGAAGACAAAAATTCCCAACAGCGTACAAAAAACAGAGGCAATTAAAACAAAAAATTACCTTCGCAATTTGTTTCACATTTGACATACTTGGCATCTTCTGTGTTTGGGCTTATTATCTTTGTGCATCTTGCAACCTAATTGACATAGCTGGTCATCAGTCCCGGTAGAGGACATCATAGGAAAGCCAAAAATTTTTGGCAATTGTACAAATAATACCTGAAGTGGCTGCTCCTCCTGCATCATTTGTTTATCAGAAACCAGATCCCACTGACTAGGAGCAGCCAAGCCGGTGTCAGACTCCTTGATACCTACCAATATAAGAAACCAAGGAACTACCAATTAGAGGAACCTATAGTAACACAGTGACAGGAAGATATGCCAACAAGATCATAATATCGCTCAAATTGAAAAGGAGACTCTAACTCACTGTCAATACAATGATCTAACTCGAATAACCTACTTATACAAAAATAAGCAATTTGACAATCAAAGATCTCACTGAAATGACGACTATTACCATCTGTAGACCATCTAGAAAATTCAAATGGAAGATCCATCAGAATAGCTCAAGCATAAGACTTCTTTAGATAGCTATTTCACATGCACAAGCATCCCCAACATTCCATTTCCAAATAAACGGGTCCCTATGTTGCACCGATGAGACAATATGCTAGACCATCAACTCACAAAACCTCAGCATGCTTTTGGAGAATTGACACGATAATCAATCGACACCATCTATAGGAAATTAAAGGGACCACCTTGACATTTTCTTTTCTTCTTTGGAATCAGTGACATAAATTTCGAGAAGTGGCAGAAACATTAGAGTTCATCATCACAGAAGACAATTAATACAATAACAAAGCAAAATTAAGTTATCTTTATTGGCTTTCTTTTTATCTTCTACTCTCTCAACATGAGAAATAAAGATTGAAGCAAACAAAGCTAATGCACCTGCTGAACAAAATTGTCCCAATATACCACACAACCTATCTAAATGACCCCACTTAATTTGCTTTTGAGCCTAAGAAACTCCACAAAACCGATTAAGACAAATATCTCAGGACATATAGACAGAGTTGGCAGAGTGACTGGTTAGACATGATTACAATTGCCATATTCAACAGGATGAAGCCCGAAGGGCATGGCAATTAGAAGAAGTTTTCTGGCCTTGCTAAGGGATCACGTCATGTCATCCATCCACCCAACCAGTCCCATATGGCAAAATATTGCGTCGGTAAATAGGAGTTAGTGACCTATGTAAACTTATCACACTGGGACAGTGGTGTGCTTGGCTTTATAGGCTCTCTATCTATGCCTGCTCGTTATCAAATTCTTAGCAAAAAAGATGATAGAGCAACTACTAATGGCTGGTTTCAACTTCTAAACAGCCAAACTATTGTTTCCAATCCATCATAAAGTTAGATCCAGATTACCAAAAGAACACTCAGCTTCAGTCCATGAGCGTGATTGCGATTCACTCCAATTTCATTCAGTTTTTTGCAGTTGGATCGGACTCATATGCAGGGGGATCAAACCACAGCACACCGAACAAGCAGATCGAAAATTGCAAAATCTTGCATCCTCCGAGCTCTCCTCAAATCACAAATTAAAAATAAATAAAAAAAACCCTCTTTTCAGAAGAACGTACCGCAGAGATCGTTAATCTTCTTGGCCATGTCACTAATTTCCTTTTCCGCCTTCTTGATGCTCGTAGAATAAGGTCCCAAACCCTGTCGAAATTAATCGCGACGAAATTACAGAGAGTGTAGCGATAGAACTCGCACGGCAAAACAAAAGGCAGAAAACCCGATAACAATAGCCCTGCAGAAACTAAACAGCACTAATCAAGAGAACAATTTTCAGCCGAAAATTAAAGCAAAAGCAGGTTTCAGGAATGAGCAAACTAAATCTAACCGAATGGCCAAGACCATCGAAGTTAGTACAACCAGCAAACAGCTTAAGAAGGCAATTTAGAAGCAAAAGAAGCTGGATCGGGAGCTCCAGAGAGGGAGGGAGGGAGGGAGAGTAGTACGTAGGTCTTGAGGAGAGCAATGTCGTCTTCATCGAGAGGGCGAGGGTTCTTCTCGTCCTTGATGTCGTCTTCGTGTTCAATCGCCATTTTTCCACCACCTCCTTCCTTCCTTCCTTCCTCCCGACGACCGATACGATTCTCGCTGCGATCTGGGAAGCTGCTTATGTATATCGTCTTCGTCCTCGGACTTACGATTTCTTCAGCAAGAAGACGGGAGTGTCTATCACGTGACGAGCGCGTGCAAGACGACGACCATACCTGATCACGCCCATTAGGGGGGCTTGGCCCGGCCCAAACGTTTCAGCAACAATCTGGTGGGCCTCTGCCTCTTCCGCAAAGATTTCATTTTGGAAAAAATAAAATTTTCTGAACTTTTCTTTCAAAAAGATTTCCGATTTTTATATATGTGATTTGACCGTTTTTCTTTTTATATCTGTAGGCAGTTATTTTTCGTTTTTATTTTTTTTTTCGGGTTTTTCTTTGTCTTTTTAGTTCTTTGTAAGAATCAATTTTTCTTTCCCCTTTAATTTTTTGTTTTTTGGGTTGGAAAAGATAACCGAACTTCATTACTTCAAGTAGTTACTTCGTTACAAAAACCTTTGTTACAATGCCTGTCATTATTTGAACTTCATTACTTCAAGTACTAGGGGATTAGTAAACTAAATTAAACAAGAAAACACCAAGGCTTCAATTTTTTAATATATATTTAAAAAGTTAGGAACAATATTTAGATTTAAATTAGTAAGAACAATTATAAGTATTTTTTATGTCGTTAAGAAATTAGAGGTAGAGGCAGCAATAACAAAAGTACAAGACGCTATGTAAAACTAAAATGAGAGAATTAGGGTTTTTAGGTCCATTTCGACACTGGGAATCAAATCAAAACCGGCCGGATAAGGTTGGTTTGGTCCAGTTTCAAGGCCTACCCTGAACCGGTGCTCTCTCTAACTTAAAATATAACTTTAACTAGAGTTCTACTTTTATTATCGCTCTTTCCTGAATTACACACCAGCGGAGCTGGGACATTTTGCTCCCTAGAAATTACTAGGTAGGATGGCTCCATAAAGCCAGCAACTCTTGACACAGCACAATACGAAGCTAACCGGGCTTGAGTTCGACAGAAAACGGATTTTATCCTCTCACATGAGGCGACCTGTTTAATCCGATGAGACGCCATTTGACACGTTTAAGTAATTGAATGATGTGTCTTTTTGTTAACACAGTACGATTAAACAATTTTTAACACGTTCAATGTCAATTTTTTCTTTTCTGGGACGGAACGTTCAATGTCAATTTCCAAGACTTCTTTTTGGTCGGAACGTTCACTTGCAGCTGCTCGTCGGTCTCTCTCTCTGTCTCTTGCGCTCACGGCGAATTCCTCGGGATGCTTGAGAAGTGCTGGAGTGGTTCCCCATTTTCTTTCTGACAAGGGCCGTCCGACGCGGAGCGTCCTTCCACTCTTCCTTTTCTTCTTCCTGGGACGACACTTGTCTTCTCTTTCATTTAGGGCAAACGACTACTGAGAGGACCGGCCACGGTTTCGGTGCCAGAGGGCGGAGACCGCCGCGACTACTGAATCCCGCTTCGGTTCAACCACATAATCGGAATGACTACTGAATTCCTCGGGTTGATTGAGAAGTGTTGGAGTGGTTCCCCATTTTCTTTCTGAGAAGGCTCGTCCGACGCAGAGCATCCTTCCACAGTTCCACTCTTCCTTTTCTTCTCCCTGGGACGACACTCGTCTTCTCTTTCATTTGGGACAAAAGACCAGTGAGAGGACCGGCACGGTTTTGGTGCCAAAGACCGCCGCGACTACTGAATCCCGCTTCGGTTCAACCACATAATCGGAACGAGGTATGGACCTCTGTCTCTCACGATCGTTCCGTCTTCGAAGCTTATCATATAGGGGACGGTCCGATAATCTGAGAATACATCCGAACCTCCGGGTTAAGGTCGTGTTTTGACTCGGACCCAAAAAGAAAAGGTCGAGTTTTGATGTTGTGTTTGGCTACACCTCTGCTCCGGTACATGCAACTTAGTTCTCTTAACTTTTAGTTCTTCCATTGAAGGGAAACGTTGCTGAATCTTAGTTCGATAGGAGTAGAGTCTTGAGTGGTGGCGGTGAAATCGAGGGAAGAAGTTTGCAATTTGCAATGCAAGATTATATTCTCACATTGAGAAAGAACTTTCTGGCTAGAACCAGAGTCTTCAGCCTAACGGAATTTGCTCTGAAACCGTAAAGATTTATGCTTGTGGCATAGCTTAGTGGCCCTGTTATCTATCATTCTTCGCAATTGCTTCCTCTTTTTTCCTTAAAAAAGTCTTGTGAGTATAGCTGTGTATCAATAATGTTAATTAATATTTCCCTAACTCGTGCCTAAAAGAAATGAGTCGAATGACTATGAGTTCGGTGGGTTTTTGGTCAAAAGACTTTTTACTATCCATAGTGTGTTTTGGTTGATATCAAAATTGTTTTCATATTTTAGTTTGTCTGGGTTTGATGTGCTGAAATTGATTGGTTTGAACTTTCTTCTTACTTATTATTCTGTAAGGGAGAAGATATTTTTTTAGATATTAGTGTTATTAACTGATACATTTATACACTGATTCTTGATCTACTAATTAATCTTCCCTAATCTTTCACCTTTTACCTCCCACCAGAACAGCTCCACCTCCTCTCTCCCTCGGGCGATCTTAAGCCATGTATGAAGATTTCAAGCAAGGGAGGCGTCCGAAAAGAAGCCGAACTGACGAGTTAGGTACGTTTTTCCATAGTGTGGGAAACATATTTCGGTATCCCGAGAATCCCGCGGATATAGAGACTACATTTCAAGATATGGGAAGTGCAATTAATCATATTGGGAAGGCAATTATTGCTATGGGGTGTGGTCCTACGGGCATTGTAGGGTCTGGTGGTTGAATTTCAAGGTCTCTCCCGATCGAATTCCGAGTATATGATAGCGTGATAAATGCTAAATGAAGTAATGGGAACTTGTTTTTGGGTGGCATGCATAATGGTAAAGATGTGGTAGTGAAAAGATTAGCAAGAAGTCATGCTGATATTGACAAAGACATTCTGACTTCAATAAAAGCTTTGGGACATGCAAATATAGTTAAATTTCATGGATTGATGCTGAAGTAGAACAACGTGTATCTTGTTGTAGAGCCTTGCGTGTGCAGCCTCCATGGTTTAATTCAGGCTTATTTAGATTCAAGTGCATTCCCTTATTATCCACCATTGAGTGATGAATACAAAGTAAAGTTGCAATATCTCCAGAAGAATGTCATCCCCTTGCTAGATTTGTGGACTAATGATGGTTATCCCACGAGTGATTTGAAGAATTTGATGAGGTAATTTTTTTATATACTGATTCTTCATCTACTAATTAATCTTCTTTAATCTTCCACCTTTTACCTCCCACCCAAACAGCTCCGCCTGCCCTCTCCCTCGGGCGATCTTAAGCCATGCATGAAGATTTCAAGCACGGGAGGCGTCCGAAAAGAAGCCGAACTGACGAGTTAGGTACGTTTTTCCATAGTGTGGGAAACATATTTCGGTATTCTTAGAATCCCGCGGATATAGAGACTACATTTCAAGATATGGGAAGTGTAATTGATCATATTGGGAAGGCAATTATTGCTATGAGGTGTGGTCCTCCGAGCATTATAGGGTCTGGTGATGGAATTTCAAGGTCTATCCCGATCGAATTTCGTGTATATGATAGCGTGATAATTGCTAAAGGAAATAATGAGAACTTGTTTTTGGGTGGCATGCATGATGGTAAAGATTTGGTGGTGAAAAGATTGGCAAGAAGTCATGCCGATATTGACCAAGACATTCCGATTTCAATAAAAGCTTTGGGACATGCAAATATAGTTAAATTTCATGGATTGATGCTGAAGTAGAACTACATGTATCTTGTTGTAGAGCCTTGCATGTGCAGCCTCCATGATTTAATTCAGGCTTATCTAGATCCAAGTGCATTCCCTCATGATCCACCATTGAGTGATGAATACAAAGTAAAGTTGGAATATCTCAAGAAGAATGTCATCCCCTTGCTCGATTTGTGGAATAATGATGGTTATCCCACGAGTGATTTGAAGAATTTGATGAGGTAATTTTTTATATACTCATTCTTGATCTACTAATTAATCTTCCCTAATCTTTCACCTTTTACCTCCCACCCGAACAGCTCCGCCTCCTCTCTCCCTCGGACGATCTTAGCCATGCCTGAAGATTTCAAACAAGGGAAGCGTCCGAAAAGAAGCCGAACCGACGAGTTAGGTACGTTTTTCCATAGCGTGGGAAACATATTTTGGTATCCCGAGAATCCCGCGAATATAGAGACTACATTTCAAGATATGGGAAGTACAATTAATCATATTGGGAAGGCAATTATTGCTATGGGGTGTGGTCCTACGGGCATTGTAGGGTCTGGTGGTAGAATTTCAAGGTCTCTCCCGATCGAATTCCGAGTATATGATAGCGTGATAATTGCTAAAGGAAGTAATGGGAACTTGTTTTTGGGTGGCATGCATAATGGTAAAGATGTGGTAGTGAAAAGATTAGCAAGAAGTCATGCCGATATTGACCAAGACATTCCGACTTCAATAAAAGCTTTGGGACATGCAAATATAGTTAAATTTCATGTATTGATGCTCAAGCAGAACAACATGTATCTTGCTGTAGAGCCTTGCGTATGCAATCTCCATGATTTAATTCAGGCTTATTTAGATTCAAGTGCATTCCCTCATTATCCATCATTGAGTGATGAATAAAAAGTAAAGTTGGAATATCTTCAGAAGAATGTCATCCCCTTGCTCGATTTGTGGACTAATGATGGTTATCCCAGGAGTGATTTGAAAAATTTGATGAGGTAATTTTTTATATATTGATTCTTGATCTACTAATTAGTCTTCCATAATCTTCCACATTTTACCTCCCACCCAAACAGCTCCGCCTCCTTTCTCCCTCGGGCGATCTTTAGCCATGTCTGAAGATTTCAAGCAAGGGAGGCGTCCGAAAAGAAGCCGAACAGACGAGTTAGATACGTTTTTCCATAGTGTGGGAAACATATTTCGGTATCCCGAGAATCTCGCGGATATAGAGACTACATTTCAAGATATGGGAAGTGCAATTAATCATATCGGGAAGGCAATTATTGCTATGGGGTGTGGTCCTCCAGGCATTGTAGGGTTTGGTGGTGGAATTTCAAGGTGTCTCTCAATCGAATTCCCATTATATGATAGCTTGATAATTGCTAAAGGAAGTAATGAGAACTTGTTTTTGGGTGGCGTGCATTATGGTAAAGATGTGGGGGTGAAAAGATTGGCAAGAAGTCATGCTGATATTGACCAAGACATTCTGACTTCAATAAAAGCTTTGGGACATGCAAATATAGTTAAATTTCAAGTATTGATGCTGAAACAGAACTACATGTATCTTGCTGTAGAGCCTTGCGTGTGCAGCTTTCATGATTTAATTCAGGCTTATTTACATCCAACTGCATTCCCTCATGATCCACCATTGAGTGATGAATACAAAGTAAAGTTGGAATATCTCCATAGGAATGTCATCCCCTTGCTCAATTTGTGGACCAATGATGGTTATCCCACGAGTGATTTGAAGAATTTGATGAGGTTATTTTTTATACACTGATTCTTGATCTACTAATTAATCTTCCCTAATCTTTCACCTTTTACCTCCCACCAGAACAGCTCCGCCTCCTCTCTCCCTCGGGCGATCTTAAGCCATGTATGAAGATTTCAAGCAAGGGAGGCGTCCGAAAAGAAGCCGAACTGACGAGTTAGGTACGTTTTTCCATAGTGTGGGAAACATATTTCGGTATCCAGAGAATCCCGCGGATATAGAGACCACATTTCAAGATATGGAAAGTGTAATTAATCATATTGGGAAGGCAATTATTGCTATGAGGTGTGGTCCTCCGAGAATTGTAGGGTCTGGTGGTGAAATTTCAAGGTCTCTCCCGATCGAATTTCGTGTATATGATAGCGTGATAATTACTAAAGGAAATAATGGGAACTTGTTTTTGGGTGGCATGCATGATGGTAAAGATTTGGTGGTGAAACGATTGGCAAGAAGTCATGCCGATATTGACCAAGACATTCCGACTTCAATAAAAGCTTTGGGACATGCAAATATAGTTAAATTTCAGGGATTGATGCTGACGTAGAACTACATGAATCTTGTTGTAGAGCCTTGCATATGCAGCCTCCATGATTTAATTCAGGCTTATTTAGATCCAAGTGCATTCCCTCATGATCCACCATTGAGTGATGAATACAAAGTAAAGTTGGAATATCTCCAGAAGAATGTCATCCCCTTGCTCGATTTGTGGAATAATGATGGTTATCCCACGAGTGATTTCAAGAATTTGATGAGATAATTTTTTATACACTGATTCTTGATCTACTAATTAATCTTCCATAATCTTCCACCTTTTACCTCCCACCCGAACAGCTCCGCCTCCTCTCTCCCTCGGACGATCTTAGCCATGCCTGAAGATTTCAAGCACGGGAGGCGTCCGAAAAGAAGCCGAACTGACGAGTTAGGTACGTTTTTCCATAGCGTGGGAAACATATTTTGTTATCCCGAGAATCCCGCGGATATAGAGACTACATTTCAAGATATAGGAAGTGCAATTAATCATATTGGGAAGGCAATTATTGCTATGGGGTGTGGTCCTCCAGGCATTGTAGGGTCTAGTGGCGGAATTTCAAGGTCTCTCCCGATCGAATTCCGAGTATATGATAGCGTGATAATTGCTCAAGGAAGTAATGGGAACTTGTTTTTGGGTGGCATGCATGATGGTATAGATGTGGTGGTAAAAAGATTGGCAAGAAGTCATGCTGATATTATCCAAGACATTCCGACTTCAATAAAAGCTTTGGGACATGCAAATATAATTAAATTTCATGGATTGATGCTGAAGCAGAACTACATGTGTCTTGCTGTAGAGCCTTGCGTGTGCAGCCTCCATGATTTAATTCAGTCTTATTTAGATCCAAGTGGATTCCCTCATGATCCACCATTGAGTGATGAATACAAAGTAAAGTTGGAATATCTCCAGAAGAATGTCATCCCCTTGCCTGATTTGTGGACTAATGATGGTTATCCCACGAGTGATTTCAAGAATTTGATGAGGTAATTTTTTTTATACTGATTCTTGATCTACTAATTAATCTTCCCTAATCTTCCATCTTTTACCTCCCACCCAAACAGCTCAGCCTCCTTTCTCCCTCGGGGGATCTTAAGCCATGTCTGAAGATTTCAAGCAAAGGAGGCGTCCGAAAAGAAGCCGAACAGAAGAGTTAGGTACGTTTTTTCATATTGTGGGAAACATATTTCGGTATCCCGAGAATCCCGCGGATATAGAGACTATATTTCAAGATATGGGAAGTGCAATTAATCATATTGGGAAGGCAATTATTGCTATGGGGTGTGGTCCTCCGGGCATTGTAGGGTCTGGTGTTGGAATTTCAAGGTCTCTCCCGATCGAATTCCGAGTATATGATAGCATGATAATTGCTAAAGGAAGTAATGGAAACTTGTTTTTGGGTGGCATGCATAATGGTAAAGATGTGGTAGTGAAAAGATTAGCAAGAAGTCATGCTGATATTGACAAACACATTCTGACTTCAATAAAAGTTTTGGGATATGCAAATATAGTTAAATTTCATGGATTGATGCTGAAGCAGAACAACGTGTATCTTGTTGTAAAGCCTTGCGTGTGCAGCCTTCATGATTTAATTCAGGCTTATTTAGATTCAAGTGCATTCCCTCATTATCCACCATTGGGTGATGAATACAAAGTAAAGTTGGAATATCTCCAGAAGAATTTCATCCCCTTGCTCGAATTGTGGACTAATGATGGTTATCCCACGAGTGATTTGAAGAATTTGATGAGGTAATTTTTTTATATACTGATTCTTGATCTACTAATTAATCTTTCCTAATCTTCCACCTTTTACCTCCCACCCAAACAGCTCCGTCTCCTCTCTCCCTCGGGCGATCTTAAGCCATGTATGAAGATTTCAAGCACGGCAGGCGTCCGAAAAGAAGCCGAACTGACGAGTTAGGTACGTTTTTCCATAGTGTGGGAAACATATTTCGGTATCCTGAGAATCCCGCGGATATAGAGACTACATTTGAAGATATGGGAAGTGTAATTAATCATATTGGGAAGGCAATTATTGCTATGAGGTGTGGTCCTCCGAGCATTGTAGGGTCTGGTGATGGAATTTCAAGGTCTCTCACGATCGAATTTCGTGTATATGATAGCGTGATAATTGCTAAAGGAAATAACGGGAACTTGTTTTTGGGTGGCATGCATGATGGCAAAGATTTGGTGGTGAAAAGATTGGCAAGAAGTCATGCCGATATTGACCAAGACATTCCGACTTCAATAAAAGCTTTGGGACATGCAAATATAGTTAAATTTCATAGATTGATGCTGAAGTAGAACTACATATATCTTATTGTAGAGCCTTGCATGTGCAGCCTCCATGATTTAATTCAGGCTTATTTAGATCCTAGTGCATTCCCTCATGATCCACCATTGAGTGATGAATACAAAGTAAAGTTGGAATATCTCCAGAAGAATGTCATCCCCTTGCTCGATTTGTGGAATAATGATGGTTATCCCACGAGTGATTTGAAGAATTTGATGAGGTTATTTTTTATACACTCATTCTTGATCTGCTAATTGATCTTCCCTAATCTTTCACCTTTTACCACCCACCCGAATAGCTCCGCCTCCTCTCTCCCTCGGGCGATCTTAAGCCATGTCTGAAGATTTCAAACAAGGGAGGCGTTCGAAAAGAAGCCGAACTGAAGAGTTAGGTATGTTTTTCCATAGCGTAGGAAACATATTTTGGTATCTCGAGAATCCCGCGAATATAGAGACTACATTTCAAGATATGGGAAGTGCAATTAATCATATTGGGAAGGCAATTATTGCTATGAGGCGTGGTCCTCCGGGCATTGTAGGGTCTGGTGTTGGAATTTCAAGGTCTCTCCCAATCGAATTCCGAGTATATGATAGCGTGATAATTGCTAAAGGAAGTAATGGGAACTTGTTTTTGGGTGGCATGCATAATGGTAAAGATGTGGTAGTGAAAAGATTAGCAAGAAGTCATGCTGATATTGACAAAGACATTCTGACTTCAATAAAAGCTTTGGGACATGCAAATATAGTTAAATTTCATGGATTGATGCTGAAGTAGAACAACGTGTATCTTGTTGTAGAGCCTTGCGTGTGCAGCCTCCATGGTTTAATTCAGGCTTATTTAGATTCAAGTGCATTCCCTTATTATCCACCATTGAGTGATGAATACAAAGTAAAGTTGCAATATCTCCAGAAGAATGTCATCCCCTTGCTAGATTTGTGGACTAATGATGGTTATCCCACGAGTGATTTGAAGAATTTGATGAGGTAATTTTTTTATATACTCATTCTTCATCTACTAATTAATCTTCTTTAATCTTCCACCTTTTACCTCCCACCCAAACAGCTCCGCCTGCCCTCTCCCTCGGGCGATCTTAAGCCATGCATGAAGATTTCAAGCAAGGAAGGCGTCCGAAAAGAAGCCGAACAGACAAGTTAGGTACGTTTTTCCATAGTGTGGGAAACATATTTCGGTATCCCGAGAATCCCGCGGATATAAAGACTACATTTCAAGATATGGGAAGTGCAATTAATCATATTGGGAAGGCAATTATTGCTATAAGGTGTGGTCCTCCGAGCATTGTAGGGTCGGGTAGTGGAATTTTAAGTTCTCTCCCGATCGAATTCTGAGTATATGATAGCGTGATAATTGCTAAAGGAAGTAATGGGAACTTGTTTTTGGGTGGCATGCATGATGGTAAAGATGTGGGGGTGAAAAGATTGGCAAGAAGTCATGCTGATATTGACAAAGACATTCTGACTTCAATAAAAGCTTTGGGACATGAAAATATAGTTAAATTTCATGTATTGATGCTGAAACAGAACTACATGTATCTTGCTGTAGAGCTTTGTGTGTGCAGTTTTCATGATTTAATTCAGGCTTATTTAGATCCAAGTGCATTCCCTCATGATCCACCATTTAGTAATGAATATAAAGTAAAGTTGGAATATCTCCAGAAGAATGTCATCCCCTTGCTCGATTTGTGGAATAATGATGGTTATCCCACGAGTGATTTCAAGAATTTGATGAGGTAATTTTTTATACACTGATTCTTGATCTACTAATTAATCTTCCCTAATCTTCCACCTTTTACCTCCCACCCGAATAGCTCTGCCTCCTCTCTCCCTCGGGCGATCTTAAGCCATATCTGAAGATTTCAAGGAGGGGATGCGTCCGAAAAAAAGCCGAACTGACGAGTTAGGTACGTTTTTCCATAGTGTGGGAAACATATTTTGGTATCCCGAGAATCCCGCGGAAATAGAGACTACATTTCAAGATATAGGAAGTGCAATTAATCATATTGGGAAGGCAATTATTGCTATTTGGTGTAATCCTCCCGATATTGTAGGGTCTAGTGGTGGAATTTCAAGGTCTCTCCCAATCGAATTCCGAGCATATGATAGTGTGATAATTGCTCAAGGAAGTAATGGGAACTTGTTTTTGGGTGGCATGCATGATGGTAAAGATGTGGTGGTGAAAAAATTGGCAAGAAGTCATGCTGATATTATCCAAGACATTTCGACTTCAATAAAAGCTTTGGGACATGCAAATAAAATTAAATTTCATGGATTGATGCTGAAGCAGAACTACATGTATCTTGCTGTAGAGCCTTGCGTGTGCAGCCTCCATGATTTAATTCAGGCTTATTTAGATCCAAGTGGATTCCCTCATTATCCACCATTGAGTGATGAATACAAAGTAAAGTTGGAATATCTCCAGAAGAATGTCATCCCCTTGCTCGATTTGTGGACTAATGATGGTTATCCCACGAGTGATTTGAAGAATTTGATGAGGTAATTTTTTATACACTGATTCTTGATCTACTAATTAATCTTCCCTAATCTTCCACCTTTTACCTCTCACCCGAACAGCTCCGCCTCCTCTCTCCCTCGGGCGATCTTAAGCCATGTCTGAAGATTTCAAGCAAGGGAGGCGTCCGAAAAGAAGCCGAACTGACGAGTTTGGTACATTTTTCCATAGTGTGGGAAACATATTTCGGTATCCCGAGAATCCCGCGGATAGAGAGACTACATTTCTAGATATGGAAAGTGCAATTAATCATATTGGGAAGGCAATTATTGCTATGGGGTGTGGTCCTCCGGGCATTGTAGGGTCTAGTTGTGCAATTTTAAGGTCTCTCCCGATCGAATTCCGAGTATATGATAGCGTGATAATTGCTCAATGAAGTAATGGGAACTTGTTTTTGGGTGGCATGCATGATGGTAAAGATGTGGTGGTGATAAGATTGGCAAGAAGTCATGCTGATATTAGCCAAGACATTCCGACTTCAATAAAAGCTTTGGAACATGCAAATATAGTTAAATTTCATGGATTGATGCTGAAGCAGAACCACATGTATCTTGCTGTAGAGCCTTGCGTGTGCAGCCTCCATGATTTAATTCAGGCTTATTTTGATCCAAGTGGATTCCCTCATGATCCATCATTGAGTGATGAATACAAAGTAAAGTTGGAATATCTCCAGAAGAATGTCATCCCCTTGCCTGATTTGTGGACTAATGATGGTTATCCCACGAGTGATTTCAAGAATTTGATGAGGTAATTTTTTATATACTGATTCTTGATCTACTAATTAATCTCCCCTAATCTTCCATCTTTTACCTCCCACCCAAACAGCTCAGCCTCCTTTCTCCTTCGGGGGATCTTAAGCCATGTCTGAAGATTTCAAGCAAAGGAGGCGTCCGAAAAGAAGCCGAACTGACGAGTTTGGTACATTTTTCCATAGTGTGGGAAACATATTTCGGTATCCCGAGAATCCCGCGGATATAGAGACTACATTTCAAGATATGGGAAGTGCAATTAATCATATTGGGAAGGCAATTATTGCTATGGGGTGTGGTCCTACGGGCATTGTAGGGTCTGGTGGTTGAATTTCAAGGTCTCTCCCGATCGAATTCTGAGTATATGATAGCGTGATAATTGCTAAAGGAAGTAATGGGAACTTGTTTTTGGTTGGCATGCATGATGGTAAAGATGTGGTGGTGAAAAGATTGGCAAGAAGTCATGCTGATATTGACCAAGACATTGTGACTTCAATAAAAGCTTTGGGACAAGCAAATATAGTTAAATTTCATGTATTGATGCTGAAACAGAACTACATGTATCTTGCTGTAGAGCTTTGCGTGTGCAGTTTTCATGATTTAATTCAGGCTTATTTAGATCCAAGTGCATTCCCTCATGATCCACCATTTAGTGATGAATATAAAGTAAAGTTGGAATATCTCGAGAAGAATGTCATCCCCTTGCTCGATTTGTGGAATAATGATGGTTATCCCACGAGTGATTTCAAGAATTTGATGAGGTAATTTTTTATACACTGATTCTTGATCTACTAATTAATCTTCCCTAATCTTCCACCTTTTACCTCCCACCCGAATAGCTCTGCCTCCTCTCTCCCTCGGGCGATCTTAAGCCATATCTGAAGATTTCAAGGAGGGGATGCGTCCGAAAAAAAGCCGAACTGACGAGTTAGGTACGTTTTTCCATAGTGTGGGAAACATATTTTGGTATCCCGAGAATCCCGCGGAAATAGAGACTACATTTCAAGATATAGGAAGTGCAATTAATCATATTGGGAAGGCAATTATTGCTATTTGGTGTAATCCTCCCGATATTGTAGGGTCTAGTGGTGGAATTTCAAGGTCTCTCCCAATCGAATTCCGAGCATATGATAGTGTGATAATTGCTCAAGGAAGTAATGGTAACTTGTTTTTGGGTGGCATGCATGATGGTAAAGATGTGGTGGTGAAAAAATTGGCAAGAAGTCATGCTGATATTATCCAAGACATTCCGACTTCAATAAAAGCTTTGGGACATGCAAATAAAATTAAATTTCATGGATTGATGCTGAAGCAGAACTACATGTATCTTGCTGTAGAGCCTTGCGTGTGCAGCCTCCATGATTTAATTCAGGCTTATTTAGATCCAAGTGGATTCCCTCATTATCCACCATTGAGTGATGAATACAAAGTAAAGTTGGAATATCTCCAGAAGAATGTCATCCCCTTGCTCGATTTGTGGACTAATGATGGTTATCCCACGAGTGATTTGAAGAATTTGATGAGGTAATTTTTTATACACTGATTCTTGATCTACTAATTAATCTTCCCTAATCTTCCACCTTTTACCTCTCACCCGAACAGCTCCGCCTCCTCTCTCCCTCGGGCGATCTTAAGCCATGTCTGAAGATTTCAAGCAAGGGAGGCGTCCGAAAAGAAGCCGAACTGACGAGTTTGGTACATTTTTCCATAGTGTGGGAAACATATTTCGGTATCCCGAGAATCCCGCGGATAGAGAGACTACATTTCTAGATATGAAAAGTGCAATTAATCATATTGGGAAGGCAATTATTGCTATGGGGTGTGGTCCTCCGGGCATTGTAGGGTCTAGTTGTGCAATTTTAAGGTCTCTCCCGATCGAATTCCGAGTATATGATAGCGTGATAATTGCTCAAGGAAGTAATGGGAACTTGTTTTTGGGTGGCATGCATGATGGTAAAGATGTGGTGGTGATAAGATTGGCAAGAAGTCATGCTGATATTAGCCAAGACATTCCGACTTCAATAAAAGCTTTGGAACATGCAAATATAGTTAAATTTCATGGATTGATGCTGAAGCAGAACTACATGTATCTTGCTGTAGAGCCTTGCGTGTGCAGCCTCCATGATTTAATTCAGGCTTATTTTGATCCAAGTGGATTCCCTCATGATCCACCATTGAGTGATGAATACAAAGTAAAGTTGGAATATCTCTAGAAGAATGTCATCCCCTTGCCTGATTTGTGGACTAATGATGGTTATCCCACGAGTGATTTCAAGAATTTGATGAGGTAATTTTTTATATATTGATTCTTGATCTACTAATTAATCTCCCCTAATCTTCCATCTTTTACCTCCCACCCAAACAGCTCAGCCTCCTTTCTCCTTCGGGGGATCTTAAGCCATGTCTGAAGATTTCAAGCAAAGGAGGCGTCCGAAAAGAAGCCGAACTGACGAGTTTGGTACATTTTTCCATAGTGTGGGAAACATATTTCGGTATCCCGAGAATCCCGCGGATATAGAGACTACATTTCAAGATATGGGAAGTGCAATTAATCATATTGGGAAGGCAATTATTGCTATGGGGTGTGGTCCTACGGGCATTGTAGGGTCTGGTGGTTGAATTTCAAGGTCTCTCCCGATCGAATTCTGAGTATATGATAGCGTGATAATTGCTAAAGGAAGTAATGGGAACTTGTTTTTGGTTGGCATCCATGATGGTAAAGATGTGGTGGTGAAAAGATTGGCAAGAAGTCATGCTGATATTGACCAAGACATTGTGACTTCAATAAAAGCTTTGGGACAAGCAAATATAGTTAAATTTCATGTATTGATGCTGAAGCAGAACTACATGTATCTTGCTATAGAGCCTTGCGTGTGCAGCCTCCATGATTTAATTCATGCTTATTTAGATCCAAGTGCATTCCCTCATGATCCACCGTTGAGTGATGAATACGAAGTAAAGTTGGAATATCTCGAGAAGAATGTCATCCCCTTGCTCGATTTGTGGACTAATGATGGTTATCCCACGAGTGATTTGAAGAATTTGATGAGGTAATTTTTTATACACTGATCTTTATCTACTAATTAATCTTTCCTAATCTTCCACCTTTTACCTCCCACCCGAACAGCTCCGCCTCCTCTCTCCCTCGGGCGATCTTAAGCCATGTCTGAAGATTTCAAGCAAGGGAGAAGTCCGAAAAGAAGCCGAACTGACGAGTTTGGTACATTTTTCCATAGTGTGGGAAACATATTTCGGTATCCCGAGAATCCCGCGGATATAGAGACTACATTTCAAGATATGGGAAGTGCAATTAATCATATTAGGAAGGCAATTATTGCTATGAGGTGTGGTCCTCCGAGCATTGTAGGGTCTGGTAGTGGAATTTTAAGGTCTCTCCCGATCGAATTCTGAATATATAATAGCGTGATAATTGCTAAAGGAAGTAATGGGAACTTGTTTTTGGGTGGCATGCATGATGGTAAAGATGTGGTGGTGAAAAGATTGGCGAGAAGTCATGCTGATATTGGCCAAGACATTCCGACTTCAATAAAAGCTTTGGGACATGCAAATATTGTTAAATTTCATGGATTGATGCTGAAGCAGAACTACATGTATCTTGCTGTAGAGCCTTGCGTGTGCAGCCTCCATGATTTAATTCAGGCTTATTTAGATCCAAGTGCATTCCCTCATGATCCACCATTGAGTGATGAATACAAAGTAAAGTTAGAATATCTCCAGAAGAATGTTATCCCTTTGCTCGATTTGTGGACTAATGATGGTTATCCCACGAGTGATTTGAAGAATTTGATGGATAATTTTTTATATACTGATTCTTGATCTACTAATTAATCTTCCCTAATCTTCCACCTTTTACCTCCCACCCGAATAGCTCCGCCTCCTCTCTCCTTCGAGCGATCTTAAGCCTTGTCCGAAGATTTCAAGCAAGGGAGGCATCCGAAAAGAAGCCGAACAGACGAGTTAGGTACGTTTTTCCATAATGTGGGAAACATATTTCGGTATCCCGAGAATCCCGCGAATATAGAGACTACATTTCAAGATATGGGAAGTGCAATTAATTATATTGGGAAGGCAATTATTGCTATGGGGTGTGGTCTTCCGGGCATTGTAGGGTCTGGTGTTGGAATTTCAAGGTCTCTCCCGATCGAATTCCGAGTATATGATAACGTGATAATTGCTAAAGGAAGTAATGGGAACTTGTTTTTGGTTGGCATGCATGATGGTAAAGATGTGGTGGTGAAAAGATTGGCAAGAAGTCATGCTGATATTGACCATGACATTCCGACTTCAATAAAAGCTTTGGGACATGCAAATATAGTTAAATTTCATGGATTGATGCTGAAGCAGAACTACGTGTATCTTGTTGTAGAGCCTTGCATGTGCAGCCTCCATGATTTAATTCAGGCTTATTTAGATCCAAGTGCATTCTCTCATGATCCACAATTGAGTGATGAATACAAAGTAAAGTTGGAATATCTCTAGCAGAATGTCATCCCCTTGCTCGATTTGTGGACTAGTGATGGTTATCCCACGAGTGATTTGAAGAATTTGATGAGGTAATTTTTTATATATTGATTCTTGATCTACTAATTAATCTTCCCTAATCTTCCACATTTTACCTCCCACCCGAACAGCTCTGCCTCCTCTCTCCCTCGGGCGATCTTAAGCCATTTATGAAGATTTCAAGCAAGGGAGGCGTCCGAAAAGAAGCCGAACTGACGAGTTAGGTGCGTTTTTTCATAGTGTGGGAAACATATTTCGGTATCCAGAGAATCCCGCGGATATAGAGACTACATTTCAAGATATGGGAAGTGTAATTAATCATATTGGGAAGGCAATTATTGCTGTGAGGTGTGGTCCTCCGAGCATTGTAGGGTCTGGTGGTGAAATTTCAAGGTCTCTCCCGATCGAATTTCGTGTATATGATAGCGTGATAATTGCTAAAGGAAATAATGGGAACTTGTTTTTGGGCGGCATGCATGATGGTAAAGCTTTGGTGGTGAAAAGATTGGCAAGAAGTCATGCCGATATTGACCAAGACATTCCTACTTTACTAAAAGCTTTGGGACATGCAAATATAGTTAAATTTCATGGATTGATGCTGAAGTAGAACTACATGTATCTTGTTGTAGAGCCTTGCATGTGCAGCCTCCATGATTTAATTCAGGCTTATTTAGATCCAAGTGCATTCCCTCATGATCCACCATTGTGTGATGAATACAAAGTAAAGTTGGAATATCTCCATAAGAATGTCATCCCTTGCGCGATTTGTGGACTAATGATGGTTATCCCACGAGTGATTTGAAGAATTTGATGAGGTAATTTTTTATACACTGATTCTTGATCTACTAATTAATCTTCCCTAATCTTCCACCTTTTACCTCCCACCCGAACAGCTTCGCCTCCTCTCTCCCTCGGGCGATCTTAAGCCATGTCTGAAGAATTCAAGCAAGGGAGGCGTCCGAAAAGAAGCCGAACTGACGAGTTAGGTACGTTTTTCCTTAGCGTGGGAAACATATTTTGGTATCCCGAGAATCCCGCGGATATAGAGACTACATTTCAAGATATGGGAAGTGCAATTAATCATATTGGGAAGGCAATTATTGCTATGGGGTGTGGTCCTCCGGGCATTGTAGGGTCTAGTTGTGGAATTTCAAGGTCTCTCCCGATCGAATTCCGAGTATATGATAGCGTGATAATTGCTCAAGGAAGTAATGGGAACTTGTTTTTGGGTGGCATGCATGATGGTAAAGATGTGGTGGTGATAAGATTGGCAAGAAGTCATGCTGATATTAGCCAAGACATTCCGACTTCAATAAAAGCTTTGGAACATGCAAATATAGTTAAATTTCATGGATTGATGCTGAAGCAGAACTACATGTATCTTGCTGTAGAGTCTTGCGTGTGCAGCCTCCATGATTTAATTCAGGCTTATTTAGATCCAAGTGGATTCCCTCATGATCCACTATTGAGTGATGAATACAAAGTAAAGTTGGAATATCTCGAGAAGAATGTTATCTCCTGGCTCGATTTGTGGACTAATGGTGGTTATCCCACGAGTAATTTGAAGAATTTGATGAGATAATTTTTTATACACTGATTCTTGATCTACTAATTAATCTTACCTAATCTTCCACCTTTTACCTCCCACCCGAATAGCTCCGCCTCCTCTCTCCTTCGGGCGATCTTAAGCCTTGTCTGAAGATTTCCAGCAAGGGAGGCATCCGAAAAGAAGCCGAACTAACGAGTTAGGTACGTTTTTCCATAGTGTGGGAAACATATTTCGGTATCCCGAGAATCCCGCGGATATAGAGACTACATTTCAAGATATGAGAAGTGCAATTAATCATATTGGGAAGGCAATTATTGCTATGGGGTGTGAACCTCCGGGCATTGTAGGGTCTGGTGTTGGAATTTCAAGGTCTCTCCCGATCGAATTCCGAGTATATGATAGCGTGATAATTGCTAAAGGAAGTAATGGGAATTTGTTTTTGGGTGGTACGCATGATGGTAAAGATGTGGTGGTGAAAAGATTGGCAAGAAGTCATGCTGATATTGACCAAGACATTCCGACTTCAATAAAAGCTTTGGGACATGCAAATATAGTTAAATTTCATGGATTGATGCTAAAGCAGAACTACGTGTATCTTGCTGTAGAACCTTGCGTGTGCATCCTCTATGATTTAATTCAGGCTTATTTAGATCCAAGTGCATTCCCTCATGATCCACAATTGAGTGATGAATACAAAGTAAAGTTGGAATATCTCCAGCAGAATGTCATCCCCTTGCTCGATTTGCGGATTAATGATGGTTATCCCACGAGTGATTTGAAGAATTTGATGAGGCAATTTTTTATATATTGATTCTTGATCTACTAATTAATCTTCCCTAATCTTCCACATTTTACCTCCCACCCAAACTGATCTGCCTCATCTCTCCCTCGGGCGATCTTAAGCCATTTATGAAGATTTCAAGCAAGGGAGGCGTCCGAAAAGAAGCCGAACTGACGAGTTAGGTGCGTTTTTCCATAGTGTGGGAAATATATTTCGGTATCCAGAGAACCCCGCAGATTTAGAGACTACATTTCAAGATATGGGAAGTGTAATTAATCATATTGGGAAGGCAATTGTTGCTATGAGGTGTAGTCCTCTGAGCATTGTAGGGTCTGGTGGTGAAATTTCAAGGTCTCTCCCGATGGAATTTCGTGTATATGATAGCGTGATAATTGTTAAAGGAAATAATGGGAACTTGTTTTTGGGTGGCATGCATGATGGTAAAGATTTGGTGGTGAAAAGATTGGCAAGAAGTCATGCCGATATTGACCAAGACATTCCGACTTCAATAAAAGCTTTGGGACATGCAAATATAGTTAAATTTCATGGATTGATGCTGAAGTAGAACTACATATATCTTGTTGTAGAGCCTTGCATGTGCAGCCTCCATGATTTAATTCAGGCTTATTTAGATCCATGTGCATTCCCTCATGATCCACCATTGAGTGATGAATACAAAGTAAAGTTGGAATATCTCCAGAAGAATGTCATCCCCTTGGTCGATTTGTGGACTAATGATGGTTATCCCACGAGTGATTTGAAGAATTTGATGAGGTAATTTTTTGTACACTGATTCTTGATCTACTAATTAATCTTCCCTAATCTTCCACCTTTTACCTCCCACCTGAACAGCTCCGCCTCCTCTCTCCCTCGGGCGATCTTAAGCCATGTCTGAAGATTTCAAGCAAGGGAGGCGTCCGAAAAGAAGCCGAACTGACGAGTTAGGTACGTTTTTCCATAGCGTGGGAAACATATTATGGTATCCTGAGAATCCCGTGGATATAGAGACTACATTTCAAGATATGGGAAGTGCAATTAATCATATTGGGAAGGCAATTATTGCTATGGGGTGTGGTCCTCCGGGCATTGTAGGGTCTAGTGGTGGAATTTCAAGGTCTCTCCCGATCGAATTCCGAGTATATGATAACGTGATAATTGCTAAAGGAAGTAATGGGAACTTGTTTTTGGGTGGCATGCATGATGATAAAGATGTGGTGGTGAAAAGATTGGCAAGAAGTCATGCTGATATTGACCAAGACATTCCGACTTCAATAAAAGCTTTGGGACATGCAAATATAGTTAAATTTCATGAATTAATGCTGAAGCAGAACTACATGTATCTTGCTGTAGAGCCTTGCGTGTGCAGCCTCCATGATTTAATTAAGGCTTGTTTAGATCCAAGTGCATTCCCTGATGATCCACCATTGAGTGATGAATACAAAGTAAAGTTGGAATATCTCCAAAAGAATGTCATCTCCTTGCTTGATTTGTGGACTAATGATGGTTATCCCACATTTGATTTGAAGAATTTGATGAGGTAATATTTATGTTTTTGTCAAAATGGCACTCAAATAGTCAACTAGTTTTCCCATGAAGTCGTGGCTCCTCTACTATGTGCAGGGATGTGGTGTCGGGACTTGACGAATTGCATAGGAGGGATTTTACTCACGCAGACTTGAAACCACAAAATGTGATGCTTAATTTTAAGGAGTAACAAGCTAAGCTGTCAGACGTGGGCATTAAGAAATACCCTCGTGGTGATAGATCTTCAAATCTCGACACCGGTAAGTGCTTATGATAGCTTTATCTACACTTGATCTTCTTTTCCTCAAAGTGCATATAATCATCTTCAGATTTCTAATATTTTTACTGCTAGACCAATCACTTTTTTGTTGATCCATGTCTTTCTCTTTGGTTGTGGAACTCAGGATGGCAACCGCATGAACAGATTGGTCAAGTTGGGCCCCACGCAAAGCAGGTGGACTTATTCAGCTTAGGCTGTCTATTGTGTTATTGCATCCGCCGAGGACACCATCCATTTGGTGGAATTTTTTAAAGAGATGTCAAAATAAGAAGAACAGAGTGGACCTGTCCTTGTTGCAGCCTGAAGCCCGTGATCTTATTTCACAATTGCTAAACCGGGATCCTCAATTGAGGTAAGAGTGTCGTACTTGTGATGCATATGAATTAATTTCTTTGAGCATGTTGAGCAATAGTTCATTTTTTTGTAATTATTTTACCAATTGATTACTGTCAGGCCAGGAGCATTGCTGGTGCTTTCCCATACATTTTTTTGGAAATCAAGAAAGAGGCTGCAATTTCTTTGTGAATTCTCCAGTTGCATACAAAGGCATATTAAAGAGAATACCAATCCAAATCTTCTGAGACAATTGGAAAGCAAGCAGCAATTGATTTTTGCTCAGGATTGGATCTCCAAATTAGATCCTATATTGAAGGCTGACATAACCTCCTCCAAATATCACTATAAGTATCATCTTGTGAGAGACTTATTGCGAGTCATTCGCAATAAGGGGATCCACAATGATGAACTTCCACAAAAGTTTCTGGTACTCTCTCTGTGGAACTTTGTATATCTTGGATTTTGAACTTGTGGCTCATCTATTTTTTGCTTTAATGGCTTTTGCAGGAGCTTCTTTCCAAACCCTTTCGTGTGGAGCCAACTTTACGTGATCGTTTCGATCATTACATCTCTAAAACATTTCCAAGATTAGTTATGGAATCCTACAGCGTAGCGTGCCAATTCTGCTCTCAGGATAGATGGTTTCGGGAACTTGACGATTGACCCTTTTAGGTTTATCAGTGTTAATCAATATGGCACAAGGTCCCTACAAAAGGTTAGTATGTAGAAACAGAAGCAGCTGTACACACTGGGCTCCTGCTATGGATTCTTCATCTCTCCTATATCTATCTGTTTGAATGCTCAGAAAAGCCCCCATCATCAGCTACCAACATACACATTGGACTTGATAGGAAATACTATTTGGTGGTGTAAACCCTAACATGCTGGTCCTGGCCAATAGATCCAATTCATACTTTCATTGAGACAATTGTATACCCTACTTGGATCTTGCCACCTTAAAACCAAGAAATTGTTTACAACTTTCCAAGAGGTTTGTCTAAAACCTTGCCACGTCAACTTTCTCTTCTTCTAGAAGAGTAATGCATGTATTTCACTCATTTTGCATAAATCTCCGCAGACCTCTATGCTTTTCAGATTTCACTGTGTAAATATAGTCCTTCGAACGCTCCCAACTAGCTTAACTCTTGTTCCTTAACTCTTGTTCCAATTAATGGTGCTTTCATTATAAAAGAAATTATTTTTATTTTGTGGTTTACTGGAACACAAAATCACCGATAGCACAATTCTCTAGGGTACTGGCTACGTCTAATTTCTATAAGTTAGTATCATAATATCCTATCTGAGCAGAATTGCCAATTTAACTGCGTTAACCCTGTACAAGCAGTGTCTCTTTCGAAAATCAATTCTCTTGTTGCCACAAGAGTCTAGACTAATTGAGCTTCTGAATCATTAGAATCAATCAACAAGTTTCTACACTGTAAATGCAATTGTATCTAATATATTTTCTCTTGCTTTATGATGCTCACACTATTATGTGCACATTTTTCTCAGGGCAACAGGATGAACATCCATCGAATCAAAGAAACTGAAGAGACAATTTCCTTGTCCCGTGAAACTGAAGCTAACCATGAGATAAATAGTCATCTGTCTTCTAATTCTCACCAAAATAACTACCAAGTTCCTTCTCAAACAACGGATAGCTCTAGTCCTCAGGCATCGGAGTATGGGGACGCTGAATCAGGTTCATTTCTGTGTTATAGGCGTCTCCCAGTTCATCTATTTAATAACTGTCCCAGATGTTATTCCTTGAGTATCATGTGGTCGGAAGTGCTTCATAGACTGATTGTTCATTTTTTAAGTTGACTATCTCTTCTTGGTTGTTTTTATACTGTGCACAGCATACAGTAACCAGGCAAATTCCGGAATTCACTCTGTTGTTGACTTTCAAGAGGCTGGAATGCAAAATATTGACAGTGGACACTCTGATCCTTATTATCCGGCTTCATATTCGAGTAATCAGTGCATTCTTTTTCTTTGTATAATTTTTTCCCCTTGATTTGGTGGGCATTCATACTCAATTGCTTATAGGCTTCTTGAGCTTCTTATCTGTTCATTTGTTATCTTCTAACTTAACGTCACCAATCTTATGGTAGTATTCTCAACTTCCTGCAGATGATTATCAAGGAAACCTGTCTCTTAAACCCGGAAGGGATTTTCTCTCTCTTTCTTCAGCTGATATCACTAGAGAGTGTAATGTCGCTGGTTCAGCATTAGAGGCTCAGAAGCATCTTGATTTTACTTCTTGGGAGCAGGCATGTGAAAGTTGTACTTCTGGTGGCCAATCCAATCTTATTCAGCTGTCAGTTTCTTCTGCACAAACCGTTACCCCTTAAATCATGCCTAAACGGGAACATGATATACTAGCGGAGCTTTTCACAGATGGTATCTGTATGAAGCAGGAGATTGTGATCCGATTACAGGACCAAGAAGAATTGCAGGTACTTGAAGATAGCTATGTGAATTTGATCCTTCTTTTGTTAGAAAAATTTTTGCTCTAAGCATAGTGTTAATATCTATGCAATTTGCGTGCTCTATTTTGTTGGTCAGATGATATCTACAGAAGAAAACGAATTTTGAAATAGTTAAACCATGGAGCAAATTGCTTTTTAAAAGCTTTAGTTGGCTTTCTATTATGACGTATATAACCTTATTCATGAGATATCGAGGAACATCCTTGTTGGATTAGTAGTACCTAAATCATCTTTATCTGCTCTTGAATGGTTGTTATATTCTTTTGACCGGTTTTTCTCTTATGTAGCAGAGCTTAGAGTTTGCTTGATATTTGCATTAATGGAGCTTTTTAACCAGATTCTGAAGTCGATTTGTACCTTGTCTAAGTGGCCTGGGGACCCGAAGTTTTATGCAGACGTAGCCTTTGATCTTGCTTATAGTTACGTGGAGAAAGTTATGCTGTTGATTCAATAGTGTATTTTGGTGCCTTGCCAGGTACGTCTAACCAATAAAATTGCAGAGAGTGTAAGCACAGAAAATGGACATCAGACAAACTCATTCTTAGATGGCAATGTTGCATTAGAAGGAAAAGCCGGCTGCCCTCCTACAGGAAAACAGCCATTTGCCAATATCCTAGCAGAAGAAGGTTTGAAGAAGATTGACAGTTTCAACCGATGGATGAGTAAACAACTAGGGGATGTGAATGAGTTACTTGGTCAGTCTAGTACCGGAGCCTACTGGAGTGTCATTGTCAGTGACAGTGGTGTTGATTCGAGCGACTCTCAGGAGCATGAAAATAACTTTGTGCTCACTCCCTCTCTTTCCCAGGAACAACTATTTAGCATCATAGATTTTTCACCAAGTTGGACATACGCTGGTTCAGAAATGAAGGTGCTCTGACTGAAATTTCCACACTGTGCACTGCTAGCATTGTCATAGCTTTAGCACCTGTCAGAAGTTCTCTGTTGAATGGAGCAATACTTGCTTAGTTTTATACTTAAGTGATGCCACTACCTCTTTGTTTTGCTATGTGGTACACGTGCTAATCACCGGGAGGTTCTTGAGAAGTCAACAAGAAGCAGAACTATGCAAATGGTCTTGCATGTTTGGTGAGGTAGAAGTTCCAGCAGAGGTTATAGCAGATGGTGTTCTGCGTTGCCATGCTCCGGTGCACAAGGCTGGGAGGGTTCCCTTTTACATCACATGGTCCGATAGGGTGGCACGTAGTGAACTTCGTGAGTTTGAATTCCGTGTGAACAACTCTCAAGATTGCAGTATAGATGAGACTCTTTACAAGCGTTTTGCAAAGTTGCTGTGTGCAAACTCCCTGCGTCTCAGGAACAGTAATATTGGGGAAAACTGACAGTTGAGAAGTAAGATCTGCTCGTTGCTTAAAGACGATGATGCTCGTTGGGATCTTGTGTTGGAAAGTACTTCAGATGAGTTTTCTACAGAGAGAGTGAGAGAGGAGTTATTCCAAAAGCTACTCAAGGAGAAGTTATGCGAATGGCTCATAGAAAAGGCAGCTGAGGGCGGAAAAGGTGCCAGCGTATTGGATGAGGGTAGCCAAGGTGTGCTACATTTTGCGTCAGCTCTCGGCTATGATTGGGCCTTGCAACCAACAAGTATTGCTGGTGTAAGTGTAAATTTTCGGGATGCAAATGGATGGACTGCACTTCACTGGGCAGCATCTTTTGGCAGGTAAGCGCTTTTGGAATTTCGTACCTGGTTTTCTGAAGTGCTGTTTTCACCTCTAGAGCTTGCGGCGGCATGTATTAGGTTGCCTTTGATCCTAGACTGTCCTATTATTACTTTTCTATTACTGGGGAAATGTTGTCTATACATTGCTTTCACTTCTTTTGTATTGTTCATTTTCTTCAGGATGTAATTCAATTTAGAATCAAAATCATGAACGCTCAAATTTACTGTGATATTTTATTTTATGTTTTGTCTGTGATTTCAGTTGGATAGAAGAGTTACTCTTTTTTGGTAGTTTTGCGTACTCAAGAAAGAATCCCAGTGAAAGCAAAGGTTGCCTGGGCAAGGTTACACCATGTGATTATCTCACTGATTTTTCTCTTTTTTGTTAGACAGAAAACTAGATGCTTCTTTGACTAAATGGGCCCTCAGATCTTCATTCTTTATTTTTGTTTACGTTGCCAATAAACAGGTCTGGACTGAGATGTGGTCCGCCCTCAGTTGTAAACATTCAATAGATTCTGATTTAATTATTAGGAATGGAATTGGTTGACTATCAGTGGTTCACCTCAATATTGATTGTTTTGAGCTGCATAGGGAGGACCTAAAGTTCTTTTCGCGAATAACTTAATCGTTTGAACGTTCCAGTGAAAAGTTTGATCCTGTTATAGGCACTTGAATGTGTCGGTATCTTGTAATGATCTTGTAGAATGTTTTACGATGATGTTCCTGTAGTTATGCCTATTTTTTTTTTTTTAAATAAATACCATTTGATCATTGTGGTGTTAATGATGTCAGAGAGCGGACGGTTGCTTCCCTCATCTCTCTTGGTGCAGCACCTGGAGCATTAACTGATCCAACTCCCGCTCATACAACGGGCAGAACACCTGCAGATTTAGCTTCTGCCAATGGACACAAAGGAATTGCTGGTTATCTTGCTGAATCTGCTTTGGGAACTCACCTTCCATCCCTTAATCTGGACACCGCTGGAGGTGATGCCTCTCATGGTTCTGGAGGAAAAGCAGTACAAACAATTTCAGAAAGAAGTCCCACTCCAATCGGAGAAGGAGACTTGCCGAGCGGCCTTTCACTCAAAGATTCGTTGGCCGCTGTTTGCGACGCCACTCAAGCTGCTGCACGTATTCACCAAGTTTTTTTGTCTCATTAAAAATCACCAACTTTCATCGTAATCCCAAATCTGGCCCCGTTAACTTTCACCATTGTTTGAGAAAGAAGGTTATGGTGGTGAGTTTGGCGAATCTCGTCCATAGCGTCTGTCGACAGGCGGTGGTCAGCTTCAGATTACGTTTGACTTGTCAGTAAAGTGAAGAAAACAAACAGTTTTACCGTTATTCTTCAAATTGTGACTTAGAGAATAAGACAATGAATATTGATTTAAATCTAGTCAGCAAGCCACGTGGATTTATTGCTAATGTGGAATAGTCAAGATAGATAATCAATGGTTCTAAATCAATGGGGGCTAGATTTGAGATTTAAGTTAAAGTTAGTGTTTTTTTACGAGACAAAAAAAAATTGGGGCCAAAATTATCTCTTGACCTAAAGTTGGTGCTTTTTTACGGGACAAAAAAAAGTTTGGGCTAAAATTGTCCTTTGACCTAAAATTGGTGTTTTTTTATGGGATAAAAAAAAGTTCGCCAGAATTGTCCCTAGACCTAAAATTTGTGCTTTTTTTTGGAATTAACCCTCAAAATGACAACCTTGGCCTTCAATCACACTCCAATCCTCATCCCCATAAGGAAATTCAGCAAGTCAACAGAATATGGATTCTCAATATCTCACGAAGCGATTACAACTTCACTTTTCATTCATACTCGAAATCGAATTACAAACCCAATTCGGCTCGAAATCGAAACCGTTCCAGATCGAACTAGAAAACTGGCCAAATAGTTTTCGGATCCAGGGGGCATGGGCTGGGGCTGATCCAAGCCGGAGGCGGCCACAGGATCCTCAAGTAATCCGGCGAGAACGCCGCCCTCTTGATGCTATGGTCCTCCATGCAAAAGACATGAACTTTAGCACCATATAAATCATTCAACTCAGTGAAGTAAATGCAGTTCCCAATGCACCCACCAAACTCTTGCACAGACACTGTGAAGCAACTGTGATCACCCAGAAACAGGGCCACATCACCGAGGCTCCTCACTTCATCCCATTTGCCCCATTCTTGATCCAACCTATACACTCTAAACCTAACCGTCTCCTTGCCGACCTCCCGGTTATTCCGGTACCTCGTCACACCGCTCCCCTCAAGGTACCGGTCCACCACGTAGAGGTCGCCACCCGACTCCACCAGGTGCTTCCTGTCGCCACCGCCACACATGGGTGGCGAGAACTGCACGACCCGAAAAGACGGGTCGATCCACGACACGGTCCCAAGCCCATCCACAGCATAGAACTGCCCTTTGTAGATCATGACATCATCAAAATGACAACCTTGGCCTTCAATCACACTCCAATCCTCATCCCCATATCTCCAATACCCCAATTTCCCTCCTTCAAGAATCCCAACTACCGTACACTCCCCTGCATCGGCCCACGCCGAATCGGGGAACAAAGCTACCTTCGCCACACGGCGCAAATTGACCCCGTCATCGACCTCGACGGCGTACTCTTTAGCAACCTCAGTGACCCTGAAGTCCAAAGTGTTCAACACGTTAGGAAAGGAACCGGGCTTGTACTTGATGGGCTGCTTCGAGAGCGGACTCAGGAGGCGGAGCGGACGGTCCGGCTCCCCGGATTCTTCGAGCTTGACCAGCCAGCCAAAGGCCGGGCCGGATTCCTCCGGCGGCTGGAGGCGGTAGAGCGTGGACTGAGTGACGAAGGCGTGCTTTTGGCTCGGCCGGAGAGGGAGCTTCAGGGAGAACAGAGGAGGGTTGTTGTGGTGGGGGAGCGGAGGGATCAGGGAGCGCCAGGAAGAGCAGACGCTGCGGAATCGGCGGACGTCGGTGGGGGTGTCGAGCCGCTTCGCGATCATCCACCAGAGCTCCTTGGGGAGATCGGACCATGGGACTGTGTTCTCCATCTTGCAGGTAGAGACAGAGGACCAGGAACAGGGGCGGTGTAGGAGATGAGCAGTCGTGACTGGTGGCTTACTTTATTTTGCTTTCCGTTATATTATTATATAATAAGGAATAAGGGACTTTGTTGCTTATATGATAAAAATGAGTTGACTTTGACCGGGCTCGATCACCTTGCCATCGCCCATCGCCGCGACCACAGGACCCATCGGCACACGCGGCCGGCGCAGCCCCACCTCCGTCCGAGCGCCACCGTGTCGTCAGGGCAACCCAGCACCTCCCCTCCGACCAAGGACGACACCCAGGAGGTCACCCCGCGCTCATGACCGCCCCAGCCCCCATCTCTCCCTTCCACCACCTCCTCGCCGCGACAGCCCCTCCGCCAGGGTCGACTGGAGCCTCTGAACTCGAAAAAGGAGAAGGAAAATCAATTTATGTTTTACGTAGCTTGTCCATTTATTCAATTGATGAGACGACGGCTAGTTGTGGGATGTTGGGTTACGTCCTGCTCGAAATGCGATGCGTTTATTTTGTGAAAAATAATTATTTTAAAAAAATAATTATTTAAATCACTTATAAAAATAAATGAACAAAAATAAAAAAAAATTAAAAATTATTTATTTTTCGTGAAATAAAGAAAATCATAGCAAAGCTTTGTCTTTAAAGAAAGGGTTAATACCACAAAAAACACCAAACTGATATACCTGTGATAAATTTGCCCCAAACTATTTTTTTAACAATCAAAAACCCTACACTGCTACACTTGTGACAATTTTACCCTGAACTAATTTTTTTACCACAAAAAATCCCAAATTAGTACACCTGTGACAAATTTACCCCGAACTAATTTTTTTGACCACTAAAAACCCCAAACTAGTACATCTGTGACAAATTTACCTTCCGTTAGTTTCCGTTAAATTTTACTGTCAAATTGCTAAGTATGATGACACGTGATAGTTGACGGGTGTACCAGTTTGGGGTTTCACCCCTCTATTTGTCACAAGTTTACCAATTTGTGATTTTTCGTAATATTAATCCAATTTAACAGACACTAAAAGAGGGTAAATTTGTTACAAATGTACTAGTTTGGGATTTTTAGTGGTCAAAAAATTAGTTTATGGTAAAATTGTCACAGGTGTACTAGTTTTGAATTTTTGTGGTCAAAAAATTAGTTCAAGGTAATCAAAAAAATAGTTCGAGGTAAATTTATCACAGGTGTACCAGTTTGAGGTTTTTTGTTATCAAAAAATTAGTTCAGGGTAAAATTATTATAAGTGTACCAGTTTGGATCTCAACTTGATCCCCGAGTCTCACGAATTTTGGTGGGAAGTTTCCTCGGACTTTTGCGTCCCAAAGCAATGAGAACTCGACGAGCCAGAACGTGTCCCACATTGGTCTTCACGGATCAATTTGCTTCTATCAGGAACTAGATGTCTGTCTGGTCCGAGAATTGGGAGGGAAATTGCACCGTCGCCCCAGAGGCCACGATCGCAAGGGAAGCATGCACAAGGCGAACGCTCGGGCAACTTTACGTTGATCCACAAAATTGGTGAATTGGCAACTGATAACGCCCTCTCCATTTTCAGCCCTTTGAGCGTCCTGCCTTCCCCCATATGAGTGTGATCAGCTCCTCGTTCGAGTTTGTGCATGCAAAACCAGTGTAGCTTAATTTTCGGAAAAGTACCAAGAAGGTGGTAAACCTATTGCAATTTAGTCCCAAACATTTTAATTATGTCGATTTAGTCTTGAACTTTTTCACATTTTACCAATTGAATTCATCCGGCTAGTTTAAGTCGGAAATCGCTAACATGGACGCTAGCTGTCCTACTTGGTTTGACGGGCACTCACATTGACATTTTTCTTATAAATGTTTAATATTTTTTTGAAAATTTTTCTTTTTTCTCTTTTGTTTCCTTTACTCTTTTTTTTTTTTTTTTGTGTTTGGATTAAGGGCCAACGAGGGCGTCGTAGCCCTCCCCCAGATTTGGCAAGGGTCGCAACGCTTGTTGTGGTGGGTGAGGGCCCAGATGCCTTCGTTGACCAAAGTGAGGGCACGCTATCCCTCGCTTAAATCTAGCAAGGGCCACAAAGCCCTTGCCCAATGCTGGCAAAGGCATCTCGCCCCTCGCTTGTGGCCAACAAGGGTCAGCTGGCGACCCTAGCCAGACCTCAGTCCAAAAAAAGGGTAAAGAAAAAGACCAAAAAAACTATTAAAAAAATATCTACGTCGACGCCGATTATGTTACATAGGACGCTCGATGTCTACTCTAGCAATTTCTAAATTAAATTGGCAGTATAGACTTAATTGACAAAATTCAAAAAATATTTAGAACTGAATTAACATAATTGAAATATTTAGAGTTGAATTGATATAAATATAATAAGTGTATGATTTTTCTGCTCAAATCCTAGAGAAGCTTAGCATCGAGGACATTTTTAGTACTTTTCTTAGTACTTTGTCTCTCGATTTCTTTCGAAGTCTTGATGAGGTGAAGAATGCGGTGATGACAAGACATCATTAAAGGGAGGTTAAGGAAGGCCATGCGGTCATGTGCATGCACATGATAATTGATGAATCTTTTCCTTCTTCTCTTTTGTCTCGACTTCTTTGGAATTTTGTAAATTACCCACACGTAAAGGAAAGAAAGGCCAATTGATAAGGTCATAAATTTGACTTTTTTATCACTCCGTCGAATAATTTAGGTTTTATCTGACTAGGACACTAGCTTTGGATGCCGACAGGCTGTCCCCACCGTGACCCATTGATTGTCTCGTCCATGCAATCGTGACTCATGTTCAACCAATTATTGATCTAACCACACCTAATCCAAGTCCCACTAAACCCTAGCACGCAAAGCTCCTCTTCTCTACCTTTCTCCTCTTGACCCCCCCTTTGCCGCCACGCGCCGGACCGACCACCACCCCTCCTCTCCCGTCATCCCCGCCGGCAATATTGGCGCAGCACCGTTCAACCGGGCCACCATCGCTTGTCAACAGACTTTTCTAGGCATTTTTTCCCTATGCCGGTCTCGATGGCGCCTCACGTGCATTGAGTCTCGCGATCATGGAGGCACCATCAGCTCCTAATTTGGATATATCCTTATAAAAAATTGAGTTAATATAACGAAAAATCTCAAACTGATACATATGTAATAAATTTTCCCCAAACTAATTTTTTAACCATCAAAAATCTCAAACTGGTACATCTGTGATAAATTTACTTCACACTAATTTTTTGACCACAAAAAACTTCAAACCGGTATACTTGCGACAAATTTACCCTCTGTTAAATTGGATTAATATCACAAAAAATCACAAATTAGTAATTTTGTGTACCAATTTAGGGTTTTTTGCGTATTAATCCCAAGAAATTTGGGTAAAAAATGTTATTATCTATTCTAGCATGAGTAGACGCTATTGAAATTAAATGTCATCTTACGTGGACGTGCGCTTGACCAACACGGCCGTAGATAATCTGTCTCGGATAAGCCCGGATCAAGGCACTCACGACCTGCGGGGCTGTGGAGAATGAGAGGGGTAGCGTCCAATGAATACGAGTCCTGATTTTAATTATTAGAGGAAATAATTTGCGTGACGGATGCATCACGTGACAATAATATAACCGTAATATAACCGAGCCACTAATTAAAATGAAATTCATGACACGCGGGGAATAGTGGTTGCTCGATTACACTCCATTATCACCGTTGTGCGATGTAACGGTCACATAGAATATAATATAATTAGGGACATTGGAGATAAGGATGAGGGGTAAATGTAGAAGACCTGGTCTCCTCCTATAACCTTAGGAAACGGGATTGGGATTGGGATCGGGATCGGCTGAACTATTGTTATTATTACTTATGGAAATCTACCATTGTTTATTACGGCACGACACGATTACGATCACGAGATGCACCGCATGGAGTACATGGACACGGTCGAATCCGTGGCGGGCGCGCCGTGGACCCGAGCGTGGTCACTCTCCAAGCCGTAGTCCATCATCGGACGGCACTGCAGATCCTCGTCGTGCTCCTGCGCGAACTCCGGGATCTCGATCTCGCCCCTCCTCACGTGCTCCCACAGCAGGTCGAGCCGGCTCACGTAGTTCAGCTTCCCGTACAACCTGCCACGGGACAAACAGTAACCAACCCGTGTTAGGAGCTGCTGTGTCCCTTGTCTTTCCGTCTTTCGCTTAGCAGTCAAATTGTTCGTGTTTCATTCGAAAACGCAATGCAGATCGGATTCGAAACCGATTCGACGTCGACCGGACACGACCGTAATGCATTCCGATTCGTTACTCACCCGCCGGTGAAGAGAAGGCGGCCGAAGGTGGCGAAGAAGAGGCGGGCCTGGAGGCCGGGGTGGACGAAGTGGACGGTCTCGAGGTTGTCCTTGATCTGGGCGGGGATCGAGTCGTAGATGGACCGGAGGGCCGAGAACCCGGGGAAGTTGTCGCTCCTCTGGACTTCGCTGTGCACGTACACCACGCTGAATCGCTTCTTGCTCAGCCTCGGATAGATCTTCTCCTCCAGGTACTCGTTCAATACCTCGGCGCTCAGGAATCGAGCTGATGATCAACACCAACCAACATTACACCAGTTAAATCTCTCGCTCGCGCCTCGCAGAAACCGATCGTAATCAGTAAGCTTCCGGTAGCCCTTAGTTCTTGCGATTGAATTAACCATGACCTTCCATCGTTGCAAAGATCCAATTTCCTATCTAGATGTGAACAGTCTAGCGACAACTGAAGATGCATGCCATGAATCAAAGTTTTCCAGCGTTATGTTCGACGAGAAACAATCACATTCTCGGACTTCGTCAAGTGCCCGAACTAGACGACGGGTGGATCTTTTTACCTGGGAAGAACTTTCCGACGATGCGGAGGATCTTGCGGCCGCGCTTGTCCCGGCCCTTGATCTTGAAGACCTGGAGCTTCTCGATCAGCTGTTCTTGCTCGGCCCGAGACAGGACCACGCACATCTTTGCTTCTTCTCTTTGCTCGAACTGTGTGCTCTCTCGTCCGTGAAGTGGAGCTCAGTGCAAAGGCGAACGGTAAGTGAAACGGGCTGGTGCATTCATACGCGAGACGACAAGTGCGAGGGACGTGATTATGGAGAGAGGGAGGGAGAGGAGATGTCGGACGAGACAGGAATATGCGAAAGCATCTTCCGTTCCTGGGGGCCAGTGCGATCCGGTCGCTGTTGGTGGGATCTGCCGTCCTGTTCCGCGGCGCGATCTTGTTGATCGTCATTGGCCGAGTCAAGGTGGGGGCGCATCCTCGTCCATACCGTGCACCCCTTCTGCACGAAAGATGCGTCCACGTGAACGAACGAACGAACGATTATATACATACATACATATTACATACATATAGATATTTATAAAATAATTGAGGGGATAATCAAGACTTGTGCAATTTTATCATTATAATGTCGTAGTTTTAGGACTGATTGAAGTTGAGAAGGAAAGCAGAGATGGGGAGAAGGGTTTGCTAGTACATCACACTGATTCAAAATTCTAACTCGAGATTTTTTTTTTGTTGCTAAAGATCGACATATTTTAATACTCGAGATATTGTTTTATATTAATCCTGACAATAATCCTTTTTTTTTCTCTTAAATTTTAGAATTGTATTTGAGACATTTGTCCATCGAGAAATTAACTAGCCTATATCATGGAACATTTTCGAGCCGTGTAATCTCTATTCCACGCACGATATTCATTGCAAGTATCATGGATCAAAATTTGTATTAGATATCTCTTCCAATTATAAACAGTTGAAAGAGTTTATAAGATGTCGAGAGCGAACGAAGTTTCCGTGAAAATAACTCTGTTTTAAGAGCTTGTCCAACTAGTGTAGGCGCGCTCTCTCTCTCTCTCTCTCTGAACATCACATAGCATGGAGGAGGCGATGATGTCACCATTGGAGGCGGAGGTGGCTTCAACTTGCTGGTCCGAGGCGAAGATTCAAGGCCAGGGAGGTTGCGACGTCTGAATCTGCTCCTTGAGCCTCCCCCTGAGGAAGGGGGGAATTTTGTCTAAATCGGGTCCATCATGAGTCAAGTGATCTTGACCATCCAATGTGCGGGCTCTAGATCAAACTATTGGGATCAATAGGTCCATAATGGACCCGGAGTTCGCCCCAGCGAGTCATCCCTAGCAAACTTATTGAAATTTCGCGTAATTGAAACGGAGCATTGAATGTTAACCACATTTTTTTCATCCAAAGCGAGCTCGTGAAATTATCTCTTTGCATCTCTAGATCTAGCCAGGAGGGCTCCCTTCTCAGAGTAAACAAATTGCCTACTGAAAAATTCCCCTCTTCTCCTCTCGTTTTAGGATCTTTGATTTACATTTGCTTCAGTAGATAGCATGTTCTTTGATAAATTTGGACGACAAATGGGGAGTACTATCTTCATTTTACTTTTTATGCAAAGAGACGCGCTCGGGAGTTCAAGGAATTCCGAGGCAATCTCTTATATTTTCACAAAACCATGTTCAAAACTTACCTAAAATCATTTACAGTTAATACTTGTTGGCGCTCATGCAGGGCATCAGCATGTCTAGCACCAGCTTGAACTTTAAGAACTCCGGGAAAGAAAACAACCTAAAAAATGCCATGATCCTCCAAAACAATCACAAAAAACCCTACCTAATGCACCCGATATCGCGCAAATAGGAGAATTGTCTGGCAAAACCTCGAATTACCGAACATCCATAGAGAAAGTAGAGATCATCTCTTTTCTTTTCTTGTCCGACTGTCTCTTTAGCTAAGAGAACTTTCTCAATTTGTCATCCAAACTATCAAACTATATCTACTGAAGCAAAGGTAAATCAAAAATTTAAAACGAGAGTAGAAGATCGAATTTTTCGCAGGGGATTGTACGGCAGGATTTCCCAAGGAAAATTTATGTGCATGAAGGCATTTACTAATTCCCATATCCAATAGCGTGGCGCATATGATATTTGATGCTTAGTGAGCAACCAATTTTGAGGTTTTTAGGACACGATGAATTATTGCCACCAATTCGATCTTATGCACAAACCCAATTGACATGTATTTCAACGAGGCATGAACTATTCATTCTTGGTTACAAACCTATCCGAGGATTTCAATACAATGTTACTATTAGATCGCTTCTGTGTTGTACTCTTTTATTTGGCTTTGGACATCTTGCTTTGATTTCTAAAAGTCTTGTGATGGTTTCCTTTGTTTGTGGTCTTTCTTTCTTTCCTTTCCTTCTTTCCTCGCCGTTGCCGGCCTCCGGCAGTAGCAATTAAAAACATACGAAAGTTCTTTCCTAATTAGTACGCTGCGGCATCTCTTACTCTGCATTCGTATGATACGTCAATCTCACCTATCATGGCCAATACAGTTTGCGAAAAATCAAAGAAATGACATGTGAAAATATTTGAAACTGAAAACCGGATTTATAAACTTTTTTCGAAACAACATTTTTTTTTTGGTCACAACAGCATTGGGAAGTTCCATGTTGCTTCTAAAATATCTTTACTGAATTTTGAAAGCAAGTATTACAGTGGGTCTTCCTTTGCAGCTTTCTGGGACGTCAAAACATAAAAATTACATCTATCAGTTTAGCAACAAATGTGAGGGATCATCATCAGCAGTCCACAACTGAACATCTCGCATCCTAATCCTTAAAGATGATTGTTTCCTCTTTTGAACTGCAACTGACGGTGCATCATCAGCGAAGTAATGAAATCTGAAGAAGCTCAAAGTGCTTCAATCATATACTCCTTAACAACAAATCCGAATTCCTTGAAATAGGTAAAAGCCATGATTATGAACCACATTTGGAAGTGGTTTTCCGATTTCCTGGCATGATGCACCATCACAAGGAAAATTATTCCCCATCTTTTTAACCTCCCCATATTTTGAACCACACAAGGAGAGAAGATCCTTATTTATATAAGAACCCCTCTGATTACAATCGTTGATCTCCAACCTAATTTAAAGGTATAAATTGATGACAAGTGTCTAGAATACAAATATATTTTCCATTTTACCTCCGATGAATACTCTAGAATGCCCTTGTGTACATTCCCTATCTTACGCTCAACAAGGTTCTGGAGCACTCGAGAAAGATTCTTGGAAGATTTCAAGGCTCAATCGGCTGTCTTGGGTAACATTTAACCTTAAAACTTTTGGACCGTTACATATGCATGGTGAGCTTGGTGGTAGTTTTTCAATCAGGTCCTTGAAGGTAACCGTGCATCGTCTATCAGTCTCCATTCCATCTGCTTAATATGTCGTACATGCGATTTTTTTGGCTAAGCTGAATGGAGCATTATTTAGTGTCAATTCACTCCATTGATTGTTGAGATACATTGTGTTTCTTGGAAGGAATTGCAATAGAAAAGCTTCGATTGTATATTTCTTCTGTAATAACCACCATCAATCTCTTTTGAATTTTAGGACAAATTATACCGAATTCGTATTGGAGGGCATGCATTTGCCTGATGCTACTTTCTCTTCTGTTCTTTATTTGAGCAGCTTTGCCGAAACGGAACTACCATTTTTCAAAACCGAGATTACAATGCCATCGAGCACTTTTGCTGTTTCTCTTGCAAAGGCATTTGCACCCTATGGGTGCAAAGATGTATGGTGGCTTTTTGGTGCTCTCACTGTTTGGAACAAAAGCAGGTAATCGGTCCTCTTCAGTGTCTATTTAATCTGTCTTATCCTATGGAACCATGGAAACTGAGTGCGCATCTTCTTCAAGTTGATCTGACATAGAATCTGTGAAGTTTAGAATATAGGTTAGAACTAATAGTCTTTGCAAATTATAGAAGAGGATAAACTTTACAGAAACACGTACTGCCTCATTATTGGTTTGACTTTTGATTGGAACATAGAGAAGTAGAAGACAGGAGCTTCTCTTTGTTTGTTAGTGAACATACCGTTGTGACCGGTAGGGGTGATCAGTTCCCGGTCCAGTCCGATTCGGTCCGATCCGATTCCAAGGTGAAACTGGGAACCGGATTGGGAAGACCGATTCCCAATTTTGGGAATCAAGGACAGGACCGGTTGGTCCTAGGACCAAGAACCGGACCGCACCACCGGTCCGGTCCGGTCTAATAGAACCAGTCATTTTTTTATTTTTTTCCCATCACAACGAGAGAGAGTGACAAATCTCAACATACTAACGGAAACGATGATGAGTGAAGATTCATTGTGGTGCGACGATAAGGGGAAAGCATTGTACGTGGATTTAGTTCATATTTTGCTAATTTTTTTGAAAAAATAAAAAATAAAAAAAAGTATATGTAATCGATTCGGTCCGGTTGGTCCAGTCCGGTCCAGTTTCCCCTTGGAACCGGAAACCGGACTGCCCGAACATCGGTTCCACTTTTAGAAATCGGGAACTAGACCGACACTCCCGGGAACCGGATCAAACCGGGTGGTCTGTTTTGCACACCCCTAGTGGCCAGCTATGAACTTAGTCATAGCCGACACAATGCTAATGAAATTGTCGGTAAAGCAAAGATTACTCATTAACAGAGATTCGTGTTAACATGTTTGGGTGTGAGGCAGCAAAGACATTGGACTATGTGGAATGCTTTCGTGATTGATACAAGAAAGGAACTAAAATAGCCAAGCAATGAGCAAAAGTACACCACAAGTGTCATAACTTGTGTACGGCGATCACTTTGGTGCCATAACTTTTTTTCGGATCACTTTAGTGCCAAGTCGGAGGAAAAGAGATCACTTTAGTGCCAATTTGGCCGGAAATCCAACGTGGCATTTTTTATTAATTTTTGACGCTGACGTGGCTCGCCGAAGGCTGAGTCAGCGTGTACAGTCAGCATTTTTTATTTTAAATAAATTTTTCCGGCGTGTACAGTCAGCATTTTTAATTTTAAATATTTTTTTTCCTTTTTTTTTCTTCTTTCCTTTTTCTTTTCTTTTCTTTTTTTTCTTTTTTCCCCTCGCCGGCCAGCCACCGGCGAAGCCTGCGAAGGGCTGGGCGAGGGCGACCCTCGCCGGCGTCGGGCGAGGGTCGCCCACGCCCGACTCAGGCGAGGGCGACCCTCGCCCGCCCAGGCAAGGGCTTCCCTCGCCAGATTCGGCGAGGGCAGCCCTCGCTTGGGCCGGCGAGGGTCGCCTCGCCCAGATTTGGCGAGGCTGCCCGCGTCGGGCGAGGGTCGTCCACGCTCGACTCAGGCGAGGGCGACCCTCGCCCGCCCAGGCGAGGGCTTCCCTCGCCAGATCCGGCGAGGGCAGCCCTCACTTGGGCCGACGAGGGCCGGCCTCGCCTGTCGTCGGCGAGGGTCGCCTCGCCCAAATCTGGCGAGGCTGCCCCTCGCCGGCCATGGGCAAGGCCGCCCTCGCCCAGCCCTTCCCGGGCTTCGCCGGTGGCCGGCCGGCGAGGGGAAAAAAGAAAAAAAAGAAAAGAAAAGAAAAAGGAAAGAAGAAAAAAAATATTTAAAATTAAAAATGCTGACTGTACACGCTGGAAAAAATTATTTAAAATAAAAAATGCTGACTGTACACGCTGACTCAGCCTCCGGCGAGCCACGTCAGCGTCAAAAATTAATAAAAAATGCCACGTCGGATTTCCGGCCAAATTGGCACTAAAGTGATCTCTTTTCCTCCGACTTGGCACCAAAATGATTCGAAAAAAAGTAACGGCACCAAAGTGATCGTCGTACATAAATTATGGTACTTGTGGTGTACTTTTGCCCCAAGCAATGTGCTGATGTTGGTATAGAAGGCTTCCCTACATGGCTGATAAATGGTGAGGTATGGGGATTTCCTCATTTCAGGTGTTTTGGCTTGTCCTAGAGAGAGAATGGCTTTGTTCTTAGTCTGCTTTAATTCAGATACTCACCAGCATTTCTGGGCATTGCTTTTGTTTCTGTTATAGTTGATGATGGCATGATCCATCAATGATAAAATGCCGAAAGGGGCCAAAATTACCTTCTTTTAATTTGTTGCAAAGCATTGGGAGTTGATGCTTCTCTTCTGGGTAAAAAAAGATTTCTCGCCGAAGCGCATTCGGCAAGTTTTGAGCGGAGAGCAAGAATTGTCGGAGCTCACCCGGGCGTCTGGATTCGAATCTAACAAGCTTAGTGGACTTAGTTGAGATGCTTCATCACAGTGATCTGCATAACTTCCATTTTCCAAAACCGTTCGAGTATCAATTGTCATTTTAGATTATTAATGTCCCTATCGTTTTCTGTACAGATTTAATGCAATGTCTCCACGAGAGAATTGCACATTGTTCGGTCCATTGATATGTTCTTAAATTACATGTTGGACAAACATGAAGACAGCAATTTGACATTTGAGTTGGTGATGTGTCCACGAAGATGCCGCTAATCGTATGTGCTTTTGCCCAAACATTTCCGATTCCAAAATATGTTCCCGAACCAGTGCTCTAACTTAGCATAGATAAACTACTATATACCACATCAATTTTACTTACACGTGCATTTTAACATCTCCTATTAAATGGGGATGTCCAATCGGGATTTAGATATGCTATAAATGATAAGGTCTGTCTTGTCCAATCGGTACTGTAGGATTTGGATATGCCATAGATGGTAACCTCTGCCTTAAGCCGAAATTGCAGATTACTTAATGTTGATTTTGCTCTTTGGACGCAGAAAGCTAGATTAGGTGTTCTCGTCATCAACTTCTCACTAATGATAAGGTTAGCTATGATCTTTTTCCATCTTTGTTCGTCGAGCATATGTGAAAGATCATTTGGTTTTCTCAATTGGATTTCTTCATTAAGGATATTCTTGTGTTATATACATATTGCGGTGGCGAAGCTATATTTTCGCTTAATTTTCCATCCTTGTATTGCGTTTCGCTCTCGGTCAAACCAAATGTATTAAAGGTTCCAAAGAGTGTGGAGTGGCATCACCACTCTGAAGTCAAATAGGTGGCTGACAGGACTCCGATTGCGAATGAAAAAAAAAGTTACGTGGTCAAATCACATGAATAACGAAATGCAGAGGAAAAAAAACAACATTGCTGTCTAGCTACTTTGTCTGAAAATTTGCGGGGAAAATGTCGTTACAATTGAAAAGCACGGACCTATTTAATTGGGGTGGCAAACGGGTTGCCGTCTTGCAATCAAAATCTCAAACTCATTTGCCCTCGCGTCTCAATGCGATCACCAAAGCGTCTGGAGATGGAGAGATCAGTCCCGTGGTCGGAACTCCCAATGGAGTTGTGGTCGATGATTGGGAAAAAGCTCGACACCCGCGTGGACATCGATCAATTTCGCAGCGTCTGCTCACCGTGGCGTTCCTCCGTACCTCCAGTCTCAGAGTCCAAGCTCAGAATTGGAGGGACCTTGATCAATCAGTGCACGGTCTATCTTCTCGAGCTGCCACCAACATCTCCGAAGGACTCGCAGTGTCCTCCGTCTCGTGAGGGTTGGTTGATCAAGATCACAGAAGATAAGGACCTAAGTGGTCGAGGCCGGGTTCAGCTCTCCAATCTGCTCTCGAGCCGACCCATCTTGTTCAAAGGTGGGACCTTTCCTGAGGTTTTGTGTACTATGGATTATAGGGTCACTGAGATTTTTGTAGAACGTTATCTCATAGGCGAGAAAGGAGCGTGTTATCCTGGGGCCGCAAGGAAGGTGATCATGCTTCCGGATTCTCCATGGGCTGCTCTAGAGGAGACTTCGGTCGTCGGGATTTTCGGGAGAGGGAGATTGAAGTGTTGGAAACATGGGGACGAGGATTGGAATGCGATGGACAATCCGAATAGCCCATACGACGATCTCATTGCTTACAAAGGGCAGTTTTATGTTGTTGATAGGTTCGGCACCGTGTCATGGATCAATCCTTCTTTTAAGATGGTGCAGTTCTCACCTCCTGTTTGCGGTAACGGCAATGGCGGGGACTGGAAGCATCTGGTGGAGTCGGGTGGAGATCTCTACGTGGTGGATCGATATTGCAATGAGTTTAGTACATTCGGTAGGATTCGGGCAGGCGCTGTGAGAGAGGCTGCTGGTTTTAAGGTTTATCGGCTGAATCAAGAATGGGGAAAATGGGATGAGATAAGGAATCTCGGTGATGTTGCTCTCTTTCTGGGCGATCACAGTTGCTTCTCGGTGTCGGTGAAAGGATTCGGAGGATGCAAGGGGAACTGCATATATTTCACTGAGATTAACGCGACTCGAGGGGGAAAAGTTCAAGTCTTCAATATGGAGGATGGCAGCATCAAGAGGGCATCATATTCGCCTGATCACTTGAGGATCCTGTGGCCGCCCCCAGCTTGGATCACCCCAAATGGGTTCGACCTAAGTCCTTCCTCGCTCGAGGAGCCGCTATTCTAGTTAATTCAGAGGAGAGCTTCGTGATTTGGATGAGGTACAATGAGAAGTGGTCTGTAATAGCTTAGTTGAAGAGAGAGAGAGAGACGAATGAGTTTTATTCTTTTCAAACTTGCACCTGCATACAACCTTGATGATCACATACTTGTGTGCTCGTGAGCGCATGAGCATGTACCATTGCGCATGGATCACTGTTGAGTGTGAATGTGTGTGTTTGCGCGCGCTCACATGTTTGTTTTGCCTTCTGATAGAATGCCGTGTTATCTTGATGAATGAGTTGATGGATAATCATGTTTAATGGCGATGCTCGTGGATAGAGCCTGTTGCAGGATATATGCTGAAATGATAGTTGTTGCCTCTGTATCTCTTGCACTTCTCTACAGGAGAGTTCTCATGCAACCATGATCCAATACCGTGTCCATTATAATCAGATGGGTTCTCTTTCTTTTGTCATTTAAGCTGAGTTTTGAAGGGACAGTGCAGTCTGCCTGAGTTTGCCCAACTACTCTCTGCTCCCGTCATGCCATGTACCGTTACCGTCTTTGTCGACCTCATCCTGGTCAGTTCCAGGCACACACGTGAAAGCAGAATCGGGCGGAGATTTTCTGGTTATGGCATAGCGGACTGTGTCGAAAATCTTCTTCATCTCGTGCATATGCTTTCGAGCATCGTGAACATTGGATTTTCTAGAGGCAGCGCCTCACGTTTGACTTTCATCTTTTCCATAGCTTCGATTGGTTTTTTGGTCCTGATGGTGCCAACACAACCGTGTGAAGATTTAGCGGTGCTGTCAAGTTAGTAGCAGGAAAATGTCTGAAGAGAGAGAGGAGTGCAGGGAGTGGGTGATGACTTTGTGGTCAGCCTCAGCAGCCAGTAAGAAGTCTGGGTAGGAAGTGGCATGTAAATTGTCCCACATCAGACACGTAGGAACAAGGAAATGTCTAATCAGTTGTACAAGAGCAAGGTTTTCGTCAACGGCAAAGTATCTTTGCGCTTGGGGCAATGACGCAGCTAGTGAGGTACTAACCGAGGCGCGTCTATTGCTGGTTGAAAACTATTTCCAAACCCCCTCTTTGGCCTGAGTTTGAGCTCAGGCCATCGAGAATTTCTGGAAGGGCTCCCTATGGGGGTAAAGCCCTACAAATTTTAGTTCAAAGCTTGATCTTGGGCTGATATTTATATGTGATATCAGAAGATTTGTAGAGGTTGTTCTTACAGATCAGAATTGCAATTCTCGGACCTTCGTTTGTTCCAAACTGTGAGAGCACCGAAAGCAGCATTCAATTTTGCATCTTTAGAGTGCAAATGCCATGCAAGAGGATGCAAGAGAGACAGCAAAAGTGTCCTAAATTACAAATTAGGTAAATGTGTCCTAAAATTGAAAAGAGATTGATGGTGGTTATTACAAAAGAAATATACAAGCGAAGCTTTTCTATTGCAATTCCTTCCAAGAAACATAATGCATCTCAACAATCAGTGGAGTGAATTGACATTAAATTAATGCTCCATTCAATTTAGCCAAAAAATCGTGCATGTGACAGGAAAAATTGTCCAAAAAGTCCTAAATCTATTGTAAGATGGCCAATTCAGTCATAAACTTTTCAATTGTGCCAATTTAATCCTAATTTGTCAATGTAGTTTTAAAGCTTTTGACGATTTTCCAATTTAGCCCTAAATCTTTTAATAATTTGCCAATGGCACATTCGAAAGGTCTAAGAATAAATTGGCTACCATACAATAGATTTAGGACTAAATTGGCATAATCGAAAGGTTGAAGACTGAATTGGCCGCCGTACAATAGATTTATGACTTTTTGGACAATTATCCCTTAGAAATACAATCCCAAGTTCAGAGCTTCTTTATCTCTGTTTCTCTCTCTAGAGAATTCTTGTATGTGTTGAGAGTAAGGTTGATTGGGAAGAAATTCCTAAGGCCAGGAACACCCTCAAACCCCAAATCCCGTTATCCCAAGAACCCGGATAGGAGGGATAATCCTCTACAGATGTATTGTTTTGGCCAGCCCTGTCGAGAAATCTTTCCTCCAATGCCTAGCACAATAAATCACATCTGGTCTTAAGCCTCAACTAAACACAGCCTCATCGTTTAGATGTGCAAATATGGCCTGTAGTGTATGGAAATCAAAGAAGGCCCTTGTCTATTTTGGGGCTACCATTGCTCCTTTGCGGACCATTAACAGTCCACTAGTTCGGACAATATCCTCGCTAATCCATGCATCACTAGGCATGTTTGTTTTGTATGAGTGGATAATCATGTTCAGAACCTATCCTTTACACTTCTCTAAGGGAGGGTTCTCATGCAACCATGATACAATACGAGTCCATAATAATTAGATCTGCTGACAGTTCTCTTTCTTTTGTCAAATGTAGTAGTTTGCCCACTTACTCCATGCTCCCGCCATGCCATGTCTTGTTATCAGCCTTTCAACCTCAACCTAGTCAATTCCGAGTACATATGTGGAAGCAGAATAGATTTTCTAGTTATGTCGCAGTGGACTGTGTCAAAAATCTTCTTCATCATGTGCATATACTTTCGAGCATCGTGGACATTCAATTTTTATAAGGTTGTGCCTCACCTTGACTTTCATCTTTTGCATAGCTGTGATTGTTTTTCAATCCTGTGCCAACACAACGATATATGAAGATTTGTCGGTGTTGTCGAGTTAGTAGGAGAGAAATGTCTGAAGAGAGGAGTATAGAGTCGTGATGACTTGGTGCGTGAGCCTTAGCGCTAACGAGAAGCTAAGAAGGAGCCTCCCACATTGACTAGTAGGAACAAGCAAAGGCTAATTGGGTATACAAAAGCAGTGACTTTCTCATTGGTTAAGCATCTTTGCGCTTGGGGCAATGACGCAGCTAGTGAGGTACTAACCGAGGCGCGTCTATTGCTGGTTGAAAACTATTTCCAAACCCCCTCTTTGGCCTGAGTTTGAGCTCAGGCCATCGAGAATTTCTGGAAGGGCTCCCCATGGGGTAAAGCCCTACAATTTCTAGTTCCAAGATTAATGGCTTTTGAGCCTGCTTTTTGTTTTAGAAAAATTGGTATGAGATAATAAATTTGTCAAATTTCAGATATATTTGCAATATGAGGTGATAATTTTGTCAATTGTAGTTTTGACATAGGATGTTCTTACATATTAGAATTGTAATTCTGGGACCTTGGTTTGTAGGATTGCTATCTTATTGTCCAAATATATAATTATTTATCCACGCGGTATGTTGCATCAAAACATATCAATGGACGAACAATATACAATTCTCTCATGAGACATCGCACCAATATGTACAGAAAAAGATAGATACATTAGTAATCTAAAGTGCCGACAGATATTTCGAGATAATCGTTACAATTTCCCCATAACCCTATCCCCAATCCGAAAAAGAAAAAGAAAAAAGAAAAGGGCTTCTCTGGTGCTCAATGATTTGTAAAGCAACGAGTAAAAGAGTAAGTCCCATTTCAGACTATGTGTAATGTGTGCCAGTGTCGTACTTGAACGGCTTGGAAAATAGAAGTTATGCAGATCACAGCGATGAAGCATCTAACTAAGTCCACTAAGCTCGTTAGATTCAAATCCAGACGCCCGGGCAAGCTCTGACAATTCTTGTTCTCCACTCAAAACCTGCAATGAATGCGCTTCGGTGAGAACTCATTTTTTTCCCCAGACGAGAAGCATCGACTCCAATTGCTTTGCAGCAAGATAAAAGAAAGCAATCTTGGCCCCTTTCAGCATTTTGTAATTGAGTTAAAGCAGACTGGAAACAGTTTTTGACTAGGAACAAAGCCATTCTCTCTCTAGGACAAGCCAGAAAACCTGAAATGACGAAATCCCCATACCTCGCCATTTATCAGCCATGTAGGGAAGCCTTCTATTCCAACATCAGCACATTGCTTGGCTATTTTAGTTCCTTTCTTGTATCCATCAGGAAAGCATTCCACATAGTCCAATATCTTTGCTGCCTCACGTCCAAACATCTGAATGCAAATTGTTAATGAGTAAAGCTTGCTTCACTGAAAATTTCATTAACATTATGTCGGCTATGACTAAATTCATAGTTGGTCAACCACATGTTCACTAACAAACAAGAAGAAGCTCCTCTCTTCTACTTCTCTATGCTCCAATCACTGACAATTAGACAGAACATATTTCTGTAAAGTAAATCCTCTTCTATAAATTGCAAAAAGTATAGTTCTTACCTAGATTCCAAACTTCACACATACTGAGTGAGATCAATTTAAAGAAGATGTGCACTCAAGTTTCTCTAATGACCACACCACGGTACCATAGGATAAGACAGATTGAATGGATACTGAAGAGGACCAATTACCTGCTTTTGTTCCAAACAGTGAGAGCACCAAAAAGCACCGTACATTTTTGCACCTATAGAGTGCAAATGCCTTGCAAGAGAAACAGCAAAAGTGCTCGATGGTGTTGTAACCTCGGTTGCAAAAAATGGTATTTCCGTCCCCGCAAGGCTGCTCAAATAGAGAAAAGAAGAAAAAGTAGCATCAGGCGCATGCATGCCTTCCAGTACCAATTTGGTAAATGCGACTTCTAATTTCAAAAAATATGTGGTGGTTATTCCAGAAGAAATTCACAAGCGAAGCTTAACTCCTTCCAAGAAGCATAATATATCTCAACAATCAATGGAGTAAATAATGCTCCATTCAATTTAGCCAAAAAAATCGTATCTACGAAGCAGATGGACTGGAGACTAATGGACGATGTGTGGTTACCTTGAAGGGATTGATTGAGAAGTGCTATATGCAGTGCTCAGCGTAATTACCACCAAGCTCGCCATGCACAGCTGTAGTACCATCGTCTTTTGTATCTCCTCAAACCCAAAATCCTGAGTAGGCGATTGACAGAATCATTTGGTCTTATTCCATGAACCATCAACTTAATCGGTGGTACATGAAAGAAAATAGGAAATACAGTGAGCACACCTTTATGGTGATGAAGACTAGACTGAATGACAAGAAAGCCGACAATAGACAGTAAGAGCACGATGCTCCAGAGAATTTTGTGCTTAAAAGGTACAAGAAGTATGCACTAGCAGTTGCCATGGATGTTGTGATCCCAAGTAAAACCAAACGGCCATTAGATTCCCCAAGTCCAAAAGGCAAATCTTTTCCGCTCAACCTCAAACCAAGAGCAGCGACAGTTCCATATGCGATCATTCCAATCAACGGAAGAGGAATGCCTGTCAAGGCGAATATATCATGATCACAATCTGCTTTCCATACAATTCCACGAGACGATTTAGATGCATTCCTGGTATGCAGATTTATTTGTCTGAATGCACGAGAACGGATGCAGTCAGATTTTATCTAATTCAATAACTAAATCATAGCGCCAGCAAACCCAGTCGGGGGCATCAATGCGAAAGTTAAATCCCGTTCCCACATGCCAAAAGCCAGCACATATCAAGTCGAAGAAGTGATAGATGTAAGAGTGCTTCAACTTCACATTGCAAAATGATCATGAAGCCTAAGCAGCAAAAGCATATGCTAAACAGCGAAGAGATTCATCTAGTGCTCCCTTCTCTCAAATTTCCCGCTAAAATCGACAAGCAAGCAAAGCAAAGCAATTGGGAAAAGGGTTTTCTCTATGGTTCACACTTTGGACACTAAAGTCACATAAGTTTCTGGAAATCTACCGCACTTCATTGCAAGAAAATTAAGGAAAAAAACATAGGCTATTGATAAATTCAGCAGTAGATCGTTACTACACAGATCAAAAAGTGGAGACTGAGCAGAATACCAAAAACCGAAGCATAATCACTGTTGAGCACGTCGCCGCAGCTGCCGCCGCCGATGGGGCAAAACGCGTCTGAGTTCGTGAGCTTCAGATACGTCAAGTACGCAGTCTCGCAGAACCCTGCGCCCCCAATCCCCGCGCACAGCTTGTAAGTCAAGCCGCTCGACGACGATGAAGCAGCACCAGCATCTGCATCCGCATCCGCATCGGCATCGGCGGTAGCAGAAGACGGCAGCGACGACGCTCCGGCCTCCGGTTGCGGCTCCCGGCTCTCTCCGGACGACGAGGACTTCACCTGAACCACGAACAGCTCTGAGCTCCAACCTAAAAAAGAGAACAGCAATTGAAACTGGCGAGAATACGTGGAGGCGAAGGTCGTCGTCCCCGCTTCTCACCTTGAATTGAAGCGACCGGCGAGCGAAGGGAGGAGGAATCAGGCGAAGGGAGGCCGCGAGGTTGGAGAGGAACGGAGAAGACGGTGGCGCGTTGAGTAGACGCGCCATTGGCTGGCGTTTGTTCCCTCCCACCCTCCCTCCCTCCCCCTTCTGCGGCTTCTGCTGTTGCTCAGTTTCGGTTTACCAGAACCTTCGGCTGTGATGATTCCGGTTCGACTCACAAACACGGCTGCCGAATCGAACCGTGGGAGTCTAATCCGGTCGGTTCGGTTCGAGTACCGGTCCGACTTTGGATCCACTGTCCAACCTGACAAATTTTTCTACAAATTTGCGGAATGGTCTTCTTTGGCCATCGTTTTATAATTCGCGATGTTTTTTTTTATTTTTTGAACATAACAGAGGCTTATTATTTCATTTAACAATTAACCCCGTAGAATAAGAGGCATCAAAACACAGAATCTTCCATAGAGGGGGTGGTGAGTAAGAAACCCAATAACATGAAAGGGCCTAAACTCTTGAAACATTGACAACCCAATCTACTAACCTATTTAAATCTCGAGGACAGTAGGCTAACTCGAGACTCTCAAAAAGGGCCATGAAGCCTAAACATTCTGTGATAAGAGGCTCAACGTCCCGCGAGCAGAGAGAGGAATCTTGTAAGAAGCTTATCAAGGTGGAGCTATCAGTTTCTAGCACAAATTTCTGTCTAGATCGGCTAGCAAAGTGTCGAAGAGCGTGGAGACAAACAAGGGTTTCAGAGTGAAGGGCGGAGGACACTCGGATTGGTTGCACAACTCCTTCAATCAATCTCTCTTCAGAATCGCGACACACAAAAGCAAAAGCACTTTCCGTAGACCTCAAGAGATGTGGTCCATCGATGTTAATCTTCAGCGTCTCTGGCTGTGATGGTCTCCACCTCGAAGGTAAATCCTCCGATGCTCTCTCTCCCGCCTTGTTACTCCCGTTCCACTTCGCATAGTTGTAGTGCATGGCAAAGGCTGAGTCTACTATGCTTCTGGGACTAGGAATTTGCAATGTTTTTTTTTTTTTTTGGTAACCCGGGAACCCCCCGCACGGCCGACAGCCGGAGAGGTAAACCCGGGGTGACGCTAGCGCAGGACCCACCACCACGACGGAATTTGCAATGTTAGTGTTCACTATTTGGTAGAATTGTGTTTCCATGCGAACCGCACGTTATTTAGGCTGGTTTTGTTCGACAAAAAATATTTTCATTTGCATATAGATGATAAAAATGTTTTTTGTCAATTCATTTTTGTAGGAAGTAATTATCTTTAAAAAATTATTTTTTAAATTATTTATTTTTCAAGAAATCAATGGACCTTTAACGTAATAAAATATTGTCACACGTTAACCATCCACGAGGTATGCACTTATTTGACCTTGTCACAGCCAACTAGTGACAATTGACATGACATTTGTAATCCATCGTTCTTGAAGCCAACTTTTGTCCTATTTACGTGTATTGGATAAGATTTATTCATAGAATATCAGACATGGCAATTAAGGTACCTCTAGATGAGAGGCGTCATCATTTGAAGTTGACTTATCGCATTCAAATCAAGTGTTTAATCACTCATAAGGGTCCATTCTTCATTTCTTATTTACGTCATCTTAGAGAATGGCATACATTGTAAATACAGTCCATTGGGTCTTTTATTTTTACTAGACAATATATGATTTGAACGGCAAAATGTTTAGCTCAAGATGCCAACGAAGCATAAATTGCCCAGTCGTGACCGACGATCCCCCTAAGGTCAAGATAAATGGGGAAATCGTCTACGAAGTGTGTTTTGGGAACTACATAACAAGAGTTTTGGCCAGCAAAACCTCAGGAAAAGCACTGCAAACCCCTTTGAGGAATCTTTGCTTCGATGCCTTGCGCAGAAGCTTTGAGTGAAAGCAACGAACCACGACCAAATCACCTATGGGTCTCAAAAAGTCTCAACTACATACAGCACTACCGCCCATCCTCAGCCATAGCTTTAGGAAAATATAGTAGAAACCCACGAAAACGCCCTGTCAAATAGCACGAGTCCCACATAGTTCTGGTGGGCGAAGATGGGATCTAGCGTACGAGGGCAAAAGGGGGTTCGAAACAGGGGAAGAGGCATACCTTTCTCGGCCTTTTGGCTAAAATCAAGGGCCTGTTTGGTTTAACTTTGAAAATGCTATTTGGGGGAATGCAAATACCTTTGAGTGAAAGTCCATTGAGGAAATATAAATGGTGTTTGGTAAAAATATTTTGTCAAGCTATTTTGGCCAAAATATAGTGTTTGGTGAATTTTTTTTGCAAATGGACTTTGAGAATTATTTTATTTATTAAAAAAAAAAAACTAACCTACCCATCGCCGGAGCCGGCCGCCGGCGATGGCCTACGGCCGCCGGCGATGGCCTACGGCCACCGGCGAGATAGATCTGGCACCGGCGGCCGTTGCCCGAGGTCGGCCGACCCCCGGCGAGCCAGATCTGCCGCCGCCGGTGGTCACCCGAGGCCAGGCGACCCTCGGCGGGGGTCGCGCGACCTAGGCGACGGCCGCTTGGGTCACGCGACCCGAGCCGCCGCCTGGGGTCACACGACCCGGGACGGCGACGGCCGCTGGGGTCGCTCGACCCAGGCCGTCGACACCTGGAGTTGCGCGACCCAGGCGGCAACGGCCTGGGTCGAGCGACCCCAGTGACGGCATCAGCGACGGCCTGGGTCGAGCGACCCCAGGCGACCGTCGCCGCCTGGGTAGTTGCCCGATCCCAGGTGACCTCGTCGGCCCTTCTCCCTCGCCGGCTGCTTGGTGAAGAAGATGAACAGCTTCAAACCAAAAAAAAAAAAAAAAAGACGTGAACAGTAGCATTCGTGGAATGCTGAAAGCCCAAGGCTGGTCCGGACCAGCCTTGGGCTTTCAGCATTTGGAATGCTAGCATGAAAGCTAAACCAAACACCCCAGCATTTTGGGGGCGGCCGGCTGCCTGGTGAAGAAGATGAACAGCTTCAAACCAAAAAAAAAAAAAAAAGACGTGAACAGTAGCATTCGTGGAATGCTAGCATTGGCCAAATGCTAGCATGAAAGCTAAACCAAACACCCCAGCATTTTGGGAATGGGCTTTGAGTCTCGAAAGCCCCTTCCCAAAGCTGAACCAAACACCCCCCAAGTGCAGTATCTGTTCTTATTAATTTAATATATGATACGTGGGCCATCGGTTCACATGATATTAAATTAATTTTTCCAGGGAGAGGAGCTCATCACGGCAGCTTGCTGCTGGGGCCTCTTGCTCGTAGCCCATGCGTCACACTGCTGCACGGGCCTGGCGAACCCCTCCATTTCAGTCTCAAGCTTAGCCGTGCCTTGCATCTCTCGCCCTGATCTACTCGTGTACTTCTGTCTTTCTTCACTTTCTGAAAAACAAGAGAATGACACAAATATTGGATGATAAGCAGGATCGTGACAATTGATGTGCTTTCTTGGCACTCCTGGTGATACATTCAGCATCTTCCCCACCACTTAAGAACCAAAGCAAGAAAATGTGATTATGCCTCCGGAATACAAGGTGAAACAAACCACCAACGTAGACTACATTTGGTAATTGGGATGAAAGTCATAATGATATAGACTATGTTTGGATAGAATAAAACCGGATATAAAAGAAATATAACAGAATAAAAATTATCCCGGGTGGAGGTGAGATAAGAGTGAATAAAATTTCTTCTATGGATACTTGGATAGTATAAAAGCTATTTTCTTACCCTACCACAAACTCCCTCCTTAATTCTCTGATTCACGCAAAAGCTTCATGAAAGCAACAAGGGAATCGAACTCCCTCCGTAACTCTCCACTTCATGTCAAAATTTCAGAGACGGCGAAAGAGTCGACGCGCTAAAATTTTCAAAATCTCATCTCGATGTTAAATGCTTATTCTCACTTACTAATTCTGGTATTCTTTCGCTGAACTATCCTATCAATTTCGCCGTGCCCCATTTACATTTCTTGTCAGTCAATTCTATAGCCCAAGAATGCTATTAATGAACTCCTCTGTTGTTTGAGGTTTAGATTAATCATAAAAGATTCTTATCATTTCCGTACGTATATTTATATTGATATCGCAGTTCCTACCAAATTAACAGGATAGATAAATATCCAACAATATTACTACAATTCATCAATCGATAGAATATATCAAAATCCTTATATTTCACATCCTATTAATCCAGACTTGTAATCTAGACAACCAATCATAACCATAGTGTTCCTGCCTCAGAGGCATAGACCACAAAAGGATCATTTAAGGACCTTTTTAGTTTCGATTGCTAAAAAGGAAGAGCCTTCCAATACTCGGGGTAGACAATCCCAAACATAGCTCATATCCAATTAATAAGCATTAGAAAACACCACAATCTTGCTATTGACACCAGGACATCATGATATGGCCCGTCTTCAACAGCTGTGGTAACTGGCATGCAAAATAGGCCCTCGTGCTTCAACAAAAAGAATTTGGAAACACCAAATTATCGCAAAACATCATGCCACACACTTCATAAAGCAAAATACAACTTCATATTACAGATCATCGATCAACAAGTTCTAAAGTACGACGCATGAGCATAACAAAGAGATATGAAGAGTAACTGTTTCGTACACCTCTAGAAGACACCCCAGTAACAAGTCACACCTAGTCCAACCAAAATATCCCTTGCCAATTGGTCACACTTTTTCCTAAGAAGAACAATCACCTAGAACCACGAGGAGAATAGATAGGTGACCTTGATCTGTCCCTCCTTGACCTTCCACCGTAAGGTGAGCGCCTGGGAGAATAATCACGACCACCTCGAAATGGTGAGCGCCTTGGGGATCTACGGTACCCATAATCATCCCGGCCACCGCGATACCTACCACGGTCACCACCCCGGTCACCGCCCCGATCACCGCCCCGATCACCGCCCCGGTCACCACCACGGTCACCACCACGGTCACCACGATAGCCTGTTTGCAATGCAAGAGTACAAATTTGTCTCAGAACCTTCAAAAGATACCTATCGCCATTGTCAGAAAAATGGGAAGCAAAATCCTCACCATGGTCCCTAGTGCTCTTCAATCCAAGATATTGCCCAGGAGTTGGAGTCCGCGGTCGCTTCCTCCGTGACTGAAATAAACAATGCATTACCAATGGAAAGTACCCAACTAAAGAAAATAAAGCCATCATTCAAAAGGTTGGCCATCCAAATCACTTCTGCTACAAGCTCCGTTGCCAATTTCAATCACCACATAAACATGAAGAAAGTATATCCTTCTAGATAGTCTATCCAAAGGACAAGAAAAAAAAAAATCTCAAATTGTGTGAAAGAAGTTAACAGGAATAAAAGGAAACAAAAACCACACACTTAAGATTAGTTTTCCAACAAATGGATGCCGGATATGAGATACCATATAATCCTGACTAGAAAGTTGTTGCTAATGTCCGTTGATTAGTTGAGAGTTGAAAGTGAATGCTGAGGTTGTATGGTTGTTGCAATATAGTTGCTATGTTTAGTTGATCAGATGCTTTTGAAAAGCTGTTAAAGCCGGCCATTGATCAAGCTGTTTCACTTAAGTTGACATGGATGAACTCATCATCTTTGGTTGCTGCCAACATAGCTGACGCAAAGTCTTCTGAATGTATCCAGAAAACCTCCAAGTTTAGAAGAAAGCTAGGTAATAAAAAATCTCACTACTTGCCAAGATCTGTAATATCACATTACCTTCTCAACAGTGATGTACCTTCCTTCTAAGACAGACTGATTCAGATACTTGACGCAACGGTTAGCATCCTCAACAGAGTCCATGGTAACAAATGCAAAACCACGGGAGATGCGTGTGCGAGGCTCCACCACAAGGAAGCAAGAAGCAACCTAAAATTCAAAGTCAACTCAGCACCTAATGCCAAACAGGAAAACAATGTTCACAAACATGTGAAATACGAACAGTCCAATGAAGCTACTGACCTTCCCCTCTTTCGAAAAGTGGTCTTCTAGCTCCCTCTCGGTGACCCTAGTGGACAAACCGGTCACATAAAGTGCATTTCCAGGATTGTTATCGTCCCTGAATATAAATTTCACAAAAGTGGATAAGTGAAAGCGGCAGCAAAAGACAGACTAAAGCAAGCAAGATCATTGTCGAAAGAATATACGGAATGAAGTGCTAACACTAACCTGCCATGACTTCTGGATCTTGATCTGGATCAGAATATACCGGCATACCACACAAACAGAAAACCAGATTTCAGTCTATGAAAGTACCAGTGAGCAGAAACTCATAACACCATAAACTAATAAATTCAAACCCTTCAAATACCTGCCACGGCTCCTGGACTGTGACCTCGGCCGGTGCTTGGACCAGGACGGGGACCTAGACCTGGATCTGGACCTAGACCTTGACTGCTCTCTCCAAGGTGAGGGGGATCTTGAATACCTAATTAACATGCGAATATGGAGTCAACAATTCAAAGCAAGCAAATATGTATTGCTCCCATGTTGTGGATCAAATCATTATTTGCCCAAACCACGACAAATGCACATTGCCCTAGTAGCAAAAAAGATATTACCACTATAAGGTCCTACTCCTCATTATTAATATATGATGGAAGCAAGACTAAATAGAGCAAACACACGCATTTTTTCCAGACCAGTTGGTGTTTAAATCGCTAGAGATATAACCTGCTTTTGATGAGATGGGCTTGCCTTAATACATTTCAAGTCATCTAGGGACTGAAGCATTAACAGGAAGACCAGACACCTGAATTTTATCATTCAAACAATGAACTCTAGCAACTTAAACACCATGTAAACACGAAAAGGCCAATAAAGCCACACATGCTAATTTCTCGACGCGGACATCGACACGAAGTCGCATCCCACAGTCGCCCTCGCCCGAGCATCAGTTCACAAACGAAATACATAATCTACCCATTCCCTCGCTCGCGCAATTCCTGACCTAGATCATGCTAATTGGACGCCGCTTTTGCGAGCACGGCGCCATCAAGGCATTAAATTCGTCGGCAAAACAAAGAACGAAAACAAAAATCGGAAGGATCGAAGGCTTACTTCTTGCGAGGAGAATCCGCCTGCAAAGAATCAAAGGAAAGAAAAGCAAAAGCCACTCAGTCACTCGCAGATCCCACATACAAGATCGACAAAACACACAGAGAGAAAGAGAGGGAGAGAGAGAGTTGCCATTATCGAGCAAGGAAGCCGGAGCAAGCGAGGCCGAAGCGCGAGATGAGGTCTGCAAGAGCGAAAACTTCCTCCGGAAGATGCAAAATCTAGGGTTTGCAGAGTGGGAAGGAAGGAGGGAGACGACTCGACCGAGACGGAGCAGTATTTATATGCGCGTGACTTTTTTTGGGTCGGGTCGAGTGCTCCGCGATTTGACAGGATCCGGCTCGGTTGGTCCGACCGGTTTCGGTCCCCCTCCGCCCCAAAAACCGGGGAAACGTGGGCAAAGTATTTTTCAGCTCGAGCCTACCCTTAATTCATAAAGTTTTAACTTAAATTTTTACACTTTTCTTATAAAAAACGAATGACACCAAAGCGCTTTTACTTGCAAAGCAAAAATGACCGTATTGATAGTCTAGCAAGTAGCAACTTCCTCTTTTTTTTTTCGATAACTGCAGCACAACCTTAAAGACCTGAATATTGAAAGTTTCATGAAACACCTCTCAATTCTCGTGGACTGGTCAAATACAAGCCTATAACATATATATATAGATAATTTCGCTCCAAAATAATTTACGTACAATATGTAAGATTTAAATTAGTGACCTTCGATCCTTAAATTGAAAATTTTGTCCCAAGCGCCCAACAAGTTATGCCAACTCGGAAAGGTTACAATCGAGCAACTTCCAAATGTAAAAAAGCCAGAAAAACTAGTAATTGAATGATAAATGCTACATTAATTGAGAGTCAAGAATGTACAAGGCTTGTAAATCGGGTCTCATGCCATTTCCTTAGGGATAATGACACAAACAGTCCTTAAATTTTGACTCAATATGTAATTTGATCCCTAAACTTTTAATTTGTTCAATGAAGGATTACATTGAATATTATCATATAGTTCGTGGATTAAATTGAACATGTACCAAAAGTCCAGAGACGACATTGAATAAATTAAAAGTTCAGGAACTATATTGAACAAATTAAAAGTTCAGAGCCAAATTGCACATTGAGCCAAAGTTGAGGGACTGTTTGTGTCATTTTTTCCTTCCCTTATAAGGGCACGCTTCAAATCATAAATATTTTTATGGCAAAAAAAAATCATAGATATTTGAGGCCAAAGGACAATATCGCGTGAAAAGACCCATATAAAACCTGACCTTAATAGCTAGTTGTGACTCATGAGCTGGGTCTCATCCCCTATCTCTTCCGAAAGCTCTTTTTCTTGGACAAAACTTGAGGCTGATGGGTCAAATCGAACAATTTCTCATTGAAACACACATTGTTTGGTAACCAAGGGTGCGGGTTAGCAAGTCGGTTACCAGACACTGTGCGAAGCATAAACCAACCAGCAGGAGCCAAAGCTCCTCACTCGTCACTCAAGGTGTAGGTAGCTACTATACTACCTCCCCGACGGTAACCAGCCAAAGCTAACGTGGAGTCTACCTTCCCTACATGAAGGCTCCCTAAATTTTCTCTCAATATTTTTCTTATTGGGAGAAAAGGAATACGGAGAGAACTTATGGAGAAATCCCTCCGTCATATCGAGGAATTCCTTCTCCTGTCTCCACTTGAGCCTTTTTAGATCTTGCTCACGATCAACACGGACATAACTAAACTAGATAAAAAATACTAAATAGTATGTGGGGTACGTTCACTGTAAATTTCCGCCAAAATAGAAGCAATCTATGTAAGAAAGATAAATGCATCAAACACTCTTTATTTCGGCGACAATACAAAGGCACAACAATGATACAAATCTAAATGCATTCGGTTGCTAACTCGTTGACTTTAAGCTCCTTCACTCTTCACATGCATTGCTCGGGAAAAGTATCGGAAAAATGCAAAATCTATTGCATTGGTGTCAATTTAGTCATAATTATTTTTTTGTGCAAATTTAGTCATAAACCTTTTGATCTAATGTCAATTCAGTCATTCCGGTTGATTTTAGCAGAATATTGCTGACGTAGATATCGGCCGGCCTACATGCCAGCCTACATGCCATTGTAGGCGCCGACGTGGACAACTTTTAATATTTTTTGAATTTTCTTTTCTTTTCTTTTCTTTTATTCTCCCTCCCGCTGATCACCGGACCTTAGCGACCAGCTAGAGGCTAGTGCCGGCTCGCCGGCCATTCATTTTCGTGAATGGAGCCGTATTTACTTTCTCCTCGTTATAATATTATTTACGAAATAAGAAACATTTAATTAAAATAAATTACGTACGCTATTATTCACATACTTGGCGGAGGAATGGGTGTAACAACAGTGAATCCTCATTTTCCGTTCAACCAAGGCTCACGCAGAGTCTTCCAAATCCCGACCCCTCGCCCATGCGAGTGGGACTTTCATCGTTCGTGATCTCTTCGGTCACCTTTCAGACGCGAGATTGGCGGGTGCTTTCGGCCTCGGCGTTCGCGAATGGAGCCACAGCACCAGAGAGAGTTGCACACATTGTGTGAAAGCCTTCTCATTCATCAAGAAGAACGCGCGGAATGCTGAAAGAGAGTGGCCTGTGATGTTCCATCGAGACCCATGCATCTGCTGGGCCCACGAGGAAGGCTAAAGCACCCGTTCGTCTCCGCTGCAACGTGGAAAGCGATCAGATTCTACTTCAAAGGGAGTGCATTCAAAGGCATCCAGAACAGAGACTCGTATGATTATACATACCTGTTGGAACGTTGCAGAAGCAGCTCCTGCCTCAAAAGGATACACGCCCAGATCGTAATCGGGGGATTTGAGCAGAACCCATTTCTCGCAGCGAAGCTGGTCGGGGCCTATGGCGACCGCGGTGTGCCGAACATGGGCGACGCGCGTAAGGTGTTCGATAAATTATCGGACAGAGATGTTTTCTTGTGGAATGTGATGATCCGGGGTTATGCGAACTCGGGTCCTTTCGAGGAAGCATTGAACGTGTACTACCGCATGCGGTTAAGCTGCGTCTCTGCTAACAGATACACGTTTCCATTTGTGCTGAAGGCTTGCGGTGCCATGAAATGTACGAAGAGAGGTAAAGTCATTCATGCCCACGTCGTGAAGTTGGCGTTTAACTTGGATTTATATGTTGGGAATGCTCTTTTGGCGTTTTATGCCAAGTGCGGGGCGATTGAAATGTCTAGAGTAGTGTTTGGTGAAATCCCTAGGAAGGACATTGTCAGCTGGAATTCCATGGTTTCTGGTTATACTTCAAATGGATATGCTGGTGAAGCAATAAAGCTTTTTCGTGCAATGGTGCAAGAGCACAATTTAGTGCCTGATGACGCAACTCTTGTTGGAATTCTACCTGCATGTGCTCAAGCAGCGGCAATACACTTAGGTTTTTGGATTCATGCTTACATCATGAAGTCAGGTATGGAAGTAAATGCTTTTCTCGCTAGTGGGCTCATTTCAATCTATGGAAATTGCGGGCATGTTAAAATTGCAAGAGATGTTTTTGATCGAGTGTGCGACAAGAATATTGTTGTATGGAATGCGATGATCAGATGCTATGGAATGCATGGTTACTCAGATGAGGCACTCGACACGTTTTCAAAAGTCATAGAGCTCGGCCTGTGCCCTGATGGATTGATGTTCTTGTGTGTATTATCTACTTGTAGTCATGCAGGACTCGTCTCAAAAGGGTGGGAAATTTTTCACAGTATGAAAGCATATGGAATTCAAAAAACCGAGGAGCACTATGCTTGCTTGGTTGATCTTTTGGGCCGGGCCAGCTTACTTGACGAAGCGGCCAGACTCATAGAAACTATGCCCATTCCTGCAGGGAAACATGTGTATGGTGCCCTGCTTGGTGCTTCTAGGGTGCATAATAATATAGAACTTGCAGAAAAAGCGGCGGAGAAATTGTTTGTGCTGGACCCTGATAATGCTGGCCGGTACATACTACTAGCAAAGATGTATGAAGATGCAGGGCGTTGGCAGGACGTTGCCAGAGCAAGGAAGCTGCTGAAAGAGAAGGAGATTAGGAAGCCAATTGGTTGTAGTTCTGTCGAGATCGAGAGCATTCACCACACTTTTGGAGTGCAGGATGAGTCCCACCCATATGCGCAGGAGATATTTGAAACTCTCAAGAGTTTGGAGGGAATGGAAGACAAAGAATTAGTTATGATCACTTGAATGTAATTAGACGGAAAAATGAGGCTTACCGATGTTCTAAGATCAAGAGACAATCACTTTGAACCACTTTTCATGTTCAATAATTCAATGAGCAAAGACAAAGTAGATGTCTTGTTTCAATCATACATGGTTAAAAGGATTGGTTTGTCACTTTCACCGTCGTTGCTATGCATATGCGTGATACAGTCGAGACCCATTTTAACAAATGACTTGGTTCCTTGATTAGAGGTTTAGTTCGATATCTTCTTCTTTAGCTTTTAGTTTTGTCATCTTTAGTTGGAAAACATTTAATCCTTCTTGCTGTCTGATGGTTAATATGGGTCAAGATCAAGCCATTGCACAATAATTGACTGTGCTCTTGAGGATTACAAAACTTCAACTTCCTTTTGTAATTTCTCACCAAACTAGGCAAAATAGTAAAAGATGGGCAAAAGTGTCTGCTGGTTTTACATATTGGTCAAGATCAAGCTATTCCACATTAATGGACTCTACTGTTGAGGATTACAGAACTTCAACTTCCTCTTGGAAATTTCATGCCAAAAACTAAGCAAAATAGTAAAGGATGGGCAGTAGAATCTCATTTCAGACCTTTGCATGTCCTCTGTGCACCTGTATCACAATCCAAACTTTGGAATTTTAGATATGACCGACAAAAAATAGACACGAGCACCATCATGTCCAATTCCGTGTTGACCTCATCAGCACATACCCTTGGATTTTGCTCAAATACTACTTGTGTTGATTCCTCTGCTTTATGTTATCGTATGTTTATGAGGTCTTTTGACTTTTGATCCAGTCTTTCTTCTTGGTCTTAATTTTTTGGATCCAGTCTTTCTTCTAGACCTTTGGTCCACAAAATTTCCCAACTGATTTGCTTTACTTCACCCACCTCGTTTTGGACACACTGCGATTGATCTCATCAACCTTACCGTATTATTTAATATCAGTAAATTTGATCCATTATTTGCCCCACTGAAGTTGAGGACTTCAGTTGGGCTGAGGGTGACTCGTGAACTGTTTATAACTGTCCTTCCAATCGCATGCTTTTGACAAAGAATTTTGAAGTCCTCAACGGTTCATGAGTCACCTCAGCAGATTATGTTTTGACAGGTTCTTGCATCCTGTATCAGTTATGACGCATTAAAGAAATTATCAGAGCTTTGTCAGTTTTCTAAGCTCTGGTCTGTCCCTCATGTTTCTATTTTTATTGTTTTATAGGAAAAGAAATGATAGGCAGAAATTTGCAAAGCATCCACTGAAGATAGTGCATTCCTCCTGGGTACTTCGGAGAAATGTATTTCCGCAACAGTTATTTTTGTTCATCACTCCTTTCTTGGCTGGAAGCCCTGCCAAAAATATTTCTTTGAGACAGTTTCAAGTTCTGACATATTCCTAACTCCCTCATTGAACGTATTGCATCGCACCAAATCTCTTATTTATTTGTCGTTTAAATGGTCATGGGACTTCCAATTTTTATACTGAATATAAGAACCTCACATGGCGAAATCTAAGTGGAATATAATATTCATAGTTAACTCATTCAAAGCTTCTTTTATATTGCCGGATCAATGTTTGTTAGAGTGTCTAACTCACATGTCATGACTTCCTCTGGATATTTTACTTCTGATTTCAATTATATACTTTGTGAGCTTGAATTTTTGCTTGACTATAGAAGCTTGATCACTTGTTCACCGGCGAACCAAGCTGTGATCAAATCCTAGTTAGCTCTGAGGACAATTAAAGAGGAGAGCTTTTCTAATTTCTGCAACGGTTGGATTATGTGCATGGACTAATTTTTTTACACTTTAGTTCGCAATGGGATTGAGACCCTAAGAGATGCGTCAAGATGCTGGTTGCAGCTGATATTGAGTTTTACGCCATTTCACTCTGTAAAAAGCATGGCCAAAATAAACTTTTTATTCCATTTCACTCTGTGAAAAGCTTGGCTGAAATAAAAATTTTATGCTGCTAATTTTCGGGTGCATTGTTTTGGTGGTAACTTTTAAGCTACACTTTTCAGCAAAAAAGAAAAATGCTAAGCTATATAATTACGAACGCGTCATGCTATTCTAGTTAAAAAAAAAATGTTTGGACAGTGCTAATATGTATAACTAAATAAAAAGCATGTTATGTGCACCTCTTGAGATGATCATACTGGACACTTAATTGCGCTTTCTTGCAAATTCTTGTAAAAATATAATGTTAACCAGTGTACATATGGTGATGAAGTCCTGATTCACTGAATCATCTAACAGATTTACAGCCGAAGTGGTGGTGGAGGAGCTGTGGTTCTTCTCTTCCACAAGTTTATCTCTTTTTTGGGCTCTAGTACCATTTCATTTCTGCCAAGCACAATGGGTGCAGAATGCGGTATGATCTTCTTCTTCACCCCTTCTATTTCTTCGTCATCCGAACAATCTGGAACCACTGCTGCACCGTGATCCCTCCAGTCGAAGTTGGTCAGTGCACCGCGTCCACTTGCAAATTTCTTCACATTGGCCAGGGAGGGCATTTTCTCCAGACCCAAAGGCTTACTATTGTCAGCAACATCAGATTTTTGCCCCCGTTTTGCCACCTTGAAGAGCTGAAATTTTGTAGATGTGTGACTATTTTTCTTTACCTCTTTGGGACGTTTTTCTTCCCACCTGGTTTCTCCCGTCGGAGGCAAGTCCTGCCTGCTGAGCCTGCTTAACCTCGTCTTTTTCTTCTTGTTCTTCACTTGACCTATGCACGAAACTATTGGGGAGCCAGGTTCCCGGGCGTCAAAGCTTCCATTCTTCAGTCTTCTTCTTGCATCCTTCGGGATTATGGACGCAGCAGGAACCGAGAGCGCTTTCCCGGGAGTGGCCTTTCTGGGACTGATCGGCGGGCTCTGGAAGGTAACTGCTGGCGCCGTTTTTGGCAGAAACTTGAGCAGCATGCCTTTCAGTTTCGATGGCTTCCCCTTCTCCATTATGTTTGCACTATTGGTCAGGCAATTTTACGGTTCTGGAATCCTTAATTTTTGTTCTAGACAGAGTACATATACATATATATAGAACGCGGTAGGAGGTGTAACGACAACAAGAGAGCTAAGGCTTTAGGAAGTGGCAGAATGAGTCAGTTGACCTTTTCATTAAGTAGGCATAACAGAGGAAATAGAAAATCGGAGTGGTTGACAGAATAATGATTCCTTCAGGCAAATGAACATTTCTTTGGCCGGCCAGAATTGAGTAACGGGTCTTCACCAATCATTGTGGGTGGGGGTACATGAGAATTGACCTGGCCTTCTTTATGATGATTGTGTCTGCATTAGATAAGAAATCAGCAGACCGTGCTCGTTCAGGTCCCGGTTAAAACCGAGTCGTGAAGCGAGAAAGCATGCTTTGTTGGAGACCAATCACTCAGTTACCCATGCTTAGCTTGGAGGTAGAATCGAACCAGAAAAAATCTCGCCGCACCACGCTCCACTCATTCGAATCTAGAGCGAATGATGGTCATTTGAATCTAGAGCGAATGATGATTTGGGATGATCACTTTCTACACACTTGTTGCCACGGCCATGGGCTCTCAAAGTGTCATTTCCGCGTGCATTAGTTGCGTCCAGCTTAGTATGTCATTTCAACCCCATCATCGTATAGCCGGATTGTCATAGTCTCTTGGAGAATTCGATGCTGCACTAGCATCGGATGTTTTCTATTGTTTCACGATCTAAGAGCAATCCCAAATGTGAAACCAGGAGAGATTCTGTTTCCTTATTCTTTGACATCATTCATTCGTATCCGATACTACAGGCCAAGAATCTCTCATTGGACGTTTAGACAAGCCAGCCGTCTGTGTTTTGTAATATTCTGTATATGCAAAGCTTCAGTTTGCGGAATCCGTCATATTGGAGGCCGTCCCTCAAGTAAAAGCCTTTTTGCTTACTTTTTCATTTGAATTTTGCTCTGTCAATGTCGTTTCGTCCATTCCTTTCCCACCAAAAGCATAGTCCCAAACTGGGTCCTTGCTTGGCGGCCGGGGTTTGATGTCCAAGCTTGCCGGGTAGGGCCGGCCGGGCCGGGATTCGACCCCAAATTACAAATTGCAAACGAATCCATCATGTTTGACTCACTCACATGGGTGTTTGTTCATGACTTACCTGATCCGTGGTGCGAGTGAAATATTTCGTGAGGTCGAGGTATAATTATATATCCTGCCATAACAAAATGATTAATCTTTATACCATCGGAATAACATACACATGATATCAAGAACCCGCTAATTGTATCATCTCTAACTAAGATTTGGCGCCAGCTCTCATTCCAAGATTTAAGTTCGGGATGATTCAGTTCGTATTATGAATTAGGGCGATTGAATATTTTAATAGTTGAAGTATCTGACAAGCTTATATTTTAGGGAAAATGACACAAATAATCCATGAACTTTGGTCCAATGTAGTTATATTGAACATTTTCATATTGTTCAGGGACTAAATTGAACATGTACCAAAAGTTCAGGGACCACATTGAACAAATTAAAAGTTCGGGGAGCACATTGAACATTAGGCTAAACTTTAGGGACTACATTGAACAAATTAAAAGTTTAAGGATCAAATTGCATATTGGGCCAAAGTTCAGGGGCTTTTTGTGTCATTATCCCCACATTTTATTAAAAATATAAAAACCGGTTCATAAAATCAGTTTAAATTAAAAGCAAATGGGTGTTTTCATGGGAAAAATTACATTTGACCGGTTAAATAAGTATATCACATCCCTCTGCCAATTAATTTTTTCGCATTTCGACATTATTCCAATTTCTAGATGGTCGCGACAGCGTCGTAAATGACTTTACGTGTGCCGAAGACGAAAGGCAATTCGATCTCCCCCGAAGTCAACGCATACGCATTCTTCATTTCTTCTTCTTCTTTGTGATCAGTTCTTCATCATCGTCGTCTTCAATGCCGTCGATCTACACATGCAAGGAATGTGGGCCCAACCTCCACCTCAGCACCCTCCACCTCTACCCGCCGGACTTCTGCTTCGAGGCCGAGAACAAGGACTCCCTCTCCTTCTCCTCCGTCGACGCCTCCAAGTTCCGGTTCGAGAAGGAGGACAAGATCAGGCCCTTCTTCGAGACACTCAACCACTGAGGCATCCAGTGGAGGCGGACCACAATCATTTGCAACCCCTGCGGCCGCATCATCGGTAACGTCTACAACGATGGGCTTCCAATGACAGACAGTCCGGGGCAATTCCACATGGGGCCGAGTCTGGTGATCCCTAGGGCTCCGAGATATAGGTTTAAGAACAAAGCTCTTTTGAAATAGTTTGTTATCATAAGAGAGGTAACTCTTGGTTAAGAAAAGATGCGACTCTTGGTTATGAAAATAGGCGACTCTTGTTATGAAAAAAGGTTACTAGTGGTTATGAAAGGAAGTTATAAGGGTAATGATGGTTGGGGATAAGGTATTATTTCCGAGAGATGTATTAACTAGTTATCTGTGAATAGATACCAAATCACACATAACCAGAACTGTTCATATCAACAACTTCTTCTTCGAAACTTTATTTTCTTCTCTTTTCATACACATAACTTTGACAACGCATTCAAGATAAAATTTCAAGAGAGAAATTGAATAATTGTTGAACTCTTTTCTCTACAGTTTTGGTGTATATCCTAGAGGCATATTTGTTTCAAACCTAATAGCAACAATAGTGGGAGCAAATAATACTTTAAGAACAGTGTTCATCATTACGCATCAAAGCATCAAATATCCATCACTACAGCTCTATCTTCCATATACATAGGGACTCATCGCCCACCATCCTACATATATGGATCACGACGACAAAGTGATGCATCGAACCGATTCAATAGAGGATGTATAATTTTAGATATCCGGGAAGTAAATTCTCTAATACTAATAATTACGAATATGATTATCGACTGCAATTTTTTCCTAAACCACAACACCGGTTATAACAAGGTAAGAGCATAAGCCCGATGTAGTCCTGTGATTTTTGTGTTCGAATTTCCTGGACAGACACCGAGAGGTCGAGCATAAGCCGCAAAACTCGTACGTCATTTAGGGGTCAATTTGGACCTTTGTCGTGTGTACATTGCGTAGCAAAATGTAAGAGTCATGACACTTGTGGTCCATCTATTCAAGGAATGCATAGCAAAACGGCTAATTTAGTATAGTCAAAAAATAAATAAGATAAAATAAAATGATTGTAGAGCCTCCAAATGGGGACGTTCGGGAGCTAACTCAATTTAATTAATGTTATTCCAAAGCAGCTAAATCGAAGTTTAGGATGAAGATATGGAACATGACGACGTCTTATACAATGAGAAATTAGGACAACTGAGCCAATTCTCGTGGGATATAGGATTTGGCAAATTGGTCCCTCTCTCTTTATTTATATATTTAACTATTTAATTTTTTTGTGACTTTTAACATTGCTTAACTTCAAGAAAATGGAAAAGAAAAAAACTAAAGGTTAATATCACAAAAAATCTTCAAGTGGTACATTCGTTGTCACATTTATCTCAAACTAATTTATGTGTCACAAAAAACCTCAAATTAGTTTTTTGTGTCTCAAAACATCTCAAACTAGTACATCCGTATCACATTTACCCTAAACTGATTTTCATGTCACAAAAGATCTCAAAGTTTGGAGTAAACGTGGCACGGGTGTACCGGTTTGAAGTAAATGCGGCATGGATGTACCTATTTAAGATTTTCTGTGAAACGAAATTTAGTTTGAAATAAATGTGGCACATGTATATCCTTTTTGAGTTTTTTATGACCCGAAAATCAGTTCGGAGTAAACGTTGCACGAGCGTATCGTTTTCATATTTTTTTATGGTATTAACGCAAAAATTAATAGACTAAGGTTCATGTATTCTCAAATAGGCATAATTATGTTGCCAAAATAGGAGGGCCCTAATGTTTGGGCCTTAGTCATTGGGGAAGGCGTGACATCTTTCGTTTAATGCGTTGTTGGACCCGCGTGAAATTACTATATGTGGGCTTTGCACTAACTATAAGGTCCATAGATATTAATCTAAGTAGTTTTTCAACTTCTAATTCCCCGTAACTTAAATATTACATTAGTGCCAACACGCGCTATAATGCTCACTAGCTAAGTGATAAGTTCCGCGCATGCATCAATCCAATAAGCATTTTGTATAAATTTTTTTTGAAATAAAAAATAACGAGGAAAGAATAGAAAAAATACTCACAATTTTAATTATATAAATGTTGACATGTTAATCCACATGAAACTTTTTTACCTTTTGAAATATAAATAATGTTCTAGATTTTGAGGAGAAAATAGAAAAGATTACACTAAATCTTAAAAGCAAACAAAAGATATAATATAACTACTGCAAACGGGCTCTAAATGTCCGAATTTCCGAATATGTTTTATGGACATTTACGTAGTGTTTTTGCTCCACAAAACAGCCCAAAAAAGAGAAAAACAAAAAACGAGAGATACTTACCATGGAGTGTGTGTACGTGATTTGCATGCAGGAACAGTTTGTGTTGGCCGGCCCGTATGGCTCGGCCGAGCGCCTTAGGATCACCATAGCGAGATATTAACGGTACGGTAAAAGGATGGATAGAATTTGTGCACCTGTTTTGGATTCCATCGGCCTGGATGCGGAAATGACGATGAACCGGTGCCGTAGGTCTTCTCCCCTGTCACCCCCGAAGCCCCGGCGCTATGAGACCGCCTCAGCCAACCTCAGCCAACTCACGGGAGCTTTAGGTGAGTTTGAGAGCGTTTGAGAGAGATTGGAGAGAGTTAGGTGCAGAGGAGGGACCTGCAGCTCTATTTATAGAGTTTCCAGCCAGGCCCTCTCATAACGGGCCGGGCCGAACTCGGCCCACACAAGCCGGGCCTATATCTGACCAATTAAGAAACCTTATATCCAAACTTATTAGACCAGACCCGTAAGCGGGTAATAACAATCTCAATTAATGTAACCCACATTAGGAAAACGTTACAGTTTGAACTACAGATGTTGGAAATACGTGATTGCGGAGGAGATGCCAAAGAGCGGGACTACTTTCTGTTAACTGTGATTTTGCCTTGATCAGCTTCGTGTCTCGCTCAGGAAAATCCTCGCGTAAGAGCTCTCAACAAGTCACTCTCGGCTTTCACTGCGCCTGCCATGGACATCCCGACAAGAGCTGACCGCTTCATCTGAAACACGACGTTGAACACACCCAGCTTCAACCCCTCTCCCTCTCTCTCGCAGACCCAGTTGGCGTGTCGAATTCGATCGTGGGTGATCTTTCAGAAATGTGATCCAACATGCGTTTCAACTGTTTTCTGTCGAGTTCTTGAGACAAATTAAGCACGTCCCGTCGTGTGATTAACGAGTTCTTTCTTTAATTTGCTTTTTGCTAAGCCCAGTTCCTAATTGCTATCATCTCTCGTTGAGTTAACACATTGCAACAATGCTATACTTCTTGTTCGTGTATATGGTGGGCTACAATTTGATTTTTGTAATTATTTACCAAGATTCAATAGTTAATTATTCTTGATTGCTGACGGTAAGGATAGATGATCCAAATAACGAATTTACTAAGGAATTGTATGGCAAGAAGCCATTAATCTTATTGGGAGATGGGACAAACACATAGAGCTTAATCTAAAGTGTAAATGTGAAGTCTAAGGACTTATTGCGAATGTTGAGAAACAAGTGGACTCACAAGCATCAACAGCCATGTGATGCTTGTGTGAACTTTGTATTTGTATTTGTATTAAGATATTCCCAAGTCAATATTAGGTCAATATTGTAAGGCAGTCGCTGTCCAATCCAGCTCCGAGGGTTTAGCGGCACTTCCAAATCTCTTGATGGAGTGACACAAAATAACTTAGCAGGGATCTTTGATGTGGGTGATCATTAGTTCGTGTGATCGAATTCATTGTATAGATGACTTATACAAATGATCAATTGGTTTGAAAAGGCACAAAGTCGGGAGCATTTACAGTGAAAAGTGGTTACAATAAATTGTGTGAAACAGAGTCAAAGGCACCAGCGTCTTCAAGCCTCCTCTTCTTTCCACCCTCCTCGTAAATTGTGGAAGCAGATATGGGATATGCAGACCAGTTCAAAAATTAAAATATTCCTATGGAGTCTATGTCAGAATGCGATTTATGGAAAAGGAAGAGTATACCTGAACCAATTTGCTCGCTCTGCAAACAAGAAGTGGTAACGTCGGAACATACTCTGTCCCTGGACAAGACAAATCTGCTTAGACCCATCGCTGAACCTGCAAATCACAAGGGTGGGTTTAACTAGTATAGACACATGGTTACTAAAACTCACGGAGACAGTAGCAACATCACCGTCGCTTGAGCACGTAGCAACCAGTCTTATGGTTTCATCTTTAGACGACAATCTCCAGACCCGAGAAGCACTCTAGAGGAAGTAAAGGTCGAGCGAACCAATTTCAGTAAGTGAAACACAAACAGCAAACCCACGGAGCAGAGTAGCTGAAACCAACCTCAGATCTGGGACTCCACCGAGAACGGGAGCTCCGAGGGTTAACATAAGATGGGTCGTTCGAGGAAGGAGCTCCGGATGGAGCGATCGCTTCCATATGCCGCGACTGCACGGGAAGCATTGTTGACGGTTTTGCGAAAACGGTGAAGGCTGCCTCTGCGTTTCACGCCGAAACCCTAGCCCTAAACGAAGCTCTGAAGTATCTGCCGGAGAGGAAACACGGACTGTGCTGAAGAACAATGAAGAAAGTGGTTTGGATAGAACAAGATCAAGTCCGGCGGGAAGGGAGGCCGCTTATCAGCGATTGTCGTGATCTGACTTATAGGCTCTGCTTTGTAATGAGGCCCACTTATGGGCCCCTTTGATTTTCAGTAGTTTGCGAATAAAAGCTCTTTCCGACAAAAAAAGAAAATCTCACGAACTGGTTAAATACAAACATGTAACATACATATAAGATAATTTCGACCCAAAACAATCTACATATGATTTGTGAGATTTGAACCAGCAACCTTCCATACTTAAGTTGAAAAAAATTTGCCGACGCACCCGACATATCATGCCAACGCTGAAACGTTGCAACCTTGCAAACCGGGGGGCCAACGGTTGCCAGAGCAAGGAAGCTGCTCAAAGAGAAGGAGATAAGGAAGCCAATTGGTAGTAGTTCGGTTGAGATCGAGAGCATTATTCACCACACTTTTTGGAGTTCAGGACGAGTGCCGCCCATATGCGCAGGAGATCTTTGAAACTCTCAAGAGTTTGGAGGGAATGGAAGATGAAGAATTAGTTATGACTTGAATGTAATTAGACGGAAAGATGAGGCTTACCGATGTTCTAAGATCAAGAGACAATCACTTCAACCCATTTTTCATGTTCGAGTTCAATGAGCAAAGACAGAGCAGAGTACATGGTGTCTTTGTTTCAATCATACATGGTTAAAAGGATTGGCTTGTCACTTTCACCGTCGCTGCTATGCATAGGCGTGATACAGTGGAGACCCATTTTAACAAATGACTTGGTTCCTTGATTAGAGGTTTAGTTCGATATCTTCTTCTTTGGCTTTTATTTTGTCATCTTTAGTTGGCAAACATTTAATCCTTCTTGCTGTCTGATGGTTTTACACATGGGTCAAGATCAAGCCATTGCACAATAATTGACTGTGCTCTTGAGGATTACAGAACTTCAACTTCCTTTGGTAATTTCTTACCAAACTAGGCAAAATAGTAAAAGATGGGCAAAAGTGTCTGCTGGTTTTACATATTGGTCAAGATCAAGCTATTCCACATTAATGGACTTTGCTGTTGAGGATTACAGAACTTACAACTTCCTATCTGTAATTTCATGTCAAAAACTAAGCAAAATAGTAAAGGATGGGCAAAAGAATCTCATTTCAGACATTTGCATTTCCTCTGCGCACCTGTATCACGATCCAAACTTCGGAATTTTAGATTTGACCAACAAAAAATAGACACAAGCACCGTCATGTCCAACTCCCTGTTGTCCTCATCAGCATATACCCTTGGATTTTGCTCAACTATTACTTGTGTTGGTTCCTCTGTTTTACGTTATCGTTTATTTATGAGGTCTTTTGACTTTTGATCCAGTCTTTCCTCTTGGTCTTCATCCTTTGGTCAACAAAATTTCTGCCGAACTATTTTGCTTTACTTCACCCACTACGTTTTGGACTCACTGTGATTAATCTCATCAACCTTACCCTTATTATTTAATATCATTAGATTTGATCCGTTATTTGCCTAACTGAAGTTGAGGACATCAAAATTCTTCGTCAAAAGCATGTGTTTGGACAGGGCTAATGCGTATAACTAAATAAAAAGCATGTTATGTGCACCTGTTAAGGTGATCATACTAGACACTTAATTGAACTTTCTTGCAAATTCTTGTACAAATATAATGATTAATCAGTATACATATGGTGATATAGTCCAGATTCACTGAATCATCTAACAGATTTACAGCCGAAGTGGTGGTGGAGGAGCCATGGTTCTTCGCTTCCACAGGTTTCTCTTTGTGGGGCTCTAGTACCATTTCATTTCTGCCAAGCACAATGGGTGCAGAATGGGGTATAATCTTCTTCTTCACCCCTTCTATCTCTTCGTCAACCAAACAATCTGGAACCACTGCTGCACCGCGATCCCTCCAGTTGAAGTTGGTCAGTGCACTGCGTCCACTTGCAAATTTCTTCACATTTGCCAGGGAGGGCACTTTCTCCAGACCCAAAGGCGTTATTTGCCCGTGTTTTGCCTTCTTGAAGAGCTGAAATTTTGGAGATGAATGACTATTTTTCTTTACGTCTTTGGGACGTTTTTCTTCCAGTCTGGTTTCTTCTGTCGGAGGCAAGTCCTGCCTGTTGCGCCTGCTTAGCCTTGTTCTTTTCCTCTTCTTCTCCACTTGTCCTATGCACGAAACTATTGGGGAGCCAGGTTCCCGGGTGTCAAAGCTTCCATTCTTCAGTCTTCTTTTAGCATCCTTCAGGATTATCGACACAGCAGGAACCGAGAGCACTTTCCCGGGAGTGCCCTTTTTGGGACTGATCGGCGGGCTCTGGAAGGTAACTGCAGGCGCCGTTTTAGGCAGAAACTAGAGCAACATGCCTTTCAGTTTCCCTGGCTTCCCCTTCTCCATCAGGTTTGCACTATTGGTCAGGCAATTTTATGGTTCTGGAATCCTTAATTCTTGTTCTTTGCATTAAGTAGGCATAGCAGAAAAGGAGAAAATTGGAGTGGTTGACAGAATAATGATTCCTTCAGGTAAATGAACTTTCTTTTAGCCGGCCAGAATTGAGTAACGGGTCTTCACCAATCATTGTGGGTGGGGTACATGAGGATTCAGCTGGCTTTCTTTATGATGATTGTGTCTGAAATTAGATAAGAAATAAGCAGACCGTGCTCGTTCAGGTCCCGGTTAAAACCTAGTCATGAAGCGAGAAGGCATGCTTCCTTGGAGACCGAATCACTCAGTTACCCATGCTTAGCTTGGAGGTAGAAGCGAAACAGAACAAATCTCACTGGACCACGCTTCACTCATTCGAATCTAGAGCAAATGATGGTCGTTCGAATCTAGAGCAGACATCGATTGGGGATGATTACTTTCTCCATACTTGTTGCCACGGCCATTCTTTAGGAACTCTCGTGGTGTCGGGTCGCGTTTCAACCCCATTGTCATATTAGTCGGACTGTCGTAGTCTCTTGGAGAATTCGATGCTGCACTAGCATGAATGTTTTTTCTATCGTTTCGCGATCTAAAGACTCGAAGCAACCACAAATGTGAAACCAGGAGAGATTCTGTCTCCTTGTTCTTTGACATCATTCGTATCCAATTCTACAGGCCAACAATCTCACGTTGGACGTATAGACAAGCCAGCCGTCTGTTTTTGTAATACTTCGTATATGCAATCTGGAGTTTGGGGAATCCGTCATATCATAAGCCGTCCCTCAAGTGAAGGTCGTTTTGCTCACTTTTCTCATTCGAAGTTTGCTCTCTCGATGTCCGTTCTTCCTTTCCTTTCCCACCAAAAGCAGAGTCCCCAAGCTTTTATCATTCGAATTTGGGGAACCTGGGTTTGTTGTCCAAGCTTGTCGGGCCGGTCCATGTAAGGACCTCATCTCCAAATTTCAGAACGCAAACGAATTACATGTTCGACTCACCTTTGCCCATGACTTACCTGATCTGTGGTACACTCACCTAAGTCGAGCTCATTATCACCCGAAAAGATATATTTTCTACTGTAACAAAGTGAATATTTTATATACCATCGGAATTAACACACGCATGATATTGAGAGCCCGCTAATCGTACTGCCTCTAATTTGAGATCTCACGTCGGCTCTCATTTCAAAATTCGAGTTCGGGATAGTTCAACTCGCATTATAAATCGGGACAATCAAATATTTTAGCAGCGATCGGAACGTCCAACAAGCTTACATTTTATTATAAATATAAAGATGAGCTTGCGAAATCGGTTTTCAATTAAAAAGCGAATGGGTATTTTCACGAGAAAATTAATTAATTATTTTTTTTCGCAGTGCGACAATATTCGAATTTCTAGATGGTCGCGACGGCGTCGTTTAATGGATGGACGATTTCGATAAGAATCGTCTGTTATAAACAGGTCGGCCCCAAACGACTTTACGCGCCGAAGACAATAAGGCAATTCGATCTCCTTCTTCCCCGAAGTCAAACGCATACGCGTTTCTTCATTTCTTCTTCTTCTTCTTCTTCTTCTTCGTGATCAGTTCTTCATCTTCATCTTCATCTTCATCGTCTTCAATGGCGTCGATCTACACCTGCAAGGAGTGCGGGGCCAACCTCAACCTTAGCAGCGGCCACCTCTACCCGCCGGACTTCTACTTCGAGGCCGGGAACAAGGACTCCCTCTCCTTCTCCTCCGTCGACGCCTCCAAGTTCCGGTTCGAGAAGGAGGACAAGATCAGGCCCTTCTTCGAGACCCTCAACTACTGGGGCATCCAGCGGACGCGGACCAAGATCATCTGCAACCCCTGCGGCCGCGTCGTCGGCCACGTCTACGACGACGGGCCCCCGATGACGGACAGCCCGGGGCAGCTCCACATGGGGCCGAGCCAGGTCATCCCTAGGGCTCCGAGGTATCGGTTTAAGAACAAGGCTCTGCATGTGACTTCCCAGACTTGAAGAGAGTTCCCGAGTGTTCTTCTTTGGGGTGAAGGGTTAGGGCTTCGATGTTTTTGTTGTTCTGGTATACGTTTGATAGCGTGGATTGGCTGATTGTGTTATATGTGGATTATGATAGTCTCAGAGAAGTGGAATGTGTTGAACGGAGTACCCTGCGTTGCTGTTGTTCTAGACTTGCTCAATGAAATCATGAATTAAGTTTATGATTCAGTGCAGTTTCGCTATCTGATTTCCGCTTTTGCTTTACCCGGGATCGGTTTAGATTCTTATCTTATGGTTAGGAGGCTTGGTGGGTGAAATGTATGCTTTTTAATTCGGTGGAGTTTCGCTATCTGATTTCCACTTTTGCTTTACCTGGGATCGGTTTAGATTCTTATCTTGCTGTGGGGAAGCATGGTGGGTGAAATGTATGCTTTCTAATATTTCATATGTTCTACTTGTGATAGAAATCCATTCTAAAGTGAGCTACCTGGGGCACTGTTGTACCATTATAACCAGTGAATTGCCAAAAATAGTTTGGAGCCTGGGCTAATGTTTGTCCCTCATTTCTCTATACAAGATTGTATATTGTTTGATTTCTGCGGGAGGTCTTTGGACCATCTCATAGATTGGCTATGAGAAATAAGATCGCATAGAACTGAAGAAAAACAAGCCCTGTATTCTGTTGCATCTCGTGCTTGACTTGTTCTAGGATGTACGGTTGATTTGTGGAGAAGGGACTGTTGCGAAGTAATGGGATATTGGGAACTGATTCTATATAAGTTAGCGGGAGTGTTGAATGTGGTTCTGAGTACCTGTCGAGGGCTTAGGTGCTTGACGACATGTTAATTGGAATCTTCAAATCATGCTTTCTATTTTTCTTATTCCTTTCACCTGTTTTTTTCTGTTGATGCGTAACATGTAAAGAGGATCCTTGTCCCTGAGCCTACTTATTGGCTAAGGCCAGCTGCTGTTGTTGTTACATTTTCCAATCCCATATAATATATTGAATGATCATGTATTTTCCTGCATTGCTATCCATGCTTAACCTCAATATTGTTCCATTATTGATGTTGACTTTCAAGTTACTGTCAAATACTACCCAATGCCGATGCATCATCTTACTTCACTGTACCTATTCCTTGCTTTGGCAAAGATCTATTAAGGCCAATGAAGTCACCCAACGTAGCTTGTCTTGGCCAAAATAAAAAAACAATGTAGAGCAGTTAATACAGTTTATCTCAGAGTGCTGAAGCAGATATGATGAATTTAATTCAAGTAATTACAATGTTCAGCTCTGCTTTTCATCTTAGCTTCTTGTGTGCTTAATCAATTGAAACCATGGTTTGATTCACAAGACTTCTTGTGTACTTGTTACTAATTGATCTGAGCAAATGACAGTGCTGTGAAATGGTAATTTACTGTTCATTCTTCAAATCCTGTCAAATTCCTCATGCTTTCTGCGGCATATCTATCTGAATGGCCTTTGCACAGCGGTAAGCAGTCTTTTTGTCTTGGTCCGTTTCATCTCCTCACTATCTCTCATTGGCCCCTTTTAGACTGTAACAAAGTCTGAAAATGTACAATCGTTACTTTTCTCTAACTTGAGACACATGGATGTCATTACGAGCCTTTCGGTCCCAGGAGATGAGGTGGTGATGTTGGGAAAAAGAGAAGTGCTTTTGACTGCTACAACAAATTGAATGATAGTCGAGAGCTGATCGGGGCAAAATGATCGGTATATGTAAACCCATTTTCTGCGTTGTGGTCTTTTTTTAAGTTCTGATGGCTGATGTAAAGCAACCAGCTCTATCAGTTTTCCGAGATCCGTCTGCAACTGCAAGTCTCTTTGCTCTCCGGGCTGTGGTTGCATCACCAATGTCTTCTGATTTCCTTATTAACTTGTGGCATGTTAACAAAAGGTTTAGCAATGAGCACCGAGCAGATGTCCTATTATTAATGACTTTCCGGAGAAAAAAGATTTAATTGTTGGCTTTGAGAACTCTGCTAGGCCGTAGACTTTACTGGGGGGAAACTGAAAGATCCGGGGCTTGTTAAAAGTTCTACAGAAATGAAACGTGTACTGTGCGCGCTTGGCGTTTGGTTGGGCACTTCAAGACTTAAGTACGGTTCCTATCCTCAAAGAAGTCGGCGTAGTTATCCTCCATTCTCAGATGAGCAACAAGCAGGGGACTATGTTTCATGTTTTTGAGCTTTCGGTTGTTCATATCATCATAGCGAATAAACATTCCTCTCTGTAACTGTTCTGCTTGATGAGACTTGTGATTGCATGAAGCTCACTGGGGAAGAGTACCAGGATGGATAAGAATTCCAGCAGTTAGATGGGAGAGGAAATCCAATGCTAGATCATGTGAACTTTCTTTGGTTTGAATTTTTGCATGAATGGTAAATAATCAAATCTCTCTTGAACATTCCTGGGGGAAGCGTCTTCCTCTGTTATAAGTACGACACACAGTTCAATTATTATTGTTGACTTTTTCTTACCTTGTCCTTTTTCCGTTTTTGAGTTAGGCAGGCGTAGAAGTAGATTGGGGATGATGTGCTAGCAATCAAGTACCCAAACCCTCTTTGCTACGAGCTTATCAGGAAAAGGCCCCTCCCTATGAATGGGACCATCATTGGATCCAATTTGGAGGAATGGGATCTCTATACATGAGATTCGACGGTTTACGCTTGCAAAGGAAAAGCCGTTCTACGCAAATCTAGAAAATCACGAATTTCACATAACACGATAATGTTATGCGAATCGATCATAACTTTAATTCGGGATAAAAAGACAAAATAACTCCAGTTATTCACGGGATTACCAAACATGTTATACCTATCCAAATGTTATCAATCACATCTTGATGATTCTTCTAAATATAAAATGGAGTCCAGCACGACCATCTCTTCCATGAACAGTAGTTACCGACATGGAAACATTAAAAAACGAACCTTTGTCCGCGTAGAAGCTTCAAAACATCAACGAGTCGCTGCCTTTGCCATGCCCGGTGCCACCACCTCTCTGCACATCGCTGCAATAAAAAATTTCGGATAAAAAGCCGCGCATTCAAGTCTTCGATTCCCAGATCTCGCTCCATCTCTCTCTCTCTCTCTCTCCCCCTACCGGAATCGAGCTTGGCATTCTCGCGAATTGACTGCAATGGCGAAACAGAGGACCTCGCGATTCCCGGCTCGCAAGTCGTCGGCGTCGGCGTCGTCCTCGACCCTGATCCTCACGCTGCTCGTCATGTTCTCCTTCGTCGTGCTGATCCTCCTCGCCCTCGGGATCCTCTCGATGCCCGGCTCCTCCTCCTCCTCCCTCGGCGGCAGGCCGAAAGCGAACGATCTGGCCTCGATCGTGAGGAACACCGTCGACAGGTGGGATTGTTGTTTAGATTTTCGATTGCGTTGTGGTGTGGTGTGGTGTGCGGCGGAATGTGAATTGAGTGGAGTCGGATTGGTTTCCGTGGCGTTGCAGGAGTAAGGAGGACGAAGGGCGAGGGGAGCAGTGGGTGGAGGTCATATCGTGGGAGCCTCGAGCTTTTGTATATCACAACTTTTTGGTGAGTCTTTGTTTATCTAGTCGCTGCTGGAAATGTCTCTTTTTTCTTCTTCTTGAGGGGTCTGGATTGCGATTTGGTTGCATCAGCATGAGAGTTTCGATGGCTTAATGAAGTCTAGATGTATAGTAACTCTGGTAGAATTAATTTTTCGGCTGAAAGTTTCTTTTTTTTGTAGCATGCCGTTTAGGTGAAATGTGCATTGGCATAATCGTTTATTTGGTTTCTTGAATCTCTTGATCGCTGTGAGCAATCGCGGATGCATCGTGACGGAATGCTATGCGATTCTTAAAAATTTCTCTTTCACTAGTTCAGTGGAATACTAAAAGGACGCTACTTTCCCAGGGAAAAAGACACTAAGGACAAATATTTTAGACAGAACTTAAGAGTTCTTGATCATGGGTCATTCGACCCATGATTCAGTGCTTTCCCCATTTTGTGCTCCGGGTTTTGGTGTGCTTGATGATCAATTAAAATACCTTAAGCTACTTTTTCCACCGCAAACTGCCTTCATGTGTTTTAATTGGCAGTAAATTTTCATTTTTATTGAGGTCTATGACTGTGAAGTCCATTCGCACATCATGACTCTACACCCTTTGCCTGTTTGCAGTCTAAGGAAGAATGTGAATACCTCATTGAACTTGCAACGCCTCATATGGAGAAGTCAACTGTGGTAGATAGTGAAACTGGCAAGAGTAGAGATAGCAGGTATGCACCCGAAATTTTCCATTTTCAATGGCGAATGAACGAAATTTGAATCTCCAAGTGCCGCGAGTTTGAATTATTAGCTATACTTAATCATAAGAAGCTTGTACTTCCTCATATAGGGTACGTACGAGTTCCGGAACATTTCTGGCGAGAGGACGCGATAAAATAATTAGAGACATCGAGAAAAGAATTGCAGATTACACCTTCATACCTGTAGGTAAGAGGCTGAGCTGAATTAAGGTTTTGCACTGGTGGATATCCATTTTCAATATTTTTCTCGGCTGCCCTTACCAAGTTTCAGAGTGTTATTTTTTACGTGTTCTGTTGCCGCTTCTTCCTTGCTCCTTGTTCTAGCTTTATAAAGATATGCTTTTGTGGAATAGCAGGAGTAATTTAGTACAGTAAGCTCCTGAATTTAGGTACAGGCCAAAAATAAAGCCCCTTGGCAACTTTCCCAAGAATTACAGATGTGGGGGGGGGGAATATGTCTATCTAATTGAAGGATCATACTAGCTCCTGACGATTACCAACATTGGGTGTTTCTTACAAAACAAAAAAAAGAAAAAGAAAAAAAAATGAAGAAGAATTAAGGTAGCACTTGTATGTTTGTGTATATAGAACTCTTGTAGAACATGTGAGTTTTGCACGAGAGTTTAGATTAAATTTAGAGTTATTTCTCAGCCTTGTTAGAGCATTGTTTTAGAGTTTTAGAGGAGTTTGCACCTGTGAAATATTATGAGTAGCTGTTGTTTGTGTACATAGAGATACATGTGGAGAAATTTTGAGACTAAACAGTTTGAACCTACAAACATGTTTGTTTTACAGTTACCAAGGAGATTTGTTGATATTTGTTATGAAGTAGATGACTAGATGTTACTATAACATTCCTTTTTGTCACTCTATGCCTCCTTAAATATCTTTTGGACTATATCTAGATTTAAGCTTTAATGATTAGACAATTCCAAAATCCAGAGAATGGAGAAGGACTTCAAGTTCTGCACTATGAAGTTGGTCAGAAGTATGAGCCACACTTCGATTACTTCCTTGATGAATATAATACCAAGAATGGTGGTCAGCGCATGGCCACACTTCTTATGTACCTGTAAGTAGATTGTTTGCATCTACTGTATTGTGATCCCGAGATCTTCCTGGCTGTCTAGGTCAATATTTCATGATCCTTTACTTTTCTGTTTGCTCTATGGTACAGTTCAGATGTTGAGGAAGGAGGTGAGACAGTCTTTCCTGCTGCCAAAGGGAATTTTAGTTCTGTTCCTTGGTGGAATGAGCTATCTGATTGTGGGAAGAAGGGTTTATCCGTTAAACCAAAGATGGGGGATGCCTTGCTCTTCTGGAGCATGAGACCTGATGCCACATTGGATGAATCTAGTTTGCACGGTCAGTTGTAACTCTTGCTGATCAGGTTGTAAGAATGATTTCATCACCCATGAAGATAATGCTGGCATTAGAAGAAGGCTCTTCTCCTGTACTTTTGCATGCCTCTATTTAAAATCTAAAAGCTGGAATGCATGGAGATTTCCCAAAGTTATATTTTCCAAACCTGGCACCGTTGAATGCTGAATGAGAGAAGCTCTTGTCCCTTTGCTTTCAGGTGGTTGCCCTGTGATTAAGGGTAATAAGTGGTCATCTACCAAATGGATGCGTGTCCACGAGTACAAAGTCTGAATTATTATACGGAAGGTGAGTTCTCCACTTATCATGGATGCACCTTTTTATTAACATTGTTACATAAGCGTATTGTCCAGCAGAAAAAAACTGGTGAATGTAAAAGCATTTAAGTCTTTTTCCAGTGTATCCTGACACATGGCAGTCATAAGATGTTGCCTTTGTTTCATTGCATTCTGTGAACCCGAGTCTTTCACATTTCGAGATTCGCGGGTTTCTGGCAAATTCTTGTCTTATCTGATTGGACAAGTGTTCGATCTTGACTTTTCAACCTTCGGGCTTAATATTGGCCAGGCATATGAAAGAAGTTTCTGATACGGAATGTTCTTCGGGTCAATTTCCTTTTTTCTTTCACTACAAAGAAGACTGAAAACTGATCATTTCAGGAAGCTGATGATTGAATTCCACCCATTGCTTCCTCTGGTTTCTTAGCATTTTAAAGATACCCTGATGATGGCAAACTTTTTTGTGTCCTATTGTTATATATCCTTTCACCTACAGAAGGGACTACTTTTGGTCCTTAATGCACAACTGATCACTTTGACCGCTACAGTACATTGTCCTATACTTGTATGTTCTAATGAAGTTCGTGAAGTGATGCTGTTATCATACTGGAAAGTCTAAGATGAATCATCATTCCTTTTGTTTCAGATCCACTTATAGTCCTCTGCGAGCAGACAATCCTTCCATGTTGTAGATCTTGGTTCATTGCTTTTGTGCTGACTGCTGAGTAAATTTCTTGTTGTAACTTCAGATAGAGCTGTAGAAAAGACACAACAGGAAGATAAGTTACATTTCCTTTTTCTTGTTAAATTAAAATTTTCCCTTTGGAAGGAACTGTAGTGCTTGAGATGCTGACGAGAACGATCGAGATGCCAAATTCGAGGTTGTATTCTTTCTTCTTTTGTATCCATGAGCACCTGTGTCAACTTTACTCAGTTTGACGGTATTAACCTTGTCTTTACCTGGACTCTGCAAGTTTCTTTGCCCTGCTCGAATGCATGGGACATTCACATGGAACAAAAGTACGTTGTACATAGAATACTCATTTTGTCCTACTTTAATCATGTCTGATTCCATAAAACATGTACCAATTTGCATGTGCCTCTCTTTGTGCCCTTGATACTTGCTGTTCTGTCAAATCACATAAATTTGGTCACTTCCACTTCCCATGGAATCGTGAATAGCCTTAATAAGCACAAGAAACTCCTTTGTGATCGTCTCTCTTTAGGCTAAATATCACTCTCAGGCTTAGTTCAAGATCGATGGATGTTTATTCCATGTCTTACACACATCGTATTTGATTCCCAAGTCTAATACATGCACATGTCAAATTTCCAGTTTCCGTAACATGGGGGCTATCACTCTCTGTGCTTATCCTTGACTAAGGTCCGGATGACATATTGCAGCATACCACCGTGATCAAAATAAGCCAGCTCCACCTGCACAAGCCATGGGTGGATTCAACATATTAGAATTTAGATTCAGTAAAGATGAATGGCTGAAGTATAATCTGAGATGTCCAGTTACCTCAGTGTCGAAGCGCACTGTACACGTAAATGACTTGCCGTTGCCCGTCACAACTTTCACATCTTGATCAGGTTTCAATTCACTCGCTCTGTTTGGAAGGTCAATCGTGTATATTTCATGGCCATCCAGCCCGAGAGTCTCGGCGTCCTCTCCAGGTTTGAAACAGAGCGGGATAATTCCCATTCCAACTAGATTACTCCGGTGAATTTGCTCGAAGCTCTTTGCTATGGCCGCTTTGACCCCCTAAATTTTTGGTTGTTGCAAGGGTACGAGTGGTAACAGCAAAAGCATATAATCAGAAAAAGGAGTCCTCTGAAAATATACGTACCAGTAACATCGGACCCTTGGCGGCTCCATCCCGGGAACTCCCTATACCGTACTCAGAACCAGCCAAAACAATAGTGTCCTGGCCCTCATTCTTGTATCTCTGAGAAATAAGTTACAAAATACAAAGTAAAGCTGTCAAAAAAGAGAGTTAACAGCTCAGAATATGGTTATACTTATTAACAACATTGATTTGGCTTGACTTAGAACAGACAAATAGCATCCTCAAATGTATAATAGTGCACGTAAGTGCTTGAGGAAGGTTTTGGAGACTTTCTTAGGAACATTTTGTTAAAATATATTTTGAGTTTGAGTTTGTTAAGGCTGCGCATGGCAATCATTCTGTGCCCGGGAACAGATTCTGGTCAGAAATGATTCTTTTTGATTCTGTGCCCGGGAACTGATTCTGAGCATTTGAAGGCGTTTGGTAACGGCCCAAAATTTCTATTCCTGAAATAGTAAAAGAACAGAAATGCGTTTGGTAACGGCATAAAATTTCTTTTTATTAATAATATTTTAATAACATTTTAAATATTTTAATATTTCTTTCTTTTCTTTTTTTCTTCTCCTCCTTCTTGGCCATGGCCGGTAAAATATTTTTTAGTTAATAATACTTTTATTAAAAATAAATTTTTTATTTTTTTTACCATGGCCGGTAAAAATTTTTCTTATAAATAATTTTTTATTAATAATTTTTTTAAAAATATTTTACTAAAAATATTTTTATTGAAAATATTTTTTTCTTTTTTTTTCGCCATGGCCTGGTCGCTGGCCATGGCCGGTAAAATATTTTTTTTATAAATTTTTTTTATTAATAATATTTTAAATAAAAAATATTTTTATTGAAATTTTTTTTTTGCCATGGCCAAGTCGCTGGCCATGGCCGGTAAAATATTTTTTTATAAATAATTTTTTTATTAATAATATTTTAAATAAAAAATATTTTTATTGAAAATATTTTTTTTATTTTTTTTCGCCATGGCCGGTATGGCCGGTAAAAATTTTTTTTATTAATAATATTTTTTTTTATTTTTTTCGCCATGGCCTGGTCGCTGGCCATGGCCGGTAATATTTTTTTATTAAAATATTTTAATCTCGCCAGATACGGCGAGGGTGACCCTCGCGCCGAACATTAGAAGCTATATTAAAGACCAAGAAAAAGAAGAAGAAAAAAAAAACTGATTCTCATTTTTGTTTCCAGAATCAAGAAACTACTTTTTTTTTTATTCTTGATTCTGCTCCAAAACTGATTCTAGGCACAAATTTGCAAGAATTTGTGCCCAGAATAAAAAAATTAAACAAACGGATTTCTATTCCCAAACTGATTTTGGGAACAAAAAAATAGAATCAAACACTATTTGGCAAGTTACCATGCACAGCCTACATGAATCTCAACCGACGAGAATGTGTGAACTCGGCCACGTGCGAGTCAAAAATTGGCGTATGAGAATTGTTGGCCGAGATTTCAACAAGCGTGAAGAAAATTTAATTACGCGTGAATATGTTGCCTTCTCCAAGTCAAAATGATCCTGCATGTTGGATTCTTTTGCATGCTGAATTTATTGCCGCAGAAGGACATTCTAATGTTCGTACAGAAGAAGGGACTCACATATATATTATATATATTTAGTTGTGGAGTCAGTGGTTTGAATAATTAATGAATGGTGTGGTTTTCTTTTGCCGCTTTCCATTAACTCTCTTCAGAGCAGCCGCACAAAAGGGAAAGAATTGGTGGAGCTCCCGTGTTACTTTCTATTGTTTTTCATCCCACTGAAGAAGACTTTCTCGCGCTACAATAAATGATGGGAGGCTTCTTTTAGGACGTGCAATCGGATCGGATTTACTCGAAAATGGGATCGGTCCATCCGAAAAATAAATTCAAAAATCGATTTTCGTTTGAACCGGTTCAAGAACCGGTTCCATTTTTTGGGAACCGGTTAGAACTGACCCGGTTTTCGATTCCAAGTGAAAATCCAACCGGACCGATTTTAGAATCGATTTTATATGGAGGTTCCACTTGCAATTTTATATGGCCAGAATTCAAAACATTATATCAGGAAGGATGAGAGAAGTAATCATTATCTGCGGATAATATAACTTAAGGGCTTGTAAGCATTATAGAGAGCAATTTCCTTTTTCTTAAAATTTTTGTTTTGTAACGAATAAACTACTTATCCAATTGGAACCTATACTGTTTTATCACGTCCATTAAATTATTGAGACTAAGATAATCTGCTTTTGTATGAATACTTAAGATTGTTTGCACAATCAAACCTATAACCTTTGATTTGAGTTACAAGTTTTCCTATTTGCTAACCGGAAAAAATGAAACCAAAAAAAGGAAAAAAAAAGTAGGTTCTCGGGTAGATCCTGGAACCGGACCGAAAAAATAGGTTAGGTTCCAAAACAGGTCCAGGGTCAACAGGGTAAGTTTTAGGTTCCAAAAACTATGTTATGAATCGGTTATAACAAGATTGGTTTCAGGTTCCAGGTCTAGGACTGACCCACCCTGGAACCGATCACCCCTAGCTTCTTTTGGTTATAAATGGAAGAGTTCTCTGAACGTTGAATGTGTGTCCTTGAGCACCGAGACTGCACTGAGGAGTTGGGCAGAGAGTTCTTGTGAGGGTTTGTTTGTTGTAATTATACCCGAGTGATTTAGCCAGTTAAATTCTTGTTAGTATAATTTGTATAATTCCTTGAGTGAGATTTCACTAGGAATTGTGAGGGGCTAAACACTGAGTGAGCTATTGGGTGTAATTAGGGGTTGGGAAACAATGAGAGTATGTTTGAGTGCTTAAGTGATTGTAATCTCTGTTGTATCGCTTGTTTCTATAATGGAATTCCGTGCTACTCTCCTCGTGGACGTAGGTTTCGATATTTGGATCGAACCACATAAATTCGGTGTCGGATTTCCTTTCCTTCATTCTGACTATTTTACCAGATTCGCTTGGCTATTATTCACGACACATTTCAAGAACCCCCCTCAGCTTGACCCGTATAGCTCATACAATTAGTCAACTGATTTCCCTGCGGAGTCCCAGGTAATCAAAGCATTTATCAGTTCAAGCTGCAGAAGTTAATAGATTTATGCAATTGAAAAGTTACCATAGCAGCATCGAACACGTGCATCTTTTCCCCACTGGGGATGTGGATCGTCCAAGGCCCGACCTCTCCTTCCATGAGCTTGTTGACAATTCGGATATTGGCGAAAGTGCGCCTCGCCATCACCCCGTAATTGCCACGGCGACTCCCATAAGAGTTGAAGTCTCTCCTGTCGACCCCGTGTTCCAACAGGTACTTAGCAGCAGGACTGTCTTTGTGGATGCTACCGGATGGCGATATGTGGTCGGTCGTGACGCTGTCTCCAAAATAGAGCAAGCAATGTGCGTCCTTCACGCTGCGGGAGCCCGGAGGTGTCATTGTCATATCGTCAAAGAAAGGTGGCTTAAGAACGTAAGTCGACGCCGAGTCCCCCGCGTAAAGAGTTCCAGAAGGTACATGTAATCCATTCCACAGAGGATTTCCTTCAGTTATTGCATCATACGTGGTTTTGAACATATCTGGAAGCACATTCGACTGCACAGCCTGCAATACAGCGGAACCGATATATTAAGTTATCTCTTATATTGCCAATTCCGGAGGAAAGACTTGAGTCACACTTCACGTTCACGGTTTATCAATTAGGCCGGTTGCTCACATTTGCTATTTCTTCATTTGTCGGCCAAATGTCCTTCAAAAATACACTTCTTCCGTCTTTTCCGTGCCCACAGGGTTCTGTCTCAAGATCAATGTCAACCTGCCGAACAAAAATCATCTTCAGGATACAACGGCCAGTTAGCCACTGGATTATCAAGTGCGACAGACCATGTGCCGAAGTAAGAGGAATCGAACCAGCAAAATACATACAGTGCCGGCAAGAGCGTAGGCCACCACAAGGGCGGGAGAAGCTAGATAATTAGCCCGCGTAAGGGGATGCACGCGGCCCTCGAAATTCCTGTTCCCAGAGAGTACAGCCGCTGCTACAATATCTGGTCGTTGGAGACCAACAACTGGCTCTCTTCAGAAGGATTTTCCAGGACATACTTGGTGAAGAAATAGTATGAAACCAGGAGAAGGAATGAGCAGAGAGATCACCGTTATCAGTAACAGCAGATGCAACAGCCTCATGGAGATCTCCCGAGTTCCCAATGCATGTGGTGCATCTGTAGCCGACCGTGTAAAAGCCCAACTGATCCAAGTACTTCTGCAAGCCACTGCGGCAAGGAGCCTTAAGTTAAGTGTATAATTAACCGAGAAACTTGGGAGACGATTCGCAGATTGAAGTACATGCACCTCTTTTTCAGATATTTGGTTACTACTCCCGAACCAGGAGCAAGACTGGTCTTAATCCATGGTTTGACCTGCCAGAAGATTCTAGTTAGAAAACCAACTGATTTGTTTTAATACTCTGAGCAAATGGTTTATCATAGTAACCTTCTATATGTAAAATCACTCAAGGACCTCTAAATAAGAAAGGCAATTTCCTCTTCCGAAATTTTAAAGAAAAGAGGGAAAGCTAGATAAGAACAACATCTAACCTCTAATCCTAATTCACAGGCCTTTTTAGCAAGAAAAGCAGCCCCAAGCATTACTCTAGGATTCGAGGTATTAGTACAACTGGTAATGGCTGCTATGACAACATCACCATGCCTAAGCTTTTCTCGAGTTCCGTTGAACGTGAACTCTGCAACCTTGCTCTGGGATTCCACTGGTATAGCAAATCCCTGAAAGATATACTCTGAAGTTGGCCAACTTAGCTTGAGATGAAATGAAATATGAAAGACCAAAGCATATTTTCAACATTTGATATATCGATATTTGACATCACAGAATTCTTCCCAAAGAGGACTTTGCTGCTGCCCGATGGTGACGTTCTTGGAAAAACCCGAGAGGCCTTAGTACCACTGAACATGCTAACTATGTGGTATAGCGGTTGTAATAACCCAAAGATTGGTATAAGAGCATGAAAAAGAGCACCCTAAATCCTACTTTATTGTTCAAGCATGCACGCCAGTCCGCTTTCATTTCTTTCAAGAGAACTCGATCATGTTGCCTGAAACAAACCTAATTCTCACAAGAAGAAGACAGATACGAAATATGCACTTATTCATTTCATGAACATTCATCGGATTGTACCTCTTTGACCCTGATAAAGAGGGTTCGACATCTTTAAGATCGAGCTCTAGATAAGAGGAGAAAACTTTCTCTGCCGGAGGCTTTGTTTATACAGAACTCCAGTCAGAAGTAGCCAATACTGACTAGTGTGGCACAATGAAATTGGATAAAAAGCTTTCTCGTTACCTCACCATAGTCCACAGACATGTTATTAGCCCGCAGATAAGACTCTATCATGGAAACCTACACAGTAAGCTCAGATATCACGATAAGGAAATACGGCTAAGGCTTCTCACACGGTAGTTTGGAAAGAACATACAGTTTCATCGCTTCTTCCAATCAACTTGAGGTACTGTAGAGTGACATGATCCACTGGAAAGAATCCCATGGTCGCGCCGTACTCAGAAGACATGTAGCCTATTGTGGCACGATCTGCCAACGACAGTTTACTCATGCCTTCTCCTATACAGTGGAGTGGCACTAATATTATCATGAAGGAAGAAAGTAAACATACCCAAAAAGGAAAAATTACACATTATTGGACTAGATAGCTAAATTGTATACCATAGAACTCCACAAATTTGCCAACAACATCGTGTTTCCACGGCATTTGTGTAACTGTCAACACCAAGTCAGTGGCCGTCACACCTTCTCACAGCTCTCCCAATAATCTAAATCCAACCACCCCCGGAAGAAGCATACTCATTGGTTGCATATTCAGTAGGCAGAGGTGGTTCAAGCAAAAGTAGGTGTAGCAATTACTAGTTAACTACTACTGTGAGGGTAGACATTTCAGCAAAAATCATCAACTTAGTGAGACTAATTGCATCTATTAAGGACTTCAAAAACAATCCTAGGAGAGCGGTGCAGGACTCTTTACCTGTCCAAGCATAGCAGCTTTGGCTTCTATTCCACCAACTCCCCAGCCAGCAACTCCCAACCGGTCTATCATGGTTGTATGGGAATCGGTACCGGTGACACTATCTGGGTATAGAATGCCATTGGTGTTAAACACGACTCTGCCAAGGTGTTCCAAATTAACCTACACATCAGATTTAACAAAGTCAATTTTTGTCTAGACAAAGTACATGCTAGAAAAGGAGTAAGATTAAATTGAGTCTCTAAGGGCTAGTGAGCTGAACACAGTGCACGGTACTTGTTGGTATAGCACATGACGAACTCTTTTTAGCAAAAAAAAAGCACATGATAAACTCCTTCTTTCTGACTCCTAGAAAATGCATGCACTATATTGTAACATCTGGTGGACAATCCCGCCTCCAGGCTGAAGAATAAGCATGTTATGGAAAGCAATGGCTCCCCACTTGAGAAAACCGAATCTTTCTTTGTTACGTTCGAACTCAAGTTCCATATTCGCTTGCACTGCATTTTCAGACCTTACCACATCAGCTTGAACTGAGTGGTCAATTACAAGATCTACCGGAACCTGCATAACATAAACTGTGCATCAGCTGTCTAAGTATCTACACGAAGACTCGAAGAGCTTGTCCTCTACATGTCCGATCATTAAAATCAGCCCGATCCTTATCCCCTTTTGGCTTTTGGGTTTCAAGGTGAGAAAATACACTGGTCTAGTGCGTGTACATTGCTTACCATCGGATTGATTTTTTCTGGGTCTCCTCCGAGGTTCTTGACGGCATCACGTATGGAAGCCAGATCAACAAGAGCAGGCACTCCTGTAAAATCCTGAGGAAAAAGATAACGGCCATCATAAAATGCGGTAACTAAAAAGTCTTGGGTAAAAGGTGCCTCAATTAATTTGTGAACAATGTTCACCTGAAGCAATACTCTTGCTGGCATGAAGAGAATTTCAACCCGCTTCGAAGAAGTATTCTCCCAATCAATGACTTTCTCAACATCCTCACGTTTGACCTGAAACTCATCGCAGTTTCTGATTGCCGATTCAAGGAGGACCTTAATAGATATTGGGAGCCTATCTGCATCGTCAAAACTAACTCTCCGTCAGCACCTAACCTAGCATACATGGGTCTTTGTTCGCAAGGTTACTATTTCAAAATATCGAAACTGTACAAAGCCCAAAAAGGAGACGAATTCAAGAGTCAGAACTTCCCATGGTTCTGATCTATTTAAGTGTGCTAATCAACAGAGCTAAGCAGATAATTCTGTACTTGACACAATACAATATGCATTGACATTTACAAACACGATGAAGAGTTTTTACAATGAAAAGGCGAGTGAATAACCGAAATCTGCACCCAGTTGGCCCGCTTGTCCTACCTTTCACGTAGCACGATTCCTCATCATTTGTTCTAATAATTGAAATATTTACGTAAAGAATGAAAAGACAAGACTCGCGACGTGATGAATAATGACAATGCCCAACAAAAGTTACAGAAAATTGTTGCTCCTGCTTGTTTATGACAGGAAAGTTGAAAGACTGTCATTTTGATCTTCATACAAACATCGATACTATACAACTCAGCAGCAACTAAAACATGCATAAAATCAGAAGAAAAAGTGGGACTTGACCTATTCGAGGGTCGTCGAGAGCTGGCAAAGCATAGTACTTGCCAAACTCACCACCGTCAGGCTTCTCAAGCGTCCTCAATATGCTTTTCTTGAATGGATTCTCACTCCCTGCATCAAATAAAAGAAAGAACTCGTTAATCACACGACAGGACGTGCTCAATTCGTCTCAAGAACTCGACAGAAAACAGTTGAAACGCATGTTGGATCGCATTTCTAAAAGATTACCCATCATCGAATTCGATACACCAACTGGGTCTGCGAGAGAGAGGGAGAGAGAGGGAGGTTGAAGCTGGGTGTGTTCAACGTCGTGATTCAGATGAAGCAGTGAGCTCTTGTCGTAATGTCCATGGCAGGCGCAGTGAAAGCCGAGAGGGACTTGTTGAGAGCTCTTACGCGAGGATTTTCCTGAGCGAGACACGAAGCTGATCATGACGAAATCACAGTTAACAGAGAGTAGTCCGCTCTTTGGCATCTCCTCCGCAGTCACGTATTTCCAACATCTGTAGTTCAAACTGTTCCTGCATGCAAATCACATACAAGCACTACATGATAAGCATCTTTCGTTTTTTGTTTTCCTCTTTCTTTTTGGCTGTTTTGTGGAGCAAAAACACTACGTAAATGGCCACAAAACATGTTCGAGAATTATGATATTTAGAGCCCCGTTTACAGTTGTTTCATTTTATCTTTTGTTTGCTTTTAAGAAGTAAAAAGAATAACCTTTTTTTCTATTATTTTCTCCGCAAATTTTTAATTTCAAAATAAAAAAAAAATCACATAGATTTACGTGTCAACATTTATATAATAAAATTACGGGCTTTTCGGATAAATAAAAGTTAACAATACTGCGCAGCAAAATGTATAAAAAATAAAAAGTAAAAGTCGTTGCAAACACAGGTATGACTGATTAACTAGCAAACAGTGATTATAGAAAAAAAAAAACAGAAAAGCAAACATATACTAATTTAGTACAATGTTTAAGTTAGGGCGTTGAAGAAGTCCAAAAATCACTCGGCTATTATATCTGTGGACCTTATAGTTAGAGAAAAGTCCACACACATATACTAATTTCATATGGACCCATGACCAGCCCATTAAATGAAAGAAGTCAGACATACCTTCCGCTAATGGCTAAGGCCCAAACATTAAGGCCATCCTATTTTAAAAATATCATTATGCCCATTTGAGAATGGCTTCGAGAGAAATGTCGTGGAGAACACGAAATTTCTAGGAAAATAGGATGGATTGTAGTATTAGAGCGTCTCCTGTTAATTTTGTCTGTGTTGCAAGAAGTTTGAGAGGGTAAAACTTTATAAATGTAAATTTCATCACTCCGACAACTTTTTTGGTCAATGTTTCTTTTGATTCCGCATAATTTTTTCGAGTGGATCGTGGCCGAGGAGTGATCATGGATCGAGGCTGAGGATCATGGATCATCATGGTCATGGAATGATCAGGGCTCACATGGATGGCAAAATCTGACCTGCGTCCGAAAATCGCCGCTAGTTTCTTTAAAATTATCAGTATCAGGAGGCTGCTGTAATTCCATACGAAAGCAAGAGCGCGTGGGTCAAGTCCCATTTTCTAATAATGAACCTCAACTGGCCCTAATGTAGATAATTTCAAAGAACTTAGTGGAGATTTCGAGATACGGGAGCAGAGTTGGGACCATAATGAAAGTTTGTAATTTTTTTTAAGCAAAATAAGTTCGGAACAAAATTGAATCTGGACCTGAAGTTAGGGACTTTTCGGAGAATTTAAGCCATTCGAGAATTCTTAAACCTTTCCTTCAATCTCTTTCTGTTTCTTTTCCGTGAAGATAAGCAACGCCAAAAGTCACAAAAAAAAAAACAAATCAATTGTATAAATGAAGAGAAACCTATTTCCTGCGAGGATTTGCTCAGTGGTCGTACTTTCTCATCGTACAAGACACCCTCATGTCCTATATTCTCATCCTAAAATGCCTCCGATTTTTACTGCTCATAAATAACATTAATTAAAATGAGTGAGCTTCGCCCCCCATGCCGGGCTCCACAATCTTTCTATTTATTTGTTTGTTTATTTATTGCATTGTACCAAACTACTCGTGCCGCTATGCAATCTTTTAAATCGATGGTCATGACTGTCACGGCTCTCACGACAAAAAAAAAAAACAAATAGATCTTAAGATGCGTTCGTCTCGCAAAAAATGAGTAATTTAATGATTGCTTATATTGTTTAGAAAAATAGCTGACGGAAATTATTTTCATCATCGATAACAATACATGCGTACATATTTTTGCGGGCGATGAAAAAAATTTCCATTCATTTATTTTTCTACACGATGTAAGCGATCATTTTTTTAAAAATATTTTCCAAATCACTCATTTTCCTCGAAACGAACGCACCCTTAGATGACGTCCGAGTTCCGTGGCCTATGTGCTCCACTCTCGGTGTTCGTTCAGCAAATTCGACACGAACATCGCGGGACTACATCGGGGTCGTTTTCTTGCCTTATTACAACCCGTACTAGAGAATTTACAACCCGGGTATCAAATAATACACGCCCTCTAATGGATGGATGGGGTCGATGCATTGCTGTGTCGTCGTGATCCATATATGCAGGGTGGTGGGCGATGTGTCCCCACGCAAACGACGTGTTCTTTAAGCCATTCGCGATATTCTATTGTTCGATGGTGACGATTCAAAGGGATGGTTATGTCCGACATCGTGTTCAATCAATGTGAACACTTCACCAAATCTCTTTCTTTAATCAGTAGCCTTCGAGAAGAATGATCAAGAGGATAAGGTCGAAAACGCAAAGATCGGTGCATGCGCATGCTCACCAGGTTCTATGTATAGATATGCTCACGTGGCAAACATTCAATCAAAGTAAAGTTATTTTTAGAGATTCGATACTTTTATGGGTTAATACTACGAAAAATCTCAGATTGATATATTCGTGATAAATTTACCTCAAATTAATTTTTTGACCACAAAAATAACCCCAAACTAGCATATATGCGACAAATTTACCTCGAATTATTTTTTTTATCACAAAAAACCCTAAATTGGCACATTTATGATAAATTTACCCTCCGTTAAATTGAATTAATATCATGAAAAATCATAAACTGGTACACATGTGACAAACGAAGGGTAAAATCTCAAATTAGTACACCCATCAACTGCCATGTGTCATCCAATTCAGAAATTTGACGGTAAAATTTAACAGAAATCAACGGACGGTAAAATTGTGATAGGTGTACCAGTTTAAAGTTTTTGATAGTCAAAGAATTAATTTTGGGTAAATTTGTCACATATATGCTAGTTTGGGATTTTTCGTGGTATTAACCCTACTTTTGATTATAAAAATTTGGCACATCGTCGTGCCAAATTAGCATTTGATACTCGTATTATGTTTCTATTAAAGCGGCGTCGGCGAGTTAACTCGTTAATTTTATTGTACTAATAAACATATTGTACCGATTGTAATATGTCTTGTAAAGTTGGGATCTTTCTTCGCATTTCTTAATTTTGGCTTTATGTCTCACCCTATATCGCAAGCCCTAGAGGTCATTTTTTTGAAACCGATACGCAAATTTTGGTTGACCACATTATAGCTCCGACGGTTTGGATGAAAGTTTGGTTATATTGATTGATTACTGTTGAAATTATGGGCAAGGTTTGAAAGATTTTCAAATATGCAGTAGGCCTTTTAGGAAAGTTGGCCCAAGTCGAATTCTAGAAGGGACCCCGCAACCAAATTTCAAAAGGGTGCTAATCAGTGACGGATTTGCGAAAACTCAGGAGGCAGAATGCAATTCAATCCTATCGTGGGACGGATTTGCTCTCTGTAAAGGGTGCTAATCAGTGACGCGACAAGCACGTGTCGGGAGCTCCGGTCGAAAAGAAAAGACGGCCGGAGTCAATGCCAGGGGCCAATTGCACCCGACATTAAGACAGTCGGGGAAGCGATTCGTAACAAGTACCGAAAATTCGGGGAGCAAAATGGAATTCACGAGGCCGAAGGCAAGGGAAGATACTTTCCAACGGGGGTTGAAGAACCCAAAATCAAAACTTTGTGTGGACCGCATGAAATTGGATACAAGAAGATATGGATTGGCCGTAGGCGGACGTCAAAAAGCAGGTACAACCAGCATCGCTTTGCTTGGTCCAAACCGAGAAGAGAACAGGAAGAAGGGGGGGGGCCAAACGAAACGAAACGAAAACACGTCGACAAAAGCTTTCGTTTTTCCCTTTGTCCCATCTGGGAGACGACAACGAGTGACACCGACGTAGTCAAGATCCATCGGCTGTTTCGCTCCGTTCGTGCCCAATTCGTGCTCCAATCAGCGTGCGCGTCGGATCTTTCCTAGGAAGTTTCTTCTTCTTCTTCTTCTTCTTCTTCTTCCCCTTCTTTCTCCCTCGTGTTTCTTGGATTCATCACGAGGGGAGAGGGAGAGAGAGAGAGAGAGAGAGAGAGGTGGGAGTTGTTTGAAAAACAGTTCTTGGAAGAAAACGGGTGGAGAGGGAGAGAGGGAGAGAGGGTCCACAAAGGAACCAAAACCAGAAAAGAAGAAAGAGAGACATGTCTTGTTAATGCGGGTAGGTGGATGCGGTCTCTTTTCGTTGTCTCTCTTGAGGGGCTTTAAGCGTGCCCATCTCGTCTTAACCCCCTGTGTCTATAAAGACGCTTTCATGTGAAGGCTCCGACCCCTCTGATAGATCACGAGCGCACCCATTAGTGTTTGGCGAGGAAAGATGGAGTTTTACGAGCACCCATCGCCTCGGTTCGGTCTGCCATCGGGTTTCGTAGCCGCGGGTCTCGTCGAGAGGGTCTGGGAGATGTGCAGCGTGGCGGTTTCTGCGATTCTGGGCAACGTCGTCTCCGCGATCTTCACGTTTTTCTTCGCGGTTGGTGAGTTCGTTTCTCTTGAATTTGTTGTTCTGTGTCGTCTTCTTTTATGGTCCCCTTGTTTCCATCGAAGCATTCTTGATTTTTGCTATTTGTTCATGTATTGGCGGGCCAATGGCTGTATCTTCCCCCACCCCTTACAGTGAGCTTATCTGACTATTTCGTCTGTTCTCTGTAATTTTGGGATGAGGTGTTTCTTGTGCAAGTTCTTTTTGTGTGTATTTCTGATGTAAATCAACGACGGCTGGATTGATAAGGGACATTTGTGATCTTAATACATGATAGTTTGGCTGAGTCTGGTTCATGTTGTAAGGGGAATAGAAAAGAGTTTGTCACAAATGAGAAGTGCTTGGAGGGTTTGAACGAAGCTTGATGCATTTGAGTACGAGTGGCTTCGATGAATTCGAAACATGACGCGATGACGATTCTGTTTTTTTTTTTTTTACCATTTTTTACACTAAAAAGGATGGAAAACCCTGTTGCTGCAGTGGGTACCTTACTTGGAGCTATGACCGGAGCTTTGATCGGCCAAGAGACGGAGAGCGGATTCATTCGAGGTGCCGCAGTTGGAGCCATTTCCGGGGCTGTCTTCTCTATTGAAGTCTTTGAGTATTCCCTTCTTCTCTGGCAATCAGATGAATCTGGTGTGAGGTGTCTTCTCTATTTGGTGCGTCACTTAGCTTCATACTCGGATTAAAGATACGATCGGGCTATACCATTTAGTTTCGTCCTCAAACAGATTTCACTGACCATCATTTATCCTTGCCTCCTCCCAATCGCAGATCGACGTCATTGCAAGCCTTTTAAGTGGCAGACTTGTTCGCGAGCGCATTGGCCCTGCCATGCTGAGTGCCGTACAAAGTCAGGTACCTCGGATGAGATTTACAATTAGCGGTAACTAATTAAATTGCTAGCCCGAGGATAATGAAACCTGTACTCATTATGTCAACGAATTTGATTCAGATGAGTGCTGTGGAACCAAGATTTGAGGAGTTTCAGAATATTTTTGACACCGGCAGCAACGGGGCAAGAGGTTTGCCTGGAGATTCGGTCGAAAAGATACCCAAAATTACGATTACTAATGATAATAATGTCGATTCTTCTGGGGAGAAAGTCTCTTGTTCAGTGTGCCTTCAGGTATATCTCATTAGTCTTATAAGTAGGGGCTTTTGCTTTTGGCCGTGAAATAGATAGAATTAGAAGGGCCATAAATCACAAGGAACTCATCAAACTTGACTCTGCTTGTGATATGCAATTCCAGGACTTTCAGCTTGGAGAGACGGTTCGGTGCTTGCCTCAATGTCGTCACATGTTTCACCTACCTTGCATCGATAAATGGCTCATCAGACATGGCTCTTGCCCATTGTGCCGAAGGGATCTCTAATTTTGTAAATTCTATAACAAGAAAAGAGTTGCTAATCTACATCTTCCATGCTGCTTGTTTTCAGTGCTTGTTTTTATTTGACCCTTTTTTAAGCGGGGCAGTGCATAGGTCCGAGTTTTGTAGAGTTGCTCTGGTAATGTCAGCATACTATATACCCTGACCAGTAGATGGTTTTGTATGACTCTTATGTACAGAATTTTTGATCTCCTACTTTGATTCTCTTGGTATGCGAAGATCTCCCTATCCTCATAACTGAGAAAATCTTGAACTGAAATATGAACCTCCAAGGGGTGGATAGTGAGCCGGCGGTGCATGAAATTTTAGGTATCTGCTTTATGATGTAGCTTTGCGTGTTGAGATTCATTACCCGTGCACTTTGAAATGTTCAATCTAGAGGCTCGTTGGAATTACTCCGTGTAACAAGAGTTATGGTGCATAAGCTTTTGTTCATTTATTTCTGGAACATCGGTATTGAACAAACCAGCTTTTCGGCTCTCTGCAACAGAGGCGCTGCTTCTGAGATGGTTTTGGTTGGCTTTTCCAAGAAGCAACGAATCAAGTATGTATGCAACATTGTGCAAGGCTTAAACGGCGTGAAATGAAAATTAGAAGGCGGGAGCAAAAGATCATTTGGCCGTCAAAGAACCCCGTGGTGTCGTGTTAATTTGACCACCAGAGTTACCTCGGAGCACATTTTGCCACCATCAAAGTATAGCATGTGAATATGAACTGAAGAAAACTTGCCCATTTTCTTCCTCTTGGAAGGTGCTCCCAATTTGCTAAAAAAATCGTTGAGACCTGATCGAAGCAATGAAACCAAACCCTCAGCCATATTATGTCGACGGAATAGAGAGGCCTTGGATCGCTGGATCTCCGTCCGCGACACCCCTGAGTCGTCAAGCAGATTACTGGAGCTGGCAAACGCAAGAGATGCTGGATCTCCGTCCGCGACACCCCTGAGTCGTCAAGCAGATTACTGGAGCTGGCAAACGCAAGAGATACAGGCGGAGAGGGTGAGGCGGAGGCGTGGTGCCCCAGTTTGCTTGGGCATTTTTCCTTTCCATTCAAACCAGTGCTGTGTAATTTTTGGGTCCGGATTAGGGGTGAGCGTTCTTGAGTGCTGTTGGTCCCTGTATTTGGACAAATTGATACGATGTATAAAGTCGAATTTCGACTCCTTTAAACGAATGTGTGCTGTTTTTCTTTCTTGCTTCCCTAAGCAAGCAATCCCAATCGCATGTAAATAGCCATTTCTAGTGAAGCGATATTGGATGTTCGGTGACATTTAGGAGTTCCCTCTGCCTGGGGACATTGTTTATTTGTCTTCTTCTTCGTAGTTGTTTTGTCCGGTCAAATCATCGGTAGGTGCAATGCGGTGAATGTGAATGTTCTGGGGGTTTGGTTCGTTAAAAGTCCGACTGGGTTATGTTTTACTACTTGTTTGTCTTTTTACAAAAAGAGTGTTGCTTGCATCCATCCACGTACGCATGGACCGTCCTTTGTGATGCTGTGCCTGTTGTTTGTCTGGGAAATTAAATATTTGTTTCTTTTGTCTGCTTAGAACAGCCACTTGGGTAGGGTACGATATATATATATATATATGTATATATATATATATATATATATATATATATATATATGTATATATATATATATATGTATATATTCCGATTGATTTTGAAGTTGGACATGAACATTCGCAACTGTTCTGTTATCGCTACCGTTGAACGTGCCATTGGTCTTTTGAAACTCCATATTTTTGAAGTTTTTCCTTTGGTTAGCCTTGCTTTCAATCGATGCAGAGTTTTGATTGAGTTTCTGGTCTGAGGTTCGCTATAATTCCCTCTATGAAATACGAGGTGTGATTTCCTATTGGCCACTTAAATCTTTTGGCAGGGATAATCTTTTCATTTTCCAGCTGATGCTCCAGTCCCACGTGAACCGAAAAAAGAAACACCGGTTGTTTAAGAAGAAGCAGGTCGCTCTTGATGTTGCAACCTGCAGGAAAATTGAACCAAATTTGTACAGCATGTTCTTCTTGTTTTATATTTTTTACCATTTTGGCTTGTATAATATTGATCATTTTTGTTCCTCACACGGATACCGGGTTTAGTACAGATGAGGTGTGACGATCCACGGTATAAATCTGCGATTTATTTTAGAATTTTTTTTTATGAGGTCGATGTCCCGTTGCACCCTTCATGGGACCTTTTAGTGTTTATGTACAGTATATCATCGGATTTTCAAATTAATGTTCCGGGAAGATCTGAATTTCATGGAGGGGCCACAATCCTAGAAGTGTTTGCTGTACTGAACACTGAACACCAGTGCAGCAGAGACTAGTCCTCGTCATGGCCATGCCCATGACCGTTGAGCCACCCCGCTCAGGCAGTTCTTTAATCAGCCCTATCCACCACCACCATTAATATCCAGCTTTTGCACACACTTTCCTCTCATGAAAGAACGACGAAGGAAGAAACTGGTAACACTTTAACCCAGAGAATCAAAACCCCCGACTGATCTTGCTCAACTCTTGCCGCGCAATAACGTGACTAACAATCTGCCGTCAAAAGTCGGTCATATCTTCACATGAGCTTGTACACGTTCAACAGAGGGGCGTGTATACAACTGTGGACGCTGATCCAGCACCTTTAATCAAATTCAGTCTCCACCGCGACGGAATTTGGAGGCCTCCAAGTAGGTGTTGCTAGCAGATTCACTGAAGCAGACACATCACTACTCGATACATAGTATCATTCCACTTATAGAATAGAAAAAGGTAGCACCGAGACAAGGCGTTGGTCAAACAAAATTCGATCTTTGGTTGTCCTTGATAGGACCTCGACCCGCCTACTCGTGTCTTGTATGGATATGCTGGGAGAGGTGCTCCTAAGTGTGTATACAAGTAAATCGACACAATAGGTCCTAAGAGTGCATTGGCGCTGCCACATTGATGCAAGGAGTAATGTTCATTCACGAATGAACATTACCATAATGCCAAAGGAATGTTGTTTCTAAGAGATCCTAAGAACATGCCGCAAATCAAGTCAATTGATATTGGAAGGTGCAATCACGATGATTGTTTTGTCGACGGCATTTCATCATAAACTCCAGAAAACTTTTGCTTCAAATATTGATCTAGCGTGGACAAGGATCGCTAAACAGATTCAGAAAAACGGGGGAAAATCACCTTTTACAACTGGTGGTTTGAGTGGAATTAAACCTCTGTATCTTGTGTTTGTTAAATCACGCTTCAAGTCTAGCAGTTTTTAATGCTTTAGCCAATTGCACTACTCCATCGGCAAGAATCATATAAAGAGGGAAAGAGAAAAAACCCCGCCTTTTTCCAACTTCCCCAACTGTCAACTCGAAAATAGGAAGTTCCTCACTCTCCCTCTCTCTCTCTCTCTCTATTGCCACTTCTTTCTCTCTTCTATTATACTACAGAAACTCAAGCTTGGGTTCAACTTCTCTCAAGAACTGAGTACTTTCTTTTTACCCACCTTAATTTACTCAGGTTCTCCTAACAATGACACCTTCGTCATTTACATGTATGATCATCATCATCATCATCCTTCTGTTCTCCTCTGGGAGTTCCGGGGCTGCAATGGCCGCATCTTCAGCTTCAAGATGCATCACCAATTCTCTGAGCCGGTCAAGCAATGGTCCCAGTCAACCGGAAAGCTTTATCCGGCAGGTGGTTGGCCTAGGAAAGGGAGTCATGAGTACTATGCCGAACTAGCGCACCATGATCGGGCACTTCACAGGCGCAGTTCATCGGGTGCCGATTCGGTGCTGGCATTTTCCACTGGCAACTCAACTTTGAAGATCAGCTCCTTGGGATTGTATGTTATCCTCAAAGATGGTTATTTGTTCCAACATTAAATAAGACAATTTGTTCAGTCATATTTGAGTCCTCAGTTGGATTCTTGGAGAGAACTCATCTTTAGCATATTAAATTAATACTTTCATTGAATTTGTTTGCTCGCGTGTTTTTGGCCCATCAACTTGTTCAACTTTTTCAAAAGGTAATATTATCTGCATCGAATTTCTTTCTTTGATTTAATCAGCAAAATTGTTGGAACATTCGACTTCTCATACGAAGGACTTCTATCATAATTCATAATAGGCATGCTCTCTTGGGCTTCTGGAAAGAATTGGTTTAGAGTATTAGCTGGTGCAAGAGGATTTTGTTTTCTGGCACTTGAATTGAACTGTTTCTTGAAAGAGGATAGAGATCATTTCCCCGTACATACTTGCTAAGTATGTTGTTTTCTGGGTATCTTTGGCGGCTACCTGCAGTCTGCATTACACGACAGTGCAACTTGGTTCTCCGGGAGTGAAATTCCTGGTGGCGCTTGACATTGGCAGCGACCTTTTCTGGGTTCCATGTGATTGCTATAGATGTGCGTCTATTGAAGGCACAGCTTATGCATCCGTATGCCGGTCTCATTCTTGTGTCCTCTTAATCTTTGGATCATCTGATCTTTTCCCTGAGCGTGGGGTCCATCTAACAGAAAACAGAAAGACGTTTCTTTCAACAGCAAATTTGATTGGATTCGGAAGTCAGCAAATGACTGAATGTACTTCTTTTCTCTTAATCAAGGAAATCTAGGAACATTATGGCACTAATGTCCCCGTGGTTATAAGAACAACTATGTTCAAAGCTCCAAGTGCATGAGTGTGGGGGATACAATTCTTTAGTTAACTGGTGTAGCTATCAGTCCCTTGTATCATTATAACCTCAACATGAATTACAATTTTTTGATCCAGGCTATAATCTCAGCACTTACAACCCTTCGGTATCATCGACAAGCAAAATGGTGACTTGCAACAACAGTCTTTGCACATGGCGTGGCGATTGTGTCAGAGCATTCAGCAGTTGCCCATATTCCGTGTCCTATATATCGGCTGAAACTTCGAGTTCTGGAGTTTTGGTAGAGGATGTCCTACATTTAATCGCAGGAGACGAAAGCCATGAACACGTTGAGCCTGAGGCATACATAACATTCGGGTAAGTTCTTGAACATCACATCTTTGATCTTCACAGCCTCTGAATTCATTCAATCAACATCACTATAACAGATTATGCTATTGGGAGTTCGCAATCATATTTGCCTTCCTTATTTGCATAAGGTATATCTCGATATCAGTTTCAATTAGCAATGTATATGCAGTTGTGGACAGGTGCAGAGTGGTTCTTTCCCGGATATTGCAGCTCCCAATGGATTACTCGGCCTCGGTATGGGGAAGATATCGGTTCCTGGCATTTGTCGAGGGAGGGCTATATAGCAGACTCGTTCTCGATGTGTTTCGGGCACGATGGGGTTGGAAGGATCAATTTTGGGGATAAAGGTAGTCCTGACCAGGATGAGACCTCGTTTAATCCTAACCTGTCAAAGTAAGTGGTAACTTCTCAGCATGATAAGAGTTCTTTTTCCATAAGAAGAAACTTATCCTGCAACTCATGTCCATAAACTACTTTGCAGACCGAGCTATAATGTCATGGTGGCTCAAATTTAGATAGCAGAGACGCGACTCGGTGTGAACATCACCGCTCTGTTCAATTCCAGAACCTCCTTCACGTGCTTGACCGATCAGACTTATACCAGGCTGTGTAAGCTACATTATTTGATGCAGAACTGCATCGCTTCCTAAATGACTAGGTCGTGTCTCTGTTTGGTTGATGTTGTCGTTTCTGTTGCAGTTTCACTCACAAGTACAAGATAAGTGGCACCTTCATGAATCGAGAATCCCTTACTAGCGTTGTTATCATTTGAGCTGATGTTTTTCGGATTCCTGGAGACAATGTCAGTTTAATATCATTACAGTTATGTACTGAAAGCTAGTTAATTTGTGGTGATGGACAGTCCCAGTGGCAACGCCAACTTCGTACCAAGCATGAGTTTAACTATGAAAGGAAGCGACCAATTTGCTGTCCATGATCCTACAATTGTCATCTCTACTCGGTTAGCGAGCTTGATTATGCAAATGATTTCACAGATGTCTTACGTTCTATGAAGCGTAACTAACTCACATGACAGTTCAATTCTTTCCCGCTGTTTCGCAGGAGAAACTCTTTGTACTGCCTCGCCATTGTCAAGGATGAAGAAGTGAACATAATCGGCCGTAAGACTCGCGATCTCCATCCAATCTTACACTATCGTTTGGCAGGTCTAATGAATACTCATGAACAACTGAATTGTTTGTGCGGGACTCGGGAGTATCTAAATCCCAGATTCATGCTTATACAATCTACACACTTCATTCGATTTTTATAGGAATGAACCCGTTTTTCTACCGCAACTCCTTTCTTTTTCCAGAGAATTTCATGACGGGCAACCGAGTCGTGTTCGACCGCGAAAGGCTCGTTCCGGGGCGGAAGATATGCAACTGTCCGTGCTCTTCGATCCCCCGACCCACTTAACATTCCAGTCCTCTCTGATCTAGAGAGCCAAACTAATCACAACCGCATCATTGATTTCCAAACTCTAATGCAGGCTCCGACACGGAGGATCCTAGCGAACTCATCGGGAAGTAAGACACGGGAGGAGACGACGCCTCCCGAACGACCCCGGACGTGACGGGAGCGACAAAGACGGACCATCAGCATCCACACGCGTCATTAGGCTACCTCCTCACGTTGCTCGTGCTCCGTGCCTTGGCCGTTCTTGGGTCCACTCATTCGCAGAACAATCAGCCCACGCTCAAACAGAGCCTCGTGCCACATTCCTATTCCGCGATCATGCGACATCGAAGATTTGATCAAATTACTTACAGCCCCTGTCCATACGTAACTTCATCTCAGTTTCGTCCTCGCCGAGGTCAGAACTAGCCAGCGCAAACCTTGGACTTCGCACGCTGCGGTCGCCCGTCATCAACGGGAGACTTTTCGTATCAGGCGCGTAATCTGACGAAGCTTCCCCTCGCCGGCCAATATCGCTAGAGACGATGATGCCACCCTTTCACATTGGTCAACTAATCACGGCGGGCGAAGAAAGAAGGCCCCCTACATCTTCGGTCAAACGCCTCCATCTCCGCCAAGAGATTAGGCAACGAAACATGGTGATCCTTGATTCATGAATTCGGCAATTCTCTGAAATTGCAATGGCAAGAAATGTAATTAAATATCAAAAGATTCGTGGTCCTTTTTGTAAAAACGGGATTTTCTGAGCACCAGAAGTGCGGGAAAAAAAAAATGGCCTCATTCCCTTGGACAAAAAAAATCCCGATCTTGAACACACTTTACTTGCAAATCTGTCCCTTGTTAACGCTCCATCCAGAAAATCGTCACCAGATTTTTCGAAATTATCGATACCGGGAGGAGGCTGCTGCTGTCCGATACGAAAGTGCGGGGCCCTTTTTCCGTTGCTAATTGATTTTTTCGGCCCGAAATGGGCTAATTTGTCAGCCCCCTTTCATTATCTCCGTTTGACTTGGACGAATTGAAATCATCAAAGAAAAAAGGAGCCAAAAGTTCTTTCAATTTGGTCTCCGCCAAATTGATGGGGGGGCTGATTAGCACCTCCAAAGAAGAAGCAGCAAAGTCGTCCACGATTCACGCACCGTGGACCGGCTTCGGATTCCGCGTGTTCGGACTTTCTTTTTCTCATTTTCAACTCAATAAATTCATAGGGTATTCCTCTTTTTCAAACTTGTTACCAACTACTTATATTTAATCGCATATCGATTTAATAACGCGTTCCCGACGGCCAGAGCTCTAAACAACGAGACGATGATCCGCGTCGTGCCTAGGTACATGATGGAGGCGTATGTGCAATATTAGTTGAACTAGTTGCTACACTTCCCCACACAATATACTAAGGTTTCTTCTTCTGTTTTGTATGCGACGATCGTATGAAACATGGGTCGGAAAATTTGAGAAAGTAACTTAGGGAGGTCAGGACCTTATGGTACAAATCGAACGGCTAGGATCTTGCCACTTGTCCGCGCCTCGTTTTCTTTTCTTGTGGGTAACGCTAATGTTCTAGAACGTCAACGGCCGCCCGACAGCAACTTCCCAACGCCCTCCTCCTCCTCCTCCCTAGTCCGCCGTTGACGATGATGTCCCATTTGCATTTCCAATCCTTACTTTTTCTAATTTTTGCACTTTTGGTCACCATTCTTAAGTTTCAACTTTTCAAATTAAGCCCGAAAAATGGACCATCGGACTCCTTTCAAGTTATCGCCATCATATTACACTCTTCATTTTAATGAGCTTGCATGATCAAAGTTCGAATCAAGCTCGAGTCTTGAAAAATGGAGCTTCGCCTGGGCTCGACGAGAGATTCGAGCGAGAGCTCGAACGATGCGTCCGGCTCGGCTCGGCTCGGCTCGGCTCGATCCGGTTCGATTCGCTACGACACATCCGTTGCCATTCCAGATTATACTTATATTTAAATACGTGAAAAATATGAAACATTAATAAGTCATAAAATGAAAACTTATATTAGTGATTCCAAATTATACACTCATCATCTAGAGCCATGGAATATCGCAAGATCACGCGAAGACATAGACAAAGAAAAAACACAAAAAACTTATTCAAGGTTTCAGGTTCGAGGTTCTACCTATATTAAAACCTGGAACGTACCCGTCGAAACAGGTTCCTCAATTTTTAAAACTTAGAACTTACCTTGCATATCTTGAAATCTGGAACCTAGCAAGTTCTATCCTGGAATCATGCTCACTTCTACCTCTCGCGGTGCCGGTGCAGGAAAATTGGGAAGCAATCTTTTTTGGGGGTGGGAAATGGGAAGACCGGTGAAGATGGAGGGCCAAAGTGCAAAAAAACACGCAATTTTCAAATTCGAGTCGTGCATTCGTATGGAATTGCGCGACCGTGGGTCCTTCACCTTCAACCTTCCCCCGCCACCAAACAATCGCGTTCCCATCTCTCTCCATCTCTTCCTGAGATGGACTTTTGCGTAGAAGTGTGTCTTTGACTAACATGGCAAGGTCATGTAGCTCAGCTCCCCCTCTCTCCTTCCCCCATTCAGTTCGCCTGGCCATTTCCCCACCATTTCCGGGACCTCCCCAACCATCGCCCTCCTCTCCCCTCCCCTTCCCCTCCTGATCCATGGCGATGCCGCCGCCGCCCCCCGCCGCCGCCGCCCGCCCCGCCTTCCTGGCCGCGGCGCTCGTCACGCTGGCGGTGGCCCTGGCATCGATGCCGCGGGGCTGCCGCGGGTTCGCGACGTTCGGGTTCGACGTGCACCACCGGTTCTCGGACCCCGTGAAGGGAGTGCTGGAGGTGGACCGGCTGCCCGAGAAGGGGAGCGTGGAGTACTACAGGGTCATGGCGATGCGGGACCGTGCCGTCCACGGCCGTCGGCTCGCGTCGTCGTCGTCGTCCGGTAATCAGACGGTTCTGACTTTCTCCGGCGGCAACGAGACGTTTCTGTCACCTACTCTTGGATAGTACGTATTGTGTTCTCTCCCCACTCGTCCTGTTTTTGGTTCGATCTCCAGTTCTCCATTTTTTTTTGTTAAGTGCGATTGCTTCTGGAGATATTGTGGTTGGATTACTTGGAATTTGCTAGTGAAATGATGAAACATGACAGAAGCACGGATTTTGCTTGTTCCACTTTAACAGTTTCAACTTGTACGATTCAAGAAAGCTGTGACAGCTCGATCATCGAATCCCTACGTATAAGGCTGACCATCTCAATTAGTTACTTTGTATGCATGATCTGTGATTGCTTTCCTCTTCCAGCTGTGGCTCGTCTTTTGTTTCATTTACTTTTCTGCCATACCCTGTGCCAGCTGAATTTCTCCTCCTTTCTTTTTTTCAATTATTTTCGGCTTCGAAACGGAATTTCCCCCGAATTATTATTCTTGTTTTGATATTGCACGATGTCTTCTGGTTATTGACAACCGAAGAAGGCAGAACTCTTCGAAATTTTGCTCGAGTGGATCCGCATAATTTGATAAGTGCTACTTTGTTTCTGGGCCTTTCAGTTTGCACTACGCCAATGTTTCTGTCGGGACCCCGAGTTTATCCTATTTGGTGGCTCTAGACACCGGCAGCGATCTGTTCTGGTTACCTTGTGACTGCAAAAGTTGCATACGGAGCCTAAAGACATCATCTGGACAGGTATCCTTCTGGATAGGAATGCTCCGTTTTTTCTGTCGCTCATTACAAAAGTCCAAGCTTCAATTGCTATCTCGGGTGCGTGCATTAGGGTAGTTCTAGTAACTCCAGATGCAATGCATAGACTAGTGTCATGGAGAAGTTAATATGGTGAATAATTGTTGACATCTCGGGCTGTTGATTGACAAGTTTGAATGAGAGAGAGAGAGAGAGAGAATAATACGGATAGAAGTATTATATACAACTTACCATGACTACCATGGCGATAGAGTTTGAGGTGGGTTTTTGCATAAAGAATTTAGGCATGGTTCCGTGAAGCCATTTAATCATGTGATATCCAGTTCCAGAATTAAGACAGGGACTTGGGAGTTGAAAAACCACATTGTCGATGGTGCCCTTACGTGTGTGATTATAAAAAAAATGGGCAAGATAACAAACTAAAATCCTTTTGACAGAGGTAAAATCTGAAAATTGTACAATATTTCAACATTTATATCTGCATCCATTATGTTCAGGTGTATCCATGAGAGCTTATTATTTTCCCTCTATTATGGCATGAAAACTTTAGCTACTTAAGGAAAGACTTTCTCACAAATGGAAGGAAGAGACAAGAAAAATAATTAAAGTTGGCCTCTCTATGTTGTGTCCTTCGTCTAAGAGAGATCACTAGAATTAACAGGTTGCTCTCGTTAATCTTCTTGTCAACCAGACAATACAATTCAACATTTACAGCCCTAATGCATCATCAACAAGTACAGAAGTACCCTGCAACAGTACAATATGCGGACAACAGTCGCAATGCTCTTCGGCACTTAGCAGTTGTGACTATCAGGTTAATTATCTTTCTAATGGTACCTCGACTACTGGGATTTTGGTGGAAGATGTGTTGCATTTGACGACAGACGAGGATCATTCAAAGGCTGTCGATGCTAAAATCACATTTGGGTAAGTATACTGTCTTCCAGCACCATTTGAGCGAATTAGGGGAACCAACTCAAGAAATTTTTGTTGCAGTATGATTACAGAAGAAATACTAGTGACCAACTTGCCCTTGCTGGTGCTTGTTGCAAGGTTTCATAGGACAGGCTGTGAACATTGACATTTTCTATCTGTCTGGAAGAGTGTAGTTGTTGCTTTTGCTTTGGATCTATTTAAGCCAAAAATTGAGGAGAAGAAGTTTAAAAATATATTACTGTTGGTTTAGCATTACTTTTTTAATGCTTTTACTAGGTTCCCAGTAGTCAGAAGTTCAGTAGCTGAGCTAGATATGCTTGATTTTGCAGTTGTGGTCAGATTCAAACTGGTTCTTTCTTAAATGGTGCTGCGCCAAATGGTCTCTTTGGGCTGGGCATGAGTAACATATCTGTTCCTAGCATCTTGGCTGAAGAAGGGCTCACTTCAAATTCATTTTCAATGTGCTTTGGACCTGATGGAATTGGAAGAATTAGTTTTGGAGACAAAGGCAGCTCAGACCAAGGAGAGACACCATTCAACCTTAGGCAATCACAGTAAGCTTCTTTGTGGGAAGAAAAGTAATCTTGTTGGATTGCCTAGATTAATGTTGCCAACTCATGGCATGGGGTTGCAGCATTTCTCTTCTATCCTTTCTTGGCCAATTCTAATGATTCTTCTCCCTGTAACTTTTACCAGTCCAACTTACAACATTACCCTTACTCAAATAAATGTGGGAGGAACTGCTCAAGATGCCGAATTTAGTGCAATTTTTGACTCTGGTACCTCATTCACATATTTGAACGACCCAGCTTACTCGTTCATTGGGGAGACTGTAAGTTCTTTACTTCTCTATTTCAGACTACCACATGGACATACCTACCTCTCTATAGCATGTTTACAGAGTACATGTTTTGCGCAGTTCAATTCCTTGGCCAAAGAAAAGCGACATTCTTCAGACTCCAGTATTCCATTTGAATACTGTTATGATTTGAGGTTAGCGCGTCTATGGACAGACTTGTATACAATGAATTTCTTTCCTTGTGATGCTGAACTCAAATCTATGTGCAGCCCAAACCAGAGTAGCTTTGAAACTGCAACATTGAATATGACCATGAAAGGTGGAGATCAGTTTTATGTCACCAATCCCATAGAAATAGTATCTGTTGAGGTACTTTCAAAAGTTAGACCGTCAAGTTTCCTCTCGATCTCTGTATGTTTTTTCCTGTAAAATACATGCTAACTGGTTTTTTTTTTTTTTTTTTTTTATCTTCAGGACTCCTACGTATATTGTCTTGCTCTAGTCAAAAGTGGAGATGTAAATATAATCGGACGTGAGTATCTGGTCATCAGAAATATTTGTATTGCTTATTTCCATGAAAAGTTGTCCCCCTCTTCTAGTTCTCTATGTTACTCAGAGTGCATCGTTGTGCTTCTTCTGCTATTTCGCAGTCAGTTTTCACCCTTCACCCTCCCGCAGATTTGCCCTCTCTTATGCTAACAGATCAAAGAAATCACTGCAGATTTCTCTTTCATGTCTTATCAACTACAAGCTTGCCAAGGCTTACTAGGATAGGCTGGATTTAAATACTGATAAAACCCGTGCTGTATTAAGTTCTTCCCTGAAGCGAATAAAATCAATGCTACATTAAGCTCTTTCCTGTGGAATAACCAACTTGTTTGCTGCATGCACAAAAGCACAGCTGCAACCCCACTCTGTTTTTCTAGGAACGTTTAGTCCAACTCTAAAATCTAGATGAAAAAAAGGTTTGGCATAGTGTTCACGGTGTGGCTTCTTCCTGCTGTCAGTCATTTTTCCTTGGAATTGATATGATTGGAACTTTTGAAATATTAATTGTGAGGACTCGGATTTATTGCTTCCGGTGCTTGTCTATCTTGTCATTAAGTATTCATCTTCTTTTTTTCCCTTTTATTTTGTCAGAGAACTTCATGACAGGTTATCGCATAGTTTTTGATCGAGAGAGAATGGTGCTTGGCTGGAAGTCATCCAACTGTGAGTAGAACACAAGCTGTACTGAATTTGCTTGCTGTCAGTCGTCAGAGTGCTTACATTGTATTTCATTTCGCAGGTTATAATGCAACAGATTCCAGCATATTACCAACCAGCCCAACAAATTCTAGCTCAGCCCCTCCTGCTGTCGCTGTCAATCCACAGGATACTTCAGGCAGTGGGAATAATACCGTAGCAGGCAGTCCGTCCTCTATGTCAAACCGTTCTCGACATCTGATTCCTTTTATCTATACATTCATGATAATTCTTTTCCCAATTTTGGCTATTGTTTGATCCTTTTTCCCCATTTCGATTACTTCTCATCCCTTGTATCATGTATATTGATATTAGGCATTTGTTTAGGCGATGCGTCATTATTGAGAGATACATATTCGCTCCCTATTGGGTTCATTGGCATACTTATGAGGAACATGTCACTGTAAATATTTCTTGATTGCTGATTATACGACTTCGATTTTTTATGTTCATAGCCTTTTTCCTCAAGCTGGCAACCTACATTATGAGTATACTTTTTCTCCGATTAACCCAATGCATTCAACTAAAGATGCATTCAACTTTCAGGCGACAAGTTGAAAGCATCCGCGAGTCATGTCAGTCTATTGGAATGACGTCTTACAATATGAAAAAACCTTATACCAAGAGCCAAAATGCTGGCACTGTACCGGAGGGCACTGAATTCTCTAGAGAATGCCCAACAGGCAACAGTCAAATTTACAGCAGAAACCCCACCAGCTAAAAAAGGATCCGACCATCCTAACTAACAAAGTTGAAACTTGGAAATTAAGCTTTTATCAAAGCTATTGCACCGTTGATTTGCCCATCCTAACCACCTCAGAACAGAAAACGATTTTCTACTCTGAAGGTCCCATGCTAAAAGACACAAATTTCAAATGGCCCAGCCACCAGAAGAAGAAGAAGAAGAAGAAGAAGAAGAATCGCAAGAGCTTATTAGATTTCATATGACTCCTAGTGTAAGCATATGTTGGTCACAACTTCATTAATCATTGATCAGACAAGATTCGTCAGTCCTGTCCAGAACATACATGCAAACTGTCCTTCAATGTCCCTTGTACTGAGTGGCTCAATGCTCGCAAAAAGTTAAATCTGGGACTTACCATTGAAATTCACTTTTTGACTGAGATCTTATAAACCTTGGCCCACTAATTACCAAAAACCATCATAAACTTCATGTTAAAGAAAAGTAAGGTAATGGCATATCGTAGTCAGCATTCTCATCTGGACTCTATGCGAGGAAAATGTACTTAGCAGACCTATAGTTGGTAGTGCTGCTGAAACACGTGGAACGTCTTGTAGTCCCAAGGTTGCTTCCAAATCACTACTTCATTATCAAGATTCTTGCTAAAAACACCCACCTTAGGTGGCTACCGTCATATCGCTGTCTGTAGTTTCAACTAAATCTTCCTTTTTCGGACTATTTATATCCATTCAAAGTGCAAATTACCTTCAAAGCTTGACAGAACTTGGTGAAGTTGAGAAGTGTACTAGGCATGGCCATGGGTGTTGCACTCTTCAGCTCGATTCTTGTACTTTCATTTGTCTCTCCAATCTATTCACTAAGTTCCAATTACTACGACAAGACCTGTCCCAATGCTGAGTTGATCATCGCAAATGCTGTCAAGAATGCAGCAATGAAGGACAAAACCGTACCAGCCGCTCTCCTGCGGATGCATTTTCACGACTGTTTCATAAGGGTAAGCAAACATGTCGATAGTTGTTCTTTCTGTTCAGAGTTCCTGCACAGAGCTTCCTTGTTATCAGAAATCAACTAAAAGTGCTATTAGTGGCCTAATGCAGGGTTGCGACGCGTCGGTGCTTTTAAACTCCAAAGGAAGCAACAAAGCGGAAAAGGACGGGCCTCCTAATGTCTCTCTGCATGCATTTTATGTAATCGACAATGCTAAAAAGGACTTGGAAGATTTTTGCCCTGGTGTGGTTTCATGTGCGGACATCTTGGCACTAGCTGCCAGAGATTCCGTCATACTGGTAAAATCATCTCCTCGTCCACTTCAGTTACGTGTATATCCCGATTCTTCACGACCGACCAGTCGCTCCATCATAGCTTGTCGCTGAGGTTATCCCGAAAATCAACCCTAACCCAGTTAAAGCCTAAACGCTAATATCTTGGAAACATCATAGGGTCAAGTGTAGGATTACTGTCCAATCCCGAGCTTAGTACGCAATGTCTTGGACAGTCCTGGCACAAGTCTCGATCCTGGAAAATATTTTGCCATATCATAGTTCTATCCAACAGATACCAGACAGGACCGTGTTAAGCTACCGACTATAAAGACTGTATGCTTGCGCTGCAAGTATTTGGATAGACATACGTATTTACTCAATACGTGCATGGATAGGGTCAATGACTGGATCAATGACCACTGAGCAGATCCCTTCCTCTAATAGCAGTTTTACCGTAATTTCTCAACAAGAAACTTTTCTTCTGTACAGCATATTGCCTATCTGATTGTGATTTTCTTCATTTCTGATGCTTTAAAAAAAGTCCGGAGGTCCGACCTGGGATGTGCCCAAGGGAAGGAAGGATGGAAGAACATCAAAGGCCAGCGAGTCGACACAACTCCCAGCACCAGTTTTCAACATTTCTCAGCTCCAGCAGAGCTTCTCCCAGAGAGGTCTCTCTATGGAAGATCTTGTGGCTCTTTCGGGTAAGGCAAATGATCAAACAGACCAATCTATAACAGTGTTTCATCGACAAATTCACTCAGCCAGATTTAGTCATTTGTTTTTGTTTTTTTACTATTGATGATTCTGATCTCAACTTCTATCCACTTGAAGGAGGCCACACGCTAGGATTCTCCCACTGCTCCTCATTCGCAGGCAGGATCCGCAACTTCAACGCCACGCACGATGTCGACCCATCGATGCACCCGTCCCTCGCAGCGAGCCTGAGGGGCGTGTGCCCGAGCAATAACAAGCCAAAGAACGCGGGGACCACCATGGACCCTTCCTCGACCACCTTCGACAACACCTACTTCAAGCTGATCCTCCAGGGGAAGGGCCTGTTCTCCTCGGACCAGGCGCTCCTGGCGGTGCCCAAGACGAAGGGTCTAGTCGAGAAGTTCGCGGGCTCGCACGAGGAATTCGTCGACGCGTTTGTCAAGTCCATGATCAAGATGAGCAGCATCACAGGCGGAGAGGAGGTTAGGAAGGACTGCAGGGTAGTGAATTAAGGGTTTGGATCATATGCCACATGATCTGGATAATCATATTTCTCTGTTAAGATAAAGGCGAAGAGCTAGCTTAAGAATATGTAGAAGATTTAGCTGGATCAATGACTGTATTTGTTGGAAATGTACGCCTGAAGATTAGAGGGCCTAAAGTTTTAGAGAAAGTGGGAGAGTATGCTTCCTTATGTACGATGAACTAGATCAATAAAAGCTTATCAGTCGATCTTCTTAAGCCCTACAACTTCATTCTGATGGCAAATAACATTACTGGCGTGCAGTTCATGTCAAGAAAATGGAAGATGGGATCGAGTCTTTTCCATCTTTGTTCATGGACTCAAACGGAGCCAACCCATAATACAGTCCTTTCATCTGCATTCATGTCATTGCTTAGCAACAAGGCCAAAACCTGCAGCTTAAAAAGCTCATTGCTGGGTTGGATTCAGCTCGGGATTACCCTGTATGAAATGTTCCTGCATGGTCCAAAATTAGTCTACCAAAATCAAGTAAAGATCATCTTATATTGGACAAAGAGAAGGATCGAAGCCGTTAATCTGTTTGAAATTCGAGTTTCAGGAAAAATTCATACCTTCTTGAAGTTTGAAAAGCTTGATTTTTATACCTATGCGCCATAAGAATGACTTGACCTTGTTTCTAAAACTACAAACTTGGAGTTTGGTTGAAAGGAACGGGCTTCCCATTTTCCTTTGGGTTAATACCACCAAAAACCCCAAACTGGTACACGTGTGACAATTTTACCCCGAACTTTTTTTTTTACCACCAAAAACCCCAAACTGGTACACCTGTGATAATTTTACCCCGAACATACCACAAAAAACCCCAAACTGGTACACATGTGACAATTTTACCCTAAACTAAAATTTTAATATTATTTTTTTATTTTTTCGAATTTTTATTAATTTTTTTGTTTTTTCTTTTCTTTTTTTTTTCTTCATCTTCAACCTCTGGCCGGTCGCCGGACCGGCGACCGGCCAGAGGCGAAAGCCGGCGAGGTCAGCCCCGCCGGCTGCTGGCGAGGCTCAACCTCACCGGCGCGGGCGAGGGTGGCCCTCGCCCGACTCAGGCGAGGGTTGCCCTCGTCGGATCTGGTGAGGGCTGTCCTCACTCGCCTAGGTGAGGTCGGCCCTCGCCCGACTCAGGTGAGGGTCGCCCTCGCCTAGGCGGGCGAGGACAGCTCTCGCCCGACGCCGAAGAGGGCCGCCCTCGCCCGACGGCCCTCACCGGATCCGGCAAGGGCGGCCCTTGCGGCGTCGGGCGAGGCGTCCTCGCCGGCCTCAGCGAGGGTGACCCTCCCGAGTCGGGCGAGGGCTGTCCTCGCCCGACTCAAGCGAGGGTTGCCCTCGCCCGCCCAGGCGAGGGCTGCCCTCGCCCGACGCCGGCGAGGGCGGCCCTCGCCAGCAGCTGGCGATAGTCATAGCCACGGTTCGGAACCGGTGGTTCCAATTCGTAGCCATGTATGAACCGGAACCGCCCCTGGCAGTTTCGATTCCGGGCCGGTTCCGGTTCATAATTTAAAATTTTTAAAAATAAATTATGAAATAAAAAAATAATGAATTATGAAATAATGAATTATTCAATATAAATTGTAATCAAAATGTAAATGACAATCAAATTTTGGGACAAAAAGAGAGAAAGAGGGGGCTTGAACTTAATAAATTATCATTAAGCGCCTTACAATTCGTTACAATGATCTATAAAAAAAAAAGGAGCATAATATATATGCCCTAAAATGACCCCAAAACCTAAGCCTATCCGAACCCCCGCATTCCGTGCGCAGAGTCACATGTCGTCGGATTATACTTCGGTTTCCCTAAGCTTACGTGGGCATGCCCAGTATGAGAAATAAGGGTCCCCGAAATATTTGCCAACTCTAACAGTTCTTTTACCCTCACTCGTCGCTACCCGTTCCGGTAGCGGTACGGTACCGGTGATATCTCCATCGTTAAAGAATTCGGATTCATTATTCTAATCTATCTCTTGTTGTCGGTATTGAGCCTTCGTCCAATCATCGACACAAGCTTGAGCCTCCACTGATTCTGAAGCTAATCTTGAACGATGTTCGTCCAAAATATTACCTCCAGCACTGAATGCTTGTTCGACCGCAACTGTGGAACAAGGGGTTGTAAAAATTTGTTTTGCAATAAGAGAAAGGATTGGGTATTGGCTTACGTACCTCTTCCACCAATCCAAAATTAAAAAACCTGTACTACCTTCGAATTCAGTAAACTCAAAAGAAACGATTAGATAAATCTCTAGTTCAGAAATATTTCCTATTACTCCCTTTTGTTTTTTTTGTCTGTGTAATAAAAGTTGGTACCCTCTACTAATTTTACCTGTATTCTCACTTTGTGTCTCGGTAGATTGAGAATATCCAATATCACCTAAATTATATTTAGTATAAAATTCATTAGATAATTCTATTACTACGTTTTTAACCTCACTTAGTATGGTTGTAACATTTACCGTATCATAAAGTAAACATTGATAATACATATGCAAATAATCACTTAAACCATCTAATTTGCAACGCGGATCAAAACACAAGCAACTAAATAAATAATGAGAATTTCGCTATAATAATGTAGCCACTTCATTTTCATTGTTACATAGTATGTTGTAATTCAACATCATTTTCATATTTCTCAAAAACTCCGACAATATTAATATACTCTACTAAAAATAAATGCGTAGTAGGATAATAAACACCGGACAAAGCATAAGTTGCATCATTAAAAACCTTTAAAATATCTAAAAAAAATTTTCAAATACCCCACTCTTGTGGGTATAAATTAATCTGAGGTATATTATTAGAAATGAATGCACATAATAAATCTTTATATTCATAAGATTCACTAAGCAAGTGGAAAGTAGAATTCCAACGAGTTGAAACATCTCTTGGAAATCTTTTTGGCTTTTTGTCATTTTCTCTATAAAATCTACCCCATTCTTTCATTTTTTGAGGATGTTTCCATAAAAATTGAATCGCCGTTTTTATTGGTTCAAGAAAAATATCAAGAGTTTTCAAACCATCTTGTACACATAAATTTAAAACATGACAAGCACATCTAACGTGAAAAAATTTTCCGCCAAAAGCGGGTTTACAAATATTTTCTAAATCGGCAATTGAAGCGGTATTTGCCGCGACATTTTTAAAACCAATTGAAAAAATTTTGTTAAGCAAATAATATTCTTCTAAAATTTGCCTAATTATTCTATAAATATTATTTGCCGTATGCTTACCATCAAAAACTCTAAGGCTGCGCATGGCAACCATTCTGTGCCCGGGAACAGATTCTGGTCAGAAATGATTCTTTTTTATTCTGTGCCCGGGAACTGATTCTGAGCATTTGAAGACGTTTGGTAACGGCCCAAAATTCTGTACCCGGGAACAGAAATGCGTTTGGTAACGGCATAAAAATTCTTTTTATTAATAATATTTTAATAACATTTTAAATATTTTAATATTTCTTTCTTTTCTTTTTTTCTTCTCCTCCTTCTTGGCCATGGCCGGTAAAATATTTTTTAATTAATAATACTTTTATTAAAAATAAATTTTTTATTTTTTTTGCCATGGCAGGTAAAAAATTTTCTTATAAATAATTTTTTTATTAATACTTTTTTTTAAAATATTTTACTAAAAAAATATTTTTTTTCTTTTTTTTTCGCCATACCTAGTCGCTGGCCATGGCCGATAAAATATTTTTTTATAAATATTTTTTTATTAATAATATTTTAATAAAAAAAAATTTATTGAAAATAAATTTTTTTATTTTTTTCACCATGGCCTGATCGCTGGCCATGGCCGGTAAAAATTTTTTTATTAATAATATTTTTTTTATTTTTTTCGCCATGGCCTGTAAATTTTTTTTTATTAATAATATTTTTATATTTTTTTCGCCATGGCCTGGTTGCTGGCCATGGCCGGTAAAAATTTTTTTTAATAATAATTTTTTATTAAAATATTTTAATCTCGCCATATACTGCGAGGGTGGTCCTCACGCCGGACATTAGAAGCTACATTAAAAACCAAGAAAAAGAAGAAGAAAAAAAAATTGATTCTCATTTTTGTTCCCAGAATCAAGAAGCTACTTTTTTTTTATTCTTGATTCTGCTCCAAAACTGATTATGGGCACAAATTTGCAAGAATTTGTGCAAATTTGTGCCCAGAATCAAAAAAATAAACAAACGGATTTCTGTTCCCAAACTGATTCTGGGAACAAAAGAACAGAATCAAATACTATTTGGCAAGTTGTCATGCGCAGCCTAAATGCAATAACTCTTTTTTTAATACTCCAATCGTCACCTATCCAATGACATGTTATGCCCATGTAAGAATGAATTTACCAATCATCACTCCAAATATCACTACCTATATACACGCATCCATTAAATTGCATAAAAAAGTTTTGTAATCTTTTTTTTCCATTTTTGTAAAGATCTTTAATTACTTATTTAAGTGAATTTCTAGGAACACGTTTTGCTTGTGGAGCACATGCTTTTTGTACAAATTGATTAAAACCAAATCTTTCTCCAAAATTAAATGATAAATGCTCAACGGAAACAAATTTACCTAATTCTTCCTTATAAGTTTTTTCATTAAAACGAAATAAAGGGGAAGTGTTAGGATTGACGTACCCGGAAATTTGTTGTTGCCTGATATCGATTCCCGCTTGGGTTAGATGTTTGCTCCTAAGATGTCGTTTGAATGTTCCATATCCTTATCCAACTGTATATTTATAGATTTTCCCACAATGTTTACAAATTATATCATACCTTTTTTTATCAATATCAAACATTTCCATTTTCGTGAAGTGATCCCAAATGTCATATGTAAGTTCCCGCTCCGCCTCCTTTGTTGTAGATATTTTGGCAGGAGGATGAAGACTTTCTTGCGTCGGGACGCGCTCCACATCGGGAAAAATGTTGATTTCATCATCTTGAAAATCTGCATAATCACAAGGATCAAAAGAATGATGGGATTCCGTCATGATATTCTTACCTTTGCCAGTTGACACTCGACTTCCACTTGCCATTTTTCGAGTGGATCGAGAGAATTGAGCGGATTGATTGGGAGAATTAAGAGAGAATTGCGCGGATTGAGAAAATTGAGAGAATTTAAGAGAATTTGAGAGAATTTAGAGTATCGAGAAAATTTGAGAGAAGAGAATTTGAGAGAATTTGAGAGAATTAAGAGAATTTGAGAGAATTTATAAGAAAAAAATGAGAAGAAAATTTAGGATAAAAAAAAAAGCTAGATAACCGTTGCAATTTGCAACGGTTATCTTTTTATTTTTTTTATTTTTTATTTTATTTTTTATTTTTGCCCGTTGCCAAGGCTGCCCTGGCAACGGGCCGCAACAGGGCCTGCAGACATGTAGGCCCTGCTGTAGGTTTTTTTTTTAATTAATTTATTTAAATTTTTTAATTTTTTTTTGGAACCGGAACCGGGCTCGTAGGCCACGGGCCGGTTCTGGTTTTGAACCGCGGGCCCGGTCAACGGGCGGGTTCCGATTTTGAACCGCGGGCCCGGGTTTGACCGGGCCGGTTCCGAGCCGAAACCGGCCCATGGCCATGACTAGCCAGCGAGGCCGACCTCACCGGCCAGAGGTTGAAGATGAAGAAAAAAAAACAAAAAAATTAATAAAAATTTGAAAAAATAAAAAATAATATTAAAATTTTAGTTCAGGGTAAAATTGTCACATGTGTACTAGTTTGGGGTTTTTTGTGGTATGTTCATGGTAAAATTGTCACAAATATACCAGTTTGGGGTTTTTTTTTGTATGTTCGGGGTAAAATTATCACAGGTGTACCAGTTTGGGGTTTTTGGTGGTAAAAAAAAAAGTTCGGGGTAAAATTATCACACGCGTACCAGTTTGAGGTTTTTTGTGGTAAAAAAAAAGTTCGGAGTAAAATTGTCACACGCGTACCAGTTTGAGGTTTTTTGTGGTAAAAAAAAGTTTGGAGTAAAATTGTCACACGCGTACCAGTTTGGGATTTTTGGTGGTATTAACCCTAATTTTTTTCATTTCAACTAATAACTTTTGAATCTAAGTTTGGTTTTTCATCAAATACAAGCTAAACATCTATTTACAATGACTTGACCTTGTTTCTAAAGCTACGAACTTGGAGTTTGGTTGAAAGGAACGGGCTTCCCATTTTCCTTTTTTAACCAAAAAGTTATTAAAAAAAATTGCATAGACAATATTAATTGCTATTAATAATTAATTAGTATTAGATAAAACATTAATGATCTATTTTGGAATTGGCCTAATATCCTAAAAAACCTCCAACTTTAACTTCAGTACCAATTGTACCCTAATTTTTTTTCTGTTTCTTAAAAAAACCCCTAACTTTAGGTCTAGTTCCAATTATATGCTAAACTTTTTTTGTCTCGTAAAAAAACCTTAGCTTTAAGTTCAGTTTTAATTTTACTCTAATTTTTCTGTCTCGTAAAAAAATCACCAACTTTTACTTTGGGTCCAAAATTTTGCCGTTAACCCTCCATCCAAAGTTGCCCTTAGTGATCTTACGTGACATTTTCACGTCATTGCTCTACTTTTTACCCCAAATTTCATATCCATTCAGCAGTCCTTTGGAGATGGATTTCTATATTGGCCCAAACAACATCTTCTTGGATATGAAATTTTGGTAAAAACTAGAGCAATCAGGGTTGGATTTTATCAATTGCTCTTACTTTTAAGAGAGTTTTCCTTCCATCTCGCTTGGGATTTTTCGATTTTGCGCTTGATCTTCAATCTCTCATGCTTGGGAGAGTTCTGTCTCTCACGGTCAGAGAGCTCGACCTCGAGACACTCGAATAACTTGTGATTAGGAGTTTTCCATCTTTCAGTTGTCAACGAAAAATTTTGAACAGAGTTAACGGGAGCAGATTTGTGACTCAAGTAAAAATTAGTTATTTTTTATGAGACGGAATAAATTTTAGGATAAAATTGGAACTGGACGGAAGAATTTGGACATGACCTAAAGTCGGGAGTTTTCCGTGGGACCAAAAAAACCTTAAAGTAGAATTTGGGTATTTTTATGGGACAAAAAAAATTATGGTAAAATTTGGACTAAATCCAAAGTTGGGCTTTTTTTTTTTTTGGTAGATAAAGGTACAAAACTAAATAATTTAACGTCTAAAGTCTACTATTCCAACTTTATCACTAAACAAAACATGAGATAATTCGCTAGGAGGTTGCAAGTAGAATGTAGGATACGTTTATTTCACTGAAAACGTAACGTTTTTTGAAAATATTTTTCGGAAAATCATTTTCCAGAAAAATAGTTAGTTTTTCTTTATTTGGTGATACGTGATCGAAAACATTTTCAGGCGTTTGGATCTCATTTGGAAAATGATTTCAATCCCATGATTTTATCTCGTGCAAAAAAAAAACTAATTTTTTAATATTTTATTTTTAAAACAAAAAAGGAAAAAGAAAAAGAATAAAAGAAAAGAATAAAATATTAAAAAAATTCAAGGGAAGCAATTCCGGAAAGTGTTTTCACCTTGTTAGATTAGGGAATTCACTTTCCTAATTTTATACATGAATGTTTTCCTTGAACGGAAAGTGTTTCCCGTTGACTTATCATTTTCGGCGAATAAACGATTGAAAGTCCGGAAAATGAATTCCCAAAAAACACTTTTTCCAAAACAAACGCACCCGTAGTGTCCAATCGCTTCTCGATTCCAATATTAGCAAGAAGATCAGTAGGTCTATTGCCTTTCCGAAAGTTATGCGTGGGGATTTTTTTTTTTAATGTATTAGGCCATTATTTTATCGAGGAGCCTTCATCGGACGGTTCACAATGCACCGCACTTGCCGTAACATGGTAAAATCCGGTCCTCGAGGAGCACCCCATCCCCATCTCCGGAGTTCTCACCGACTTCACCATATTGACCATAATGACCTTCCCAATATATGACAGTGTTTCGTCGACAAATTCACTCCGCCAGATTTAGTCATTTGTTTTTGTTTTTTACTGGTGATGATTCTGATCTCGACTTCTATCCACTTGTAGGGGGCCACACGCTAGGATTCTCCCACTGCTCCTCCTTCGTGGGCAGGATCCGCAGCTTCAACGCCGCGCACGACGTCGACCCATCGATGCACCCCCGTCCCCTCGCAGCGAGCCTGAGGGGCGTGTGCCCGAGCAATAACAGGCCGAAGAACTCGGGGACCACCATGGACCCTTCCTCGACCACCTTCGACAACACGTACTACAAGCTGATCCTCGAGGGGAAGGGCCTGTTCTCCTCGGACCAGGCGCTCATCCTGGCGGTGCCCAAGACGAAGGGTCTGGTCGAGAAGTTCGCGGGCTCGCACCAGGAATTCGCTGACGCTTTTGTCAAGTCCATGATCAAGATGAGCAGCATCACAGGCGGACGGGAGGTTAGGAAGGACTGCAGGGTCGTGAATTAAGGGTTTGGATCATTCGCTACATGATCTGAATAATCATATTTCTCTGTTAAGATCAAGGCCAAGCGCCAGCTTAAGCATATGTATAAGATTTAGTTGAATCAGTGCCTGTGTTTGTTGGAAACATACGGTAGGAGATTAAAGGGCCTAAGAGTTCAAGAGAAAGTAGGAGAGTATACTTTCTTATGTACGATGAACTAGATCAATAAAAGCTTAGCAGTCAATCTTCTTAAGCACTATAACTTCATTCTGATGGCAAATAACACATCTAGCTTGAAGTTCATGGCAAGAAAATTGGAAGGTGGGATCAAGTCTTTTCATCTGGTTATGTCTAAAGGGATAATGACGCAAATAATCTCTGAACTTTAACCCAATATGTAATATGATTTCCGAACTTTTAATTTGTTCAATGTGGTCCCTAAACTTTTAATTTGCTCAGTGTGATCCCTGAATTTTTTGTACATGTTCAGTTTGGTCCCTAAATCATATGAAACTTTTTAATATTGTCTTTCCATTAATTTAAGTTTAGGGACATTATTGAACATTTTCATATAGTCCGAGGACTAAATCGAATACGTACCAAAAGTCCATGAACCACATTGAATAATTTAAAAGTTCGGGGACGACATTGTACATTAAGCTAAAGTTCATGGATCACACTGAACAAATTAAAAGTTCATTGATCATATTATATATTGGGTCAAAATTCAATAATCATTTGTGTCATTTTTCCATGACCAAACAGAGCTGTCTCGAGAGAGAGAGAGAGAGAGAGAGAGAGAGAGAGAGAGAGTAGAAACTATAGCACGATGTGAATATACTCGAGCAAAGCCACACCACAGCACAGTCATCTCATCTGCATCAAGTCGTCTGTATTGACTTTAACTTTATTCTTTTCGATTCTCTTTTTACTTTCTTTTCTGGAATGATCCACTCCAACAATTAACCCAATTAGGTCACTGCTTAGCTCATCGATGCCTGAATAAGACAGACATTCGATCGGTCTTCGACACGTCACCAAATTATTGTCCTTGTTTCGGAAGGAAGCGTTATCCAGCAGAGATCCCGCAAACAAGTGCCTTTTGCTTCGCGAAAATTTGTTGATCTGAAAAGTATTTTTCCTTAAAATTATTGTCTATAACGCTTAGCTAAATTGATCTGAAAATCTTGTCGTAACGATTTAATATTCTCGGCTACTTTAATTTTTGTAAGGAATACACGTGGACTAGTTTAGAGAAATGTTCTCCAAATTATTGATTTTCTGCGAACGGGCATGTCGGGAAACACTTAAATTAAGCGTGCTAATAACGATAGTCAAATCTTATTGATGAGCTATTTTAACTCCATAGTGTTGAACACTGACTTGTTTTCTTCCACCCTCAGATTTTTCTCCACCAACGCCAGGAAGGTACCATCCACTTACTACAGTTGATCACATTAACTTTGACATGACTCTAAAATTGGCTTTTATAATTATCTCGCAAGCCCGCGTGTACAAAAATACTGAGAAAATTACCCAATCGGTCCTGAAATTATTGTACATATGCCAATTCGATCCTAAACTTCTTAATTTTGCCAATTCAACCCTAAACATTCCTCCAGTCATTTGCCGGCCGTCCTTCTCCGGCGATGCAACAATATCCCCCAAAACACATGTCGACGATGCGAGGCCACTTATATAATTAACTTGAGATTTGTTGGGGCATTTCGAATTATTCCCCTTATTACAAAGGCATCTGTATTTTCCTCTCTTTTTCCCCCCTTCATCTTATTTTCAAGCGAGTTCGATTCGACCCATACCACACGACTGCTCCACCTGCCCACGCTGACCATCAGTGAGTCGAGTCGAGTCAAGTCATCCTTAAATCTCCGCGATACGTTCTCGAAAAGAACGCACATACTAATTCGAACACATCGAGCTTTGCCCCTTTTCTTACCCAAAAAAAAAAATCAGTACTTTTTCTAGTTTCGCATTTTCCGGAAATTGCACCGTAACTTCAATAATTGACATCTAGAATTTCCTACCCTTTCCTAGAAATTTATATTCTTTTTTTTTTTCCCGTAACTCTTTTCTTTGTCTGTTTGTTTTTGGGCGATGGGCAAACAAAACGTGTAGAAACGAAAGACCGTAAGAACTTTGGGCGACAATTTCGCTGCCCAATCGAGTCGCAGCCTTTTTTAGCCCGTCCCGTTGACGACCGCATCATCCCCGCCGGTCTCGGTCAACGGCCATTTCCCCGTTATCCGTTTCACACACAGTACACACACACCCGAGGTCCGCCCGTCGGGTGTTGTGGCATGGACGGCGATGACGACGGAGTCGCGAGGCGTGGTGGTCGCGCGCGCTTCGGGTCATCTTTTTTTTTTTTTTTTTAAAGTTGTGGCTCGTTTTTAATTTCCGCGTGGAATCGACTTGTTACGGTTTGGCTTTGTATGGATGCCTTTGCTTCCTTCGTTAAAAGAAGGGTCGAATAAATTTACATAGGTGTTCCACCACCCTTATCTATAACAGACCATATATATATGGATTTGAAAAAAAATAATAATAATAAGCCGTAACCAAAAAGATAAGGTCCAAAGATTTAAAGTTAAATTAGGAAAATGATTTTCGTGAAAATAATAATTTTAGATTTATGGTGCATTTATTTTGCGAAAATTCAATAATCTAAAAAGAAATTAATTTTGATCTTTTATATTGCTTAAAAAATGGGTAAATAAAAAATGTTAATGCTAATAGCAAAAACCTATGCCTAAACAGTTTTGTTGATAAAAAAAAATACACTTCTATTAATTCATTTACCCGAGTGACATAAAAAATTATTCAATAGTGTTCATTTATTTTATTGTGGCTTATATCAAGAAGATAATGAGATCCAAATCAGCCAAAAATAATGAGTGCTAACTTCTTATAATTATATAACAGTGTGGATTACGCAAAATGGGCACTATCCGTTTGAGAAAGGATATCCATCCGATATCAAAAGAATATATATATATATATATATATATATATATATATATATATATTAAATAACTGTCCATCTATCCATAAGATAAATTTCAACTATTCAAATTTCGACTTACCTAGATTTGCTTTTAATGTACATCCTGTCGCATTTATTCGAAAAACTCTCTATATTTTCAATGATAATATATGCAAAAATATATATACATACACAGATACATATATATACATACATTAATATATATATTGTCTCGGTTTTTTTTTTAAGTTTTAACAAAAAGAAAAATTAGAGCTGACTCGGAATCGGACTCTTGAGAAGGAAGGTCGCAATCCTATTCCTACACGAATTCCTTCCAACGTTGCAAGTTCTTTTGTATAAAGCCGACGCGGCGCCTTTCTCTCTCCTCCTCCTCCTCCCCGTCGTCGCCACCTCCCTCCCTCCCTCCCCTCCCCTCCCTTCCCTCCTCCGCCCCTCCCCTCCCCTCCCCTCCGCCGCGAGAAGAGTGGTCCCCGCCTCCAGCCGCCGATGGCCGCGATCGCGCCCCCGCCCCCGCCCTCCCCGCCCCCCGCGGCGGAGGCCGAGAGATCGGACGGCCCGGGCGAGCCCAACGGCAATGCTGCGGGGGGCGCCCCCTCCCCCGCGCGGAGCAAGCCGGCCGGCGGAGAGGCCGGGGGCGGCCTGCTCGGGCCGGGCGCGTGGCCCGCCCTCCCCCGGCGCCACCCGCTAGGGCTTCCGCTCCTTCCTCGTCGAGGTCGTCGCCGGATTCCCCCGCGCCGATGACTTAGCTGATGGGTTGTCGGAACTCTCCGTATCGGAGGTGACTTTTTCTTCCTTCTCTTTTTTGGGCTTTTCGATTTTCTGCTCGTTGCTCCGTTTGGTTCCGCGGGACGAGTTTTGCGTATCAATCTGGACACGATGGCGATCTTCTTTCGCTACTGGGATTATTACTGGAGAGTGTTGGGAGCGTGATGCGATGTGTATTGGATTTCTGCTGTGTGTTCGTTCAGATATGCCTCTGGAATTGTAGATCTTCTGCTTCTTAAAATAGAGCGTGAAGTGAACATATAATTGAATGCATAGGAGCAGAATGATGGGGAGTTGGGATGGATCGGAAAAGGTGCAGTTTTTCTTTTTTCTTCTCTTTTTTTTTCTTTCTTTCCTTTCTTGAACTGCTTTAATATAAGCATAGCCAAAGTTGCAAACTTTTTCCTGAATTTTCTGTTAAATTCGCTGAGTGCTGAGGGAGAGAGAACGATGGAGGTAGAGTGTTGTTTCGTCTCAATTCTAGCAATGTGTAATTATGGAAACAAATTTCCGTGTGTATGTAGGCGACTGAATCTGTACTTTAGAGAAGAGATGGACATAAGTTTAGTTTATGAGGTCCGGGATTATTTTCCCTTTTCTGTCTCTGGTTTTGTTGATCAGTTGTGTCTGTTTATTCGGGTGGGTGTAGCTTTTGTCATGTTTTTCTGTCTGGTTTATTTTAGTTAATTTTCTGCCTTTTTTTCCTATAGGGAACTGAAACCAATGAAGTCGAGACTCCAAACCACATAACGCCATCAAACCGCCAAAGATCAACTAGGCGTAATGGCGGTTTTGACTCTCAACAAACTAGCCCAGCTTGGAGGAATGGGCATCAGCAGCCGCGGAGCTCTTCTTTCAGATACCGTAGCGGTGGGCAACATGTACGTGCTGCTGGTTTTCACCAGCAAATGGTGAGGCACGACCAACAGCGAGGAAATCGAGAGTGGCCTTCTCGTCAAGTTGGAGGATTTGGTCCCAGGTTCATGAGGCCGGTGCCGCCACCCCCAGTCCCTTTCCCTTTTCTTCATCCTTATCATCCAGTAATCCCACCACAGGCGTTTCCATTGGGTAACCTCTTAGCCTATCCTCCTGGTAAAGCCAAATTGACTGTCCATCTCCTCTCTGCTAAATTGCTACATGTTTGGTTATTGATATCTCAATAATTTGTCAGAGATGGCGCCTCATTTTTTCCCGCCTCTACCCCCGGATATACAAGCCGGCAGCCCCTTTCCAGTGCTGCCTCCTCTAGCTGTCTATTCTCCATTGCATTTTGAGATATTGAGGCAGATTGAGTATTATTTCAGGTATTTATATATCTCTCTTTCATCATTCTTGCTTGAACTGCAATTTTCCTTTCTGACATTCTGACTCTATCTGTCATTCAATTCGCTCTTGCAGTAAGGAGAATTTAATAAAAGATCTCCACTTTCGGAAGGAATGGAATGGACAGGGCTGGGTCCACATTTCAATAATAGCATCGTTTAAGAAGGTGAGTTTATTTTGGGTTGATTTAGTTGATGGCGCAGTTCTATACTGCTTTTTTAGCTGAGTGTGGTCTTACATTGCTGTTAGATTTAATTTTATATATAGGTATCTAACGCATGGAGAAGCACATTGTTCATCGTGTTGCTCTGTTATGGTTTTTCTGCAATTTTTTGTGTTTATAGACTTTCGATTTTTCAGATTTATGTGTTGGCAGATCGTAGGGGAACATAAGTATCTACATATTTAACAACAAAGAGCTTGACACCTTTGTGTGCGCACATGTGCTTGAGTGTGCATTCTGATAGTACAGTACGAAGTTATTGTCTGGATCTTTGAAGCTGTAGTTAAGTATAAAGTCTTTTGGTGAAGCAGAAGTTAGTTCTTTCTTAATTTCTAAATACACACTTGAGTTAACAATTGAGATTGGGAAAGGAGACGTTTCGATATTGTCAATCAACTTTTGTCTAGTCAGATTCAGGTATCAGTAGAGCAACTCCATATGGTTCAAAAATTATCCCCTGGCACGGAAGTTACATTTTTACTCTATGCTCCAACCACATATTCAGTTTTAAAACTCTTTTCTCGTGTTCAATTGCATTTTACACTCCCAATCTTCACTTGATCTTAGCCACAGGATGTGATAATGTTGTGAAGTCGAGTGCAAAACTGAATCATATTTGTGAATGCATGAATTGCCGGGTTCTTCCACATGACGTTCTGTTCCCAATACGTGAGTCAATAAACAGTATGTTCTGTGCGCTTTTATGCAGGTTTCAAGTATGACGAGAGATATTAATCTTATTTTAGATGCCATACGAACTTCAACCATGTTGGAAATACAGGTATAATTTAGTAACCCTCCATGCATGAGCTGAGTCTAAATTAAGTATGTACATTATATATAATTCTGTTTCGTTACACGCTGTATTAGTTAATTGTGGATTCTTCTTTATTGATTTGGTTGTACTTTAGGGCGAAATGGTTAGGAAGCGAGATGACTGGGAGAAATGGCTTGTTCCTAAGGACTTCATGGTCTCCAGCGATACAAGCCCTCCAGTCCAGTAGATACACTGGGCATTCAGAAAATCATCTCTCGGTGATTTGGGCTACTGACCATCGCCGTGCTTGTAACATGCCATATCGTTTCTTGATGCTTTTGTGGATAGATCCTCGTTGTGTGTAAAGACTAGCCAGATGGAAGCCAGTCGGGTCATCATCTTGTTAGATCCGTTTCACTGTATTTTGGCCGAAAAAGGGAGTGCACTGTAATGTGAGAGACCTCAGACTGACAACCTTGCCCGAAGGGTATGGAACATACATTCTTGTTAAGCACACAAACAAAGGAAAATTAGAAAAGGAATAACAAGGCTTATGAATTGCGGATCAATAGCCGATGGAAGGCATAGCTGGTCGAGCTGATTGCACGAGTGATGAGACATGCATCAGGATAATGCTTGTTGAAGTTGATGTGTCATCTTGGGACCTAGTTTTCGCCCCTCGGATGGTTATTTTTGCTCAATCTTTGAGGCGATGCTGAAGATACAATGCCAAAAGATGCAAGAAAGTGAACACTGGATGATACATGCTTTTTCACAAGAAAAGGAGGGAAGGAGCAGTTCTAGTTGATGCTGCAACTGGCCACACGACTGCTCTGTCTTTGATCACGCCATGCCCTGTCAACTCGAATTTGTCTTTGTCATTCCAATATGTTCTTTAGATGTACTCATCTTTGCCCCATCTTGATATTTGCCTGCTCAGAAGTTGTCTCCGAATAGAGTCATAGGCAGTCATGCCTTTCTTTAATGAAATGTACATATAATCGAACCTGATTTTGTCGTTTTCATGTTTATACGCATTCATATATTCTGGGTGTCGACTAGTTAATGTTCTAGCCGATGTGAGTTGCAGTGTCTTTATTTCCTCGTTTGAAATGTTTCCATGTAAGATTATCAACTCACTTGGTGTCTGCTGGTATCACTGCTCTGATAATGGGGCAACATACAGGGATGAAATCTTGTCAAAACGAAATGTTTTGATTTAGAGACAGGGTGGCCTTTTCTCATGAAACATTCAGTACATGAACCTGAGCAGAATCGAGGACTTTATTCATGTCTTTGCTTAGCAACCAGGCCCAAATCTGCAGCCGAAAAAGCTCATTGTTCGGCTTGATTCAGCTCGGGATTACCCTGAATGAAAATGTTCTTGCTTAGTCCAAAATTAGTCAACCAAAATCAAGTAAAGATCATCTTATATTGGAGAAAGAGAACGATCAAAGCTGTGAATCTGTTTGAAATTCGAATTTAGGAAAAATGCATGCCTTCGTGAAGTTTGGAAAGCTTGATTTCTATATATATTCACGGTAAGAAAAAGAGCATGGGTTGCGCAACTATATATATTTCGTTTCGACTAATAACTTTCGAATCTAAGTTTGGTTTTTCATCAAATACAAGCTAAACATCTATTTAAAATGACTTGACCTTGTTTCTAGAACTACAAACTTGGAGTTTTTTATCTCTTATGTTACGTTTGGTTGAAAGGAACCATTTCCTTTTTTAACCAAGACAATATTAATTGTTATTAATTATTAATTAGTATTAGATAATAAAATTAATTATCTATTTTGAAATCCACCTGATACCCTAAAAAACCTCAAACTTTAGCTTTGGTCCGAATTGTACATTAAACTTTCTTCTGTCTCATAAAAACCCCCAGCTTCCTTTGTCTCATAAAAAAAAATCACAATTTTAGGTTTAGTTCCAATTTTACTCTAATTTTTGTTGTCTCATAAGAAAATCACAAACTTTTACTTTTAATCCCAAATCTACCCCGTTAACCCTCTGTCCAAAGTCGCCCTTAATGATCTTACGTGACATTTTCACGTCATTGCTCTACTTTTTCCCCCAAATTTCATATCCAAGAAATAGTCTTTTGGAGATGGATTTCTACATCAGCTCAGATAACATCTTATTGGATATGAAATTTGGGTAAAAACTAGAGCAATTAAGGTTGAATTTTAATATTTTATCAATTGCACTTACTCTTAAGAGGGTTTTCCTTCCATCTTGCACGTGATCTTCGATTTTGCTTTCAGTCTTCAATCTCCCATGCTCGGGAGTATTCCATCTCTCGCGGTGAGAGAGCTCGCCTTTGAGACACTCGAATAACTCGTGCTTAAAAGTTTTCCATCTCTCGGTTGTCAACAAAAAATTTTGAACAAAAGGTTAACGGGGGTGGATTTGTATTTATTTTTTATGAGACAGAAACAATTTTAGGGTAGAATTGGGATTAGACAATAGAATTATGACATGACCTAAAGTTTGGAGTATTTCATAAGATAAAAAAAAGTTTAGAGTTGAATTGGGACCGGACCTAAAGTTTGGATTTTTTATGGAACAAAAAAAAACTTAGGATAAAAATTAGGACTAAGCTTAAAGTCAGAGTTTTTTTTGGGGTTTTAGGCCGTTATTTTACGAGGTGCCTTCATCGGACGGTTCACAATGCATCGTACTCGCTGTCGCACGGTAAATCCGGTCCTCGAGGAGCACCAGATCCCCATCTCCGGAGTTTTCACCGACTTCTCCATGTTGACCATACTGTCCTTCCAATACCCACGTGGCGCAATATCATTAGTCAGTTTAAAAAAAGAGCACATATTTGTTCCTCTATCACCTCTTAAAAATCAAAATCTCCCCCAAAAACTCCCATGCATCGCCCCCTCTACATCTCCTCAAAACCCTAGACCCGTCTCGCCATTTGAACTAGGGGTGATCGGTTCCCGATCCGATCCAATCCAAGAACCGAGAACTGAACCGGGAGGACCGGTTCCCAATTTCTAGGGCTGGGGATCGGACTGGCTAGTCCCGGGACCGTGGACCGGACCAGTTCCAATGGGACCAATTACTTATTGGTAAAGACCAGAGGAAATTGAGGAAATTAGATTAGGCTTTATATTTTTTTTCAAAAATTTTAAAAAGTAATTAAATATATATGTGAAAAAATTAGAAACATATATATTTACCGGTCCGGTCGGTCCGGTTCCCACCCTAGAACCAGGAATTGGTTCCATTTTTAAGAACCGGAAACCGGACCGATATTCCCTAGAACCGGACCAAACCGGTTGATCCGGTCCGGTCCCGGTTCGGGCAGTCCATCTTGCTCACTCCTAATCCGAACGCGACGATGGCGATCCGAAATGGCACGCCCCAATCCAGATCCGGAGCCAACATCGAAGCCCCGCCGCCACAGCACCACCGCAAGGTGGCCCTGATCGCTGGCATTACCGGCCAGGACGGGTCGTACCTCACCGAGTTCTTGCTCGACAGAGGGTACGAGGTCCACGGCCTGATCCATCGCTCCTCCAACTTCAACACCGGACGAGTCAACCCCATCGACGTCGACACCCACAAGGCCCGGACGATGAAGCTTCACTGCGCCGATCTCACCAACGCGTCCTCCCTCCGCCGCTGCATCGACACGATCTCCCCCGACGAGGTCTACAACCTCGCCGCCCACTCCGACGTGGCGGTCTCTTTCCCCGCCGATGCCGTCGCCACGATCACGGTCGCCCTCCGGCTCCTCATGGCCGTGCGCTCTCACGTCTCCGCTACTGGCCGCAGCCACATCCGTTACTGCCAGGCTGGGTCTTCGGAGATGTTCGAGACGAAGTCTGACGAACCTGGGGAGTGGAACAGCAGGAGAGGACGGGACCCGCTGCCGCTGTCCGAGAAATCCCCGTTCCACCCGCGGTCCACGTGCGGCGCGTCCCAGTGCGCCGCCTACTGGAACGCCATGCACTACCGCGAGGCCAACGGGCAGTTCGCGTGCAACGGGATCCTGTTCAACCACCAGTCCCCGAGGCAGGGCGAGAACTCCGTGACCCGGAAGATCACGAGGGCTGTGGGGCGGATCAAGATCGGGCTGCAGAGGGAGCTGTTGTTGGCGGATCTGGAGAATGTGGACGACTACCGCGACTGGGGGTTCGCTGGGGACTACGTGGAGGCGATGTGGTTGATGCTGCAGCAAGAAAAACGGGATCGGTTGAGTGAGTCGACCTGCATTGCAATGGCCATGTGGTGATCGAGGGGTGGGGTATGTCATACCGGCGGAGGTCGACTACTTGAAGGGAGATGCAAGTAAGGCCAGGAAGGTGTTGGGTTGGAAGCCCAAGGTTGGGTTTGAGAAGTTGACGAAGATGATGGTTGGCGAGGACATTGAATTGGCTAAGTTTGAGAAGGTTCTTGTTGATGCTGGGTACATGGATGCTCAGCAACAGCCCTGAGTATTCGGTACTTCTCATCTCTTGCTGCTCTGTTTCTTAACCCTGTGCTCTCTTTTAGTTTTTTAATAGAAGATCGGCTGGATGCAAGTACATATTTTGTTTTTTTCGAGGTTTAAAGGGTTTGAGATGTTCTTGGGATGAAGCATGAGTTCTTCACCAGTTAAGGGTGCGCATGAATACCATTCTGTGCCCGGGAACTATTTCTGAACAGAAATAATTTTTTTTTATTCTGTGCCCGGAAACAATTTCTGAATATTTGAAAGCATTTGATAAACTGACCAAAATTTCTATTCCTAAAGTAGAAAAGAACAGAAATGCATTTGGTAACTACACAAAATTTCTGTTCCCAAATAATATTTTGATAATATTTTGAATTATTTAATTTTTTTTTTCTTTCTACCAATTTTCTTCTTTGGCCATGGCCTGTCGTCGGCGATCGGCGGCCGTCGACCGGCCACAACCCAGGGCCGGCGAGGGCGAGGGTTGGACCCTCGCCGCCTGGGCGAGGCCTAGCCTCGCCGTCTCTGGGCGAGGCCGCCTCACCTGATCTGCGAGGGTCCAGCCCTCGCCCTCGCCTCCGCCGGCGAGGGCAACCCTCACCTCCACCGCCGGCCGGCGAGGGCCGTGACGCCCTCGCCGGCCCTGGGCTATGGCCGGTCGCCAGCCACCAGCCCAGCCCAGGGAAGAACAACACAAAAATAAAAAAAGAAAAAAACGAAAAAGAAGAAAAAAACCTGATTCTCAAAATTGTGCCGAGAAACAATAAGCAACTTTTTTTTACTTCTTGTTTCTCTTCCAAAACTGTTTCTCGGCACAAATTTTTGCAAAAATGTGCCCGGGAACAAAAAGTTTACCAAACGCATTTCTGTTCCCAAACTATTTCTGGGAACAAAAGAACAGAAATTTTCACTGTTTGGCACGTTGCCAAACGGGCCCTAAATGTCTAATCTTTGTCGAGTAGACCAATGAGCTCGAATGTCTGTTGGATGCGTTGCAACTGACCCTATTCATTCGCTTTCAATTGGTACATTTTCTTGTTCAAAGTTCGGATGAGCTTCGGATGACCTGGAAGCCTGTGTGTGTTTACTTTCACTTGCTCTGACAATGGTGCAGCATACAGTGATGAAAATCTGTGGAAACGAAATGTTTTGGATCAAGAGACAAGGTGTGGCTTTTTCTCATGAAACATTCGGTCCATAAACCTGGGCAGAATCGAGGGCTTCATTCATGTCACTGCTTTAGCAACAAGGCCCAAATGTGCAGCTCGGGATTAGCCTGAATGAAATGTTCCTGCTTAGTCCAAAATTAGTCTTACCAAAATCAAGTAAAGATCGTCTTATATTGGACAAATAGAAGGATCGAAGCCGTGAATCTGTTTGAAATTTGAATTTAGGAAAAAATCAGACCTTTCGTGAAGTTTGGAAAGCTTGATTTTTATTCATATTCACTGTAAGGATAAGAGATATGGTTCGCGCAACTATATATATTTCATTTCAACTATGACTTTTGAATCTAAGTTTTGGTTTTTCGTTAAATACAAGCTAAACATCTATTTAAAATGGCATGACCTTGTTTCTAGAGCTATAAATATGTTATGTTTGGTTGAAAGGAACGGGCTTTCCATTTTGGATTGCCCATTCCTTTCCTTTTTTTCACCAAAAATTTATTAAGTAAATTGCCACGACAATATTAATTAGTATTAGTTAAAATGAAAAGAAAATTACAAAGACAATATAGATATAAGTTATTACTAAATAATTAGATTTTTTAATAAATGAATAGTGTGATTAATATTAGATATTTAATTGATTAATAATAATTTGTTAATAATTAAAAATTCTATTTAAGAAGTTATTACATCATCCAATTACTTAGAGTTTAAACGGTTAGTCTAAAGTAATTAATAATTATGACTAATATTTAAGAAACGTCGATTTTATATCATTATTTTATGGATAATAATTAATAATTAATTAATTATGAATCATTAAAAATTATGAATTACTCTTAACGAATATCAATTATTTTACTAATAATGTGAGTACAATACAATTAAATTTATTAAAAATGCTCATTCAATCCTAATTTCAGAAAAGTTTTTGCTTACAGCCAAACACAAAAGTTCTCATTGCATTGCATTGCATTCCCCCGATTTATCAAACAGAGGTATTAGAATCATTGCTGCGTTTCGTTCCCCTTCCATTCTCTAATTCCGTTCCATACCGCCAAAAAAAAAACAGTTGCTCTAAGACTCGAAATTCGAGACAAGTGAGTCCGTTTTACAGAAAATAAATGATTTACAATTTTCTTTCCTAAACGCAGTTCTTTGTATCGTTTAAACAAAGGATAATGATACAATTCACAACTCATATTTAAATACACGACGAATATAAAATATTAACAAAGTAAAATTCTCAGTCATGAATATTACTGGAAATGGAAGCTCACACTAGTGATTCTATATTACATGCTCATCATAAAACACCACGGAATACTGTAGGATTGCGCGAAGATATAGAACAAGAAAAACACAAAGACTTATTTCAGTATCTAGGTCCACAAGTTTCCAGGTTCACCTGCACCTAGAACTTGGAACCTGTCTGTTGGAACCGCTTCCCTATTTTTGGAACCTGAAGCCTACATTGCATAACCTAAAATCTAAAACCGAACCAGTTCCCACCAGATTGATTCTTCGGTTCTTGATTTTACCTCGGAACCAAGCTCACCCTTAGCACAAATGGCCTAGTAGTGAGCTTTTCAAATGGTTTTGAGACCTCTTTGGTTACATGTTCAAATCTCTCACTTGCTACTCAGCCTCGAAAATTCTCGATTCGTTTGCGGCGTAGCTTCGATTGTACACGGCGCCAGGATAACCTCGGTTCTAATCTCACCAGCATTGCGATGGGAAGCGGCAACGAGCTCGCTCAATTTCGACTCGAACCGAATATCCTATCACGAATGAATGGGGAACTCCCGAGATAACGTTCGGGGGGAGGGGAGGGGTTGCCGAGACCGGTCGCTCTCTCCAACACCCATTAAAGAAAACACACACATGAAACAAACCCTTGCTGACCAAAAAAAAAAAAAACAAACCCTAACGAAACTTCTGTCTGCACAACAAAAGCAGAATGGAAGTGTAACAATCTGGTTGGTCTTGGGGAGTTGGGGTTTACTCTTCCTTTTTCGTTGGTGGGGTTGGATATTGATACTGTTGAAATGGAATGGACGGCCCCTGTCAAAATTTGATCTTTCGGGGCGGGTTGGGTGTTGGAATGAGTGCATGGTAGAGAGCGTCCAAAGGGGGCATGATGAAGGCCCACTGTTGCCTGCTTCTGTATGTCGCGATGTACGCTCCCTGACACTGCACATCGTATACACATTCGCAGTTTTGAAGAATCAGAATCTGGCTCCGACTCCGTATCTCACTTTACATTGCATTTGCTCTGGTCTTCTCTCTCTCTGGTAGTAAGCTCTTCGAAAACTTAAAAGTAAAAGATTGACAGGTCTGGTCTCGTCCTCCACCACATCAAATCGAAACGGTGAGGTGGATGTGCAATTTTCAACAGAGAAATCTCGCACGTCTGTGACTACCCTAAGTAATTGCATTTTTATCTTGACAGTACAAAAGAGAAGAATAGATTATAGGCCATGATTTCATTCAAGATCACAAAATATTTTATGTGCATGTGTTTGATCGATAAAAAAAAACTAGGAGAAAAAATGTGCCGACATGATCTCCATCTACCACAAAAACCCCTAAACTCTCCTCACCGTGACGTTGAAATCTCAATTTTTTTTTTCGTGTCGCCAAAACTCTCAAACTTATACCCTTAAACTCTCCTCATTGTGATGTCAAATACCCTAATTTTTTTTTTCGTGTCACCAAAACTCTCTAACCTTTACTAGTGTAGTAAAAGCTTGGGTTATTGATATGACGGTGGGCATAATTAAGGATTTATATTAACACAAAAAAAGTTTCAGGTATTGTTATTATGACGGACATAATTTAGATTTTTTGGTGACACAAAGAAGAATTTGGGGTATTGATTTCAAGGTGGGTATTATTCAGGATTTTTGTGGTAGTGACCTGAAATTTAATTTTCCATCGGTTATTGTGGTTTGAATTTACATCTACAGTACCATTATGGGGTGTCAGATAATAGCCTTAAGTCTTTTTATTCGATTTATTACAAGTGAAAAAAGAACAATCACAGTCACATGTGGTGGGGGAAGACTAGCATTTATGCAGTATAAATTTCTCCAGTCAAATTGTTGAGACACAAATTATATTTCACGTCGTACTTTTCTAATTTTAGTTTTTTAAGTAATAAATAATTATGAGTTTAATTTCAAGTTATTCTAAGTTAGGGGCAACACATACTATCAAACCAAAAGATTGCAATATAAATTCTTTTAGAAAAATTAATTAATGTGCAGGGTATATTTGTTTCGTGAAAAATGAATGATTTGAAAAATATTTTTCTAAAAATAATTGTTTGTATCGCTTACAATAATGAATGAATGAAAAATATTTTTATCGTTTACGAAAATATTTAGATATAAATTGTTGTTGATAAAAATATATCTTTTATCGACTAATTATTTCGAGTAATACAAGATGTTATTTTTATGAAAATATTTTTTAAATTATTTATTTTCCTTGAAAATGAAACAAATTTTGTATCCAAGGGCAAGGGAGACCACCCAACTACCTTAGGTATTACACACTCAATTTCAAGCTCCACAATCAGCAAACTTCATTTTGCCAATGCATGGTGAAATTTCACTGGTTGCAACATATAAAATACCTAATTATCTTAATTCTTTATTTAATAAGTCCAGTCATCCTCGTTCAAACATGCAAGCATGGGATTAGTTCATTAAAAACGGCTAATAAACTAAACCTTCTGTCCTTTATCAGGAAAAGAAACAGAAGAGAAGACTAGGGTTTCTGTCATGAAACTCAACGGGGGAAAAAACGGCGAAGCTTATCTGTTTGGCAATTATTCTTTGGATTTTCGAAAAAATAATATTGGCGAATGAATTAGGGCCACAAGATCTCTGAGTAGCTTCACTATTTAAGAGGACACTGCAGAATCTGATATAAGCTTCAATCGTGTCATCTCATCAGCATCTGAGTACTTACATTTTCCTCGACCGACCCCGCCTTGGTTTCCGTTCAACAAGAACGAGACAGAAAAATTGGAGCGTGAAGTGCAATCACGTTTTCATTCTGTCTCACGCCACAGTTACTTCAAAAGTGCGATTTCTAGACCATTTCTTCCCTGTTTGTTGTTTCTCTTGTCCCTTTCCTTTCCGTGATATGGATTGTATTCTTCTGCTGGCATTTCATGACATGAACCGAGTTTAACCCATTAATCTTTCCCAGTTTCTATTTGCCGATTTGAATTTTCTTTTTCTCGCTCCTACAGCGACGAAACTTGCGAGACCAACACGTGTATTGGACCAATTCGGCTTATGCATGTCTCCTCTTATTTTCATGATCTTTGTAATCAGTTAAATGACTAAAGCTCTTGGAACATGGGACGGTTCACAGAAAAAAGGCACATAAATGCCACCATCCACTTTTTGACAGAATGGTGTCAACCGGTTCTGAAGTTGAAGCACGTGCACAAAAATGCAGGAGCAGCTGCAAAATCTCGTTCCATCAAAGAGTGGGGGGCTTTACTTGTTTTGGGCTAATTTTTGTACATTCATATTTCATGAACCAAGTGGAGTCTCTGCAGTTGGGTGGAGAGTAGATGGGACCATGCTTTCTTTAAATGGTTACAAAGTTTAAGTTAGGCCAAGGATAAAAAGAAAAAAAACTCTCATGCTAGGTTTCCTATCATGGCATAGGCCTAACATTAAATTGGGAAATATTTTCCGTTGAGAAAACAAAAGAGGGCAAGTCAAAGAAAGAGAGAGAAGTGAGAACAAAGGGTTAAATAAATGATTGCAGAGAGAGAGGGAGAGAGGGGAATGGTTTCTCCAAGAAAAGAAAGTTGGGATTCTGAGGAAGGACCGGTGGGAGGAGCAATTAATCCCATGAACAAGAAACAGGTGTTCATGTCGTGGAGTGACCTGTGTCATTCAATTTACATTAAGAATTGAGGGGAAGGAAATAAATAAAAGGGGAAAACGGAATCTCTATTGGATTCTTGCAGAAAATCCAGACCTTTGACGTATTCTTTTGTGGCGGCATTGCTCAGATTCTCAGAACTCGCTTCCACTCACCCCAACAGATCTCAAATTTCTCAGCATGTGTTACCATCATATCTTGTTTTCTGTCCGTCTCGGATCAGTCACATCATGCTCTCTCTCTTTCTCTGTCTCAACTCAACGCATGTAGATGTGACATCCCAAATCTTAGATTTAGTCCAGACAAACCTTAGTGAATGATTTATTAAGTAATACTTGTAAGATTAAAACGGGAGGATTCTAATCATGCATAGAAGAATAAAATTTAAGCATAATTAGAATCAAATGCGGAAAACAGGATCGAAAATAAACTGACCTCCAGCCATTGTTCAACTTTACGTTCGTTGGAAATCCACGGTAGTTCGACATTAATTTGAGAGCGATTACGGACGCACTCTACTAACCCAATCCCCTCGCGTACTGATGGTGTATTACCGAATGAGAGGGTTTGCGTTAGACCTTGTGTTAGCCCTTATGGAATGAACGTTCATCTTTATAAACCGCTTCCCATCAAGGCAGTTATCGAAGAGGGCGGTTGTCACCGAAGGGGTACGAAGCGTGGAAAAACCGACAGTGGATAACCGTCACTCAAAAGAGAAAACGTGGGTCAAACCTAAATGTGGGATCACATTACAAATATAACATTCTCCCACTTGATCCCAACATTTTCATCATACAGATTACTCAACCAAATCCACGAAAACCATATGCTTAAGAAAAGAAACAAAACACATGAATCATGGCGACATGTCCTCTAAGAGCGAGTAATATCTTCCATGTATTACAATGCATCTTATTCCTTTAATGTCAGCCCATATGTGACAACACATCTTAATGAATAAACCCTATGTTTATTCCAGAACCAAGGATAATTGTTATTCTCATAAACAACTAAATGTGTACACCAGAAATTGAGAATAACATTACAATTGAGTAAGAGTTTCAAACAACAAAAATCGTCCGTACGACAATAAATCACATTATGGGAACTATTCCCGTACTAGCCACATGATCCTTATACTTCATTGGTGGCATGCCTTTAGTTAAATGATCAGCTATCATCAATTCAGTGCGAACGTGTTCAATGACCACTTTATTCTCCTTAACACGTTCCTTTATGGCTAAATACTTAATGTCGATGTGCTTACTTCGACTGCCACTTCTAGCATTTTTAGCCGTAAAACCGCAGCTGAATTGTCACAATATATTCTTAATGGCCTAGAAATAGAATCAACAATTCTAAGCCCTGAAATGAAACTGTTCAACCATACACCATGCGAGGTAGCCTCAAAACAAGAAACGAACTCAGTCTCCATAGTGGAAGTAGCAGTCAAAGTCTGCTTCGCACTCCTCCATGACACGGCTCCGCCAGCTAACATAAAAATGTATCATGATGTTGATTTTAGAGAATCAACGCAACCAGTGTAATCCGCATCCGAATAACCAAATACTTCCAAGTTGTCAGTCCGTCTATACATAAGCATGTAGCCTTTAGTACCTTGAAGGTATCTCATCACTTTCTTTGCGGCTTTCCGGTGGTCTATCCCTGGATTACTCCGATATCTTCCCAACATTCCCACAAAGAAAAGCGATGTCGGGTCGAGTGCAAACCCGAGCATACATCAAGCTTCCGACAGCAGAAGCATATGGGATGTTCTTCATTTGTTCCCTTTCTAGATCGTTCTTCGGGCACTGGTTCAAATTGAACCTATCACCCTTCACAATGGACGCTACACTTGGTGAACAATCTTTCATCTGAAATCTCTCCAAGACCTTATTGATATAGGTTTCTTGAGATAGTCCTAAAATTCCTCGAGTTCTATCTCTATGGATCTTAATGCCAATGACATAAGATGCCTCACCCATATCCTTCATGTCAAAACTCTTAGAGAGGAATTGTTTCACCTCATGCAACAACCCCTTATCATTGGTTGCAAGTAGAATATCATCCACATATAGCACAAGAAAATAAATTTTGCTCCCACTGACTTTCTGGTATATGCATTGATCCATGATATTCTCTACAAAGCCGAATGAAGAGATGACATCATGGAATCTTAAGTACCATTGGCGGGATGCTTGTTTCAAGCCATAGATAGATTTCTTAAGCTTGCACACCAAATGCTCACCTTTACTAGAGGAGAATCCTTCAGGTTGTTTCATGTAAACCTCTTCCTCTAGTTCCCCATTGAGGAACGCCGTTTTCACATCCATTTGATGTAATTCCATATCAAAATGGGCAACCAAAGCCAAAATAATACGAAGAGAATCTTTCTTAGATACAGGAGAAAATGTCTCTGTGTAATCGATTCCTTCCTTTTGAGTGAATCCTTTGGCAACAAGTCTAGCTTTATATCTCTCAATGTTGCCCAATGAGTCCTTCTTAGTTTTGAAGACCCACTTACAACCAATGGCCTTCACACCATTAGGCAACTCAACCAAATCCCAGACTTCGTTTGATGCCATAGAACTCATCTCATCCTTCATGGCACTGTACCACAAATTGGATTTATCACTACTCATGGCTTGTGAAAACGTTTCAGGATCATTCTCAGCTCCAATATTATAGTCAGACTCTTGTAGATACACAATATAATCACTAGAAATTGCTGATTTCCTCATTCTAGTAGATCTTCTTAATGTTGTATCAACATTCTCTTGAGGATCGTGTTGTTCAACTGGTTGTTCAACAGCTTCTGGTAATTGTTGAACAACTGGATCTACCAGATCATTATCAGCAAGTTGTGGAACTTCAATAGTTGGTTGTTCAATAGCAGGCTGAACTGAAGGGGCGTTATGAACAACAACCAACTTAATACTTGAAGTGGAAGGTTGAGTATCTGAATGATCTTTCTCAGGAACAATGTCCTTCAATCGATCACTCCCACTAATCAAGTCATTTTCAAGAAACTTAGCATTTCTTGATTCCACAATCCTAGTAGTGTGAGATGGACAATAAAACCTGTATCACTTGGACTTTTCGGCATATCCAATAAAATATCCACTTACAGTCCTTGGGTCCAACTTCCTTTCCTGTGGATTATAGACTCTTACTTCAGACGGGCATCCCCAAACGCGTACATGTCGCAAACTAGGCTTCCAACCTTTGAATAACTCAAAAGGCGTCTTTGGGACAGCCTTGGTTGGAACTCGATTTAATATGTACACTGCCGTCTTAAGAGCTTCAGTCCACAAGGACTTAGGAAGTTTGGAGCTACTAAGCATACTCCGCACCATGTCCAATAAAGTTCGGTTTCTTCTTTCTGCTACGCCATTTTGGTCCGGAGAACCTGGCATAATGTATTGGGCAACTATCCCATTCTCTTAAAGAAACTTTGCAAACAGACCAGGTGTTTGTCCATCTTCAGTGTATCTACCATAAAATTCTCCACCTCTATCTGATCTCACGATCTTAATTTGCTTGCCGCATTGTTTCTCTACTTCCGCCTTAAAAACCTTAAAGGCATCCAACGCTTCATGTTTATTATGAAGCAAGTAGAGATACATGTAACGTGAGTAATCATCAATGAAGGAGATGAAGTATTTCTGACCATACGAGTCCATATCAGGACTACAAATGTCCGTATGTATGATTTCTAATATGTCTGTACTCCTCTTGGCACCTTTCTTTGTCTTGTTGGTCTGCTTTCCCTTTATGCAGTCCACGCAAATATCATAATCAGTAAAATCCAAAGTACCGAGTACTCCATCATTTACTAATCGCTTAATTCTATCTATGGAGATATGTCCCAATCTCCGGTGCCACAACACGGAGGAATCTTCATTCACAACACATCGTTTTATACCAGCATTGTCATGAACATGCATCGCATTATAATAGGCATTGTCTTGTAAATTAATTCGAAAAAGACCATCAGACAAAATACCACTCCCGACAATTTCAGATTTAAACAATAAACTGAAGTTTGAATCTGAAAAGTTAAAAGAGTAACCCAAAGGTACAAGTCTTGAAACTGAAATTAAGTTTCTAGAGAAACTTGGAACATAAAAGGTCCTTTCCAAATCCAAAACAAAGCCACTATTGAGAACTAATCTACATGTCCCAATAGCTTCTACATGCGAACGCATCTTGTTTCCCGAATAGATGCTTTGTTCACTTCCCACTGGCTTCCTGTGGTTTTGAAAACCCTGCAAGGAATTCGAAATATGGATTGTAGAACCAGAATCAATCCACCAAGTGTTGTGACTCACATCAGCCATATTATATTCATAACAAACATAAGAGGTTGGATTACCTTTCTTCTCGAGCCAGGCCTTAAATCTGACGCAATCCTTCTTCATATGCCCCTTCTTTCTACATAAGAAACATTTGGATTCCTTCTTAATGTCAGCTTGGGGAGGTATTTTACCTTTCCCCTTCTGCTTGCCGTGACCCTTATTCCTTTCTTGTGTTGCCAAATGAGCACTTTCTCCTAATTCCATAATCAGCCTCTTTTCCTCTTGAACACACATGGTCATAAGTTCATTAATTGACCATTTATTCTTATGTGTGTTGTAGGAGATCTTGAAAGGTGCATACTGTTGTGGGAGAGTGTTCAGAATGTAGTACACAAGAAATGATTCAGATATGTCAACCTCAAGGTTTTTCAGCTGAGCTGCAATGTCCCTCATCTTCTTGATGTGCTCACGCACACCTCTAACACTTGTGAGCTTTAGAGATGAAAACTTCATTATCAGGGTCATGGCATGCGCCTTTTCTGAAGTCTCAAACTGCGCATCAATGGCCTCCAATAAAGCCTTAGCATTGCTATGCTGAGCGACTGAACCACGGATACTAGGAGATACTTTAGTCCTTATGAACATCACACTAAGGCGGTTGGACCGCTCCCACTGTTCATAAAGGGCTATCTCAACTGCAGTGCTCGTGTCAGTAGGAGTAGGTGGTTCGTCTTTCCTTATAGCATAGTCAATGTCCATGCACCCTAATTGAAGAAGAATTGACTCCTTTCAAACTTTATAGTTTTCACTATTCAGTATGGGAACATCACTCTTAAATTCAGAGAAATTCACAGGTTGCAAAACTGCATATCAAATAATCATGCTTATGTCACAAAATTTGAGGCAAAATCAACATATATCATGTTCTACCAATGTAAGACATGTCACAAAATATGAATCACATAACATAAAAACTGCCTGTGGGCTAAGTTTTTAATTTAAATAGATTCATAAATACTTCATGAAGAAACTATCATATTATATTCCTTTCCTTAATCCCTGTGGGTAAATTAAGAAAAATAATATGATATTTCCACCTAATTAATCAAATTAATATAATGAAAATTCCTGTGGGATAAAATTCATCATATTAATAAGATTAATTACAATCAATGTCCATTTCCAAATGTGGTCCGAATGCTCTTAATATATAATTTAATTAATTAAAGATGCTGTGGCTACTCCTCAATTAATTAAAATATATGGATCACTAGACATTTAATTTCATGCATAAAAATATTCATAAAATGCATGAAGGATAAAACAATAAACTTAATTCGGCAAGGGACATAATCGTAATAACGGGTAAAAAGCGGGGGCAGAAGAGTAAAAAACCGAAGGGGGCGCCGGTTCCGGGCGCGTGCGTGCGCTGCACGCCGCCTGTCATGCGCGAGCGCGGCGCGGGCGCGCACGCGCACGCACATCTATGCGCGGGCGCGTGGCGCGCACAGCGCGCCTTCTTTACCGCGCGGGCGCGTGCGCGCCCACGCGCCTGCAACTGCCGTGTGAGTGGGCCGCACGCGCCTACAGTTGCGCGCGCGTGGCGACCACGCGCCAGCTGTTGCGCGCGCGTGGGGCCACACGCCTTCTTCCTCCGCGCGAACAGAAGCCATTTTCCGACGTTCTTCGCCGTTCCGCCGCACCTTCGACCGAATGGGTCTCCTCCGGTAGCCCATATCACACCAAAATAATTTATGGGTTTCGGAGACCACGTCGGCGCGACCACATGGACCCAAAATTCGGCGAAAACAACCAAGAAATTGGCTCGAATCAAGCAAAATTCCGTCAAAACGCACAAATCCTAACCCGCAACTTCCGCCGCTCAAACAGCCTCCGGCGATCACCGATATGCCAGATTAACTTAGGGCTATTCTTCTCCATGGCGGTGCGACCGTGCCGGTCCGAAGTCGAGCGGTGGGTCGCCGGAATTTGGCCGGAATCAGCGATTTCCCTCTTAGCCCCAAAAAACCCGAATTACTATTCATCTCAAAAAGCCCCGAAAAATACACCAAAAATTCAACAAGAACAAGGCAGAGGCACTAATCACGCTCTGATACCAAATGTAAGATTAAAACTGAAGGATTCTAATCATGCATAGAAGAACAAAATTTAAGCACAATTAGAATCAAATGCGGAAAACAGGATCGAAAATAAACTGACCTCCAGCCATTGTTCAACTTTACGTTCGTCGGAAATCCACGGTAGTTCGACGTTAATTTGAGAGCGATTACGGGCACACTCTACTAACCCAATCCCCTCGCGTACTAATGGTGTATTACCGAATGAGAGGATTTGCGTTAGACCTTGTGTTAGCCCTTATGGAATGAACGTTCATCTTTATAAACCGCTTCCCATCAAGGCGGTTACCGAAGAGGGCGGTTGTCACCGAAGGGGTACGAAGCGTGGAAAAACCGACAGTGGATAACCGTCACTCAAAAGAAAAAACGTGGGTCAAACCTAAATGTGGGATCACATTACAAATATAACATTACATTCCAAATAATCACAAAATGGTCGAAAAGAAAACAAATCCTCTTCCTTCCTTACGATTCCTACAATAGGTTCTCAACATACCCCCCCGGCCATGCACGTCCCTAGTCGTCAGATCCCAACATAATTGAGGCAAGAATGGAGAATCCAAACCCTAGGGGCCAAAGCGATGTCCTCTCCATCGTGAAGACAGAGAAGGAAAGGCGTGCCACCTCTCCAGAGTCTGCATTGTTCTGTCCTCTTCCTTCCCTGTTCAAAAGGCGAAGATAGAATGACACGAAGGGAAGGCAAAGGAAATGAGAAAGAGAAAACCCTGGTGGTTCTTTTCTCAATAACACCAGTACTAGTAGGCCCTTTTCTGTCCTTCGATGACAAAATTTGGGCTTTCTTGGTGGTGGCATCGAGTGGTAAATTTCTAAGTGCATTCGCAATCGGCCACCAATACATATATCGTAAGTGGACCTACGTTAGTACGGTGGTGATAACATGCCAAATTGCCATTTAATACTCCATTTTAGTGTGATTACTACATGGTTAATCTTTGACTTTTGCGTGTTTATTTTATCGTTTCTGGGCAAAGTTCCGTTTACTATTTTTGGAATGAAATCATCGCTGGCAAGAAAGGAGAATACGAGAGCACGATTGATGATTAAAGCGTTCCTGCTAAACGCGACATCATCTGATATGATGTATTGGGCAATAGCATTTGTCCCAACCGAACTAAACTTACATTGGTCGAAGATTACATAGTCAATATTACATTACGTTATGTTAGGCGGAGGAAAAGGCAAGTATGACCCACTTATACAATCTCCCCCGTTTTTTCTTCTTCTTTTTTTCACTTCAATCAATTTTATTTGCCGTTTTAGCGACACAACACAAATCGGGAAACATGCAAAAAAGTCTGTGGTTTTGAAAATACAGGTTTGTGTTGCAAGATTTTGCGAAATCACTGCCAACTGTCCTGAAATCTTAACCTGTTGGATAAAGGCATGATTCAATATTTCAATATTCTAACATGTGTTTTGTCCTTTGTGAAAACTCGGATATGCTTTGATATTTTCCCGATAAATAAAAGATTGAAGTTAAAACTCGAGAGTAGACCAAAGAGGAAAAAGTATCAAAAAAATTCATAAACATATTGTATTGATATCAATTTTGTCCTAAATATTTCAATTTGGCAAATTTAATTCTGAACATTTTAATGTTAGTTTCTATTCATCTGCCCAATTTAGGCTAGAAATTGCTAACGTGGATACTGGCGATCCTATGTGACACGATTGACGCTGATGTAGATATTTTTTATAATTTTTTAATGACTTTTTTTCCTTTCCTTTTCTTTCTCTTCTCTTTCTGCTAGTGGTCAGTTGCCAACCACCAGCGCGAGGTCGACCCTCGCCTGCCACGTTAGACTTGGAAGCTTTGATAAGATTGACGCCCTTAACTAATTTGCGAGCTTTTGTGTTTTCATGCACAGTGAACTTCAATGATTGTTTTGTCCGCTCGGATCAAGTTCATACGCTAAAAGCCCGTTTCATTAAATCAGCCTTCGAGCGAGGGAAAAGCTTTACTTCTTTCAAAGAAGATGCTTAACGACTTAACTCTAATGAAATAACGTAGGAATGGGTAAACATTCCATGGAAATTGGAAATAGAGCTCGAATGGAGATGATATAACTATTCTCTAATTTGGTTTGCATGATGGAATAGTCTTTCGATGGGAAATTTGTTCAAAAAGTCCTAAACCTACTACATTTTGACAAATTCAATCATAAATCCTTTCACATTTTGCCAAATAAGTCAATTTGGTTAATTTTAATTGGAAATCGCTAACATAGACGCCAGCCATCATACGACGCTGTCATGTACAATTTTTATAATTTATTTAAAAACTTCTAATTTTTTTTTCCTTCTTTTTTCCTTTCTTTCTTTCTCTTTTTTTTTCTTCCAAGCCCAGCGAGCAGCGAGGGCCAGCCGACCCTCATCGGCCACTGGGCAAGGACCGTGAATTCTTCTCCGATCGTGGGCGAGGGCAGTGGTCAATGAGGGTTGCTAGCCCTCGTTGGTCTGGGTAGAAAAAGAAAAGGGAAAAGAAAGAAAGAAAAAGAAAAATACAAAAAGTTTCGATTTTTAAAAAAAAAATCTTCCACGTCAACGTCGGTCATTCTACGTGGCATTATTGGCATCCACGTTAACGATTTCCAGTTAGATTGACGGAATGGACTTAACTGACAAAACGCGAAAAATATTTAGAACTCAATTGGCAAAATAGAAATGTTCCAAATTGAATTGGCCAAAGCGCAATAGGTTTAAAACTTTTTGAACAATTTTCCTGTCTTTCGACTCATTCCAAGGTAATGTCATGGCTTAAATTACTGCGATTGCATGGGAAATAAGTGAGAAATACCAAAGAATGCTCATTATACTTTGCAAAGATACAATTAAGGGCTAATACCATAAAAAAAATTCAAACTGGTATAGTCGTACTACATTAAAATCAAACTAATTTTCGTGTCATAGAACTAGTATATTTGTGAGAAATTTACCCTCAATTGGCATCCGTCCAATATCTTCGTAAATAGCCAATGTGGAAACACACATGGCAAACAACTCCGTTGATTGGGCCATGACGTGGATCCAACATGAAAACAATATGAGTGGGTCTCCTAAACGACATCATTTTAGAGAGGCCAGATCTAATGAAAATGGACTGAGATTGGGATATTTGCTAAAACCTGCTAATTTGTCCTTAAGAGAATCTCTAATTTTGCCCTAATATTTTGATATATTTGTTATGGGGTACCAATTTGGAATTTTTTGTCATGTGAAAATTAATTTAGGATAAATGCGGCATGAGTCTAATGGTTTGCAATTTTTGTGATCCAAATATTAGTTTACGGTGAATGTAGCATGAGGGTGCCAGCTTGTAGTTTTTTGTGATACCAACCCTAGCCTAATTTCACCTATTATTACATTATTATTATCATAATAAATGAAAAATCTTACAATTTTACGAGTATTCTTTTTTGTCATGTACAATTTACGAGTATGGCTACTAACTTTTTTGTCAAATAATAGTGATGATAATTTATTTACAAGTATAAACGCATCTTGAGAATATATCATGTGATAACTGTAACCCTAAATTGCAACAAAATATTAATATTATTCAAACACTACTCTAGATGATTACTTACCATCTTTTCTTAACGGATAGCTAATAATAACAAGATCCGTGTAATAATGATGCCACGATCATAATTTAACTTATGGAATACGAAAGCTTGAGGGAATGGTTATTCTTTTTATTGATTTATGCACGAAATGGATTAACAACCATTTCAATTGGGAATAGACTAATTAAAAGATAATTGTTATCGCGAACTAAACACATAGTAATATTTAGGTGCAATTAGAGTCGTCCTCGCGAGACCACATATAGAATGTGTATGATCAATGCAATGATCATGATTAACTCTGTCTATAAAGTTTGTCTCTGCTCTTCCCCAACGGCAAATACTTGACAAATGTGACTTACTTTAATGCATTGAAGAAATTTTTAATTTCGATCAAACGATTTCTAGTGAAAATCAATATGATTTGGTAGAAGCTTACTTTTGATCCTTGAAATTATGGCCTTTGTTAACAGTAATACCTTGAACTTTTAATTTGTATCATTGAACTTACAGAGCTTTTCCCGGTCAAGTTTGTCTGACTTCAAATCCAATTAGTTAAAGCAACGTGTTTGTCAAGGTTGGCAAGAGCGCAATGTTAAAAAAAGAGACAATTTACCGTTACCAATTATCTCTGATGCATTGAAGATAAAAAGGAGTAATTGGACATCGCTTCTTAGTAGTGAGATCTCCTAACATGAAAAGTTACACTTGAGATTTCTACCCTGGATTCTTGTCCCGACTCCAATAGGAACTTCGATCTTTATTGGGTAGGTGACGTGGCCACAACTACCCGGCGACGAAATCGTGTAGCATTCGCTAGCTAAACAGGGCCATGGCTTTTTATTCGGGAGGAACTCACGCGGTCCACCGTATCATCAATGCAGAGGAACTTATTCAAAGCGCTACCCTATGGCCAAAACCCGTTTGCTGTCCTTTCTGGCCTCAAAATCTATCGTCTAAGGCGATATATCCGCAATTTTGATACCTAAGATTTCGAGAGCATCCATTTGTTGCTTATTTTTCCCGAAGTATACAACAACTTTCATGATTAATTCCGAGAAGGACATCGAGAGGGCTTGTCACTGTATTTTTCGCAGGGATAGGACGTCCGAGTTGCATGTTTTTTGGAGGAGCTTTGTTTAACTCGTTGTCTATGGTTTGCGCAGCGCGAGTTGATTCGGTTCGATTCGAGCCCGACCGAAGGAGGTGTGCACACGAAGTGAAGGACGGAGCTGGGACTTTAAAGCATATAATGTCTCTCCCTTTCTTTCCCCAGCATAAACCCCGACCCCCACCACCGAGCCTGTGCTGTCTTGCCATCAGTCTCTCCTCTCCCCTCACCACCACCTTTTGTTTTTCATTTGTGGAAAATATGAGCGAGACTGGGTGTTTGATTTCCGACAGTCTCCATTTCCATCATCTTTGATTCTCTCTCTCTCGAGATGTTGTCAGCATCAGGTGGTCTTAGTGAAGGGAACACCAACAGCTACAGCCCCAAAGTCACAGCTCTCATCAGCAGCCTCTCCTCCTCCTCCTCACCTTCTTCTTCTTCTTCGTCATCTTCCCTGACCTCTTCTCCTTCTCCTCCATCTCAATCCCCTTTAACTCACCACCACAAGAACGACCACCAGACCCTAACCCCATCAAGAATCATGGAGGAGGTGTGGAAGGACATCACCCTGTCCTCCCTCCAACCCCACCACCACCACCACAGCCCCTCCTCAGCGAGCCCCGCCTTGCGGGGGAACGGCCTGCAGGACTTCCTCGGGCGGCCTTCTCACAGGGACCCGCCGACCCCTGCCAACATCGCTTCTTCCACCTCCTCCTCGCTCCCTCCTCACCACCCTCTCACCTTCTTGAGCCTCAACAACTCCGGCCCCGAGTTTCACTTCCTCGACGACTCGAGCCCGCTCGGGCCGAGCACCACTCGGTTTCAGAGCCACAATAGAGCCGGAATGGCCTGCTTTAGCACCAGCCCTTTTGAGGCTTTGGCGGGCTCTACTGATCCTGGGAATCATAGCGATGTCGCCGCTTTTGGGAATATCAAGAAGAGGGTGTTTGAGACTGAGGGCGGTTCGGGCGACCGGAGGCACAAGAGGATGATCAAGAACAGGGAGTCCGCTGCGAGGTCTAGAGCTAGGAAGCAGGAAAAGTTTTTTGTTTTTATGCGTGTTTTAAATAAAATTGCTCGTGAACGAAAAGCGGAGATTGTTGTGCTCTTTTGATCAAGATGGCGTCACGTTTAACTGTCGTTGATGTTTCGCTTGTTACCCTGTTGTTGGATGTTTGTTGATTCTATTTTCTTGCATCCAATGTTTTTGGTCCCGTTTCTCTTTCTCCTGATTTGTTTGGCTTTGTTCCCTTTTCTGGCCGAACAGGCTTATACGAACGAATTGGAGCTTCAGGTTGCCCACTTGATGGAAGAGAATGCTACGCTGAAGAAGCAGCAGGAACAGGTGATTGTTTTTCCCTCTTTGTTGTTTTTGCTCTTACATGGTTGCAAGCAGCAGAACAATTAGATTTTTATATTTAGCAGACATAAGTACCCTTTTCCCTAAAAAGGACCGTCTGTTTTTGTCTTTCCCTTTTGAGTTCTACTCAGTTTAAAGACTTATAGGCAGCTTTCTTCTTTCTTTTTAATATTGTTATTGATTAGTCAGGCGGAGAAGCTGGTAGTTTGCTTTCTCTTAAAAACTTCTGGTGGCCAAGCCAAGTTAAAGATGCATTATTTGGTCATCTGATCTCTGGTCCACCTCAGTGTCAGCTCGTGTCACTTGCAGATGTATCTACACAGGGCTTACAGTTTTTGTTTACCTTTGGCGAAGTTATACAATTTTTGCAATGGCTTGGGAATATTGATGTAACTTTTGTGTGGGTTTTGGGCAGTTGTGGATGGCTGCAGCATCGCAACTTCCCAAAAAGCACTCGCTCCATCGAACGTCGACAGCTCCATTTTGACGGAGCGATCCTTGCACTTGCCCTTTAACAATGCCCTTTTCTTTGTTCTCCTTTTGGCTCCTTTCTGGAGTTAACCTAAGAACAGTTCCTTTCAAGTAGTTATAAAAGAACAGTAGTGAGAGAGTGTATTTGTGGAGAGGGTCAGGAATCTTCTTTTTTAAGCTTGCGCAGGTGTTATCTTGCTGTTGTTGGGGGTGGTTTCTCTACCCTACAACCCGAGTTTGAATGCTGTTTCTCTTTATTGGTGAGGACACGAGCGCATTACCCAAAGGCCTTTGGTTTTTCCTGTACGCCCTGAGATACTGGAACCCTGATGCTGCTGCTTTTGAGAGAGAGAAAGAGAAGAGAGAGAGGAGAAGAGAGGGAACTGTGGTGGGTCTTTCTGTTTTTGTTTGCTCTTTTGTAGTTTCTTGACTGACTTTTTGAACCCTAGCGTTCATTAAACGTGGGCATTGTTCTCACTTGTGTATTTCATGATGACGATATTTACCAATTGGAAAGGCAGGGAAAAAGAGGGTCTTGCTTCGTCTGTTTTTTAACTTTCTAAATGCTCCCGGATCGAGTCGGGTCGAGCCGCATGAATCGGTTAACTTGTTTCATAATAGTGACTTCAATATTAATCTGCTTCTTCTCTTTTCAGGTGGGCTTCTTTCAATGAGTTGAAATTACACTTCTATTTCCTCTCTTACTTCGCTTAATTATTGATTCGGACTCTTTTGGATGCACATTTGTGCCTCAGGATAAGGTCAAAAAACCTTGGAAAGATGAGCTTAATTGAGCGCACCCAAAGTGGTGTACAGTGTCCTAATGAATCACTAGCAGTGATGACATGATGGGGACTGCTTTGTCCCTCGAGCACTGGGCGTCACTTCCATTCATCTCCTTATCTCTACACTCTCCATCACTCCTCCTGAAAGCCCCTTTTGGCCTTTTCTCTCTTTCTCTCCCACCTATTATTGTCCAGAGTCAATGATGCCTCTTTTGTCGGTATCTATGGCTCTGTCATCAACCCTGGTTTCCTGAAGATCTCTTTTTCTTATATAAAATTCGATTCGCGCGAGCTCAGCTCGATTAGATTTTCATGTGATTCAATGATGTATGTGCCCGCATTTGATGGGCCAAAAGAGAAAAAAGAACAGAGCGAAAATCGTCCGAGGAAACATTTGAAACCCAGGACGGGGAAGACGACAAAGCTTTAGTGGGTCTCCACGTTCTGGACACTTTCAATGAAGCAATCCAAGCTCTGTCTGTCTGTGGACGTGTTCCTGTGGTTTAGAACCTGATGTTCTTTATCGGATCCCCCGGGAAGCATGAATTCATTTAACCTTTAGACGCGATGTGAAATGGCTGTGAAGCCGATGTCTGCTCATTTGTGTTGCGTATTAAGAGAGAGATGCTTCTCTTATGGGTTTCCCTCTGTCTCGTTGAATATGTCTGCATCTTTCACAAGATGCATGCAAAAGAAGAGAGGACTACTGCTTTACAAACCCTAAAAAGCGATGGAGTTGTACCAAAAGAATAGGGCAAAAGAAAGCTAGACACTGTACGATCCATGGTTACTTTCTTCTTCTTTTGTTCCTTCTCTTTAGTCGTTTCTTCGTTCTATGCTTATCTTCCACCTTGACTAGTCTGAGGAATAGAGAACTCCTCCGCGTATATGTGTTTTCTCACTGGGTTGCAGCTGAGGTCGCGACCTCAGATTCAACATCGCCAGCCACCTGAGGGAGAGCAGCCACCTGCAGGCGGTCGCAGCGCGGTGCGAGGTCGTATTGTCTTCTTCCAGGGAGAGAGAGAAGTTACAGTCAAGTTTAGGTTTTGCTGATAAATTTCTCTAAAGTCTGGGACATCAGATGAACACTGGCGAGTATCTAAAATTTAGTTTGAATTCAAGATTTTAGGTTGATTCGAATTCATTATACACAAGGAAACATAGACGAATGAGAGATGACACGGTGCCCGAAAGCGACGGAGCCCGAAAAATGACCCAAGTAAGATCGAGCAGCGACCTTGTAACTCTCTAAAACGTTTAAGGGCATCAGTCTTTTCTGCGCGAATCCAAATCTATTCAGACAATTCACTCGAAAAACATAGGGTTTGCATTGACAGATGAATCTCTCAAGTTCAATGTTGCTGCCTATACACGTACTTTTGGCACCACAATCAAAGCCACAAGACCCTCCATCATCAATCGTGTAGATGTTCTCGCGATTAGGTGATTTCGATAGTCTTCACAAACGTCTTTGTTTGACGGCGAATTCAACATGGAGAAACAATCAACTTCTGCTCTACTCAAGTAGGGAAAAAAGAAATTGTGTAGAGTTGATTTCTGGAATCGGCTTGCTGCTGAATTACGCTCAGATCCGCTCCGAATTGGAGATTCCGCGAGGGCTAATGAGACGAAGAGAATAACGATAGATGCGAATGAGCGGTATCTAGTTGTACCGAATTCAGTTTGGACGAACATGCAGTTCCTTAAAGCATACATCGACAAGGACATCCAAACCCACAACAATTGACAGGTAAAAGGAGCGAAGGAGGGAGACTAAACATCTTTCTTCGATTCATATAATTATTCAATAAATTAATTAGTTTTGCCATGGTAGACAGCAACCTTCCGTTGTCGTCCAGCGGTTAGGATATCTGGCTTTCACCCAGGAGACCCGGGTTCGATTCCCGGCAACGGAATAATTTTTAATTGCTTTTATTTTATAAAAAAAAATTGGATAATAACACAATAATCCCTGAATTTTGGCCCAATATTCAATTTGGTCCATAAACTTTTAATTTATTTAAAGGTGGACCCTGGACATTTTGTATATATTCAATTTAATCCTTGTGTCATTTCTCCTTTTTTTTTTCTATGAATTTGGGTCTTTCACTTAAGAAGATGGGCACCAATCTTGACTATGGGAAGCATTGTCGTCATTTTCATTCTTGATGAATCTTGAAGCAACGAACGATCACGAATTTCTTAAAAAAAAATAAAAATTCATTATGGTCCTGCTGGAGCCATATTCACCAATACATTTTATTTGGCGTGCAATGAAGGAAAAAAAAGCTAATCTTGAAGGGAAAACGCAAAAGAGCAAGAACATTAACGTAAGACATGTATGCACATTTGAATCCGAGTAGAGAACTGTGTTTCAGAACCCGGCTGCGTGGAAAGAGGAGAACCAGATCACCAGCTCTTCCGTCAGCTCCTCCCCTCTATGGCACCCTCCATTTCCTCCTCCTCCTCCTTCCATGGAGAACCGGCATATCGGGCAGGTCCTCCGGCAGGCGTCGAACCACCTGTCGACGCAGGCCCTGTGGAACTCGTGCATGCAGGGGAGCACCCGCACGTCCTTGCTCTCGGCCCCCTTCAGTCTTGACAAGCACACGCAGCAGACCTCGCCCCCGAAGGACCCGCTCGAGCTCGACCCGACAAGGGGAGAAGCTGACAGGCCCGCCACGACACCGACCGCAACCGCCCCCTGCAGCGGCGCCGGTTCCTTGATCCTCACGGTCCGTCCCGGGGTAACGTAGTGGCTTATGAAGGAGAGTAGCTTGTTGAGTACCATCTGGTCTTTATTAGTGTGGGATTGCATGGCGGGGGGAACTTTAATGATGATAGGGGGTTGATCTTCTTGATGATGGCGGTTTTGAGGAAAGGTCAAGAGTGCATAAAATGGTCTTTTGATGATCTCTGCGTGGTTTCTGAGGGGTGGTTAGATATTTGAGAGTCTGATCTTGAGTACCCATCACAAAGCTGTTGCACCTAAAACAAAGAGGTTTACGCTTGACCAATTTAATTTAACTCTTCTTAATCTATATTGGTTTCTACCTACCACTCGAAGATTATCATGCTTCTCTATCTCTCTGTTCTTGGTCCGCAGTGTGCGTTCAAGAGACTTTCAAGCATTCTGTGCCAGTTACTTTCACATGCACAATCTGATCTGACCATCATCGACAGTCAAATTCAGATCAAATCCCATCTAAATTTGAGTTTCGGATAGCCGTTTCGATTTAACGGCTGCTTGGAATTCCATTGCAACAGGCATTATATCGACAAAAGAATTGAATTCGACCCTCGCATGTCGAGATTTTACAAGAACTTGGTTACGCGGAAACCAGGTAGTCTTTGATGGGTATAGGTCCAATCGTTCATTTTCATCTCTGTTTTTCGACATACTGTGATCCTCCGGAGTAGCTTTCGGGGCATGTATCCTGTCTGATGAGCTTGGAAGCAGCTGCAAAACGAGTGTTTAGCTCCTAGAAGTTGAAACAAACACTCGTCATGCCAATCCTGTGATGTGCTCTTAATATAGATCCAACGTTACCAACTAAGCAAGTATGGTTAAAGTAGCTAACAGCGTCACAGCACGTCGACGGCACGAGCAAAATAGCACAATGCTATTTCAAGGCATTATATTCACATCAGATGTATGTAAGTCAGATGTACTATTTCGCTCGTTCAGCAGACATAATACAGCAGAACAAACTACAACGTGCTCGTATGGCTCCAGCAAGCAGTTCGAGCCAGCAGAACAAACCCATCAAATACAAACCTGTTCTGATAAGGATGAATTGAAGGTTACCTAAGAACTTAAGAATCGCAGTTAGAAAATAAGGAACCTTACTTCAAGGGCCGCCCCTCATACCAAATCGAGCGATGGCAGTTCTTATGAAGCAGCTATCTCCACAGTGATAATCAGTGCACGCATCTATTCCTCTATCTTCTCATAAGCTAAGATTTAAGCCTATACAATTGAACATGCAGCAATGAACACCAATCATGAAGGGAAGTATCATCTCGTTGAATGTCAATGATATAAAGTATTATCAAAGTCTAACAAGAGACAGTTTCAGTTTTTTCATTGCATTACACCAAAACACGACGATCTCTTGAACTATCCAAGAACACTGCTCGAAAATGCATGAATTAGACAGAGAAATTGTGATGAAAGAACTGTTGATTACCATGAAAACGCCATAAAAGTCATACGGACATGAACAGACTCCTCACTGAAGACAAACAATGACCAGGAACTCCCACAAATCGGCAGAAGTACATTTTTTCCATGCGCAGTCTCTCTCAATCCTTTTAAACGGAGACTCGGACCACCACCTTATGAATCCCTCCTGTTCGCGGAAGCCGAGTTCGTAGTATCATCAGACTTTGTCATTATCATCATCACCACTTCCCAGAATCTTGCCATCCTTTGGCACGAGGCGAGGGATTCCATTCTTTATCTGCAGGTAAAAAGTAGGCGGGAGATAAATAGCAAATCCATACGCGTACCATGCAATAGAAATGAAAATCCCCGGTGCCGAAAGACACAATAAGCCAGTGGAAAAAGAATATTTTCCAATCGCAGCATCACCAAGTCAAGATGCCTCCTTTGGAATTCTGAATAAGAAAATCATTTTGACCTGCATAGGAAATTTCCTGGTAGACTCTGGGGAATTGACCATGTAAAGGCTCAAGATTCACCTCTCACTTTGCTAGAATTGATGGCAATTCAACTATCTCTTGAAATCGATGGAAACGATCATTGACGCTTTCAAAAGGCAAATCCAACCGATTGCTAAGAACCAACAAGCTCAAGAAGGACTGCGAGTAGATCGAATGAGGGAATGCGAGAGAAACGGAGAGAACTCACGGGGAAGGAAACGCCGATGGCGTCACTCATGAGAGAATTCGTCTCTTCACAGAACCTACAAACATCAAACCCGTCAAACAATGCCCGGCCGCCGCCGCCGACGAAGAAAAAAAACAAACAATGTCCGGCGATCGCGGAGAGAGACCTGAGGGGTTGTTTGGAGAGAGGGCAAACAAGAATTTCAGAGAGGGACTTGGCGAATCCAGCCGACATAGCGTCTTTGAGAAGGGTTAAGCTCGCTCTCACCATCTTTCAATTTCAATTCCCCAAAAAATCCGAACGATTTCCTGTCTAGGGTTTTTTCGTTTGAGCGGACGGTGAAAGACGACGAACCGCCGCACGAAACGGCGTTGCTCCGGTGCTGCGCGTCTAAGGACACTGCCGTTTTGCGGCTTTCGCGTTTCTTCTTTCCCTCCCTCTTTTCTGGCCATTTTTTTTTTAGCAAAAAGAAAAGGCAAATATAAAAGCGCCCTCGCAAATTATCAAAACTTTATTTAGCTGGCTCTTCGAGAGTAATCTCTAAAGCTCGATCGTGCATAAGTTTTCACTTCATGTAATATGGCGGATTAAAATTTTTGGCAGCAGATTTCCATTCTAAATCAGTGAAATTCCAGATTTGGCCGGGAAACCTCTTCTCTCATCTCTCTCGTCTTGGTGACGGAGATGATGACTGAACATCGAGACGCCAAAAGACGAGGACCACGAATGACCATCTTCAAAATCTACGTATATATATTTGTCAAAATCTAAGCAATGTGGTCAATAGTTGGGAGAAATGAGGAGCAATAGTGTTGTCTAAGTATAATACTATCAAACCATCAAATACATAAATAGGAAGGAGTAGCCATGGGAGTATGGTATTTAAGGGCACCATAGATTCATACCTTCTCCACATCCTAATGAAGTTGACTATGATAGAGTGATGACCGCCGGGATTTCGTGTATTTTGCTCAATAGCTCTATACATCCAACTTAAATGATGAATATAGAAACAAATTGGGAAATCTTGATTGTGAATAATTTTTTTATTGCAACGTTCAATCAACGCGATTTTTGCATCTAAGAAAAGCTTATTATTCGAAATTTTCAAAATAAGATTTTATTGGTGAACATTTTATTCATACAATGTTATGAGAAAATAGACCTAAAAGAAAACTCGAAAAGAAAAATTAGGATATTTTTCTTGTTTTAAATCTTATTAACTCCTGACCCACTAGAAAGCGTGTCCATAATTTTGGTAGTAAAATTAAAAATCAAACCTTAAAAAAAATTTAGAGCCAAATTTTGATTGTGCATAATGTTTCCTTGAAACGTACAATTGAGGCTATTTTTTCATCTAAGGAAAGCTTATTTTCAAAATTTTCAAAATAAATTTTATTAAAAAAAATTTAATTGATACAATGGTTTTTGAGAAATCAACCTAAGGAATTCAAGGAGAAAAGTTAAGATATTTTTCTCATTTTAAATTTTATTACCACGATCATTGATCCATTGAAGAGCCTTTGGTTTGATATTTATAAATTTATGATTCTGTCCAGCAAATAGTGAATCAACTCGCCATGGTCAATGTGACGTTGACAAAGAGATTCAGAGCTCAATATTTGCTTCTCCACGTCCGAACATCTACCATGCGGTGATGGACAGACGAGAGTACATATATCTTGGTCAATAGCTATGTACCTACAACTTAATGTTCGTCGTCTTTAGATATCTCTATCTTATAGATGATGAATATAAAAACAAAGTAGTAAATATTGATTGTAATTAATTTTTTCCTTGCAATGTTCAATCAACGCGATTTTTGCATCTACAAAAAGCTTATTATTCGAACTTTTCAGAATAAGATTCTATTGGAGTTAATTTCACATAAAAGAAGAAAATCGCTTTATGGCTCACTAGCGCCGCTAAATGTAAAGTAGTATGCTCCTATAGCTTTTCATTAGTAGATTATTTCTCCACATCGATATCGATATTAGTTTTTCCTTAGAATGTTCAATTAACGAGATTTTTGCATCTACGAAAAGCTTATTATTGTTAATTTAATTGATACAATGGTTTGGGAAAATATACCTATGGAACACTCAAAGAAAAATTAGGATTTTTTTTTGTTTTAAATCTTATTAACACTGCCATTGACTAACTAGAGAGTATGTCCATAATTTTATTAGTTAAAATTAAAAATCAAACTTTACAAAAAGAATTTAGACCCAAAGTTTGAATAGGCATAATTTTTTCGTATAACATATGATTGAGGTAATTTTTGCATCTACTGAAAGACTTATTTTCAAAATTTTCAAAATAAAATTCTATTGAAAATTTTTTAATCTATACAATGGTTTTTGGGAAATCGACCCAAAGAATTCAAGGAGAAAATTAGGATATTTTTCTTATTTTAAATCTTATTAACACGATCACTAGCAAGCTTTTGATATCTATAAATGTATAATTCTGTTGAGTAAATAGTGACTCGTCTACAGTCATAGGATGGAGCCACGGTATTGCGGTTTTCAAGAACATCAACTTAATCTTTGTCCTCTTCAGACATGTCTATGTCTTCATTGCGATCGTTGCATTTACGAAAAGCTTATTATTTGAACTTTTCAAAATAAGATTCTATTAGAGTAAATTTAATTGATGCAATGGTTTGAGAAAATAGACCTAAGAAACACTCAAGAAGAAAAATTAGGTTATTTTTCATGTTTTAAATTTTATTAACACGAACCCAGATTGTAAAATTAGGATATTGCCTTATGACTAGATATTAAAAGTTCCGGGACTTGCCAACCCAACCCTGCAAGACAAACACCAAAATATGATTACAATTCAAATATTTTGCACTTAGAGGAAAAAAAGATCAACCTACCAAGCGCAAGATTTCCTAAGCAAGTTTGACATCCATGAAGGCTCGCAGATACACCAGCGTCAGCCACCTTTGCTACTAGATTTTTACGATCTTCAGTACGAACTATCGTAACGTTGTTCGGTCTGAGATTACCATGAATTATCCCGTTACAGTGTAAAAACTCGAGTTCTAAGGCAATATCCCTACATCATAAAACAAAACAGTCAGACATAATTGAAAAGTAAGTAATTCTATTGGAAAATAATAACTTTTATCTCTATCCAAAAACCTTTTTGGCACTTACTTTGTCAGTTTCAAGAACGCGTTAATGTTGATTCGCCGTGCCGTGCCCATCAATTTCACATAAAGAAGAAAATCGTTTTGCAACTCACTTTGGCGTTGCTAAATGTAAAGTAGTCTAGTGTGCCCTGATAGCTTTTCAATGTTTTCATTAGTAGATTATTTAGAACTTCGGAAGATAATTAAGGTAAGCTTGCTTGCTAGCCACCGCACCAAATGCACATATATAGCCGTAGCAATTGGCCCTGAACGCATTTGTTCTATTAAAAAAAACAAACTATTTTGAATAAATGAAGAATTGCCTTCATTCAATAATCTGCAACACGAAGAGGGTGTCAATCAAACGTAACTGCTAAATACTAACTAGAAGATATAATCATACATGTTTTGATGAACACATAGGAGATATCTAATCTATGATCGTTAGAACTTGAATGTTCATCATTTTAATTAATTTCAAATAACACAAGACGTCATTTGGTTGGGCTTAAAATTTTAGCGGGCCTCGACCAAAGATGTGACGGCCCGGCCCGGCCGATCTAGTCCACCAGCCGGCGACGCCGTCGGCACGCCCCCCCTTTTTCCCCTCCGAAACGCACGTCGCCATAGCATCGCGTCGTCGTCGTCAACCCCAGCGGAGTTCGAGCGCAGCTCGGTTCCCCCTCTGCAACACGAACCCCAATCGTTGATGGCGACGGTGGGCCCGCTCTCTTCTTCTTCTCGCCACCACCCATCAGGACCCGCCTCCAAATGAATGGCGAGAGCCGCCTTGCGACAACTCGTCCGTCTTAGAAGCACCGCCTCCACTTCGAGATCGAGCCTCGTTTTCTTTTCCTCGCATTCATGCCAATCTTCCTCAGTTGAGGACAGGGACAATTCCCTGTTCGATTCGAGCCTCAAGCTTCTCGAGACCTGTCGAAGCGCTCGAGAGCTGCTTCAGATTCATGCTCGGTTGATCACTTCGGGCCTTATCCGCAAGGCAGCTCTGTCCAGCAGAGTCCTGAGGGTACATCTGGAGCTGGGTCACGTTCAATACGCGATCTTGACTTTTGGGTACGTACATTCTCCGAGTACTTTCTGCGTCAATACCGCGGTTGAAGCTTACTCGGTTAGCTCGGTGCCGAGTGATGGTGTTCGGTTGTATTTTAAGATGCTGAGGCGGGGGGACTTTATCCCGAACAGCTACACTTATGTGCCGCTCCTCGGTTGTTGTGCTAAGATTGGTTGTGCTGGAACCGCAAGGAAGTGCCACGGGCAAGCTGTTAAGAATGGGGTTGACGGGGTGCTGCCAGTGCAGAACTCGCTGATTCACATGTACGGTTCTTGTGGGGTTATTGAGATTGCTCGGATGTTGTTCGATGAAATGCAGCAGAGGGATTCGGTGTCTTGGAACGCTACTCTGTATATGTATGTCAGAATAGGTGATTTGGTGTCCGCACGCAACATATTTGTCAAAATGCCTGAGAAAAATGTGGCTGCATACAACATCTTGATTGTCGGGTATGTGAAGGGAGGAAGTCCTGGGGCTGGGTTGAAATTGTTTCGAAATATGATGTCCAAGGGAGTGACAGCCAGCAGTAGGACTATGGTTGGCGCAGTTATGGCTTGTGGAAGGTCGGCCAGACTGAAAGATGGGAAATCAGTTCATGGCTTTCTCATCAAGAACTTCTTGGAATCGAATATCTTGATAGACACAGCTTTGATAGATATGTATAGTAGGTGTGAACGGGTGGATGTGGCGTGCAAATTGTTTGACGAAATTGAGGTAAAGAATCCAGTATGTTGGAATGCCATGATCTTAGGGCATTGCATCCATGGGAATCCAACCGACGGGATAAAACTATTTGAAGAAACATTAGGTAGACTTAGGTCAGGCAATTCTAGCAAAAAGAAAAGGAAAAAACGGAAAAGAAAGTGGTTGGTGTTGGCGGAAAGGCGAGAAGTTTTTCCAGATGAAGTTACTTTCGTTGGTATTTTGTGTGCTTGTGCACGCGCCGGACTACTGGAAGAGGGCAGAAACTACTTCAGCAAAATGACCAGTAGTTTTGGGATCAAACCCAATTTCGCACATTACTGGTGCATGGCCAATCTGCTTTCTGGAGCTGGGCTCGTTCAGGAAGCAGAGGAGATACTGAGGTGCATGCCTCAAGATGACAACGACATGTCATCACAATCCTCTTCGTGGGCTACCTTGCTGTCCTCATGTCGCTTCAAGGGCGCTGTGGCGGTGGGGGAAAGGATAGCACAGTCGCTTATCGAGAAGGATCCTCAGAATTTCTCGTATTACCAGCTGTTGCTAAACGTATATGCAGTGGCTGGTCAGTGGGAAGATGTTGTCAGGTTGAAGGATGTGATGAAGAAAAAAAACATTGGAAGGATACCACAGTGCGGTCTTGTAGACTTGAACGATATTGTTCATCGGCTCAGAGTGAGTGATATTTGGCAAGAAGAGATGCAGATTGCACAAGGGTCAAATTAAGGAAACAACTTGATGAGTGACCTGACTTTGAATTTGAGCGGCCACCAATACAAATCTGCAGCAATGTACATTGAAGCGGCAATTTTCGTACCATAGGAGACCGTCTTCTGGCCAGATGGAATTTTGCATTTGTAGAGGAACTATGTGGAAGATGAAATCTCGCCTTCACACTACTTGATACATGTCTGAATTCATTCATAAGCAGCTTGCCTATCAAGGAAGTTCGGGCGTGAGGCATTCTATCCGGACAGCGAGCGACAGAAATTCAGAGTGTTCACGGTATTCGATTGAGGATTTACACCAACTGCTGCCTTAGTTCGCCCTCATTTTTTACTCATATATTTAAGAGTGGTATAATGAAATGAAATTATTCTCATATTTTTTTTCTTGATGGTACGATTTCCAAAATTGATTATGGGGGGAAATTTCAAATATGGGTATGAAGTAGAACCGTTTTCTTAGAAGATGGTCTAATGTGAACATTGTCGGGCTGAAGTGGCCAATTAAGTGGCAAATAAGGGCCAGCTGGCCACAATAACACTGACATATTTGTCAAGATAGTTTTTTTCTTTTTCTTTTTGTTTTTCTTTCTTCTTTTCTCTCAATTTCTTTTTCTTCTCGCACACTGGCCGACAACGGCCAGCTCCTGGCTGACTTCCTCCGTGACCCTGCCACGTCTTTATCAGGGTTGGCATCGACGAAAACGTCGAGAAATTGCTGTGACTATGTCCTCGGCATCGCCAACATGGTGGACTAGAGGGCATTGGCCGCGAGGGAGCTGGGTCGGGAGGAGCTGAGAAGTGCTGGGCTGAAGATGCTGACAAGGCAGGTCATACGGAGGCAGATTGAGAAGCCGAAGCGAGTCTCGACGAGCCAGTGGGACAACCCATGGCTGACAGCGTCCAGGTTCAGTACGCATACCTCAACAGCCATGGATGGTCAACACAAAGTTCAGTCATTGCATCCACACGCTCAGTCATTGAAGAATCTATGGAGGTTACTAACACAATCTCTCTCCATAGAGATAGCAGATATGCTTAAGAGGAAATTACTCATCTATTAACTGCTTTATTGGAGTGAGAGAGAGAGGGGAATGCAACTCTCCATGAGAATGTTGCGCCTCCGAGTTGATAGGGTGTTGGATAGCATTGTCTTTGCTGTTCAGGGTGAAGATGCCCATGTTGATTCAAGGCAAAAGCTCGAGTTTGGATCCAATCTGTCAAAGCCCTTTGGTGAAGCCTGGGGAATTAAAGTTCTGTAATGCTATGTTGAATCATTCTTTTACTGGTCTCTTGATGGATTTATTCAATTTGAGAAGGCAGCGATCACAACACTCGTACATATTTTAGTTGCATCGACGTGCAATTCATCATTGGATTACAGAAATTTAATAGGAGCCTTCTCCCAAATTTGTCTAGATCCACATGAACTACTTCACTTGAAGATCCTTATTCCATAGGAGGATGGAGGTGGCAGCAATGCTTTTGCAGGAGGCACCTTTTTCTTCATAATCTTGATGGCTGCGACGATCATCTCTTCAGACGGCCCATGCTTCCCCCCCAGATCCTGCAACTTCTCCGAGCTGAGCTTCAAATGCAACTCCACCTCTATGAAACTTCATCAGCCAAAAATTCATGGATTAATTTCGCATTTAGAGTGCACAAAAGTAGGAAAATTATTCCTAGTCAACTCACGACTCACCGCCATGATAAGCATGCGTAAAGTCTCCCGAGTGTTCATAGAGACCTCAGTCAGATATCAAAAGACTATTCAGCTGAACCTGGATTCTTGATATGTACAGTTTGGTATTAATAACTGCAAAGATTGGAAAAAAAAAATCACTTCCAGGATATCAAATGCGTCTCCACAGATTCAAAATTTCAGAGATCGTTGAACGGCGATTGCAACAAAGGGTTTGTGTCAAAATTATATTCGAATCAGTTTGATCGATACACTCTATTTGTAAATTGCAAATTGGAGCCGATTGTCGGTCGCTGTCATTGCTCGCCATCGTACTGGACTTGCACACTCGTCAGCCATGGTTGTCCCGTAGGTTCGTCAAGACCACTTTGCATTCTCACCAGTGTCTTCAGCCCGGTGTTTCTCAACTCCCCAGCTCCTCCCGACCCAACTCTCTCGCAGGTAGGGACCTCAGGTCCAGCGCATTGGTGACGCAAAGGCCGTAGGCACAGAGCAACTTCTCAATGTCTTTGCCGAAGTGGACCTCGACGAAGACGTGAGAGGGGTCGCGGAGGAAGTCAGCCGAGGGTTTTGGCCGCCGTCAACCAATTGCAAGAGAATAAAGTAATAGAGGGTAAAAAAGAAAGAGAAAGAAAAGGAAAAAAAAAAGAAAAACAGAAAAAAGAATGCCTTCAACAAAAATGCGCACGAGCTCTCATTTGAGATTAATTGGTCATTTCAAACCCTCGTTAGAGACAATATCAACTTCGATCATACTTTTGAAAAATCAGCTTTACTTTAGGCTCGTACCTGAAATTTTCCCTTTGATCGAGGCTTCGTATAGGGTCAGGATCACAGTGTCAGTGACAAAAAGGAGGTGACAATTTGGGTCCGTTGAACATGGAAGTGCTAGAATTAACAAAAGCAGCATAGCCGATAAACGAGACTTATCATAGTCACGAAGACATAAACAGTGTGTTGGTCGACAGTAGGTATAAACCGAACAAATACCACCGCATTCCTCCAGTAAAAGGACACGTTTAATTTCTCACGCATTCACATTGAAAAAGATAATAGCACGTTTTAACATAGTTCACAACTGCGGATTCCGTTTAACAGAGAGACACACACAGTGGCCAACTGCAGATTCCGATTAACATACAGACGCCCTATCATTCGAAAGCCCACTGATTCTCGCGGCGAACATCTTCTTCTTCCTCAGGGGTGAAGTCGTTCTTGATGTTGAAAGTCTTGCGAATCTCCTCCGGAGTTTTCCCCTTGATCATGTCTGCCACAGTCTGGCATGTCAGATCCAGCAAGCCCTTGATGTTCAGATAGTTTGCAGCCTGGTTTAACAAAAAGCCATGCTTTCAGATCAAAAACCGATGAAGTGGCTAATCTAGACAACATTTGAACCGTGAAACACCCAGGCTTTAATAACTCAACATTAGAATCAAGAATGAAATCCACCAGAATTAGGAACCAACTCCACATCACTCTGGAACATTTTCTGAGTTACTCCCAAACTTTTAAAACAGCAATCAATTACTTTTCCAAGATCACCACTGGAGGCCAAGGAATTTCGGACAATATAAAGAAAGGGCCATCCCGTTCCAAGCTTAAAACTCCATTTTCAATTGGCAAAAGAAAGATGCTACTCTAAAACATTTATATTTAATCGGCCATTGGGCAAGTAGGAAAAGTGACTGACTGATGAGCTTTTTGTGTAATAGACCAGGACAGACTAAACAAAGATACTCCTCTAACTGAACGAGATTGCTTTGTGCCTGAGAACGTTAGAGGCAACATCTCGAATAGACATGGGCAAATAGATTGAGAACTTGGTCAGTTCCTTGTTAATATAACAAGAAGCTCTTCCCAGAACCTGCTTGTCTGTAAATATAAGAAAATTTGCGGCCCCTAATCATCTTCATGGAGAAAGCACACAGGTTGCACCATCATTTTGTCTTTGAGACACCTTATCAAAAATCACACAATAAAGGCACAGTTAACGGTAGATAACAATTACTTTAAGTTACTTTCACCTTAAGCTGCCTCAAAATCAATATAGCAATTATAAATTACACCAAAACTATTGCTACCTAATCTAGTGAGACCTCCTGTTAACTGTTCCTTTATTGCCTTGAGACAAAAACCGAGGCAACTTGGCATTCAAACCACCTAGTTTAATTCAAATACATAGTGACGTATAAAACGACTTTCAGATACAACAGAGAGGAGATCTATAATTCAAATGCATATGTAAAACCAAACTAACATAAACCTGAAGACGCATTTCTAATCGAAAATTAAAACAATAGAAAAACCGAAAAAGCAAGCACAAAAATTGCCTGATGGGACCATGGCACTGACCAGTGACCAACACCGCATTACCGACATAGAGCACTTTTAAGTAAAGAACCCTGCGTGAACACCTTAGAAAACCAAACCCTAGCATCAGCAAACACAGGCATCGTTCTGCGTAGACCAATAACCAACGACTGCTTCAGCAAAAATCGACAGCTTAAATGCTAACCAGACAACCCACGACGCAAACTCCAACATGACAGCAGTAATTTTACAGCGGGTATGCTTTGGCGAAGCTTACACTCCCTCCTTCCCAAAAATCTGCAACGGCACATTCTATCAAATCCGACAAAAAGATGTGAATCACCATCAAATAACAGGACGGGCACAGCGCGTACTCAGCACATCCCGGGCGTGTTGCCGCGACTACCGTCAGGGAGCGGAATTCGCCAGAATTCTATCGAGGCCTTAACATTTATCCCCTCCGAGCCAAACCGATACGAACCAGCTACTAGAGCTGAAAGGGTAATCGCCGCACTACGGTCAACCCTACCTCGAAATCCGAAACTACTCTACACCGGCAACAAAAACTAAGCAAGCCGCTCGAGCGAACCGAAGGATCGATCGACTGACCAGGATGAGATCGAAGAGCGTGGCCTGGTCGACCTTGACGAACTCGGCGTCCCAGGCCTTGAGGTCGTCCTCGGTGGTGCGGTCCTCGGACTTGGCGGACTCCACGTGCTTCTTGCAGTACTCGATGACCTTCGCCAGGATCCGGCTGGTGACGTTGGGGAGGGGGATCCCGCTGTCGGCGCAGTCGTCCTCGATCATGTGCTTGATGGTCTGCGACTCGACGGCCACCGCCTCGTCGACCTCGAAGGACTCGCCGTCGGAGCTCCGGAGGGTGATCTTCTTCGCTGATGACATGGTGCTTCGGGGGCTCCCGGGGGCTACCGGTGCGGATTCGCGTCGGCGATGGGCGGCGGTGGTGGTGGTGGTGGTGGTTGCGCGGATCGGGATCGGGATCGGGATCGGGATCGGGATCGGGAAACCCTAGCTACCGATTTCGCCGTTCGGATAGAGAGAGATAGAGAAAAGAGATTGGGGATTGACCTTTATTTTGTTTCTGGAAAAAGGTTTTTTTATTTGTTTTATTTTTTGCTATTTCGGAGATAAAATCTCTTCGGAGCACACGAGTGGGACTAGTCACACGTGCCGAGTCGTTCACCACTCAAGAAGCCACGCTGGCACTTGTGCACTGGCCCAAAAAAAAAAAAACGTATATCACCCTATTCTTCTGTATCTTATATAAGATTTTAACTCATCTCCAGACTTTGATTTACTGTGCAATGTAATACTTAAAATTTTAATCTGTTCAATGTAATCTCTGAACTTTAACCCAATATGTAATGTAATTCTTAAACTTTTTGTACATATTCAATTTAGTCTCTGAACTATATGAAAATATTCACTGTTATCCCTGATCTTAAATTAATCGAAAGACTACATCAAACAGTTTCATATAGTTTAGGGGCTACGTTGAATATGTACCAAAAGTTCATGGACCATATTAAATAAATTAAAAATTTAGGAACCACATTGAACAAAATAAAAGTTCAAGGATTACATTGCACACTGGGCCAAAGTTTAAGGAATATCTGTATCGTTATCCCTATAGATTTTTACGTAAAACAATTTTCAACTAGCTTAAATTATTTCGACATCAATTCTTTTTTTTTTTTTAAATAGAGAGTGTTTCCGTTAAAATATTAAGCATTTAAATGGTAGGGTCATCGCATTAATTCTCTCGTTTTGTTCTTTCGTAGATGGTCAATTAATACTCCATACTGAGAATTTTTGTATCTATTTTATCTATTACAAAATGAAAATATTTAACTATTTAACACATAGCAATAAGTATTTATGATCTTGTTCAATTAGGCAATAACAAAGTAAAGTTTTAAATATATGCCGATTTATTAAAATTAAACTGCGACATAAGATGTACATTTTACCTGTATATCCATAAAACGGATGATATTCTCTAGCTTTGCTTGATTTATTGTTCTGCAACAACATGATCGGTTTGCTATTTCAAAAACCGAAAAATCGATCTTGACATGGCAAGTTTCAAGTTCCAAATCTAATTCACCCTGAAAATGATTACTCCTAGGTGTCGGTGTTGGTTTCGAAAGCACACACGTGGGCCTGAAAGGCCCGCCCCATTGACACGTGGCGCTCCGCGATGGTAGAACGAGCCTTTCTTTCTATTTTCCATGGCATTAGTGGTTTTAAAATACTTAAGTTTTTGAGGCACATGCCCGTGTATGGGAGGACTTATACTTCTACATGCATTCCATGGCAATAACTGCGTTCAATCAACTTCATCAAAACCCATCACACAAATATAGATAAACTTTAAAACGGGTTTTTTTGCATTTAACTTTACTTATAGATTTCTCATTCTATTTGCAAATTTAACTTATATTTAGTATAAAACACCTGACATTATACCACGTGAATATGAAAAGAGATGTGTAAAATACGTCACTCAGTCCTGCTAAAGCAAATATATCGGTATCTTTTAGGTCTTAAATTTTATCGAAAACTTTTATTTTATCATGACATGCCCGCTATAAAAGTATCTTACTTCTAATTCTAATTCGAAACTGAACAGACATAATTGTTAATCAAAGAATCGAGACGAATATCAAATTTTTACAAAATCTCTCCGAAGTCAAAATTTATATTCAAATCTCTGGCATCCACTACTGTTTCAACGTGCATGCAAGAAAGATAACATAATAAAAAAAAAACTTCCCTTTTTCAAGTTTTCACTCACAAAATTGTCTACCTTTTTTTGTGGTCGGAAACGAAATTGTCCACTTGAAGTTTAAGTCTTAAACTGCAATTTCGACATGTAGAATGTTATTCCACATGGTCTAGAGCCAAAAATGCCCCGACAATGTCCAATCAAATCAGACCTAATACCCAAAAAAACCTCAAACTTTAATTTTTGTCCCATTTCTACCTTTGGTCTCGTAAAAAACCTCAAATTTTAGGTCATGTCCCAATTCTACCCTAAACTTTTTTTTGTCTCATAAAAAACCCTCATCTTTAGGCCCAGTCCCAATTCTATCATAAACTTTTTTTTGTCTCATAAAAAACTCTCAACTTTAGGTTCAGTATCAATTTTACCCTAAACTTTTGTTATCTCATAAAAAAATTTCAACTTTAGTTCAAGTTTCAATTTCACTCTAATTTTTTTGTTTCATAAAGATCTCCATTAACTCTCTGTCAAAATTGCCCTCGGGATTTTGCGCTTATCGACCTCTCATGCTGGGGGATGTTCCATCTCTCGCGGTCGAAGAGTACTTGGGACACTCAAACAACTCTTGCTTGAGAGATTTCTATCTCTTAGTTGTCAACGAGAAATTTTGGACGTAGGATTAATGGAGTCAGATTTGTGACTCAAGTAAAATTTTGTGATTTTTTATGAGACTATAAAAATTTTACAGTAAAATTGAGACTGGACAGTAAAATTGGGACAAGAACAAAAATTTGATGTTTTTCATGGGCCAAAAAAAAGCTTAGGGTAAAATTGAAACAAGACCTATAGTTAAGGGTTTTTTACGGGACAAAAAAAAGTTTAAGGTAAAATTGAGACATGACCTAAAGTTGGAGATTTTTTATGAGACAAAAGGTAGAAATTGGATAAATGCTAAAGTTTGAGGTTTTTTTGAGTATTAGGCCAATCAAATCATCACCCTCCCTCACGTCAGCAACCGACTAATGTGCATTTACTTTTGACTTTTCAATAATTTAGCGAAAAAGACAAAAGAAAGAAAGAAGCTTTTTGACGATAATTTAATCTGTAAACATTTCTCTCGTGGCTTAGATTGATTGATATGAATTCGAAAATTAAAGTTAATGTGCAATTCGTGGGTTTTTTTTAAACTCCATCCGTTTGGCGGAGAGAGAGAGGAATGCAGAAAGATGGGACGAATGAGCAGCGGGACCCACAAGCACGACACGGAAGTTGTGAGTCCACAAATTAGGAAAATGACACCAATAGTCCATGAACTTTTAATCCAATATGCAATACTATCTCTAAACATTTAATTCATTCAATGTGATCTATGAACTTTTAATCAATATTCATTAAAGTGCTTTCGTTTGCTTGAACGACACACTAGACGTTATTTGATTACGTGAATCACGTCCATCTTTTTATCCATCTAATTTAGAAAACGAAAAAAATTAGAGCGGTAACATACCAATCATTATTTGATGACATCAATTATTATATTCTATGAGATTAATATTTTGCTTGGATAATCCAAGTGTAATCTTGTTTTTGTTAACTATCGTTCAAACTTAATGAATTGAAATCCACATCGATAAATTCTGTTAACTTGAATTAACGCAATGATGTCATTGAACATTTTCATAAAGTCTAGAAATTATATTAAATATTTATTAATAATTCAGAGACCACATTAAACAAATTTTATATCTAGGGACGGCAATGTATATTAGACCTAAGGTCCTGGACTCGAATTCAAAGACCTTTCATGTCATTTTCCCCCATAAATTTTGTCTCATATGAAGGTGTAACAAAAAGTTAAATAATACACACACACACACACACACACACACACACACACACACATATATATATATATATATATATATATATATATGCAATTAAATGAGGGTTTTCATTTTCTTATCAGGCTCATGTATAGTTTGGATTACCAATGGCGTCTTATTATTAACGCTAACTTTTAGGTTTGTTCTGAACTCAAATGTCCCAACAACTTGTTTGAAACAAATTTCACACCGGTTGCATGTACAACATAAACATCAGTATTTAGGTGGTCATATGGAACACATGAGTGCATTTCCGTGTTGTTATGGCGTCCAAATACCATTGGTAACTCATTCTTCCCGCGACGGTCCATGCTACTATAATGGCTAAATAGAATGCACGTGTGATGCTGGAACCAAGCTTCGAGCGACAGAGAAGAAAGTGTGAATCGTAGCATATGAATATCGAACAAGCAATATAATTCCTTATCGTGGGCCAAATGAGAGAACAGATGATTGTTCCGCCACAATTAAAACCATGCAGGGCGGAAAAAATAGCAGTATAAACCACCAGAAAGTAGGAGAGTCTTTTACACGGATTACGCGGGCATTGTTGAGGAGAAACAGTTGTCCGAAGAACATAAGAGCAACCGATCACTATCAATATATGAACAGGTTTCTGGATCTATTCATAACTGTAACAAGAGAACGGCCAAGATAACAAAGGTAAAACAGATCCTGGAATGATTAAGAGATACTTCTACTCAGGCTATCTTAGGCAGAGCAGGCTCACCCTACATGAGGCACCACAAGAACTAAGAAGAAACAAAGGAAGCAAACATTACCTCTCTACGTGTATATTAAGACTATATTGTACTCAAACTTCTGATTAATATACAGTTGTTTCCTCCTTCCACTTCAAGATTGCATGTACTGCAAAGGTGGAGCAATGGTTTCAGCCTTCACTGGACCTACAAGGTGTTTTTGTTCAAGTGAATCGCATGTCCAAGAAAAAACAAACTGCTGTTCTAAAAGCATCGGCAGGTCAACCATAACATGTCCAGGGATCCAGCATCATGAAGTGCTGTCCAGGCATAAAAGAATTGGATAGGTCGATTTTAATGCTAGAGTTTGAAAGGTTTACCTTTTACCCCACGTATATCCACTTCCCGCCATTCTTGTACAAGGGCACAACAACAGCACAACAAATGGGAAAGGAAATCATCAAACCATCCTCCCTGCAGTACAGGTTAAAAAGAAAAAGGGTCATAAGAAGAACAGTAAATAGAGCAGAGCGCTCTTTGTTTGAACATAACTTTTTCTGTCACGAGGGTGCTAATTAAAAGAGCTAAGAGAAGACCTAAGAGGGCATGAAAGGATATTATAACCAAAATGCCAATATTCTTATTGAGGATTTGAAAACAAAACAAACCATAATATAGTAAGACGATCCATGTATCTCACCCCGTACAGTGTAACAAGTAAGGTGGTGGTAGGGTTGTCAGTTCCCTGACAAACCTAGGTTGTATATTTTTTATGTAATTTACAAACAACACAAACTAACTCTGCATTTGAGCATGTTATCCTGAGTTTCATATGTACTAAAGTCATTTAGAAGTTCACCTGGTGTCAAATAATTTCAATTTTAAGAAAAAATAAATGTTTCCAACAAGAGTGCTGATATTGTGGCTATTTTCTGGCTGCCATCCCTAGCCAATTCCTCACACTTTCACACTTTTAACTCCCATAATTGAAGTTGTAAGAAAATCTTTGTTTCAGAATGCTTATTGTTCCCTCCTTTTCAGTCAAACGGGATAACAAGGGGATCAGCTGAAATTATCTGCTTGGATGAGCTCAAGTTTGGACTTAGCAGAGCAGGCCCCAATGGTCTGATTCCAAATTTAGAACAGGATACGACTTCAAAGTGTCATTTCTTTTCAGGGAAGGAATAGTGGCAGGGACAAAAAAGATAAGAGTGCTTGTGAAATTGACACATTGTTACTCAAACAAAAAAATGTGTAGCTAGCCAGTCCTATTACCTTGATGTTCAAAACCATGCGAAGCCTCCTCCTGACACAGCAAGTATAGCAACAGCAAGATAATACCAATGAGTAAGCCATCAACTCATTACATGCTTCTGCCGAGGCTGATGACCATGTAATGAAAATTTCTTGTAAGTATTTTAGAGCATCGAACCCAGGTAGACTTCCAAAGACAAAGCACTCATTTATTCAAGTAGTAGCAGTTGAAATTTAGATCATAAGAAGGCATGCATTCAAATGCAGATTTGTCCCATAATGATGACACAATCACATTTTCAGCTAGTTATTCAGTGACAAGAACATTGAAAAGTCGGGATGACTGGATTAACCAAGAAACTACTAGCTAGTACATAATAACAAATAAAAAGATCATCAGAAAAAAGAACGTGAAGTTTCTTACATATGTGCCTGTTAGATGCCACAGTAGCAACCCTTGAAAATGTCCCACAAGGGAAGAAGAGTGTTTTAACACCTGCAAACCAAACGAGTGGCTTAGGAGTTCATTTATACCAATAGGATTGCGTTTTGAATAGCAGAACTTTGTTCAGTAAGACCGATGCACCATACTATGCGGCGAAACATTGTCCTCTCATGCCTTAGGACAGATTTGCAACAGTCGATACAAAGACATTCTAGGTGATGACCAGTAGCGACACAAGCCTACCAAATTCACACGTTTCGTGCGCACATAAGCTGCTCCACTGTGCCAATTTTTTAATCATGCTAACCACAATTCATAGAGCTATTGGTTATTGATTCTCTCGTCAGTGATCAGTTAAACGAAAATGTTGAGCTCCGATATCCTAATACACATTTAACATTAGTTAATACTGGCCTCCCACTCCATCTATCCGTCAGGCCAAGCTGACTAAAGTACAAAGACTTGCTGCAACTTACATGTTGCACTCTTTAAACTTGTCTCTTCAGCCTTTCTGATTTCAGAGTTAAATGATCTACCAATGGCCATCTTCAAAGCCTTCTCACCTATCTTATGCTACTGTGCACAATATCTCCTCAGTCCTCTCTAATAATCTCCTCATATTAAACTCATTGGTCAAAGGAACATCTTTTTAATTGGCATGTCCGACTTTTGTGCACAAAGGAATCATATGCCCAATCACCACCTTTTTATCAGAGAATCACACTTAAACAATTCCTCTCGATTGAGCACTAACTGAGCTCTAATAGACATTAAAAGGAACAGTAACAAGATAGAATTATGGATTTTTTTCTTCAGGGCAATGGACTAGTGAGACCAACTTCACCATAAGTAATAGTCTTCCATGTGATTAATCATAATCCACCACCAAAGAGGCGCAGATAGATGTAAATTGATCAACTGAATCATTTCTTGAAAATTGCTATGCATCATTTTCATTTTTTATAGCTCCAAAGAAGGGTTGAATGACATCAGAAAACATACACAGAAGTGGTTCTGAACAACAGCCAAGCAAGTCAGCATGCCATTCTTCATGTTGATGCAAACCTCTAACTGGCAATGCTTCATGGCCAGACAAGATAGCAGGAACTTTTCTGTACAAAAAAATAGGGAATCAGGTTTTAGAGCATGGCCCAAACTACAGAGGACAGATGACACTCGGCAGAGAATTTTAATAAAATCGATATAATCACGTCTCTTTAAGTGACAGCACACTAACCCTAACACATGACGGAAAAAGCTAATCTGCTGATGCATCTACCTCCAGGGAAAGACATAAGGGAAGCATGCGGTTTCTGTGACTTCTACACATGCGCGTACTAGAGCTCTTCTACATCCTACACTTCTATGAGTTGTAGTCAATCAAAGCACCGTCTTAGTCTCACACAACGTATAATACACGGTGATTTTTCCTTGAAAAATCAAAATAACAAAAGCCACCTAAAATACTAAGTGACTTTTCTGGAACAATCAAAATTACAAAAATAAGCCTAAACTTTCCCCTTATTTTATTTAGTTTACTCTATCTTTTGAAGAGTAAAAAGCGTCCATCCTTGGAGCCTATACATCATCAGCCAAAACCAAGCTGACATGGTTTGAAAAACAAGACAAGGAAAGATCCTTCATTGTTCTGTGAATACGTCTACTTTCTACCGCTAGTTTCACTCACAGTAAGCTGTGCCTAGAATGATAATCATCACATTTGAGTTGGGGCCTCATCAACTTTAGCAACAATATGAAATATATTTTTGCAACATAAATTATACCAGCCAACATATTTAACAAACTTATTCAACTTCAGCTGAATTCAAGCAGAAACTACCTCGTAGTTGTAGAAGAATCACTTTTCTTAGAATAGCTTTCATCTGAAGGATGACTCTTTTCATTATTAGCGTATGAAGCACTGTTCATAACTCCTTTGGATCCTTTTTTAGGGGAATCATTCTCTGACACCATACTCATTGTAACAGTTTCCGTGACATCGATCAAACGTTGAATTACTTCGCACTGGCTCACATCCAAAGTAGCTTGAGACCGTTGTAGTTCCAGCTGAAGCTTCTCATTTTCCTTTCGTAGCGCCTCACCAAATCCAAGATTGGGGTAGGAACAGGAAAGAGATTTTTTCAACACCATGGTGTCATGCTTTGATGGTTCTCGTTGCAGGATTATATCCTGCACCTTCCTGTCATCTTCATCTAGTGAGTACTCTTGTTGATCCTTCTCGATAGCTTCCATTCTCTCCTGTATATTGCTAAAATATTATTCTTTCAACTTAGAGCACTTATCTATGAGGGAAAGACCACGTACATGCAATCAACCAACGTTTCAGTTTGATAAATTTTCATAAGACAGTTCGTTGCTGGTGCTGGTTATGCTCAATATTTCCACTAAGTTTTGAATGGTAAGTTCAATGTCAATGTGATGTCAAGAAACGCGAAATGTTTAGCATTTGCACTGCACAGCCGACACAAAAAGAGAGAGAAATCCGTACCCGAACTCTAGCATTGTCGACAAGGGTGATAAGAGGGATGATTTTCAAGTATTGATCAATCTCATTCTGGGCTCGCCTAAAGTGATAAACGATGTTCCACCCCATAGCCAGCAAATAGAAGTAACTCCGTTCCTGGCAGCTGTTGACCAGAATGTAGGACCTTCTGAGAGCATCCTCGAGTTGCTCCAAAGGCTCCCTCGTCTCGGGGTACTTCTTCAGCTCCGATATCTTTAGTTGTTGCAACAAGTTACCGATCAGCTTCAAATGCTGAGCGAATTGCCGACAGTTCCTCTTGTGCAACCGCGCCGTATTCGCCGCTTGCACTATCATTCCAATTAGCCGAGTCGCGTCGAGTCCCGTGAGTTGGGCTACGCTAGCGGCCTCCCCGAAAAGATCCCACGAGAACGCCATCTTCACCCGCCTCGAAAAAGCGCCCAGCTAAGCCTACTACTACACCAGCTCTCACTCTATGACTCCAGCAACATACTAATAACCGTGCAACAAGTTACACTGCCTTCATAGAACATACTTTCAGCAATCCAGTGCGCACCCATCCACGCATTTAGATCGCGGAGAGACCACAATGCCGCACATGATACTCCCCATATCGAGCAAGGAAATCTCCAGAGGTTGAAGTTCCAATCGACTGCCAAAGTATGAAAAGTTCAGAAAGCGAAATGAGACTGTGGAGCTTTGGAAGAACAATGAGCAAGCTCATTGACCAACTTTTCAACGACGTAACTTAAAGGCGGACAAAGGAAGAAGGAAATGAACAAAGGGATGATGGCTGATTAGCTTGTCTCTCGGACATCAAGCAGGCAGTCAAAAAAATACCAAAAGAAAAAAAATGAAAGACAAAACATACCACCTCCTCCGCTGAAACCGCCGCGAATTCGGACTTATCTCCACGACCGCCACTACAGCCGCCGTAACTCACCGCAGCTCGCGCTTATCGACTAGAAATCCCACGGCACTTCGAGAGACACGGCGGCTCGGCCATTAACTTGTCTTCCTGTGAAGAAACTCGGCGAAATGGGATCCCGCCCCCCCAGATCTCGGCCGCCCCAGCGAGATAAATGCGCGGAGGGAGGTCGCAGCTACGCGGCGGTGCTCGCGGCGGGAATAACCGTACACAAGCGACACGGAGGAACAAGAAGAAGAAGAAGAAGAAGGAGAAGGAGAGGTCGGAGAAGCATTGGTTTCAGAGCCTGGCAGACGTTTCTTCTCCTCCCTCCACCGACGCCGCAGCAAAGGCTTCTGCCCGACGTGAACGTGCGTGCGCACGTTGGGGAGGGTGCACGAAATGGGGGGCAGAGAGGGAAGCGAGCGAGTGTCGATTTCTGGGTGGCTCGCTACTGCGTCGGTGGAGGGGAGTTTGCTGTTTGGCCTCTGCGGTTTCGGTCTTCGTCTTCCTCGGCTTTGCAGGTGGTGGCGCACGGGGACACGCGGCAGTCACCACCGTGGCAACGGGGACCCTGTCTCCGCTTGTGCTAAAATTACCTTGTTGCCAACGTCCGCAGACGATAATTACACTCGTGCCCTTTTACGCATCGTTATGTTATTGAATAATGACTCAAACGGTCCATGAATTTTAATTCAATATGCAATGTGATCCATAAATTTTAATTTGTTAAATATAATATCTGAATTTTAGCTTAATATTCAATGTAATCTCTGAAATTTTAATTTGTTCAATGTGGTCATTGACCTTTTAGTAGATATTCAATATAGTCCCTAAACTTGAATTAATTGAATGACTACATTGAACATTTTCATATAATTTAATGACTAAATTCAACATATACCAAAAGTCTAGGTTCGACATTGAGCAAATTAAAATTTTAGGGACGACATTACATATTGAGTTAAAGTTCATGAACTACACTGAACAAATTAAAAATTTAAAGACCACTTTACACATTAAGCAAAAGTTCATAGACTGTTTGTGTCATTTTTCCTTATGTTATCGAAAGGTGCAAAAATAATGATTTTTACACGGACGACTTAAGGTGAATTGAGACGATAGAATTCTCGTTTATTAAATCATAGGATAAGGAGATTTCTAAAGTTATTTGTCTTAATGCCATGATAGAAATTGAGCTAATCACTTATAGTCACTAATCACCGTTCGAGTAATGTAATTTAAACTCGTTTATCTAGATACCAATCACTTGTGAATTAGAAAATAACGGAATTCTTGTTTATCTTTCAAGTGCGAAGACAATTAAATTTGATATTTTTTCAGCTTCTTCCCAAGTGAAAAGAAAGCGGGTTAGTTATTTACATATAAATCTATTTTTTTCACTCTACTTTAATTTTTAGTGTGGATCTTTGACCCATCCTTTGCGATAAACATATATTCTCTTTCAACGTGTTCCATAAAACATTTTTTAAGCATGCTTAGGTTTCATTTATTTTGCAAAAAATAAATTATTTTGAAAATATTTTCCCGAATACGATTGCTTAAAATAATTAATCATTTTCCTAAATAATTACCTAAATATTTTTCAAAATACAAGATATCGCTTTTAATATATATATATTTTTTCGAGTCATTCATTTTTTCGCGAAACAAATGAAACCTTAAAAACAAATCAACATCGGTTTTTAAAACAATCAACTGTACAAGACAAATGCAATAAAAATTGCAAAAAATCGCTTTTTTCTTGCGCAACTGATTGCTGACTTCCTCTTGGATTTCAATAGAAGAATGCATGGTATTTTTGGCCAGAATTTACTTCACCTTGAGTAAGAAGAAGGACCACGCGACCAATCTACCCTAGCTTGGGGGTATTACCGTAAATTCAATTGTAGTTTCGGACTGGAGGAAGTCACGTGTCATGGAGGGTACTTGGTGGGACTCCTGTCCTGGGTGACTGGGGGTCCAAGACGGACATCCCATTCTCGGCGCTGGTCACGAGGGTGGTCCCCACCAAGTTGTACGAGCGAGAGACACGGCCCATGCAGCAATCAAGAATCGACACGTGTGAAACTTCTTTTTCTCGTTTTTTTTTCTTTTTCCTCGCGGGGACGGCTTTTTTCTTTTCTTCTTTTTTTAACAGTCGCGTGCGTGATTTCGGAATGTCTGTCGCTCTTTCTATTTACTTTTATTTTAGGATTAATGCTACAAAAAAACCCCCAACTAATATACTTGTAACAAATTTATCTCGAATTAATTTTTTGACTACCAAAAATCTCAAACTGATGCACATGTGACAAATTAACCCTAAACTAATTCTTTTACCACAAAAAATTCCAAATTTATACATTTGTGACAAATTAACCATCCGTTAAATTTGGTTAAAAACATTAAAAACTACAAATCGATACACATGTGACAAATGGAAAGTAAAACCCCAAATTGGTACACACATTGCCACGTGTCATCCAACTCAGAAATTTGACATTAAAATTTAACGGAAACTAATGGAAGGTAAAATTGTCACGAGTGTATCGGTTTGGGATTTTTTTGTGGTAAAAAAAAATTAGTTTGTAGTAAATTTGTCACATATATACTAGTTTGAGATTTTTCATGGTATTAACTCTTAATTTTATAACAAGAATTGATTGAAATTTTCACGATTAAATCAAATATTCACATTTAAATTTGAATAATTTTTTCTCATAATGTCCCGAAACTTTAATAACATTAATAGAAAATTTTTCCTTAAATACCATGTGAGTCTTTTTTATTTATTTTATGAATGGATTAGATATGTCGAAAACAATCTATTTCTAAAAATTTCATGTGTGTGCTCATTCCGAGTTTTGAACTTGGAACTATCCCTGAATTCGCCTATTTCATCTTATATCTGAATCTTAATTAATCTGAACCTGAATCGCATCAAACTTGAATGCAATTAGCATCGAAGAGGGACCAAAACAACGACCATGCATTATACAATGGCGACATAATAAGCCATGGGCACCAATAACTGGTCATTGGTGATCTAGACCGGCTAGATGTCTTATTTGGCTTATTGTCCCCTGTAAAATTTGATTTCAACAGAGTCCAGCTCTACGAATTACTAGTTGAAAATCGCCACGGATAACGAGAACCATGAGATGTCGCTAGCTATCAATGCAATAATCTCTCCAAGAGGGTCCCAGTATCGGTGTCGGATGAGGCCGCAGATATAAAATGTCCTTTCGATCCGCTTTGAAAGAAAACCTTATGTTTATCCACGCCACGTGTCGTTATTATTATCAATACACCAGTACTCGTTGAGTTTTTTAAATCTACTATGTCACAATATGGGAATAAAAAATTCAATGTTAAAAGAAGGTTGAAGCCGGAGCTACTTTGAGGGTAGCTCGAGTAAGTGTTTATAAATCACTGCTCTTTGGACGGTACCATGGGCCATAAAAAGCCCACGTCGTTTGGGAAGATGAACCATGGGCCCGATTGGCCAAAGTAAAAAAAAATAAAAAAAAAAAAAAAAATTAAAAAAAAAAAAAAAAAAAAAAAAAAAAAAAAAAAAAAAAAAAAAAAAAAAAAAAAAAAAAAAAAAAAAAAAAATAAAATATCGCGGCCCATGGGCTTTGTCGTCGGCTTTCGGGCGTTGCTAACTAGTTGCTGTCAGGAAAACGATCTTTCCCCCGTGCTTATCGACCATATAAGTATAGGATTAGGGTTGATTCAACAGTAAAGACAGAATAAAAATCTCTTTGGCCCAATTATCGACCACAGCCATTACTCGCGGGATTATCTGAAAACCCATTGCATCTTTCTTCTGAAAAAAGTAGAGCGAACATTGCCGGCGTAAAGAGAGCTTCACACGGGCGACCTTACATACGCGCTTTTAGTGCTGTGCGGAGCACCCTATCCTATAAATGTTGAAACCGTAGCCGCTCGATCTCTCCGATTTGGTATCTTATATCTCATGTGGCGGCAACGACATGGTGTAACCGATCGATCAACGTTGCCCGCGTATTATAAATCCCATCCTACTTGGTATCGTATGTGTATGCATCTAACCGTAACGGGGTATATCGATCGCATAAGCTACCTTCTCTATCCCCCGGGTAGTAAATGGTGCAAGTGGGTCTCTTTTGGGGAGGAATCAATCTTCACTAGACTTGACTCATGATGGCTTTAGCTTCACCTTTTCTTAGGGGCATTTTGACCACGTGACCATCAATGAAAATGACTAAAAATGCAAAAAAAGTGGTCAAATAACTGTGGAAATCAATAGATTTGTTTGGTGAAGATATATGCTTTTCGCGTGATTGAAAGCATAGGCGCGCATGTATTGTAACTCCCAAATAAGTACCACCAAAGGAGCAATTGCAAATATGAATCAATAAGATATTGGAAATATGAATCGATCCGAGTCAGACTGAACTAATTCTCGGAATCGAGTTCTTATACTCAATGGAAGAGTGATAACTCACTAATCCCCGGTAGGGGATGATCTACTTTAAGATAATGAATTGCCTAGCATGTTTTTTTTTTTTGTGTAATCAAGAAAGAAAGAAGACTCGTGTATCCTCTCTATATCTTTCATAGACCCTCTTATCTCTTTTCATCCCAACTCCCAATAACATAGAACGGGTAAGTTCATCGAAAGTTTCATTAGATTGCTTTCTATAGTTTTAAAGGCGTCGAGCGAGAGAAAGCACGTCCAAACCGAACTAGGGTGAAGCTAGACTTGACATCAACGAGGCGGAAGAAGATTTCGCGTTCGAACACAAAAGACGGGGCTTGAGCCGAGCTTCTCGCCGGAGAGATCGGCCGCACCGATTTTTGACCCGACTGAAGCCTTTTTTTCTATTAGAGTAGATTAGACAGATTCATTGGCCATTAATTAACAAACATTAGTGTACGGTCTTTCATTTTTGACCCGAGGTCCTCGTGTCCATTAATTCCGACTTTATTCTACATAAATGGCAAAAAATTTATGGTGAAAAAACAGTGAAAATACATCGGATCCTCCATCGCATCGTGAACGCCGCGCCATTCACGCGCATTAAACGGCACTTTTAAACAGGGCCTAATCTTTGACCCAAAAAAAAAAAACAAAAAAAAAAAAGGAGGAGGGCCTAATCCGTCCTTTCACGCATTGAACCATCATCACGTGGGACTCCCCCTTTGTCCGCCTCCCCGCTTACCCCGCTCTCCGAATTACCCAAACTGCCCCGTCAATTGTCTTCCGAGTTTACCCCCCCCCCCCCCCCCCCCCGGGGGGCGAGGAGCCCCGTCCACCGGCGTTATTAATTGCTCGTGACGAGGCCGAATCCGTCATTTAATGACCCCCCCCGCCCCCTCACTCCACCACGAGAATTCCCTGATTATTTTAATGTTTCCCGCCTCGGCTTATTTTGATTTTCCGCCCCCCCCCCCACAAGCCCGTTTTTCAATTTTCCTCTTTCAAATTAGGTCCCTTTACTATTCAAAAATGTATTCTTTTCTCCAACTTTTCACCTTTAAAAAAACTAAGCATTAATACTATAAAAAATCCCAAACCATACGTACTGCAACACCGACATCGCGAACTTCTTTTTGTGTCATTGAAATCCCAAACTTGCCCACCGTGAACAAATACCGAAAACATAAAAAAACCCGAACTTATCCCGGATGAAATTGAAATAAAGGGTATAAAAATTTGGGAGTATTCATGTCGCAGTGGGTATAGTTCGAAATTTTATGTGGTATTTGCTCAAAAAAAATTTAAAAAGTTATAATCTTTCGATAATTTTTTCTTTTGGAGATGCTTCATGTCAAACAAAAAATCAAATCAAGAGTGACAACCGGGTAATTAAATGAATACACAAGAAAATCCAGCTCACAATCTAAATCACGCAATCGCCGCCGTCTGATGTGGTCCGTCGTCGCGCCACGGTTTTGAAAGCACCTGGCTGGGCCCCACCGGAGCACCGGCAGCAGCGAACCTCCGCCAATGGGATCGCGCCACGCGAGCCCCACCGGGAATTATTATTTTCCGGAGAACACGTCAATCTCTAGGGAGGATTTTTTTTTTACCCCCTTCTTTTCAAAAAAAAAAAAAAAGAAAAAGGGAAAAAATCGCCGGGCAACTGTTGCTTGTAAAAATTTGGCGGGCAAAAATTCGCCCAATTCAAATACAGGATCGAACCCTAGTTTTGCTTCATTCCTTCCTTCCCTCTCTCTCTCTCTCTCTCTCTCTCTCTCTCTCTCCTCTGCAGATTCTCTCTCTCGATCGAACTCGTCCAGGGCTTTCTGTATGCAGATTTCGTCTTGATTTGAGCTCGTCCAGCATCGGTTTCTAGGGTTTCACGCCTCGAAGCTCTCCAAGATGAGGTAAGATTTTCATGGCGGATTTAGATGTATGTGGCTTCTGGATAGCTTAATTGCGATTTCTCGTGAGATATGGCCGCCGCCGCCGCCGCCGCCGGTGTCTACCGCCCTTCGATGGTATATTTGTTGATACACGATAGACGAGTTTTATTCGGGTCGATTTTTCGGCGGTGTCGCGACTCGCGATTTCGCTGTGGTTTCGGAAATGTCGAGAAATGAGAGGATTGGGGATAGCTGTTTCCTCGATTTGCGGGGAAGCTTTGGAGAGATAGCTCGTGTCTTTGCGCATTTGCTCGTGCGAATGTTGTCGTTCCTGTCGTGGTGATTTGTTCGCTTGAACTCTTGTGTCGCTTCCGATGTCAGTGTGTTAAGCGTGAGTGAGAGTAAAAATTTTGCCTTTTGCTTCAGAAACTGGTAAAGATGCGGAATTGAAGTGGATATTGGATTTTTCTCAAGGGGAGCAGCGGAAGAACTGAGGCGAGGAAGTAAGACGGGCGGTGGAAATGGGGAAAGTATCGCCGAAAGAGAGGGAAACGAAGGGTTCGAGGCAGAAGAGGCGGTTGCGGAGCTCAAGCAAGAAGTATCTTAAACCCGGGGCTCTGGCCCAGCTCCGATACAGTAGAGGCTCCGGAGCCAAGTCCTGTACCGATATTGGGAAGAAAAGGGTTGGTGTTCTGGATGCTAAGAAGGCTGAGAATGACGTGATACTTGAAGATAAAGCAGTTGACAAAAGCTCCCTTCTGTTGTCCCCTGTAAATTTGGTTAATCAAAACAACTTACTGTGGACACCGAAGACACCTCGTGACAACGATTGTAAAACTGAATCCAGGCTTGAGGCTCTCCCCATAGACGTACTGGTATTGTTTACTATCTTCTTCTCATCTCATGGAGATGCGCTTCCTTTATTTGTTGTTACGTCTGCGTTTTCAGCATATTCTCTAGTCAGATTTGAGCTGTGGTATTTGTTTTTGGGCTTAATAAAAACTTTCTTTGCTTGTATTGCCTGTTTTAACGGATCTGGCATTTAACATGCTTTGAAGATGGTGCATATAAAGATGATATATTTGCATTTTAAGGTTGGTGACATGTAAGAATCTATATAGAGAAGGACGAAAAGTGCACGAGTAGCTTGTTTTTTCCCCTTTTTCTTTTGTGGGTTTTCTTGGGGCTGGGGGGTTTGTATTGCAATCTGTGTAACCATTTTTAGAACTTTGTCCCTTCCTAGTTAAAGTTTGGAAATGACCCTCCAAAAAATCACATACCTAGGTTCAACTGTAAAAAGCTCCTGTAATTAGGTGTGGACATTAGATGAGGCTTTTACAAGATTAATATTGTTTTGGTTGTTTTGCGACCACTAACTTCGGCAGGAGTGAAGGTAATAAGAATTCCAGCCGGAAGTTCATATTTTTGTCTCATCTGTTTATATTCGGGGATAAAGTTCAGTTTTGCTTTGCCCTCTTGTTTTTGATTGGATGATTCTTCCTATTTTGTTTCTCATTTGCTTCCCTAAGTAAATGCTTATTCCCTTAAAAATCTAATTCTTTTTTTTTTCAATTCTAAGGTCAAAATACTCTGTCACTTACATCATGACCAGCTAAGGGCAGTTTTCCATGTCTCTCAAAGGGTTAGGAAGGCGGTAAGTGTCTTGTACTCTGTCAATCTCTCTCTCTGTTTTTGTGTCTCCTTACTGTCTACATGGATCAAATTGAACCTATAGCTTGACAGATGGTCCCATTTTGATCATTCCTATATAGGTCTTGATTGCAAGGCAGTTTCACTTCAACTACACTACACCAGATCGCTCACGACAAGAAATGTTAAGAGCTATGACTCCTCGCCCAACGGAACACTGGCCTTTTAAAAGGTATAGCTCATGGTTTTCATCCTATTGTGCCTAATTTTTATCTTGGTTAAACCATGAATATTATTTATGCATACTCAACATGAATGCTTCCACCAGGGGTGATGGGAAGGGTGTTTTTATGCCGAGTCCACATACTCCAAAAGCACCAAGGCAGGGTCCACGGCCACCTTCTCGTATTAAGTTGGCTGAGATGCGGCAGATTGCTGCTGTTCTTTTCCAGGAATCAACATTCCCTTCCAGATGTATGGTACCATCAGTTTTAACGAAGCCTCTATGCAAGTCCTTGGCATCAAATCGGGCCTTATTCTATGAGGAGGAGTTATGTCAGGCTGTTGCTCAAAATAAACTTCGTTGATTCTTTCCTGTGGCTTTTGGTCACTGGGTGTTATCATATGTATATATTTTGTTTTGCCTCCCTCTAGGTGTTCTTAGATAGGATGCTGGATGCAATTTTGTAGTTTTGTTGGATGCATTAGGTGTTACGGCGATATGAACTCCACCGGTACTTGATATTAAGACGATAATTGTCTGGATGTGGTGGTTTGAACTAGTTATTGTATATTCTTGTGTGGTTGACAAGAATGGCCAGCTCTTGAAGTATATACTTACACATACTGCAGGAATTAGTTTTTTCTTTTAGCGGTATCTGTTGAGGTTGGATTTGCATTTACTTGCACTTATAAATGTGCGCGTGGCTTTTCATGTTCTGTTCCCAGTAATGCATTGTGTGACCTTTATGGAATAGTATCCAATCATTTGATGTGTCATTGGAAGGATATTCTTGTCACTAATTGTATATATAATTGTATATGTATGCATACAAAATTTTTTTCCTGTCTAGAATTTCCTGGACTTATCCAGTAATTTCCAATCTGCTGTGGTTAGAAAGCTCTGTAATGACTAATCTGTCTTTATTAGTCTCCTCAGAACTTTTTAATATGAAATCTAGCATTGTCATTATTTATCCAGCTGCTATAATAATTAAACTGTCGATGTGTCTCTTGTTATGAACTTGACCGGATAAACTATCGTGGGATGTAGAGAAGTGGTCATTGGCAATCATTCCTTCCTGTCTTAAACACAAGAACTGTCTTTGTCATCTATTAGAATATTAGAGCATTTTGGCTCATTTGCTGCATATTCCACTGGCGCTCCGTCGGGAGTGGCTTGAGAAAGTAGTCTTTTCTTCTTTTATATGGGGCATTGGGGTTCTGATTTGAGGCTGCGTTTGGGAACACTTTGGGGGAAAGTGTTTGGGAAAATGCAAGAGACTTTAAGTTGAAGGAGTTTTCTAAAATGCAATTTGTGTTTGGTAAGTTATAACTTAAAAGTCCATTGTAAAGTAACTTTGGGTAAAATAGCGTTTGGAAAAATTATACTTGCAAAGCACTTTTTTTATTTTTTATTAAAGAAAAGTTGAAACCCTTCGCCAGAGCCAGCGAAGGGCAGGCGGCCGCCGGTGGCCCTCGAGGGTTGTTTGGGTCGCACGACCCCAGTTGGTCCTCGTTGGCGGTCGCTGGGGGTTGCATGAGGTCGTTCGACCTCAGATGATGGCAAATTTGGGTTGCTGGCAGCCCTCGCCTGGGTCACGTGGCTCCTCACGGCAATCGTGCGAGCCCAGGCAACGGTCGTTGGGTTGCGCGACCACGCCGGGCCCCCCTCCGGCCAATTGCCATCCCCTCACAGCCACGCCGGCCGAGGTGTAAGCGAAGAAGACGATGAACAGTGACAAACGAGGCCAAAACCGGAAAATCAAAAAATAGATGAGGGTAGTTTTGGAAGAATTTTTTTTAAAAATCATTCGAGGACTTGCATGCCGAGAAAGCTCAAAGCCCAAGGTAGCCTAGGACCTGCCTTGGGCTTTCAGCCTTCACAAGGCTCACTTTTGCTGAAGGGGAGTTTCTAAAATTGTTCCCAAACACCAAATTTTAGCTTAAGGGGCTTTGGATGCCCAAAGCCCCTTGGCAAAGCCAATTCCAAATGCAGCCCGAGTCTAAATCACTTAATTTTCCCTATGTTCGAACAACTAATGCGAAAAATAAATTATAAGAATGACCTGACAGCTTCGGACAATGAAACATTGATAATTTAGCTCCAGGACCACCATGTAAGCAGGAATTGATGGAATTCCTTAAGATGGTATCTCAGACATTCTCTTCAGCGTCAAAGTGCCCAACTTAGCCGCAGCATGAAGGTAAGAAGGAAACATTCCCTCAAGTACCATCATTGTTTCAATAACGGAAATTTTTTTTATTGAAGAGTTGAATGTTTCACACTTTCGTCGAGAGGACAATTTTCAACTGCCACCGTTACAATCTATAATGCGAAGCAGGGGGCCTTATGGAAACTTCGAGGCGTACTTACTATTCCAATTCACCCGTAAACAACTAATAACACCGACCAGTTTCAATTAAGCTTGTCACCATACTTGCTGATCATTTGATCCGTCAGGATCTTATAGGCCTTCTCAGTTGGATGGTAACTGTCCCAGAAGACGTACTTTGTGTCATCTTGGCATGTCTGGATATCGTCCAGGTCGTTACACAGTACGCTCACTTCTATGTTCCCGGTACCACAGCACCCTCTGTTCGCCACTTCAAATCCTGCACACACATTGACATGACCAAACACGAGGCTGACCAATGGCATAACGATAGAGATTCGAATGCGAAAGCCGAAATATCGCAGAGAGCGTATAATGGGGTAAATTACCGTGCTGCTTTGGGTTTTGGATGATAGAGAGCAATGAAGAGTAGATGTCTATATAGATTAGATTAGCGCCAGGGAGCTTCTGGTTGAGGGAGTCTATTTCTGAGGAGAGCTTGGAGTTGAAGAGGGTTGCTGCTTGATTGGCAGGCTCTGAACAGGCTCTTCCTAATCCTCCATCAAGGGTTCTCTGTGAGGGCACACATCCAATCGGTGGTAGACTCAGAACTCCAATTTTTCTTGCTCCTAATCCATAGAGCTCCTGCCAAATCATTCACTGGTACTTCAGCATCAGTTTTCTTTTGCAATTCTAGTCCTATGTTATGTCTTTCGGTGTTTCTTTATCGTCGTCGTGCAGATAAGAATGTTCCTCTTCCGAGACTTACCTGAAAGAAGCTTGAAGCTGAATTAACCATAAGATCGGTGTAGGCCGGTATGTCATATTCCCCTCTCCTGAATGGAGTCGAGTAGTATGTGTTTGCAATATCGTCGCTCCCGCACACCACTAAATAGAGGCTCTTCGTGACGATGTTTGATGCCTTCTTTTCTCCAGCGCCTGATTTAATCTTTTTCACGTACTCCTTAAACAGGTCTAGTTGATCCGATAGCGACAAGACCGACTATCGGTATAATCATATCATAGAAGAAATTTCAGATGATTCCATTTGAATTCAAAAAATTGAGATGAACTAAGCCAAAGCCCAACTGACTTGCGAGGAACCCGGTGTTTGCACGCGACACCAACGCTCATCGGTGTCATAACAACTATTCTTTCACGTGTTTTGACACATACAAACGCACAAGCCTAAGACAACCTTAAATTCCTAATTAACAAAAACAAAGAAAGAAGTGTTGAACTTAAGAGCCGACAGAGAGGCACGAGAGCTTACGGCGATTTTTGAGGTGAGAGGATCAAAACCGGATCCGCCGGAAGCGAAGCTTACGCCGGTGAGGAGGTCTTCTAATTTGAGACTCGGGTCCAAATAAGCCGGCAAGTACTCTTTAATTCCAAATGCTTGGACTGGAGAGTTTTGTTCCAAGATTCATAAAAATTGGGGTTAATAACGTTGGTAGTACAAATCAATACGATGGAAGGTTTATGTCTTTGTTTAGAATGCAGTTTGCTGTGGTAAACGTTGAAGTGTTGTACCTTGCAATTTCTTTTGTACGGCGTTCTTTTGAATTTGGATAAAATAACAAAGAAAAATCACATGATAGGATGTTTTGTATATAATTACACGATGAAACCTCGTGAAGTTGTATTTAATCTATGATAGCTCTTGAAAGATTAACATAGAAGGGTTTAAAGGTGTGGGAAAAGGCATAAGTCATGCAGCTATTACTACAGGTGACAACATTCGTTGCAACAAATGATAAAATGAACTCAAGTAATCAATTTTGCGCTCTTGACTAGGGTCGATGAAGTTAGTGCAAACAAAATGGGACTTGAAACTCGCATGATTGCATTACCGAGCATGTCCGAGGGGATTCTCCCGTTGCAAAACCTTCCGGTCGGCTTCGTTCCCGCGAAATCCCTCCCGTACGGCGGGAAGTTGCACTTGACTATCGTGTTTATGCCGTTGTTGTTCCCGGGATCGATGATCGAGTCGCCGAACACGATCACCGCCGGCAAGGATGCCACGCTGCGGTTGACTTGCGCGGAGGCGGCGAGCTCCCCGCGTGCGGCGACGAGGGCGAGGGACACGAAGATAACCACTTTCATAGGAGAGGGTAAGCCAAGGGACTTCCCAGAGGTTGACACCATCTTGAATGGGGCACTCTCCAACGTAGCACAGCCTCTCAATTAACAAGAATAGAAAGGAGAAGAAGGAGAAGAAGAAGAAGCAGCACAGCAGTACAACACAACAATGAGTGGAAGAGAGAGAGCACTCTCGTCTCTAGGCTTTGATTTTTCCTCACGTGAACATGGAAAAGACTAGCTATTTATTGACTCTCGAAAGGCCTTCGTAGTGGTTAGGCATGGTAACAAGGCATGAGTCCTTTCCCTCTGATAAATTTCTCCTTTTGGATCGTAAAACTATCAGATTTGAGGGGGAATTTGAGGCTTTGAAATGATGCTCATCTTGTCTCATTACTTCGGGGGGGGGCATGCACGTACATATTCCTCGTGAACATGAGGGAAAAAAAGAAAAAGAAAAGTACTTCATCACTTCCATTTCGATTTCGATTTCAATTTCATCAATGCCTGCTAACTTGTGTCCCTGCCTTTCTTCTCCCGAGAAGAAAGCAGGTGAAGACAGAGATTACCTTTTTTCCAGGGAGGGAGGAAGTAACAGAAAGAACCAATCTCCTCGCGAATCATTTCGTTTTGATCAGGAGAAACACAGCATAGATTGACCATCTATGCCTTTCAGATGTAATTACAAGTGCTATATTCTATGTACGTTACAGTTCTATCGCTAAATGACTTACGTTTCTTTGAAATCTAATCGACGAGACACATTGTTGGTAGGGATAAATTATCCAATCTCTCGATCAAATTCAAACTCGATATAAGATAATAGTTTGGAACGACAAATCAATAAGCCGATACGTGTCGACGTGTAGTGCATGTGAGGGATGATGCATCCGAGACGATTCAAGAATCACCATGGTTATCATCATTGATGAATTATTTGGCCCCATCCCAATCTTTTCGTGTATGATATATGATATACAAGACAATCATATTACAAAAGAAAAAAGAAGAGGAAGAAAAGAACAAAACATTTAAAGCAAAGCGACCGCCCATTGAATTCTCCGTCCCAACTAATTGGACCGAAACGATTCGTACTTTTTCTTAATTATGGTGGGGCGAATCACCCAGAAGAGCTGTACATTACTGGTCATGGTATTCATAGCGATCACTGTGTCAACCATTGCTATCAAGAATCACCAAATAAATGCACTCAAGATCACCACCTTCAGGCACGGCAGAGCAAGGATCCAACTCAGATGCACGCTGGCCAATCTGGCCGGCAGTCGCACGTTAGGTTTTCGCCTCGTGTTTGCCGATACGCTCTCGTGGGTGCGCGCTTCGACGGCACCGCGAGGACGGCTCCAGTTTGAGGTTGCGGTACGGGATGGGTTTTCGCACGGTGGTGGATACGATTGCTGCTGTCGTTATACTACTTTACACAGCGTGTCCCGCAAAGAAAAGCACCTTCCTAATTAGGAAAGTATGCGAGTCGTTTTCAAGCCGCCATCTCCCCAACAATACCATTCCAACTGCAATCCCCTCTGCATGATGATCGCTCTCTCTAAGCCTCAAATGTGTTATCAGGGGCCAATCTTGCCCATTGATGAGCTCATAAGTCGCATTTTCTGATACATCTCCTTCGTTAATATTACTATCCACGTACCCGTTGAACTCCGTTGCCCAACTATAGAAGGCTCTTTCGATATTTTACCAAACATGTGCATGTTAAATTGATCCGGTCGATGATGGATGCGTCAAACACGTGGCTTACTAACTAGGTTTTGTGTTTTCCACGATCAGTCGATGGAAAATACTTTCATTATCGACAAGCGATCATTTCTAGGAAAATATTTTTCAAATTATTAATTTTTCGCGAAACAGACGGAGTTTTGCAAAAAAATGTTTTTCGGGAAAAACATTTTCCTAATTTTCCGTCGTTTGGTTCGCTTAGGAAAATGATTCGATGGAAAATGTTTTCCTAATTAACGGAAAACATATGCTTAAATTCACCAAAATGATTTCCTTTTTGAAAAGTTGGAAATTTTTTTTCCAAAATATAACTAATTATTGACTTTTAGATCCGAAACTCTACGCTTGGACACGAAAACACTAAAGTTTCCAAGTCCCGGCCTTCAGGACCAAGTCTTTAGCGACCAGGCCCGGGTCCATCGAGGCCAAGCTTGAAACCCCGGTGCATGTGCTGGATTCCTTGGCACTTGAGCTTGGGCCCATAAAGGCTGTGCTCGGGTCCCCAACGCTCAAGCTCTGGTCCCCAACGCTCAAGCTCTGGTCCACAAAGGCTGTGTGTGGGTCTCGGCACTTGGGCTCGAGTCCTCCTTGATTAAGGAAATGTTCGTTCTCATAAAAATATTTAAAAAGAAATTCGTATTTTTAATTATTTTTTAAATTCAAAATTTTCTTTTTTCCTTTTCTTTCCTTTTCTTTTTCCTTCTCCCTCGGCCAATGGCCGGTGAGCTCAAGTCTAGTAGATTGGCGAGCTCAAGCTTGCCGGTCGTCAGCCAAGAAAGAAGGAAAAAGAAAAAGAAAGAAAAGAAAGAAAAAAGAAAAAGAAAAAAGAAAAAATTCGAATTTTTTGGTAATTTTTAGATTTTTCCTATCAAATGGTGTAAAAAATTTTCTAGTTCATTTTCAGGTTTCAGCCAAATACCATAAAATATTGTTATTTTCCTAGAAAACATTTTTCGAAAACGTCGGAAAATAATTTCCCCTACAATCAAAGGGACCCTTGATGTGAATTCTCGGCCCTACATATTCAAGTCGAATGCTGCCCAAGAGCGTTCGATCTAGGGTTTGAATCCAAGAACGAAGTGGGCGTGCTTCCATTGTATGTGTTCTTGATGTCCTCATCGTTGGGGAATTGAGACATTCATGGATTCAACTGAATATTAAAGCAAGAAGCGATGGAGTGAATTAAGTGCCGCAGTTATAGGATTGCTAAATTTCACACATTAACTAAAAAGTCCTTTTTGACGTCAAGAAGATGTCTTGATTCTTGTGGGTCTGTCTCTCCAGATTTAGGTCAAGCTTCGTACCCTTTCGTGATGCTTCGACTGGGACAAAAATTTAATGCTTTGGAGAGTCAATGAAACGAAACGCGGAACGGGTGTTCTCATTCAGGGTGCGTTTGGCAACTTGCCAAATAGTAACTGATTCTGTTCTTTTGTTCTCAGAATCAGTTTGGAAACAGAAATCCGTTTGTTAAATTTTTTGTGCCCGGAATCAATTTTGGAACAAAATCAAAAAGCAAAAAAAAGTAGCTTCTTGATTTTGAAACAATTTTTCCGGAACTGATTCTTCTTGGTTTTTTTTTCTTTTTTTTGATATGTTGTTGTTCTTCGGCCCCGCCACCTGCCGGCGACTGGCCAAAGGCCAGATCCGGCGAGGGCGGCTCGCGATCGCGACGACGAGGCCTCCCCCAGCCAAGGCGAGGCCGACCTCGCCGTCGCCTTGGCTGGGCGAGGCTTGACCTCGCCGTCGCCAACCCAAGCGATGGCAAGGTCGGCCTCGCCAGATCTGGGCGAGGTCGAGCCTCACCCAGCCAAGGCGAGGCCGGCCTTGCCGTCGTCACCCAGGTGACGAACTTGGGTGGCGACGGTGAGAGCGGTAGCGAGGGCCGCGATGCCCTCGCTGGACCTGGCTTGTGGCCGGCCGCCAGCCATGGCCAAGGAAGGGAGGAGAAAGAAAGAAAAAAAAAGAAAGAAATATTAAAAAATTCAAAATGTTATTAATAAAAAGAAATTTTGTGTAGTTACCAAATGTATTTTTATTTTTTTTCTATTCTAAGAACAGAAATTTTGGACAGTTACCAAACGCCTTCAAATGCTTAGAAATTGTTTAGGGCACGAATAAAAAGAATTATTTCGCCTAATGCTTTTGGACACGAGAATGATTGACATGCGTGCTTAATGGCTTAGGATGGGTTTCTCACGGGATTCTTCTTCTATGCGACAATCTTCTAGATACATAGGCGAAAACTAGGTTGAAAGGGAGTCGCTGAAAGTGCAGACGCTGGTGTCGAGCTTCGTTTTTCTTCTCTTCGCCTTCGTCTTCGTTTCTCATTTTCGATTCCGACCGGACCGGAAGCAACAGTAAGATGTTATTCGCACCGTTGTACCGATTGACGGTCGCGGAACATCCATTCTCTCAATGTTTTCTCACACTTCAGTCCGTTCTTGACAGACTCATCCGTATGAAGCCACGATTCAGTTTGACCATGGCGATGATGTTTCTTTGGAAACGCTGGCGTATCAAAATTCAAAAGCGCATCGCACGGAAAGCAGGGGAACAGATGCATGGATGTATAGTCTCCTCTCCTGGAAATGGGACAGCCTCAGCAGTGAAATCAAATAGTTTTAAGGAAGCGAAACGAGGTACGCATTTATACCTCAGGTTTGTCTATTATGGACGAGCAATCAAATGTGGCGGTTACTCGTGGATTATATAAAAATGTTCAATATTATCTCTGAACTTGAATGAATGGAATGACAACATTGAACATTCTCATGTAGTTCAGAAACTAGATTATGAATAATATTGAATAAATTAAAAATTTAAGGACCATATTGTACATCGAGATAAAGTTTCGTATTGCAAATTGAATTGAAGTTTAAGTGCTATTTATATTATTATCCCTAATTGAATTGGACAAAACCATTTATCTTAACCAAGCTGAACAGTAGCCGACAACCTCTTTTTTTCTCTTTTATTGCATTGTTGGCCCGTTGATCACCTTGATTTGATCGTACCACGATCGGCCTAATTTGGTTTACAATTGTGGGTGTATCTATCAACTTTTTCGCAGCTCCATGTCCGCTATTATATGGTTACATTGTATTTACTTTAGAGAATTTTCTGTCGCATTTTCCAATTACATCTTACAAATAAAAAAATTCGCTATTGAAAAGGCATATGATATCGCTCGCGTCTACGCTGTAGATATATGATTGGTCTGGTCGACCTTATAGATGGGTCCATACGGGTTCCATAAATCTACAATTAATGCGTCGAACAAAGAGGTTACTAGGTTTTGTGTTCTCTTGGGTCTCCACGTTCTACATTTGTCCTTTCATTTAAGCTGCGTTTGTTCAGCGAAAAACGAATAGTTTGGAAAACATTTTCTTAAAAATAAATAGTTTAGAAACCTACTCTCAACCATACCTTGTCACGCTTCTGTTCACTCCAAGACACTACTACTCTATGTACAACCGTGATTCAAAATTGACCATTGGTGACAGTGTTTCTTGGGTAATCCGAGCATATCAAAATGCAAAAGCACGCTATAGACAAGGGAAACAAAGGGGGCAATCGTATGGATGCTGATCATTTCTGGAAATGGAGCAGCTTCGGCACCGAAACGAAATAATTAAGGAAGCAAAACGAGGTGGACCTTTTATACAAGCATGTCTGTCCATGGATAGGACCAATAAAAGCACGTGGGCTGTCGCTCGTCAACCGGAGCTAATCAATACGCGAGCCAACCCCAATTAAGGCCGCTTGGCGCTCACTCTCATAAATTAAAGTGGACAATAACATTCATCGGCCAACCATACTCGCGGGACCTGATGGTCATCGCCTACGGTATCAAGTAGGGAGGTGTGCAAAAGAATCGAAAATCGTTCGGAATCGGACCGAACCGGCGGCTTTTATGGGGATCGATTCGGTTCCTGATTCTAATTTCTTGGAATCAGAGAGTATCAATCCAGCTCTTGATTCTAAATGTGAAATCGATCGCTCGTCCATCCGAACTGAACCGGTATATATTTACATTTAAATTCAAGCTTTCAAGGACTAGACTCTCCCTCTCCAATTAATACAACACTCTCTCTCTCCCCTCTCTCTCTCTCTTTCTCTCTCTCAACAGAGCTACGTTCGTAGCCATTTCTTCGTTCTCGCTGAGTTGGATTTCAAGAACCTTCAAAAAAAAAAAAATTTTCTCCGTTCTTGATTTCTGAACATACGTCACCGTTTGCGTCCGTTATTTTTCACAGCCTCGTTGGAGCGAGTCACCTCGAACCGATGTCCATTATTTTTCACAGTTTGTGTCCATTCTCTCTCTCTAGAGCGATGTAGATCTTCTCTCCACCATCTTCACTCTCTCACTCGATGCCTGAATTTGACCGTTTCGTAAAAACCCGACTCTCGCTCGCCCTTCCCTCCCCACCCCTCCCCTCCCGCTCCACCACGTGGTCACCGTACTCATCTCACCCGTCGTCTCGCCCTCTCCTACCTCTGCTCCACCCCACTCAAGGATCCGTGCCCGCCCATCCCCTCCTCCTCCGCCACTCCCTACCCCTTCTCCGCCTCCCCGGCTGGTTCCATGATCCGGTTCCCGGGTGGATCCAGAAATTAGCGGGCGGTTCCCAGTTTCCATTTTGTGGAACCGGCCCTTAGCGGGTAGTTCCCGATTTTAGGGTGAGAACTGCTCAAGCGAACAATGCTCACCCCTAGTGTCGAGATCGGATAAAGTAAGCCAGCTTGCCTGATATTTGTTAGAGTATTCTGCTCGAGATTTTTTATGCTTTTTATATACATGTTCGTCTATTGATTTAAGCTTTTGAAATGGGCCTTCCGATAATGCCATTGCATTGCGTCTGTGAACCACGTTGATTTGAGCATGCCACGATCGAACCGATTCGATTTTGTTAGCGCACGCGACAAAAAGAGAGGACCGGTCTGCAAGTTATATCGATCACGGGGTCGAATTTCGTTTTTGTTTTTGTTGCCGCTGGCTGCGTGTGTGCTCATCCATAATTCTCTGTTTTATTTCAATGGGTCCTAAGCAATTTGATTTTGAACTTACTGACTTTTCCTATGTCCATGCAACCAAAATAGCCTTTGTAAACGGGTAGAGGGTACTCTGTTGACTTGATGCTCCATATAGAAGAAGAGGAATCCAGGCAACTATGGGAAAAGACGATCGAAGGAACAAGAAAGAACAACAAGAAGCACTTTGGAATAGAGATATTAACAAGAGAAGGCCATGCAAGAAACGAGCAAAGAGAACTGTGAAAGGGTGATGTCATCGGATGACAAAACTGGTGCTCGACATTCTCACGAGTAAACCGACCAAAGAGGAAGGCATTGATAGTTCTTCGAGAAATGGTTCCTCTTGGCTGACAAAAAACAGTAGATCTTGGAAGTCGATTGAGAACCACGTCACGACACTATGTACAGAAATTACGATAAATCGAATGTTATTACCTCTTGTTACGGCTTCGGATATGTTCCCGAGGGACCCTAAAAGTTCACACTGAAGAGACAGGCCATTATGCCCGCTTCTCACAGACACTCCATAAATTTAGGAGACGATGATGGCGAATCTTTTATTTTTGCCATAGGAAGCGCCCACATTATGGTTAGATGCCAAGAGATTTTACCAGGGAATAAGGACTCGGTTTTCTTACCTCTTTGTAGCAATCAAAAATAGAATTTTGATTTCATGATAATGATGAGTGGTGCTCAAATTGTTCAGCGAAGGGAGAGGTGAGGAAGACGATGCGAACCAGACCACATCGAGTTCATCTGAGCAAAGTGCTAGTCACGTTACAAACTCAATTCAAGCGTAGATAAAGAATCACTTCAGGTTTGAACTATAATAATGCCAGGAAAAGAATGGTCATCCCAAAACCTTCCCATCTTGCAGCAGATTGACTTCCCTCTCTTTCTGTTTTGATGCACTGACCAATTTGACTTTCATTCCTTAGTGGGCCACCATTATGTGCGTGCGTATGTTAGGGGGAGAGAGAGAGAGAGAGAGAGAGAGAGAGAGAGGATCTATCAGAAAAGCTCATCAAATTCTGCACGAGTGACTAACAAAAGAACGTGAGAGGAGCACAGGCATATTCAAGCCTCGCCAAGGAGTTGCAAAGCGAGAAATACAACTGCCCGCGAAAGACAGGTTTTTCTTTTTTTTGTTTCCTAAGTACAGTCTCATAATAGATAAAGCAAAATCAGAAATGGAGTTAAGAAAAGAGTGGATAACACAATGATGATGATTGTAATTAGAGATCGCAATGACGCCAATAAAAGGGTACCCATACACCAGATGCTCCCTGAGGACCTGAGTCTTGTTAGTCGAGACGAGGAATGACCCAACAAAAGCAGCTGCTCACCGGTAGAACGAACAAAGATCAAAAGGAGATACAGGCAGGTCGGAAAGCTTGTTACATCTCTTTACACCTAGTCTCAATCACAATATTGAGCAGGCTTTTTGTGCTTTGCTCTTCTTTTTCTTCTGTTTTGGTGGTTGAAGCACAACCCTTATGGCCGCGTCAAAGACAGCCTTCACGTTCTGCACTCAAGATAGGACTTCATCCATTAAGAAGACTGTCATCTTTAAAAGCACAATTAGTCATTATGAAATATCTCATTAAAGAATATCATCTATTACCTGTTGTGTTTTTGAACTGCATTCAATGTATGCAGGCGCTCCAATCAGCTTCCTTAATTCCTCTCCCTAGAAGTAATAATAAGGTTCAGATATGAATAGAAGAATCATAGGAAACGATAGAACTATTCATTTGGCTTAAAATGAATAATGAGCAAAGATGAGGACCTGCTGGGTTGTAATAGGCACTGCACCAGGATGGTCTATAAAGAACTGCTTATCATCTCGCAAGTCTGGATCAATTAACATTAGTATTCAATACGTTTAGATCCAGGAAGAACACAGCGTCTGCATCTTCAATGCATGTTCACTAAACGGAGGGTATATAAAAAGGGAACCAAAAGAGTGAATATATTCAAGTCAACTCCAATAGTTAAACTGTAAACAGTGCTATGTAGTTCAACTATCAATAGTTGGCCATCACATCTTCCAACTTGCAAATGGAGCGCATATGACAAACATATATAGGTTAACACAAGGAATCACTAAAATGTCGTCGAGAAAAAGGCAGGAAAGAAGCTAAATGCCAATTAAATAGAGATATTACCCAGCTTTGTTCCCACGAGAATTATTGGCACACCAGGTGCATAATGCTTTAATTCTGGAATCCACTGGAAATAATAAGGGATAACATATCAGCTCACAAAATCATGTAGAAAAGAAACAAAACCAAAAGCTCGTTAGACACTATTAGGTTCTCCCACCTTCTTAGAAACATTTTCATAGCTGGCCTTGCTTATGAGAGAGAAAGCAAGTATGAAAACATCTGCTCCACGGTAACTTAGAGGTCTTAATCTGTTATAATCCTCTTGTCCTGTTCAACAGAATGAAAAAAATCAAAGTATATTAGAAAGCCAAATCAATTGGCAGAATCATGAAAGACGAAAGAAGCAGAAATTACCAGCAGTATCCCACAATCCCAAATTGACAGTACTTCCATTAACCACCACATTTGCACTAAAATTGTCAAACACCGTTGGCACATAGTCCTGTTACCATCATTCGGTTGCAAAATCATGAGATAATGTCCAAGTGTCTAATAAAGAACCCATTGACATCCAGCCACTCAAGCACACAAAAATTTCTAAAGAAGCAGACTTAAAATTTCTAAAGAAGCCACTTAATAGATCATTTCCCGCATTAAGCTCATTAGAAACGTAAGAAAAATGCATAATCACATTTACTGAAAATCAACGACTGGAACCATATAATCAATAGAACGAGAAAAAGACAATGTAAATCCCTCAGCTCTATAAACACTAGATACATTTACATAATCAAGCCCCAAAACTCTCAGCAATCATACCAAGTACTACGGTTGCAGTCTAGCAGACAACACGATGGCGGGCACATGATATTAGTGACAGGAGCGTAACCTACAAACTGATGCCAGCAGGGTATGATGTGCACAATTGGGATAATATCTCCAACCTTTCAGTAGACATAGCATAAAAAGAGCAATAATGACGGATAACAGCATTTCCCCATTATTTAACAAACGAGGGAACAGAATGCATCAAATGTCGTTTGTTACATTTCCAAATTGAGCAGCTAGCAGCACACAAAGAAAATAAGGGCCACAGCATGTAGATGTGAACTCCAGGACATCTATGATCCGCATCAGCATTCCAGGCAATGCACTACAGATACAATATCTAAGCCTCGAAGATCTGCTCTCGAATAAGGTGAGGAAAGAGAGAGAAACGAACGTTACCAAAAAAAAAAAAAAAAACGAGACTTTCCTTCACAATGATTTGCTGCTCCCTGAAAGGTAAAAAAACTTAACACAAGCCTCACAGAAAATTCGCGACGAGTCAAAGCAGATCATCCCGAAAAAATCCCACACAATCCAATCATTTCCACCGCCAAGAAGCAAATTTCGCAAGAAACGCAACACGGCAAGAAGAAGAAGGCAATCGAAAGCACTCACCGTGGGGAAAGTGTTGCTGGTATAAGAAATCAACAGGCAGGTTTTACCGACGGCACCGTCGCCGACGGTGACGCACTTGATGAACCTCGACGCGCTCATTTCCCCCTCCTCCTCGTCCTCCTCCTCCCCCCACTTCACGCCTTCAGATCTTCCCTCGAGCCGGAGACCCGATCACAACGCCAATGCCGCCGAAGCCGCTGCCGCCGCCGCCGCCGCCCAGCCGAGCCGATTCAACCGCGCATCTGGCACGCCGCGAGCACGGATCCGGAGGAACGCAAGAAGGAACCAGATCTCAGAGAAAAACAAGAAGAAGAATGAAGGAGAGCGAAGGGAACCTAGAAAGACGGAGACTCAAACCCTAGCGAGAAAAGAGCGATTCGGGAGGGGGGGGGATCGATCGAGACGAGGAAGGAAGGCGATGGAAATGCGGATCGAGATTTGGGGATTTGCAGAAGATCGGGGCGAAGAGAGAGAGAGAGAAAGTGGAGAGAGAAGAATACCATTTCTGAATCGGAAGAAGCTCCGGGAAATTAGTGCCGTTGAAGCGTTCGTGGGAGGGGAGCGAGCGAACCCAATCTTCTTCTTCTTCTTCTTCTTCGCCAAGGGAAACCGAACTCCTTCCTCCCCCCAAAAAAAATCCAATTTCCGAGTTTTTGGTCCCCGTGTTCGCTATTTATTTATGTTCGAGATTTTCTACCCCCACACCTCTTTTGATTTTTTCTTTTTTGGATTTTTACCCCCCCTTTTTTTAATTTTATTTTGTTTTTTTTTTTTTGGGTGGGGGGGGACAGATTTCGAGTTTTGAATTTGAGCTGTACCCCCCCTTGTTTTTTTGGCGACCTTTCTTTTTGTTTCGGGGCTTCGGATTAAAACGAATTGGAATCGAACGTTTGAGTCCAGCGTCCAGCTCAGCCTCGCCTCGTGGCCCAAGAATAGAAACCAGTCATATCCCCATCCCCATCCCATGGCGCGGGCGGTCATTTTCGTCTCTCTCCTTTTTTTTCTTTTTTCTCTCGAAAATTTCACCGTGAGAAGAATACCGGACATTTTGGCAGAATCCGAAACTTAATGTCGGGTTTCGGATTTCGATTTCCAAACCGACATGTTCTGAAACCGATATATGTCATGCAGCGTGTGGCGATGATGACGTGAAAAAAGATATTGAGGGTAACAATGTTTCAAAATGGGTCTACATTTCAATTCGTAGAAATAGATTTTTCAAAGAATTTGAAAGCAAGCCAACTAGAGATCGATTGTCCTCTTCTTCTTCTTCTTCTTCTTTTCTATTTTTGAATGGAAGTGGGTTTAGGGGAAAACTACCGTGGGTCGGGCTCAGATATATGCACGTGGAACCCATCACCATCTTTTGATTCCACTATAATTTCAGGCCCATGAACTTTCCGTTCAACCCGATGGATTCAGTTAGGCCCCGAGACCAAACAACAGCAACAGTAGAGCAGAGGGAGAGACATTGACATCTTTATTTCTGTTGACGATCCCAGTCTGTCTGAAGTACAAAACCCTCGCTATCAATAAGATTTCACCAATTCAATCTTAGGTCGACAGAATGAAGAAGGTGTGAACAATTGCAACACTGGCTTTACCACACTACTACATAAAAACTACGCATACATCTACTGACAAAAGAATCGAAAGTATCTCGGGGACGCCGAAAGCTCCCCGCATCTGTATCTCAAGACTTGCAGAATGCGCGGAGTGTTTCATCGAGGGCCTTCCTGTCGTAGTCGCCCGTGAAGACGCAGTTACCAAGAGGCCCTTTTAGAAGGATGAGTCTCAGCAGCCCGTCTGCTACCTTCTTGTCGACCTGCACTTCCAAACGCGTGTTAACGCCCACAAGACGAGACGGATTTTCAAACTCAAATAGGATCACGTGGATAGAACTCTCTTACCGCCATAACAGACTTGAACTTCTCCACGGTCAGGGTTTCAGGAGGGAGAGTCGGCAACTTAGCCTGCTTCAGAATCTTGTCAACTCGGGTCACAATCGATTCATCAATCCAACCGAGCCGGTAGGACATATCAACAGCCATAACCTGAAGTTCAGAGACTCAATTTAGCATTATAGGACACACACACAGGCTAAGCAACTTTGGTAAAAACAAAGAGAAAAAGTATGGAGGACATACAATGCCGGCAGCGACAGCTTCTCCGTGCAGCCATTGACCATAGCCAAAACTGGTCTCAATAGCCTGAAATAACAGAAGTACATACTAAAATGTAAACAGAAAAGGTTGGATGTAAAAGAATAAAACAGACCTGTTGTGACAGTATTGCCCTAAACAAGTCTTTTATTATGTACATATGTGTGGAACCATTTAACTTCACTCTCCATTACATCTTTGGTTAGGGTAAGCTACAGTTTTGCACGAGCACGAGTCTCTGATCTGGTATACACATAAGAAAGCAAATGTAGAGAGGCTTTTCGGAAAGTTAAACTAGATGCTTTGCTAATTACAATCTGTATGAGAACCTAGATGAGAAGATGATTGAATATGCATTGTGCTACAGATTGCATCACAAGAAAATGCTGCAAGGAAAACTCATTATTCGAAATTGCAGCATTAATGCCTGGGTTAATTAACAGATGCACCAGCACCGCGTTCCTTTTGTGAAGGTTGCTTAGCACTAACTTGTGTCATTCTATAACAGCCTTACATAATTATGCTTACCCCTCCATGTCTTGTTAGAGAAATAAGTTTATAATATGCCTAGAAGTTGGAGAAAATCCCAAATTTCATACTCACAACAGAAGCCCAAATGGATATGCCAGGGCCAAGAAAATGAATTGACAAGCTATATGACCAAACGCCAATTGCATAGGCATGAAACTCACATGGCCAAACGTGTGTCCCAAGTTCAATGTTGCCCTCAATCCACTTTCTTTTTCGTCTAAGGACACAACCTCAGCCTTATTTTCACAGGAACGCTTTATAGCATATGCTAGTGCCGATGGATCCCTGTGATGAAGCAACTCATCAACTTTTTGCACAAGAGCAGCCAAGGATCCCGGCAAATATTGATATTACCTGGCCATTAAGGCATGCATATTCTTTTCCTGCCACTCGAAAAATTCAGCGTCCCTAATAAGCCCATACTTAATAACCTCAGCAAGGCCTGATGCTAATTCCCTATCTGGCAAGGTGTTGAGAGTGTCAGTGTCTATAAGCACACACTGTGGTTGGTAGAAGGCACCGATCAAATTCTTCCCGAGGCGGTGATTTACGCCTGTCTTCCCCCCAACAGAAGAATCCACCTGGGGCAGAAATAAAACAAGGACGATCCATCAGGGCGACAGCACAAGAGAAAAGGAATAAAGAGCCAAGTTGATGATAAAGAATTCAGTAGCTCTGAGTGACGAGAGACCTGAGACATAACCGTCGTGGGAATCTGAATGAAGTTAACACCACGGAGGAACGAAGCAGCAGCATACCCACACAGGTCACCAATCACACCACCACCGAGGGCGACAAACGTGCATCGGCGGTCCAAACGCGACTCAATTGCTTTATCAAAGACTTTCATCATGGTGTCCTGATCAAAACAAACCTCTCGCGTCACTCAGAAGCCCGTTCCACCAGGCGGGTAAGCGATGGAAACCCTGAATAGAAAGCTTCTAGAGACTTACAATGTCCTTGTACTTCTCACCATCCGGTAAGATCACATGATCGACGGAAACATTCGGGTTTCCCTTGGTTAAGGCATTGACAACTTTATCCAAGTAAATTGGCGCCACGGTGTCGTTAGTCACCACAAGAACCCTCTTCCCATGAACATGCCTATTGCAAAGCAAGCAAAGATACATTTTTTTTCAATCAAAGGAATCCGAAAGCAGCTCTAGAGCTAACCAGCCATTTGAAGTTCAGGGGGACACCAGTAAATTCAATTTCAATCCCGGACCATCCCATTCAATCAGATCAAGCTCCATTCGATCGACTTCGCAATTAAAAACATCGTAATCAAACTCCCTCCGTAGACTCTATTTTTCATCGAATTCAAATGACACGAGATAGGATAGAAGATGACCTCTGCAGGAGCTCGGGCCGGTCAAGGAGTCCGGACCCGATGTAAATCGGGTAGCTCCGGCTGCCCAGGTCGACCTCGACGATGGTGGGGGCCTTGGAGCCGGCCTCGCTCGCGGACTTGTCCATAACCGGGGTCGCGCTCGCCCGGACCCTGAATCTCGCGGCGCCCGCGCCCGCGCTCACGGAGCACGCGCCGCCGCCGCTCCGCCTCAGCAGCCGAGCGCCGCCCGCGGGAGAGCGGAAGGACAGCGTCTCCGGCCGGAGGAACGCGTCGGGGGAGGAGGCGGCGGCGGGCTTCGGGGAGACGGAGAGGCGGAAGGCGTTCGCGGTGGAGGCCATGGGATGCGGATCGGGTCGGGCAGCGTCAGAGGGAGAGGTTGCGGGGTTTGGTGAGGGGAAGGGACATTGATGTGCATGCTTGGTGCGTGTGTGTGGGGGAAGAAGAAGAAGGAGAAGCAGAGGAGCTGGTGGTGGATGTGGGGTTAGGTGGGGGAGGATTCTTCGTTTTTGGAAATCTTGTTGGGAACTAATCAATGCAAATTTTTTTTTTAAATTTTACCTGCTAGTTTTGTTTTAGGAAAATGACATAAACAGTATCTGAACTTTGATCAAATATGCAATTCGATTCCCGAACTTTTAATTTGTTCAATGGAGTTCATAAACTTTATCCCAATGTTCAATATGATCCATGAACTTTTGATTTGTTTAATGTCATCTCTGAACTTTTGGTACATGTTCAATTCAGTCCTTGAACTATATGAAAATATTTAATGTAGTCTCTAAACTTGAATTAATGGAAAGGACTGCATTGAACATTTTCATATAGTTTAGGGATTGAATTGAACACGTACCAAAAGTTAAGAAATGACATTGAAAAAATTAAAAGTTCGGGGACCTCATTGAACATTAATCTAAAGTTCATGGACTATATTGAATAAATTAAAAGTTAAGGAATCAACTTGCACATTAGGCTAATGTTTAGGGATTGTTTGTGTTATTATCCCTTTTGTATTTTGGGGAAAATAAAAATTAGTTTGTGAGACGTGAGAAAATAATTTATGGAGCTATTTATTTATTCATTATCCCTGCTTCCCAATTGCAATTTGGCCATTCAAGGGGGTGGGCAACCGGGCCGAGCCTAACCGAACCGAACCGAACCAAGCTCGCCTTACATGACGACCGATTCGGTGCTCGGGTAAAGAATCCGAACCAGCCTTGGCCGATTTGGTGGCCGGGTCAATGTCAAGCATAGGTTTCACGGTCGATTCTTGAATAGAATTGTCAAAACTAGGTCCCACGAGTCTCATGATTGAGGATTTTTGTCAAAAAAAAAAAGACATTACACATGATAGAGCAATTGAATAAAAAAATGAAATAGAAAGAAAGCCGATTTCTGCTTCGGCCCTAGAATCCCGAAGAGGCTGGTTCCAGGGTCGATCGGTTTGGTCCTTGATTTTAAAAATTCGAGAACCAGTTCCGATAGGATAGGTTTCAAGGTTTCGAGTCCAGAACTTACGCACCCGTAGTGCCCAATTGAAGCGAATTTTGGATTGGATAGTCAAAGACACATGAATTCGAAAGGAAAAAAAAAAACATGGGTGGCATTGCTCATCTTCCAAATCTTAATTTGAGCGCGTGCTTGTTGGCGTTCGGGATCCTCTCCAGGTTTGAAGGTTCGACGATGACCATAAAATCGATGGAAGCTGGTTGGATTGTCTGAGGAAGACTCGTTCACCGTAAAGTCAACCCATTTTGTGGTTGGTAAGGCTGAACACACAAAGCCTGTCTGATGGACTCCTTTTCTCCTTGTTTTTTTTTGTTGTTTTTTTCTCTTTCCTTTTTAGAAAATACGTAATTAAGCGGAAAAGCGAGTAATAAGCAATCAAGACCAATCTCAGGACTCTCGAGTCAAAGCCACCACAAGCCTAGGGATGCTCCACTGCCTTGGTATCCCTAGCCTAAGAAGACATTCGAACACAGCGTAAAGAAGACCTTGAATCCATCCTTTGCCGCAACCATGTTTAGCAAGGACCATGCGGTCGGTTTGCACTTAGCGAGGAGGCTTTGACTACTGTTGCTGTTGTAGTTTGTTTCCTGAACTATTATGTTAAACAGTGCAGCAAGCGTGTGTCCCGTTCTAGGAACCACACCATGGTGTCAGGTTCCAAACATTACAGTGAAAAGCTCTCGGAGATGAGAAGAACCTGGGAATAAAAGCCAAAAGAAGGGACAGGAGGGATGAAGAAGCATGAGTAAAGCATTCATAAGCAATTGCTCGTACGGTTCTTGGGAGAATTTTCTCTTCTGGCTCAAATGTGGGAGCTGCCTTTTGCTCTCGCAACAGATGCATTTTACTTTATTTCGTACTATATACGGCTTTTCTCTTGCGGTTAGATGGGGGCATCGTAGTTACCATGACCATTATTTTCATAAAAATTCTCAATAGACAATCGATATGTAATGAACCATCTTGATAGGTAATACTTGGAAAAGTGATGGGTTCGACGTGATCTAGCATTTCCAACTACGAAAGACCACATCAACCCCAAACTATTTCCATCACCAAGCCAGTTTTTGGACCTACTATATAGATCAGGAAAGGAAAAAACATTATTGAGAGAATGTTTAGGTCTTTGTGTCATGCACGGTAAGGTAAGCTAACCCTTTAACTAGCTCAAGCAGCTGTAGATACAGCTCCGTGTCTCTCGATTTGACGATTTCAGCAGAAGTTGCCTCAATGGCTTGGGAAGCGACAATCATCTGCGATTCCAACTTCTCAACCTCCTTTTTGGTTTTCTCAGTCCTCAGGTAGTCAGCCATGGTCAGCTCTACCTTCCTTAGTTGCTCCCGGCATCCTAAGACCAATACAAATAAAATGACATGAAGTCAGTCGCATAGATAGACCAGAAAAGGAAAAATATCCATTGTGTGCTCAATCTGCAGAGTGTTATTTCTTGTCCATGAAAGGATAGTAGCTAGCAGAAGAGAAAAATATTACAGGAAACCCATACGCAGTTACACATCTTTAAAATCATAAAAGTTTTCGATGGTCAAACTGTTTCCGAGAAGCCACTTGTTAGCACATCGGAGATTCATGTCAATTTCCTGACAGCTAAATCGTCTTGTTGGGGACGTGTCAGGTACTAGCAATAAATATTCAAGAGCAACAGAAAGACATACACAAGATAGATCATCGAAATAAATAGCTACCTTGACCTCCTTGTACAGCTTCCTTTCCCAAGTGTATAATTTCTTAGCAGTAGAACAGTGACTACTATACACAGACCTTCCATTGCCAAAGTTCTAGCACTCGTCTTGCAACATTTGATTTTGGACTGGTCCATCCCCATGTCCACAACGAGGGACTCAGATTGCGGATATATATGCAGTTGAAAGTGACAAAAAGAGAACTGCTCTGGCCCAGAAAAAGCAAACTAGCAAAACAGTGTCATGCTTCATTTTACTTTCACTATCTTATCCCAAGGTTTCTTGCACATGAAAGCGAAATATATTCAAATCGGTTTTTTTACGGATCTGTAAAAAATAATTAATAAAAAAATGAAGAAAAAGAAAAGAAGGCTTTGGCAAGAAAAAGCAGGGTTGAAACTTCCAACGCCAATGACACTTCAGCACCATCACCAGCAGCATCCAGAAAATACTCATCAAGCTCTTTAAATATCGTCATCAGATCTTTCCCACTATTCCTAGACACCACCATTGCAAGATCACTGTTGCTGTCCTTTGAAGCTTGTAAAAGGAAGACCCGTTCACCATAAAGTCAACCCATTTTGTGGTTGCAAAGGCAACACAGCATATCTGATAGACTGATACCCATGTCTCAACCGTCGACTTGTGGTTTTTTTTTTTTTGGAATACATGTAACTAGTATCTAAGTGAAAATTGAGTAATGTTTTCGCTATTGTTGCTGTTTTTTGTTTTTTATATAGTGTATATCCACCGACAGTCCATCTATCGAGCTGAATCGATGAATTTAGCCAGATATAATATGAAGCGTGTTTAAATTGACCATATACCTTTTAGTTAATCTCAATCTTATGGCAGAGTATATATCAAAATATTTGAAACTTTTACAAATATACATGCTTAGACTTCTTTTCTTTTGCCTTTTCTTTAACTTTTTAGGAAAAAAAAAAGACTTACAAACATATATGATCTTTTCTTTTGGCCAACACAAACACACGACATTTTTTTTCTGGCCAAGAAACACATTATTGAAGTGCAAAGTGCAAATCATTGGCAACATACATAGGACCTTATCTAAGTTAGGTGATGACCCTTTTTTTCCTTTTCACACAACGGGGCTCTCTCTCTCTCTGAATTAGCACTCTAGGCAAATCTCAGGACTTTCTAATCAAAGACAACACAAGACTGGGATGCTCCACTTCCTTGGTATCCCTAGCCATGATGTCTATGAACCTCTCAAACAAGGAGTCCAAGATTTGACCTCCAAAGTGGCTTGTGATCATGGATTCATTTACTGCCCTTATGGCCTTTGCCATCATCTCAGCTGTCTTCCTCCTGTCATACTTGTGCCCTCCATTCACACCATCCCATGGAGCTGCAATGATCTCTAGCCTGTGAAGTGTGAAGGACCCTTCTCTCTCTATCTCTGCCCTCACATCCTCCACATAGGGCTCATAGTATGGTGTGTTGTAGCTGTCCAGCTTCTCTTCCTCTATCAATCCCTGCGTTTTTTGAACAATTTTCTCTTTTTAGTAACATTTTCCCTGTAAATTGATTAAGGGATATCACTAGAAGACCAGCTAAGCAACATGTTTTCCATGTGAAAGAATTACATGGTTTCTAGCCTGCTAACTCCATTCTAGTGGATTATCAGATGATGCCAGTCCGATGACTAATCATCTGATCTTAAGAGCTACAATCTAGCCTAGCTCTAGAAGACTGCCAGCTTTCGTGATTTCAAAGCATCCATTAGTCAAATGGTGACAAATAGCAATTCCAGCAACTTAGAGCTCACTAGAGAAAGTTAAGTTAATAAATTGCACGGTTCAAAGGTTACTTTATTCAATTCAAGTAGCCAAGTGACAGGTCTTGCAAAAATTTGCAAGTTATACTCCAAGACTGATGTGAGGACTTGCCAAAACTGACCTCCTCCCCTAGAGATCCAGATGCACATGGGCTAGGCAAAATTGATTAATAACTTCGACTTCAATAAAAGCTTGTGAGACCGAGCCTTGCATATGCAGTGGCTAGAACACATGGATGGGGAGAAATATTTTTGGAGCAACATGTACCTGTGAGACCAAATCCTGAAATGCTAGTCCTAAGTAGTCCCAAAGCAGACAACTTTCATCTGGAGACGGGTCTGTCGTCCTCCGGCCCCTGTAAGTCAGGACCATGTGTCCTCCGGGGGCTATTTCTTCTGATCGCGACTCAAGAAATGAAGAGAAGTCCCTCCTGAATTGGTTCGAATAAGCTTCGACAATTCCCGGTGGACTTGTCCTAGAAATATAAATTTTCCCTTTATTTACCAGCGCTTTGTTAGATGGGTCACTCAGCTCCACAGGTACCTGCAGAAGGGAATTTCAGGTCAGAATTCTTCCCATTGAACTTTTCACTCCTTTTGCCTTATCAAGCTTAGAACCATTAAAAGTTATTAAATTCCGATGGAATGCTCATACAGAAAGCTCAAGACTTTGAACGGTTATAGGTTAAAAGTACAATGATCATATAGTCGAGGGAGGTAAAATTCGATTTTCTTTTAAAAAGGGGTGAGTGCTGACCTGGGAGAGCCAATGCAGGCTTGAGGAAGATTGCACGAAGTGCAGGCTCTTCGCAGGGAAAAGCCTCCCATAGAAGGAACCTGGAACTCCAGTGATGTAACATGGCCCGAAGTCCTGGCCATTCTCTTCCCTCATCCTCTTCTGGAACTTTGGAAGGGAGTTGAAGACCGTGTTGAAGTCATTGGAAGGGAGGTCGTTAAGGAACACACAGAACTGTGGCGGCGAGCGTCCGAGTTGGCGGCATGTGTTGTGGATGATGCTCATGCTTTCAGAGATCGCCAACAGAGTGTTTGGCCCGGAAGAGCAGCCGAGATCAGCGATTGTGATGGTAGCAGGAAGTTTCTTGGTACAGAAATCTAGTAGAGCCGTGTGCAACACCGGCATTGTCCTGGAAAGATATGTGGTCTAGAGAAGAAACAAAATCTTCAGTTTACTTAGGGGAAACATAGTATTAAACGAGAGGTCAAATCTCAATATCAGTGTTCAATGAATTGGGTGATGATTTACACATGCAAGAGTCTTCTCGATAGCACAATAGTGTTTTTTGGCCATTTAATAAAAGATTGATCTTGTGTGGAATTAAAGCTTAGTACTTTGCAGTTGAAGTTTGTTTATGGCCTCAGCTTGTTTGTCAAAAACTAAATTTATCAGGAGGTTGTAGAATCTCTGCTTCATATTATCCTATAGCGAACTTTGCCTTGGCACCATTCTCTATTAGAAGTCTCTTATGAGCTTCTACAAGCACTTTTCAAGCTGCATTAAGGCCTCTAATAAGTTTGAGGTTTGATTCTCATCACTGGAGACTGATATTAACTGAAAAATCTACTGAGGGATTGACATAATGGGATTGCAGACGTTGTGCAAGAAAACTATGGCATCATATTAGAGAGATTATGTTGCTCGTCTTCAACTTCAATAGCATTTGCTGCTATTGAAGAAGAGAAGAAAATATGGAGATAAATTACTTCTGTAATCACATCTCTGTGAGTCAACTCATGGCTTTGACTTACACGAATATCTGTTTAATAGCTACTCCAACCCGAAGTACTAAGCACCCTCCTACAAAAGACGCTGTTCTAGACGATCATTTAAGTTAACTCTAATTTAATTCAAGAACGTTAATTAATGAAATTACAATTTTAAAGAGAAGTCATGATAATCAGGAACGTGTACCTGTATTTTGGAGTTCTCGGCATAGCTCTCTTCTCCGCAGCCACCATTCATACTCAGAATCTGCCCAGTTCCCATGCTCTGTCCCTCCATCGCTCTCTGCAGATCAAAACCTGCCTATATTTTCGTGGGACTAGACAATTTGTGTTCGTACTAATCCATAAATAATATCTACAAGTGTTTAATACTCACATGAACTTACCTCTACTACTAATGACGAGAAACAAGATGAATAGCTTGACTTATCTGCTTGTCTTTCACGGAGAAGTAGCTGGATTCTTAGCTGTTGTTCTTGTGGGACACATCCTTTCTGGTGAAAATTAATCCTTTTCCGATGATCTCTACTTCCGCGGTTTTTTTTTTTTGTTGGTCGGTCCTACTCTATCTCTCACTCACGATACACACTCAGACTTGCACCCCACCTCTTGCAGGGCGTGGGCATCGAAACCCACATCTTAAACTACGCGGCCCTACTCCTACTTTCTGCGAAGGTGGGGATTCGAACTCCCCACCTCCCCCTTCTCAAGTGAGAATGGTGGCCACTGGGGTAAACCCCAAGTGGTTTACTTCCGCGGTTTGACTGTTATTTTCGGTGCTTTTGAAGCAGTTCCTTAATAGCAAAACAAATTATTTATGCCTACCCACAAATATTCCAGGTTGCATAAAGAGAAAGATTCCCTTGTTATGAATTGTCCTATGTGTGATACAGTGATACTTATTCCTTCCTAAGATCTCTCTTTAAAAATGTCATTTTATATCTTAACACTTCGTGAGTTTTTGGTCTTCACATGCTTTTGTGTCTCATAACCAATCCTTGTTGGTTCGGATCTCAGAGATCCCGTAGCCCGTCGACAGTGATATAACCTGCTAATTTTTTCCATTTTACGATTAAGTAATTGTAGTTCTGCGCTTTGTTGGCTAAATCACAATTACAGCTAGGATGTCACTGGAATTTACATTCACAGAAGCAAACCATTTCATGCGCAGCTGTCACAAAGTGGTCATTGCGGTTTGAATACTGAAATCATCCAAAATCATTCCCGTAAAGGACAAACAACTCACAATACCCATCTCGAGTTTTTAAACTCCTTTCATTCTGATCTAACTTCACCATAGTAGGTTGTGTCTGAAAAAGCGGTAATACCTGATAAAATTATCTCCATGGACAACCAAGTAGACACAAAACTCTATCCTATATACAACCGGGTATGAACATTCTCTGCAATGAATTGATCCGCATGGCTACGCAATCAAGGAAGAAGCCTCTTCAAATCATGCTCTGGTGCATTGTTCTTGGCTACATTGTACAACGACTCGAACGCCTGCATGCACACACTGGAAAACCCCACGATTGTCTGGAAGACATGCGGAAAACCCATCTGTAGGTTATTCAGAGTCATTGCTCTACTTACGCTCACCGATTTGTCATGTTTCGACTTCTCGTCCTCTGCTTTGGCTCTGAAAGCTGCGACCTTGGCACGCTTTTCTCCGACAGTGTCCTTATTTCTTCCAGAACCATGAGTCTCGGCTGCACAAAATGGACCGTACTTGCTCTCCAATGACCTGAGCTCAACTGTCTTCTTCTCGAGCTCTTTGAATGCACATTCCGACCTTTTCTTCTGCTTCTGCTCCTCCTCTTGTTGAACCACAATGGAATGGATTGCGGTCAATAGGCTCTTGATTCCTTCTGATGCTACTTTGTCAGGGATCCGGTCGACGGCTTGTTGCCACTCCTCACAGAGTGAATAAATCCTCGACTCTTCCGAGGTTCGAGATAGTGTGTTCTTGTTGAACTGGAAGAGGCTGAGGCGGAGCCAGCCTGTAAGTGACTGAATGTAATCTCGCTGAGCCTTGACAAGGCTGCAGAAGGAGAGGTGCCACTGCTGGACCTTGAGCTCGAGCTGCAGAGTTGACTGTCGGTGAATCTCGGACGTGGGTTCAGCAGATGGAATGATGTTCAGGTATTTAAGCTGCTGGACTATGTGGGTCTGGACCTGGTGGCACTCATACATGCTTCTCCACATGCACATCAATCTGCAATAGCAAACTCAAAGGGGAAAAGAGCCCAATGAGGGAGATAAAATTGCAATTACGCAATTATTTAAGACACAGCAGAGAGCGCATAGATTATGGAGAGAGGGATAAATATATAAGTACATTTATTAAAGAGAGCCCAGATCGAGTCATTTTGTGTATCGTACTTGTTTTATTCAGTATGTGACTACCCATTTGTTGAAAAACAATCAAATTTGTAAATAGTTGCAACTTCCCATTTTGAGCTATACAATAGGGCTCATGACATGTTTAAATTTCTACAGGAAAAGTAGCCAACGCACTAACTTTACTGAACAAGAACAACAAGAGCAGCATGACATGTTCTCCCCGCCCCATTGCTAACAACGATATATTTGATACATTGTATCCAATAGTTATTTACTCTCCACAACAAAATAACAATTTGAGTGATTGTCTGCTTTTTCAAGAAACTAAAAGAAGTGCATCCATGGTATTGTGCCTTTGGCAAAAGCCACTCAAGCAAAAGGGAAATTTTTCACAAATTGACAATATGACAACCCGATGGGTTATATGGGTCGGAATGCAAAGCCACTGAGCTATGGGCACTCAGGAAAAGAAAGATTTGAAATCAGGAGAAAAGATTAAAGTCAGCCCAATAGACCAACGGAAGATGAGAAAAACCTGTTAACATGGTCATAAATTTGAAATGAGACATGATGACCACAGAGAGTTTGAGATTCCATGGGACGGGGGTGAGTCTCACAAGACATTAAAAGAAAGCATAAAGAATACCTTGAATCTATCATCCACCACTACTATGTTTAGCAAGGGCCAGGCAGTTGGTTCCACTTAGTGAAAAGGCTTTGACTACCGTTGCTGTTGTAATTTGTTTCCTAAATAACTCTAAACCATGCAGCAAACATGTTTCTCGTTCTAGGAATAACAACATGATGCACGGTTCAAAACATTGTACTAACCCTCTTGGAAATGAGAAGAACCTGGGACTAAAAGTGAAAAGAAGGGACAAGAGGGATAAAGAGGCATAAGAAAAGCATTCAAAAGCAATTGCTTGTACAGAACTAGGATAATTTTCTCTTCTGGCCCAAATGCAGGGGCTGCCTTTCACTCTAGTAACAGATGCATTTTACTTTATTTTGTGCTAGATATGACTTTTCTTTAGTGGTTAGACGGGGGCATCCTAGTTACCACAACCATTTTCATAAAATTCTCAAACAGACATTTCTATATGGATTGAACCATCTTAATAGGTAATACTTTCCGACCAAAAAAAAGAAGGTAATACTTGGAAAAGTGATGCATTCCACATGATCTAGCATGTGTCCAACTAAAAAAAAAACCACTCAAACTCCAAACTTTTCCGCATTGCCGAGCCAGTTTTTGAAACATTCTTTCCCTACTATATAGATTAGGAAAAGGAAAAATAAATAAATGAGAGAGCGTTTAGGTCTTCGTGTCATGCATGTAACGTAAACTAACCCTTTAACTAGCTCCAGCAGCTGTGGATACAGCTCCGTGTCTCTTAATTTGATGATTTCAGTAGAAGTTGTCTCGATGGCTTGCGAAGCGACCACCATCTGCGATTCCAACTTCTCAATCTCCTTTTTGGTTTTCTCAGTCCTCATATAGTCCGCCCGCTTCAGCTCTAGCTTCCTCAATTGCTCCACCCTCTTGTCATGCTGCATTTTGATGGTCACAGCATCCTAAGACCAATATAAATAATCTTACATGAATTTGGTTTCATGGATAGACCAGAACAGGAAAAATATCCATTAATTGCTCAATATGCACAGAGTGTCATTTCTTGTCCGTGAAAACATAAACATTCTAGGAAACCCAAAACGCAGTTACACATCTTTAAAATCATTGAACTTTTCGACGGTCAAACTGTTTCCTAGGAGCCACCTCCTAGGACATTGGAGATTTGTGTCAATTTCCTAACGGTTAAACCGTCTTATATCTTGTTGAAAATGTGTCATGTACTAGCAATAACTATTAAAGAGCAAAAGAAAGACAATAGCAAGATATATAATCGAAATAGATAGCTACCTTGACCTCCTTGCACAGCTTCTTCTCCCATGCGTATAACCTTTCTGCAGTAGAACAGTGGCTACCATACACAGACCTTCCACTGCCAAAATTCTGGGCACTCATCCTGCCAAAGCCATTTGATTTGGGACTGGTGCATCCCCGTGTCCACAACGAGGGACTCAGATTCCACATATAATTATGAACTTTGCCTGCCAACACCAAAGGATCAAACTTCAAACATATATATACGCAGTTCAAAGTGACAAAAGAGAGAACTGCTTTCGCTCAGAAAAAGCAAACTAGCAAAACATTCTTCTATTCATTTTACATTCGCTATCTCATCTCATGGTTTCTTGCACATAAAAGCGAAATATAATCAAATGGGTATATTTTTTTTTGACAGATCTGTCAAACAGAATTGACACAAAAGAAAATGACGAAAATAAAGGCTTAGTGGTTTCTGTACCCTCTCTGCTTTGGTGGTAAGAAAAAGCAGGGCTTGAAACTTCCAGCGCCAATGACACATCAGCACCAGCATCAGCAGCATTCAGAAAGTACTCATCAAGCTCTTTGATTATCCCCATCAGATCTTTCCCACTATTCCTGGACACCACCATTGCAAGCTCGCTATTGCTGTCCTTTGAATACCCACTGACCACTGTCATGGAGGCCGCAGGCGGTGCCGCCAACTCAGAAGCCGTCGTGGTCACCTCCCATTCCTCCTCCGTGGCTGACCTCGACGATGACGGCACGAAAGGGTCCCAGAAATCCCACCCGGAAGCCGGGGGCGGCGGGGGCGGCGGAGGGGGCGGGGGCGGCACGGCCGAGGAGGCGGTGACGGAGGTGGAGGTCCAGGTGTCGGGGCCGGGGCTGAGAGGGGGCGGGGTGGGCGGCGGCTGCGGCGGCGGGGAGGGCAGCAGTGGCGACGAGTGGAGGCGCCGGTGGTGGAGGTGGAGGGTGGCCTCGCCGTTGGCAAACTGGAGGAGGGCGGATCCGGTGCTGCGCAGCGCGCGCAGGTACATGGCGTGCGAGACCGAGAACCCCTGTCTCGCCTTCACGAACTGCTTCATGTACCTCTTCCTCGCCCTGCAGCGGGACACCATCTCCTCCCTCTCTACTCTCGAGTAACAACACCCCATCTCTCTCTCTCTCTCTCTCTCTCGCTCCCTCCCTCCCTCCCCAGACGATCAAAAACGAGCCCTTTCTCTCTTTTTGCCAAAAACGGGACAAAAAAAAGGAAAGATCTTTCTCCCTCTCGTCCCTCCTCAAGCTGCTTCAAGCTCCATCAATGGCGGGGCATCGCGCATTTCCCAGGGAGGGCTTCAACTTTAGCAGCATTACCACCGCAAGTGACGACGGGACGCGCAAAGCTAAGCCCTTGTCCTTTTTCCCTTTCTTCTGGCCTCACGCAGGCGCGGCTTTCTTGATCACAACACTTTGCTTCGGCTCAGCTGGAGCAACTTCGATACCTCAAGAAAAGAGGTGTTTTTTGTCCCTCCCCGGCAAGAACAGAAACACAAACGCAACGCCAACGTGGGGAGTACCAGGTGGGTGGGTGTGCGTGTGTGTGCTTAGCTTGGAACGTGGGGGTGGTGTTGTGCTTTTCCTTTTGGCGGAGAAGAGAGAACACAGAGGTGGGCGTGATGCAGGACAGGAGGAGCACGAACGAGCGAACAAGAAGAGTGTCGAGATGCAACAGGGATAATGCGTCTCGGGCAGAGAGCCCCCCCCAGCAAATAAAAAAAATTTATAATACGGCCGGAATGACCATAATGCCCTCCAACTTGGCCCTTCGAACATGCAATACACTCAACGGTCCTTTTTTCTTTTTTTCTTCATCCCTCCCAAAAACACTAAAGAGGCATTGTTTTTTGGCCAATTAGAAAATGAATTATTAATGGGGTCATTGAATATCCTGCCTAATTATGTAATTAGTACGTTACACGTGCTTCTTTGGGGTATAAATTGTTATCACGAAAATTGCATTATTGTTCTATCTAATTTGGCGTAAAAATGAATAATTGCTAAATAACGAGGCCGTTATTTTATTTATCAATAATCGGGATGATTTTACCTTATATTTAGTTGAGCGCATTGAGTGAAATAATTAGAGATTGATGGAGTGTTCATCTTTTGGGATATGATTTGTAAATAACAAAGGAATGATATTGTCTTCTCGTGATTTGATAAGTTTCAGGGTTTTTAATTATCTAAATAAACGGTTACATAATATAGATATATTTTGATGATTTTATAAGAAATAGGATGAATATATCAATAAATAATTGGAAAATGAAATGTATGTACAACTTTCATATATGATAAAATGTAAAGAAAAAAGTTGACATTATCTTTTCATAATTCGATTGGAAATCAATTTTTTTTGAAGGTAAGATTTAGTTGTAATTGTTTTAAAGAGAAAGAATTTTAGGAGAAAAAAAAGGCATAAAATGCATTGATATATTAAATAAAAGTATACTAAGGACTCGTTTGTTTCGTAAAAAATGATTGATTTGGAAAATATTTTCCTAAAAATGATCGTTTGTATCTCTTGAAATAATTATAAGATGAAAATATTTTTCGTTCATTTATTTTTTATGAGTAATATAAACGATCGTTTTTAATAAAATATCTTCTAAATTATTCATTTTTTACGGGCAGTCGTATGTCACTTTTTTAAAAGAAAAATTGAAGAATAATAAGATCTATAGTACGATAGAAAGCAGCAAAAGAGGGAGGGGAGAGATATGGCAGGATTTTCTTTAGTATAAAAGGGGCAAAAAAAAAAAGAAAGAGGAAAGGAGGGAGGGGGCAATGATGTCCCATGCTCTGCACGGGAGTGCATAAAAACATAAAGGTTAGTGAACAATTCGTTGCCGCCGAATTGAAATCATATATTATTTTCAGTTTTCCATAACAAGATACAAAGTATTACTAAATTCAGAATTTAGAAATCATGGTAATAATTTTCCCCTTAAGATTATTTGCTTAGAGGTTATCATAGCTATCGATAAATTATAAAGATTAAAAAAAAAATCCAATCTTACTAAGCACGGGAACGCTTATTAGAATAGCCACTATATGGTTTGACGACAAATTTTATTGGAAGGGAAAATAAAAGTAAAGTGTGGAGATGAAAGAAAGTCTTTCGGATATTCGAAAACTTCGTGTCACGATGACTTGGTATCGCATAATTTAGCATCGTCGTTTTTGTAGTTTCCCGCTACGAGTTAAAACACAATACTGAATTAGCAACCGATATTGACACAATCTCTTCGAGTCCCATCATAAGGAAGCATATCCTTACTGATCACTACACAATCTAGAATAAGGGTCCATCTCTATTCGAATCAAGAGGGTAGAGACTTAATAAGGTACTCGTAGGCTGGCCAAAATACCGCCTCTATCACGATATAAAGAAGAAAAAAAAAATACACGATATGCTTGTTCTGTGTTGCTTTCGAGAAGTGATATATGAATTTCCTGCTAAGATAAAGAAAAGAAGAAGATGTATTGCGGATCTTAAAAAGACCATGGAAAGATATTGACATTAATCTAAATGATTCAAAAAAAAAATACCCATGTTACTTCTAAAGATTTAGACATGTTCAAAGTGAATTAAAATGAATCAAATAATAGGGCCGTCATAGTGATTAGGACAAGTGCAACGGAAGTTGTGGTTATGCCTCCTCAATGCCATTGAATATGGTCAAAAAAAAAATGCCATTGAATATGGTCAATCAATACCTCGTTGCCCTTGCCCGAGAAACCCAGGTACGATGATTGGTCAAACTTGTCATGGCCTTTGACTAACCCTTTGATGGGACGAGCCCATGGTTATTCCCCCATTTTACACCCCCACCAAGGCTTTTGAAATTTATGGATTCTCATTTCATTTATTGCAGGTAAAAAAAAAAATCCTAAATTAAGACTTATGAAGGATAAAAATTCTAGATTTTTCGTTCATCTAGTGAATTTCATGCGCAATTTATTCTCTTTTTCAAAATTTTAAATTGTACAGATGAACTCCCGTTCTTTTGATTTGTGCAACGTGATGTTTCTATGATCGTTTCCAAATCCTTATAACCGTGTTGTCTTGTGACGTGGTATGCAAAAGAATCCGCTGCATGACTTTCAAGGAATTTCATGCCTTGATCATGATGGATCTGCTCCATGAATATTCTATTTATCCTTAAACGAAGGAGTAGGCAATGGCAATGGCAATGGCAATGGCATCAGTCATTCCTTGCAGCTTCCATTCTCTCTTCCAACTTGCAAAGTATATGTGCCTTTCTTCACTACTCTGTCTTCCTTACTTTCCACTTGTACCTCTCTCTATATATAACATCATGCGAAATGGAGCAGAGCTAGCATTGTTGCGATTGCTTTCGCCATCACCTGTCTTAGTTCTTTCATTGGCCTTATTCTCAGAGAACTTTGTTCGAATGGCGCTGGTCGTGGACGCGGAGTACTTGAAGCAAATTGTGAAGGCTCGCAGACTGCTCCGCGGCCTCATTTCGAGCACACAGTGTGCCCCTATCATGCTTCGCTTAGCGTAAAGATTCTTATATCCTTTCTCTTCTTTCTTACTACTTCTTTCTTTTTGGCGAAGTAAAGTTTGTTTGAAGGATGGTGAGCGACGAAACTTGTTAGATTGCAAGCGACCGTGCGCATACACGGTGCTTTGTAGTGTTTTGCGTAGATTGCCTATTTAGGACTTCTCTAGTTATGTCGGTGCATGATGGTTATGGAAATCTGCAGGTGGCATGACGCGGGAACTTATGATGCAAGAACAAAGACGGGAGGGCCTAATGGCTCGATACGGAATGAAGCCGAACTGAAACATGGTTCGAACAATGGATTAAAGATTGCTGTTGATTTATGTGGTGGGCTTCCGCGGCTTAGCATTTATAACTTTCCACATTCATAAGTTCAATCTACATTTTCTAGGAAATCTTTGTTCAAGTCTTTCTACTTCTATTTTGCTTCAGAGGAAGTCAAGGCCAGATGTCCGAAAATTTCCTATGCAGATTTTTACCAGGTAACCGCCTTTTTCTTGGATTTTTGCCTGCTTGGTTAAAAGATAAATGATCTTCCCAGTTGGTGACATAATACAGAAATCTTTTGGACCATTGATGTACCTGTACTGCACAAAATCCATAGCATGATATTAGTTTAAAAAGTTTGCTATTCTTATCTGGGTCTGATGTTGGCTACGGCGAAATCTTTCAGATATGTTGTCTAAGATGTTATAGAGGGGTAATGCATCTGACATACCATGTGAGGAAACTTACGTATCCTTACTTTGTATGAAGAGGTCGTGGGTAGTTATTTTCTGACAAATTGTGGACTATTTTGCTCGCGTTAATCATGATATCTCCAGGGACACATTCTCTCCAGTTGTTCAATAGCTTTGTATTGAATTGCTATTTATGGAAGCTGATGAGCAGCTAGAACAGTCCATGTGATTTCAAGTTCAAGACAAAAGACTTTTTAGATGTCGTGAACTCACAAGTTCAACCATAATTTGCTTTTCAGCTTGCTGGGGTTGTCGCAGTTGAGGTTACAGGCGGTCCCTCCATTAACTTCGTCCCTGGAAGAAAGGTAAATTGGCAGAAAGAATTCTTAAGGGCTAATGGTTTATGCATCACTTATATTAACCGATTCGATTCTATATTAGGATTCTATGGGGTCTCCAGAGGAAGGCCGTCTTCCAGATGCTGCTAAAGGTAAGTTATAATCAGTACTTCTTAAGATTGCTCACTAAAACCTTAGCTCGAACCACTGTTAAGGGTTTGAATTGATGACACCCAGATGAAAATGATACCAGTTTGTATGCATCAGTTAGGAGAGAGCCTCAGATTTTCCACAATGCTTCTTAATGTAGTCCTTGTTCATCTTAATACAGGCGCATCGCATTTAAGGGAAATATTTTATCGGATGGGCCTATCAGACAAGGATATTGTAGCATTATCTGGAGGCCATACTTTGGTAAATATTTCAGAAGCCCTTCTTCACTGGGGTACTAGCAGTTTGTACATGATCCAATTTCTTCCTTTTCTTCTCTGAATTTTTAGGGAAGAGCACATAAGGATAGATCAGGCTTTGATGGACCCTGGACCAAGGAACCCCTAAAGTTCGATAATTCGTATTTTGTGTAAGAGACGATCACACTTCGATCACACAATACTCTATTCACTCTCTACTTCCATCAGATGAACTTTCTGCCCAATGTTACATGCTTTGTGATCGAAATATGTGCAGGGAACTTCTGAAACGAAACTCGCCAGGACTTCTGAAACTTCCGACAGATAGAGTTCTTGTGGAGGATCCAGAGTTTCGTCGCTATGTAGAGCTATATGCCAAGGTACTATCAATTTAACTGGGGGCTGCGGAACATCATGTCTTCTAAGTTGTGCTGAAAATATGGTCCGATGGAAGTTCATCATTCTTTGTGCTAGTTTCTTCTTTGTGAGAGTTCCTTTCGATACACGCAGGATGAGGAAGCCTTCTTTGAAGACTATGCACTGTCACACAAGAAGCTGTCCGAGCTAGGCTTTTCTCCGGCTTACTTGGGCTTAATGCTGGTGAAACTCAAATCAGGATTTGCTGCAGCCTGGAGTCATTTCTTTGGAGTTCACCAAAAAGTGAAGTGAAAAAAAGAACACTATGAAGTGTGAATAATGTGTGGTTTCGTGATCTCGTCGAAATTTAGATTTCTTTAATACAAAATTACAACCGTAAATGCCGATGAGTACAAAATGTCATCCAGTCGTTGGGTGCTGATTCTCACAATAAGTATGAAGATTTCCTATTTTGAAGTGAAGAGAGACTCAACATTCAGGAAATGCATCTCTTATTATTCATAAATAAATTGTGCCATTTATTTGATAGGCTGCTTACATCAAATTAACAGGGAACGGTTTAGTGGGAGAAGTACTAGAACTCTGCCCTACTTCTTCTGCATTGCTACAACACTACAAGACTCTTCCCCTCTCCTCAACTAAAGGAATGAAATTTAATAGGAGAACAAGTTTATCTCCAACCTAAAATTATATAAAACTATTAGATTCAGAAATTATGACTGAAACTAGTTAAAAGAATGCCAAGCCCTTTTTTGTTCAGGCTTTTGGACTCAGTGAGAGTGTAATGTCCTGAAAAACCTTGAGCCTCTTGTCTATCTTCTTAGGGACATTCCAAGTGCTGTTGCTGTTGTTGTTGCTGCTGTCAGTTTCTACCGTCTTTCCTGGTTCCTTACTCTGACCCAGAACTGCAGCAAGAATAGCCTCTTCAAAGTCATCATTGTCAGGCAACAACTCCATCAAATTCTCTGACTTCTCCTCGGGCGAGGCGGACAGCCTTCTCGACTTGTTCTCTGTTTTCTCTGGCCCCTCCACGAGCGGCTTTGTGGACTCCGCCGCTGCTTCACTGAATCGCATACCATTTGCTGCGTTCCCGGACCTCGTCCTCTTGAGGGTCTCATTGTTATTGAACTGAACCCCAAAAGGCTCCTTTTCGTTCACGACTTTCGTCGAATAAAATGGCGGGGCATCTTTGTTGAGGGAATTCAAATTCCCATTAAATGTTAGAGATTTCATGTATCTCTGCTGCCCCAACCCTGTCGACTGGTTCGTGATAATATTAGCGTCAATATTCTCATCCCCGAAATCGTCTTGTGATTTACTCGCATTAGCATGATGATCCTTGCAAGGCTGAGGCTGCCAAATCGACGATGAGCCGAGGAATGCATCGAATAACTTGCTCTGCTCGACCCGGTCTCCTCCCTGGTTCATCATCTCGGACTCGAGGTCTTTGAGCATCTGCTGTGCCCTTTCATAGGCTTTCAGGTGCGAATCAACACCTCGAGGCCCGTCGACCATGGCCGGTTTCACCCGCCGCAAAGTCTCCTTAGCTTCGGCTATCCTGCCTTGTTTCATCAAGCAGATGCCCAAATTGCACATTTTGTTGTTGTCTGGTGCGATTATGAGTGCTCTCCTGTATGCATCTTCTGCTTCAATGTAGTTGTTCTGCTGCATCAGTGCCCAACCCAAGTTCCCCTAAAGCAAAAAACATCAATTCCGTTTAAGTACGATGCAATTTAACATGTCTAACTCGCAAATGTCGCGAATTTGTACTAATTTAATTTAGTTCAATCATTTGAAATTCAGCTTTAGCATTGACAGTACCCTAGATCGCTTGTCCACACAAACCACACAAGTGACGTGGGATCCTTTGACGGACACGGTCTGGCATAGAATAGAAGTAGAATTTGACACGCTAGTAGTAGTGGACTCTTACCAGCAACCGAGTCGCTTCCTGTTCCACGGAGACTTGAAACTTTTTGCCCTGAGACCGAGCAGTTTTGGTCCGCTTCCCATTGAAGGCTAGCCCTTGCTGAATCAAGTATAATTTATGCTTCAGAAGTGCAATTTGATCATCCAATCTCCCGCATCTCTGTCAACATGGAACACAAATGAAGGACGTAAGATATTTGGTTAGCTATAATTGCCACTGTCAAGAGCTTACTAGCTCCGTGGAACTATGCTGGTTTTCGCTAAAATGAAGTGATTATAGACCTTGTAAAGATCCAGTAAAATGTTATCGAGAGACTCCTGAGCCTGATCCGAACATCGGATCCGCAGCGATTTGATAGCTTCGATGGCTTCTTCAGCCCTGTTCTGTTGCTTCATCACAATGGCCATGTCCTTGAGAGCACTGTCCACTCTATCTCCGGCATTAATCGCCGCCCAAAACAGAGGTATCGCCTTCTCCGGATCCTTATCCACCAACTGATCAATAAAAAGACCACAAACAAGAAAACCCCATCAAAACAAAACATCAATACAATCCATAAAAAAGGACGAAACTCCGATGAATATCCGAGGTGACCCAGATGCTTACCTGGACGTTTTTGGCTCTGACGTAAGGCGTGTCGCCCACCGGGACCTTGTGGGTGACGTGGAAGGACTCGGACCGGGTTCTCGAGACCCCGAGCGGCTTGGCGGGCGACGAGGGAGCGGATTTGGTGGGTCTAAACCCAGGAGGGGCATTCCACATATCTTGCAACATCTTTTATATAAGAGCAAGCTCTTTCTTTCGTTTTCGCTTTCCCTTTTTCGCAGTCGCGTCGAAGTTAAGATTCGCAAGACGAAGCAGATGGTGGAATGCCCGACGAGATGAGAGAGAGAGAGAGAGGAGGATGGAGAGGGGAGTTTGGAGGGACGGTCCCATATAGAGGGGGGAGAGAGTTCCCTATTTTGAAAGAATTGTGACCGTTGGGGGTGACCGTTCGCGGAACTAGCCGTTGCGTCTCGGGGGCTCCCTCTTATTATTATAATTCTCTTTTGCTCATTTTTATATGACGCCGAGGAAGGTTATTTGCATCGAGTGCCCTGATTTTCGCCCAAATGTGGAATTTGCCCACCGCATTTTTAGGATACTTCCAAACATGTCCTTGGGCTTTGCCTTGTCTTTCTGCTGCTAGCAGCCTGGTGCTGTTTGTCCGAAAGCCTTTTTTTGTTTTTTCTTTTTCAGGATTTCTTACTACTGATACGTTTATGACAATTTTACCAAAAACTAATTTTTTGACCACTAAAACCCCAGACTGATACACATGTGACAAATTTACTCTCAAATTGTTTCCGTAAAATTTTACTGTCAAATTGTTTTGTTAAATGACACGCGATAGTTAACGAATGTACGAGTTTTATGTTTTACCCTCCGTTTGTTATAGGTATACCAATTTGTGATTTTTTGTGGTATTAATCTAATTTAACAAAAATTAACGGAGGGTAAATTTATCACAAGTGTACTAGTTTGGGGTTTTCGGTTGTCAAAAAATTAGTTTGGGATAAATTTGTCACAGATGTACCAGTTTGGGGTTTTTTGTGATTAAAAAATTAGTTTGAGGTTAATTTGTCACAAGTGTACCAGTTTGAGGTTTTTCTTGGTATTAACAATTTTATTGTGGTTAAAAAGTGAGAATTTTTTACTATGGTTTAAAATTTTTCGAGCTTTATGCCTCGAATCTAGCCAAAATTAGCACTTGTTTCTTCCATAGGCTAGATGATCTATCAAGGAACCCGGATACAAAAATGGTGGTGTTGTTCCAGATACTCACAAAAAGATCGGATCTTTTAATAAATGGAAGCCTCATATGAAGAGTTTACTTGGCTATAGAGAATTTTTCTTATTTATCTTTTCAGAAAAAAAAAAGACTAGAAGACGTGGTTGGCATATTTTTTGTATTCCAATAGAAATAGTAAGAAATTATAATTTCGAAAGAATTTATAATGCTGTTTTAGTTTTGAATCATAACAAGAACAAGCGATTATTAGTATGCAAAATATGCAATTTGGAATGTATGCGTAAGCGTGATCTTAGGATAAATAAGGGGAAAATTACTAAAAAAGTCATAAACTTATTGCATTTATGACAATTCAATCCTCAATCTTTTAATTTGACCAATCTAATTTTAAACCTTTTGACAATTTGCCAAAATAATTCATTCAGTCAATTTTGACCGGAAATCACAAATGTGAATGTCAATTGTCTAACATGGCACAATTGACACTAATGAGAACAATTTTGGTGGTAATCTCTTTCCCTTGTTATTTATTTTTTTCACTTGGCAAGGCCCTCACTGACCACTGGAGAGGATCACGACCCTCGGGAAAATCCATCGCATGTTTTATCTTTCTGATTTTATTTTCTTCAATCTGCTAAAACTCTTTCACATTCATGTTCATAATTTGCTATCTTTGTTTATTACAAGTGCTTGTGGAATCCCAATAACAAGTTAACTTAGTCAACCAAATTCAATCTTTTTCAACGAATTCTATTCCATAAATAATCCAAATCCCTATTTAGATTTCTTTCAAACATAAAAGAATCAAGGAATTGGAATCCTAATCCTTGTGGAATCCAACTCCACGGTGAACCAAACATGGCCTAAAAGCGTCAAGATAACCTGTGACATCCAATGAAAAGGCCATTTGAGAGTTTTCGTGCAGCTCACACTCAAGTCATCCTTTATAAAAAGTAACACAAGATAGGAAAAGGACGTGCAAGCTCTTTCGTGCTATACTCAACAAGGGATTTCCAGACATCACCTGACTTTCCACCATCACAGTAAGTTAAAAATCCCTCGAATCATGTTAATTCTGGCTTCATCTTTGTTAGTGACCCTTCGATAGCCGGACACTCACAAAAAAATAGCTCAGATAAGGCACTTAGGTAAGAAACGCAATCAATTCATCGGAGAGTCCAAGCCGGAGTTTAATTGTCTTCAGAAAACTTCGTGAACGCAGCCAATGACAACTTGCAGAGACTAACACCAGCAAAGAAACCAGCGAAATACAACTGAAAACTATACTTTCGAATCAGGCCCCAACAATTCCTCCAAGTAAGCAATGCTTGTGAGCAGTAATTCAAGATTAATTAGGTTGAGAAATAACATCTAAGGAATTTTCTCCCAACAGAAAACAGAAATGAGTACCAAATGAACCTCTACTCTTACCTGTCACCTGTAAGACATACGAGAAAACTACTGAGACCTATTGTAGCCTTATCCACGATAAATTGATCATTTGGTGAATATAGTTCAGATAATTAGCTCGAAAAGTGCTGCGAAGAGCAATGACCACGCTCCTGGAGTAATTCAAACAAGCTCCATATGCATATTAGAGGCTGCAATCCTAGAGTGCTATATCCCACAGACAGCAGCAGGATTTCTGCTTCTTATAAAACCTATTTAGGGCTAAACAAGAAATTCACGAAGCGGGTGCATGAATTTATGTCAACAGAGATCACATTACATGAGGTTTCAGCAGCCATACACATCTAACTCCAGAGAAATCTTATACCTACAATATACTGCATGAGCAACTTAGGTAAAAAGAATCTTAGAACTATGATAGTTCAACCTGCATCTCACATGGGAAAATATCGAGCAACTCTGCTTCAGATGACCATCAACTATAGAGCTCGAAAACTGTCTTGCTTATCGAGTCTAGCTGTCCCGGAGCTCGACGATTCACCCATGGCTTCGGAGTTTGCTGGAGATTGAAAGGGCTCCCTTTTTAGAGATGTAGGCAGTCCGGATATCTCCTGAACAATTCCAACAAACAAACCAAAAGAAAAAATGAGAAGGAAATTTGCCATTCCGGATCCCATTTCATCAATCGACAGAGCAAATCTACCGCGTCTTTCCACCATGTCCCTGTTCTGGTCCAGACCACGAATCAAATGGCGGAAATCCCAGTCAATCTCACCACACCCTACAATCTTAGGGAATTCGGTACCTTCATCAGATGGAGCCTCATATCACAAGGTCGAACTTGGTTTCCGATGCAGGCCAGGACAAACTTGGAGTACTGATCGAGCACATCCGCAGCAGCCTGCTTCTTCTCTTCGACCTGAAATCATTTCCGGGTTTCTCGTGAGCTAAGACATTCAGAGGACAAGAAGAGACCCTTTCGATCGCACAAAAAAATCGCCGCTGCTTGTCAGCTTAAGAAAAATCTAGCAGAGCCTCTCATATTTCATCCCTTCAACCAGTCCCATTGATGGAACTAGAAGATCCAAACTAATGCACACTTTGGCCACAATAAAAGCAACCAAACCAAGAAGGTAAAGTTCGATTCTTTCAAACCGTTCCGCGTTAATTTGACCCCCTCAATTACGAATTGCGAGACCCGAATAGACGTGCGACGATCGTCAACGACCGAAACACCCTCGCGCTCCCCAATCACTCGAAATCAGTAGAACCCTAGAATCCAAGAAAAACTCCCTTGCCGAACCGAACACCGGGGGTGATTGTTTCAGCTAAGAATTGTGGTACTACTCGGTCCAATTACGACTTGCAGACAACATCAGAAGGGGGCAAACGAAAGGAGCGGAACAGCGATCGCGCTCGGTTTGGGACACGAAACGGAGCGACAGTTCAAGGAAGAAAGAGGGAGAAAGGATGGAGTGAGTAACCGATGAAACGACTGACCTCGTAATCCTCTTTCATGGCGGAAACTGCGACCGGTCGTCCCCGCTTCGTCTTCCTCAGAAAGGCCAAAACGATGGTTCCTCAGCTTCTCCGCCCTTAAGTGCGAACAGGGCATAAGCTAGGGATGCCAATCTCTATTTTATTTACTATAGTAATAAAACCATGTGACAGCCAACGAACGTATTGGCCTATTAGCTCAGTTGGTTAGAGCGTCGTGCTAATAACGCGAAGGTCGCAGGTTCGAGACCTGCATGGGCCAGACTATGAATAATAATAATTTTTTTTTTAAAATTTTTTCTTTTGTTAAAGAATAGATTATGGATGAATTCGTCACCTTGATGACGACCAAAGATATGCAAACATCTGAAGTTTCTATTGCTCCTACCTGCGTTGAAAGCTTTTGACACTCACTGTCAAACATGAGCTGTTCCTAGAGTTCGAGAGTCATGATCCACCGTGTTCATCTTCTGATCTCAGAAAGCAATCAAATTATGCAATCACGCGTGTGGGTTTTAACGTAGTGGAGGGATCGTTAGTTTTAGCGCGACCAGTTAAACAAGCTTCCGTGTTCGAGTTAGAATTAGGGGTCATTAGGCGCATTCCTTAGCTGTCTCGCAAACTCTTTGCGCGGTCTGAAAGCGGAGAAGAGAACTGCAGTTGAAGGACACGATTACGTACATTTGAACTGGCGATCACGAGTACTCACTAAGAAACTTGTGAAGGCGGTTGTCCGATTGCTTTTTATAAACTAAGCAAGCAATTGAACTACCGTTCTTCTTCATTGATACTGTAAGTGCACTTGTTAGGAAAGCCATAAAAAACTGCACTTAATGGTTTCATCTTGAGCTAAAGGGTACCCTTTGGGCATGTATGAAGGAGACATTGGATGTTAATTGATTACATGAAAAGAGACATTATGTACAATGCTTAGAATTTCAGCAAGAAGGTGCGAATTTCCATGGGACCAAGCTCGACAACAAGATCCGACACGTCGACAGGGCCGCCTCTTAAGGGTGTCGGTTCCACTGTCGCTTCCCCTTCGACTTTCCATGTCATCCGCTTCATTTCAGACTTCTCTTGGTTCGCAGACAGGCTCATTTCTTTCACTTCCTTTATCTGAAGTCATGACCATATGTATCAATTACTAAATTATGTCCATCAGTATGATAAACTCATTTGTGTGGTTGGCACATACTAAGAAGAATAATGACATTATCGCAGCAAAAGCTCTACGTACCGTCCTTCCCGCGAACATCTTCTTCAGCTCGACTTGAGCCAAGGTTGAATATTCCGCATCTTCACCGGGCTAGATATATTCACAAGAATAACGATGGAAATGAATACTCTGTGGTATATATCGATCACTTCTCTTTGATTGAAGTTGGACAAAATCTTTAATCAGTGTGTCAAATTGATGGAAAGTGTGGTAGTGAGTGAATAGCCTAAAAGAATTGGATTTGTCAATCCAAGATCCGAGGCCTCCTTCGTTGGACCATAGTCTCTTGTGGGTTTGCGAAGATCCACAGTTCTGTTGATTCTAGATCTCACATGGAGTTTTATATGATAGCCCCAACGACATTGCATTCAAATGATATAGATTGATGAAGCTCTTTCGTTTTGGGCTAAAAGGACAAACGAAGTACTTTTCTCACCTCATAAAGATGTGCAAGACGTAGAAGTGCATTTCCATCATCCAATTCCTGTGAAACAGAAAGGTCAGTTAATCCCCAAGAGAGGGAGAGTATTTGACATAAAACTCATTTACCTGCAGAGTGATCAAAGCGACATTCTGAGGTAAACTGTAACTCGAATCCATAGTAGTCGCCCTGGTAACATGAGAACCTGTCCAATCCTCCATCTTCTGCAGGGTCATTGTTCAGGTAAAAGCTAAAGCATGGTCCAAAAAAAGCTAATGTTCTCGATCCCTACCTCATGTGCAAAAGCCAAAACTAAAGGCGAGTACACTTCTTGGCCAGTAGTCCGACGCCAGCGAGCTCCTGTCCCGGGTTTGTTGACGCCTATATGGTAGTGTCCTCGTACCTGGAAATACAACATCACACTTGTGAAAAAATGAACGAGGAAAAACAATTCTTCATCCGCAGATAAACGTAATGTACCGTTAGTCCTTCGCACGTGCTATTTGCGATGCACACCATCTCGTCGAGAGGTCCGACAACACCTGTGTTATCAAAGGGTATTCGCCTGGTGCACGAAGCAAGAGAAGGTAAAAGTTTTCTAACACGAAGAAAGGAAGTAATCATATGGGGTGGAGCATGGAAATGAGGTGCCAAACCTGTGAAGCATCAACTCTATTTGCCCGTCTTTGATACTGGCTCCTCCAGCGGCACGATCCACTAAGACCGAGAATTCCGTTTTGTTGTCCATGGTGAAAATGCCAAGATTAATCTGAGGGCATAGCGTTGGAGGAGAGGATCATTTTTAGGGGAAAAACTTAGTTTTGAATCTATGCTATAGATTGATGAAGTTTCATCTATTCAAGGACCATGTTATCACTCGCAATCATTTGTTATATCGTTAAATTAAGGAACTTACTGGATAGTAATTTCCTGCAACAGGTTGAGTAACAGTGAGGGACCAATCTGGTCTACAATCTCGCACCTGCATGAACGATTCTAAGCTTTTTGCATCAGCCTTGGACCATAACGAGCAAGATGGCAGTTGTATGAAATAACGCTGTGACTGGAAGAGAATAATATGTTGTACATCATTTCGGTGAAGATGTAGTTTAGCGGATAATGAGAATGCAGATTCCAGTTACCATCTTTCAATGATAAGTGAACCAACTTTTCTTTTAAACAACATTTGAAATTTGAAATACCCGAAGAACATCACAAATTTATAAGTATAACACTAGGATAGATGCTACTTAGTGGAGTAAGTTCGAAAACAATAATAAAGTCTAGCAAACATTGCACTCCATCTGCTAGTACCAATATTCAGATTATCAGTCGTGAATTTCGATAATTTTAAGAGACAAGGAAAGGCGGCATCTAAAGAAAATCGAGGGTCTCGGAGTTTACCCGTTTTATGAAGTCCCTTCCATTAGAATCGGTGTAGAAGGTCTTCTCTGTGGCCATATCTGTCGTCATTTGCATTATCACCTCCTTCCCAACTCCATCATCTGTTGGAATTGGTCCAATCTTCAAAGTTCAAAGCAAGATGTCTTAGGAGGATATTCTTGGAGACTGAAGAGGCTAATACTACGGAGACAGTAGAGACAATAAATCCATTGAATTTGCATGCAAAGCATGGAAAATTCAATCAACTGTTTTGTTGCATTACTCTGCCATATGTAGACTATCATAGTTTACAAAGCAAGAAAAATAGGGAAGGGCAACTCACTGTAAATTCGACAACAGCATGCTCTTTGTCCTTGTGTAATCTTGTGACCTAATAAAGTGAAAAAAGGTAAATTCAGATGTCTGAAAATCAAGCCATTTGACTCATGTGATGCCATTATGCTGGTCCAAAACTTCATAAGAAGCACTTCATTAGCAGCAGTTCATACCCAATGGCCCAAAAAGGGTATTTCAATAATGTCATGGTTTCTTGCAGCAACTGTTTGGGAAAGAAATTAGTTATTTGATATACTGGATATAAATTTGCAATAAAAATGGCGCATAAAGGAATTAAATTAATTTCCAGTTCTCTGACATCAAATCAAAACCCTTATAATTGTTTGTTTGCTAAGGGAGCAACACTGTTTGAGTACAAGACCAAACTTAGTTACTGTATATATTCACTTAGATCAAACTTGAAAACTTAAGCTATTAATGGGAATGTTAAACATGCAATTAACAGATCTCTTTTTTTTTTTTTTCTAGTCAAGGATTCTGGTTAAATGAATGACATTTCCGATTAGTAGCTTAGCCATTAAAGCCAAATGTTAACTACTATGCTTCAGTCTAACTCCTTGTTAAAATATCTACATTCTGGACATTTTTGGGTCCTTCAAATATCTTGCAATCTGTAAGCCGATGGGAACTAAAACCCATAGGTTCTAGAAAAGAAAGTCAGAGAAACAGCTAAGCAAATCATCGGGATAAGAAAGAATAATGTGCTTTGACTTAATATATCAAACGAATAACCTGATAGATCCATGAACTGAACTGCTGATGCACTTCATCGACTAGTGGTCCCCGAACAACCTTCAGGGGCACCTGTGAGAGTTGAAATAGGCGATGAACTTTTATGTGTCCAATCTCGTTGTTACAAAAGATTTAATGTAAGATATCACTGAATGCATGGTATTATTAAATGTTCCAAGAGTGAGCTAGAGTATGTACAGCTGAGTAATGACAGGCTGCTTACTTTTCTTGAAACAATAGTTGGAAGAGCCCCATTTGGTCGGAAGACGTACAAATTAGAAGCCTGCAATAAAAGAACTCTGCTGAGCACTTGCAGCTACCATTCCTTGGTTTGTGCTGTGAATAGGTCCACATACCAGTCTGCATTGTGTCACAAATCAAGCAAAGAAATATTTACCGGAGAATCATCTGTATCGCCAATACTTGATGCATAGTAGAGATAGCTTTGCTGTACTGTTACATCAACCTGGCAAAATTAGAGTCGATCAACCGAACATTCTATGCAGTGAATTTGGCATAGCCTCACAATAGCATATAAGAAACCCTTGTGAATGCACTGCAATGTAATCCAAAAAGTACAAGCCAGAGTGTTATAATGTGGGACATTGAATCCTTGTCAAACCCTGAAGAAAAGCTAATGTCATTATATGAATGGAAACAACACAATTTTAGGAGAAGCTCTCATCATCGTTTCGCTTTCACCACTATAAATGGGCGCTTTCTATATGCCGATAAATTGTTACATGACCCTTCAAACTAGGATTACCACTTTCATCTTAAGTCCTCAGAGGACAAAGAGGTGCTGCAAACATTGTAATATGAGAGATATTAATAAAGTAGGTTAAGATGCCAACCAAATGAGATAGTGCTCTAAACAGAAAGGACCGATTCAACTGATCCTCAGTGGAAAATGAAGATATAACAGGTACATCAATCAATTAAGCGTCCAAAACTATTATTTGGAAGATGTGATTGAAGGAAGAAAGCTGAAGCAGCCAAGTTGCATTCCAGAACCCATTTTCATCGTAGTAACTTGTTTGGATACCCGACGATGCGTTTGTCAATGAGCAACACAAGTGGTGTGCATATACTTTTAGATTTCAGAGAAACTGGTGAGTGAGATGTTCATAAACATACTTTTGATGGAATGCAAACATACTTTTGGCAGTACACAAAATAGCCCTTTTCTTAGAGCCAGTTACTTTGGCCTGTACAAAATCTTTGTAAACAACAAGTTTTTCCTGCAAATAAATTGCGAGTATGATTCTGGTCCAAAGAATTTAAAGAAGTGAATGAGATTGATAATTTCAATGGATTTTATGCATGCACAGTGAAATGGTAACAGAACAGTGAACACACTTTGGAAGAAAATCTTGTCGCCAAACAAAAATCTGTAACTTTCTCTAAACTCACCCCCGTTTTGGAATTGAATATCCGGACAAGTTGCCCGGAGGTTGATGAAAATAGCATCTTCACATCGCCTGGTCCAACTTCTATGGTATCATTTTGTAGATTGTCCAGTGTTGAAAGGAAACTAGATTTACTTTCCCCTGCATCATTTTGAAGCCCAGATAAGGGAAAACAGATTTAAACTAGTCAACATGGCTCCCTAGCAACTGTGAAGCTGTGTCAAATTAATTGTGTTGATAGGTTTTAAGGCCTCAGAACCATGCACTTCGAATGGATTCTGAATAGTTTTGGAGAATGTCTAGGCTCATCTCCGTTCCTCCATGATGTAGTTTACCCCATGCTGATCATTAAGGGTTAGAATTTTGACTAATTATTCATTGTGCTTCCTGTTCATGTAATTTACTCTAGCAAGCCTTGGCAGATGATATAAATATCAATCTCAGAGGCTTCAACGATTGTTGTAGAGAACCAAGTATGTAAATACCAACCTTCTGTAGCTGCTTTAGAAATGAAGTATGTGTTCCAACCCAATGGCAGTAATGAAACTTGAAATAGAAGCCAGTACTTAGGGACCTGCTGAGGCGACAATCCCAAGTAGGCTTTCACATAGAAGTTCCTCAAGTTGATTGTAACATTATCCAAATCGACAAATTGCGCTTCAACGGTATTTCCAGAAGAGTCACGGACGAAAAAATTTGAATCAGTAACCTAGTAGACATTGTGATTGCCAAGTTATATCGAGGAGCAATTATCAATCTCTTGATGCATAAACTATTGGCACAACAGGAAAGAAGTAAATACTCACGGGGATCCTTAAAATATCAGTTCGATTCCATCCAAGCGAATTATATGCTACCACGACCTGATAAAGAAAACTTCTATTAGAACATACATATTTCTTTAAAGAATTTACAGCATAAAACCCAAAAAGTTACCAGACTCTTTCCGTCCGGAATATCTTCCTCTGTGGCTGGGCAAAAACTTACATTGAGTAATTGGCACTGTAAAAAACGTGACGTAAACAAGAGATGAATACAGATCATCTTGAGTAAGTAAAACATTTAGTCTTCAAGCAAAATTTAGGTCCCGATGAACCGACTTGCTTATATGATAGCGTGAAGAACGATTACAAATTCTTTTGGTCGGAAACTCTAGGGATTGAATTAAAGCTTACCTGGCTAAAGTTCAAAGCAGGTGATGAGCACTGACCTCCTGATTTCTTACTAACAAGGCAGGAGAGAGCATTGTCAACGACAGCTTCTGCCTAATAAATTTAGGAACAAAGAGCATTTAGAGACTAAATTGAGAGTTGAGAACAAAGAACCCCAAAAGGGCAAAATCAACGGGACTTCATGTACCGACCTCAGAAGCTCCAATAGCTAGGCGCTTCTCATAATCATTGGTCGTGTGCTGTACAGAAGTACCGGTGAGAGCATCATGATGTTGCGCTATTCCTAAGGCATCTCCGAGCCCATAAGTGCTAGGACCACTGGACCTGCGCCCCACAAGAAATTCAAGCTGGCGCGCTGCCTATATAGACAAAAGAGAGCACAATGATGGTGATGTTTAATGATGCTATACTTAGTACATATGTGGGATAGACGATATTTATCATAAAGGAATGGGTGAAAACATAATGTCTTCTCAGATGTTTGTTTGAAGAATATACCCTTCCCATGGCACATAAACAATTCGTAGATATCGCAACTCACCACTCTAGAAACTTAAGTTACCTAGATGTAAGCACACAGTAAAGACAAAATCATTCAAGTTGTCAGCGTTCTACTTGGCTTACAATAGCGCAACAACAGGAAGAGATATACTGTGTCCTGATATAGTATGAGCTCTAATAAAGAGAAACAATACCAAATAGTATCCACTAAGCATCCTAACATATCGTTTCAGGGCTGGCCGGCTAGTAAAGTAACCAGTCCAGTAGGCATCTTTTCTATCTGCATACCTGTACACAGAAGCAAGTGTCCATCATATATCTAGTCGATGGTGATTGAAATAGATATATCACATGGAGGCATCTGAGATGGGTAGAAAAGATACACTTACGGTAAGTAATCATTGCTTTTCAAAGGCCATGACACATTTGCTGCATTTTTGGCGTCGACGTAAATAGATGGTGTAGAGTATAGTGCATTCACCCGACCATCCTGAGAGAGAGGAAATATCAGGAACAGGAAAAGAAAATTATGGCAAGTACACTGAAAGAAATAAAAAGGGCAAAAGCATATCTCTCCTTTCCAGAGTAAGCTTAGAAAGTCTTATTCCGAACTAATTGTAGATCCTTTTGGGATACATCTCAAAGAAAAAGATACTGTTGAAAGTACCACAACCTTGATGCATAGGGAAGTCTCAGAATTATCTGTGACTGGAAATGAGTTTTTGCAAAACTTCAAGTGTTTTGAAGTATAAACATTCGCATATTACAATCATAAAAGCAAATAGTAGAGCAGGTAGTTTTACCTTGTTAACATAATGAATGAATTTGTCCATCTGCTTGAACCAAGACTCGGCGTATTGGTACTGAAAATCATCACCCATGGTCCACATAATGTGATTTGTTCTGGTAACATTTGCCTGTTCATTGGGAAAAGTAAGTTCCTAAATGTTTACCTCAAAGATGTTTATTCACATATTATTACTCGAATGGTCAGTCTCAGTCTGAGACAAACCAACATACAACAAAGCTGTTGTCTGCAAAAAGCTAAGAGCATACCTGTGTCATTGCAGCACTAATAAAATCATTCACTCTTTTTTCGACATTGTAGTCATATAGGAGAGTATTATCCTGCAGTTTGAATATTTCAATTGTGAATCTGTCTGCCAAAAAAAAAGCTTGAAAATGACTTATTTGGTTGAATAACAGCACACACCTGAACAGGCTCAAAATCATTGGACACTTCAAAATCGAAACCTTCCGGTGGACCATAGTGAATGGGAAACACATTTGTGAAAATCTGCAAGGGCACAGACAAGTGCATGATGTTAATCTTTGAGGTGCAGTAACCAAGAAAAATGAAGGTAATGAGGTTGCTTCTATTTCAAACCTGAGATGAGGAACCAAATGTTTTAGACCCACGCCATATAACCTCAAGAGATTTATCATTCTTGCGATTCGCTCTGTCTTGATAGTCGATCCTCGCAAAATGCACGGAATCAAATCCAACCTGCAAAAATGGTGATGGTCCTTTTGTAGGAAATACAACACAAAGCAAGGAAAATTTATTGGGAAAAAGAACCATGCTGAGCAACTCTTTTTTCATTTAAGGACTAAGAAAGTTAGACAACATGACTTCTCATAGTCTAACAGTTGCATCATATTGTACAGACATCAAAATAAAAAATAACTCAGAGCTACACTTAAGACCGATTGGAAGGTGAAAACAGAAAAGGTTGAAATTGAGAAAACCTTCGATAGAAACTTCTACCTCAGCTCCGAGTAGGTAAGCTTGCACGGCAGAATGTCCAAACGGATCAATTTGCCATCCAACTCGAGGAACTTTGTTGAACTGTGACTTTATCAGGCCATGACCTAGAGTTGTTTGGTCAATCATGTCGATGTAATGAGTTGTAGCCTCGTCATGCATACACCATCCGCCATTTCTGCAAATTGCCAACACTACTACTGTCAGGACAGTAATAGTGCAGAAATTGCCAGAGACCCATTTAAATGCTTACTGAGCGCATACATGAATTCAAATTGGCCAGCATTCACAAGTTTCCTCACTTGTTCTTGTGTTTCTGGACTTTGCTCTGTCCACCATCTTTGGAAGAAAGCCTAAAATTTCATGAAATTCGTTAGTTACTGTATCAAGCTAAGCTCATTTGTAAGTGGACAGTGGAGGTAAGGAGTGAAGGCCTGAAGTGAAGAAGCTATAGCATTAAAACTACCGTTTGTTCACAGAAACCACGATTGTTCAACAATCGTGAGCAAACAATTAGTGAGGTACACTTCAAAACAAGCAGAAGTTGGGTATGATCCGCATCTATCAAGATAAATAATATTTACAAAGTGCGTTGTCTTACAAGCATAACAAAGTACACAATTTCCAGCTTAAATGTTTGATAAGTAAAATTAATTTTGGTTAAATCACAGTTTGTCTCTTCTCTCTCTCATTTTTGTTTGCCTGTATTGAGGGTAATAGAAGAGGCCTCTGCAAAAATAAGCAATTAAGGGAATAAACCGACTCTGATAAGATTAAGAGAACCAGTATGCTAGTCCACAAGAATGTAAGTGCAAAAGATGAGTAAGGACTGTATAGTCTTGAGGCATCAAATCTTTCTTCTGTGTTTAGATAATTGAATGCCAGATGTCTTTACTGCAGAATAACAAACAATACTCATGGGAAGAAAAAGGTAATAGGTACTATCAAATGTAGCGTTCATGAAGCATAAAAGACAGGAAACATGTGGCTACATAATCCCAAGGGTCCATCATGCCAAAGTACGTCTTTGTTATTAGCGTTGAATAAAAAATGAGAATCGTGTAATGGCCATTTTCATGTTAAGTGGGACTGAAATGCTGAACTTCAACATCTTACTGTCTAGTGTGTCTTGAAGGCATGCCTGGAAGTTCAGTTACTCTTCTAATGCAATTGTATCGCACAAAGATTTTAACTTTTTTAAAGGCCAAACCGGTCGGTATCTTCATGTCAACCATAATGGATTTGCAGAATTGTTGATTACAAATATGAATAGGATTAACGTCACGACGGTCAATTGGATTGATGTTTTACTGCAGTGCTCTAGACCAGCAGCGTCAAGCTGATTAAGTAGATTCAAGCCTGAGATAGCAAAATTGACTGATTGCAGGGAACTTAAAAACATGGATTGAAGATGATCAAAACAAAAATGAGCCTTCAGAGATATGCATCAGAGAGAATCTAAAATTAACAGAATTTACCATCTCAGCGAACACGAACTTCCTATTGGGATCCCGCGCCAACGCTTCGATGACGGAATCGAGCACATTCTCGACGCAAGCACCCTGAAGTACCAATAAAACCCATAAAAACATTTTCCCACTCACATAACCACAGAATTATTCGTCAACTGAACGGTATAGCCAAACTTCACTATGCTCTTCGATCCCGAATATTTAAGGACCTGGATGGAGTTATTCGAGCCGACATAGTACTGATCAACGGTCTTCAACCATCCGACATCGTCATGCGAATGCGGGACCAAATGCACGTTCAACTTCCCTTCCACAACCCCAGCAGCAGTGTTGTACTTCACGTAAGCTCCATCCACTCCTCCATACAACCATACAATCTCCAACATCACAATCACAAAACAAGAAGCCACAAGAGTACCCATTCAGCAACCACAACTACACACACACTCACTCTCTCTCTCTCTCTCTCTCTCTCAGAGTTTTAGTGTTGACTTCACACGATTGATAAATGGTGAGCTCCCAAGAGCTGGACCAATGATTGAGTGGTGTGTAGACATCCGCCGGTTATGTTGGACTTTAGTGGACGGCCTGTAATTCGTAGGGGGTGTGTAGGATATTGACTCTTGACTGTGAGTTGGCACAGATTGTGCCATGAAAACTCCATCAAAGACCAAGTCTTTTTGCTTCATTCTCTCTTTCTATAGTTAGAAGTGCAAAGATACTTCCTTTGTGTTGGTGCAATCATTCAATAATTGAGCACATTGGGTACTTAAGATCCACTCAGGACAAAGTAAGAATGCCATTTGCGGTGAGTATTTTATGCGGCGGATACACTTATTCACGCAAACGAAAAGAAAATCAAAATCGATCTTTTTCGATAAAATGATTGTGTCCGGTTAAGATGGTCGGACTTCCTCTTTATAATAGGTACTCATCGAACTTCATTTCTATATATATGCAAGTCCGACCATTCTTTTCCTAAAAAAAATGAAAGCAATCGTCCCAGATCGACCTTGCGCTATGATCAGATGAGAATGGATAGAAGGCTCGTGGCATCTAACGTGATCCTAAATGGGATCTTCCACAATTTCGGACGATAGATGTTGAACTATGCGAAGTGTAATCTGACAGAGACCAGAAATAACAGTAACAAATCTGAGTATTTCCATTGAAAAGAACTTGTGGGGGGGACTTCCTTCAAAGCCAAGAGACCGGACGAAGCAGGCCAAGGAAGAGAGAAGGAAAGAGACGAATCACGAGGGACGTTCGTCGAGACATTTGTCTGTTTCTTTTTGGACCGGACGAGGATACTGATCGATTCATTGATGACTTGACAAAGGAAAAGTCAAGAAGACAATTATCACGTGTAAAAAAATCCGATATTCATTTATTGGAAAAGTTAAATTTTTCTTAATTATACTTGGTATTCTCTCAGGTAACTCCCTACAAATTTCACTTTTTGTCTCCATGAGGACAGAACATAGATTTCAATATTTGGGCACCACGGATTTTGAAGCATGTGAAATTACACACAGCAAATTCTAAGTTAAAAAATGCAAGTTTTTTCGCGCTAGACTTGGGCCCTTAAAAAGCTCAAACTTGATAGGTTGGGTCTAAATTCTGGCTCAAATCTTTTTTTGTTTCGTAAAAAAATATAAACTTCAGTCGGTAATGAAATCTGGCCTGTCAAGTTTTCGTCTATGATGCTGTTTAACAGTCATGTCATTCCACGTGTACATTCTCTCTCCCTCCATGAGTTTGAGCAGCCATGATCATGATGAAGAAGATGAAGTGAAATACCGGAAAGCAGAGAAAAATATGCGAATGATGTGGAATGACGCTTCAAATCTTTGAAGGCATCATTGGACGAAAACTTGATGGTGGCTAGATTTGAGAATAAACTGAAAGTTAGTGTTTTTTATTAGACAAAAGAAGTTAAGATCCGAATTGGGACCGACCTAAAATTTGCGCTTTTTAGGAATTAAGTGGAATTCCACACATCACCCAACTTTCCATCGTCACTGCATTCCCGCTTCAACTTTGTTAGCAACCCTTCGAGAGACAGACACTTCCCAACAAGCGTTCGAATCAAAGACTCCTAAGTAAGGAACCTGATCGATTCATCAGCGAGAGTCCAAGCCAGAATTTCATTATCTTGACAAAAAATTGGAGACACAGCTCACGGCAACTTGCAGAGACTAACACCAGCAAAGAAAACGGCGAAACCCGACCGAACCCTATGCTTTCGAACCACCGGTATGAATCAATGCCCTCTTCGACCACATTGTTTTATCAGGCCCCAACAATTCCTCCTCGGAAACAACATTTGTGACCAGTAATTAGAGTTTAATAACGTTAAGAGAAAACAAAATGAGTACCGAATGAACCACTACTCTTATCTATCTGTCACCTATACAACATACGAGAAAACCATTGAGACCTGTTGTAAGACTCTAACCACACTAAGTTGATCATTTGCTAAAACATGGCTCAGACGATCAGCCCAAAAAGTGCCGTGAAGAGCAATGACCACGCTCCTAGAGTAATTTCAACTAGCTCCATATGCATACTACACGCTGCAATCCTCGAGAAGAAGGCATTCAGAGCACTTTGGAAATGTAATCCATCTTCCGAAAGTGTTCACCGAAAACCCATTTTTTTTGTTTCCCAAAAGCCTTTTGGCAAAGTTGAACCAAACGGTCCCTATATCCCACAGATGGCGGCAGACTTTTCGCTTCTTATAAATTAGCAAAGTGGGCAGAGATCACGTTGACAGTCATATACATCTCAATCCGGAGATATTAGTACCTTACAACTTACTGCATGAGCAACTCAGTAAGGAAAAGACGTTAGAACTGTGAAGATGCAACCTGCGTCTTACATGGGAAAATATCAAGAAACTCAGCTTCAGATGATCGTCGACTATAGAGCTCAAACCGTCTTGCTTATCGAGTCTAGCTGTACCAGAGCTCCACGTTTCACCCATGGTGTCGGAGTTTGCTGGAGACTGGAAGGGCTCAGCCCTTCTTTAGAGACGTAGGCAGTCCAGGAGATGAGACCTTTTGATCGCACAAAGCCTAAAATCCCTCAGAATGAATCGAACCCTGAAATACAGGAAATAGCCCTTACCTAAGCAACATGGCTGTAATTTTTCAGCTTGAACACACACCGATATGGAAATCGCGATACTTGGTCAAATGACTTGCAGACAACATTAAAAGGGCAAAGAAAACGAGGAACACGAACTCCGCTTGATGTGGGACATAAAACGAAGTGATAATCACGTGAGAAAAAGGAACAAGAATCGAGTAATTAGTAAAGTGACTGACCTCGTGATCTTCTTCATGGCAGAAAGTGCGAACTCTTCCTCAGAAGCTAAAAGATGGTTTCTACTTTCTAGTAATGCCAATGAAGATGAAATCGTGTTCCTAAATAGATAATGAATGGATTTTGTCGCCTTGATGATGACCAAAGTCATGCGAATATTTGGAGTTTCTGTTGCCCCTGCCCTGTGTCAGAAAGCTTTTGACACTCACCCCATCAAACAGGAGATATTCCTAGATCGAAAGTCATTCACACTTTGTTCCCTTCTGATCTCAGAAATCAATTAAATTAATTAATCCCGCATGCATTATTTTTAGGGGGTCATTAGGTAAGTTTAAATGTTCATTTCTTAATCTCTCATAACTGATGCAACCTGGAGATGGGCACTCTTCACAAGCAGAGAAGAAAACTGCCACTGAAGGACACAATTCTGTACATTTGAACTGGCGATCATCCGGACGAGTACTCGTTAAAGATTAACCTTTGACGAGTACTTGCTGAGAAACTTGTGAAGGCCATTGTCCAATTGCTTTAATAAACTAAGCAAGTAATTAAACTAACGTTCTTTTCCGTTGATACTGTAAGTGCCAAGTAGGAAAGCCAAAAAAAACTGCACTTATTGGTTTCATATTGAGCTAAATGGTACCCTTTTGGAGCACTGGTTAAACATCTTTATGAAAAAAAATGTGTGAAAGAGACTTTGGAAGTTAATTGATTTCATGAAACCAGACATTATGTACAATGCTTAGAATTTCAGCAAGAAAGTACGAATTTCCATGGGACCGAGCTCGACAACAAGATCCGAGACACTGACAGGGCCCCCTCTTAAAGGCGTCGGTTCCGCCGCGACTTCCCCTTCGACTTTCCATGTCATCTGCTTCATTTCAGACTTCTCTTGGTTCGCAGACAGGCTCATTTCTTTTACTTCCTTTATCTGTAGTCATGACCATATATATCAATGACCAAATTATGTCCATTAGTATGAGAAAGTACTTCGTGTGGTTGGCAGACGCTAAGAAGAGCCTCGGCATTAGTGCAGTAAAAGCTTTACATACCGTCCTTCCAGCAAACATCTTCTTCAGCTCGACTTCAGCCAAGGTGGAATATTCGGCATCTTCACCGGGCTAGATATATTCACAACAAGAAAGATGGAAATGAATACTATGTGGCATATATCAATCACCTCTCTTTGATTGAAGTTGGGAAAACTGACTCATGAGGATGTCGACTTGATGGAATGTGTTGTAGTGAGTCAATAGCCTGATAGAGTTAGTTTAGCCAATCCGCGAGGCAATGCCTCCATAGTTGGATTACAGTCTCTTGTGGGTTTGCAAAGATTCATAGTTCTGTTGATTCTAGATCTCACATATAGTTTTTATCACAGCCCCAACGGCATTGCATTCAAATGAACTGGATTGACAAAGCTCTTTCTTTTTGGGCTAAAAGGTTAAATGAAGTTCTTTTCTCACCTCATAAAGATGGGCAAGACGTAGAAGTGCACTTTCATCATCCAACTCCTGCGAAACAGAAAGGTCAATTAATCCCAGAGAGAGAGAGAGAGAGGGGGGGTGTGGTGGAGGGAGGGAGGGAGGGGGAGAGAGAGAGTATTTGAGACAAATCTGAATAACCTGCAGAGTGATCAAAGCAACATTTTGAGGTAAACTGTAACTCGAATCCATAGCAGTCGCAATGGTAACATGAGAAGCTGTCCAGTCCTCCATCTTCTGCGGGGTCGTTCTCTTTTGCTCAGGTAAAGGCTAAAGCATAGACCACATAAAGCTAATGCATTCAATCCGTACCTCATGTGCAAAAGCCAGAACTAAAGGCGAGTACACTTCTTGGCCAGTAGTCCGTCGCCAGCGAGCTCCCAACCCTGGTTTGTTGATGCCTATGTAGTAGTGTCCTCGTACCTGGCAATACAACATCACTTGGGAAAACGAATGAGGAGAAACAATTGGTTGTCCACAAATAACTTCTGGCGATGTAACGCACCGTTAGTCCCTTGCACGTACTATTTGAAATGCACACCATCTCATCGAGAGGTTCCCCCACTCCTCTGCTGTCATCTTTAAGTATTCGCCTGGTACATGAAGCAAGAGAAGGTAAAAAGATTTCTAATGCGGAGAAAGGAAGGAATCATATGGGCAGAGCACGGAAAGGATGTGCCGAACCTGTGAAGCATCAACTCTATTTGCTCGTCTTTGATACTGGCTCCCCCAGCGGCACGATCCACTAAGACAGAGAATTCGGTTTTGTTGTCCGTAGTGAAAATTCCGAGATTAATCTGACGGCCAAGTGTAGGAGGAGAGGATTATTTTTTAAGGGAAAAACATATTTACGAGTCTATGCTATAGGTTGATAGAATTTTATATGTTCAAGTACCATAGTGTTACTCGCAGTCATTTGGTAAATCGTTAAATTTAAAGAACTTACTGGGTAGTAATTTCCTGCAACAGGTTGAGTAACAGTGAGGGACCAATCTGGTCTATAATCTCTCACCTGCATGAACCATAGTAAGCTTTTGCGTGTCAGCTTAGGACAAGCGATGAACGAGCAAGATGGCTGTTGTATGAATTAATGCTGTGACTGGAAGAGTATGTTTGCACATCATTTCGCTGAAGATGTAATTCAGCTGGTAATGAAAATGCAAATTCCAGCTAATGTCTTTTGATGTTAAGAGAACCAACTTTTCTTTTAAACGACCTTTGAAATGTGAAATGATGTGCACAATAATAAATCTAGCAAACCTCGCATTCCATCTACTAGTACTAATATTGAGATTATCTGTCGAGAACGTCGATAATTTCAAGAGATAATAAGCAAAGGCCGCATCTAAAGGAAATGTAGATTTCGGAGTTTACCCGTTTTATGAAATCCCTTCCATTAGAATCGGTGTAGAAGGTTTTCTCCGTGGCCATATTCGCAGTCATTTGTGTTATCACCTCCTTTCCAACTCCATCATCTGTTGGAATTGGTCCTATCTTCAAAGTTCAAAGCAAGAAGTCTTAGGAGGATTTTCTAGGAGACTGGAGGTTAAATCTTTACCACGTAGACATTAGTGACAATAAAACGATCAACTTTGCATGCAAAGCATTGAAGATTCAATCAACTTTTTGTTGCTAAATTTTTTTATTCTGTCATATGTTAAAATTCATAGTTTACAAAGCAACAACTATAGAGAAGAACAACTCACTGTGAATTCGACATCAGCCTGCTCTTTGTCCTTGTATAATCTCGTGACCTGATTAAGTAAAAAAGTCAAATGAGATGTCTGACAATTAAGCCATTTGTCTCATGTGTTCCCTTTGTGCCGGTCCAAAACATCATAAGATATAGCACTTCATTAGCAGCAATTCATACCCGATGGGGCAAAAAGGGTTTTCAAGAATGTCATGATTTCTTGCTCCAAGTGTTTTGGAATGAAGTTGGCTAATTGACATACTCGATCTCAATTAGGAATCAAAAAGGGGGCATTATAGAAGTAAATTACCCTCCTGTTCTCTACCATCAAATCAAAATCCTTATAATTGCTCATTAACTAAGGTAGCAACGTTGTTCAGAGTACAAAAGCAAACTTAAACTTGGATCGAACTTGAAAACTTAAGCTATTAATGTGAATGTCCAACGTAAATGAACAAGTATCATTTTTTTCTGGGTCAAGGATTGTGGTTAAATGAATGACACTTAGTAGCTTAGCTATTCAAGCTAAATGTTTACTACAGTGCTTCAGTCTAACTCTTCATTGAAATATCTACATTCTGGACATCTTTGGGTCCTTCAAGTAACTTGAGTGCTGTAAGCCCATGGGAACTAAGACCCATTTGTTTTTGAAAAGAAAGAGAAACAGCCAAGCAAATCATAGGGATAAGCAAGAAAAATGTGTGCTTGGACTTAATTCATCAAACAAATGACCTGGTAGATCCATGAACTGAACTGTTGATGCACTTCATCAACTAGTGGTCCCCGAACAACCTTCAGGGGTACCTGTGAGAGTTGAAATAGGTCATGATCTCTTATCTGTCCAATCTTGTCGTTAGGAAAGATTTAATATACGACATCACTGAATGAATAGTATTAATTAATGTTCCAAGAGTTACTTAGAGCATGCACAGCTGAGTAATACAGGCTGCTTACTTCTCTTGAAACAATAGTTGGACGAGCCCCATCTGGGCGGAAGATGTACGCACCAGAAGCCTGCAACAAAAGAACTCTGCTGAGCACTTGCAGTCATCTATCTACCAGTCCTGGTTTGTGCTGTGAATTGGTCTAGATACCGGTCCACATCGTGTCACAAATCAAGCACAGAAAGAGTTACCTGAGAATCACCTGTGTCGCCGATACTTGAGGCATAGTAGAGATAGCTTTGCTGTACTGGTACATCAGCCTGGTAAATTTGAGTCAGTCAACTAAAGATGCTATGCAGTGAATTTGGCATAGCTTCACAGTAGCATATAAGAAACCCTTGTGAATGCACCGATAAGTAAAGTAACGGAAAAACAAGAAGTGTTATAAAGTAGAAAATTAATTTTTTCTAAAAACCCTGAAGAAAAAGCTAATGTTATCGTATAAATGGAAACGTCTAGATTTTAGGAGAAGTTCTCATCAATGTTCTCATCAACTAGAATTGCACATTCATCTCAAGTCCTAAGAGGACAAAGAGGTGCTGTGAACACTGAAGTACGAGACACACTAATAAAGTAGGTTAAGATGCCAACCACATGAGACAATCCTAGAAGCAAAAGAAAAGGCAGTATATGGAGATGAGATAGTGCTGTAAACAGAAAAGATTGATTCAGCTGATCCTCAGTTGACAGTGAAGATACAACAGGTACATCAATCAATTAAGTGTCCAAAATTATTATTCAGAAGACGTGATTGAAGCTAGAAAGCTGAAGCAGCCAAGTTGCATTCCAGAACCCATTTTCATTGTTATAACTTGTCTGGATACCCAATATGTTTGTCAAGGAGCAACACAATTCAAGAGAAATGGGTGAGTGAAACTTGAATTATTTCAACATAGAAGTTCATAGAAGTTCAACAGCTCAGCACTTTCAGTTATCTATTTGCAGTTACAATCAATTTTATCTATCTAGCATTCCTGCTGAGCACTTGCAGTTATCTATTTTGGCAGTACAAAAATAGCCCTTTTCTTAGAGAAAGTTATATATCAGGTTGCACAAAATCTTTGGAAAGAGCAACTTTTTTCTACAAAAATGTTGCAAGTATGATTTTGGTCCAAGGAACTATGAAGAATGAGATGAGATTAATAATTTCAATGGATTTATCCATGGATAGTGAAATGGTAACAGAACAGTGAACACACTTTGGAAGAAAATCTCATTGCTAAACAAAAATCAATGATATTCACCAGACTCACCCCGGTTTTAGAATTTGATATCCGGACAAGTTGCCCCGAGGTTGACGAAAATAGCATCTTCAGATCCCCTGGTCCAACTTCTATGGTATCATTCTGTGGATTGCTCAGTGTAGAAAGGACACTAGTTTTACTTTCCCCTGCATCATTTTGAATCCCAGATAAAGAAAATAGATTTAAAAGAGTCAGCATGGCTTACTAACAACCATGAAGCCATGTCAAATTAGTTGTGCTGATCGATTTTACAGCCTCAGACACATGCACTTCAAATGGACTCTGAATAGTTTTGGAGCATGTCTACTGTCTAGGCTCATCTCCACTTTTACATGTGCAGTTTACGCATGCTGATTATTATGGGTTTGAATTTTGACTCATTATTCATTCTGCTTCCTGTTCATGTGATCTACTCTAGCAAGCCTTTGCAGATGATATAAATATCAATCTCAGAGGCTTGAACGATTGTTGTCGAGAATCAAGTATGTAAATCCCAACCTTCTGTAGCTGCTCTAGAAATGAAGTATGTGTTCCAACCCAATGGCTGTAATGAAACTTGAAATAGTAGCCAGTACTTTGGGACCTGCTGAGGTGACAATCCCAAGTAGGCTTTCACATAGAAGTTCCTCAAGTTGATTGTAACTTCATCCAAATCGATAAATTGCACTTCAATGGTATTTCCAGAAGAGTCATGGACGACAAAATTTGAATCAGTAACCTGGTAGACATTTTCATCGCCAAATTATATCCAGGAGCAATTATCAATCTCTTGATGCATAAACTATTGGCGCAAAGAAGTATATACTCACTGGGATCCTTATAATATCAGTTCGATTCCATCCAAGCGAATTATATGCTACCACAACCTGATAAAGAAAATTTCAATGAGAATATAAACACGTTTCTTTAAAGAATTTATAGCATTAAACCCAAAAAATTACCAGACTCTTTCCGTCCGGAATATCTTCCTCTGTTGCTGGGCAGAAACTTATATTGAGCAATTGGCACTGTAAAAAAAGTGACGCAAATAAGAGATGGATACACGTCATCTTGAGTAAGGGAAACATTTGGTCTTTAGACAAAATTTATGTCTTAATGAACCGACTTGCTTATATGATAGTTTTAAGAACATTTACAAATCCTTTTGGTTGGAAACTCTAGGGATTAGATTAAAACTTACCTGGCTAAAATTCAAAGCAGGTGACGAGCACTGACCTCCTGGTTTCTTACTGACTAGGCACGAGAGAGCATTATTGACGACAGCTTCTGCCTAATCGATTTTAGAACAGAGCATTTAGAGATTAAATTGAGAGTTGAGAGCTAAAAACCCCAAAAGGAAAATTCAACAGGATTTCAGTTTCCAACCTCAGAAGCTCCAACAGCTAGGCGCTTCTCATAATCATTTGTCGTGTGCTGTTTAGCTGTACCGCTGACAGCATCGTGATGTTGTGCTATTCCTAAGGCATCTCCGAGCCCATAAGTACTAGGACCACTGGACCTTCGCCCCACCACAAATTCAAGTTGGCGCGCTGCCTAAATAGACAAAAGAGAGCACAGCCATGACAATGTTTAATGGTGCTATACTTAGTACATATGTGGAATAGCTGATATTAATCATCAAAGGAAGCGGGGAAAACACAATATCTCCTCAGATGTTCATTTGAAGATTTAACCCTGCCCATGGCACCTAGACAGTTAAAAAATATCGCTACTCATCCCTCCAGAAACTTAAGTCACAAAGATTGCACACGGTGAAGACAAAATTATTTAAGTCGTGGGCGTTCTACTCGGCTTCAAATAGGGCAACAACAGGAAGACATATCCTGTGTTCTGATACAGTATGAACTCCAAGAAAGGGAAACAATACCAAATAATATCCACTTAGCATCCTAACATATCGTTTTAGGGCTGGCCGGCTGGTAAAGTAACCAGTCCAATAGGCATCTTTACTATCTGCATACCTGTACACAGAAGCAAGTGCTGGTCATATATCTAGTCGACAGTGATTAAAATAGATATATCACAAAGAGGCAACTGAGATGGTTGAAAAAGCAGTGCTCACGGGAAGTAATCATCGGTTTTCAGAGGCCATGATACATTTTCTGTATTTTTGGCATCAACGTAAATAGATGGTGTAGAGTATAATGCATTCACCCGACCATCCTGAGAGAGAAGAAATACCAGGAATAGGAAAGAAAATTATGGCAAATGCATTGAAAGAAAAGGAAAAGGCAAAAGCATATCTCTCCTCTCCAGAGTAAGCTTTGAAAGTCTTATTCTAAACTAATTATAGATCCTTTGGGTTACATCTCAAAGAAAAACATACTGACGAAAGTACCATAACCTTGATGCCTAGGTCAGTCTCCAAATTATCCGTGACTATAGATGAGGTTTTGCAAAACTTCAAGCTTTTCAAAGCATAAACACTCGCATATTACAATCGTAAAAGCAAATAGTAGAGCAGGTAATTTTACCTTGTTAACATAATGAATGAATTTGTCCATCTCCTTGAACCAAGACTCAGCGTATTGGTACTGAAAATCGTCACCCATGGTCCACATAATGTGATTTGTTCTTGTAACATTTGCCTGTTCATTGAGAAAAATGAGTTCCTAAATGTGTACCTCAATAATGTTTGCACATATAATTATTTGACAATGGTCAGTCTCGGTCAGAGACAAACCAAGATACAACAAAGCTGTTGCCTGCAAAAAGCTAAGAGTATACCTGTGTCATTGCAGCACTAATAAAATCATTCACTCTTTTTTCGACATTGTAGTCATATAGGAGAGTATTATCCTGCAGTTTGAATATCTCAATTGTGAATCTGTCTCCCAGAAAAAAAAGAAGCTTGAAAGTGATTAATTTGGTCGCATAACAGCACGCACCTGAACAGGCTCAAAATCATTGGACACTTCAAAATCGAAACCTTCTGGTGGACTATAGTGAATGGGAAATGCATTTGTGAAAATCTGCAAGGGCACAGACAAGTGCATACTATTAATCTTTGAGGTGCAGTAACCAAGAAAAATGAAGGTAATGATGTTGCTTCTATTTCAAACCTGAGATGAGGAACCAAATGTTTTAGACCCATGCCATATGACCTCAAGAGATTTATCATTCTTGCGATTCGCTCTGTCTTGATAATCGATCCTCGCAAAATGCATGGAATCAAATCCAACCTGCAAAAATGGTGATCCTTTTATAGGAAATACAACACAAAGCATAGAAATTTATTGGGGAAAACAACCATGCTGGGCAACTCTTTTTTCCATTTAAGGACAGAGAAAGTTAGACAACATGATACTTTCCAAAGTCTAATGGTTGCATCACAGTGAGCAGAGATCAAACCAAAAAATAACTCAGAGCTACACTTAAGACCGATTGGAAGGTGAAAACAGAAAAGGCTGACATTGAGAAAACCTTAGATAGAATCTTCTACCTCAGCTCCGAGTAGGTAAGCTTGCACGGCAGAATGTCCAAACGGATCAATTTGCCATCCAACTCGAGGAACTTTGTTGAACTGTGACTTTATCAAGCCATGACCTAGAGTTGTTTGGTCAATCATGTCGATGTAATGAGTTGTTGCCTCGTCATGCATACACCATCCGCCATTTCTGCAAATTGCCAACACTACTACTGTCAGGACAGTAATAGTGCAGAAATTGCCAGAGACCCATTTAAATGCTTACTGAGCGCATACATGAATTCAAATTGGCCAGCATTCACAAGTTTCTTCACTTGTTCTTGTGTTTCTGGACTTTGCTCTAACCACCATCTTTGGAAGAAAGCCTATTATTTCATGAAATTCATTAGTTACTGTATCAAGCTGAGCTCGTTTGTAAGTGGACAATGGAGGGAATGAGCGAAGGCCTGACATGAAGAAGCTATAGCATAAGACAACTGTTTGTCCACAGAACCGATTGTTTAACAATCGTGAACAAACAATTAGTGAGGTACACTTCAAAAGAAGCAGAAGTTGGCTATGGTCCGCATCTATAAAAAAAATAATATAGTACAAAGTGCATTGTCTTACAAGAATAAGAAGGTACAAAATTTACAGCATAAATGTTTGATAAGTTAAATTTATTTTGGTTAAATCACAGTTTCTCTTCTCTCTCTCATTTTTTTTTGCCTTAATTTAAAGTAATAGAGGAGAGCTCTGAGAATAAGTAATTAAGGTGAATAGACCGAGGCTGATAAGATTAAGAGAACCAGTATGCAAGTCCACGAGAATATAAATGCAAAAGGTGAGTGAAACTCTAAAGATGGTAACGGGTATTATCAAATGTAGTGTTCATGAAGCATAAAAGACAGAAAGCATGCAGCTACATAATCCCAAAGTTTCATCTTGCCAAGGTACGTCCTTTGTTATCAACATGAAATTAAAAATGAGAATCATGTAATGGCCATTTTCATGTTAAGTGGGACAGCAATGCTGAACTTAAGTAGCTTCTGTCTAGTGTGCCTTGGTGGCATTCCTGGAAGTTCAGCTACCCTTCTGCTGCAATTGGATTGCACAATTGCACAAAGATTTTTGACTTCTTTAGAAGCCAAAACCAGTATCTTCATGTCAACCATAATGGATTTGCAGATTTGTTGATTACAAATATGAATAGGATTATTATCACGATGGTCAATTGGATTGAAGTATTTCCACAATGCTTCAGACCAGCAAAGCTGATCAACTAGATTCAAGCCTGAGGAAGCAAAATTGACTGATAGCAGAGAACTCAAAACCATGGTTTGAAGATGATCAAAACAAAAATGAGCCTTCAGAGATATGCATCAGAAAGAGTCTAAAATTAACAGAATTTACCATCTCAGCAAACATGAACTTCCTATTGGGATCTCGCACCAACGCTTTGATGACGGAATCAAGCACATTCTCGACGCAGGCGCCCTGCACTACCAATGACACACACAATAACATTTTCCCATTCACATAACCGCATAATTATACATCAACAAATCAATATAGAGCCAAACTTCACTATGCTCTTCGATCCCGAAAAATTCTAGGACCTGGATGGAGTTATTTGAGCCGACATAGTACTGATCGATGGTCTTCAACCATCCGACGTCGTCGTGCGAATGCGGGACCAAATGCACGTTCAACTTCCCTTCCACAACCCCAGCAGCAGTGTTGTACTTCATGTAAGCTCCATTCACTCCTCCATACAACCATACAATCTCCAACATCACAATCACAAAACGAGAACCCACAAGAGTATCCATTCAGCAACCACTACACACACACCCAATCTGTCTCTGTGTCTCTGTCTCTCTCTGTCTCTCTCGGCTTTTGTTGACTGGATAAAATTGCCAAGTGGTGAACTCACCAAAGATTTGGACCAATGATTGAGTGATGTGCGGATCTCCGCTGGTTATACTGGGCTATATTGGACGGCCTGCAATTCGTAATGAGTGTGTAGGATGTCGACTCGTGTCACGGAGAGTTGGCACAGATTCTGCAATGGAACTCCATTAAAGACCAAATCTTTTTGCTTCATCATCTCTTTCAATAGTTAAAAAGTACAAAGACACTTTCTTTGTGTTGTTGCAATCATTCAATAATTGAGCACATTGGGTTATTAAAATCCAGCGAGGCCAAAGTAAGAAATATGGGTAGGATACGCCGGCCAACACAAACGACAAAAAAAAAATCAATCTTTTTAATTCGATCAAATGATCTTGTCCGGTTATGTTGGTCAGACTTCCTCTTTATAAACCTTGGCAAAAATTGACTATGTACTCATGAACCGGGTGTCGGCACACGCACCAAGGTGTCGAGTCTAGTCTTCATGAACTGAGGCTCGGGTACGGGGACCCGAGCACCGGCGCTGGGGTCCCGGGCCTAGGACCCTGGTGCTCATCCCCGATTGCTTGTGTCCAAGTCACTAGAGCCCAAACAATATATGTTTATTTAAGAAAATAAAATTAGATTCTCCTTTCTAAACGATGAAAAGTAATTTATCAATCATTTTCAAATTTCAGTTGAACCCCGGAAAATGTTATTAATTTTCTCGAAAATTACTTCTTGGAAAATATATCCCAAAAATATCAAATTTTCCGTGAAACATACGGAGCCTCACCTACCCTTCTTCATTTATACTGTAAGTGCACTAAAACTAAATCGGACCCTTTGGGGCACTGGTCGATCTCTTTATTATAAAATGCATTAAAGATACATCGAAAGTTAATTTTTTACAAGAAAAGAGACATCATATGCAATGCCTAGAATTTCAGCAAGAAAGTGCGAATTTCCATGGGACCGAGCTCGACAACAAGATCCGACACGTCGACAGGGCCGCCTCTTAAGGGCATCGGTTCCCCCGCGACTTCCCCTTCGACTTTCCATGTCATCCGCTTCATTTCAGACTTCTCTTGGTTCGCGGACAGGCTCATCTCTTTTACTTCCTTTATCTGAACTCAAGACCATATATATCAATGACCAGATTATGTCCATCAGTATAAGAAACTACTTTGTGTGGTAGGCAGATACTAAGAAGAATAATAATGGGATTGGAGCTGTACAAGCTTTACTTACCCTCCTTCCGGCGAACATCTTCTTCAGCTCGACTTTAGCCAAGGTCGAATATTCGGCATCTTCACCGGGCTAGATATATATTCACAAGAAGAAGATGGAAATGAATGCTATGTGTTATCTATCAATCACCTCTCTTTGATTGAAGTGGGACTAAATGACTGATGAGTGTGTCAAAAGTGTGTTAGTGAGTGAATAGCCTAGAAAAAGTTGGTCGAGTCGATCCAAGAGGCGATGCCTCAATGGTTGGACTACATTCCCTTCTGGGTTTGCGAAGATTCACAGTTCTGTTGATTCTAGATCTCACATGGGGTTTTATATCATAGCCCAAATGACATCCCATTCGAATGATATAGGTTGACGAAGCTCCTCCTTTTTGGGCTAAAAGGGTGTAAATGAAGTACTTTCCTCACCTCGTAAAGATCGGCAAGACGTAGAAGTGCACTTCCATCATCCAACTCCTGCGAAACGGAAAGGTCAATTAATCTCACAGAGAGATAGAGAGGATTTGAGTTAAAACTCAATTACCTGCAGAGTGATTAAAGCGACATTTTGAGGTAAACTGTAACTCGAATCCATAGTAGTCGCCGCAGTAACATGAGATGCTGTCCAGTCCTCCATCTTCTGCACGGTCATTGTCTTTTGCTCAGATGAAGGCTTAAGCATAGACCACAAAAAGCTATTGCATTCAATCCCTACCTCATGTGCAAAAGCCAAAACTAAAGGCGAGTACACTTCTTGGCCAGTAGTCCGACGCCAGCGAGCTCCGGTCCCTGGTTTGTTGATTCCTATATAGTAGTGTCCTCGTACCTGGAAATACAACATCACTTGGGAAAATGAACGAGGAGAAACAATTGGTTGTCCACAAATGACTTCTGGCGATGTAACGCACCGTTAGTCCCTTGCACGTACTATTTGAAATGCACACCATCTCATCGAGAGGTTCCCCCACTCCTCTGCTGTCATCTTTAAGTATTCGCCTGGTACACGAAGCAAGAGAAGGTAAAAAAAATTTAATTTGAAGAAGGAAGTAATCATTTGGGGTGGAGCATGGAAATAATGTGCCGAACCTGTGAAGCATCAACTCTATTTGCCCGTCTTTGATACTGGCTCCTCCAGCAGCACGATCCACTAAGACTGAGAATTCGGTTTTGTTGTCCGTGATGAAAATTGCAAGATTAATCTGAGGGCATAGCGTTGGACGATAGGATCATTTTTAAGGAAAAAAGATATTTATGAGTCTATGATGTAGGTTGATGAAATTTCATCTATTCATGGACCATATTATCACTAGCAATCATTTGCTAAATCATTTAATCAAAGAACTTACTGGATAGTAATTTCCTGCAACGGGTTCAGTAACAGTGAGGGACCAATCTGGTCTATAATCTCGCACCTGCACAAACCATAGTAAGCTTTTTCGCATCAGCCTAGGACAATCGAGCAAGATGGCTGTTGTATGAATTAACGGTGTGACTGGAAGAGAATAACATCTTGCACACCATTTCGCTTTTTCAGTGAAATGATGAAAACGCAGATTCCAGCTAATCTTTTTCAATGATAAGTGAACCAAAATTTCTTTTAAACAACATTTGGAATTTGAAATACTCAAAGAACATCATAATTAATAACTACATCACTGGGATAGATGCTTGGTGGAGTGAGTCCGTATACAATAACAAGTATAGGAAAAATTGCACACCATCTGCTAGTACTATTATGCAGATCATCCGTCGAGAATGTCAATTATTTCAGGACATAAGCAAAGGCGGCATCTACAGGAAATGTAGGTTTTGGAGTTTACCCGTTTTATGAAATCCCTTCCATTAGAATCGGTGTAGAAGGTCTTCTCTGTTGCCATATTTGCCGTCATTTGTGTTATCACCTCCTTCCCAACTCCATCATCTGTTGGAATTGGTCCAATCTTCAAAGTTCAAAGCAAGAAGTCTTAAGAGGATTTCTTGGAGACTGAAGAGGCTTAATCTTTAGTACGTAGACGTTAGTGACAATTAATCCATTGATTTTGCATGCAAAGCATTGAAAATTCAACCGACCGTTTTGTTGCATAACTCTGTCATATGTAGAAAATGAGAGTTTACAAAGCAACAAAAATAGGGAAGGGCAACTCACTGTAAATTCAACATCAGCGTGCTCTTTGTCCTTATGTAATCTCGTGACCTAATTTAGTGAAAAAAAGTACAATCAGATGTGTGAGAATCAAGCCATTTGACTCGTGTGATCACATTATACCGGTCCAAAACTTCATAAGAAGCACTTCATTAGCGGCAATTCATACCCAATGGGACAAAAAAGGGTTTTTCAAGAATGTTATGATTTCTTCCTTCGAGTGTTCTGGAATGAATTTGGTAATTTGACATACTGGATCTGAATTAGCTATGAAAAATGGGGCATAATAAAAGTACATTAACCTCCAGTTCTCTACCATCAAATCAAAATCCTTATAATTATTTGTTTGCTAAGGTAGTAAACTGTTCAACAAACTTAATTACTGTATATGTTCACTTGGATCGAACTTGAACATTTAAGCTATTAATAGGGATGTCCAACATGCAATGAACAAGTCCAATTTTTTCCTGGGTCGAGGATTCTGGTTAAATGAATGACATTTCTGATCAGCAGCTGAGCTATTCAAGCCAAATACTACTATGCTTCAGTTCAACGCCGTTGAAATAGCAACAGTGTGGACATTTTTGGGTCCTTCAAGTATCTTGTGCTTTGTAAGCCCATGAAAACTAAAACCAATAGGTTCTTGAAAAGAAATTACAGAGACAGCAAAGCAAATTATCGGGATAAGCAAGAACAATCTGTGCTTGAACATAATTTATCAAACAAATGACCTGGTAGATCCATGAACTGAAATGTTGATGCACTTCATCGACTAGTGGTCCCCGAACAACCTTCAGGGGCACCTGTGAGAGTTGAAATAGGTCATGAACTTTTATGTGTCCAATCTTGTTGTTAGAAAAGATTTAATATAGAACATCCCTGAAGGTAGTATTTTAATGTTCCAAGAGTTAGTTAGAGCATGCACAACTGAGTAATGGCAAGCTGCTTACTTTTCTTGAAACAATAGTTGGACGCGCCCCATCTGGACGGAAGATGTACGCACCGGAAGCCTGCGTTAAAAGAACTCTGCTGAGCACTTGCAGCTATCTACCCACCACTCCTTGATTTGTGTTGTGAGTAGGTCTAGATACCAGTCCGCATCGTGTCACAAACCAAGCATAGAAAGAGTTACCTGAGGATTATCTGCATCTCCAACACTTGACGCATAGTAGAGATAGCTTTGCTGTACTGGTACATCAACCTGGTAAATTTGAGTCAGCACACTATTGATGCTATGCAGTGAATTTGGCATAGCCTCACAGTAGCATATAAGAAACCCATGTGAATGCACTGGAAGGTAATCCAATAAGTAAAGGAAGGACAAGACGTGTTATATTGTAGAACATTGAATTCTTGTCAAACCCAGAAGACAATCTGTCATTATATGAATCGAAACGTCTAATTTTAGGAGTTCTCATCATTATTTCGCTTTTGCTGCTATGAATGGACGCCTCGTATTTACCGATAGATTGTTCGATGACCCTTCAAACTAGAATTACACATTCGTCTCAAGTCCTAAGAGGACAAAAGGCGCTGCAAACGTTGAAATCCGAGACATACTAACAAAGTAGGTCAAGATGCCAACCACATGAGACCCAATCCAAGAAGCAAAAGGAAAGGAAGAATATGGAGATGAGATAGTGCTCTATACCAGAAAAGATTGATTCAACTGATCCTCAGCGGAAAACGAAGACAGAACCGGTTTATCAATCAATAAGCATCCAAAATTATAGAACATGTGATCTATGCTAGAAAGCTGAAGCAGCCAGTTGCATTCCAGAACCCTTTCTCATCATAGAAACTTGTTTGGATGCCCGATGTGTCTGTCAATATATAGTTTTTGGATTTCAAGAGAAACTGGTGACTGAGATGTTCATAAACATACTTTTGGCAGTATACAAAATAGCCCTTTTCTCAGAGCCAGGTATTTGGGCTTGTAAATTATCTTTGTAAGAGAGCAAGTTTTTCCACAAAAAAGTTGCTAGTATGATTTTTGTCCAGAGAACTTTAAAGAAGTGAATGAGAATGATAAGTTCAACAGAATTATCTATGCATAGTGAAATGGTAACAGAACAGTGAACATGCTTTGGAAGAAAATCTCGCCGCTACACAAAATTCTATAATGTTAACTGGACTCACCCCAGTTTTAGTGTTGAACATCCGGACAAGTTGCCCAGAGGTTGATGAAAATAGCATCTTCAGATCCCCTGGTCCAACTTCTATTGTATCATTTTGTGGATTCCCCAGTGTAGAAACGAAACTAGTTTTAGTTTTCCCTGCATTTGAAGCCCAGACAAGGGAAAATTAGGTTTAAACGAGTCGACATGGCTCATTAACAACTATGAAGCTGCGTCAAATTAATTGTGCTGATCAGTTTTACAGCCACAAGCACCACAAATGGATTCTGAATAGTTTTGGAGCATGTCTAGGCTCATATCCACTCCTACATGATGCATTTTACCTCATGCAGATTATTATGGGTTTGAATTTTGACTCGTTAGTTATTCTACTTCCTATTCGTGAGATTTAGTCTAGCGAGCGATGGCAGAAAATATAAGTATCAATCTCAAAGGCTTGAACATGAGAATCAAGTATGTAAATACCAACCTTCTGTAGCTGCTTTAGAGATGAAGTATGTGTTCCAACCCAATGGCGGTAATGAAACTTGAAATAGAAGCCAGTACTTAGGGACCTGATTTGGCGACAATCCCAAGTAGGCTTTCACGTGGAAGTTCCTCAAGTTGATTGTAACATTATCCAAATCAACAAATTGCGCTTGAACAGTATATCCAGAAGAGTCACGGACGACAAAATTTGAATCAGTAACCTGGTGACATTGTCATTGCCACATTATATCTAGGAGCAATTATCAATCTCTTGATGCATAAACTAATGGCTGTGTGTGTGCGCACGCGCGCATCGGTGGCCGCGTTGGTTTGCACTCAGTTCCTTTTACGAAAGGTCCTGGGTTCAAACTCGTCCATCGGTGATTTAAGTGGGGGGTCGTGGCGGTGGGATGCTGCGCTAGCCCCCCTCGAGGACTAGTCGGGCATCACCGCTGGTTTGAGCCCTAACTCGCCAGCCGCGCAGACACCTCGATTATAAAAAAAAAAAAAAAAAACTAATGGCACAACAGGAAAGAAGTAAATACTCACGGGGATCCTTATAATATCAGTTCGATTCCATCCAAGCGAATTATATGCTAGCATAACCTGATATAGAAAATTTCAATTAGAACACATATTTCTTTAAAGAATTTGTACAACATAACCCAAAAAGTTACCAGACTCTTTCCGTCCGGGATATCTTCCTCTGTTGCTGGGCAGAAACTTATATTGAGTAATTGGCACTGTAAAGGAAGTGATGTAAACAAGAGATGAATACAGGTCATCTTCAGTAAGTGAAACATCTAGTCTTCAGACAAAATATAAGCCCAATGAAACGACTTGTTTATGTTATAGTTTGAAGATCGTTTACAAATTCTTTTGGTCGGAAACTGAAGGGACTAAATTAGAACTTACCTGGCTAAAGTTTAAAGTAGGTGATGAGCATTGACCTCCTGGTTTCTTACTAACTAGGCATGAGAGAGCATTATCAATGACAGCTTCCGCCTAATCGATTTTAGAACAAAGAGCATTTTGAAATAAATTGAGAGGCGAGAGCAAAAAAACGCCAGAGGGCAAATTCATTGGGACTTGAGTATCCGACCTCAGAAGCTCCAATAGCTAGTCGCTTCACATAATCATTGGTTGTGTGCTGCTTAGCAGTACCGGTGAGAGCATCATGATGTTGCACTAGTCCTAAGGCATCTCCAAGCCTGTAAGTGCTAGGACCACTGGACCTGCGCCCCGCAAGAAATTTAAGTTGGCGTGCTGCCTATATAGACAAAAGAGAGCCCTATCATGGCGATGTTTAATGGAAGCTCACACTGAAGTCAAAATCATTTAAGTCGCTGGCGTCGTACTCGGCAACAACAGGAAGGGATATACAGTGTTGTGATAAAGTATGAACTCCAAGAAAGGGAAACAATACCAAATAATATCCACTTAGCATCCTGGCATATCCTTTCAGGGCTGGCCGGCTAGTAAAGAAACCAGTCCAATAGGCATCTTCCCTATCTGCATACCTGTACACAGAAGTAAGTGCTTGCCATTTATCTAGTCAATGGTGATTAAAATAGAAATATCACATAGAGGCAACTGAGATGGGTAGAAAAGTGATACTTACGGCAAGTAATCATCTGTTTTCAAAGGCCATGAGATATTCTCTGCATTTTTGGCATCGACATAAATAGATGGTGTAGAGTATAAGGCATTCACCCGACCATCCTGAGAGAGAAGAAACACCAGGAACAGGAAAAGAAAATTATGGCCAATGCATTGAAAGAAAAGGAAAGGTTAAAAGCATCTCTCCTCTCCAGAGTAAGCTTAGAAAATCTTATTCTAAACTAATTATAGATCTTTTTGGGTTACATCTCAAAGAAAGAGATATAAGGGAAAGTACCATGACCTTGATGCCTAAGGGAAGTTTCCAAATTATCTGAATCTGGAAATGAGTTTTTGAAAAACTTCTAATGTTTTGAAGCATAATCACTTGCATATTAACGTAATAAAGCAAATAATGGAGCAGGTAGTTTGACCTTGTTAACATAATGAATGAATTTGTCCATCTGCTTGAACCAAGACTCAGCGTATTGGTAGGTAAAATCTTCACCCATTGTCCACATAATGTGATTCGTTCTTGTAACATTTGCCTGTTCACGGGAAAAATGAGTTCCTAAATATGTACCTCAACGATGTTTATTCACAACTAATTACTCGATAATGGTCTGTCTCGGTCAGAGACAAACCAAGATACAACAAAGCTATTGTCTGCAAATAGCTGAGAGTGTACCTGTGTCATTGCTGCACTAATAAAATCATTCACTCTTATTTCAACATTGTAATCATATAGGAGAGTATTATCCTGCAGTTTGAATATCCCAATTGTGAATCCATCTGCTAGAAAGATGAACAAAATGAATAACTTGAAGGTGACTGATTTGGTTGAATATCAGCACCTGAACAGGCTCAAAATCATCAGACACTTCAAATTTAAAACCTTCCGGTGGACCATAGTGATCAGGAAATACATTTGTGAAAATCTGCACAGCACAGACAAATGCATGATATTAATCGTTAAAGTAACCAAGAAAAATGAAGGTAATGAGGCTGCTTTCAATTCATGCCTGAGATGAAGAACCAAATGTTTTAGATCCACGCCATATAACCTCAAGAGATTTATCATTCTTGCGTTTCGCTCTGTCTTGATAATCGATTCTCGCAAAATGCAGGGAATCAAATCCAACCTGCAAAAAAATGTGACGGTCCTTTTATAGGAAATACAACACAAAGCATGGAAATTTATTGGGGAAAACAACCATGCTGGGCAACTCTTTTTTCCATTTAAGGACAGAGAAAGTTAGACAACGTGATACTTTCCAAAGTCTAATGGTTGCATCACAGTGAGCAGAGATCAAACCAAAAAATAACTCAGAGCTACACTTAAGACTGATTGGAAGGTGAAAACAGAAAAGGTTGAAATTGAGAAAACCTTAGATAGAATCTTCTACCTCAGCTCCGAGTAGGTAAGCTTGCACGGCAGAATGTCCAAACGGATCAATTTGCCATCCAACTCGAGGAACTTTGTTGAATTGTGACTTTATCAGGCCATGACCTAGAGTTGTTTGGTCAATCATGTCGATGTAATGAGTTGTTGCCTCGTCATGCATACACCATCCGCCATTTCTGCAAATTGCCAACATTACTACTGTCAGGACAGTAATAGTGCAGAAATTGCCAGAGACCCATTTAAATGCTTACTGAGTGCATACATGAATTCAAATTGGCCAGCATTCACAAGTTTCCTCACTTGTTCTTGCGTTTCTGGACTTTGCTCTAACCACCACCTTTGGAAGAAAGCCTATCATTTTCATGAAATTTGTTAGTGGCTGTATCAAGCTAAGCTCGTTTGAAAGTGGACAGTGGAGTAAAAACAACTGTTTGTTCGCAGAAACCACGATTGTTTAGCAATTTGTGAGCAAACAATTTGTGAGGTACACCTCAAGAGAGGCAGAAGTTGGCTATGATCCGCTTCTATCAAGATAAACAAATACTTCAAAGTGCATTGTCTTACAACAATAATAAAGTATAAACATTGCAATATAAAAGTTTGGTTAAAATTTATTTTGGTTAAATTGCACTTTCTCTACTCATTGAATTTTTAGTCTTCGATTGAGGGTAATAGAAGAGAGCTCTGAGAATAAGCAATTAAGGGGGCTAATCTGAGGCTGAGAAGACTAAGAGGATTAGTATGCAAGTTCGCGAGAATATAAATGTAAAGGTGATTGAAATTCCAAAGATAGAATTGTCTGAGGCATCAAATCTTTCTTCTGTGTTTAGATTAATAAACGGTAGACGTCCTTACTGCAGAATAATAACCAACATTCACGGGTAAAAAATGGTAACAGGTACTATCAAATGTAGTGTTCATGAAGCATAAAAGACAGAAAGCATGCGGCCACGTAATCTCAAAGGTTCATCTTGCCAAAGTACTTCTTTGTCATCCTCATGAAATTATAAATGAAAAACATGCAACTGCCATTTTCATGTTAATTGGGACTGTTATGCTGAACTTCCATATCTTCTGTCTAGTGTGCCTTGGTGGCATGCCTAGTTACTCTTCTGATGCAATTGGATTGCAAAATTGCATAAAGATTTTAACTTTGTTAAAGTCCAAAGCCATCGGTATCTTCATGTCAACCATAATGGATTTGCAGAATTGTTAGATTAATAGCACCACCTTCAATTGGATTGAAATTTCAAACAATGCTTTAGACCAGCGGAGTCGAGCTGATCAACTACATTCAAGCCTGAGATAGCAAAATTGACTGATTGCAGAGAACTCAAAACAGGGTTTGAAGATGATCAAAACAAAAATGAGCCTTCGGAGATATGCATTATAATCTAGATAACGCTATCATGCACACACACACACTGAGAGAGTCTGAAATTGGCAGAATTTACCATCTCGGCAAACACAAACTTCCTATTGGGATCTCGCGCCAACGCTTCGATGACGGAATCGAGCACATTCTCGACGCAAGCACCCTGCAAAACCAATAACACATAAAAACATTTTCCCATTCACCTAAACCCATAATTATTCATCAACTGGACAATATAACCAAACTACGTTTCGCTCTTTGATCCCGAAAATTTAAGCACCTGGATGGAGTTATTGGAGCCGACAAAGTACTGATCGATGGTCTTCAACCATCCAACATCATCGTGCGAATGTGGGACCAAATGCACGTTCAACTTCCCTTCCACAACCCCAGCACTGGTGTTGTACTTCACATAAGCACCATGCACTCCTCCATACAACCATACAATCTCCAAAATCAGAACTACAAAACAAGAAGCCACAAGAGTACCCATTTCAGCAGCAACGACACACGCTCACAATCTCTCTCTCTCTCCCTCTCTCTCTCTCTCTCTCTCTCTCTCTCTCTCTGTTCATTGTAGTCAGTGACCATTGGATTTATAAGATTGATGAATGGTGAAATCAGCAAAGAATTGGACCAGTGATGGAGTGATGACAGGTGGAGCTCGTCTGGTTATATTGGATTTTACTGCCCGGCCATGTTGACTCTTGACTGTGATTTTGGCACAGATTCTGAAATGGGTACTCCATTTAAGGCCTACCCTTTTTGCTTCACTCTCTCTTTCTATAGTTAAAAGTGCAAAGTTACTTTCTTTGTTTGGGCGTTATCATTCAATGAGGCCAAAATTTAATGCGGCAGATACACTTGTTTATGCAAAAAAACACTAAAATCTTTTTCGATAAAATGATCGTGTCCGATTATAAAAGTCAGACTTCCTCTTCATAAACCTCGGCAATCTCTGCCTACTTCGTCGTCAGTGCGAACAGCATAATCGGGTATACATTAATGTTTGCATAAGATATCGTCAGGCAGAATCGAATACGTACAAATCGAACTTCATCTCTATATTCATGCGAGCCGGTCTGTTGGTTACTTAATGTCAAAAGAGATCCGTTTTTTTTTTCTTTACTGGTTCCTTCGTCCCTTGTTGGAGAGAACCGACGTCGGATCCTCGAGGAAAACGATTGATTCAGAGCGATCTACGCTGTGACGGATTGTCCTTCACGCCTCAGTAACTTCCACCAGAAGTTCCCCCGACTTCAGTTCAACATTCATTGGAGTTACGTCTCGTTTTACTGTTTTAGGCCACATTATCATCCAACAACCTACTGTCATTCCCAAGACGGTTCTTGACAAGAGAACGTGAAGGGAGTAACCTTAGATTGATTTAAAAGTGAGGCCAAACTTACTCACGAACTCCATGATGACAGTTGCAACGCGCCAAATACAAAAACACCCAAACAAGACCAAAGTAACGAGTGCCCTCCATAGAAGAGAAGCCGTGGGTACTTCTATACAGAGCCAAGAGAACGGACGAAGCTGGCCCAGAAAGAGAGGACAGGGGAGACGCTTTCGGACCGGACAAGGATAACGATCGATTCATCATGACACGACAAGGCGGGAAAACAACAAGAAACTAGCACGTGTGGAAGACTTGGTTGGAAAATGCCGAAGCTGGAAACGTCAATACCAAACGCAGCATGCTGTCTTATGCATGGGGCGGCGGCTTACTCGCTGTGGCCGGTGGGGCTAGAATTGATTTGTAAAAGGGAAATGTCAATAATGTAATGCGCTGCAGGATTCGGTCATATCTTTTTAAATATATCGATTCTATACGCCAATGTCAGTATTCCTAAGTTTGTTTAAAAGAGCTAATACTATTGCTTAGAGGTGTGATCAAGTCGGGTTCTCAGTAGATAGAACCCATTTGTCCAATCTGTCCATACGCCAATTCAATCGATCTCCTCGGGCCTGGATGAGCTCGGGCAGAGCTCATGTCCGCCCAGCCAATGACACCCTCCGATCCTGAGATAATGCCATAGTTAATACCCCTAACAAGCTAAACTCAAAGCTACCCAGATTTTGGAATGAAGCTCTTTTATCTCCAAGATGGCAATTAACCGAAGAACATAGAAGACCTATGGCCTATGGCCATTGTCGTCGGACCTTTTTCAACAGTTTGGATGAAGCCCTCTGTCCCCGTCACGTATGGCAGTTGATCTAGAGCATTAAGGAAAACCTTTGGACCACCGCGATAGGACCCTTTCGACCTATTAACATTTCGGCTTCCTGCGTATTTATTGCTTGTTCTGGCGCTGGTGCCGCTGCAGAAACTGATGAAGCGCAACGTAAAGCAGCCTGACAGCACAGTAGGCACTAATAGGTTAGCAGACAGGCACTGACAAACAAGTATATGGTAACTTGATGGAACCCCGACTCTAGCCATACTACTGAAGAACCATCAAACGCTCGAGCGAGTATTCGGATATCCCCATCAAATTTTCAGCTCCTATGCCAAATCTCGATTCACACTACTAGGGCAAGTTTGGAGGCAAATAAAGCTTAAGTCGTATCAATACAGAGTTCCGGTCATTGTCATGAAACCTCATCAATTCATGCTTTTTTCAAAGGAATGTGGACCAGGAGAGAGGATCCTTTGAGGATCGACATGACATGATGATTGGACGGCCGATCTAGACAGCTTACCACACGGAAAATACAGAGCTTAAAAAAATCTCAAATATCATCGAAATTTCACTCGGACAAAGCATGATCATTTGGACGGCCGATCTAGACAGCTTACCACACGGACAGAACAGAGCTTAAAAAAATCTCAAATATCATCGAAATTTCACTCGGACAAAGCATTGATCATTTAAAATATTGACATCCAATTTCTGTAATGAACTGCTCTTGTAAAAGAGATTAACAAAGGGGCGAAATAGCACAGCGTACAAGTTCCAGAAAGCTTTAAACCCCTAGCAAACTACAGAGAGCCAAGCTCAATATTCGAATAACCCCATAAAAGTTGTCAGCTCGACTTTGTAACTACTACTTCTCTGCTCTCTTTGCTCTCTTGAATTCTTCCCATGTGAACATGCACTTCTATGGCTCCAAAGGAAGGATCACTACCTACCAAACCCCCGCAGCAACAAGATTTTCATTAGAACCAGTCATTCCATTTGTAAGTTCACATTGCACAGACGATCACATGTTTCTACAACTATTTCATGAGAATAATAACCTGACACGCAAATAATGACTATAGAAATCACTGCTTCTCCTCTTCATTTGGCCCCTTGTCTTCATCTTTTTTCTGCAATAGAGAGAACATGGCAGTTTGTCAAAGATCATATCATGATTATAGCCCTAGGCTCATAGCACATACGTTATATCTTGCACTCCTTGTATAAACTGGAGCTCTAACATAGGAACCTAAGTGTAAGGAAAAAAAATTTAGCATTCTCTACAGTACTCGTGCAGTAACATCCATAAGTAATCAAGTAGAAAATACAAGTCCTACTTAGGGTGTGTTTGTTTTGGTGAAAGTGTTTTTCCAGAAAGTGTTTTCCGTACTTTCATCCATTTGGTTCTCTGAAAATGATTTAGTCAACGGAAAATACTTTCCGGTCAACACAAATATCATGTTTAATTTTAGGAAAGTGAATTCCCTTACCTAAGAAGGTGAAAACACTTTCCGGAATAGCTCATCTTGAATTTGTTAATATTTTTCTTTTCTTTTCTTTCTTTTTTTTTTCTTGTTTTTTCTTTTTCTTTTCTTTCTAAGAAGGAAAATATTCATGTATTTTCTTTTCTTAAAAAAAATAATTTAAAAATAAAAAATAATTTGAAATAATTTAAAAAATACAAATTTTTTGATAATTTTCACCTTCAGATTTTTCATTTTTCTTACCAAACTGCTGAAAATACTTTCCAAGTCTTTTTTAAGTTTTAGCCAAATACCAAAAAATGAACTCATTTTCCTGGAAAATGATTTCCTGGAAAGTATTTTCCAGAAATGGTATGTTTTCCGCAAAACAAACGCACCCTTAATCAAAATCAAGCCAATTTACACCCTCATTTACACACAGAAAACCCAAGAATGGAGCATCGAACCGATGGATAACTATGATACCCTATATCAGATACACAAAAGATCCCACTTCTACCAGGGCTTCTATTACTGTTAAAATCGCACCTGCGACTGGTTTTGCATGGAAGCAAGCAAATCCTTGACAGAAGGATCGTTTGGATCCACTCCAGGCAGCTGCAGGGGCAACAAATCATCATCACATGGAAGCTAGGCAACCCAATTGCTTTCTATGTTAAAACTAAGAATTCAAGGGTTCAAATAAAAGATGCATCAAACGTACCGATGCAATTATGGATGACACAAAGGATTGGTCTGCCAACAACTTGCTCATATCTGTCTGGCCTGAGGAATCTTTGTCACTGTCCTGAACCGACAATTGAAGAGCTGCAAGCACCACACAGTAATTTATTACACCACCAACCAGCAAGAAGGAAAAAAATTGTCTTCAATATGCTTCCAGCAATCGTTGCAACAAAGAGATAGCATGCCAATCCATATTGCTCTCCACAAAAGATGTAAGCCAGGAAGGAAATCAATTTCAAGGGAATTCACAGAAGGCATAACTAGTGTTGTGAAAGATGTCAACATGCAGTGCAGTCTCTCTTTCTCGTATGATAACACGAGACCATGTGAGTTTCCAAAGCATCTCTTCTATACAGTAGCACACAAAAAGACAGGTGAATACCATTCACCCATCTGTCGGGGGTGGACACAAGACATAAGGCTAAATAACAAGATCTAACCTAGAGCCAAATCCGGATCATCTGCAGCTGCCTCTGACATGTCAGTGTCTCGCATATCATGGCTAGAGGTGGTATCATCCATCGACATAGCAAGGGCCTGCTGTAGCAAAGCATTCTCGTCATCCTGCCACTTAAACAAATATTAGTACCAAGTTCAACCAGTAAATGTACTGAGTGGGGGCCAACAAACAAATGATCTTATCATTAAAATTCAACATTTCCCAGAGTCCAAAAAGATGACAAAAGTAAGAAAACATGTTTTTTGCGAATTGCATCCCTCACGTAATTATGATAAGTTTTAAGTTAATTGCAACCCTTCAAAAAAGTAAGGTAACACAGGTCAATCATGTGACCATAGAGGATGGGAGTAATTAGTTTCACCGTCATGCAGTAAACATTGATGACTTTGCAAGAATCCGAAAATAGGCAGCCCCAACTGGGAATCAAAACAAGATGCAGCAAATTTTTCACAAGTAGACATTTAAATCATCAAAGCCTTCAGTCTGCTTCATTTGACAAACAGCACAGAAGAACTAGATAATTTGAAAACATAGGGGAATAACACCATATATTCATAATTTCCCTCAGCGTCCCAAAATCTGCTTCAGCCTTGAAAAACCAATGAACCTCATGCTATAATTTCAACAAGAGACAATACGTTTTGAACATTCAATAATAACAAAGCAAAAGCCCCATAATGTATGCAGACAGTTGTGGTATTCTTAAAACTCACATAAGGTCAAGGATGTGAACCAGATGGGAAAATAGAAGCACCATTACTTATGAAATCATCATCTAGATACAATCCCCTACAGAGACTCTTTCTCCTTTCAGATACTTGCATGAATTTTAATCAAGAATATACTTATCCTGGTGCACGGGATAAACAATCAGGGGATGGCTCTCTCTCTCTCTCTCTCTCTCTCTCTCTCTCTCTCTCTCTCTCTCTCTCTCGTACAAAACGCAGGAAAATCTCCCAATAGGAAAATCCTATTTGATTGTAAAAAATAACTTTAAATATCTCAGCAGGAAAGCTGTGGAGCATCCATAACAGTTGATATGTAAAATTCCAACCAACAGATGCATTTTTTTTTTTTTTTTGGTCAGAAACCAACAGATGCATTTCATTTGCATGAAAATCGGACATGTTCCTCAAAATCAATAGCTTGGGGTCTTTCTAGGTTCTTAATTAAATGATTGAGAAATGGACTTAATAACACCAGGCAAACTGAAAGGCTTAACAATGATACTGACCATTAAATCATCTTTTTTATTATCTGCTTCAGAAGCTGAACCACTGGCACCTTCAGTCATGGTGGCATCTTGTGATGATGGCTGTTGTTCTCCTCCTTTCTCCTGCTTAGCAGCTACCTCTGCAGCCTTCTTAGCTGCTGCTTCTTGCCTTGCTCTTTCCTCTTCCATGGAAACTCTAAGAGCAAGGGCCAGCTCAGGATCCAGATTGGGATCAACACCAAGATCAAAACCAGAGACACCACCAGCTGCAGCTGCTGCAGCCGCCGCTGCAAATCCACTTCCACCTTCCCCATCCCCGGTGAAGATAGGCGTGCTACCAAACAATCAAATACATAAGGAAAATCGAAACATGTTCTACGGTTGACAACAACTTTCAAGGAATAAATCATAATGGCCTACCTTATCAGAACATCAGAAAGAGCATTTGGACCAGAAGGAACATGAACAATGTGGCTGGTGTCGTTATTATTCACAGCAGCAAGCAGGGCTTCCAGTTTCTCAGGTTTCCCTTCATCTTCTTCCCCAAAGTCGACAATATCAAGCGCTACACTGTTCTTCTTTAACTTCCTTCCAATCATCTCCAGTAACTTCTTGTCATGTTTGATGGGACTGAAAGCACCCAATATCAACATCAAATTGAAGAAGAAAAACATGACACATTGAAGAGCAAAGAACATAAAAAAACTCGCAGCACCTTCCAGCAAAGACTATAATTCTTTGTTGCTGCTTTTTATTTTGGCGATGCTTTAGTGCCAATTGAGCCACCTGGATTCCCGCAGCCAGATTCATCTCACCGCCAATTTCCAGGCCTAAATTCTCCACAGAAATAAGACATAAGAATTTTCGTAAGGCTAACCTAACCTCCCTCCCCCCCACTACCCAACAACAACCCCAACAAGAAAGAAAAGAAGGCCAACACCCATACACCACAACAAAAAAAATCCTATCAAATGCCAATTTCCCAAAATATGAGGATTAAAAAGATACCCACGAACAACTCTCCAATCCCATTTAATTAAATAAAATTATCTACTCAAAATACCAAATTCGTTGGGAAATACAATTGCCCAACTCTACCTGTGGACACAGACACCCTTCATGCAAAGCCACAGCAAATTTACGAACACAGTTGTCCAAGCCAACAAATTATTGAAAACCAGAGGTATTTCAGTACATGACCCTCCTCAACCACAGCCCCAAAATAAACAGAACATTGAAAATGCAAATGGAGGACGCACCGTGCATACAAGCCAAGATCTTGCCAAGGTCACTAGTAGGAGTAACCAAAACTCGAACTCCTTTCCCCGCCATAGTCAGAACTCCAACAGTGTTCTCCGGATTCGACTGCACACAACACCAGGACAACGTCTCAAAAATCCTTTTTCCCCTCCTCATAACAACACCTAGCAAAACCAAAACGAACCGACCACAGATCTCTCGGAGGGCAACCAAACGCAGAGACAAAGCAAACCCTACAGCGCACATCCCTCGCAAAAAAAAAAAAAAAAAAAACCCACAAAGCGGCGTGCCCCAATGATCAAAAGCCACTCAAAAGGATTCGCGTTTTCCCCTAATCAAACTCCCCACGCCGTAACGCAGCGAAAAAGGAAGCCAAACGGAGAAGGCCCGCATCACTGCACCTGCGTTTTGGCGCCGCAAATGAGGTTGACGGCGTCCGCTTGGGCTTGAAACCTGTTGGGGGAGTAATCGCCATTGCGCATCCACTCGGAGTTGTCGATACATATCATCGTCGCCTGACATCAGCCAAAATTGAAGGAGGAAAAAAAAGGAATCATCTAATCAGCCGCGGAACAGCGGCGAGGACATCGGAACCCTAATCGGCGACGCGAAACACGGACGCGTCGGGATCGGAATTGCGAAGAGGAGAAGAGAGGGACGCGAAGCTAACCTCGAGCACCATGGTTGCTGATTTCGAGCTCGGGAAGCGAAAGATCGGAGCTTGGATTTGCAGAGACGAACGAAATATGACGATGAATCGAAGAAGTTCTGCAGGGAGGGCTTTACTTGCTTAAGAGGCTAGCAGATGCTGCGATCCTGCACGGTCGCGATCAGCATTCAAATGATGCTCCCCCGCGTATCGTCCAATCAGAAGTCGCCACGTTTCGGTTCTGGGTTTACCGGGAGTTTGCGAAAATCGCCCTCGGTCCCCGAACTTCAACGTATTACCGTTACCACCCCCGAAACTTTTCAAAGCTTTGCGCATTTTACCTGATTTTGATCATTTCTTACAAACCATTCCACGCGTTGCGATTTAGACAGCCTCGTTTGGTATTTTTTCATGAGAGTGGTTTGAAACGGAAATGAGGAAATTCGAGAGAATTTGGTGAGAATATTTTTTCAAGGCCATTTTTTCCTTTTTTTTTTTTTGGCAAATTTCATGTTCAAAGAGAGTTTCAATTCTCACGTATTATGACTTTTTTTTAGAAAATAATATGGAAACGAAAAGGGTCTTTTGTTTCGATTTCATTCTGATAAAAGACTAGGCCTCACTGGTGCATTATATTTGGTCGGGTAAACAATTTTCCACATTAGCTAATGAATGCTGCAAATTTGGCTAGATTTCACACCTCGAGCAAACACCATCTAGAGCAGTTCGAGCAATGCAGCTACAGATTATATTCACGGTACGATCCTCTCGGCATCGCGTGTTGAAGTGATCTCGCAGCATGTGTCCGAACATTATGAGCATGCATGGAGTACACAGTGAACATGAAGATGTGCTCCAGTGTTGCCTCGTGGCAATCTTTGCTCCTTTGTAGATTCATTGTTAACAATGACTATCAGATTGTTGGGATGGTGGAAGTGTGCATGACCCGTCGTTCGCATCGTTGTGTATGTCGAGATCACGGTCCTCATCACTGCTATAGATGTCGAAAATAGGACCTGAATGAAGTCGACTTGGGGTGTCGTCATTTTTAAGGGCCGGCTTGAAACTCTGTTCCTCCGACTCGTCATGATGTGAAAACGACGTATCTTCTGCATCCAGAGAGCTTCCTTCGATGCCGATCTGGTGGTGGCCTAGGCCATCAAATTTGTCCATGTCATCCGCCAAGGAATCCAGGGATGTGACTGAGGTCACGCTATGGAGAGGAGTGGATGAGCCTTGCTTGGCCTTGGCCCTCCTCCGCCATCCATGCAGCGATGTCCTCACGCTTTCGGGGATCACCGATTTCTTAAATTTGGAACCCATCTACACCATATGAACTTGAATTTGAGAGGTGTCGCGTGAATAGGCTCGGACTGATCACAGTTTAGAGAGAGAGAGAGAGAGAGAGACCTGTGTAACAATGACATATAGAGGGAAAGTAATGAAGCTACACCAGAACTGAGACACCAGAACTGAGACACAACCCTGCATATATCCGCAGAATGTTTGTGTGAGCTAATGTCCCAGGATAGATCATAAGAGGAAGTAGGAGGGGAAAGAAGGAAGACCCACCCGAATGATAATCGGATCACCAGCAAGCTGCGATTATTCATGAAACAAGTGGTGTCCCTTATCTCCCACTGCAAATATAGATCTTGTCATTTTGGATAATCGATCGAATCAGCAAAATAGGAACCTTACTAGAACATGATGAGTATTTTGTTCTGTTGCAAAAATGAAAACTCGTTGGATTCAAGTTCCAAGATGACAAGGCCACGTCTATTTGATTTCCCCAATCACATGTCTCAGTGACAAATGCAAATTATATTCACGGCGAGGAAACAGCACACTTAGAAACTGCGCAGATGCACTTCAAGGGATGATAGCAGCAATCCAACAATGATCCAGCCAGGACCATTATAATAATTAATCTAAACAAGGCATAGTTGAGTTAAGTTGTATCAATGATGAAGACGCTCTATCTCACAGTACAGACAAAATAAATTAAGGCTAGTTCAGATTGCTCAACTAAGGTTATTCGTCGGCAAATTGTTATGCCATTGGCAGAGTCCCCTTAATTACACAAAAGATTTCATCGGTGGCACCTAGAGAGTTAGGCCAAACTTCGCTTCGTGCAGTCAGACCTTCCTATATGAGATTCTCATGCTAGAAAGGGAAAGTTCACCTCAGATGCATGCAACAAAGACATGTTTAGGAACTACCTATGACCAGGTCAGTTTCTTACCAGGGACCAGATAAAAGTTGTCATCTCAAACGCATTCTGCAATATAAAGAAAGTTCCTTGAATGGATAAGCAATTAGGTGTATAACATAACCGCAGCAATTTATAGCTGATTTCCCTGATTGCTCACCTGAAAAGATATGAACTGTATCAACCATAAAAGAAGCCGCGGCTTCCCAAACCAGAAGAGCCCATCCCTCAGTTTAAATTGATGATTTTCCTTCAGGGGACATGAATCCATGATTTCAACAGCCAACTTCACAACGACATGGTGAAGCTTGGTACCAATCAGCAGGATCAACTTTTGAGAGAGATAGAGAGAGGAAAGCAAAGTTAGTCGTGATTTCTGAATTCTAAAAGAGAGAAAAAAAGAACATATAAACCAATAAGATGACAGATTACAACTCACAATTGATGGAAGGAAGGAAATCCAAAAATAGATGTTGCTTCCTGATAAAAAATAGAAAAATACATATGAGATAACTTCCTTAAGATAAACCCACAACCAAATGATACATTGAAGTATCGGAATCCAACGATTGGTGCAGAATTTTAACACATCAGTAGCAGTCATGTTTCTCCTTTGAAAGTTTAGCCATATGTCTAGCTCCAACAATCCATTAATAACTCAGCACTTCAGTAATTGAACCAGCGAACATCTCGCAAATCTTTCTAATTAAGCATCTAACAGCAGTTTGAGATAACTTTTGGAAATCCGCTCCAACGTAAATTTGAAACAAGGTAATGTTATATGGATGATATCTCGGTATGAAGAGACATAAATGCATTTCAGTGGACATTCATATTCTTCGATTTGATGCAGACATGACGTTGCCCTAATAATGTCTCCGAAAAGAAACGTACTAGCTGACGCCGTAAAAATAAAAATACAACAGATGGGGTAACATGTGTTGAATTGCCAAAACAAAATGTAGCTTCTACCTTACCCTCCAGATCTAAAGAGAATTACCATGGAAGTCCAGGAATATGCAGAAAATGGCATATATCCAGAGAGGCACGCTGCAAAAGAAGTGCAAAACAAATGGCCGCATGAATGGCTGAAAAAGACACAGAAACTTGTGACAGTTTCGGCGACCACAAGGGCAACTGCCTTATAGAACACGAAAAAGTAGGAGTTGTGAGCCCAAACTTCACATTCTGCAAGACTTCATTTTTAATTAATCATATCTAGTTAGATTTAGAGAAACAAACAAAGTTGTTATAACATTAAAAGCAGTCATAATTCTTGGAAACATACAGATTCATGTGCACCCGCATTAACATTAGTGAATCTCTACTCTCTAGTGTTTTACTTTATTATGTAGTAAACAGGATACTTGGCATCCATTTGAGTTGTTTCATTCATCGGAATACCAGAAACAAATTACGAAAATATCATCCAACATCCCTTTAGCCGAGATTCCAAGGTGAAAAGCCATAATTTTCTAGTAAATCCATCATAGCAACTTCTTTGTCGAGACCAATGAGATGCTTCATCAGGTCAAATATCATAGATAAGGACACTTATACTTGGAAAGCTAAATCTTCAAGCATGTGCACTGAACACAGATAACACCTTGGCTTGACATGGTTTTGATGTACAGTTGAAATCTACAATTGCCCCAACTAAGTCTATGTCTGAAGAGAAAGCGGCTTCTGTTCCTGTTATAACCTCTAATATTAATACGGAATAGACTCAGTAGGAGTAAATACTTCAATTGCAAAATTCAAGGCAGGCAAAGGAGATATTACCTAATCCCAGCAATATCTCGAAATTCTTCCTCCATGCTACGGAGCATATAATTATGGAAGTCATATGATAGAGGGAGTTCGTGAGTCTGCAATTCACAACACACAAAAAATGGAAGAGTATTCATGAATTTATCACAATGGAATACATGATGCTCTGTTACTCCACTATCAAAGGCTTTCTCCTTTATTAAGATTTTAGGCATCACCTTTAAGTAGTTAGAAACAGCGATTTCTTAATTCAGAGGACTACATTTTCAGAAGCAGTCTCAATCTTTGCCACCCAAACACCATAGCCTTCCACCATTTTCATGGTTAAATGTTGCTTAAATGGAGAATCTGTGACTTTTCTGCCCCCATCAATTAGCATAAATAACACAACTAGATAAAAAGCAAATGAAGTATAAGAGATGCATGTGATAATTTCATGTCGATTTAAAGATAAATTAGAATTTAGAAGTCCTTCAAGAGAAATCACCGTGATGAAGCCCAAGCGCAATGCCATGTAGTCAGGCCGGTTTATCGAACTCCAGAATTGACGACTAAAGCAAAGCTGACCACAGTAGGGTTCCGTATCAGAGTTATTAAAGTATCATCTTTTACAAGTCTCGAATAAAAGTACATATATGTGGGATCACTGCCAATCCCTTCAGAAGCATAGGCTGGCATATAATGCTATAATAAATCTATATAAATCAACATTAGAAAGCAAGAGAAGTTTGATTAGGATGCAGGTAAAGTAACTTCAAAGATACAAGTTTACTAGAATTTCTAGCGAATAAAAAGTGTCAATTCAACCATCCAGAAGTACGAGAAGTACAAGGGACAAATCTACTATCTAATATGCTAATCAACATTGAGCCAAGTCACATGACTTTAAGTAGAAATACAAGGATTAGAATAATGTGATAATACCAGCCAAACCAGAAGCTTGTGTTGGCTCCATGGATGTGATGTGTGGTGAATAATGAAAGTAGATAGCCGCATCAATTTAATATCTTTGGAAGCTTCTCCTGGTAAATTTAGATGAGTAGTCAGGAAAATGTAACAAGGTGAAACTATGAAAGGACACAATGGGCTAAGCAGTTAACTGACATACCAAACAAAGATAAGTAAAAGCACGAGATAAAAATACTTCATCTACGCTGTCCAGAACCATCTGAATGACTAAAATGCTTGATTCAAAAGGTTCTCACGAATACGAAAGGTATTGCCTACGACTCTATTAGTCTGCTTTAGTAATGGCACACGTAAAAGATATCTGTGGACCTTCTAATCTCTGGATGGACATTGTCTTTGCTTGGTTTTCCCATATTTTCCAGCTATATATCTGAGTGACAACACAAGGCAAGCACATTGAGTTTATTGGAAAAACGAAACTGTGTTGGCGATCTAGCATGATAAACAACCTTAATCATAGCAAGCGCAATTGCTGCAAAGCTGTAAGAAACATGGACAGTTGCCAGGACAAACAAGAAACGGTGAAGCTGCTCAAGACTTTCGTATGAAGCAAAAGATTCATGACCCTGCAAAATAGTCAAAAGTGGGTTAAAAGAGTCTTCAATAGTGCATTGTATTCAGTCTTCAGTCCTTCCCAATGAGCATCATCAGTATTTGTCAACGAAATTTATATAGATCATTGCAGAATAATTTAAAACATCTAGAAGATTGTCAGAATAAGAGCATATTGCCTGGGAAATTATAATTGGCTACATTCTGCATATCTCAGAGCCAGCCAAATATAATACCTGAAGCAAAACTGTTCAAACCAATTGGAAGTGATGCTTGGCAGATGACTTTCTTAAAAAGACCGTCCATTAGTAACTAGAAAGGCAACATCGAGACCAATCTACCTGACCTTGAAGAACTCGCAGTCTATCCGAGAAACATAGACATTGTATAATGGCTTACTGCTTACACAACATGTGGCAGTACGTAAATTACAATTCATGTCAACATAATGAGTGCTTGAAGAAACATAACTCCAGCTAAGCATCTAAAACACCCTAACTTAACCCCCTAACACAACTAGCATTGGCAATTGGAGTTGAACAAGTAGAAACCTTACCTCAGGACAGAAATGATGCTCCCCAGCAATCACCTGCTCCTTCGAGATATTCGGATAAACTGAATTTGGAAAGAGAATGTGGTCCCCGGTTCTAAAGTCACCTTCTCTTGCACATGGATAAAACCGGCTGCTTAAGGCCGAGGATTTGATGCAGATTTTTGCCACAAATTTTATCCAATGACCCATCAGCAGAGACAGGAGCCCGAAAAGCATAAGCTCTGCCCGCGGATGATAGCAACAACAATTAAACTCAGAAATTCACAACTTCAGGTGAAAAACAAGAGAATGCCGTTCTCCGAATGTTTCAATTTCTCACCTTCTTTAATCTTCTCCAGAGCAGCAAAGAGAGATTTCCTCTTAGTCTTGTCTAACCACTACAATAAGACACGACGCAACATCAACCATTAATTCTCAAGAGCCTTTTCATCGATTTCCTTCTTTCTTTTTCTTTTTTTCCGCTCTCAAAGCAAAATATCAATCTAAAATTCAATCAAGCAAGAGGAGTAACCTCGCAGCATGCTCACATTACATCAATAATAAACAAACTGCAAAATTATCTCTTTTTGTGCGTGCGCGCGTGCGCGTGTGCAAGGATTCTCTGTTCAGTATAAAAAACGATACTGTGACAACTGACAACACATTTTCATTCTCCTACTCTTTTCTTCTTCCAACTTTCCTCGAACATCTGAAGAACCAAAAGGATAAACAGAGAAAGCTCAGAAAAGAAAAGTCCAGACCTTTCCAACCCTCTTCAGAGAGCCGTGAAAGAAGTAACCCAGAGCAACCAAGACGCTGACCACGGTCGCCACCAAATATGTTGGGGTCTCAGCCAGCGATCTCCCTTCTCCTCCCATTTTAACACCAACCCAAAACTCACTCTTCCCTTTTCTTTTAAATCTCCAAACACGAACTCAAGCCCACTGATACAAGAAAGAGACACCCACTCTCTTTGACTCAGCCTGAAGCAAGAAAGGTCTTAACTTTTAAGAGGTCACATTAATGGTGGGTCGTTGGTCTGAGCAGAGAGCAGTGAAAATGAAAAACACATTTAAGAAGACGTGTATGGGGCGTTAGGGACGGAGTGGGCAGGGTGGGTCCCCATTGGCGATCATCTCCGCCACCAGCAACTGCCAGTTCTACTAACGTTTGCCGTTTGGAAAGCGACTCTGTTTCCTTGTCTTTCGTTTGCTCCTTTGTGTATGTACTGGTCTTTTGGGTGTGTGACTTTCACACTCTCTCTCTCTCTCTCTCTCTCTCTCTCATGCATAAAGTTTTGGCTTTGTGTGGCCTTGTTTTTCTGACTGGGGGAGGGAATATCACCATTCACTCCTTTTGATGATTCTCACCGAAAGAATATTGAGGAAAGAGATTAAACATTTGATGAGGATTGAGATGATATAAAGTTGGTGTAGGGAGCAGTTGGATCAGTGCTCGCCATATGTAAGCACGTGGTTCAATTTCCAAGCCATTTCATTCGAGACGAGATCACGCTAGAAATCACGTGTTCATTCATCGTTTGATTCGTGCCGTCGTGTTAATAATTCTAGCAGTTTTTCTATTGAGAATGAGTTAAAAAGAACACGTCGATTCATATAATTTCGATTCATGTAATTTCGAATGCGTGTAATGAGCTTGGATTTAAGTTCTTACTATATTCAAATTATATTCATATAACATTTCGAGAAATACTGTTAGTATTCATAATGATAAGGTTAAAATCAAACTTGAAGGCGCTGGAAAATATACGAGCAATCAAAGTATGAGATGTTTGTAGATTCAATGAAGTAAAAGGCAGGACCCTACAATGTAAATGAGTTATTTGCTTTGGAGAAGCATTTGAAAAGATGAAGATTTTATCTCAGCAGTAGACCTACACTTGGATCGAACAACCTATTCGGTTCTTTGATATCTCGAATGGACCTACATATCAATTTTTCTTCTTGAACCATGTTTCAGACACAAGCCTAGTCTAGTTACTTAAAACTTGGGCTAAAATGGAAAAATGGTCATCCCTAGAGTTTAGTCCGACCGTAATACCAAAGCGTTAAGGTTCGGGTGTTGCATTATGTGCCAGTTTGTACAGTGTTTCTAGGTCCATTGCTGGCTCGACTCGACTAAGCATTTTTTTCTCCGATGCATGATCCAACCGTGGATCGGGGGATGATAAACGAGAGATCGGTATCATTCTCATCCCTTCTTTCTTTAGTTTTCTCAAGGAACATGGTCATAGCTCAAATCGAAATCACCCGAACAAAGTCCACTAGATAAATAAGATCTGGCTTTTATCTCTCAGTAGCAAACGAACTAGAGCCAGAAATCCAAAACATGATTACAAACTTGATCACATGAATACAGATAGTACAATGCACCAAATCCGATATTAGTGCTTGCTTAATTAACTAATTAATTAACCACTTCAAGTTTCTCTTCCTTGGTGACTTTCTCAGCCTTTGGGTCAAGGTGAAGTTTCATCTCCTCCTCAAGTGGCTTCTTCACAGGCAATCCCTGGTCAACCCAAGCAAGATGACCTCCTCCCATGTTCCACACATGCTTGTATCCCTGCCCAAATTCACTCATCGTCGGCCAAGTTTTCTCCGATTAAGTATAACCGCATTCATCACACGACATAGAAGAGATTAAAGAGAGAGAAGAGTTCGGCGCGCTCGCAATGTCGCATCGCTTAGATGGATGAAGAAGACGTCATGTTTCCCCGAACACCTAAAAGTTCCTCATGTCGCTGGACATTATATGCCCGAGTGATTCCGGCATCGGATCATTATGAAAAATCAAAAGGGAATGAGCCGAAGGAAACTCACGGCTTTAAGCATGTCGGTGCCGGCCGACAGCGATCGGGCTCCGCTCCGGCATCCCTGTCAGGTCGATCGAACCCCCATCATTTGACAAGTTCCATTCTAGAGTATATGCAGAACTTCTTGACATTTTGAAAGACCCAACAAAAATTGAGAACAGTAGAGGAAACATTACCACCACAATGCGATCTTCCAACCCATAGGCAGATGAAACATGCTCCGTGAACCGAGGATTGTTCACTCTACCTAAAAACCCCACCAAGAAGAGGAACAACAGCAACAACAGTACGTGACTCCATTAAAGATTTTCAAGAGAGTTTCAACATCAGTCAATATCCAGAACGAAGACGACATATTCTGCGATTCATCACCTTCCGGGGTAACAAAGAGGTAGGGAATGTTCAAGACGTCCTCCGCCTCGGGGTGACCCTCCTTGAACTCTTCTTCGGTCCTAAAGAAACCGACACTCGACGATGAAATTTGTTCTTCCCAAAACAAGAATTGCAGAAGAAAGAAGAATTTTCTACTAATTCTCGAGCCGGACGACTCTTGTCCCCCCACCTCACGTCTAGGAAACGGTGGCCTGAGCTGACCAGATCCCTGGCTGCGACAACGTCGACGGTGACCACTCCCGGTCCAGAGCTACAAGGAAAAAGAAAACACGATGAAACCAGGAACTAATTACAAAGGAACAAAAAAACGAATCAGCAGAACAACTCCGGCGAAGTCAACCGGACAATTTCGGAGTTCCACGAAGTTCATGAGCAAGTCTGATCGGAAAGATCAAGCCCTGACCCCGTACCTTTCGAGGGAAGCCATGAACACGATCGAGAAAGCTCCGGGAGTTTCCGGATCCGGGTCGCCGGGATTCCGGGTCGGGAGCGGGGAGGGACGGCCGCCGGAGCTCAGCTAATATCGGCGGAGCAAAGATCGCAGGCGCGTTCTCACTGCTCTGCTAGTAGCGCGAGAGTGCGAGAGCGAGAGAGAGAGATAAGGCTCGGGCTTCAAGGAGGCGTGTGTTTCCTGCTGACGAGGAAGGGAAGCAATCGCGTCGCGCCACGTGGGACTTCGACGTAACGGCCCAACTAACTAAACGACAATTTCTTGTCGTGTTCGGACCAGACCGAAGTGCTGAGACGCCGTGGAGTCCACGATCAGTTCGCGGGCCCCACTAATTGACGTCGCCACGTCGGGGGGGCACCTAAACTTCCTTAACGCTAATCCCTCTCTTTGTTACAGTCGGCCAAACTCGAATTATAACCGGAGATCTCCTCTTGATCCGATGGTCGGCATCCAATCTCCATATCCACCGCATGCGCCGTTGATTACCAGAAGTCTCTAAAATACAAATGTATGTTACTTTACTCACGAAAACGCTTAGCCATCTCGAAACTTCTCGATCATCTTGGCCCCCTCCTCGATTTGTTATGTCTCGTCTCGATAACCTTCTCTCTCTAACACGAAAAAGGATCATCACAACACAAAACTATCAATATGATATCTAGTAATCGTCGTGTTCTGTGTAAGCATAAGATATATTTGCCAACAATCGAGTCATGACTATTTATTGTTTCTGGTAACCATTTAAAAAAATTAGGCATTTTATTTTTCATTGGAAGAAATAGATCCTGACTTTTGGCACACTATTCTATTATATAAATTCAAATCACGATGATCTATAATCATGAAATTAGTAATTATTATAATTATAATCTTTTTCTAATTTCATGATTATAGAAATTAGAAATTTTCGACCAAAAAAAAAGAATTTAGTAATTTCCTATTTTCACAACATAAATTTAGTGTTCCGCATCCTCAGTTATCATTCGAAATTCGTCAAAAAGATATTGGTCTCGAGCAGTTTTTTCTTCTATGACTCATGTATTTATTTTTTTTTAATTTCAGCGACTCGTTCGTTTAACTTCAAAAAGTGTGTGGCAATTCATGATTACTCGATTTTATCTAATCAACTTGTGCTTTTTATTTAATATGATAATGAATTAAGTATCGTGGAAAGCATGATTAGTAACTTTTTGCGTATCTACAATATTATGAGATGCATTTTCCATCGTGGTTGGTGCAGAGATGCAAGTGGATCTTCTGTGCACAGAATAAAAAAAAACCGGATGGATCTGCAATGCTGAATCACCGCCCAGTCAAGGCTTTTCGATTGACAACGACAACGACAATGTACGGATTATTTGTAAATTGTTGGATCGTAAATCATACCGAATTTCTAACCGATCTAGATTTCCATTGATCCTTTCGTCGATTTCGCTCTAGCATCGATTTCTTTATGTCAACCCATCGACGATTCATCTTCGTCATACGCTAATCGAAATCACCACATGTCATACATGCAATGTTGGGCCGACAATTTTCAGGGATATTATTATAAGTATGTAGTCGTGTGGGACTGTGGTAATAAAAGATCTTTTGATTTCTCATTTGGGATCATCTATCTGATCGACAATATGAACAGGATATATACAGGGAACTAAACACGACAAGGTCCTCATTTGAAGGAACAAGATTAACTTTTCAGCTATAACCTCAAAGGTCGTGAAGGGGCTTTCGCTGCTGCCGCTGCTGACAACGACGATAGAATAATACCAAGAGCATTGCCGAGCTTCAACTAGCAACATCGTCTTCACAGATAAGCCGGAGGAGATTCCATAAGTTGAGCGCACAGATTCATTTCGAGCGTGGATTAAAGTAAACCTGGAGAAGAAGGAAGTATGCGGAAAAAGAAATGGAAATGATAGACTAGTAAACACCATAGCTGAATAACATGAGTTGGGCAAAGCATCACTTGTCAGGGATCAACTTGTAAGTCCCACGTGCTCTAACGTAGTCCCAGATTTTGGGATCCACTAATCACAAATCAACTTGTTTCACAGTTAAATACATCGCAAAGGCAACATGCAAACTGGGGGCCCCAAGTCATGGTGGGAGCTTTTATGTTTCACCTGAACTGCTCCATCTAATGATGAAACGAATTCACTGCCGTCCATACATTCTAAAGTCTAAACAACAATTATTTTTTAAGGATGCATCTCATACCTGATGTTTCAAAAAGCAGAGCAAATCGCCATTTTCCTTCTTGATACTAAAGCCCAGTTTCTCTCTGTGTCTGCAAAACATAGTTAACATTAAACCTCGATAGACTTCTGCGCTGGTCTCAAAAATTTTAAACAATTTTGACCATACGAGCATTTACAGAATCTCTCCATACATATTAATCCATTGAAATAACAGCTCCCCCAATGCATAAGGGTGGCAAGTAGTTATGCCTCAAACACTCCGCATCCCCACCCCGCAACCCCAATCCTAAACCAAAGAAAAAAGAAGGAAAAAGAGTTATTTTTAACTTCTACAGTCAATTAAAAAAAGAATATAGAGAAGTATCTTTTAATTTCCTTGAATCACGTGTCTTCTCTTTTTACTTAGCCCCTCTTTCAGAGAAACTTCCATTGGCAAGTAATCCTCTCTCCCTCTGTCTGAGAAGCAAGATGGTGAAGATCCTATCACACTTCTCTATGGCATAAATATGATGCTGCCAGTGGACTTTTGACAAATTACACAGGCACCAATCCATTTACAAAACCTAAGTGTTGCTCCCATTGAACTGTATTACTTCAGATTTCCATCTCTAATGCATGTCATTCCCACAAATTCCCATTGCATGTTGCGACTATTAGATTTGCCTTGCTCCATGATGTATCTATCTAACAAATGTAAGTTGCTCAAAAAGTAGTATGTAGAAGATTTCATTGCTCCATGATGTACTACAGCAAAGACAAGTATCTCGTGTCTTTGACAGAAGACTGGTATTAGTCAAGAACAAAATCAGCACAGGCAGAAAGGCTTCGATTATGTCCACTATCACAGTGCCTACTAGTACAAAACTCACAATGTTCCATGATTTTCTTCAACAGTAGTACTATCTAGCACCCAGCATAACTTTGTAAGTTACAAGGGTCTCTGTCTTCAGCAAGGAGTTGCTGGCATTCGATCTAATGACTAGTGGCCCTCATAACTCTACAAGGACAAACTGTCAAATGCAGATGGAGAAGCTTCAAGTAAACATCTTAAGTAGGTCAACTATAACTCTCAAATGCCTATCGAGTATAGTAAACCTTGAACTATCAATAAACCCAAAGTACTTTGCTATACTAAAAAAATTCACCTTGGACAAGATTGACCTTATGCAAACAGTGATGCCAACTGGAAGAAGGCCTGCCCATCATTAAAGCAAGCCAAGGATTGGTGTATTTAGCAATTGTCTTAACTTCGTTATACAGAATTGTCCATCGCTTGCATGCGTAAAGATAGATACCATGTGCAAATTTGCCAGTCTTAACAACACATTTTTAAGGCTGTATAAGTACAGGAACTCTTCACGTACATGCAGATGTATCGGCAGAAACATCCACACTCAGGCAAAACTATGTAATCAATTATGCACCTCCATGACCATACTGATACCGAGCAGCACCATTTCAATTTTCACACGTGATCCTAAACAGAAAACATAGGTTCGCCAAATGAATTAACCATAATGAGAATGGCAATAGAAGCAAGCCTCCAGTTGACTTATTCAAGACAATAAGATGGAAATATGCAATTGCAGATTGTCTTGTCACTCAATCAGTATGACACCATTATAAGCATTGTAAGTTCTAGTATAAACATTGGAAAAACTGCACCCTTTATTCATCAATATACTGCAACTCAAAGTGGCACTAGAAAGTTACCTCATGACATGCTCTCTTGGTCCTCACATCATGCTTGCACACAGGGCAGAACAATCCTCCTTTCTTCAGCCAAGACTCCACACAGGCTGAATGAAATTCTGGATGGAGCTCTTGAAGTTAAAGAAGATTATATATGCTAGTTATCTTACTGGGAAAGAAGCGACCCACTGATAAAACCATGTTTCCAGAAAATGACATTTACCAATGAAAACTCAACCTTTAAATGTTTTTGCCTAAACAATTTGGAAGTTGAATTGTAACAAGGACACTGGTGGTACCACTTCCGTAAGGATGTCGTATAACAGTGCGAGTCTCAATCTTTTCCCTCAACCAATTTGTAATAACCCTTGAAGCAGATCACCCAAGTATCCTAAAATTCTACCTAATGCAAAGTTGCAAGAATAAATCACAATAAATCACATGATGGCTTAAGCTTTCTAATGTAATTTAAACTAAATGAACGCAGGGTGCTCGATGAAGAAATGAGAACTGTACTCTGACCAGGTTAAAATGTGAACCATAAATTAAATTTCTCCGAAAGAGCCACATAAAACAAGCAAGAAAGATAGCCATGTTGTACCGTGTTGGCAAGGAAGGGTTTTAAGGATCTCTCCATCTTTGTAATCCTCAAGACAGATGGCACAAACTTCCCTATCGTACTTGGCACTACTTCGAGCAGAATTGAAGGTGAAGTTGGGAAGTTCTGCCACGATTTTATCATCTACATGTTTTACATGATGTGTTCTTCCTCGCCAGTACAACCATGATCTTGGAATAAACAAGGCAAAAGCCAATACGCAAAATATTAGAATGAGGGAGATGAGTGATGTAGCCAGCACAGTCCAGCCTGTTTCGACATGAGATCCGTAAATGCAGCATTCCCCTGTTCCAACTTGGGTATGCTCCTTTAGACTCCGACCAGCTTCATTCGAAACAAATACTGCGGGAATCATGACTTCCTTGGGATTAACCATCACTGCACGATAGAGAACGCACCATTAACCGATAATTTAAGTTACCGTTCAACCATGCTCATAATGTTTCTCGATATTTATGCCCCCTGGATTGCCGACATTTATGCAATAACATGGACCCAGAACGCAGATTTAAGTTTGTGACACAGCACAAGAGACATGTCTTTTTCTCCTTAATCTCCCAACTACTTAAGACAACGATCTTCCGATGACATAATAAATCTTCAATTTAAGAGAACTCAGGGCACCAGGAAATCTTATTGCAAACAGCAGATCGAGTTCACCATCTTGGAGCTTTTAAGCATTCTATGAACCGACCAAAAATGGAAAAAAAAAATGAATTGAGCTCAACTACGAGAAACGACCCCACAAAGGAAGGTAAGGTCCATGGTTCAGCATCAGCATATACACCAATCAACTCATACTAGTCAATGTAGTCATGAGAAACTTGAAGCACAATGCGACTCACTGTACATCAACTCGGCCTCTTCGCGGTCATCGTACACGATGACCGCGCCGAAACCGGCAGTCTGAGCGTTCACTATCTTGTCCTGGAACGAACAATTGCCCCTCACGATCAACGCGAACCTAACCGAACCAGTTCCGTTCGATCGAACGCCGCCGCCGCCGCCGCCGCCGCCGCGCAGGGCGGAGCAAGCGTCCGCGGGATCGGTGACCTCCAGCGCTCCGCATATGCCCGACTCGTCCACATGTACAGCTGCGGAAATCGTAGATAGCAGATATGAAACAAAAAACTCAAAAGGAAAGGGCGCTCTTCATGCGCCAAGCCAACCCTAGAGAGAGAGAGAGAGAGAAGCGGGATACCGTATTTGGCGGGAAGGCCCTCGAAGGAGAGAGAGGGCTTCAAGACGACGGTGGCGGAAGACCTTCCGATCGCAGAGCAGCAGCAGCAGCAGATGGAGACCACGAGGCGGAGCAACGCCTCCCTCATCTCCTCTCGACTCTCTCCACCTCTCTCTCTCTCTATCGCGCGCGCGCTATATCGCTCGAGCAAAACCGGGCCGACCGCGGTGGAATCCGGCGGCGTTGCCGATTACAGGACGCGTCGCGGGATCGGCATTACCGCTCCTCCCGAAGCGGTGGAGGAGAGAAGCGGCGGACACGTGCACCGGTGGGCCGTCGCTCCATCCTCGCGCTGACGCTGACGCTGACGGCGGCGCGCCGGACTGACTCCGGGTCCGATTCCGGTGATTTGGGCCAAATTACCGAAAAATACAAAAAGCGGATGGATAAATAATTAACCCTGTCGGGATCGATTCCAGTTTGGGACCTACCGGTCGAAAAGACACTATTAAATTTGGAATTAGGCCCGTTTCTTAACTCGCATTTGATGGTTTAGTTCTATGTTCAAAAAATGGTACATAAATGGGTTTAAAATGGTAAAGCTTGAAATGATAAGTATGTTAAATGGGTTCACAACTTATTTATACTCAACTCAACTCTAAGACTCTTTCTTCACCCTCTCTCGCTCTCGCACTCGCTTGCTTCATGCTCTCATCTCGATTTTGGTACGAATTTTTCTAGATTGAATTAAAAATAAAAGTGTTTCAAGTCGGGTCGCATAGGTGTTGGATATGGCCAAGATTGAGTATGGATGGAAATCTATTAACACAGATTAAATGAGTCAATTTGAGTTGGAACATTTTCAACCTAACCCAAATCTGACCCAACCCATATATTTAACAGGTCAATATAAAATCAAATGTTCTAGAGTCAACTCAGAAACCAATTGGGACTTTTTTTTGCCTTTTCTGTTTCAATCTATTATATATGGTATGCATGTGTCAAACATCAACATAATTCTTTCTACCTGGGGTTAATATGTAAAAATATATTCAATCATTACAAATATTTTTTATTTTAGAAAAAAATTAAAGAAGTTTATTTGGAGTGAGGGTAAACTGGTTTGGTTTCAAGTTCTATCCTAGAATCAGCCTTTTAAGTTTCCGGAGAAAACTGGCCAGTTATAGGAATAAAATCAAGAACCGAACCAATCAAGGCTGGTTTCCAAATTTTGGAACTAGAAACCATATCGGTCTCCTTGTAAATTGGCGGAGTAATGCCGATACCCGGATTAAACCAAGTCGATTGCTCATCCCCTACTCTCTACATAATCAACACAATCATGGTTATTAAATGTTTATGATAATATTAATCTATATAGATTAAATATTATAAAAACTTCTCCATGTCGACAATATGATATGATGTGATAGAAAATGCGTAATAAGAATTAGAACAAACCACAAAACGGCCATTTGACATGAAATTCAATTGGAGTCGAAGACAGATTCTTATATGTTAACAAGAATTGTCGGTTTCACGGTATTTTCAGATTTAAGGGTTAATACCATGAAAAACCCTAAATTGATACACCTGTGATAAATTTACCCAAAACTTATTTTTCGATCACAAAAATCTCAATTTGGTACACGCGTTACAATTTTACCCTAAACTAATTTTTTGACCGCCGAAAACTCCAAACCGGTACATTTGTGATAAATTTACTTTCCGTTAAATTAGATTAATACTTCAAAAAATCATAAACCGATACATCTGTAACAAATGAAGGACGGTAAAATCCCAAACCGGTACACCCGAGTGTCATTCAATTTAGAAATTTGAAGGAAAAATTTAACGGAAACTAACGGAGGGTAAAATTGTCATACCAGTTTAGGATTTTTTGTGATCGAAAAATTAATTTGTGGTAAATTTGTCATAAGTGTACCAGTTTGGGATTTTTCGTTTTATTAATCCTAAATGTTTAACATCAAAAAGTGTTTTGTTTATTTATTTATTTATTTTCTTTTATTTATGTTGATTGGTCGAAATATGTTTTACGAGTGAAAAATATGTGTGGGGAGCTTAGTTCGACAAATGTATTTCGCGCTCAATACGGGGAAAGTGCATTCTCTGTTCCGGAAAAGAGAGCAAAAATTCCCCTCGTCCTCTGGTGGCCCCCCGTCGACCGATACCAGCCGTCGATCAGGTAAATCGTGCGGCCAGCGATACTCCGCGTGACGGGCCGCGATTCCATCTCGGAGATTCCTTCCCGCTTCGGTCACACGTCACGGCTGACGTCACGGATCAAAGATCCAACGGCCAGTACCAAAACAGCCTGTCAACATCAGAGCCGTTCGTGATCGATGCGGCTCTTAAAGGGCGGAATCTGAAAGCGCAGACGCCACCGACGACGACGAGCCATGGCCACGTCCGCAAGCCATGAAGATGATGTCGCAGCTCCGCTCCTCAGTAAGAGTTTTGCTCTCCCCATTTTCTCTTCACTTTCCCTCCAACTTTCTCGCGTGATTTTCCCTTCGCTGACCTGACCGGAAAGCCTCCTCCTCTTCTTCTTCTTCTCCTGGTGGTCCGTGAGCAGTCCAGAAGGAGATCGGAGCTCATGGCACCTCCGCCGCGGCGGCGGCGGCGGCGGCGGGGCTCGCCGGTGGGGAGAGCTCCCCGATCGAGCAGGTCGCGCTCACGGTCCCGGCCGGGGACGACCCTTCCCTCCCCTCCGTCACGTTCCGCACGTTCGTCCTCGGGACCCTGGCGTGCTGCCTCCTCTCCTTCCTCAACCAGTTCTTCTGGTACCGACGCGAGCCTCTCTCCGTGACCTCCATCTCTGCTCAGGTCGCCGTCGTCCCCCTCGGTAGGCCTCGAACTCCAGAGTCCCGTTCAGTTCGGTTCGGTTCGATTCGATTAACAAGTCTCGGAGCAGATCGAATTTGACTTTCGAGACGAGGTCGCGGTCGTATGTAATCTGCATCTGTGATGTTTTTCTACGGAGTTCCATTTTGTTTTGCACGTCCACGCATTCGGTCAGACTGATGAGCGTGCCTGGCTCCAGGTCACCTTATGGCCGGAGTGATCACGAAGAGAGTGTTCTTCGAGGGGAGCAAGTGGCAATTCACGCTCAATCCGGGCCCGTTCAACGTCAAGGAGCACGTGCTGATCACGATCTTTGCCAACTCCGGCGCGGCCAGCGTCTACGCGATTCACATCATCAGCGTCGTCAAGATCTTCTACCGGAAGGAGATGTCGTTTCCTGTGGCGCTGGTCGTCGTCTTGACGACGCAGGTCTTGGGGTTCGGCTGGGCCGGGCTGTTCCGGCGGTACTTGGTGGAGCCCGCCGCCATGTGGTGGCCCCAGAATCTCGTGCAAGTCTCGTTGTTCAGGTGCGTCGGTCGTGCGTTCATTGGCAAGGGTGTTGTTTGGTGAGCATGTTTTGCCTTGAATAATTGGCAATTTCAGTAGTTTTTGTTAGGCCGTCGTTGTTTGTCACTCTTTTCATTTCTTCTTCGTTAGTTTTTGGCTAAATATAGCTTGTTTCAGACTAATTCTTTCCATTTACATTATAGTCTACATCATTGAAAGGAAACAAGACGAAAGAAAACAAACCGAAATCTTGTCTTTTCCTTTATCGTTTCTGTTCTTATGAATTTGTTTTCTACGATCTTTAACATGATCTTTTCCCATTCCTATGTCTCGATTCCATTGGTCGTTTCGTCTGAACCCGATTTCACGGGGTACTACCATTTAAATGCAGTTGATAGCTATTGAAGTCTCAAACTCTCGCGGTTCAGAGAGTTTTGAAGTCTCAGTTCACTTAAAATTCTCTTCCTATGCTGCGCAAGTGTACATATAAATATCAGCAGCAAATTGTGTCTAATGTGTTTAATTGAAAGTGTCCAAGCTTCACAGTTGGGAACTGCCATCTCTAAACAGTCATTTTTAGAATATTTATGTAGTGAGCAGGACTTTTTCCGCATGAAGATGACTACGTGTTAAGTTTCCTCTGTCCTGGTAAACAAGAAGTCACACAACAACGGCATTTGCTTTATTAGCCTTCAATCATTTTGTTTTGTTCTCTAATCTTTACGTAGTTTCTCATATAATTCCACTCATTATGCAAATGCAGAGCACTGCACGAGAAAGAGCCGAGGCCAAAAGGCGGATTGACGCGGAACCATTTTTTCCTTATAGCCTTCATCTGTAGCTTCAGTTACTATGTCTTTCCCGGTTACCTGTTTCCAATGTTGACCTCTCTTTCATGGATCTGCTGGATATTCCCTGCTTCAGTTTTAGCTCACCAATTAGGTTCTGGACTCCATGGTCTTGGGATTGGTGCAATCGGACTTGACTGGTCCAGCATCTCCTCTTATCTTGGCAGTCCACTGGCTAGCCCGTGGTTTGCTACTGCCAATATTGCTGTTGGTTTTGCCCTTGTCGTGTATGTCATCACACCTATTGCTTACTGGCTCAACATATACAGCTCCAGGACTTTCCCAATATTCTCAGATAGCCTGTTCACATATTCAGGACAAAAGTACAACATTGCAACTATCATAGACGAACACTTTCATTTAGATGCTGAGGCATATGAAAGAGAGGGTCCTCTTTATCTGAGCACCTTCTTTGCCGTGTACTATGGCATCAGCTTTGCCTGCCTTACTGCTACTGTTGTTCATGTGTTCCTCTTCCATGGAAAGTAAGTTGCATTTTTCTTTTGTATCGTTATGTGCTGCGCAAATGCTTGCTATTCATTGACTAAATTGTGAGTAGAAGAATATGGTTTATAACTTCTCTGATATGGCTGCACTCACCTGCCTTGCCAAGTAAAACTCAATTGGGAAATGTTAGCAGTGAGTTTTTTTATTTTTTTTGTGTCCTATGAACAGAAGGCAAGTTCTTTGTTCATGTATCAGCATTGTTTTGGTCATTTCTATATCCCTTGTCTATTCAATTTTTTTTAAAAAAAAAAGAAGAAGAATCCAAGTCAACTAGTCAAGTACTGCTTCAGCTCTTTGGAGATCTGTGTTATAGTTGTCTTGTCCCCAGACCCATAGTTGGCCTCGTAGGAGTGTGTTCTTCCGTTGTTGGTTATGTTCTGCTACAAATGACATTATTCTGATATGACACCACACCTTGTAATTGAACAGAGTGATTTGGTTGTTGCCAATCCAGTTGATTTCGATTTTTTTCCCCATGCTTAGATAGATGTGTTTTTTTTTTTTAGAGAAATATGGCAGCTGAGCAAGTCCGCCTTTAGTGAGAAGAAAATGGATATACACACTAAGCTCATGAGAAGATACAAGCAAGTCCCTGAATGGTGGTTTACTTGTATTCTTTTGGTAAATATTGCGGCAACCTTATTTACATGTCAGTATTTCAAGGATCAGCTTCAACTACCGTGGTGGGGTGTTCTGCTAGCATGTGCGCTTGCCATATTTTTCACCCTTCCTGTTGGAGTCATCACTGCAACGACAAATCAGGTAAAGATCCATCATGTGTAGAGCATACGTTATATGGGTCGATTAGATTGTTTATTCTCTACAGTAGAATATATTATGCAGGGAAATGATTACTATGTGCCGTTTGCTCTTACTCTAAGCTTAATACTTTACATATCCTGATGAGTTCCATGCCTGTTGGCCAGACACCGGCTTTGAATGTGATTACAGAATTTATCATTGGGTACATTTACCCTGGATATCCAGTTGCGAACATTCTGTTTAAAGTCTATGGGTACATCAGTATGAAGCAGGGGATCACATTCTTACAAGACTTCAAGCTTGGGCACTACATGAAAATTCCTCCTCGAGCGATGTTTATGGCACAGGTTAGTCTCTTGTCTTTTCCCGTCCGTGATAAGTGATAGAACTATATATATTTGTTTAATGGGTTCCTGGTGAGGGGGAAAAATGATTTCCCCGAAATTCATCTCTGTACACTTGCAATCTGCTCGAAATTGTTGTAAAACCGGTATTTCGTTCTTTTCCGTGTCTTTGCTTAAGGTAAGAATTGATCTTCTATCAGGTGATCGGTACTATTGTTGCAGCATTAGTGCATCTCAGAACGGCGTGGTGGCTCATGGATACAATCCCCGACATTTGTGACCGGGAACTGCTTCCGGCAGGCAGTCCGTGGACTTGCCCCGGTGACCATGTATTCTTTGATGCTTCAGTCATTTGGGGTCTGATTGGGCCACGCAGGATATTTGGAGATCTCGGCCACTACTCCGCCATCAACTGGTTCTTCTTGGTAGGGGCCATAGCTCCTTTCATTGTTTGGCTTGCGCATAAGGCCTTTCCGGACAAGGAGTGGATTAGGCTAATCACAATGCCGGTGCTCCTCGGCGCTACTGTACAAATGCCTCCAGCTACTGCCGTTAACTACACCAGTTGGATCATCGCCGGCTTTTTGTCCGGATTCATTGCTTACCGATACTATCGAAGTTGGTGGAGTCGCCATAACTACGTACTATCAGGTGCGCTCGATGCCGGGTTGGCCTTCATGGCGGTCCTCCTGTACTTGTGTTTGGGAATGAGGCATGTTAGCCTCAGTTGGTGGGGTGAAGATCCGGATGGATGTCCATTAGCCTCTTGTCCCACAGCGAAAGGGGTCGTCGTTGTAGGCTGTCCAGTCTTCTGATGGGAAGAATCATTTCAGGTGTGTATTGTGTAGTTTAGAGGAAATCCTTTGGGTGTGTAATTCACGAGTCTCTTGTTTATCTTGTGGATTTGTGAAACTGTAAAGTTTTCGACCGGAAGATCCTAAAATTGACAATCATCATGGCCATGGTGATTTGTATTGCATGGAAGTAGTTTAGTAATATAATTTTGTTTAAAATCCACATCTAGAACACGCACACGTGGACAATCAATTCATGATCTTCAACGTGAAGACATGACAACATTACCACTCGACTAACATATGCTTTTACAATGTAATGGTGCAACGATACCACTCGACTAACATATGCTTTACAGTAGACCTGTCAAAATGGATTAGTTATATTTAGTAAATGGGTCATAAATGGGTAGAAGTCTAATATTAATATTAAATGCGTTTATATTTTGTTATGAAAGTTTGATTTTTTTCTACAAAACAAAATTGAACTGGTTTTGTCCTCGGTTCCAATTTTTTTTTGTACCGGGAATCGATTACTCTTACTCATGATATTTCCTGTATATAGAAATCTTCGAATCAGGTCAGGCTTTCTCAATAAGTGCCATTGTCCACGCCTGTCCAAATATTCAGGCCACTCGTAGCTAGCCCCGCCCTAGGGTGCTCCGACCCGAGACGTTTCAATACATTTTCTTTAATTACGGGTGACAAGCTTGGACAATAGTTTGGATCTAATTTACGTTGTTGTTTTCATTGAGCGTTTATGTAGTGAATTTATACGTGTAATGATATCAATTCGGATCATAAAAAAAAAATGATCGATTCAATAGAGGCCGTTTGACATTTATATAAACAAATTTTCTGTTTTTGAAAGCAAAAATAGTTCTTCACGTGAAAACTTTGTTTGGATCGTGGGAAAAGTGCCAAAAAAGTCCTAAACCTTTTGCATTGGTGCCAATTTAGTCCTAAACCTTTTTTTGATGTCAATTCAGTCCTAAACCTTTTTGCATTTGTGCCAATTCAATCCTAAGTCCTAAACCTTTTGCATTGGTGCCAATTCAGTCGTAAACCTTTTGTCTTTGTGCCAATTCAGTCCTTCCGGCCAATTTTGGCCTGATTTTGCTAACGTGGACGCTGACCGGCCGGTCACCAGCGCTGACGTGGACAACTTTAATAATATATTAATTTTTTTGAATTTTTATTTATTTATTTCTTTTTTTGTTTCCCCTCCCCTCCTCCGGCCCGGTCGGCGGCGGTGGCCTCGCCGGCCGCCGGCTAGGTCGGGCCTCGCTCGGCCATGGCGAGGCTCGCCTTCGCCGTCGCTAGCGAGGGCGAGCATCGCCAGCGGCTAGGCGAGGCCCGACCTTGCCGGCGGCTGGGCGAGGCACGACCTCGCCGGATTTGGCGAGGTCGGGCCTCGACCAGCCATGGCGAGGCTCACCTTTGCCGTCGCTGGCGAGGCTCGCCCTTGCCAGCGGTTGGGCGAGGCCGCCCTCGCCGGCGACCAGCAGGAGGAGGGGAGGGAAAAAAAAATTCAAAAAAATATTAAAATATTATTAAAGTTGTCCACGTCAGCGCCGGTGATCGGCCGGTCGGCGTCCACGTCAGCAAAATCCGGCCAAAATTGGCCAGAATGACTGAATTGGCATAAATACAAAAGATTTAGGACTAAATTGGCACAAATGCAAAAGGTTTTAGGATTGAATTGACACCAAAAAAAGGTTTAGGACTAAATTGGCACCAATGCAAAAGGTTTAGGACTGAATTGGTACAAAAAAAAGGTTTAGGACTAAATTGGCACCAATGCAAAAGGTTTAGGACTTTTTTGGCACTTTTCCCTTTGGATCGTTATTGATAGGACCAATTACTTGGAAAACTATTGAGAATATAATATATCATCTCGAAAGCAAAAAAAAGAAAAAAATTTCTTTTTCATAATCAGACTATTGATTCCGTCTATTTATAGTTTTAGACTAATAAAAGAGAATTTTGATGCAAAAAAAACGCAAATCTCTTCTATTTAAGACCATGCATTTTTTTTCTTTTATTATATATACAATATGCATGTGTCAAACATGAGTACAATTCTTTTTTCTTGAGTATAATATGTCAAACATATTCAATTTCAACAAATATTTTCTAGCTTAAAAAAAAAGAATAAAGGAAATTTACTTACGGTAAGGGATAAAATGGTTCGTTTCTAGGTTTTACCCTAGAATTGGCCTTCTAGGTTCTTGGGTAAAACCGGCCGGTTCTGGGTATAATATAGGAAACTGAATTAGTCAAAACTGATTTCAAATTTTTGGAACCAAGAACCGTATCAGTCCCCCTATGAACCGACCTTGAACGGATCGGGAAGTGTCGGTTCGGGCCGATTCCTGAGTTGAACGGACCTAATTGCTCGCCCCTACTCTCTACATGACCAACACAATCATAGTCATTCTACAGTGAGCATAATAAATTATTATGATCATATTATTATGCATTCTCCTTATCAACAACATGATATGAGGAATCTTACCTTACCAAAAAAAAACAACATGATATGAGACAACAGAAAATGCTTAACTTGTATATCGACAAGAATCGGCACAAACCACAAAACGGCCATTCGACATGAATTTCAATTGTAGTCACGAAGACAGATTCGTATGTGTCAACACGAGGTATTGGTTCTACGGTATTTTAAGATTTAATTATATACATTTCAGGAAAAAAATGTTGCACCGGAGGATAATGCCGGGTGCTTTGTGATGCTTAATAGTTGTTAGTAACTGGGATCTTGAAATGCAATTGTTGATGATGAAAGGCTGAATGAATCTGTGCTTGTTCACACAATTAATTGAAAAAAGCGGTTTGCATATCAATGCACGCAATTGAAACGTGACTTCTCAACTATCCCCTGCTAAGCCATTCAACAATAATCTCTTTTGGCCCTACCTAACTATTTTGAATTTTACATACAATCAAATCACATATTCCAAACAAGTCATAAACGGAACAGTTTTTGGACTTTTTACGCAGGGATGATATCAAAACCACGCGTCCGTGACGAGTAGGGCCTTATGATCGGGTCCAAACTTTTGCCTAGACTCACTTGTCATAAAATTTGTTATTCACAAGTCGTGAGGTGGAGTTCGGTTTTTCTCGCTAAATGCCATTCGTCAAGTCCGTCCAAAAACGTCTAGGTCTCGCGCGATTAAGTCTGGCGACATCCATTGCTAAGAGCTATAGCAAATCTCGAACCTTCCCGGCCCAATTCGTAATTTAATTCACGATGCAAATCACTCGAGTCGAGAGACGAAATAATGGGATTGTGGATCTAACGGTACATTCGGCCTACCCAAGCCAACAGAGGTTCAAAAGGCAAATGCATCGTGGCTCGAGATTCTGGTCACTCATAGTTGGCCATGGCCTAGGTTGGTCTAGCCCGAGACCGTTTTGATAATTTTTCAAGCCACTCCTAAATAATCTTTTTCTTTTGAAAGCAAAAAATAGCTTAAACGGCTTGAGTAAAATCAAAATCGGTTATTGAAAAAAACAGCAAAGAACATAATCTATTCTCTCGAAAGCAAGAAAAACTTATTTTTATAATTAGAAAAGTGATTTCGTCTATTGATAATTTTATACTAATTAACGAAAATTTCGATACCAATAAAACGCAAATTTCTTCCATTTAAGATGATGCATTATTTTCTTCTTTACAATGGAATTGAACAAATTTCTCTAAAGGCATCTCCAAGATCACTCGGAAGAAAAAGATATCTCGAAATCGCAATTTTTTTATTCAAAGCTCGTCTCGTAAGTAATAGGTTTAAACATTATGAAAACATCTATGAATTTATCGATGTTCTAATTTTTTTATGCTAAAATTCACGCAATTGTAGTACTTCCTTTGATGTTCTCCTTTTTATATCGTCCTTTCAATATGTCCACGATGAAAAATGCAGCGTATGTTCATTCAACTTTTTTATATTTAAATGTTAATGTCAACACGTGTTTCTTTTATTTATATTAACTCCGTGACGATAAGAGTGCATTTGTTTCGCGAAAAAATTATTGATTTGTAAAATATTTTTTAAAAACGATCGTTTGTATTGCTTACAAAAACGAATGACCAAAAAATATTTTTATCGTCCGCAAAAATGTTTAAACATAAATTTATTATCGATGATGGAAATATTTTTCACCGGCTAATTATATAAAGCAATACAAGCGATCATTTATAAGACAATATTTTTAAAGTCATTCACCCTTTGCGAAATAATCGCAGTCTAATTTTAATTGTACATTTTACGAGTGAAAAATTTTACGGAACAACAAAATATAAAATAAATGTGTAGCTAGGAGCTTGACATGAAAAATTGGTATTCAAATAAAAATGTGTATGTTTTTTAATAAAATTGGGGCTAATTCAAAAAGAAAAAGCATCAACTTTATTTTGAGTGATAATTCTGACCCGAACTTTTTTTTATCTCAACAAAAAGTCGTAACTTTTACTTAAGTCCTAAATTTGTCCTCGACAATGTGAAATTTTCAAATTGTTCAGGTTATGTTTGGGATTTAAGTAAAATTTATTGATTTTTTATAATGCAAAAAAAAGTGTAAAGTTTGTACTGTTTTCTTTAAAAATTAGGCCAATTAGATAAATTGAAAATAAATCTCTTTGATTTGTGTAGGGGTAGAATACGACAAATGCGTCTCGCGCCTTAAGGCCGGGGGGGGGGGGGTGGGTGGAAAGTACATCATCTTCCTTTTCTATAAAAAGCAAAAATTTTTCATCGTACTCCTGGTGGTGGGGCCCGCGTTTGTCCGATTCCCGGGGAAGTTCTTTGTCCCGAGCGACTTACCAGCCGTTGATCAAATGAATTTTACGTGAGCTACACTTCACGCAACGGCCACGATCCCGTCTTGAGATTCCCGTTTCCTCCGTCACCACTGTCATCACGAACCGAATCTAAAGCGACTTTGTCATACCCGAAGTCAAAAGTCAAACCGAAGCCGCTCGTGATCAAATGATGGGATGGGCTCTTCAATGGCGGAATCTGAAAGAGCGGACAGACCCCCACCGATGACGGGTAGTGAAGAAGATGTCGCTGCTCCGCTCAGTAAGATTTGCTCTTTCACTTTCCCTCCAACTTTCTCGCGTGATTTTCCCTTCCCAGACCTGACCGGAAAGCCTCTTCTTCTTCTTCTTCTTCGTTTTCTCAGTCCGGAAAGACAACGGAGCTCATGGCTCCTCTGCAGCGACGGCGGCGGTGCTCGCCGGAGGGGAGAGCTCCCCGGTCGAGCAGGTCGCGCTCACCGTCCCGACCGGGGACGACCCTTCTCTCCCCTCCGTCACGTTCCGCACGTTCGTCCTCGGTACCCTGGCGTGCTGTCTGCTCTCCTTCCTCAACCAGTTCTTCTGGTACCGCCGCGAGCCTCTCTCAGTGACCTCCGTCTCTGCTCAGATCGCCGTCGTCCCACTCGGTAGGCCTCGAACTCGAGAGTTTAGTTCGGTTCGGTTCGGTTCAGTCTCAGAGCAGATTGAGTTTGACTTTTGAGACGAAGTTACAGTTGTGTGTAATCTGCATCTGTGATGTTTTTCTATGGAGTTCCATTTTTCTTTGTACGTCCACGCATTCAATCAGACTAATGAGCGTGCCTTCCTCTAGGTCACCTTATGGCCGGAGTGATCACGAAGAGGGTGTTCTTCGAGGGGAGTAAGTGGCAATTCACGCTCAACCCCGGGCCGTTCAACGTCAAGGAGCACGTGCTGATCACGATCTTTGCCAACTCCGGCGCGGTCAGCGTCTACGCGATTCACATCATCAGCGTCGTCAAGATCTTCTACCGGAAGGAGATGTCGTTTCTTGTGGCGCTGGTCGTCGTCTTGACGACGCAGGTCTTGGGGTTCGGCTGGGCCGGGCTGTTCCGGCGGTACTTGGTGGAGCCCGCCGCCATGTGGTGGCCCCAGAATCTGGTGCAAGTCTCGTTGTTCAGGTGCGTCGGTCTTGCGTTCATTGGCAAGTACGTTGTTTGATGAGCATGTTTTGCCTTGAAATTTTTTTAATTTTAGTTAGTTTTTGGCTAAATATAGCTTGTTTCGGACTACTTTTTTTTTTTACATGTGGATGATGCTGTGTAACATAGTCTACATCATTGAAAGGAAACAAGATGAAGGAGGACAAACTGATATCTTGTCTTTTCCTTTTTGTGTTCTTATAAATCTATTTTCTACGATCTTTAACATGATCTTTTCCCATTCCCATGCCTTGATGCCATTGGTTGATTTATCTGACCCGATTTTACGGGGTACTTCCATTTAAATGCAGTTGATAGCTATTGAAGTTCCAAATTCTCGCAGTTCAGAGAGTTTTTTAAGTCTCAGCTCCGTTTGGTTCAACTTTGAGAAAATGCAAAGTCATTTTCCCAAGGCTCTTTGGCTCAAGGGTATTTTGCTCAAAGCAAATGCGTTTGGTTGGTTACTTTTTGGTGTAGATTTTTACAAATTACTTTAAAATTAAATAAAACCAGAAAAGAAAACAATGGCACTGTTCATCTTCTTCGTTGAAGAGAGGGCTTGAGTTTGCAGCATCTCTCCCATCCCCCATTGCTCTGCAAATCCTCAATCCGAATATTAGCAGCAAATTGTGTCTATTGTGTTTGATTTGAAGTGTCAAAGATTCACAGTTGAGAACTGCAATCTCCAAACAATCATTTTTAGAATATATATTTATTTATTGTAGCGTGACTTTTTATTCATGAAGATGACTACAAGGTAAGCTGCTTCTGTCCTGGTAAACAAGGAGTCAGGCGATGACATTTGCTTTTGTTAGCCTTCAAACATTTTGTTTTATTCTCTTTTCTTTTTGTAGTTTCTCATATAATTCGACCTCATTATAATCAAATGCAGAGCACTCCATGAGAAAGAGCAGAGGCCAAAAGGCGGATTGACGCGGAACCATTTTTTCCTGATAGCCTTCATCTGTAGCTTCAGTTACTATGTCTTCCCAGGTTACCTCTTTCCAATGTTGACCTCTCTTTCTTGGATCTGCTGGATATTCCCTGCTTCAGTTGTAGCTCACCAGTTAGGTTCTGGACTCCATGGTCTTGGGATTGGTGCAATCGGACTTGACTGGTCCAGCATCTCCTCTTATCTCGGTAGTCCACTGGCTAGCCCGTGGTTTGCTACTGCCAATATTGCTGTCGGTTTTGCCCTTGTCGTGTATGTCATCACACCTATTGCTTACTGGCTCAACATATACAGATCCAGGACTTTCCCCATATTCTCAGATAGCCTGTTCGCATCTTCGGGACAAGAATACAACATTGCGACTATCATAGACGAACACTTTCATTTGGATGTCGAGGCATATGAAAGAGAGGGTCCTCTCTATATGTGTACTTTCTTTGCTGTATACTATGGCATCAGCTTTGCCTGCCTCACTGCTACTGTCGTTCACGTGTTCCTCTTCCATGGAAAGTAAGTTGCATTATATTTGCTGCGCAATTGCTTGCTATTCATTAACTAAATTGTGATGAGAAGAGTATGGTTAACTTCTCAGATGTGGCAGCACCACACCAGCCTTGCCAAGTAAAATTCAATTATGAAATGTTAGCAGTGAATTTGTTTGTGTCGTGTGAACAAAATGGCAAATTTTACGTTCATGTATCAGCATTATTTTGGTCACTTCTATATCCCATGTCTTTTCAATTAAAAAAAAGAAAAAGAATCCAAGTCAACTAGTCAAGTAGTGCTTCAGTTCTTTGAGATCTGTGTTATAGTTGTCTTGTTCCTGGACCTATAGTTGGCCTCGTAGGAGGGTGTTCTTCCTTTGTTGGTTAAGTTCTACTACAAACGACATTATTCTGATATGACACCACACCTTTTAATTGAACAGAGTTATTTGGTTGTTGCCAATCCAGTTGAATTCCAATTTTTTATTTACCATGCTCAGATAGATGATCTAGTGTTATGCTATTGTTTTAGAGAAATATGGCTGCTGAGCAAGTCTGCCTTTAGTGAGAAGAAGATGGATATACACACCAAGCTGATGAGAAGATACAAGCAAGTCCCTGAATGGTGGTTTACTTGTATTCTTTTGGTAAATATTGCGGCAACTATATTTACATGTCAGTATTTCAAGGATCAGCTTCAACTACCGTGGTGGGGTGTTCTGCTAGCATGTGCGATTGCCTTTTTTTTCACTCTTCCTATTGGAGTCATCACTGCAACGACAAATCAGGTGCAGATTCATCATTTTAAAGCACATGTTATATGAGTCGTTCTCTACAATAGAATACATAAATATGCGGGGCAATGATTACTACGTATACTTTGCTCTTACTCTAAGCTTAATACTTTGCATATTCTCATTAGTTCCATGTGTGTTGGTCAGACACCAGCTTTAAATGTCATCACAGAATTTATCATTGGGTACATTTACCCTGGATACCCAGTTGCGAACATTCTGTTTAAAGTCTATGGGTACATCAGTATGAAGCAGGGGATCACATTCTTACAAGACTTCAAGCTGGGGCACTACATGAAAATTCCTCCTCGAGCGATGTTTGTGGCACAGGTTTGTCTCATCTTTTCCCGTCCAAGATAAGTGATAGAACTATATATTAGTTTGATGGGTTCCTGGTGAGGGGAAGAAATGATTTCCCCAAAATTAATCTCTGTACACTTGAAATCTGCCCGAAATTGTTGTAAAACTGGTATTTCGTTCTTTTCCCTTTCTTCGCTTAAGGTAAGAATTGATCTTCTATCAGGTGGTTGGTACCATCGTTGCAGCATTAGTGCATCTCGGAACGGCGTGGTGGCTCATGGATACAATCCCTGACATATGTAACCGGGAGCTGCTTCCAGCAGGCAGTCCGTGGACTTGCCCTGGTGACCATGTATTTTTTTATGCTTCAGTCCTTTGGGGTCTGATAGGGCCCCGCAGGATATTTGGAGATCTCGGCCAATACTCCGCCATCAACTGGTTCTTCTTGGTAGGGGCCATAGCTCCTTTCCTTGTTTGGCTTGCGAATAAGGCCTTTCCGGACAAGGAGTGGATTAGACTAATCACAATGCCCGTGCTCCTCGGTGCTACAGTAAGCATGCCACCAGCTACTGCCGTTAACTACACCAGTTGGATCATCGTCGGATTTTTATCGGGATTCATTGCTTACCGATACTATCGAGGTTGGTGGAGTCGCCATAATTATGTGCTATCGGGTGCACTTGATGCCGGGTTGGCCTTCATGGCCGTCCTCCTGTACATGTGTTTGGGAATGAAGCATGTTAGCCTCAGTTGGTGGGGTGAAGATCCTGATGGATGTCCGTTAGCCTCTTGCCCCACAGCTAAAGGAGTCGTCGTTGAAGGCTGTCCAGTCTTTTGATCCCAAGCATCATTTGAGTTGTGGATTATGTAGCATATAAAAATCTATTATGTGTAATTCACGGACTCTTATTTATTTTGTGGATATGTGATACTGCAAAATTTGCCATCGAGAAATTGTGATATTGGCAATCATTACGGTTAATCTTTCCCATTCTTTACATGAAGATGCATGTAGTTGCCTGGCAGAACTTGCAGTAGTGTTGGACTAGTGACCTCAACGCATTGCTGTCGAAGATGATCAGACTCTTCTCCTCTCAAAACGATGATCGATGAAACGTATTCGCATTTGTCTTTCACTTCTGTGTGCTCCTGATACGGACCACGCATTTTCCGTTCTGTTTACTCCATAATTTAGCACCTTTTGTTCCTGTGTACTTTTTTCTTTATTCTTTTTATGTGCAAAATTTCTGTTTTACTCACCAAATAGAATGTATTCTTCAGATTCATTATTCAGTATTGACGAGTGGGCCTACATCTGGGTCATGAAGGCAGCAGACCGAGACATAATGTGGTGGGCGCTACCTTGGTAAATTCAGGGGCTTCAGGCAGTTTGAGGAAGCTGAATTTGCAAGCTGGCCCGCTTTCTTTCTGTCTTCATCTGCTTCTGTTCCATCAGTTTTTGACATTTATCATTTTGTTCTGACCTGTTAAACCTTAAAAGGGACCACATCTTATCCTTACAAAAACTGCAAGCAGAAAATAATATGCCGGTATCGTAGAATTACTAGAAAAACCAAATACTTTCATAGATGATGTTCTCGTCCCATATTGATTAGAGAAAGCGGGCAAAGTTCCGCGTCGCTCAACATGACATTCGGATTCATGATGGTAAGAAGTAAGTAGGACTTGACTTCGAGAAAGGTTTCTCGAGTCAATTGTTGGACAAAATGTAAGATCACGATTCTAGCTTATAATTGAATCATTCAAGATCATTTATTCAAAAATTTGAGAATTGCGTTTCTGATTATCTCTTTGACATATCTTTTCAAAAGTAAAGATCTCCAAAAGGGCAAAAGCCACTTTCCGCCACTTTCCATATCCTCTGTTCAAGGACTTGATTTCGGATATATGTTCAACTCACACTAGCTCAAATATAAGCAGTCTAGATAGTTAGGGATGAGCGGTTTTGTTTGGCAATTCAAGCCATCGCCTTCTGCTTTGGGTTTGCCTCTTGACTGGAAAGACCTCAGGAAAATTAAAGAAAGAACAGGAGTGCCCACTTGTTTGTTCATATCATGTTGAGTGGTGAGTAAAAATCTCCTACCTTAGACTTAAAGATTTCATTTATTGGGCTTCGATTCACCCCTTATTTTTCCAAATATGTAGGATGGATCGCCCACCATTGTTGCTTTTTTGGAGCTCTTATTCATTTTGATTGTGTATATGAAGATGTGCTTATGCTCGGATCTGCAGTAGTATCTATAAGTGTAGTTCCACCATATAGGTCCTTCATCGATTCATTGCTTGGTACATGAATATTGACGGTGACGAGTCGAGGGGCAAAGTGGTCGACCCATATCAGATAGCTTGACTTTTGTACGTGTAGGCTTTTGGGTCATAGGAGTATAGTGATGGAGATAGGTCACCCCAACCCTTCCCAGGACTTGTGTATTTTATATTTGCCTTGGATGTTGTAGAAAGATAATATCCACTAGCGATTGTATAAGAATGGAAGTATGCTTATTATTAAACTAGTGTGATCTCTTGTATAGATATTGTGAATGTTTAGTGTGCTTCAGCATGCGTAATAATAATTATGAGTATAAACGGAAAGGACACGTGTCGCATGTGACGTTCTGGAGCGTCACACAGGTGTTCGATCCTTACGAAAGACGAGTGAGAGAGAGTAGTGCTGACAACTAACAAGATCAAAAAAAGGTTAACTAGATGGTATGGATTTTTATGAATTGTATTAAATATATAAGTATTTTAGTGAATTGTTTGGGTATGGATTAGGTACAGTTCGGGTCAAGCCGGGCTAGGTTGGGTTGGGTTGGGTACGAGTCATTAAAGTTGTATTGCATATAAATGGGTTAATTTGAGTTGAATCATTTTTTACCCGACCCACCTATTTGGCAGTCCTGAAATTCATACTATCATCAATGTTAATTGATTTCATTATGTTTTGACAACTATATAGCCATCTCAAACTTATAGTGACATGCAGGTGGATTGTCCGGAAAACATCGAACAAAAGACTATATCTTCTTTTACTATAATGTTCGGCTGAAGTGCGAGTATTTTGAGGAACGACATCCATATTCCAACCGTGTTGAAAAGATAAAGTGAAAAGAAGTCATGGAAAGGTACACGCATCTTATACCCACAAGACAACTCCAAGCAAAGAATGACATAGGAACATGGTTAGCTTGAGGGGACAAAAAAGGCAGGTTCTTATGAATTCCTTATTCCACTGTTCTAACTTTATTTACTACTTTAAAATGTGAAATTTTTGCAAGACCGCCTGTAGTAATAATCTTAGTAAGTGGACATACTAAATGATGTGGTAGGTTATAAGTTAAGAATATAAGAAGCGGGTCACGATCACTGCCGGATAACAATTCATCACATCGCTAATATATCAGATATGCGAACTCTTCTCATCTTCGAGTCCGAACCTAGTGTCTCCTCTCTGATTCTCTCTTCTTCAAGTCCGAACTTTAACAAAATTGGTTTGGCTTGTTAATTATTTAAACTACTGATGACAAAAGCACCAGATACTTTCTTGTCCCTGGGTCAAGAATCAATTCGGAGGAGAGGCACCCGTTTGGAGAAAAGCACAGAAAGAATGAACAAAATATGGAACGCAATCAAAGAATATGTAGACAAAAAAAAAATCAATTTGGAGGCAAGGTCGGCCTCGCCAGCCCCGGTCTAGGGGATGCTCTCTCAGCCAAGGTGACGCCGACCCTGCGAGGCAAGGTAGCCTCGCTGTCGCTGGTTATCCCTTGCCTAGCGACGACGAGGTCAGCTTCGCTAGTGGTCGGTAGGGGCGAGCTTCGCCAGAGGACCTCGTCGGACCTTACCTTTGGCCAGAGGGAAGATGGGTAGAAACAAAAAAGAAAAAAAAAAGAAAAAATCAAAAACAAAAAAAAATTCAAAAAATATTAAAATATTACTACGTCAGCATTGATCGGACAGTTGACATCCACATTAGTACCGGTTTGCTAAAATTGATCGGATGGACTGAATTGACACAAATGTAAAAGGTAAATGCAATAGATTTAGGGCTTTTTGAACAATTTTCCCCACAAGCAAAGAATTAAACAAAGCTGCTTGTAGTAGAAAGAAGAGGCCAAACAAAGAAAAGTATAGAAAAATGAAGAATATATACATAGAGAGTGAATAATATGACCTCACAAATTTATTCAATCCAAGCAGACAAGCCAACTGACACACACCCACCCACCCCCTCGACCTTGCTAGAAACAAACATATTGATTACCCATGGCCGCTTCCGACACGAGAAGCTGCACGATGGTCGACGAAGCCACCGCCCAGATCCTGTCGCAGAAACTAGATATCTTGCTCTCTCGCCCGGTGTGCGCGGAGTGCTTACCGATGCATACCCGCGCGGAGGATGCCAAGGCGAAGCTGGCCAGGATCCAAGTGCACTTTTCCACTCAATGCAGACCGTCCGAAACCACGGAGTGGTCGGGGCGGCTCCGCCGAGCCATGTACGACGCCGAGGAATGCATTGACAAGTTCCACCTCAGAGAGGCCCGCGAGAGGAGCAAGGTCCTCCACATGGCCGCATGGCCGATCGCCGCGCTCGTCTCCAAGTACAAGCTGTGGAGCGACTTGTCCCTTCTGGTGAATAAGATGAAAGAGTCGTGTGATGAGAAGTTTTTGAAGGAGGAGGCCGAGGGCAAGAGCAAAGAGAAACCTGCTAGTTCATCCTCCCATGCTAGTGTTCCATGGCAAGGCCAAAAATTCGCGAGGCTGACTAGTTTCTGGGATCGGCAAGCGCCCACAAACTTCTTATGTCGCGAGGAGCAGAAGAAGGTAATAAGGAAGCGGATAGAAATAACAGAGAAGTACGAACGATGGAGTTCGATTTGGGGCGAGCAAGGAACCGGCAAGACGTTCCTCGCGAGATGGGCCTACAACCAAGCGAAGTACATGGGCTATGAGTGGCGCGCCTGGGTCCGTGTCTCGGCCGGCATGGATCCGCGGGAGCTCCTGTTGGAGATTCTGATGCAAGCCAACAATGTAGCAGGCGACGTGAAGGACCTGAATATGGATGAGATAAAGACAAAGCTGCTGCAGAAATTGGCCGAGATAAATAAATATTTCATAGTGTTGGATGACGTGCAGCCGTCCGACATACAACTCTTGCAAGAGTTACTATGGAGCACCCCGGCACTTTCGCAGGGCCACATAATTACCACAACTCAGGACAATTCGATAGCCCAGTACTCGGGAAAGCAGATCAAGCTAGAAAAATTGTCTGAAGACGAAAGCCAGAGGATGCTCGCTTGGAAGTTGCATAAAGTATCCGATGGTCAAAGTTTCTCAAATGAGGAGAAGGATATCCTAAGCAAGTGTCGTGGCTTGCCGCTTTATATATCCTTACTCGGTGGGTTTCTGTCCAATGTTGGAGAGGATGAACGCACAGCGTTGGCGAAAGAGGGTTCTATGACGACATTGTTGGATATACTGCAATTGAGTTGCCATAAATTACCAGTCCATCTAAAACCGTGCTTCATCTACATGGCTTTGTTCCCCGTAGGATTCCCTATTCCGACAAGAAGGCTAGTGAGGCTGTGGTTGGCTGAGGGATTATTAGATTTGCATTGTCAAGACATAGAAAGGGAAAGGATAAGGCAACCCGAGGATGTGGGAGAGACGTTCATTCTGGAGCTCGCGGATAGGAATGTGATCGATGTGGTGAGCTGGAGGAAGGATGGATCCCCAAAAGCTTGCCAAATGCTCACCTCTCTGTTTGACATGATCTGCCCAATCGCGATGAGCACAGGGTTCCTCCACATACATGCCACTAGCAAGTCGAAAGACGGGAGCGAAGGTGACTCAATCAGCCAGCAACAACAGCCGGCAGCCCAACTGCGAGAAAGAACCAAGATTCGGTGGCTTGCGGAGCACACGAACATAGTCACAGACAACCTCGACAGCAACTACCCCGATTTGAACCTCGGCCACGTCCACTCGTTTCTGTCGTTCTACCAGAGGAGAGGCATGCTCACCAAAGACATCAGCACGTTTCTAAGGAAGACAACGTCCAAGACTGGCTATAGCTTGCTAAGGGTGCTTGATTTGGAGGGTGTGTATAAGCCATACTTGCAAGGTGTGCTCCACAAGCTGGTGCTCCTAAGGTACCTAGGATTGAGATCCACGGTGTTGGACTCGATCCCGAGTGCCATTGCAGATCTGCACCATCTCGAGACTCTCGACATAAAGCACACCAACATCACTTGGCTGCCGAGTTCCTTGTGGAAGGCGAGGAAATTGAGGCACCTGCATCTCAACTGGTTCTACATCGACTTGAATAACATCCTCAAGGCTTGTAGCAACAATGTCATGGCCTTGACTCAACTCCAAACCTTAAGCGGGCTGGTTATCGGTGAGGTCAAGGAGAACTTGATGAGGGACCACATGGACAGCTTGACCACGCTCACCACGCTCAAGCTTTTCTTGCAACGCTCGGGTGGGGACACGTCAGGCGCCGTAGGAAAAGCAGTAGCCGATTGGATTAGCTTCAGGCTCACCAATCTCCAGTCCTTGACCTTTGGGGTGATCCAAGCAGCCGAACCGAAGAAAGAAGCCAACCCCGCGGAAGAAGCTGAACCCGCGAAAGGAGCCCACCCCACAAAAGAAAAGCCCGCGAAGAAAGAATCGAAGCCCACGAAGGAAGAGTCCAAGCCCGCGACATTGCCGATGGGCCCGTTACCGGAATTGTCGTTGGCTAACCAACATCACGACCTGTTGGAGCTCTACTTGCTGGGCCAACTCAACAAACCCATCTGGACACAGCTCTTGCCAGTCTCGCTCCGGGTTTTGACTTTGTCGGGTTCAATGGTGGAAGCTCACAGGATGCCCGAGTTGGGAGTTCTCCTGAGGAACCTGAGGACACTCAGGCTGTTGGCCAATTCTTTCGTAGGCACTAGACTGACGTTCGTCAAAGACGGGTTTCCAAGCCTCAATATCTTGAAGATTTGGAAGCTGCCTGAGCTTGATACGGTGATCATCGAACAAGGAGCAATGCCACATCTCAAAGAACTCGACTTTAGGCGCCTCGATGTGTTGAAGAATGTCCAAGGGATCAAGGAGTGTAAGGAATTGGAGAATATATGGGAGGTAGTCAAAAAGGGTTCTCCGGGTTTTGTTGACCATATGAAGATCGACATGGGAACAGAAACGAATGCGTACAAAATAGAAGATACCGAGACACCTGAACTTACGGACGACGACATCAGGTATGGGACAATATTAAATCTCAAACATGTTCTTTACACATGATGATGAAAATGTTTTTACAGGCTCGATAATTCCCTTGACTCATTCCACCAGACCAAGTCATTACATATTACGAATTTGTGAAAGTTATAGCAAGTCCTACTAAAGAGCACAATTTTTCTGCACCGTAAACTATGACATCACTCGTAGAAATGAGTCTGTATAATACTTTTTTCCAATTATTATCACAATATAAAATAACCATGACGTATTATTCAACCTTTGTGGAACCCTATGTTGGATTCAAAAGTAACCTTTGGAACCAACCTCGCTCTCCATAGTTTATGCATGTGGAGTGAGCTAGCTTTTCACCTAGCTCTCATACAAGACGCCGAAGAAGAGATAATGAGATTTCTTTACACTAATTAAGACCTCTCGTTTGCGTTCCGTATCATATAATTCAAGAAAAGAAGCTTCTTGTGTGGGAATAAAATCTACAGAGTTGCTTTCTTTTCACCGTCGGGAGTATTATTTGGCAATCTCTGTGCGTGTTCAATTGTGAATTTTACTTATTTTAATGGTTTCTCATTTCCTACAGGGATGACAATAATTAGGCGACGGCTTCTCCTTGAATACAAGCTACTACAATGATCCTCGGAGCTAAACGTATGTATATATTCCACCAACCCCCCAACAACCACCCCCCCCCTTTCTCTCTCCCAAAGTATGCGAAGAAACAATTTCATGTAATGGTTGTATTATGTGATGAATTGACTTGATGACATTCGCGTAAAGCAAGATACTCTTTCATCGGTCCTAGGCGTCTATGTTATATGCTCAGTCCAATGAGGTAAGAAAAGCACTAGAGCCACACACAAAAAAAAAGGGCTTAAATGAAGATCAGGGAGTCACAATTGATGAGCGCATGCCACATGAGTCATGAGCTAAATATCTAAATTAATCAAAATTAATCAGCCACAAGCTTTTAAATGGCAAAACATATAAGAGCTATTTTTTAAGATCACCTCGAAAAGAGTCGTCTCGAAATCGCCCCTTTTTGTATTCAATCCTACTCCTGTAAGTAATAGATTTAGGAAATCACCAACATATATGAATTCTCGAGGTTGTAATATGATTCGTGCTGAAATTCATTTAATTCTTTTGGTATCCTTATATGTTGTCCTTTAAATATGTGCACGACGAATAATGTACTGTGCGAGCCGTGAAGATGTCTCGGCTCCGCTCAGTACTTTCCCTCCAACTTTCTCGGGAATTTTCCCTCCTTCTTCTTCTTTTCTCGTGATTCGTGAGCAGTCCAGAAGGAGATCGGAGCTCATGGCTACGGCTCCTCTTCGGTATCCTAGAATTACTAGAAAAACCAAATACTTTCGTAGATGATGTTCTCGTCCCATATTGATTAGAGAAAGCGTGCAAGTTCCGCGTCGCTCAACATGACATTCGGATTCGTGATGGTAAGAAGTAAGACAGACTTGACTTCGAGAAAGGTTTCTCGAGTCAATTGTCGAACAAAATGTAAGATCACAGTTCTAGCTTATAATGGAACCATTCAAGATCATTTATTCAAAAAATGAGAATCGCGTTTCTGGTTATCCCTTTGACATATCTTTTCAAAAGTAAAGATCCCCAAAAGGGGCAAGGCCACTTTCCATATCCTCTGTTCAAGGACTAGATTTCGGATATATGTTCAGCTCATACTAGCTCAAAAATAAGCAGTCTAGATAGTTAGGGATGAGCCGTTTTGTTTAGCAATTCAAGCCATCGCCTTCTGCTTTGGGTTTGCTTCTTGACTGGAAAGACCTCAGAAAAATTAAAGAAAGATTAGGAGTGTCCATTTGTTTGTTGGTATCATGTTGAGTGGTGAGTGGATTTCCTACCTTAGATTCCGAGATTTCATTTGTTGGGCTTTGGTTCACTCCTTATTTTTCCAAATATATAGGATAGATCGCCCACCGTCGTTGCTTTTTTGGAGCTCCTATGCATTTTGATTGTGTATATGAAGATGTGCTTATATTTGGATCTGCAGTAGTATCTATAAGTGTAGTTCCACCGTATAGGTCCTTCATCGATTCCTTGCTTGGTACATGAATATTGACAGTGAAGAGTCGAGGGGCAAAGTGGTCGACCCGTAGTGGATAGCTTGACTTTTGTACGTGTAGGCTTTTGGGGCATAGGAGTATAGTGATGGAGATAGGTCACCCCAACACTTCCCAGGACTTATGTATTTTATGTTTGCATTGGATGTTGTAGAAAGATAATATCCACTAGCGATTGTATAAGAATGGAAGTATGCATATTATTAAACTTGTGTGATCTCTTGTACGGATATTGTGAATGTTTAGTGTGCTTCAGCATGCGTAATAATAATTATGAGTATAAACGGAAAGAACATGTGTTGTGTGTGACGTTCAGGGGCGTCACATATGTGTTCGATCCTTACGAAAGACGAGTGAGAGAGAGTAGCGCTGACAACTAACAAGATCAAAAAAAGGTTAACTAGATGATATGGATTTTTATGAATTGGATTAACTATATAAGTATTTTGGTGAATTGTTTGGGTATGGATTAGGTACGGATCGGGCCGGGTCAGGTACAAGTCATTAAACTTATATTGCATATAAATGGGTTAATTTGGGTTGAATCATTTTTTACTCGACCCACCTATTTGACGGACCTGAACTACATACTATCATCAATGTTAATTGATTTCATTATGTTTTAACAACTATATAGCCATCTGAAATTTATAGTGACATGCAGGTGGATTGTCCGGAAAATATCAAACAAAAGACTATATCTTCTTTTACTATAATGTTCGGCTGAAGTGCGAGTATTTTGAGGAACGACATCCATATTCCAACCGTGTTGAAAAGATAAAGTGAAAACAAGATCATGGAAAGGTACAAGCATCTTATACCCATAAGACAAGTCCAAGCAAAGAATGACAAAGGAACATAGTTAGCTTGAGGGGACAAAAAAGGCTGGTTCTTATGACTTCCTTATTCCACTCTTTTAACTTTTTACTACTTTAAAATTTGAAAATTTTGCAAGACCGCCTGTAGCGATAATCTTAGTAAGTGGACATACTAAATGATGTGGTAGGTTATAAGTTAAGATTATAATAAGCTGCCGGATAACAATTCATCACATCGCTAATATATCAGATATGCGAACTCTTCTCGTCTTCTCGGCCGAACCTAGTGTCTCCTCTCTGATTCTCTCATCTTCGAGTCTGAACTTCAACAAAATTGGGTTGGCTTGTTAATTATTTAAACTACCGATGACAAAAGCACCAGATACTTTCCTTTACCAAAAAAAAAAGCACCGGATACTTTCCTTTACCAAAAAAAAAGCACCGGATACTTTCCTTTACCAAACAAAAAAGCACCGGATACTTTCCTTTACCAAAAAAAAAAAAAAGCACCGGATACTTTCTTTTCCCTCGGTCAAGAATCAATTCGGAGGAGAGGTACCTGTTTGGAGAAAAGCACAGAAAAAATGAACAAAATATGAAACACAATCAAAGAATATGTAGACAAAAAAGAAATCAATTTGGAGGCAAGTTCGGCCTTGCCAGCCCCTGGCTGGGGGATGCTTTCTTAGCCAAGGTGACGCCGACCCTGCGAGGCAAGGTAGCCTCGCCGTCGCTGGGTTATCCCTTGCCCAGCGATGATGAGGTCAGCTTCACTAGTGGTCGGTAGGGGCGAGCTTCACTAGAGGACCTCGCCGGACCTCACCTTTGGCCAGAGGGAAGATGGGTAGAAACAAAGAAGGAAAAAAAGAAAAAAAAAAGGAAAAAATCAAAAACAAAAAAATTCAAAAAATATTAAAATATTGCTACATCAACATTAATCGGACAGCCGGCATCCACATTAGTACTGGCTTGGCAAAATTGGCCGGATGGACTGAATTGACACAAATGCAGAAGGTAAATGCAATAGATTTAGGGCTTTTTGGATAATTTTCCGTGCAAGCAAAGAATTAAACAAAGCTGCTTGTAGTAGAAAGAAGAGGCCAAACAAAGAAAAGTATAGAAAAATGAAGAATATATACATAGAGAGTGAACAATATGACCTCACAAATTTATTCGATCCAAGCAAACTAGCCAACTGACACACCCACCCACCCACACGACCTTGCTAGAAACAAACATATTGATTACCCATGGCTGCTTCCGACACGAGAAGCTGCACGATGGTCGACGAAGCCACCGTCCAGATCCTGTTGCAGAAACTAGATATCTTGCTCTCTCACCCGGTGCGTGCGGAGTGCTTACCGATGCAAAACCGTGCGAAGAAGGCCAAGGCGAAGCTGGCCAGGATCCAAGTGCACTTTTCCACTCAATACAGATCGTCCGAAACCACGGAGTGGTCGAGCCGGCTCCGCCGAGCCATGTACGACGCCGAGGAATTCATCGACAAGTTCTATCTCGGAGAGGCCCGCGAGAGGCACAAGGCCCTCTACATGGCCACATGGCCGATGGCCGCGCTCGTCTCCAAGTACAAGCTGTGGAGCGACTTGTCCACTCTGGTGAATAAGATGGAGGCGTTGTGTGATGAGAAGTTCTTGAAGGAGGAGGCCGAGGGCAAGAGCAAAAAGAAACCTGCTAGTTCATCCTCCCTTGCTAGTGTTTCATGGCAAGGCCAAAAATTGGCGAGGCTGACTAGTTTCTGGGATCGGCAAGCGCCTACAAACTTCTTATATCGCGAGGACCAGATGAAGGAAATAAGGAAGCGGATAGAAATAACAGAGAAGTACGAAAAATGGAGTTCGATTTGGGGCGAGCACGGAACCGGCAAGACGTCCCTCGCGAGATGGGCCTACGACCAAGCGAAGGACATGGGCTATGAGTGGCGCGCTTGGGTCCGTGTATCGGCCGGCATGGACCGGCGGGAGTTCCTGTTGGAGATTCTGAAGCAAGCCGACAATCTTGCAGGCGGCATGAAGGACATGAATATAGCTGAGATAAGGACAAAGCTGCTCTGGAAATTGGCCCAGATAAATAAATATTTCATAGTGTTGGATGACGTGCAGCCGTCCGACATGCAACTCTTGGAAGAGTTATGGATGAGCTCCCCGTTATATTCGCAGGGCCACATAATTACCACAACTCAGGACGATTCAATAGCCCAGCACACGAATCGAGGCACGAGAGCGCCGATCAAGCTAGAAAAATTGTCCGAAGACGAAAGCCAGAGGATGCTCGCTTGGAAGTTGCATAGAGTTCTCTCAAAGGAGGAGAAGGATATCCTAAGCTTTGGTCGTGGCTTGCCGCTCTATATATCCTTACTCGGTGGGTTTCTGTCCAATGTTGGAGAGGATGAACGCACGGCGTTGGCGAAAGAGGGTTCTATGACGACATTGTTAGATATACTACAATTGAGTTGCCATAAATTGCCAGACCATTTAAAACCGTGCTTCATTTACATGGCTTTGTTCCCCGTAGGATTTCCTATTCCAACAAGAAGGCTAGTGAGGCTGTGGTTGGCTGAGGGCTTATTGGATTCGCATTGTCACGACGTAGAAAGGGAAAGAACAAGGCAGCCCGAGGATGTGGGAGAGACCTTCATTCTGGAGCTCGCCGATAGGAATGTGATCGATGTGGTGAGCTGGAGGGCGGATGGATCCCCCAAAGCTTGCCAAATGCTCACCTCTCTCTATGACATGATTCGCCCGATTGCGATGAGCACGGGGTTCCTCCATGTACATGCCGCTAGCAAGTCGAAAGACGGGAACGAACGTGACCCAACCAGCCAGCAACAACAGTTGGCGGCCCAATTGCTTGAAAGAACCAAGATTCGGTGGATTGCGGAGCACACAAACATAATCACGGACGACCGCGGCGGCAGCTACCCCGCTTTGAACCTCGGCCACGTCCGTTCGTTTCTGTCGTTCTACCAGAGGAGCGGCATGCTCACCAAAGACATCAAGACGTTTCTAAGGAAGACAACGTCCAAGACTGGCTATAGCTTGCTAAGGGTGCTTGATTTGGAGGGTGTGTATAAGCCATACCTGCAAGGTGTGCTCCACAAGCTAGTGCTCCTAAGGTACCTAGGATTGAGATCCACGGTGTTGGACTCGATCCCGAGCGCCGTTGCAGATCTGCACCATCTCGAGACTCTCGACATAAAGCACACGAACATCACTTGGCTGCCGAATTCCTTGTGGAAGGCGAGGAAACTGAGGCACCTGCATCTCAACTGGTTCTACATCGACTTGGAGAACATCCTCAAGGCTTGCAGCAACAATGTCAATGCCTTGGCTCAACTCCAAACCTTAAGCGGGCTGGTTATCGGTGAAGTGAAGGAGAACTTGATGAGGGACCTCATGAGCAGCTTGACCACGCTCACCACGCTCAAGCTTTTCTTGCAACACTCGGAGAAGGACCCCTCCTCGGGCGACGCAGTGGAAACAGTGGCACATTGGATTAGCTTCGGCCTCACCAATCTCCAGTCCTTGACCTTTGGGGTGATCCAAGAACCCAAGCCCGTGAAAAAAGCCAAGAAAGTAGCCAAGCCCGCGACAGAAGCCAAGAAAGCAGCCAAGCCCGCTGAAGAAGCCCAACCCGCGAAAGACGCCGAGCGAGCGGAAGGAGCCGAACCCGCAATAGAAGCCCATCCCGCCAAAAAAGACAAGCCCGAAAAACAAGCCCAGCCCCCCAAATCGCAGATAGGCCCGTTACCGAAGCTGTCGTTGGGTGAAAGACATCACAACCTGTTGGAGCTCTACTTGCTGGGCCGACTCGAAAAACCCATCTGGACGCAGCTCTTGCCTGGCTCGCTCCGGGTTTTGACCCTGTCGGGTTCCAGGGTGGAAGCAGACGAGATGGACCAGTTGGGGGTTCTCCTGAGGAGCCTGCGGACGCTCAGGCTCTTGGCCAACTCTTTCCTGTGCGAACGCATGACGTTCGTCGAAGATGGGTTTCCCAGCCTCAAGATCTTGAAGATTTGGAATCTGCCTAACCTTGCGGAGGTGACCATTAAAAATGGAGCAATGCCACATCTCATGCTACTCGAGTTTAGGCACCTCGAGAGGTTGACAACTGTTGAAGGGATCGAGGGGCGCCGGGATTTGGAGATATCCCTAAGCGATGCTCTTGTCAGCCAACTCAGGGACCTAAAAGGAGAGACCACGAATCTGCACGTGGAAAAAGAGACCAAGACTACCGAATCTACGGACGATTACGAAGACGACGACGGGTATGTGACAATATTAAATCTCAAAAACTTTCCTTAAGCCTGATGATGAAATTGTTTTTTTTTTATGCACTTGATAATTTCAATAATTACTTTTTTTTAAAAAAAATATATAAATCAGGGAAGAAAAAGGAGAGATTGAAAAGGACAGCAAGAGGCTTGAATCCACGGATGAGGACGACAGGTACGTGACTATTTTAAATCTCAAACATGTTCTTTATGAAAATTGATTTTGTAGACTTGATAATTGCTTATGAGTGATTAAAAAGAAAGATTGTGATTTTTATCTAATAAGAATTACCCTCACTCATTCCATCAGATTAAGTCGATGCATATTACGAATCTATGAAAGCTACAATAAGTCCTACTAAAGAACACAATTTTTCTACGCTGTAAACGATCACATCACTCGTAGAAATGAGTCCTTATTATACGTTTTCCAGCCATTATCACAATATAAAATCACGTGGACAGTAGCATCCAACTTTTGTGGAATCTAATGTTGGGTTCAAAAGTAAACTTTGGAACTGACCTTACTCTCCATAGCTTACGCATGTTGGATGAGCCTTTCACCTAGCTCACGTACAAGACGTTGAAGAAGAGATAATGAGAGATTTCTTTACACTAATTAAGACCTCTCGTTTACGTTCTGTATCATGCTTCCAAAAAAGAAGCTTCTCATATAGGAAGAAATCTACAAAGTTGCTTTTGTTTTTATTTCACCTTTAGGAGTATTATTTGGAAATCTCTAGGCATGTGTAGTAGGCGAAAATTATAAAAAAAGTCTTACAAATTCAATAACAAATCTTTCAATTGTATAAATTGAGTTTTAAACCTTTTGACAATTTGTCAATTTAATCATTCTGGCCAATTTTGGCCGGAAATTACTAACGTGTATGTCTATCGTCTTACATGGCGCGGTTGTTTTAAGTGGCACGACCGATTCTAATGTAGACAATTTATTAAAAAGAATTTCCAATTTATTTATTTTATTTATTATTTATTAATTTTACACTTCTTTTCTTTCTTTTTCTTTCTTTCTCCACCAATCGCCGGGCCTTAACGACTACCGGTAATCGGACACAGGAGAGGGCCGGCCTCGAGCGAGGCTGGAGCTTGCCCGAGGTCGACGAGGTCAAGTCTCGCTCGATCTCGGCAAGCTCGAGCCTTGCCAGCCTCGAGTGAGGCTCCACCTCACCAGATCCGGCAAGGCTCGAGGTCGCCAAATCTCGGCGAGGTTGCACCTAGCCAACTCCCGACGAGGTTGACCCTCGCCTGTGGTCATTTGCCGGCCGTCGCCAAGATCTGGTGACCGGTAGAGGGAGAAAGAAAAAGAAAAAGAAAGGCAAGAAAAAAAAAAGGAAAGAAAAGAATAAGAAAGAATAATAATTTCGATTTTATAAAAAATTGTAAATATTGTTCATGCCACGTCGGACGTATCATGTAAGATGGCTAGCGTCCACATCGGCAATTTCAGATCAAAATTGGCCTGAAGGACTAAATTGATAAATTATCAAAAGGTTTAGGACTCAATTGATATAATTGAAAAGTTTATGACTGAATTGGCACAAGCGCAATAAGTTTAAAACTTTTTTGGTAATTTCTTATGCGTAATTGTGCATGTGTAATAGTGTGAAGCTTACTTATTTAGTGGTTTCTTGTTTCCTACAGTGATGACAATAATGAGGCAACGACTTCTCTTTGAATACAAACTACTACAATGATCTTCGGAGCTTAACATATGTATCTATTGCATCTCTCACCCACCCTCCTCTCTCTCTCTCTCTCTCTCTCTCTCTCTCTCTCTCTCTCTCTCTCTCTAGGTGTGCGAAGAAACAATTTCATGTAATGTTTATATTATGCGATGAACCGATGTGATGATATTCATTTAATGCAATGTACTCTTTTTTCAATTCTATGTCGGCATACACTCGGTCTAATGAGGTAAGAAAAGCACAAGATCAACAAAAAAAAAAGGTGGGGGCTCACCATCGATGAGCGCATACCACATGAGTCATGAACTAAATAACTAAATTAATCAACCACAAGCTTTTAAATGACAAAACATATAATAGGATGGAAGAAATAGAAACGTCATATATCAGTATAATTAGCACTAATCAGATGCCAATACCTCTGTTGAAGAGCCTCCTGGACTGGTCAGAGGACTTGCAAACCTTCATCTGATCATGGTAAATTTACTGAGCTTTTTGCTCAACGACCTGCGTCTAAACCACAAATATAACACCGATTAAAAAGAAGCCATACCATCTTAGATAGTTGGAGGGCGATTTCATCGCCATTCCGCAAAAGCAGAACTGCCCAAAACAAAGCTTCTCAAGAATGACACCACTGTACTTTTCCACCTATGAGATTTTGTGCTTGATTGCTGAGTGAAGTTGAGGCCAAACATCTCCTTGGAAGCTTCCTTTGGCTAAAAAAAAAAACCCCAACAAGCTTTGTGACGATTTTGGCACTCTCGGCCATGTTGTCCATATCTTTTGTGCGAGACCACAATCGGTGGGCTAACTGCGAACTTCAGCGCTTTGAATTCAAACTAATCCCCTAAGTTTGGAAGAGCATCTTTTTATCTTTCCTGGTGAGCTTCTTCTGCAACCGCTTGGTGAGCATCTGCCTCTCAAGACGAAGATCTTGCATGTTGTTCAACACAATAAAATCTCGGACTTGATATGTTCCTACTCTGAATTTAACAAAAGTAGCTTGCGTTTCCTATAGTTTGAATTCAGTATTTCAAAGCAGTGCTCTAGGTCTGACCATCTTCTAGAGCTTGATTACATAGGGAAAATTTTATCTCTAATAACGGACAACTTCCTGAGCTCTACCCCCATGTAGAGAGAATCGGTCTGATCACCTTTAAACAGAAGGAAAAAGTAGCTCCTGTGAACTAATGAGACATTGCATTCCTTCCGCAGTTTGACGATCTCCTTTTGCTTTTGAATTGTGAAAACCTTTCCAAAGGATATTCAAGCCGACATCCACAACATGTATGTTGACTAAACTTCCGTAATCTAAAGGTAGTCACCGCATACAGAGTACCTTTTTCCAAATATAAAAGCACTATACATTCAAGTGAATGGTTCTCAAAGCTTACTAGCATGTCCACATCTAAGTATGACAAGACTCATGGAGGCTAAAACCATAAATGCGCAATATCACCGCATCCGGCCATCATTTCTCATTTGTACAAAGAAAGCTAGCTTGAAAAGAGTCAAAATTTTCTTATTTTACATAGAAAAAACTTTAAACACCAGAAAGCCATGGTTTCTGTACCTCGTCCATAGTATGTTTTCCAAAAATAGTAAATAACATTAAACTCGTGCGAATACTTATAATGAATGTTGTGAATGTTTTAGCGTACTTCCGCATACGTAATGTTTATTATGAAGATAAACGGAAAGGACACGTTTTGTGCGTGACGTTCGGGGAGTCACAAAGCATGTCATTATCATGTGATCATTGAATGGAATGATGAGAAATGAAAAGAGATAAGCATGCCATTATTGTGTAATCAGTGAAAGGCATGAAAGGAGGTAAGCGTGTCGTCATCATTACCCACGTATATGATCATTAAAAGGGTAAGGTAATGAATTGTATTAAGTGATGTTGTGTATTGGACTTTGATTATTGAAATGAGTGTTGAATTTGTTGTTGATGCAAGAGTGATCATATGATTATAATGTTACCATGTACATTGTTGCTATATGATTAATCATGGAAAGTATTATAAAAAGTAATATTCGTTGCCCATATATTAGTGGTGGCGATGCCCCCAAGTTGGGATGTCTCGTGTGTCGAGATGCTCAGAAAAGTGTTCGGGATGCCTCAGGAGTCGAGATGCCCCGTGTGAGATACCCCAAAACATCACACGCGACATGTTTCGTTTCCATTATGTCTTCTAATAATTAATAGCATGCGGAAGCACGACAAAATATTCACAACATTCCAAACAAGAAATCGCAAGAGTTTAATTATACACATGTTTCTTAATATTAACACCACAAGTTATCGAATTGATGCAAATACAATACATCACAAAAGTTTTAGGAAGGTCGGGTCACCTAAAACCATCTCGCCACTCCTACACCATAAAAACTTGTCTATACAAGGCCATGCTTATAAATTACGGATTAGCAACCACGCACATCAACAATGTGACGTCTGGAATTTTCAATACTAATACTTAGGTTATAAAGCCATGTATTATTCAGCTTAGAGTTCGGGTTAGCACGTAGAAAATCTTAGTTTGGTCGTTGATCTTGTGAGGTATGGAAAATCGCGGAGGATGATTTTCCTTGTCCTTAATCGTCCTGAGTCCGATGTGTTGGAATTAAATTAATGGATGTTGACATGTATGTTGATGGTGTGGAGTAATGTTAATTGATTTACCATCATCTTAGTTGTCAATAGGGATGGACATTCTTCGAATTATATGCTTAATGATTATCAAGTTTTAGATTTACTAAATGGAGATTTTCCTAGCATCAGGCCTTGTTTACCCATAATTTCAGCGAATTTAAAATGTCATCGGTTACACTATTTACTTTAACGATAGTTAATTAATATTAATAATGACTTACTTAAATTAAGGATGAGTCACTCACTTGACCGAAGGTGAATGATTTCTCTCTTACAATTGTCGCCGTTAACTATTCTTATTTGGGTTAATATCATGAAAAACTCTAAACTGGTACACTTGTGATAAATTTACTCCAAACTATTTTTTTATCATAAAAAACCCCAAACTGGTACACTTGTGATAATTTTACTCCGAACTATTTTTTTGACTACCAAAAATCCTAAACTGGTATACTTGCGATAATTTTACCTCGACCTAATTTTTTAATATTATTTTTTTTTTCAATTTTTTTTATTTTTCTTTTCCTTTCTTTTTCCTTTCCTTTTCTTTTCTTTTTTCCTTCATCTTCTTTATCTTTGACCTATGGCCGGTCGCCGGACCGGCAAGGTCGGCCCCGCTGGCCGTTGGTGTGGCCGACCTCGCCAACAATTGGCGAGGTCGGCCTTGCCTACCCCTGGCGAGGTTTGACCTCGCCGATTGGATTAGCTTCAGGCTCACCAATCTCCAGTCCTTGATCTTTGGGGTGATCCAAGAAGCCGAACCGAAGAAAGAAGCCAAGCCCGCGGAAGAAGCTGAACCCGCGAAAGGAGCCCACCCCGCAAAAGAAAAGCCCGTGAAGAAAGAATCCAGGCCCGTGACATTGCCGATAGGCCTGTTACCGGAATTATCGTTGGCTAACCAACATCACAACCTGTTGGAGCTCTACTTGTTGGGCCAACTCAACAAACCCAGCTGGACACAGCTCTTGCCTGGCTCGCTCAGGGTTTTGACTTTGTTGGGTTCGAGGGTGGAAGCAGACATGATGCCCGAGTTGGGAGGTCTCCTGAGGAACCTGAGGACACTCAGGCTCTTGGCCAATTCTTTCCAAGGCAAAAGTATGAGGTTCATCAAAGATGGGTTTCCGAGCCTCAAGATCTTGAAGATTTGGAAGCTGCCTGAGCTTGATACGGTGATCATTGAACAAGGAGCAATGCCACACATCTCAAAGAACTCAAGTTTAGGCGCCTCGATGTGATGCAGAAAGTCGACGGGATCAAGGAGTGCAAGGAATTGGAGAATATCTGTGTGGTATTCAAAAAGGGTTCTCAGGGTTTTGTTGACGTTCTACGGAACGACATAGGAAAAGAAAAGAATGTGTACAAAATAGAAGAAATCGAGACACCTGAACTTATGGACGACGACATCAGGTATGGGACAGTATTAAATCTGAAACATGTTCTTTACACATGATGCTGAAAATTTTTTACACACTGGATAATTTCTTACTAGTGATTAAAAGAATTATTATGATTTGTATTGAATAACAATTCCCTCGACTCATTCCACTATACCAAGTCATTACATATTACGAATCTATGAAAGCTATAGCAAGTCCTACTAAAGAGCACAATTTTTCTGCACCGTAAACTATGACATCACTTATAGAAATGAGTCAGTATAACACTTTTTTCCAATTATTATCACAATATAAAATAACTAGGGAATATTTTTTAACTTTTGCGGAACCTCGTGTTGGATTCAAAAGCAACCTTTGGAACCAACCTCGCTCTTCATAGTTTATGCATGTGGAGCGAGCTTTTCACCTAGCTCTCATACAAGACGCTGAAGAAGAGATAACGAGATTTCTTTACACAAATTAAGACCTCTCGTTTGCGTTCCGTATCATATAGTTCAAGAAAATAAGCTTCTTGTATGGGAATAAAATCTACAGAGTTGCTTTCTTTTCACCATCGGGAGTGTTATTTGGTAATCTCTGTGCGTGTTCAATTGTGAATTTTTCTTATTTTAATGGTTTCTCGTTTCCTACAGGGATTACAATAATTAGGCGACGGCTTCCCCTTGAATACAAGCTACTACAATAATCCTCGGAGCTGAACGTATGTATATATTGCATCCTCCCACCCCACCTTTCTCTCTCCCAAAGTATGCGAAGAAACAATTTCATGTGGTGGTTATACTATATTATGTGATGAATTGACTTGATGACATTCACGTAATGCAAGATACTCTTTCTTCGGTCCTAGGCATCTATGTTATATGCTCAGCCCAATGAGGTAAGAAAAGCACTAGAGCCACAAAAAAAAAAGGGCTTAAATGAAGATAAGGGAGTCACAATTGATGAGCGCATGCCACATGAGTCATGAGCTAAATATCTAAATTAATCAGCCATAAGCTTTTAAATGATAAAACATATAAGATCCATTTTTTAAGATCACCTCGAAAAGAGTGATCTTGAAATCGCGCCATTTTGTATTCAAGCCTCCTCTTGTAAGTAATAAATTTAGGAAATCACCAACATATATGAATTCGTCGAGGTTCTAATATGATTCGTGGTGAAATTCATTTAATTCTTTTGATATCCTTATATGTTGTCCTTTAAATATGTGCACGACGAATAATGGACTGTGTATTCACTGAAAATTTTTTATATCTAGATATTAATGTTAAAACGTGTCTCTTATATTCATGTCAATTAGTCGATATTTATTTTGACTATATAAATTACGAGCGAAAAGTATTACGGAGTACTGAATCATGAAAAAGCGCAATTGACATTGACATGATCAACATCGTTTAACGAGAATGATGTTAATTAAGGAATTAATTCAAGTGTAATCCAATGTCACTGCCTAATTAAGAAATGCTTAAATAAATTAAAAAAATAAGTTAAATAAACTTATCGTCCGTAAATAAAACCAAAATTACCGTTGGGGACACTCTGGGTGGGGCCCCCACCTCTCGTGCCTGAGCGAGTATCAGCCGTTGATCAAAAAATAAGTTTTCACGCGGGCCTCACTCTTCATCCAACGGCCACGGCTCACCTGATTCCTCCGTGCGTCATCGGTGACGTCACTGTTCAAATCGAACGGTCGGGATCGGGAAGCGTCGGTGGGGCCCGAGTCAAACCAAAGCCCCCGTTCCCGGTCAATGGGGGCCTTGTTTTGTTAAACGGCTCCGATCTGACGGCACGGGATCCAACGATGAATCCCGCGAGCCGTGAAGATGTCTCGGCTCCGCTCAGTACTTTCCCTCCAACTTTCTCGCGGGAATTTTCCCTTCTTCTTCTTCTTTTCTCGTGATTCGTGAGCAGTCCAGAAGGAGATCGGAGCTCATGGCTACGGCTCCTCTTCGGCGGCGGCGGCGGAGGAGCTCGCCGGAGGGGAGAGCTCCCCGATCGAGCACGTCGCGTTCACCGTCCCGGCCGGGGACGACCCTTCCCTCCCCTCCGTCACGTTCCGCACGTTCGTCCTCGGGACCCTGGCGTGCTGCCTCTCCTCTCCTTCCTCAACCAGTTCTTCTGGTACCGACGCGAGCCTCTCTCCGTGACCTCCATCTCTGCTCAGGTCGCCGTCGTCCCCCTCGGTAGGCCTCGAACTCGAGAGTCCCGTTCCTGTTCGGTCCGGTTCGATTCGATTAACAAGTCTCGGAGCAGATCGAATTTGACTTTCGAGACGAGGTCGCGGGTGTATGTAATCTGCATCTGTGATGTTTTTCTACGGAGTTCCATTTTGTTTTGTACGTCCACGCATTCGGTCAGACTGATGAGCGTGCCTGACTCCAGGTCACCTTATGGCCGGAGCGATCTCGAAGAGAGTGTTCTTCGAGGGGAGCAAGTGGCAATTCACCGCTCAATCCGGGCCCGTTCAACGTCAAGGAGCACGTGCTGATCACGATCTTTGCCAACTCGGGCGCGGCCAGCGTCGACGCCATTCACATCATCAGCGCCGTCAAGATCTTCTACCTGAAGGAGATGTCGTTTCCTGTGGCGCTGGTCGTCATCTTGACGACGCAGGTCTTGGGGTTCGGGTGGGACGGGCTGTTCCGGCGGTACCTGGTGGAGCCCGCCGCCATGTGGTGGCCCCAGAATCTCGTGCAAGTCTCGTGGTTCAGGTGCGTCGCTCGTGCGTTCATTGGCAAGTGTGTTGTTTGATGAGCATGTTTTGCCTCGAAAAAATTGCAATTTTAGGAATTTCTGTTAGGTCATGGATGTTCGTCACTCTTTTCATTTCTTTCTCGTTAATTTTTGGCTAAATGTAGCTTTGTTACATGTGGATGATGCTTTGTAATAAAGTTTAAATCAATGAAAGGAAATTAAGATTGAAGAAGACAAACTGAAATCGCGTGTCTTTCCCTTTATTTCTGTTCTCATGAACATATTTTCTACGATCTTTACAGTGATCTTTTCCTATTCCCATGTCTTTATTCCGTCGGTCGATTTCTGTGAACCCGATTTCACGGGGTACTACCATTTAAACGCAGTTGATAGCTGTTGAAGTCTCAAACTCTCGCAGTTCAGAGAGTTCTTGAAGTCTAGGTTTACTTCACTTCTCTTCCCATGCTGCGCATGTGTGCATACAAATATTAGCAGCAAATTGTGTCTATTGTGTTTGATTTTAAGTCAGAGCTTCACAGTTGGGAACTACAATCACCTAATAATCATTTTTAGAGGATATATATATCTAGTAGGCATGACTTTTTGCGCACGAAGATGACTACATGTTAAGTTTCATCTGTCCTGGTAAACAAGGAGTCAGGCAACGACATTTGCTTTGTTAGCCTTCGATCATTTTGTTTTGTTCTCTTTTCTTTTGCTAGTTTCTCATATAATTCGATGTCATTATGGTTACAACTCGTGCAAATGCAGAGCACTGCACGAGAAAGAGCCGAGGCTAAAAGGCGGATTGACGCGGAACCTTTTTTTCATTATAGCCTTCATCTGTAGCTTCAGTTACTATGTACGTATCAGTATTTCAAGTATTCTTTTGGTGAATATTGCGGCAACTGTATTTACGTATCAGTATTTCAAGTATCAGCTTCAACTACCGTGGTGGGGTGTTCTGCTAGCATGTGCTCTTGCCATATTTTTCACTCTCCCTGTTGGAGTCATCACTGCAACAACAAATCAAGTGCAGATTCATCATTTTCACAAGACTTCAAGCTTGGGCACTACATGAAAATTCCTCCTCGAGCAATGTTTATGGCACAGGTTAGTCTCGTCTTTTCCTGTCCGTCACAGGTGATAGAACTAAATATATTAGTTTGATGGGTTCCTGGTGAGGGGAAAAGGATGGTTTCCCAAAATTAATCCCTCTACAATTGAAATCTGCCTGAAATTGTTGTAAAAATGGTCTTCGTTCTTTTCAGTTTCTTCGCTTAAGGTAAGAATTAATCTTCTATCAGGTGGTCGGTACTATTGTTGCAGCATTAATGCATCTTGGAACGGCATGGTGGCTCATGGATACAGTCCCTAACATTTGTAACCAGGCGCTGCTTCCAGCAGGCAGTCCATGGACTTGCCCTCATGACCATGTATTTTTTTATGCTTCAGTCATTTGGGGTCTGATTGGGCCCCGCAGGATATTTGGAGATCTCGGCTTCTACTCTTCCATCAACTGGTTTTTCTTGGTAGGGGTCATAGCTCCTTTCATTGTTTGGCTTGCACATAAGGCCTTTCCAAACAAGGGGTGGATTAGACTAATCACAATGCCCGTGCTCCTTGGCACTACAGTAAACATGCCTCCAGCTACTGCTGTTAACTACACCAGTTGGATCATCGCCGGATTTTTATCGGCATTCCTTGCTTACCGGTGCTATCGAGGTTGGTGGAGTTGCCATAACTATGTGCTGTCGGGTGCACTTGATGCTGGGTTAGCTTTTATGGCCGTCCTCCTGTACTTGTGTATGGGAATGAAGCATGTTAGCCTCAGTTGGTGGGGTGAAGATCCTGATCGATGTCCATTAGCCTCTTGTCCTACAGCTAAAGGGGTCATCGTTGAAGGCTGTCCAGTCTCTTGATGGGAAGGATCATTTGGATTGTGAATTATGTAGTTTATAGAACTCTGAGGTGTTTCAGGGGACTCTTTTGTGGATACGTGAAGCTGTAAATTCTTCAATGGAAAAATTTATAAAATTGACGAACATTATGGCTCTTTCACTACTCCTTTACCTGGAGATGCATGTAGTTGCCTAGCAGATCTTGCAGTAGTGTTGGACGAGTGACCTCAATGCATTGCCGTCGAAACTGATCGGACTCTTCTCCTCTCAAAATGGCATTCGACGAAATGTAGGGGCGGTAATTTGTATTTCAATTCTATTTAACCCTGATACAGATTATGCATTTTACCAACTTGCCAGGACACACAAAACAATCTTAAAAAACGGTAGCAGCAACATGGACCGCCAATTCCGGAGCTTGCATACCATGTGAGTCGACATTTTTACCCGAGATTTAATAGCCTGAGCTGAACTGCCTATTGGAATTCTAACGCGGGCCAAAGCACATATTTCTAACGGTGAACCGTGGCACGCTGTTGGTTAAATAGCTACTATGGTGCTGTTGCGAATATAAAGCTAAGGTAAATAATGAAATATTGTCAATAAAAGAAAAAAAGGAACTGGGTTTTGGTAGTAATATACGGTCGACTTTATCCATAATTTAGCACCTTTTGTTCCTGTGTACTCTTTTCTTATTTCTTTATATATGCAAATCTCTGTTTTATTCACCAAATAGCATGTATTCTTCAGATCCACTATACAAGTATTGGCGAGTGGGCCTACATCCGAGTCATGAAAGCAAACCAAGACACAGAGTGGTGGGCGCTTCCTTGGAAAATTCAGGGGCTTTAGGCAGTTAAGAGGAAGCTGTATTTGCAAGCTGATCTACTTTCTCTGTCTCCATCTGCTTCTGTTCCATTAGTTTTTCACATTTATCATTTCTTTCGATCTATCAGACCTCAAATTGGACCGCATCTTGTCCTTACAACAACTGCTAGCAGAAAACAAGATGCCGGTATCCTAGAACTATTATAAGAAATCAAATACTTTCACAGATGATATTCTCATCCTATTTTGATTAGCGGAAGCATGCAAGTTCCATGTCGCTCATTCGGATTCATGATGGTAAGTAGTAAGTAGGATTTGACTTCGAGAGAGGTTTCTTGAGCCAATTGCCAGACAAATTGCAAGATCTCGATTCTAGCTTATAATTGAACCACCCAAGATCATTTGTTCAAAAATTGAGAATCGCATTTCTGATTAGTTCTTTGACACATCTTTTCAAAAGTAGAGATCTCCAAAAGGGGCAAGGCCACTTTCCATATCCTCTGTTCAAGGACTTGATTTCGGAAATATGTTCAGCTCATACTAGATCAAAAATAAGCAGTCCAGCTAGTTAGCATCAGCTGTTTTGTTTAGCAATTCAAGCCATCGCCTTCTGTTTTGGGACTGCGTCTTGACCGGAAAGACCTCAGAAATAAAAAAGAAAGACCAGGAGTGCCCACTTGTTATTTGGACTTTCAGCATTACTTGACTTGGTTTAATCCAATTTCTCCACAAGTACGTCACAATCCTGAAACTGCAAAACCATGTACTGCCCTTTGATCCCAAAACCGTCTTTCTTCCAATCAATTAAAACAAGACAAAACTTATCATTATCTCATTAATGAATGCACTGTCGAAGGTATAAATAAGCTTGTCCATCACTTCCTCATGGCTCAAACCCAAACAAGAAAAATCTATCCAAGTCCTCTTCAATCTTTAGTAGATGTTTCCTTCATTATCTCTGATGTCTCCTGCTGGAAAATGGCTAGGATTTGTGACTGCAATTTGGGTCCAAGCCATTGCAGGCAACAACTACACGTTCTCCAACTACTCCGATGCGCTCAAATCTCTCATGGCACTCACGCAGCTCGAGCTCAACAATCTATCTGTGGCTAAAGATGTCGGCAAGGCGTTTGGGCTAGTCTCTGGCCTTGCCTCGGATCGATTTCCAACGTGGATTATACTTCTAATTGGATCTTTGGAGGGTCTAATAGGCTACGGAGCTCAATGGCTTGTCGTGAGCCAGCGGATCAGCCCTCTTCCCTACTGGCAGGTAAGCTATGTCCCTACCATTCCTGCGTGGAAATCACAGGCTGCGCTTTTTCAATTGTACTCTAAAATGTATTCTCATTTTAGTTAGGTCAAGTGCATTACTGCATTTCTTGACCACTCTTATGTTCAGTGATAATAGAGGTACACGTTCGGCATACAATAAAAACTAAATTGCACCTGTCAATCATGTCAGGCTCACTATTTTTGGGTCTTTCTACACGTTTAAAAATCTATTTGAGTCATGATGACTTCTTCAGTCAAGTTTTAAACGTTATCTTGACGCAAAATGACCAAAAGATTGTCAGCTCAAACAAACTCCCAGGAGGGTAATTGCGATTTTCGCAAACGAAGACCGTGCATGTAGTACACCATAGCACAACTGCACAAGAGTAACTAATCAGCATAAGCACAGAATCTGATAAAGAGCATTTTATGCAGCTTGAAAATGAAAATTAAGAGTAGTTTTGACTCTGTAGATTCCAGAAGAACATTAGTAGTATTACTTCGTTGGAATTTGGAACAGGTGATTTTTGTTCAGATCTAAGTCCCTGCCAATGTCTATGCAGATGTGCATATTTCTGTGCATGGGCGGAAACAGCACGACGTGGATGAACACGGCCGTTCTAGTGACTTGCATGAGGAACTTCCCTAAGAGCCGAGGACCGGTCTCAGGGATTCTCAAGGGATACGTGGGGCTAAGCACAGCGATATTTACCGATGTTTGTGCCGCTCTCTTCTCCTCCGACCCGTCCACTTTCCTCCTCATGCTTGCTGTAGTTCCCACAGTAATCTGCCTGGTTGCCGCTGTTTTCCTCCATAAAACCACGCCTGAAGAAGAAAAGAGTGAGACGCAGCACTTGAATGCCTTTAATGTGATCGCCATTGTTCTGGCCTCCTATCTATTGGCCTTTGACATTAGTGGTAGTCATGGTCCCGTTCTTTCTGTAGCATTTGCAATAGGACTAGTAGTCTTACTTGCTCTGCCATTAGGTGTTCCCGTATACTTTGGTATGTCCGTGTCAAAACCAAATTCCGATATTGAACAAGCAATCAGACAGCCACTTATTGCCCCACCAACAAGGCAAGAAGATTTGGTGACTGTGATGGAAACTGCCGCTCAAGGATCTGTCCAGGCAAAGCGCCAGCCAATGATTGGGGAGGATCACACAGTTTTGGAAATGGTGAAGACGGTCGATTTCTGGATACTTTTTGTATCGTTCCTATGCGGGGTGGGCACGGGAATGTGCTTCATGAACAACATGGGACAGATGGGGCTCGCGCTGGGCTACGTTGATGTGTCGATCTTCGTCTCTCTCACCAGCATCTGGGGATTCTTTGGGAGGATCATCTCGGGATTGGTGTCAGAGCACTATATTTGGTAGGCTCTACTCTTTAGCTTTACATGTGTTTGAAAGTGAATAGAACCAGCTTTCGATTTATGAATTGAGGACCGAACATATTCTTGAAGATGAGCTTTCTCTCAACATTTTCATCGTGTTTTGTTTGTCTGCAGGAAGCATGGAGCACCGAGGCCTATCTGGAATGCGGCTTCACAGATACTGATGACTCTAGGATACATCATCCTTGCCGTGGCCTTGCCAGGATCGTTCTACATGGGCTCGATTCTGGTGGGCATATGCTATGGCGTCCGCCTCACCGTGACTGTTCCAATCGCATCGGAGCTGTTTGGCCTCAAATACTATGGCCTTCTGTACAACATCCTAATTCTCAATCTTCCACTAGGTTCTTTCCTCTTCTCTGGCCTGCTTGCGGGTCATCTTTACGATATTCAAGCCACCATTAGCGACGGAGGAAGCAACGCTTGTGTCGGGCCACAGTGTTATATGCTCGTGTTCGTGATCATGGGCCTGGCTTGCGCGTTCGGTTTTGTGCTCGACGTGTTGCTCACAATTAGGACAAAGAGCGTATATGCCAGGATGTGCACCGAGCACAAATCCAAGGCTCGAATGGCGGATGAAAATTAATCCTGCATCAAGCAAATCCTGAGAAATCTTCTTCTCTTTTTCTTTTCAGGGGAATTTATTTATTACTTTCCAAGAATAAATGAATTCGAGTATGTACATATGCTCTTCAATTCACTGGCCTCGGATATGAGCATTAGTTGTGAAGAAAAATTAGTGATTGAAAATTTGAGTCTCATTCTTGATTGCTCATTGATTTCAGATGGTGAAAGAAAGATTTGTCCATTGTTCCATATACCCTGCTCACTCTTCAAATTTAATCTAAGATCACTCCAGAATGATTCTTGAAGTTAACCCATATTTTCTTTTCTCCATTCTTATTTCTGCCTTATCCATGATTGTATTGACATCAAAATGACCCATTTGTGACCATGACTTGTGGTTCATGCTTGGCCAACTAAATTGCAGAGCACAGAGAGCATGCCATGTTCAAGCAATTCCCCTTTTGAACGTAGACACAGGACAAATGTGAATGAACCTAAAACTTTGATGGAAGATTCTCATCTTCTCCTGAAAAAAGAAACCTATCTACGAGATGCATAAATTTATAATTAGTAATGAACAAGCATTACCCTTCACCTAACAAAGCTAATATATCTTCTTATTTCTCCTTTTGGACGATGATCACAAAAGTGGATACCATAGGTATATCGTCGCGATCGCAGTGACCATGGGCTATTGCACTAACACCATGAACGTGGGCATCGACCTTCAAACCGAGTGCTTTATAGAGCCAAAGCAATTTATGTATGTTGGAAAGTCATGAACCATTCAATCAGTTGAGCTCCACAGTTCAAGGGTACACATGGTATAATCTAGATGCGTTGAACATAGTTATCGAACCATATATCTAGCGAAACCCTTGGACGCAGCGACGATGATGAGGTAATACTGAGCTACTGATGAATTAGGTTATTAGATTCTATTACTTTCTCCACTCACTCGCGCTCAAACAATATTGGTTCATTCTGCAAAGGTCCTAGATATTGAAAAGGCTTGAAAGCCATCTCTCTCTTATCTCCCACAAGAACAAAAAAAGTCGCGGTAGTCTTGATTTTTTCTTTTTAGCTTGGTTCATTTCAGCCCCACAGACGCTGGGGTAAGGACTCAATCGTCTAAAGGACCACCAAACTGGAATCCAATGTCATGTCTCGGAGGTGCCTCCTTGCATTTGGCCTTTTCAGCTTTTCCTATCTTCCTTTATCTTGTTCTTCCGTATATGTCCATGTTTGCTTCCTTGTCAAAGCAACAATGATGTCTGAATGATCTCTAACTTTGTACACTCGACCGACCACCATCATGTAGTTTTCAGAAATTTTTCTTGGGGGGGCATGAATGTGAAAGCAGAGGGCCTCGAATATTTTGTTCTTTCCCAGCTAAGAAAGATTCGTCAGTATTAGTCATGATTGATGAGTGGAGTAAAAGCCTCGCGTTTTCTCTGCAAGCTACCGTCATAATCCGAAGAAGCCATTGGCTGTCATGGTTAAAGATAGTGAAAGGATATTAGACTGATGTTTAAGTATGCGATGGTCTTGCAACAATGTCGTGCCGACCTCCACTAAGCTCAAGATGGCAAGAACCTAATTGAGATTTTCTTGAATTCTTCCGATCACCTTAATTTAAGATGCCATGCGCGTTGCAGACATCATTATATGGTTTGAAATCTGCAAAATGCCAGATATCAACAGAGCATTTGAGAGGAATGGTTGGACTCTAATGCAAATCAACATCTTAATGATTGCACTGAGAAGGAATAAGGTCAGTGCCCCATTATATAACCCCAGAACATCTCCCGTCCACTTTTTTTTATATCTCTTGGTAGATCATTTTGGCATAAAAGAAGCCCAACCTGAGCTTTTTCTAAATTGGGTCCCCTCCATGGGTCTTATCAACAATCAGTTGCAAGTTTGCAACTTTAAGTTGAACATGTTGCCCAAGGTCCTGACCTTTCATTTCATCCAACAGCATACTTTGAGTAAGAAGATTATTAGAGCTAGATTGGATCCTCTTGGTTCAGGGAAAAAGAATTTCGCACTCGTGTATTGGGTTATCGTCATAATTCGAGTCCTACCGCTATGTCTAAAGTAGTTTTGCAATAACTGAGGACCATAATCGTTGACATAACTCCAAGAATTCAGCTCCAGATACCAAGGTGAATAGAGTGTTTGCAGTCGAAATAACATAAAGCACGTCAAAAGGGGCTCTATGCGTGCTTATGTTGCTGAATCGCTACGCTACTCCACTTCATCTTGCAGAGCAAAGCTTGAAGCAAAAACAAAGGCATAGTCCCAAGTCCTGCTTCTCAGCTTAGAGAGACTGATCATATATTTTATTCATGAGGCTTGGAATTCTCGCAAAGTGGACTTCCACATCCACTCCACCCATCCACTCAGATTCACCTCCAAAAAGCATTCACTTTTCTCATCCTCACATTCCCTCCCACCAATAAAAGAGAAAAGGCAAAGAAAGAGCATCAAAATTTCAGACATTTGTTTCCTTTCTTTCCTTCTTTTCCTTTTTCTGGGTCCAAAATGTTTGCTTTGCAACTTGATTCCTTTGCCTTTACTCCCGAGCTAGCGAGCATGGTGGTTCTTCAGTCAGTCCCATGGACGAGTCGAAACAAATCAAAAGGACAGACAGAAAACAAAAAGAGACATCTTTCTTTCTCTTTCCAAAATGAATGCTTTATCTAATACCTCTGTGTGATTATCATTAATTAAGCCAAATGGGAAGTGAGGTTTACAATCTGGATCCTGCCAACTTTGTTTCCACTCTAAGCAAATACCCATCATACCGAAGTCTCTGTGTTTTGGGTATCTTTTCTTATTCTCTTGTTCTGCAGGAAAGCGGGAGGAAAGTGAAAGAAAGAGAGAGGGACTACAAGTGTGAGATGGTGAGGAGGGTGAGTGAGACTGCTAGAGAAATTGCTAATTGAACTGCTGTGGGAGGTTGGGTTCTAGTAGAGTCACCAATTGCCAAATTGGCCAGCCATGAAGTGGCAAATGCAGTCTCCTGAACCGGGGCAGGATCTGACACTGACGCAGACCCAGACTCAGACTCAGACCCGGATCCTGACTCCGAATCCGGGTTCTCCGCTGTTTCGGTTGTCTTCGGAGGAGAAGAGTCTGTGGCAGATTTTTGGCTGCACAGGAATAAAATTCCAAATCAAATGATGTCAATTAGAAGTCTAGTTTTGCAGCATGCACTAACAGGGCATCACATGGAAGTTACGGGGAAAAATTAGACAAACGAAGGTTCCTTCAATCTTGAAAAGGTTGTGATGTCAATTTCCTCCCATTTTATGCAGATTCCGAAAGTATGAAAAGAAATTGTGATTTTCTAACTTTTGAGGAGAAAAACAACTAGTTATTATATACATGACCATTCTCTGAACTAAATGAGTCAAAAACCGAAAACTTTCTTCAATCAGATAATTACAACCTCGTGACAAAAAAAAAAAATTCAATCAAAGTGATAGAAGAACAAAACAGACTTACCGTGGAGAGATGGGACAAAATGTAATGGTATAATCAGCATCACTGCAAGTGAAAGTACTGGTGGCATCATCATAAGCGTAGCTATATGATTTGGGGCATGCTGTCTTGAATATCTGGGAGTACATTGAGGGTTTGCAGGTGGCAGGCGAGCTGTATGGGCCGCTGCAGCAGTACTCCGGGCTCCCGAACGCCTCGCAGGCGCTCCTGCACGCCGTGCCATCCTCCGCCTTCAGCTCCTTCGGGCACTGTAGGTTCAGGTCTGTCTGGCATCCGGTGGTGGCGCAAGCACCTAAAGTTCACACACAAGAATCACCAATGAGTACAAACTCGAGAAGGAAACTGCGATTCGCATGTAGGTTGGTCGAAAAGTAGGTTGATTTGGAAGTGCTCTAAACATCTCGAGTTCAATTTGTTCGTCGATTTCAATTAAGTAGTGTAACCCTTGCATCTTGACGTAGATTTCAACAGGCTCGTGACACGGTGTTGGCGAACTGATTGAAGACGGAAAAATTCAGAGCTACGAACAAAAATGGAACTCCTTGCTTCAAGGCGAAAACTCTGATGTTTTCTCAAATACTTCATCCCGCCATACTGATCTGACCTTTTCACCCTCAAGTTGAGTTAACAAGAACCTAACATTATCTCCTAAAGATCTGTTAGGTCTAACGTTCTTTTCTCAGCTAACCGTCTCAATCACAAAGGAAAAAAAATCCAATCTTTACCAAAAAAATCGTACACTTTTAAGAGCGAGAGTTCTTCACGGATTCAGCTGATCTATTTTCAAAGCACTTCATCAAACACGAATAAATAAAAAAGAGAGTTGTAATTCACCTGAAAATCAAGAAAAACGTACGAGTCAAACCTCGAAATCAAGAAAGTACACTACTTGTACCTGATTTGCCAGTGCCCTGAACAATCATGGGCAAGTTGTACCCGTCGACCAGGCTCACATCATAGAAGTCCAGAGAGCCAGAGCCGAGCGTGAACTCTGCCAAAGTAGCCGGCGGTGTCGCGCCGGCTCCGTTACATTCGACCTCACCGGAGCCGCAGTCGCCGGTGGCACACGAGCCACGGCCCGAGCCGTCGAAATCGCAGCCGCTACGCCCCCAGAAGCGGCCGGACCACCCTGTCGGTGCCTGGAAGGACCTCGACCCGCCTTTAGACAACTCGAATCCGGTGCTGGCCAGCTTGGGACTGCCCGCACTAGATAGGATCCCTGGCCAGATTGAGAAGTCGCACTTGTTCACAAATGTGAAAGTTGCCCCGGAAGCACCTGTCCCAAAGCAGAGAGTCCACAAGAAAATTTATCAGGGACAATGTACGGAACGCAGCTCACATGACAGCTCAACAAGCCACAAGGGAGTAAAATCCATGTTACACACCTCTGCAAACGGAGAGTAAAACAAGGCACGAGAGCACAGTGAGAGAATTGGTGAAGATGCTAAGCACACCCATGTCGGAACTTCCTCCCCTTATTCCTACAGCAACGGAAATCTGACTACCCAATTAGCGGATTGAAGCAAAAATGAGTAAAGATTTTGTTCCACCGGAGAAGCCGAAGTGGACCCTTTTGAGTAACCAGAGCAACGAATGAAGTGAAAAACACAATGTGTGTCGATGAAGGGGGGGCGAGACGGATTCTTTGGAGAAAAGCAAAGAAGAACAGAGGACGAGGCAGGGCTTTCTGTAGCGGTAGGTGGCACAGAGACAGAGAGACAGAGAGACAGAGAGACAGAGAGGGGAATGAAATGAAGAGGAGGAAGGGTCTGAGATCTGCACCCTCGAAACGCTGACCCTCCACCGCCTCCCGGGGAATTGCAGAACCAATCTCCGGCGAACTGCACTCGATTTTTTTTGGCTCTTTTCTGGAGGCTCTGTTCCTGAGAAGAGAGGCGGATGGAAGGAGGCAGAGCACGGTGGGTAGTGGAGTATCTCAATCCTCTGCCCTTGCTTTCGCTTCCCCATTTTATGCAATATGCAATATCCATTCGTATTAAAAGAAAAAAAAAACCAGCAAAATGCATGAGATTGAGATGGGGAAATGTAGCCAAAACTACAGTGCCTGACTGTTACTGCTAAACCGTTAGTATCCACAGACATACATATCTGTAGATCTCACATTTTGGATGATTGATTAGTGTATCAAAATACAGCTAATTGTACTTTCGTACCGAAAATTCGCGTTTCTCGGATTCCTGGGCCAACGTGTAATTTCGTTCGGCAACGACAAAATGAGTCTGGACAATAGCGGGTCGATGATCATCACGACAAGGGCATCTCCCCTGTTCAACAAGATTCTTTCTGAACTTATTTGGCGATACTGTTAATTGTGATGAAGAAAAAACGACCAAGAAACTTAAGAGAATTTGCAACAAAGAAAAAATGGTTAATACCACGAAAAACCCAAAACCGATATATTTGTGAGAAATTTATCTCAAACTAATATTTTATCCATAAAAAATCTCAAATAGGTACACATATGACAAATTTATCTAAACTAATTTTTTGACCACAAAAAACTCTAAAGTGTATCAAATTTACCTTCCGTTAAATTGGATTAATACCACGAAAAATTACAGATTGATAAACTTGTAACAAACGAAAGGGTAAAACCCCTAACTGATATACCCGTAAACTGTCTCGAGTAAATTTGTCATAAATCTACCAGTTTAGGGTTTTTGATAGTAAAAAAATTAGATGTACCAGTTTAAAGTTTTTCATGGTATTAAACAAAGAAAAAAGGAAAACTAAAAAAAAAAACAGAGGAACAAATTGGTGACGTGGAATGTGATGATTGGTTAACTCTTTTTTCACTTTTTGACAACGGCATAAAGCGCAAGAAATCTTCGTAATCCCGTTAGGTAAAATATCTTGTCCGTAAGTGAAAAATACCAACCCAAGGAATCTTTGCTTATCACCATGATTAACTGTCAAGTCTCAATCATACATTACACTTAGCACTAGCAAATGCATTATTTGGTTCTTGCTTAACAATTATTTATGTGAAGAAGAAGCAATATTTCCAATTTCATAAAGCAAGATTGGTGTTGTCACTTTAGGGTTCAATCTATGTTCATTAGATTACAAGACAAAAATTAGTGAGGCTGCTCCGGTTGATGGAAATCCACAACTCGAACTCGACTTGGCTAGGACAACATCGACGAGTCGAATCCGACGTCTAGAGCTTGAGATCCCAGACTCGAATTCCTTTTGCCGCATCGAGCTCTCCCTGGCGTGTTAGCCGCGTGGAGTTGCACGACCTCAAATCAAGGTGGATACGATTTTTTTAAGTACTGATTATACATGATATGATAAAAAAGATTAAATATTCTCTTTTTTTTGTAATTAGCCACCTATCACGTGCTAGCAAGGGAATTTTTAATAAAATTCTAGGGAGAATGACATAAATGGTCCTTGAGCTTTTCTTTTTTTCATCGAAATCCCTGAACTTTGATCAAGTGTCTAATGTGATCTCTAAATTTTTTTACGTGTTCAATGTGGCCCTTAAACTTTAGTTCAATTTGCAATATTAATTTTTAGCTTTTAATTTGTTTAGTGTGGTCCATGAAATTTTGATATACGTCCAATTTAGACCCTAAACTATATGAAAATGTTCAAAGTAGCCATTCTATTTATTCAAGTTAATCGAATTTGCTGATTTGGCTTCTAATCTAGTACATTTAAATGGTGGATAAAAAGTAAGGTAACATGCATATTATCGACATAGGATATTCAAGTTAAATTGTAATATGATAATCGTTAACTTGAATTAATGAAGGAATCGACCAAAAAAAAATTAATGAAGGATGACATTGGATATCTTTCTAAATAATGTAGCGATCAGATTGAATATTTACCAAAAATTCGGGGATTACACCGAATAAATCATAAATTTAGGGACAACTTTGCACATCGGGCTAAATTCGACGGCCATGTATGTCGTTTACCCAAATTCCGATGCAAATCTGATTGGTGTTTTTCATTAATTAATTAGTTACTTTTGTTTTTGGGTGAACAAATGATAAACTCTTAATTAGGGCCTTTCCTTGAATCCTTGGTGTTTGGTTAAGAGTGAACCTCACCAAAGAAATAGAGCTTTCGCTTCACGGCTTGTCCCTATCATGTGAGGCGGACTCTATGAATGCGTTTACTATTTTAACATGTCGATATCCGTACGTATTGCATCTTCATTTTTCCTTGTATCTTTTTTTTTCCTAAGAAAAAAGAATACTACGGTGATTCTAAGGTCGGCAAAGCCGAGATAAAACCTACCATTTTTTTGCGGCACTCTCCTCACTCCATCAACTTGCGCCTCTCGGGATCACATCTTGTGGTCCGAAAGGGGGCCACAAATCTCTTGTGGTTAAAACCTACCATGGAATTGGTGGTATTCTGCAATGTCAAAACTTTTCCCCATAAGATCCGGTGACGTCACGCGGATCCGCCAGAGTCGTCATCTTTCTATAATGTCCTCGAACGACTCGATTGAGTTCGACAAAAACGTTGAAATTCAGAGAAGGCAATAACGAGGGGCATCGAGTGGGTCCCCCGTGGGGGCATACTTATTCGGTAAAAGATTCGCTACGAGGCGCCACGTGTCCTCGTTGCCCCCCAGCACCTTCTCGTGATCGCCATAATATTACAACCCCGATGCATGCATAGGAAAGCGCCGAATTCCGACGGTTGGTCAGCGCCGGATTCGCACCGACGCTCGCCCGTCAAGGCGGCGGGCTTTTGACCCGGGAAATTCTTTTCTTAGAAAAGAAAATTACTGTATCTAACTCGAAATTGTACGCGATAAAAGAAGAAATTGTGAAATCATGCTAATGTAATCGTATCATAGAATCTACTTAGGTATGGCGTAAAAGCTTAGTTTGGAGGGCCGGGAGGGTATGGGGCAGGACGAAGTCGAGGAAGTCCCCCATATGTGCCCCGCGCGGGGGGTGGGAAGTCGGAACCCCGTCCTCATCCCCGCCCCCACATCTCACTGTGAGAGCTGGATGGGCATCCCGCGGGTCCATCATCCTGCGAGGACAATCCTCCATCTCTAGGAGGAACGGGTCCCGACTCTCGGGCTCTTTGCAACAATAACGGCGTCTCTATCCATCCTGCAACGACGGCGAGGCTTTTGATGTTTACGTTTATGATCAGGGAAGAACCGCATCGAATGGCAATCCAATTACGAAGGAATACCGTGTGACCGGGACCTATCCGTCGTTTTCGGAATCCAGATTGGGACTAGAAAATTGCACCGTACGTAAGAAGTAATGTGGCCAGGAGAAATACAAAGTAAGTTCACGGACAGAATCGAGCAGAAAGAAAATCACCACCACCTAGTCACTTCATACATTAGCTTTCTCTTCAAGCTTTCCGGCCTTTGATGAGTCTGCCGGGTGTCCCATTCGATACTCGAGTGGGAACTTTACCTACAAAGTTGGAAATTTTGGGAGAGGATCATCGCCATGACGAACTCCTTTTTGACCTTGAAGACATTGAAAGGGGAGGAGGAGGAGGCGGCTGCTGTGCATGTGAATAGATTCCCCATGCATGACGTCTCGCACAGCAATTTACGATCACCCCATCGATCTTTTGCTACATCTTTATTCTGTACGTACACCACGGTTCCAATGCAAAGTCCTACTGGGTCCTTCTCCTTCCTCCCACCCGCACTTCCATCGGTCCATGCTCGACCCTCTCCGTTCAGCTTTCTACTAAGTGGGGGGGACATCTAGGGTTTGTCTTATTTTGCGAAAGGCCTTTATATAGTTAGAGAGGCTGTCCTATGCACTAAAGAAGTCAATCGACTTGTCCAGGGACTGCAAACAGAATGAACAAATTTCTGTAAAATCGATTAAAGTCGGAGAAACGTAAACTCGACACGAAAAAAATCAAGAGATCTGTGATCGGATGCTTCGAAATGGATCGGCCGTGGTTAGAGGCAAAAGGGACGTTAGAATTGCATCGGAAATTGTTTTTTCATGTGTATCCTATAACATACCGGTGATAGAATGGACAATTCCGTGAAATCGATTAATGTTGGAGAAATATAAACTCGACACGAAAAATCGAGAGATTTATGATCGGATGTTTTGAAACGGATCGGTCATGCTTATAGGCAAAAGAAACACTAGAACTGCATCCGAACATATTTTTCATGTGTACCCTGAAACATACTGGTAAATTATTTTAAACAACGGATTACAAAATATGAAACATATAGATTATAAATTTGAAAAAAGCAATCCTAAATAGTACTCAAAAATCAGACCAAAAAAAAAATAGTACTCAAAAAGTACGATAAGTTATGAAAGGTTAAATGTCCTAAAGACATCCAATTACAGCAAAGCCTTCAACACGAAGTTCCTTTCGTGTCTCTTAGAAATGGAGTACGTTATCGATTTTGAATGAAGGGTCCACTTATTATAAGTTATTAAAAAAAATTTAAATTTATTGCATTTTTGTCAATTCAATCCTAAATTTTTTAATTATGCCAATCAAATCCTAAACCTTTTCACGTTTTACCAATTGAGCTCATCCGGCCAATTTTAGCGAAAATCTTTGATGTGGCTAGCACTGACGTAGATAATTTTTGTGACCCTCGTCAGCCATCAGGCGAGGGCCGTGACGACCTCTCCATGGCCTTCGAGGTCCAAAGAGAGTGGGAGAAGAAGAAAGCGAACCTCATTAAGGGAGCAGAGATGCCGTCTTCTCTTATGGAGCCTAACCTCTTCTGGCGTTTCGATTCTGCAACTGCTTCATTCATGGCGAACGAGCGTGATCAAAGTTCGCGACGACAGAGCAAAGAGTCTTGGCCCCTAAAGAAAGAAAAATTGTCTATAGAGAGAGACCCCTAAAGAAAGATGGTTGAGAGAGTCTTTGATTTTTCGTCCAGCGACGACAGAGCAAAGAGGGGCGGGTTCGTTCGTTAGGGGAAAGCAAGAAACATGGAGACGGACAATCTCAAATCTTTCTTTGTTCATCTTCTGGCCTGGCGAACATTGATCTCGCTTGTTCGCCATGAACGATGCGGTTGTAGGAGAGGACCGGCTTCATAAGAGAAGACGACATCTCCACTCCCTTGCAGAGGTTCGCCTTCTTCTTCTCCCACTCTCTCTAGATGTTGAAGGCGGCCTTGCTCGGGGCTCGGGCCACGGCCGGTGAGGGCCTAGTGACCCTCGTTGGCCACATTAAAAAAAAAAAGAAAAAAGGAAAACAGAAGAAAAGAAAAAGATTAGTAAATAATTCGAAAAATAATATTAAAAATTATCAACATCAGCGTCTGTGTGTCATGTAAGACAACCAGCATCCGAGTCAGCGATTTCAGCCAAAATTGGCTGAATGAACTCAATTGGTAAAATGTGAAAAGATTTGGTTATCAATTGGCACAATTAAAATGTTTATGATTGAATTGACAAAAGTGCATAGGTTTATGAAGTGAAAAGTGTCAAAAAAGTCATAAACATATTGCATTTGTGCTAATTCAGTCCTAAACCTTTCACTTATGCTAATTTAGTCCTAAATCTTTTGCATTTGTGCCAAATGAGTCCATTCGGCCAATTTTGGTTGAAAATCGCTGATGTGGATGCTATTCGTCCTACGTGGCACGACTGGCGCTGATGTGGACATTTTCAAATAATTTTTTGAATATATATATACTTTTTTTCCTTTGGACTAAGGTCGTCGGCCGACCCTTGCCGGCACAGGGCGAGGGTGTTGCGGCCCTCGCCTAGTGGCCGGTGAGGGCCACACACCCTCACTCAGTGTTGGCGAGATCGCCGGCCCTTAGTCCAAAGGAAAAAAAAAGTAAAGGACAAAAGAAAAGAAAAAACCAAAAAGGCCGTGCCATGTAGGATTTTCACGTCAGGAATTTTCGGTCAAAATTGACTAGACTCAGTTGATACAAATATAAAAAATTTAGAACTAAAATGACACAATTGAAAAATTTATGATTGAACTGGCACCAACGCAATAGGTTTATGACTTTTTTTTACACTTATTCCGATTTAGAATTTTTTTGGTAATTTTTCCGGCGTTAGACGGTCGCGAAGAGAACTTTTCTTTTCTAAACCTAAAGCTACTCCGGTAGTCGGGGACCGATCTATATTCATTCACATTTTGCATAAGCATGTGAGTTTGGTCACTGCTTATCAATAAGAACACTACCCATCACTTTATTTGGAGCCTTCTTTAATAAACCTATACTCATGTCAACATCAATGGAGGGGCCTCAAATTGATGCGCTACACGCCATTCACAGAACCCCGTGGATAAGATTTTTCCCCTTTCCTTTTCTCCTTTCCCACTCTTTTTGCAATAGGATTCCTTTCCTCTCTCTCTTTTTTACATGTTCTTTCACATACTTTTTGTAATTCCTCTTCCCTTCATCCCGTTGTATTTTGAAATGAAGAATTGCGTCACCCCACTACGGCGGATTAGACACCATGGAAACACCCTTTTTCTTGGAAAAGGGCGATGTGGAAAAGGCCAGAGGAAGGCTGTGGCGAGAGCAAATAGCAGATTTAACGGGGCAAGAACGAGGAGGTAACGAGGGAGTCGCTCTTTCTCTTTAGCAAAGAGAAAGTGAAAAATGAAAAGATTATGGGCAAAACAAAGGTCGAAGGAAGGGAGCAGGTTGATGATAAGGTGTGGAAGCGACCATTGGAGATGGCAAAGGTTAATGTGTGTAGGGGTGGCTTTTATCGCTGCCTTATCAAGATATGGTTCTGTCTCTCTGTCTCAAAGTTGCCTTTTATCTACTTCTTTTTCATTGCTGATCTTCAGTTCTCCTTTCGCATTCCGGTAGATTTATCCTGGGACATGAATGTTGCACGTTCTTTCTCATTCATCGGAAAGGCGGATCGTACTTTGGCCCTCATTTATCAGGGATTGTCGCTCTATTTCGAGCTAAGTTGTTCATCATATGGGATACTCGCGACTTTTGTACGAAAATTAGGTTTTAGCTGCTGCATGATAGCTGACTCTCAACTAATCATATCGGAGTTGATAAGCCTTGAATTCATATCTTTTCGCGCCATCCCTCTCCTCACAATAGCATTGCTCGACAGGAAAAAGAACATAAAACGACATAATGGATGTAGTTAAATAAGAGGAACATGGAATTTCATGACATGAATCTTTCTCTCGTCAAACGCTAAGGGTGTGCATGGCAACGATTCTGTGCCCGGGAACTAATTCTGCTCAAAAATGATTTCTTTTTTATTTTGTGCCCGGAAACAATTTCTAAGCATTTGAAAGCGTTTGATAACTGCCCAAAATTTCTATTCTTAGAATAGAAAAAGAACATAAATGCGTTTGGTAATTACACAAAATTTCTTTTTATTAATAATATTTTAATAATATTTTGAATTTTTTAATATTTCTTTCTCTCTTTTTTTTTCCTTTATTTTTATTTTTTTTTCCTTTATTTCCTTCCTTTCCTTGGCCATGGCCAGCAAGCCGCCCTCGCTGCCGACCTCGCCATCGCCAAGGGTGGCAACGGCGAGGTCGGCCTCACCATGGCCGGGCGAGGCTCGACCTAACCTCGCCGCCGTCGCCAGGGGCGGTGAAGGCCACACTCGCCGGCTCTGGCCGATCGTCTGTGGCCGGCCGGCGGCGGTCCTGTGGCAGACCTGGAAGAAGACGAAGAACAAATAAAAAAGGAAGAAGAAAACCAAGAATCAGAAATTGAAAAATTGTTCCATAATCAAGAAGCTACTTTTTTTTGCCTTTTGATTTTGTTCTAAAACTGATTCTAGGAATAATTTTTTGCAAATTTGTGCCCGGGCACAAAAAATTTAACAAACGGATTTCTGTTCCCGAACTAATTTTGGAAACAAAAAAACAGAAATTTTTACTATTTGGCAACTTGCCAAACGCCCCCTAACTCACTTGCGTTCAAGAACATGGAAGTAGGGTTTTTACGGGGGTACACGATAATGATCCTTTTGTATGTGCGATTTGCTCATCAACTATACTTAGTTAATTCGATTACTCCTAGCAGCTAGAGAGAAGTCCCGTGATTTCAGTGATGGGTGAAGGAAAGAATCATCAATCAAAATCATTCCCTTATCACTACTTTGCGAACCCTAACCTCATTAAATATCTTGCTAACGTTACCTCTGTCCCTTTCGGACAGTCTTAGGGCCGAAAGTTGGTGTGAACGTGATGACATTATCTCATGAAATTGTCGTAGAGCTGCGTCTGTATAGCCTTGTAGAGCGCCAAGCCTTTTGGCCATGAAAATGAAAGTATGACATCGTTGGACCAAAGAGAATCTCCCAACCGCAAGGCAACTTGAGAAATTTGGTCTCTTTCGATTGTGATATCTTGTTGATGATTGATGATGATCGTGTAATTCCATCCAGCCGCAAAAGAAAAAGCTTTAAACGTCACGAGACTGCTTGTAAAAAGAACATACGATAACCCCACGAGTATTTTTCACTAAGAGAAGAAAAAGAAGTCAAGTCTTAAATCACAAGTTTGTGAAAGTCAAGGTGTAAGTTGTAACATGAGCTTTTCCCCAAGTCGACGTAGAGTCTCTTCGGAAACTTTGTGCCTAATCAATCCTACGCAAAAGAAAAGAAATAAATCAAAAGCAGAAAAGAAAAAAAAAAAAAGGGAAGAACTTTGCGCTTGAAATCAACACCTTGTTTCGCGACATTGATAAACCATATAAATCTTTGAAATTAGAAGATGAGGGGTAGTTAGATATTATATAAACAGTTCAGCAAAACCATCCTTCGCCCAGATAGAATGCCCTTTTGAGCTCTATCGAGTTGTTCGATTAGAAAGAACTCTCGGTTAATTAATTTGTGATTCGATTATCGACATATCTGCACGAATTTTGCTTGTACATCGCCACGCAAATCTTTTAACGAGAAAGCAAGTTGTCAACAGTTCGCAACGAAACGATCAACCGAAAAACAAGTTGTCAACAATCACCGTTAAACTTATCTGCTCTTTTCTAGGACCAACATTATTAAAGGAAGTGCATACTTGCACCGGCAAAAGGAAGGATCAAAAGGGAGGAAAGAATTCAATTAAAATGCTTATCCATGCATTCATAGCAATTATAATAACCCATGTTACATACAAGTTGAACTCTGCGGTGTAAGAGATCAACTTAACTGTGGAAGCTGAGGTGTTTGCTGACTAACTTTTGCTTTATGTAGCAAGAAATGATGGATGCTGCGACGATTGCTGACCTTCTAGGGCTTTTTGTGACTTCATCTGTTGCTAAAGATAGGAAAAAATTTTAATGCTGCAGAATCGGCAAGCTAAGAGAAAGACATTTAAAGAGCTATCTTTGTCACGATGCTTTCTTTTCTGGATAGAAAGATACAGAAAGTGGGAAAGGAAATTGCTTTGCTGATGCGGGATTTTATCTTGATGAGCGGTGAGTGCTTTCTTGACCGATTTTTGTCCCAGACCGAACAGGAAAGCCTCCCAAAAGGTCCTCTCATCTTCTTGTTTTGGAAGCCTGCACGCAATCTCCGGAGCAAAGTGGGCGTTGCCCTGCGCTTTCTTGGATGATCTCCTCTTTGGCTTTTAACTCTGAATAACATTTCACGTCGCAGGAAACCCTAGTGTGCCCAGATGGAGGGATGATGGCAAGAAACATTCGTGCAACCGTGCGTGGAGCTTGTCTTTAGTTTTAGAACAGCCAAGATTTCAAACTTAACCAATTTAGTCTTAAACATTTTAACAATTTGCCGATTTGATCCTAATTTTGGCCGAAAATCGCCGATGTGAATACCGTCCGTCCTACATGGTATGACTGGCGCTGACGTGAATCCGCAATTTTTCAAAAAAAATTCTGAATTTACAGATATTATACTTTTTTTTTCCTTTCTTCTTTTCACCATGGGTTGTCGTCCAGCCACTAGGCCTACAAACCCTCGCCTGCAGCCAGTGGGGGCTTGCATGGCCTTACCCAATGACCGGCGAGGGTCAACGGGGGCTTGCCATCCACAATAAAAGAAAAGAAATGAAGAAATGAAAAATTTTAGAAATTTCTTTAAAAGATTACAAAACTTGTCCGCATCAATGCTGGCCGTACCATCTACGTCAATGATTTTCGTTCAAAATTGGTCAAAAGGACTACATTGAGTGATCGTCAAAAGGTTCATGATTAAATTAGCTAAATTAAAAGGTTTTATAGCTGAATGTAACAAATTAAGAATTTTATCGGAACTTTTTTGGTAATTATCCCGCCTCTTGCTGGATTTCAACTTGATTGAGAGAGAGAGAGAGTGTGTGTGTGTGGGTGGGCGTTGCATTCTTGCCTGTCTATGTCTAATGACTACACCATTATCTCAATAAAGACAAACTTCCAACTGACGCCAACCGTTGGCAAGAAACAAAGAGAGGAAAAACCACTTGAAGCAGAAAAAAGGGTAAACGCTCAAAATAGAAGAAGTTTATATTCACATCACAACGCATCTACTTTGTCAATACCAGTTGTAACACTTCACATCCCAACTACTTCTATCCCTCTGCTAGACTACTACTACATTCTAATCTTAACTCTAAATATAATCTCGATATCGAATTACATTCTACCCGTCGAAAAACTATTGGAAAGAAAACAAAAGTTGCAATCAATCGAAAGTTCATCAAGCCCCGAAGCCGGCGGCGAGGGCGAGTCCGTGCCGGTCATCCTTGATCTCCATCACCCTCGGAAAAATTTCCCGAGAAAATATCACTTTTCCCGACGTCCGGAGAGGATCAACGCATTGACGAACCGCTGTTTTCGAATTCTCTCTCTCTCTCTCTCTCTCGATCGAGATTTTCTTCTCTTCATGTTGGGCCGCTCGTTGAGTCTACAATCCACTTGATCTCCTGAAGTGCGTGGGCCCTACCCAGTTGAGAGTGAGTGTGTGAGTGAGAGAGAGGCGGGCCCACGATACAGTCGGAGCTAGACGACGAACAGCCGCCGCAACTGCCAACCTGTCGCCGGAACGACGACAGCGACAACCGACAGCGGCGTCCACGACGAGGCGACGCCACTTGACGCCATGGCCGCCACCGCGTATTCACCGCCCGCCGCCTTGACACTGAAACCAAAGAAAACCCTCGTCACTACAGGCGAAAATATCAAAGGGTTTTCTTCCAAAAACCAGAATCAACACTGAACTATAACTGCGCTCATATGTGGCGGTTCCTAGGAAATGCCAAATTTCTCCCGTCCGGTCGGGAGTGGTCGGCGACCCTACTCCACCATGTTGCAGTCGCATGCAAGATTTGTGTTAATGCAAGCATTCTCGTTAGTGTTCATCTCAATTATCAACTTCTTGATTAAATGTCTGTCGTCGTATCAAGAGAAAGTTTTAAGAGGTAAGTTCGAGGTGATTCTATTACCTAGTTGAAGGCGTCGGGCAAAACGTGATCTCGTAATCCGCCGAAGCGCAGGTGAAGGTGCTGGTGCGGTCGTCGTAGGCGTAGCTATAGGCCTTCGGGCACGCGGTCTTGAAGAACTCCGAGTACTGGCTCGGCTCGCACGTGTCCGGCGACCCGTGCGCGCCGCTGCAGCAGTACTGCGGGTCCCCGAACGCGCCGCACGCGCTCTTGCACGCCACCCCGCCCTCGCTCCCCGTTCTCGTCACCTTCAGCTCCTGCGGGCACGCCCTGTTCAGGTCAGCGACGCACCCCGTCGCGGTGCAGTTCCCGGCCGCGGTGGCGGCGCCGCGCTGCGGCACCACCAGCATCGGGAGGTTGTACCCGTCGACGAGGCTGACGTCGTAGAAGTCGAGCCCATCGGCGCCGTTGAGGGTGAACTCGGCGAGGGTGGCGGGAGGGACGGCGCCGCTGCCGGAGCACTCGAGGGCGGAGGAGCCGCAGTCGCCTGTGAGGCAGGCGAACTTGCCCGTGGCGGGGTCCTGGGAGCAGAAGGTGCGGCCCCAGAGGCGGCCGGACCAGGAGGCGGGGACGGCGACGGAGGCGGACGCGCCGGGGTCGAGGGCGAAGCCGGTGGTGGAGAGCGGCGCGGTTCCGGCGCCGGAGAGGATCCCCGGCCAGACCGTGAAGCCGCACTTGTTGACTATGGTGAATGTCGCCGAATTTCCACCTGCAAATTCAAGAAACAGAGCATGAGATCAAAACCCGACGCAAAAGCACCTAAAGTCCGAAACTTCAAACTAAAAACGAATCGCCATTCAGGTGATTTCGAGAGGAAAACGAAAAGGGCCATGACAAAAGATTCTCTTTTGACACTCGAACTCACCAGTGACCCAGAAGATCAGAAAGTGCAAGAACAGAGCAACTGCGACTCCAAGCGAAGCCATTGGGTTTCCAAATCTAAGAACGAGCAGCTGTCTCGAAATTCAAGATATAATGGTATAAGAATGAATGTTTTCTAAGATATACAGAATCACATCAGTTCCGTGTGGGAAAATTTTTGAAGCGCAAATGAAGGAGGGAAGGAAGGGAGGGGTTTTATAAGCGGGACGGACGAATGTGGCGGTCCATGTGTGAGTTGGTGGGGGCCTCTGACTGGGGAGGTGATGGTACCACCCCCACCACTTGCCAAATCCATCATGGTTTTCTAATTTTCTCAATTGTTCTTTCGTGAGAACGTGGGGACACAGTTGAAGTCGGCGATTTTCTGCGTAATCACGCAATTTCCTCTGTTTTTTCTTCTTTGTCCTCTTCTTTGGAAGGCTGCGTGGGCAGAGCAGAGGAGACAAGGCGTTGGGATTCTGTCTGTACGCCTTTGGAAATTGGTTCATCCCGAAGACAGACACAATCAAAAGACGAAGCAGGAAGGTAGGCTTCAAGTTTAAAGACGACGACACGGCTTCGATCGAGATAACATTTGTTTTCGGTTCGTCTTTCAGAGAAGAATCAGGCCCGTGAAATTGGCTTGCGAGCAAATTTTGATGAAACGAAATAAAAGAAAAATAATAGATAGAGATGAATAAGGTGCGTCCATGGACCGACCACGGAAGGAGGAGAGCTTAGGATAGACTCTCTCTGTGGCTCAGCTCACGTGAACAATGTGGAGAAGAGGGCCATTTCTAGTCACCGGCCAGGCCTTGCTTAGTGAATCTCGCGCACTGCATCATCGATTGACTTATGACATGATTACCGACACATTCGAATCGTACCCACCAAAGTACCACTGTCATTGATTTATTCAACGGCCATACTAGTCATAGGAGATCTTGTGGTATGATTGCCTAATATCTAGTGTTGTCAATCTCGATGCCGTCCACCGCAGAGGCTTACTGCTTCAACTCGCTAATTATCGACATTGATATATAGACGGAAACCATAACTACGGTCGGCTTCAATTCACATCTATCCAAATCATAATTTGAAACCGATCAGAGACTATCATAAGACATTTTCCCAACAAAAAAGAAACGGCATAATATGTCACCATCCCGGAATACTAAGCTCGCGCTCAAGACTAAAGAACGGTACTCGATAGTCAAAGATCCAAGCACACTAGTTAGTAAAAGTTTCTGGCCTGGGTATAGTGCACCCTCTGGCACACACAAAGCAAAAAAATGGTCCAATTATTCAGATTCCCAGATTCTGGTGAAAAGCATGGAATAAACGCTGGCTTCGGCATTGACCCTGAAAAGGGGCACACCTCGCTAGCTAGTTGCAGCAGCGCTCCGCGACACCACAGTAGCATGGCCTTTGGCTTGGGTGGGGGAATGTGAGAGAGCCTTGGCCTCCACACAGCTCCTACAGCCTCTTATTCCCCACACGATATGAAAGATCAAGCCCACTAAGGGGCGCGTAAACACTAAATTAATCGAAGATCTTCTTGCCCTTTGACCCGTCACAGCAGGCGCAAATCTTGAAAAATTCTGTCGGGCCCCTCTATTTATTTCACGTCGAAAACGTTGCATCAGTACGCAAAAACGGTGCTTTTTCCTACTATAAATGTTATTAGCTGATACAAGCAACCAACTCGACTCATCTTTTGAGAGCCGCAAGTTGGCAAAAGAGAACATGGACACCCTCTTTTGCGTGATATTAAAAGTAAGGCTGGGTGGTAAATCTCTGTCAAATGGAGATGGACAAGACGCATTACACTGTGTACTTATATATCTTTACGCAAGTTGGCAAATCCTGTTTAAGATGTTAATTACACTAGATTAGGCAAGTTGAGAAAACTTGTCAAAGCCACTGCTTTTGTTGCCTTTAAAGCTTTGGCCTTTGCAATAGCAACCGAATGAAATTCGCCCATAGCACGTACCAAGACTGTAACAGGCACTTGCATGGACGGTGTGGTTCAGATGGAGCGTCGTTCGTTTGCTTCTCATTAATCTCCTTATGCTTCTCCTTATGGTCTGTCTGTCCTTAGCCAAAAAAAAGCATTACCATGCCATGCAGTTCGACAAAGTATAGGATACTTCGAGACGATACTTTTCACCAGAAGCTCAAAATTGTTGGAGGGACCAAACTTCTCCCAAGAAAAAGGAGCAAATCAGTAGTTTTGCTCCCTAAACCTTCGTTGTTATACCAGAGAGGCGATCACAACTTACCTATGATACTGCCTCGCGTCCCACGCACGCAGAGGTGGGCATCGCACGGTGCTTCGCAGAAACATTGCAAAGCTCTCCTGCCCTGCCAGATTGCCCCCGTTGCAGGACACCCCCTGCATCTGAGCCATTTAGGGAAGTAAGTTCGGTCATGGTTCAAAAAGAACATGGACACACCTTCGCGCGAAATTGACATGTGCATGTCGAGAGCACAGAAAATTATAGCTTCATGATCTGCCTTCAATGCCACAAATGTAATTATAGGAAGTCGAAATGAAGTCTACTAGCAAATTCAATGATATGAACATTACCGGAATTGAAAACAAATTTGATTGTACTATCAGAGTAATTTAGACCTACTATAGTGTTAAAGGATTCTACTGCACTCTCAAACTCCCCAAATTACCGGCTACATTGACTTGACGTCTAAAGGGACAGTATGCCCTCGTTGCAAACTGAAAGCCTATCCAAGAGTAGAAAACCTCACCCTGAGAATGTAAACTCTAGATCATCATAAGTTATTCCAGACTGTCTGATGCCGGAGCATTCTTTGAAGACGTTGAGTTGTCGACTCTTGCCGCTATTATCGACACCAAGACAATTCTTGTCGATATTGTCGACACCAAGTCGACTCTTCGATTACAACGAACCGAAGACTGTTCGGTTCCTTCAAAAGATGAAGGCCATTAATCCAACCACTTTGGAAAATGGTAAAGTCATAAAAACCTTCAATCGGTTACATTTAATTCTCATACATTTTCTAGATCTAGTTAATGTCATTCAAGTTTTTAGAGTCCTTATTTATTTATGGTTGTTTTCTAGTAAATATTGTTCATCTTTCCTACAAGTCTTTTGGTTTTCCAAAGAGTCTTAGTAATTACTCAAGCTTGGAAGGTTGTTCCATGCTCTATATATGCATGATATGATGAATAACAAAGTAAGACTTATTTTGAGTAAATTTGAGCCTTTGGCTTGAGAACAAAAAGGATATCTTGTTTTACTCTTATCCCTCAGGTGGATTCCTACGGGTGGCGAGTATTTGCTCTTATCTCCTAGGTTAATTACCTACGAGTGGCGAGCGACCTATCTATTCAAGTTCTCACTTGTGTTGCCTCCTACTTCTCTACACTTTCTCTGGCATCACCGACTATATCATTCTTCATTCATCAAGAACCCAAGATTTGCATTGTCTATCTAATCAAACAACTGTCATTCGCCGCAAAAACGACAAGCAGAACACAACAAATCCATAGGCTAAAGGATTCCAATATCAGTTGAACAAAAATGGGCTATCCAAATTCTCATGATCACGAAGGCCTTGAAAATCAATTGCAAAGACCAAACAGGAAAAGATCAAAAGTCTCCAAATTACATGCATGCTCGAGTGTCAACAAAGCAAGGGTATACAGCCACAAGCAAATTTGTTCTGAAAGCTGCCCACGGTACAGAACTTCCAATGGCATCAATACAGAATAATGACGGGATGAATCACTTTCTAGTGTATCCATTAGTCTCTTTGGATAATACATAAGTCTCTACAGTTATTATAATTCATCTAGAGTACAATTATCTACCAAGGAAACATACATCTATTGAGCAAAAACTGAATAATCCTCATCTCAGTTAACTCAATAAAGATGCATGTGGACCACGAAATACTTCTCCATATGAGCAATGTAATCTCATGGTAACTTAACAGGTCGAACAGCAAATTAAGAAGTAGGCGAAAATTAAGAAGACATGAGTGAAACCAAAACCATACATAAAGACACTAAGAGTTTGCAGTTGCAACTTATGGAAGATTTGGAGCTTAAGGGAATAACAAGGTGTCACAGAATATATTTTAACATGATATTCCCACCGAAAAAGCATTGAGCCATTGTTGCTGTTGTCACTATAGTACAAGCAATATACCTGGTACCCTATATTTCAAAGAACTGGATATAGCCAAGCAAAACAAGAGTAAATTCGAAACTATCGATGCATGAAACATCCCATTTTTATCATAATGTGGATAGTTGGTAAAAAAGGTAGAAATTATTAAGTCATGAATAGCCAAGTGAACACGAGAGGTCATTGCCTGCATCTTCTTAGCTGCATTTGGCAAGCTTCCCAGCAGCTACAAATTTTTTTCCCAACCCAACTGGTCTATTGACAATGACCAGTACTTAAGCAATTAGAACATGTCATCCTCCTCTCAATATGCATCTCAGAGCAATAAATAATGCCATTGTCACACCGAGCATACTGAGAATTATCGCAATGCCATCCTTCAACAGTAATTGACACTTGATTAATGACGATTAATGACCTCTGCCAGGCCAAGAATCAATACCACTCAATCCATGTGAATACTATAACCACAAACTTCAACAAGAAGCCACTAAGGCATCACCAACACAGAACTGAATAAGAGCACCCATCAGTTCCACTGACGTCAAAATAGCTCAATTAGAAGTTAACCAATTTGTCATCCTCACTGACCAACGCAAGAAACCAAACGGGATAGAAACAAACTCAAATCTCCAAAACATCCTATGTATATCATCTCAAACCAACAAAACATGAAAAGGTGAACCAAAGCATAACCAAGAAAAAAAAAGAGAAATATGTACTATTACTCTTCTTTCCCTTTTCCCTCCTTCAAGAGATCATAGTACATTCCCTGGCAAAATGCCCCTGCTCACCACAATTGAAGCACTTGCCACCACTGTTGTAACCGCCGCTGCCGCCGCCGCCGCCAAATCTGCTACCACCACCAGCGGTGCAATCCCTCGCCATATGACCAGGTCCACCGCAGTTATAGCAAGCACCGCCGACGCCGGCACCGCCGCCGCCGCCGCCGCCGCCGCCTCTACTAGTACAATCCCTCGCCATATGCCCAAAACCACCACAATTGAAGCAGGAACTGCCTCCTATTCCTCCGCCCCCAACATTGGTACTCCGACGACAATCCCTCGCCATGTGGCCAATCCCGCCGCAGTTAAAACACGCCCCGGAACCCCCTCCGCCGCCGCCGCCGCCGCCGCTGCCCCGGTTTCCGCGGTCGCGGTCACAGTCCCGCGCCAAGTGCCCCACCTCGCCGCAGACATAGCATCCGGAGCCACCGGCGCCACCCCCGGCGAACCTGTCGCCGCCCTTCCAGCTGCCGCCGAACCCGCGGCCGCCCCTGCCGCCGCCGCCGCCGCCGCCGCCGTAGCCTCCGTAGCCGCCGTCCCTGGCGCTCCCCCTGACGGGGGCCCCGTCGGGGCCGGTGACGTCGACGGCGGAGGACTTGCCCTCGGACTCGGTGACGACCGAGAACTCGACCTCCTCGCCCTCGGCGAGGCTGCGGAATCCGTCGGACCTGATGGAGGACTGGTGGACGAAGAGGTCCTCGCCGCCGTCCCTGGGCTTGATGAAGCCGAACCCCTTGACGTCGTTGAACCACAGCACGGTGCCGCCGCACCTCCCTTGATCCGCCATGGATCCGATCGATCGAAGGATCACCCAGAGAGAGAGAGAGAGAGAAAGAAGAGAGAGAGAGAGAGGCTTCGGTGGCGTTCTAGAGAGAGAAGGGACGGGGCGAGGTTTGAGGGGGCGGTTTATATAATGCGAAAAACCCTAATCGCGAGCCCTACACTTGTAAGGACTCCGACTCCCCTTCGAAATTCTGATCAAAATTTTTTTCGATCTTATCTTGTTTTATTTAATTATATACTTCCTAACTAAGTAATAAATAAATCTCTTAAAAAAATATTTTAAACTGAAAAACAAATCTCAATTAATTAATTAATTATGTATATTTTTTGAATGTAAATACGTCCGGATCAAGTTATGTTAATTCCCTAATTAACTAAATCATTAAGGTCGGTGGAAGTTAGGGGTGTAAACGGTTCGGTTCGGTTCGGTTTTCTTGAAAAACCGAACCGAACCGAACCGTTAAGGATTCCTCCTTGAACCGAACCAAATAGGAACCGAACCGAATTGAAACCGAACCGATAAGCCGATTTGGTTCAGTTTGGTTTTCGGTTTCTTCTTCTTTTTTGTTTTTTTTTTTTGCTTTTTTATTCATGGCTCGATTTTCTGTTTTTATGAAAAAATTTCATGATAATTTTTTGATAATAATATGTATTTATGATAATTTTTTATGATAAAAATTAAGAAAGCTCTGAAATTTCATCGTCTTCATCTTGGGTTCCGGCGAAACGAAGACTGTAGAAGTGAGAAAGAGAGCTCACATTTCGGAAATACTTCAGAAATCCTCTTCATCTTCTGCAGCTGCAAAACGAGCACGGGGAAGAGCGCCACTCTCAGCGCCAAGGTGGAGGATGCAATTCACGACCCACCTGCAAGAAACCCAACAAATCAACCTTAAAGAACTCGACCCACGAATTCGACCGATACCCATAACAGCTCAAGATCGTACCAAGGCAAGCCAGTGACATCGTGATAGCTATCGAGGAGAGAGATCAAGGCCTTGACGGGAAGAATTGACTCTTCCACACCGCTCGCCGCCCCTTCGATCGCAGCATCGATCCCCGCGCCGCGGGCGACGTCGGGAAGAAACGCCGCAGACTCGCCGAGCCCCCGGAGGTCGAAATCGCCGTCGTCGGAGCCCGACGGAGCGGAAGAGAAGCGGCGGCCGGATTGGAGGAAAGGCGGAGGAAGCGAGCAGGGATCGGAGCGATGACGGGGGCCAGGGTGAGGGCGAGGGGCGGCGAGGGAGGGAGCGGAGGAGAGGGAGGAGAAGCGCGGCCAAGAGCGGCGGAGGTGGCTCCACAGTCGCGAGGTGGCCGCCATTCGCTCGGCTCAGTTCGTTGCTCCGGCGTGACAGCAGGACGCGACGGAGTTCATACACCCTGCACGCCGCCGACGGCGGACGTGTTTTGCATATATGAGGAATGAGGATGGTCTCGGTGAGAGGAAGAGTGTTTATTTCAGTTCGGCTCGATCCGAACTGATCCGAACCGAACTGAAATAAACCGAACCGAAAAAAAAAAATGGTTAATTTTGATGATCCGAACCGAAACCGAAACCGAACCGAAATGCACGAAATTTTCGGTTCGGTTCGGTTCGGTTCGTATCTCGGTTCGGTTTTCCGATTCGGTTCTGACACCCCCAGTGGAAGTGGAAGGGTGTTCTTTTTCTTATCATCATCATCATCATCGAACTATAGAAAGAAAAGACTGGAGGGTGATTGAAACTTAGGATTCATCTGGTGTTTTAACTTCATTGTCCCGGGGAATTTTTGTTCTTGATCCGGGACTATGCGAAACCGCTACCTAGCTACGTTGTCGATTATAAGGTACATTGGTTGGCACGTCAAGGAACATGGTCGGTCGGGGCTCGTGTCTTTCGGGGGCTGTTATCTTAATCAGGCAAAGGTGTGAAAGAGGCAGCTTTTTGCTGATCGCAGCCCGAGTTCGAATGGGGCGAAAGCTCTCACCTCGGCCAACTCGCTCAATCAGCTATGCGACTGCAATGATCGTATGCTTTGGTTAATAGGGTCTCTTGATCTGCATTGATGGCTGGTGGTGAAGATTATGGGAACTGCTCACTTGATGCTGCTTCTGAATTAGTTTCAACTTGGATTTTATCCGCTAACTGATGAAGTCCTGTCAAATTGGGTGATGAACTAAAGACAATCTCGGGACGGTTCATCTCGAATTAGAATCGACAGCTGATATGAATCAGACCCATCTTTCTCCGTAGATGAACCATTCGAGAGTCCAATCGTTCGATCTGAAGCACCCGTGTTCGACGAGATTTGCTCCAGACCAGCGATGAGGCAACTGTGCTGTATAGAAGTTTGTGGTTATGTGGATGATACTGCCACAGCGAGCAGTTTGTGAGTACCTGCCATTAGCAAGTCACTTGAGGCCTATGGATCGTTCTGTTCACTGATTCTTCGTTGTTCGGTTCGAGGCCGGTGGCAACGCGCCATGTTGAATTCCTCGAAACGCTGCACGAGAGTAGAGACCCGAGAAGAGATATGAGCTCCCCAAACTCTTTATACGCGTCGATGTTCCTTTTTTCCAAATAACAACGACCCTGAAGATTTCAATAGATAACAGACTGATTTTGAAGAATAATCTCCAAGGTCTGATATTGAAGTTTCATTCCGCTACCCTCCTGAATGTTATGGTGAAGTGCCCTTACACCTGAAGAACACGGTCCTGGAGCAGGATTCAGTTTCCTTATGCTGAGAGATTATCCTATAGACAAGCACTTAAGAGTTAAAGGCTTAACCTCTTCTAGATAACATCTGTTTTTGGTAGCGCCCGTCGCACTTAAGTAATAAGATTGCAGCTTGCTGGACGATCACACAGATCGTGCGTCTCTAACATTTGTTGTTTCGAGATGGCCATTCGCCCTTCTTCGACCAACTGCTATGCTCTCACCATTAAATGGCAAGGTCATGTGAAGTCTGGACTAAAGTTCGACACAGGGACTCGATGATCGTTATAGATCAGAGCTAACTAAGCTGTTAAAACTTCAGATTGATTTGGGCAATTTGTTGCTGCTTTATTAATCACCAAAACAGCTACTAGCTTCGTTCTAGCTGGAGCTCCAGTTAGGTTCGTAGATCCTCCTGACTTTTCCGCTCATCGTCTGGAAAGATGGGGACTTTTGGAGCACTGTGTTTTGCCGGTCACTTTCGCAATTCCTCCGATCTTCCTCCTCTTGCTCATGACTTACTTACCACATCAGGTCACTCAACTCAAGGCAGCTCTTGAGCATCATTCCCTAGCAACATAGCCCAGTTAAAACTCTGCAATGTTGCGACCTCGTGAGAGTAATTGGGTGGTTCAACAGATGCGATATCGGTGCTGTAGCTGTAGCCGACCCCTAATTTGATTATTAACCTGACGATCACCTTCGCTTTTGCCGCTAGCGTAGCCGACTACAGTGTATATAATTCACAGGCAAATCTTGATTGGAGTACTATGACAAGGTGGGGTTTCAGATCCTGCGTCTACGTTTATTGCTAGCCTAACACAAAAGTAGTTAAGAAAGGAAATCTTGGGGGACATAGCCTGTAGTTAAAAGAATTACAAGTGTATTCTGGAAAGAAGGCCAAACGAAATTGACATTCAGAATCCGGATGAGTATATAAGGACGAGAATGGCAAGATGAAATTTCATTCTCCTTTACCATCAATCAAATATGACATTTAAAATCATCGCATTCTCATACGAACAATGTTCATCTCCGTTGTGATTATATGGCGCTTACGTGAGCTATGCATGTCGGCTTGCATGACGAAAGGCCGAGATTGCACACGTACATCGCGATGTGGAATAGCATCACCACGATCCGTGTCCATTAGTATTGCCCTTTTACCTAGGAACAGCAAAAAGCAATTCCCTAGGACACCGTAGGCTGTTCGCAATCGCAAAGCACATAACGTAATTCGTCGGCTTATGGAGCTACTATTCATACTTCTCATTCTCACAAGCTTGTCTCGAGTGGCCTAGATTATTCGAACAATGATGTGGATCGATCCTCTATCTATCTCTCGTATGAGATTAGTTTACAAAACCGATACATCACGTAATTGCGATGCGATTGTGGTTTTTGTTTGACGTACTCGCACCTTTCCTGTGGATTGGTCCACAAGACAAGAACCTAAAAGAAGGGGGTCGACTGGAGGTGTTCTTGTCCCCTAGGACTCTTTTGATTTCCGGTTCTAATCCGATCTCCTTTCTCAATGTCTGTATGCGAATCAGATGTCAAAGGGCACACATGCAAAGCCACGGGCAGCGGCGCTCTTCCATCCATCATGGATAGCTTCAATGTCAAGGCTAAATTCCCTAAAATGCGATGTCGCAATCAGCTGAAATTGCAGGGTCGTTCGAATCAGCTCGTGCACCTTTCTTTTTTTAGATCTCTTATCTTGAATTCTTCTCCGGGCTTCAAGAAATTTCGTAGGCAAAGAAATCATCGTGGTGTCCGAATTTCACGCACCCAACTTCTTCTAAAGGGCAAAGCTCGTCTTTCGATCGGACCGTGTGGACCACCAGACAATCCGACGTAAATTCATATATAAATGCGCGAACAAAACGATGCTCGAACTTTGGCCAGACCCACGAATCTTGGACGAATTCCTGCTTCCAATTAAAAAGAAATTAGGAAGAAAAAGCAGTGTCCATGCAAAAGCACAGATCATCAAAGCCAAGATCACAGCCAGCCATTCATTTTGTATGGCTAGATATTTTGGTGAAGCTCTCTGACTGCAACAGAAGCGGGAAGAATGATCTGGGGTTTGGCCAGATTCAACTCACACCACCATCACTACTTCTTCCCAAGCTTTGACACCCATGAATTTCAATAGCTTCCTTGACCCATCTCATGAATCTGCGATGCAACCATAGTTGCGTCGACCGATTCTCGACCTCTCATTTGGGGAAGAACTTTCTTTGACTTTTAAGGGAAGAACAAGAACAAGAACAAGAACAAGAAAATCGAGAACCAAGAAGAAGAAGAAGAAGATAAAAAAAGGATGCGATGAGATAATCAAGAGCATCCCTTCAATTCCTTTCGTAATCGATTGACCAAAAACGCAGCAAGAATTCGATCTCCAATCTCAAATCGGTCACAATACCCAAGAATCAGATCAGATGGTGTGCCTACCAAAATCAGGCACCTTTCATACTTTTTCACTTCCTCCATAACTCTGCTTCGTATTTACTCTATACAACAAAAGCTAAAGCTCCACTCGATATTTTGTATATGCACAGCTAAATCCCTAAAATCAGTCCCAAACTCTGGGGGGGATCGCGAATCAGTGAGCCGGCTCGGGCGCCTACCAGCACTGGTCCGTCTCCCAGTTCCTCCCCCTGTAGCTCTCGCCGCCGCCGCCGCCTCCGGACACGACGGTCAACGGCCTGCTCCTCCTCCAGAACAGGCTGCTGTCGTAGACGGCGCGCTTCTCGGGGTCCGACAGCGTGGAGTAGGCGGCGTGGATCCTCATGAACTCGTCGGCCGACGCGCCCTTCCGGTCCATCGCCGCCGCGTCGGGGTGGCACGACCGGGCCAGGCGCCGGTACGCGACCTTGATCTCCTGGCACGTGGCGCCCACGGGGATGCCGAGGACCTCGTAGAGGGACGTGCACGCCGGCTGCATCCCGTGGCGGCGGAGGACGCGGTGCGGCTGCGGGTGCGGGGGCGGGGACGAAGGGTAAGGCGGGGCGCGCGGCCTGGCGTCGGAGGTCGTGAAGGAGGCGGCGGCGGCGGCGGCGGCGGCGGAGGGGGACGAGGTGGGGGAGGCGCGAGGGCTGAGGAAGGCGGCGCGCGGCGGAGCGGGGGCGGCGGAGGGGCGGAGGAGGGGCGGAGGAGCGGAGAGCGACGGCATGGTGTACGGTGCGGGGCTCTGTTATGGCGCGGTCTGAGAAGTGAAGCGCCGGGGTGGAGGCTATTCGTTCTTATAACGACAGGGTGCAGAGGCGCCCCCAAAAACGCAGCGTTTTTGGGCCCTGCGACCGCGAAAATCGAGACCTCATGAAACAGGGGACGGCGTGGATCATGAGGGGCGTGATTGAAAAAAGTAGTAAATTCAATTGGATACCCCGAGAAAACAGTCAAATTGTACCAAGTGCCCAATTTCGAGCCAATCGTAATTTTTTTGTTAGAAAATGACACAAACACTCTCTTTACTTTGGCCCAACTACAACGTGATCTCTGAAAATTTAATTTATTTAATATAATTTCTTAACTTTAGCCTAATATGCAATGTAGTACTTGAACTTTTAATTTTTTCAATGCCGTCCTTAAACTTTAGGTAAATGTTCAGTTTAGTCCATAAATCATATAAAATTGTTCAATGTAGTTCTTCCATTAATTCAAATTCAGAGACTACATTGAATATTTTCGTATAGTTTGGGGATTACATCGAACATGAACCGAAAGTATAGGGATCACACTGAATAAATTAAAAGTTCATGGACTATATTGTATATTGGATCAAAGTTCAGCGACTGTCTGTATCATAATCCCTTTTTTATAGTTTTGTTTTACTTGGGTCATTTTTATAATTTTGGATTTTTAAGGGTGGTGAAAAGTGAAATGCTTATCCGGATGTCGAATGAGTCAGCAAAATTGGGTTATCCAAAAAATCCGAGTAGAAGTCGGGTAGGGGAGCTAATGCGAAGTGGATATGAGGCGGAAGTGTCTCCTCCCATTCGCCCAATCCCGATTTTTTTTTTTAATTTTTTTTTTGTTCCAATTTCGTGACATTATTGATTCAATGAATCTCCTCTCGCAGCAACATGAGCCCTACGTTGGGAGGAACGAGATTTTTCTCTTTCCTTTTTAGATTTGCCATCAAAACCAACCCCCCGGCACCCCCAAAAAACAAGCCAAAAAAAATGCATGTTTAGTTAAAGGTCTTGCACCTACGTACCACGAGATAATGACATAAATAATTTCTGAACTATGATTCAATATATAATATGATTATTGAACTTTTAATTTGTTTTAAGTTATTCCTGAACTTTTAATTTGTTCAATATCGTCACGGTGAACATATATCAAAAGTCCAGAGACAATACTGAATAAATTAAAAGTTTTGGGGCCATGTTAAATATCGGGTTAAAGTTCATGGAATACATTGAACAGATTAAAAAGTTCATGAACCGAATTGCACTCTGGACTAAAGTTCGGATACTGTTTATGCCATTATTCCAGTAACAAAACCATGCATAAACTCTAGCTTGGAACGAGTGAGACCGGGTCAGCGCGACCGAATCGACGACGGGAGGCGGAAGTAACGACCGGACGTACATAAGGCACATAATCGGAAATTTCACGAGCCAACGGGCGCGGGGTGTTTCGGCCGCAGGTCTCAAACGATCGTGCTTTGACTTTTTTATACTTTGTATCAAAAGCATCACAGAGATGAGGAGGGAATTCTTGCAGGTAAAGTAAAGGATCCTACTCTTTATTTTGGGGGACGAGCCCTTCTTCCTGTTTTTGCTTGCCTGCTACTACCTCCCGTTGCCATTTCTTTTTTGCTGAAACGGCCCCTCGCTCGAACGCAACCAACGTGGATGCGCACTACCGCACTCATCATCATCGTCACTTTCAAAACCGTTCTCAAGAATCATCGAATGCTCATCTCGATATCGAATAGAGAACCCACCGCATGGCTCCCACTTAAATCACAAGTGTCACTGAATTGCAATCACACAATTGCTTAACGAGCTACGTGGTGCTTTGCTTTCTTTTCTAAAGGGAAAAAGCTAGAGAATGTGGTACGTATTCTCCTCCCTCCATTTATCATCCAATGTCAATTCATTCTTAGCCATCTTGCTTTTTCCTTGGGATCGGGAATCCAGAGTAAAAAAAGTCCACGGCCTATTGCACGTCACATGTCGGTCGTGAGACATAAGGATGGCCGGCGCTGACAGGACCGCCACGTCGGCGGTTTCCGGCCTGAATCTACATTGGAAAATGGTCGATAGGCTTAGGACTCGATTGGCCAAACTAAAAAATTGGAAAGTTCAAGACTGAATTGATAGCCGTACAGTAAATTTAGAATTTTCTAGACAATTGAAATAGGTGGGTCCATAATCTTTTTCACTTCATTTCCTCCCTCTAATCTCACGGAGAATTTAGTATTTTATTTTTATTTTTTGTGTTCAACCCACAATTTTCCAATTTAAACCAGCTTATTGTGATCACACAAAAATGAAGAGCTAAAATATAGTGACCATTAGCGGAAGCATGGTGACCAGAGAAAGGACGTGAGATTTTGATTCGAGAGCTCCAGCTTGCTCGTGATTTGTTAAATAATATTTGCTTGGATTCATATATAGGCAATTTTCATTAGCTTTTTTTTATATATATTTTTACTCTTTGCCAAAATGCGAGTTGATTATTTCTATACAAAAAAAATTTGTGTCGTATTGTGTAAATGATGAAGCTCTCTTGAACTATCGGGTAGGGGACCGATGGAAACCTGTAGGTTATAGGTTTCGAGGTATGCATGATAAGTTCTAGGTTCTAAAAATTGGGGAACCTATTTTGACGAATAGATTCCAAGTACCTGGAACTTGAAACCTTAAATAAGTTTTTTGTATTTTTACTTGGTTTATGTCTTCGCATGATCCTGTTGTGTTCCATAGCGTTGGATAATAAGTGTATAATCAGGAACCACTAGTTTGAGCTTTCATTTTATGACTTGTTAATGTTTTATATTCTTCGTGTCTCTAAATATAAGTTATGGTAGGTGGATCGTAGCAGTAAGTAGTTGTCATTAAATGTGATGATTTACTGCAATTGTTCAATTAATAATACAAATGGGAATCTGGGTAGACCCTGAAACCGACCTTGAAACTGGGTAGGTTCCAGATTTCAAGGTATGGAGGGTAGATTTTAGGTTTCGAAAAATGAGAAACATGTTCTCATGGGCAGGTTTCAAGTCCAAGTGAAACCTGTACGGAACTTAAAACTGTTCACCCCTACTACCGGGTTCCTAAAATGGCAATCAAGATCGTTCATGGCTTTTTTTCTTAAGTGCTCTCTCGTAGGCCCGGCATCTCGAGAGTGTGGTGTTTACCTACACGTTTTCGGACCCTTTCGGGTCGTGCCCGTTTGAGATTGCTTGTGAAACTCGAGCGATTTCGCGAGTTCTCACGTTTGCGAGGAGTTGAAAGGGAGAAAGAAGAAGAAGAAGAAAAGAACAGGTTAAGAGTCTCGAATTGTTGTTCTCCATACAATGGTTCTAGTCTATCGATCCGTCGTCCTCGAACGGGAGATATTCAATCAAAATCGAGTCTCTTGCGATGCAAGTTGAGACGGGATAATGTTAGGAACGCACGGTGAAATACACGAATCTAAACAATTCAAATCCATGGCCATGAGGTCGCTATCTCTAGAGGGACCCCAACCACTTTGATTGGAGCTTGAGCCTCCCCCAAAATCCACAGAAAAAATATCATTTGATCTCCTAGAGAACGGACAAACAACCATTGTCCACAATCTTGATTTGCGGCATTTAGTTCGGACCGAACTCAAAAAATCTAGCCCTTCGACGGATCTTACGTGAGAGATCGAACAATATTTATTAGCCTTGGCTCCCCTCGGATCTGTCATTCTGTTCGGGGCCGTCCCGACTCATACCCATGATTTAGAAGCATGGTTTGAGAATATTTAAATATCGAGCATCACTCCCCTCTCCCTTTACATGTCTCCTCGATTCCCTCCCATTTATAATGAGATCCACGTCGTTTTGCCCGATGCTGAATTTCAACATGCACACGACGACAAAAAAAAAAAGTGACAAAACATCTAAAAATCATGAAGCTAATTCGCAAAATCTCGTATCAGGAAAGACTCATTGAGATGTAAAGACACGCGGCTTACACGATCCATCGAATTAGTTAGGTGTTTCATAATCGTGATGATTAACGGTCAATTAAGTATCGGTTTCAGTCGAATTGGCATGATTATTGATTAATGATTATGCTCCAAAGGGCGTACCAACTCAATTAGGAGGAATAAAACTTGACGATGCTTTAGGCTAATCAATCACTTCAATGGCCACATGGCCAGGCATGGAAAGGACAGGGCGATCAAAGATCCGACCCTCGATGTGACCCCAGAATCAAAAGAAGGAAGAGGACAGATACAACGCATAGGATATGGATAAGATGATGATCGATGGGTACACACATCCATGCATACAGTGAATAATGACATCAATAATTCTTAAATTTTAATTTTATATATAATTTAATTCTTAAATTTTTGATTTGTTCAATATAATTCATAAACTTTAACATAATATTCAATATGATCCCTGAACTTTTAATCTGTTCAATATCCTCTCTGAATTTTTAGAAAATGTTCAATTTAATATATTTAAGAATCACATTGAACATTAAGCTAAAATTCAGAGAGTACATTGATCAAATTAAAAATGCAGGGACCAAATTACATATTAGGTCAAAGTTCATGGACTATTTGTGTCATTTTCCCTATATATATGTATATATATTATAAAGAAGAGTTTATGGAAACACATAGAAAATTCTCCAACTTTAGTGCCAAGAAATATATATGTATAGCAAAAATTGACGGTGGATAGAGAAAAATTTTTGATTAAAAATTCTAAGATGGTATAGAGATCGATCCTTTTCATTATTCGGCTAATCAATGCAATGGCCCGATGAAATTTTGATGGGTCGAATATTCTAATTTTGCATCGTGCGAGGCCGACAGTACGGTCTTATTAGGAAATAAAAGTCAAATAAAGTCCGCTAATTTCTCTCCACGCTCGGTTGTCGATTTCGTGGAAAAAAAATGGTAGCCGAAAAGAAATTTAATTTTTTTTTTTTACTTTTCGATTGTCTCCGAAAAATGTTTGGTAAGCGAAGTTGAAAAAAGAATGACAAAAGAAAAATAAGCAGAACCAAGCATATGTACCAAATTTTCCCTAAATTAATTTTTTTACTCTATGACAAATTTACCCTCTATTAAATTTTACCATTAAATTTCCGAATTCGATTGCACGTGGAAGTTGACAAGTGTAGTCTACATTTGTGTGGATTTACCAATTTATAGTTTTTGTGGTATTAATCCAATTTAACAGATGGTAAATTTGTCACAAGTGTCTGGTTTGGGTTTTTGATGGTCAAAAATTAATTTGGGATAAATTGATCACAGAGTGTACTTGGTTTGGGATTTTTGCGATATTAATTATTTTTTTAAGTGATAAAGATAATTAAGATAAAAAAATATTTTTTAAATTAGGACTTCACAAAAAGTCAATGGCCAGCAAAACAAAGGACATTGGAAAAAGAGAGTGCATCATGGCACGTGTGGAGAAATTGCTCTATCCAGTTTCCAAGCTATTTTGCCGACGTTGCCCGTACAAAAAAGGCCTTTATCGTATATGTCGGACTTCACTGAAATTGCTGATTGAAATAAAAAAAAAAAAAACCCTTTTGCACTACTATCACACCAGTTCACCACAGGGGGACTAACGTCGAATGATCGGTTTCCGGGTGGGCGTTCCCTAATCTATAGTCCGGAACAGATCCCGTGACTCTCGATTCTAAAGATTTCAAAAATCTAGAACCGGCTCACTTCTTTTTTTCTTCCTTGTTTTGCATAAAAAATCGAATTCTTTAAATAAAACACAAAAGTTCCACCATTTCCTTATAAAAGTATATATATATAAGAGTTACGTCGTTGTTGAAAAATCATAGTTTGGATGCAAAAACATCTTTTTTTATATCTTGCAAAAGAAGCTTCAAGATCGGTTCAAATTGATTCTCGGTTAGCATGAGCGGTTTCGATATTGGAATCGGGAACCAACCTGGTTCTCCCTAGAACCGGCCGGCATTGAACCGATTGGTGCAGGCCAGTTCGGTTCGGTCCAGCTGCTCCCGATTAGAATCGAACCGAACTGGACCGAACCCGATGCTGACCCTCAGGGTACAGTACATTCCTACTGCCAATAGACAGACACAGACAAATACGTGGGCGATGCACGTGTGGAGAAATTTGGTTTTGTCCAGTTTCAAAGCATACCTGCCATGCCGACATTGCCCAACAAAAAGAAAAAAGTAAAACCCTTTATTACAGAAGTGGGGCAAGAAGAACCCCTCCTTTTTCCATCCATGTGCACAGACCGAGAAGATAAGTCCCGGGCACAAGCGAAAGCTCAGTTCTGCAAAGCACGAGAGCTTCTGCTTTTTGACTCACAAAACTTTTCTTTATATAAAAGAGATTTCTGAATTGCGTTCGAAAGATCTGCTGAACGGTTCAAACGGAGGAGCCTGAACGATTCATCCTCGCCGTCGCCATCGAAAGGGTCCGAGTTTTCTTGCAGCGTGCGGGAGCCGAAGATGTAGTGGCGCGGTGCACGCATCCGATGATGATGTCGAAATCCTAGAGCAACTGGAGGGGACGACAGCTTTGGGTTTCGTTTCGAGTGGTCATTTTGAGCCCGTCAAATTTGCATGTTTCCGGCCACCTTCGGCGCTCCTAAGCATGGCCTGCTTGATTGGTCGCGTCGCCGTCACCCGATGGCGACGTTCATCCCCGTGGAGTTTAGATATGATACTTCCAGTATGAATGTGAATATCTTCATCATCGAAATTTCGGATAACCATCCTTGAAATTATTATCTTATGAGTTTATCCATCCGACATGAACAAACGGACGTCGCTTTCGCCTCAACGGGACGATGACTCCGTCGTATTGCTAGTTTTTTTAAATCTTGATGATTGAATGGGAAAGGATTTGCTTCGTTGTCTTTTGATAACAAGCATGTGCTTGAACCGTTCAAGGCTCGAACTCGAAGCTCCTTTGACTTCGTCCCATGCAAACGTAATAACCGGAAAATGCAGGCGCGGGCGCGAATCTGTGCTTAAGATTAGTGACCGGTCGGGGGCACGGGTTTCGCTAGAGGAAATTCTTGGTTTTCGTCGTCGGGATTGTTATTGCATCGTCAGCAGTGTACTAGATCTTCACATCGCATGCCGAACCGATCCGAGCTATCGATGCATGGAAGGGGCCTCTGTGGATTGCAACTTGCGAAATTAACAATTTGGGCGCTAGGAACTGCATCGTATTCTTTTATAATCACTAAGTGACGCGTAACCGTAGAACCGGAGCCAGTTTTGCGCAGAAGCCGTGTATTTGCAGACTCTTTCTTCTCTTTCAACTTGGGCATCGATGCATGATGTCGGCTCTACCGGAGTCGAATCGTTTTCTGTAACACACATGCGTCCATAAGTGCATAGATTATTACATGGAGTTGCTAGATACGGTGAAGTACTCATCTGGGCATGACTCATACTGATACGACGTGCTTCGGCTTGTTTATTCATTGCTTTGTTCGGGTCAAAATAAACAACCTGAGCTCCGTTAGGATATTTCCCGATTCGAATCTGTTGTTCCTCATTACCAAGAACAGCCAAGCAAGAGGATGCACACTAATTTGAGAGCTATGAGCTGAAATGGGAGGTAATTCTGGGAACAGCGGACATCGGTTTGACTATTTCTGTGTTTTCTGCAGCATGCACCGTCCTCCTATCGCTGCCATCGCTGCCAAACCGATTGCTCGAAAGACTGGATATCAGAGTTGAATTACTAAATCTCTCCAATCAATGGTCTATTACAATGCATAGCCACAAAGCCTATGGATGATTATCAACTTTGCTGACAAAAGACCGCATCTAATCTTGTCGAGACGTTCTTGAGGGAACTTACGATACGCTTCCTATGCATAATTTGTGATCACAACACACAATTTTTAGGGGGGGACGATGAATGAAAATCCCGAACGAAAAACAGGAGAACGTACATCCTTCCATGAATCCCGAAAGTTCAACACGGTGGTGACGTTTTGCGAGCTCGTACTCTTAACTTCTCAGCAGTCTGCGAAATTCTGATGGGCTTATCTTCCCATCTTCATCAGTGTCGGCCTCTTCAAGTGAGTCAGCAGAAATCCAATGTGCTGGAGGCAGAAACAAATCATCGGACAAATTGTGCTGACAACCTTATCTTAGTTTAGACAGAGCCAGTGTTCATTCTGGGCACTTTGACTGATTGCGTAAAGTTTCATATTGCATCCTCACAAGCGCTATTTAAGTCTGAGTAAGTAATGAAAGGACTTCAATCATGTATTGCGTTCGTTGTAGCAGACCCAATGACTACTGGAGAGACCAAGGTAAAATGCTTAAGAAAAAAAACTCTACCTAGGCCTAAAACTGCCTGAAACCAGCATTAGATTGAGGCTGATTAGTGAGGAAAAGGACACTTGCCATTCTTAGGTCTTCTGGGGTAACATATCTGTCCCCATCGAGATTGAACTTCTCGAAAGCAGCCTGCGATCTCTGTAGTAACTTCTCCTTGTTGTGCTCCTCCAGTTGAAGCACCATTAAGAGTGCCGGAGACAAATTTGCAAAAGTCCACTAGTCCATCTGCTTTGCTGGCCTGTCAGTCGGCATGAAGCGAGAGGAAACATGTGCTCGGAACACTTCAGAGGATAAGAAACCGTAGTGCAAGTCGCATGGACTTATTTTTGCTCAAATTTGCTGCGATAGAAACTATCGTGGAGAAAAACATAGTCATGTAATTCTCCTGACGAGAGAACAAGAGTTAATCGAGGTTCAGATTGATATGGAAGAGCAAAAATGCTCAATTATCCATAGAGACAGGCTTACGGCTCGAAGAATCTCCAATACCCGTGATTCCCTCAACTTCCAAGGAAGGTCTTTGGCGAGGGCCTGCAGAGAAACCATCTTTCTTAGTTTTCTCGTTTCCCAACAAGAGAGGAGATTGTAGATGTTCGGAAGTGGCATTGTATTGTTGTACCTGTCTGAAATCGGAAAATCAACCTGTCTCATTTCTTCAAAACCAATGGAATCGTTTTTATCAACATCAACGGCATCGAACTGATCCATGAGATCAGGCAGTTCCTCAACAATTGAGTGTGTAAGGCCAAAGCCTGCAAGTGGTGATTCACAAAGTAAAGAGGGAGCCTACGAAAGAAACAAAAATAAAATTAACAAGAGGCGCCCAGAAGGCCTCTCTAGTATGCGCTAAAAGCTCCGGGAATTTGCGAACTTAGCAAAGCAAATTGTTTGAAACAACTGTACTGTGCGAATTGCCTGATTTTATGCAGAACAGATATGTCTATAGGTACTTCAGTGTGCTTCCCCCTCGAAACCAAGGATGTGCTCAACAAGTAGAGACGGCGCATTGTACCTAGAAACCCGTAAGATTACTTTTACGGTGAAGATATGCGCAGTGCATTCATCCCAGCATGCTAGACAGTCGGTTTAATCGAAACCAAGACATACAAGGACCTGAGCGGCAGTCATTCTAGCCCGAGGATCCTTTACCAGTAACTCCTGGACGAAATCTTTGGCAGCATTGCTTATGTTCGGCCAAGGTTGGCGTCGAAAATCAGGTTCGCATCACAAGATCTGCAGGAATTAAGTAGCTGCATAAGGGAAAACAGAGAAAGGAAATCGCAAAGGAAAGGCTGTCCAAGGTACAAGATCTCCCCTTTCCCTGCATTTGACATGCCCATGTGGGATGAGTACAAAGCAGTGTGACTCTAACGTATCTCTCTGTTCAATCACTTAGTTTTTTCGGTGTGTGAACTGCATTTACAACATTGACCTCCCAAATAACGTAGATACATCCTTACCTTTACCCTCGTCGCTCTCACGTGGCTTCTAAGGTACGGGATTTCCTGATGTTTCCCTCCCTTTCTCGCAAGGATTGGACTGATGCATCACTCCGTTCAACATTCACTCGCTGCATTCATTGATTACATGAACTACGCTCACCATGCGAAATGCAAGTACCTGCTTAAATATACCGTCATCAGTCGTGTCCTAGAAGGGAGCCTCCCACAGAGTAGGACATAAGTCATGATGCCGATACTCCACGCATCTGATTCGAGTCCTGATTGGCGTTTCAGTACCTCAGGAGCAATGTAGTTAAGACCGCCATTAATGTCTCGGAACTTCTCTCCTGCAATCAATTGAAGGTATCAACGAGATTGAAACGATAGCACTGGTGAGTCTACCAATTCCTATGCCTCTTCACATTTAGCTCGGCATCTGCTGAATGTCTTCTGAGAAAAAGCGAAAAGAATCTTCAGCATTCAACATCTAATTACCTAGTTTTATAAAATCCGGGCAGCCGAAATCTATGACTTTCAGAGGGGATTCATCTTCCTTTGACTTGAACATCAAATTCTGCAGCTGACAAGGAACGGTAAGAGAGCTTCCCCATCAGCAATACTTTGCATTGTAAGGAAACACGCTAGGAGGACCAGGGACATACTCGTTAGACTCTACCTCGGATTTCATGTCGCGGTGCACCAAGCCACATAAATGACATTCAGCGGCAATTTGGAGAATCTGTCGTGCAACCACTGCCGCATCTTCCTCGGTGTAACAGCCATCCTCCTTGCTTGTGGAAAACCACGAAGAAGTCGCCGCAGACTGATTTGGTACTTCGAGTTATACATGCATGTGTTGCAAGAGTTCTTAAGGCTCTTACTTAGCCAGTAGCCGATCATGTAAGTCGCTGCCCTCGCACAACCTGAAAAGAACCGTGTCAAGACAGACTCGATGTCATTGTGCACAGATTGACAAAAAGATAACAAAACGAAGAGACAAGAAAGTGGGAACAACTTACTTCATAACTACGTACACACAAGAATCATCTTCAAATGCGTTATAAAATTGAATAACATTCTCAAGCCCTGTCAAGGCTTGCACTATCTTGATCTCTTGGTCTACATCCTTAGCGGAGTTCTGTGTCCAGAAATCAAAAGATACGTTAGCAATGCAGACCACATTTGAAGAATCTCGCGTAAATATCAGGAAACGGTATACCACCTAAATTGAGCAGCAGAAATTTATCTGCAGAAGGCCTCTCTGTCTGATGGAGCCACCATAGAGGCATGGAAAGAAATACAACACGAAAGCCAGTGTCCGGATGCGCGCATCGACACGACCCCTCATCCACCAAATAGCCTAAACTTGTAATTAGGAAATCCTTCGACGAAATATCCAAAAGACATTTATTTTATTGAACCGTGGTACGATAGGCCTGCAATCTAGTGACAATGACATGAATACTAAGAGCTAACTGTTTGCTATATGTATGTCCATGCATCCAGCATTCGGACTTGTGCAGTAGCTAGTTCATGCAAAATTTGTTTATCTCGTCGCGAGCACAAACGCACGAGCGTACGCACCCCCAATGGAAAATGACTCCAAGAAAAACAGAGAGGCCGAGCGAGAGTGACCTTGTTCTTGTTAAGTCGCTTTACGGCAACCCGTTCTCCATTGGCCTTGTCGATGGCGACGTTAGTGGCCACGTCCCAGCAGCCTCCCCATCACGCACCTTTGGTGAAAGCGCTTGTCGTAACCATAATCTGTGACCTTCTCATTCGCACGGTTCGTGCCTTGTGGTCGCATTGCCGTTGTGAGTGTGGTGACTCTGATGGTGGAGATGCAGAGACCCATAGTTGAGAGAGAGAGAGAGAGAGAGCAGGAAGAGAGGAATAAAGGATGGCGGAGGTTGGTGATCGGTGGTGGAGGAGAGGCGGTGGAAAGGAGCAATTCGCGTTGACCAGAGGCAATTTTCGTAATGCTCTCTGCGTTAAGTCTACGAAAAGTCAACGCCGCAAACGCACGACGGAAGGATCTACTAATGATCCAGTGCTTACATTAAGGAATCGCAGAGCTCGCATACGTTTAGGAAGCAACGACAGGCCGCATGGGCTGTAAGCCTGTAACGACACGACTCGACACGACTCCTAAGACCAAATCCGATGTAGAGTACTCCACCACACGAGCCGCCAAAGCACACTCCGTCAATCATCAATCTCCAGACCAACGCTGACCCCAATACGACCACGAGTCGCCTCGCAGGCTTCGTCGTACCCTGCCTACTCGTCCTTAAAGTTTATAACATTACAAAAAAGTCCATTGCGTCAAATCTCATGATGCGTGACAAATTATTAGTGAGTACTAGAAAAAGAAATTTTGAATCACAATACAACATTGCATCGATTTACACGTTAATTTCATTTACTTGAGGCCACGAGTTTTAAAACTCTTGGATGCCACGAGAGTTCTAAAGAATACGTAGCTTTGCCTGCTCTGAAAATTCCAAAGAAAAATGAACAGCAGGAGAAAAGGTAAATGAACCAGATCATACCAGAAACAAAACGGTGAGTTCTGCAAACGATTTGGATGTAAACGTGATATCTATTCTTAAATGGTTTGGATTCATTGCATCGATTTACACGTTATTCAGCGCCCTAATGAATAACGAAAACATAAGCTCTAATCAGAGTTTAAGTACCGTTTCTCGAAACGGAGAATCAAATCTAATAGCTCTCTTCTTCAATGGCAGATTACAATGCGTTAAGATTTAGAGTCTATGACAGCGGTTGTCGAAAAACACGCATCGGTCTTCATGAAGGAGTGAAGCGTGGGAGGGAAACTAATGTACTTGCATCGATACGATACTCACGACCACAACTTACAATTTGTGGGGGGAAACATGAAGAAAATTCCCGACACTCTGAACAAGAGAATATACATCTTCCTAAACTACATCTTACGTGAATTCCGGAAATTCGACGGGCTGGTGACAGTTTTCGAGCTCATGCTAGCAGTTCTCAGCAGCCTGCGAAATTCTGATAGACTAATTCTCCCATCTTTGTCGATATCAGCCTCCTCAAGAAGTGGATTGATAGAACCTTTTAGGCCGGTGTGCTGCCAAAAAAGAAGTCTCAAGGGTTATGAATTAGGCTGATGGCGCTATCTTGGATAAGATGGACCTATAATCATTTCATGCCAAATTAATTCTCTTAAGCCAGTTGCTAGTGATGAATCAAACACCCAGTGCTTGTGGACAAGTGCTATCTAACTTGCTAAAAAGAAAAGAACTTTCGATTACGGATAGGTGGCCTTTGCTGTAGCAGACTGAATAACACATTAAGACGAAGGCTTTCAAGAAGTTCTTCGTGCTTAACTGCTCGAAACATGCATTCGATCCCTACTTCATCGAAACAGCTGGGCTCCATCCGGATGAAGGCATTGATGATGATAATAATAATAATAATAGTAGTAATAGCACTGACAGAACCATAAAAGGAAGTCTCTTCTCACTGTGTTAGATCCCCATATTCTCTCATTGTGCCCAAATAAAGAACACGTAATCTTTAAAAGTAAATTATTTTCCGGGAGGTGCAAGTGAGACTGTGGAACAGCAGCTTAGAGAGGAGAATGAAAATTGGCATGCAGCACAAAGGGAGAAAGAGCACTTACCATTCTTAGCTCTTCCGGAGTTATATACCCATCTCCATCGAGATCAAATTTCTCAAAAGCAATCTGCGATCTCTGTTGCCACTTCTCAGAGTCGTGTTCCTCCAATTGATGCACATGTATAGTGGCAGCAACAAACTCATGGAAATCAACTAGCCCATCTGTATTGCTATCAATCTGCATGAGGGAGATGAAATATGCTTAAGATCAATCCGGACAAACAGAAAACGCAATGCAAGTCATATGGACTTGATACTGTCATATTTGCTCTAGAAGGATAGACACAGAGAAAGATATCAAAGAAATCCTCCTGATGAAGAACAGTAGTCTGCAGATTTCTTTAATCGAAAAGACAAAAAATGCTTAGTGCAGGTTTAAACTAAAAAGGAGGAGGAAAGATGCAGAATTATTATTTCCTTGAGAGGGACAATCAGGGAGATTAACAGAGTAAAAAACACAACTTCCAAGTAAATGAGTTTATGCTGATTCATCCAACGGATGGAGAAAGGCTTACAGCTTGAAGAATCTCCAACACACGCGGTTCCTTCAACTTCCAAGGAAGATCTTTAGCAAGGGCCTGCGGAAAAACCATCTTTCTCAGTTTGTCTTTCCTGAACAGAGAAACAGAGACGTACTTTGGTGGAAGTTGCATAATACTGGAAAGTTCCAAAATCAGAAACCCACCTGTCTCATTTCTTCAAGACTAATGGAACCATTTTTATCTACGTCAATTGCATCAAACTGATCCTTGAGATCAGCCAGTTCCTCTTCATCTAGCGTGCTGGCCAGAGCCTGCAGGTGGCAATTTAAAAAGTTTCTTAAAAAAAGAGGCAAATAAAAGTAAAAATAAGAAGAGGGGATAGGTCATTCTCCTCTAAAGTTTCAAGAATGTGCAACTCACCCTCAAAGCAAATTGTTTGAAACGATTATACTTTACAAATTGCCTCATATTGTGCAGAACAGATATATCAATAGGTATTTCCGACGCACTTCCCCCTTCTCTGACCCAAGGATGTGCTGAAACAGTAGGGACAGTTTAGATGAGAGAAACCCCATGAGAAAACTTTCACAGGAACAAGAAAATGATGATCCCCATAGTAGTTAGCTTAAGAAGAAATTAAGACGTACAAAGGGCCTGAGCAGCAGTTAGTCTAGCCCGAGGATCCTTTACCAGTAGCTTGTTAACAAAATCTTTGGCACTATTGCTTATGCTCGGCCAAGGTTTGCGTTTAAAATCAGGTTTGCTCTTCAAAACCTGAAAGAATTAAACAGTGGCATAAGTGATATCGTAAAAAAACAAAAGCATCGAGGAAGTTTTGACATCTAAGGTACAGAACGTTTCTCTCCCTTTATTACTAGGATTGGAAATATTAAATGTTACATATTGATTGTTGGATCTTTGGACATCTGAACCAGTGCAAAATTATAGAAGTGCTTACTGAGATTACTTCGCTTAACAGTCTCTCACTTTGTTTATTAGGGACCGTTGTTTTCACTTATTTCAAGTGAAGATTAACTTATTGACTCTCCTACCAATATTTGTATGTTCTGAAAGATTTCAAGTGTTCTGCACTATGTAAAAGTCAAATCGCATGGGCCGCACAACCCACAAGATTTGAACAAAAAATGTAGAAAGTGTTGAAATGAAGCCACTCCAAATACACAAACGTAATACCTCCTTAAATATACCATCTTCAGTCTTGTCCCAGAAGGGACGCCTCCCACACAGTAGAATGTATGTTATCACACCAATACTCCACACATCTGATTCTGGTCCCGATTTGCGTTTCAATACCTCAGGAGCAACATAATAGGCGCTACCGACAATATCTTGAAACTTCTTTCCTGCAATCGATGGAAGAGCATCAATTTTCAGGCAATTTCTCATTCAATTGATAAGAAAAAAATCAGCACAGGTTTGCAAAAGCAAGTCAAAATCCTTCGTACCACCACGAACAAAAAAGAAGAAATGAAAGAAAACAAAGAGGAAATGTCGATCTGATTATAAAAATCAAATGGCCGACTATAGTATCAGCACTATCACATTTAGCACCGCAGCTACTGACAGTCCATAAGAGGAGGCAGATGCTGAGGTGAAATACTTCCACGACTATTACTCAGGAATCGAGACAGAGAAAGCTGAATGTCATCTAAGCAAAATGCAAAATTATCTTCAGCCATAAAAAATCTAATCACCTGGTTTTATGAAGTCCGACAAGCCAAAATCCGTGGCTTTCAAAGAGGAGTCGTCTTTTTTTGACTTAAACAAAAAATTCTGCAGGCAACGAGGAACATAAGAGAGCTTCCAAAGCAGCATTACTCCACATTGTAACTCAAATGTCATGACTCTACCTCTGGTTTCATATCACGGTGCACTAGACCATGTAAATGACACTGAGCAGCGACTTTGAGCATCTGACGTACAACAACTGCTGCATCTTTCTCAGTGTAACGGCTGTCCTTCCTGCTCAAAGAAAACCATGAAGAAGTAACAGACTGATCAAGCATTTGAGAACTACACGTATGGCGGCTTCAGTCATTTGAGACAAAAATTCTTACTTGGACAATATCCGATCCAGTAATTCACCACCTTCACATAACCTGTATAAAATAAATCGAGATAACACAGTCATTACACACATATGGACAGAAAATAAAAGCAGAAAAAAGCATTACTACAAGAATACTACTATTTACTAAGTTCTCGGGGGAAAGTAACATCTCAAGAAAGAATGGCATAACTTACTCCATAACTATGTACACGTACGAATCATCTTCAAAGGCATTGTAAAATTGAACAACATTCTCATGCCCTGTCAAAGCTTGCAATATCTTGACTTCTCTCTTTACATCCTCAACAGCAATAGGAAGAACCATCTGCATGCAACATTAAAAAATTTGTTTGCAGGATTAACCAACCAATTTTAGGATAGAGTTTTGAAGGAGTTTCGTGTAAACATTAAAACATATATATATACCACCCACAGCAGAAAAACAAAAAGTTTAGAGGAGCCACTTAGAAAATATTCTCGCTAGAAAGGGCATGTAGTCCAAAATGTGTTGTGTATCATCCCATTCTAACTTTCTGAATCCTGACATGGATCTCTGCACTACATTGTGAATAGTCTCTACTGATTTAGCTGTTGGTAAATAGCAATTATAGTAAATCTCTCCCTCAACTAGATTTCAAACAAGAAGAATCATGAGCAAGCAAGGGGTTAAACTGAATTATCCAGATCAAGATACTGCATAAGACAAGAAATAATACATAGTCGGCAAAATAAGCATATATATACGTCATACAATTAAATACCAAAGAAACTGGAAAATTTAGCTTTCATAAGATAGAAATTCAAGGAAGCCAATTTAATTGCCTATACCTACTGTTACCTATCTACTTCTTGCATAATAAGCTTATCTGTTTCCCTTTCCCTTTATTCTCTTTTTCCTTTCCACTGAACCCCACCTGTCATAATTGAGCCTACGGGTTGAATTTAAATTTCATGTGGACATACAACATACAATTATTGAAGAACTTGCAACAGCATGTGTCAAGCCATTTTTCCCAAAGGGTAATGCTCATCGTACTACAACAGCTCTACAAAACTGATTTTCAAAGTGCTTTGGCGAACTGTAGATGAGTATTAAAACAAGTGGGTCATATTCCACGCTCGACAAATATCTGCACATCACTTTGTAAACCAATCTTGCAAATCAGTCTATGTATCTTAAGCATCATTCTTCTCTTCGAATTAGCAATGAACACGAAAAACCAGAAAAAAAAAATGCGCAAAATGGGGGATTTAATGTGGTTCTCATAGTCAGGTCAAAGACAAATACTTTGAAATTTTCTTCGCAGAAAATCCAGCTTGCTCATCCTTAACAGCTAACAGATAAGGTTGCGGAGAACCTCACAACCCAATTCACAGAGTTAACAAAAGAAAAGCAACAACGCCGACAAAGGCGAAACGCGGAACTGCAACAGCTCTAAGCTAAAAGCCAACCCAGTTCAACAAATTTCAACTCCTTTAATGCCGATCTCGAGCTTCCCCAGAATCCGTCAAATGGGTCGAACCCGCGAAATAATTCTTGCTCGTGAAGAGAATGAATATTGCAACTGTGTCCACACCCTTTTGGACAACGAGATGCATGTGCCGATTTTCACGCTGAATCGTATGAAATCATCCCCGTTCCAAAAACGAAAAAAGGCTTCTTCTTTTGGAACACTCTAGTCTAGCAGCACTTCATCAGTGAGATCATTAAAATCCTTTCCTTTTTTCGTTCCCCTTCTATACAGAACAGAATTGATGACCAAATTTAGCCCCCAAAACAATCTCGCAACCTAAAATTTGATCTCCAGGAACCAGCAATTGCGAGTCGCAACAGAAGAGAAGAAGCAAAAAGGAAAACAAAAGAAAAAAAAATAGAGCGAACCACCTTATTCTTCTCGATTCTCTTGACTGCGACTCGATCTCCATTGGCCTTATCGGTGGCGACGTAAGTGTAACCGAACTGGCCGTGCCCCAGCAGCTTCCCGATCGTGTACCTCCGGTCAAAGTCCTTGGCGTACCCGAAATCGGTGCGCTTGCCCCACGGGATCACCCCGCCCCCCTGCTGCTTCCTCCTCGGGCCCGCGCCCGCCTCGCCCCCCCTGACCTTCTGCTTGTTCTTCCCGCCGGCCTTGCTCGCGGCCGCCGTGGCCGCCGCCGGCCGCGCGACCTCGCAGCGGTTGTGGTTGGCGGCGGCGGCGGCGGCGGCGTTGCTGCTGGAGCCGCTGACCCTGGTGGTGGAGATGCAGAGCCCCATGGGCGGCCGCGAAGGTAGAGGGGAACCGGAATCAACCGAGGCTCTGGATGTTGTCTCGAGGAGGAGCGATTCCGACCATTTTCAGCTTCTTTCAGTAGGTACTGAAAGTTCGATGATTCGTCCCGCGAACGCGATGACCGTATAAATATGGAGAGAGAGAGAGAGAGGGGAAGCAGAGGAGGAAGGAGGGAAGAAGGAGGCGGAGGAGGAAGGTGGTGGCGGTGGTGGCGGGTGGTGGTGGTGGTCAAAGACGACTTTGGTATTTTCCCAGTTGATTTTTGAGGAGGAGGAAGAAGGAGGAGAAGGAGAAGGGAAAGAGGAGGAAATAACAGAAAAAAAAATTGTATTTTTTACTCGGTCCACTTACCCGCGAAAAGTTTTTTTTAAAAAAAAAGATCCTTTAAATATGTAATTTTCAGAAAAAAGAATTTTATCGACGAATGTCTCGATATGTTATTAGAAAAAAGATCCTTCAAAAAAGTTTTAATTTGTTCGATTTTCTTGTATTAACGAGTATTTTTAGGTGCTTGCATCTCGAAAAATATAAAGTATTTTCATGTTATTATACATGTCGGAGTATTTTCTTGTAATCTTCCTTGATTACTGAATGATTTCCCACGTGACAATTCTTGAGAAATCGATCCGGACAATTTGTATACAATTTTAACGCATCGAAATTTGGTATTACAAAACACGAAATGATCCGGTTTGTTAAAGGATATTCGTAAGAAGAACAAATTGGGTTGTTCAGCGTGAATAGTCAATTGGTTATTTTCACATCAAAATTTATGAGGTTATTCAGACTATGAACGTTCTAAAAAATTAATACGATGCTTCTATATTCAATATCCGTATATCATAAAGATTTGAAATATTTCAAGTTAAATAAAATCAAAACATCGAAGTTACAAGATATGGAAAAAATAATAAAAATAAAAGTCACTCTTCAGACGGACATTATCTAAGCAATTGGTTAAAAAAATTAACTCAGATTTGATGACGGCCTTCATAGTTTGCCGAGAAAGACATTAGGGATGAATGCGCGCTTTGGAGATTCAAGTTTAGATAAGTTAATACATAAAAATATTTGATATGGTGTGTAGTAGTTAATAAATTCTACTTGATATAAAACTCATTGATTTAAACTTTGGAGTAAATGAGAGTTCAACTGGATATGTTAATCGGCTCAAACTTAGGCTCTCTCTTGATGATTTGTGATCAGATTTTTACTGCATGCTCTCAACAATTGACATGTTGCAAAATCACGATAATTGCATAATATCAATTTCGCGTTAAGTTGCATGGTTTAGATTCGCTTCTCTACGTGGATTTGGATTACACCCAAAAGTCGATTGAATTGCATGTACTCTTTCTTTGTTTTTCTCTTTCTCTATATACATTCCAGTAACGGTAAATTCACTAGATCGAATTGGTTAACGACTCGATTAAAGAGTGGATTTATGTGTTTGTTTTTTCGACTTAATCTATAATTTCTTTTCATCCTTACTTTTTGGATCAAAAAATGAAATAAAAGATAACAAAAAGAAACTAGAAGGCTAGAAAGCCAAAAAAATGTGGCCTTGTATTTCCTTCATCTGTGGATCATAATAGATTAAGAAATGCTACACACACCAAGATTTCTTATTAAACCCAAAATTTGCTTAGAGGAAACGTTGCTTTCCAAGTCACCAAGTCCCACGCAAATTCTCAGCATGGATACAACCCTTAAGCAACCTCTCAAAATAGGACTAAAAACTTATGCCCTCTAGGCAAGGGAACATGAACTTAAGTCATGTGTTGTGATCAAATGAATGATGTTGAATAGGTCATACAAGATTTGGTCCACTAAATTAGAACGTTATTGTGATCCTTTCCGTCTGGCTGTAACTAATGTGTGGAGGTCGACTTTGACAAAACATGAACCGATATCGATCCGAATTACTGGCTACGTGGGTATCGCGGTGGGTGGGACCCACATGATCGTCGATCCGGGATAGGCTCGGTCCACAGGTTGCGATTACCCGATCCCTACAATTTCTCTTATTAAATGACAATGCTCGACTCAAGACAGTTTGCGTCGACGAAAGGCCAGACGCACGGCTTCTTAACAAAAGGGCTCAATTAGCTCTCCTTGTATTTATTCTAGGCGATTCCTGAGTATCGCATGATTGCCCATCCGACTAAAAGCAGAGCGGCGGGTGTTACTATAACGATTTTCTTTAAAAGAAAGTAAATAAATTCATAACACTCGATACTTTATAACCGGCAAAAGGACACCAGAAGTGCCATAAGTTGTGTACGAAGAACACTTTGGTGCCATAATTTTTTTTCGGATCATTTTGGTGCCAAGTCGGAGGAAAAGAGATCACTTAAGTGCCAATTTGGCCGGAAATTCGACGTGGCATTTTTTATTAATTTCTGACGCCGACGTGGCTCGCCGGAGGATGAGTCAGCGTGTACAGTCGGCATTTTTTATTTTAAATAATTTTTTTTCTTTTTTTTTCCTTTCTTTTCTTTTCTCCCCTCGCCGGCCGGTTGCTGTTGGCCGGGCCGGCCACCGGCGAAGCCCGGGAAGGGTTGGGCGAGGGCGGCCTTGCCCATGGGCGGCGAGGGGCGGCCTCGCCAGATCTGAGTGAGGCAACTCTCGCCGGCCATGGGCAAGGCCGACCCTCGCCGGATCGCGGCGGGGCCTCGGCCGGAGGGGCGGCCTCGCTAGATCTGGGCGAGGCGACCCTCGCCGGCGACTGGCGAGGCCGCCCCTCGCCGGCCATGGGCGAGGGTCGCCTCGCCAGTCGCTGGCGAGGACTGGCCTCGCCCCGGCGAGGGTCGCCTCGCCCAGATTTGGCGAGGCTGCCCCTCGCCGGCCATGGGCGAGGGGCGGCCTCGCCGGCCATGGGCAAGGCCACCATGGCCGGCCATGAGCAAGGCCGTCCTCGCTCAGCCCTTCCCGGGCTTCGCCGGTGGCCGGGCCGGCCACCTGCAACCGGCCGGCGAGGGGAGAAAAGAAAAAAAAGAAAAGAAAGGAAAAAGGAAAGAAGAGGAAAAAAAAAGGAAAAAAATTATTTAAAATAAAAAATGCTGACTGTACACGCTGACTCATCCTCCGGCGAGCCACGTCGGCGTCAGAAATTAATAAAAAATGCCACGTCGGATTTCCGGTCAAATTGACACTTAAGTGATCTCTTTTCCTCCGATTTGACACCAAAGTGATCCGAAAAAAAGTTATGGCACCAAAGTGTCCTCCGTACACAACTTATGACACTTCTGGTATCCTTGTGCCCTTTATAACCGGTCAGCCCGGGTCGATCGCTACATAATTGAAAAACACTTAGAAAATCTCTCCCCTACACGTACACACACACACACGAGGGGCAAGCACCGTTCGATCGGATTCTCAAGCAAATTTGGTGGCGACCCAACGGTGGCGATGCACGCTTAATGGTAGGTGGGAAGTTCGTGGAATCGTACATGATCCCAAATCCCTAATTGCAATTATTATCGAATAAATATTAATTTCATTTTTCATGGTGGAATTATCACATGTCTAATCCCACGTCCTTACAATTCTCATCGCAATTACATCAACGACAAAACTTTTTGCGTTATACCAACGACAAAGCTTCTGCCTCAAAAGTTCCTTGTCGGATTTTTCGTTCACATTTAGAAAATCAAGAGTTAATACGTGAGAAAAGAAGAAATGGTAAAGCGGACTAAAAAAAAGGCGAGGAAAATTAATTTTTTTAAAAAAATTACATTTTCTTCGAAAAATAGTTTGGACAAGGAAGGGGCCGGGTGTCTCCCTTAATTCCTTAATTACATCTTAATCTTATTAACTGGGTCTTGGATCTGGTTAAGCTTCCGCATAATACATTAATGCGATCTTATCAATTGAGTTTACATTTTCTTTTATACCACGCACAACAAATATAAGAAAAAACATTATGAATTTTGCTAAAAAGATAATGTATCTTCAATCTTCGAAACTCTTTCATGCACGTTGAAATATCAAGAGTTAATACATGAGAAAAGAAGAAATGGTAAAGCGGACTAAAAAAAGGCGAAGAAAATTAATTTTTTTAAATTACATTTTCTTCGAAAAATAGTTTGGACAAGGAAGGGGCCGGGTGTCTCCCTTAATTCCTTAATTACATCTTAATCTTATTAAGCGGGTCTTGGATCTGGTTAAGCTTCCGCATAATACATTAATCCGATCTTATCAAATCACTAATAATACGTTACGTCTTGAGTTTACATTTTCTTTTATACCACGCACAACAAATATAAGAAAAAACATTATGAATTTTGCTAAAAAGATAATGTATCTTCAATCTCCAAAACTCTTTTATGCACATCGAAATATTTTCTATCTCAGGACACTTATTAAGAAGACCGTTATTTTATAATCGTGAATAGGGGAACGATACAAATTCGCATGTATATTCACAATTTTTTAGTATACGTTCTTTCGAAACCCTCGTGTCGATTCATTCCACAGCGCACTCTTTTGCATGTATTAACGAGCATTATAATTTGAAAATGAAAAACAATCGCCTATATTCGCTTGAAAAATTAGTCAATAAAAAATATTTTCGTGGACGATGAAAATATTTTTTCGGTGCCAATCTTGAAGATGATCAAAGCTCTGACATTGGCCAGAAAAGATTAGAGCAATTTGTATTAACTTAATGTCATCGTGCGCTCCAATAGTTTCCAACAAAAGTTCCATCACCTATGATTATAATAATTTTCGTTTCGCTATCTCGTGTGACGATAGACCTAGATCGTGGACTATAGTCATTGGTGCGGCGATTTTTCTGAATTTTATACATAAATCGCCCTAAGGAAGGCGACGACCATGATTAAGAATCGCCAAATGTTTTTGTCGTGGCTATCGGTCAATGGCGCTTTGATTTTTGCGAGTCCATTGACTATACTTTTTGGATGGGACTATTGACTAACCTCATGACACCACCAAAATAAAAATAAAAAAAATAATCGACCGACCAATGATTTACTTGCACGAATTACGTTGGCTAGAGTTTTTTTTATTGATTTGATACTGCCACGCCGACCGCTCGAGAAGCCGACATCGGGTTGCTCAAAGGTTTTTCATTTTTGTTTGGATTTTTCTTTTCCTTTTTTATGGTTTTTTTTTTTGGATAATGATAACATATTAATCGCGAAAAATGAATGATTTAAAAATTATTTTTTTTAAAATGAGGCTTGAAATAATTAGTCAATATAGACACGCTTTCATTATCGACAACAATTTATACCTATACGTTTTCATGAACGATGAAAATATTTTTTTGTTCGTTCGTTTTTGTGAGCGATGCAAGTGATTATTTTTAGAAAGAAATTATTTTTCAGATCATCCGTTTTTTACGAAACAAACACCGCATCAAAATGAACAATGTGGAAGGTATTTTCCTAAAAACAATCGGTTGTATCGATTGAAATAATTAGTCAATAAAAAATATTTTCAATATCAATAATAATTTTATGTATAAATATTTTTGTGGACGATGAAAATAATTTTTGTTTATTCAATTTCTAAGCACTACGAGCGATTATTTAGAAAAATATTTTTTAAATCGTTCGTTTTCTCACGAAACAAACGTGCCTGTAATTTATTATAAGATAGGATTTTCTTAACGATCGTGTATACTTCATTATCTCCGCATGAAATATGACTCAGGGTGTGTTTGTTTGAGTGATTGCGAATTAGTTTTCCGGACTTTCACGCATTTAGTTTCCCGAAATGATAAGTTGACGGAAAACCATTTATAGTTAAAGAAAACAAGCACGCTTAAATTTAGGAAAAGGAATTCCCAAATTTGAAAAGGAGAAAACATTTTTCTATTTTTTTATCATAAAATTTTTCCCAAAACAAATACATTCTTAGTTTCATTCATATATCTATATCGAGGGAAGGGGACTTTGTGCCTCGCAACAGATTCGCTTCGTCGATACACGTGGATTTTAAAATTTTGGATAGTGCAATTTTGTAAATATAAAAGCTGAATCAATACACGTAAAAATTTTAGTAAAGTAATTATTTTGACCGAAAGTAATGTTAATGCAATGTCATTACCTTATAGCAACCATGTAATGTGTATATATTGATCAAGCCAGTTGCGTGGATATTTCCTAAGCAAGCACAATTGTGCGAACAATTTTGGACGTTGACGTATCTTATAATATAACATTTGTGTTCATATGCTGTTACACGATTTTCCAACAGATCCAACCTGTCTAGTTCGGTGCTAGGTACAAAAGTTCTGGCACTGACCATAATGTTGCTTTGCTCGCAACAAACGAACTGAAAAAATTGTATTTTATTAAGCTTAGGTATAAATGCGTTATAAATCCTAAACTTATCGCAAAAATACAATTGAATCCTAAAATTTTTTAGATAATACAATGAAGTCGTCAAACTTGTCACACTGGGGCAATTAGGTTCCTCCATTTGTTCCATTTAAATGGATGGATAAAAAATGACGACGTGGCTTTTTATTGATTGATTTATCTCTTCTACTTGGCTGTTTGCTTAACAGAGTCGTCCACGGTGGATTGAAAATGACGCCGTTTCTTCCCTTTCAACCTTCAAAAAGGCGTCTTTTGGTAATTACATCTCCGAGACGACACCCAACTCTTCTTCATCGCAAGTACAAGCCCTGATCTAATTATAGTGACGGAATCGACATTTGGAGGGAAAAATCGAGGGCATTACAATCCCCCATTTTAGCCTGAGCAACCTAAATTGGCAAATCGAAGAATGGCGACCAGAAGAATATGGGGCATACGTCCGAATCAAGTTGTGTAACTGCTAATGAGGTCGACTCGAAGCTAACCTGCTAGTTTGGTTTCCAATTACTTATTCACACAATAAGATCCCGGTTGGTATGATTTCTTCATGTGGATTGATGCGAACACACAGGATTGAGCAAGGGACACGATAGTCGACCTCCTTGAAAGGAATCAGGCACTGTGCGAATCAAGCCAGTCTAAGAGCGACTGGGCGACATGAGCTCACTGCTAGCTGAAATCAGAACTCAAAGGGCGAAGCATAGACATTTAAAGGAGGGGCTCGCACTAGTGAAAAAGAAAAGATGAAATAAAAATTGACATTTGTTCTGTGCATGCATTGTGCCGTTGTGCTGTTTGTGTGTAATGCTAGAGTTCGTGGGAAGTTTTTAAGGCTTCCATAGATCTATGTTTGGTTGAGATACTTGAGGAGTAGGATTGAGATACTTTAAATGTGTAAGTGAATAAATGATGTTTCGATGTGAATGTAGGCAGTTCTTTTTTAGGTCAAATGAATGAAGCTTTTCTGTTTCAATGTTGAAAATATAGTGTCCAGTTCTTTTTCTGTTTTTTTTTTTGGATCAGATCAACATATATTGTTGAATAAGCATCTCAAATTTGAAGGAACACCAGTCAACCAATCAACCAATGAAGCTGCATCAATAGATAATGACCAAAGAGTGGGCCAAATTGCACATTAATCCCTTATTTCATTAAACATCAAATAGGGTCATTACATCGATTAAGTTGCTCCATATTAAAAAAAAAAAAAAACAAACACCGACTGAAGCTGGAATCCCTTAAGAAAGTGTATGCAGCAAAAACCAAATTCATCATTAGTAACACAAAAAAGAAGAAGCAAAGAGACCATCTACTCCATCTTTGGACGTTGATGCATCATATGATATATAACCTATGTTCAGTTGATATACAAATTTCGAACGGACACGACTTGTGAAGTCAGATGCGAAATAAAATTTTAAAAAAAGTACTAGAAAAAGTTTTTTTAGGAGTTAAGTTTAAGATGTAATACATTGAATATACTAAATTCGGGGGTATATCCTTTTCTGACTCTTCATCTTTCATATGATTATTAGGTACTTTTCAGTTTATACTCCCCCTTTTCCGAGAGATTCCTAACATGCCTCGTTCCATCATGGATCAAAACTATTTCAGACACAACATTTCACGGGAAAAGGCGTCAAAAAAGTCATAAACCTATTATATTTATGCCAATTTAGTTCTATATCTTTTTGAGCTAGTACCAATTTAGTCATTCCGGCTAATTTTGACTGGATATTGCTAACGTGTACATTGACCGGCCTACGTGGCATTGTCGACGTTGACGTTAACAATTTTTAATATTTTTCGATTTTTCTAATTTTTTTCTTAACTTTTTTCTTCCTTTTGCTGGTGACCGACCACAGGTGATGGACAGGTGGGCTGGCTTGCCTAGGCAAGGGTCACTGTTGCCCGCCACAGGTGAGGCTTCGCCAGGAGAGGGCAACCTTCACCCAAGCGAGGGCGGCCTCGTCATGGCTCGCCCTCACCTAGGCGAGGCCCCCAGGCCAAATCTAGCAAAGCCGACCCTTGCCCAGGCCAGGCGACCTCGCTAGATTTGGCGAGGGGAGCCCTCATCAAGGCTCGACCTCACCCGGTCAGGCCTCACAAGTGGTGGGCGACAGTGACCCTCGCCCAGGTGAGGCCAGCCAGCCCAATTATGGTCGGTCACCAGCAAAAGGAAGAAAAAAAAGGAGAAAAGAAAAGAAAGAAAAAAAGAATAAATAATTAAAAAATTGAAAAAAATATTATTAAAAATTGTCCACGCTAGTGCCGATAGTGCCACGTAAGCCGGCCAGCGTCCACGTCAGTACAAGGACTGAATTGACACAATTAAAAGGTTTATGACTAAATTGACATAAATACAATATGTTTAAGACTTTCCAACACTTTTCCCCATTTCTTGATACTAGAGACATCAAATGGATGATTGAGTCAGATCTCTGTCGAGCACGGATGGTATGGACCAGACGATAAAAAGAAAGAGTAAAAACGCCAAATATCGATATGGTCCAGATGAAATAATCTCGGTACAGATCGACTCCCCCCAACTTAGTAGAAGTATCTACGAGCGATGCCTATACGCCGACATAGTTACGTTTCCGCCCCCGACATTGCAACTCATGCGCATGACCGACGATAATCTTAATGTAGGGTGAATCTACGTTCGATTTTCTTGCTAGCTAAGGCTTAGGTCTCACGAGATTCACTCGAACTTTAGCATTTCAAATGGAGAACTCGATTGTCGCCGACCGCTACCTGAGAAGCAAAGCGTGCACGTGGTTTCCTTTTCTTGTGCAACAAGAAAAAGTGCACGTGGTTTGACGGAGCGGAAATGTCGTCATGATGCACGTTTTGATTCAGAAACAATTGGACCGTGGGAGAAATTTTCTACCTCCATGACTCCGAAGGACCCGAGAGGCGGCCCCCCACCTTGACCGCAAGCATTTCCACCAAGCTTCACATTTGTACGTGGTTTCGGACTTTTGAGACTTGGAGGGTGAGCAACGTGTCGGGGAAAATTACCCGATCAATCCTAATTTTATCGTACGAATGCCTCAATTTTGCCGATTTAGTAATAAATCTTACGCGAGATTCCAATATAGTCCTTTTTTTGGTCGAATCGCTAATGCGGCAGTCCAGTCATTACCGGCTGTCCTACGTAGCACATCGCTATGTCAGCGATTTCCGGCGAAAATTGACCGGAATGACTATATTGTAAACGTTTAGGACTGAATTGTCAAAAGTGAGAAAGTTTAGGGCTGAATTGACATCACGACCGATTGGACAATTTCTCCTCCGCTGCTCTTACAAGCGGCATCCGTACCTAGGATCTTGTTATGTCTCGAAAGCCCATAATCGGGACATTCAAAAAAACACGTGCATGTCGGTCCAAGTGATTGGCCATTCCAAGAATAAGAATTCGAAATAGGGATTTGATTTTATCACTTTATCGCAAAGGACGAAACACTAAAATCGTGCAATGGACGACGTATAGAAAATATTCATGGAGGCTGCTTGTGGCCCGCCCAAAGAAATATCGTCCATGTCGAGATCGCGGGCCACACCATGAATTGTCTCCTCTGTCTTTTTTTTCGATAAAAGAAGCTTTTCGTGAATTAGTCTTTCGAACTTTCACGTATCTGTTTCGCTGAAGATGGTTAATCGACGAGAAAATATTTATGGTAAGAAAAGACACCCACAACTTGAAATTAAGAAAACGGGTTCCCGTTTGTAAATAGAGGAAATCATTTTTCCGAGCATAACAAGTCTCTTAACAAGCGTTCGCTTTCACCTTGTTCAATTCCCATCATTTCGAACGAAATTCAAATAGTTGAAAAACGTTTTCGATCACGCTTTTTTAGCGGGCCATCCGAAAAAATGAAAAGTAACTACTTTCTTCGAATTTTTCCTTTATCACGAATACGTGAAACAAACACGCCCTAAAGATAGGAAAGAAGCTCACGTGCGGGGAGATCCTGATGTCTGAGATGAAAACTCTAATTGCCAAGACTTCGAAATATATAATTTGGAGTTCCAAAGGCAACTTTAAGGTCCGTTCGTTTGAAGGAAAATCCAAATTTTCGGTGTGGATGACAGAAAATTAATCGATCTACGGAAAATGTTTTCCATAAACCGAAAACAAGAAGTTTAGATTGAGGAAAAACAATTTCCCATTCTGGCAAGAATAAAATCACTTATCCTAAACCACCAGATAAATAAAAACTAATTATTTTTTTTTCTTGAAAATGATTTTCGTAAAATAATATTTTCTTTCATTATGAAGTTTTTCATTGAAATAGACGTGCCCTTAAAGGGAAACGTAATATAGCTATCCTATGTTCGGCCTCATTTCCAATTACTACAAAGCTAAACTCCTCTTCCATTTTCACAAAAAGCCCCTAAATTACATCCAAAGCAATTCGCTTAGGATATCACGGAAATTTCTTCCGATTAAAATATCATCGAGACGTCGCGAGTTCAGCAACGCAAAACACATTCACGGTGGAACGGGACAATCACAGTGCAAACAAAATCCTCTACACCGTGCTGATTTGAGTGCGACAATTACTAGATTATCAAACGAGATTTCGATTGAATGATGGTGGAGTTGTCCTCCCTTGATGATACCCTCAAAAAAAAAAAAAACAAGAAGAAGAAAGAAAGAAAGAAAGAAAGAAAGAAAGAAAGAAAGAAAGGAGGAAATGATTGAATATGGGTGGACCAAATATGATGACAAGACCATACTAAGAAAGGGCCAGCCATTCACACCGGCCTTTTAACTATTGCACATCTATCTTCTTCTTCTTCTTCTTCTTCTTCTATACATGCACGTCACATTTTCAATCATTGCAAAAGAAATAAGAAAGTGGGTGTGAACGATGGTCGAGTCTCTAGAGCCACAACCTCTCTTTTTTTTAATAATAATAATTATTATTATTATTGTTATGATTATTATAATCCGCACGATCATATTATGTATCATACTTGAATTTTTGTTCATTAGGTGGAGAAGAAGTTGGGACACGCTTTGCATCTTTAGATGTTGCTGAAATTGTTAGTGACGCGTGTGCCTTTCCGTGGTTGGTCTATCTTTATCGCGTTGTTGGTAGGGAAAAAGATTTTGTGCTTTTTTGGGCCTTCATTTTCATCTTAAAGAAAAAAAAAAGGTGAGAAAATTGACCTGCTCCATCCTTATGGGGGTCTCTTTCTTTTGAGAATCATCCTCTAATCTTTTTTAGTCAAATTGTTTTTTTGTTTTGGTCGAAAATTTTATTGTTAATTAGATTGCTGTCCATGCCTATATTCAGCCTTAGGTACAGGAGCGAGGGTTCCAAAAGGAACCCTTGGCTGAACTTTGGACCTCTTTCTCAATCCCCACAAGCTTTTCAAACTCTCCTCCACCTAGCCAGGAGTGAGCAAAAAGAACTACCCGGATCGGATCGAATCGGCTGGTTCTAGGTGGTTCCTGAGAGCACTGGTCCTTTTGGATTTCCAATTTTTTGGAATTAGTGATTTTTGGTCCGATTCCCAATTCAATGTGTGGAATCGCCTACCCAGATCGGATCAATATTTTTTTTAAAATTTCTTACAAATCTGTAAAAACTAAAAAGCCATAATTCTTCATGGCACAAACCCTCAGTTGCTCTCTGGCACGCATGACTCATGCTCCCTCTTTCACAAATCTGAAAAAAAAAAAAAAAAAAACTAATCTCAATCACTTTCTCGCTCGACTCTCAGACGCCACCCTCTCGCTCGAGTCACTCGCGTCCCTCTTGCTCGACTCTCGCCTCTCTCTCTTGCTTTGTTTTTGGCCGATCGTGATCGCAATCGCATCTCACCGAGATGATTATCCAATGCTCTGTTTTTTTGCAGTTTGGCCGCTCTTTGTTGCTACTGTCTCTTGGACGCTTGCTTCTGATCTCTACTTCAACACCGTTGACAAATGGGCTCCTGCTATCAATGTTTGAGATTGTTGCATAAATTTGGGTCATTTCTTTTCTAAAATGGCGACTCGCCATGATGTCCCTTTGTTATCCTCCTATATGCCCCTTTCATTTCCACATTAAATCATTGGAGGTGTTCTATTCAATTTAGCAGCATGATAATGCAATTTCCTGCATTATCCTTAAATAATGAAGCTAAAAGATTTCTCTTCTTTCAACTTTGTTAGTTATCTTTTCTATTAACCCATACGAATTCCCACGAAGGGTTTAACACCCTTCTCAATGGATTATGGACTACATGCTTAAAAATAAAATAAAATATGCCATAGGTTCATTGCTCCTCGAGAATAGGATTGAAGTGGAATGAAGTAAAGAGGGCGCGTGAGGGGAGGAGTGGGCAATTTCCAATGGATTGGAATGCCGGGTAGCATTTGAGTGTTGTTGACTCGCTAAGGTTTCTCGTTGATTCGCCACCGAATTCATGGATTCTAGGTGGGTCTATTCCGATTCTTGGTGGGCTGGCCTGCTCAGGAACTGACCATCCCTACACCTAGCAATCATCCTACATTTTAATGTTTGTGATTTCTACACCGAATTCGTTGAGTCTAAAGATGTCAAAGTCTAGACGTCCGGAGACCCGAAGTCCCCGAAACGAGAGGATCAATGAAGTGTTTTTATAAGGAGAGGACCGAGATTTTTAGCCGATACGATCATGCCATGTGACAATCCCGATGTACGGAACCGGTGGTCAAAATGGAGAAATGGCTAATGATTGAAATTGGTTTGGGAAACGAATCAAATATTTGACAGAACGAGAGAGCTTTATGTTCAAACATCTTGCGGATTCCAAGGGATTTTTCCTGTCAGCCCAAAGCACGATTTAGGCCCATAAGGTTGGTACTGGCCCATAAGAAATTCGTCAAAATTCCCACGATTATAAATTGTGCTTTTCTAGTCCAAAAAATAATAAATAAACAAATTGTGCTTTTGGTCTCATGTTTTTTTTAAAGGCGATTAAGGGCTTGTTTGCTTTTATGCAAAAGATAAGTAAAAAGTAATCTTTTTTTTTATTTTTCGGTAAGTACGAAACAAATTCATGTATGTAGCTACTTGTCAACAAGTATATGTTATGAAAAGTTTCGAGCGTTTCATCTCGAAAAGAAATTTAAAACTCCAAAAGTGCGTGCAATTCGAGATTTAGATTCGGTAAAAAGGTAAAAAGCAAAAAATTGATCCAAACACGTCCTGCACGAAAATACAACGATAGAATTGCGTAAAGGTTTTGGCATCTTTCTCGTGAAATATGCACTCGTAGTCGCGGTCTATTATTTACCTGCATGGTACTTATACCAATTTCCTTAAAAAAGCAATAATTTTAGGCGGGGTTACAATTCCAATCCAAACTTTTTTCTTTTTCAATCTTATAAAAAATCGCTAACTTTGCTAAAACCTGTTAAAGGTCCGACACATCATTTGCATCAAACGTGGTACGAAAAAGCTTCGGTCGGGCTTGAAATCCTTGACGGGACCACCGCGACCGGTCCCAGCTTGGTCCGGCGCTACCTACGCCCGATCTCGAGCTCAAACTCAATCATCACCACCATTTGTATCTGAATCGAAACAAGACTATGTATCATTGTGAAAATCATTCGTTACACTAAGAAACAAAGGACCGATGATGTTATTGTACTCGCCCATCGCCGATGGATACATAGGACGCCACTGGAACAAACCATGGATTCACGAGACTCTTTGGTAAATGGGACCAACAGTGGTGAGGGTGTGGTGCTAATGCAAAAAGAACGTAAACGGAAAGATTGGAGATTGGAACTTTCATCAAGCGAGGATCTGCTCCAATGGCTTGGCCTCCAGCTTGGCCTTCTCCACGTCCTTGGCCTGCTGCTGCTGCTCCTCCCTGGCCAGCTTCTTCAGCCGGGCCAGCTCCAGGTCCTTGCTCATCTTCCTCCTGTACATATCCGCGAAGGTGATGGGCTCCGGCATGATGCACTCCTCCCCCTCCCTCACCTTCAGCGGGTACACCACGGCGTCCGGCGCCGGGTTCTGGAACGTCGCTATGGAGAGGCGGCTGTAGTTGGAGTTCACCACCGCCTGGTGGTCCGCGTTCTTGAACCTCCCGTTGCTCAGGAACTGCGTCGCAAGGTTTCGGTCAGCGGTGGGGCAGGATATGGTACGCGCGCGCGACGTGTTTGATAAAAGTCCCTACGAGATTTCTGTTTCTTCTTTCGAGCGTCTTTATTCTTTCTTTAACAGCGAGATTGATTGAGTTTAGAAATTTTTCATCACGTATTAGCATTTCTGGCGAAAAAACAGAGCAAGTGCTGACATTTTTCATGGAGTGGGAGTTTTCAAATATGGAAGCGCGCCACCTGTTTGATAAAAGCCCTCTAAGAACGCTTCTTCTTTTTTTCCCCGCAAAGCGGTTTTTGTTTCTTTCTTTCAGGGGAGAGGTGGGTTGGGTTTAAGAATGAATGTTACTTAAATCACTATATGGCAAGTTCTAAGATAGACAGATAGATATAGATACTCACATGACCGTGATCGCCTAGGTTGACCACGAAAGCCCCTTCCACGGGCTGGACGGTGATCCAGTTCTTGCCACCGTCTCTGGTGGCCTGGAGGCCACCCACCTGGTCCTGGAGCAAGAGGGTGATGGTTCCCGGGTCGGTGTGGCGCTTGAGCCCGAGCGTGAGGTCGGGCTGCGGGCATTTGGGGTAGTAGTTGACCACCACCTTCTGGTCCATGTCCACACACGCCTTGGTCAGCGCCTCCTTCTCCAATCCCATTGCCTCCGAGAGGACCTCCAGGAGCTTGCAAGCGAGGCCCATGAGCTTCTCGCTGTACTGCTGCGTCGCCGACTTCCATCCCTCCGGCTTGTCGGGCCATCGGGAGTAGTCTCGGTTTCGGACCGGGTATGAGAAGTACGTCACTATCTCGCGCCAGTCCTGGACGGCTTCACCCTGGCCACGAGTCATTCCAGTGTCGATTGAGTTCACTAGATGGGTGGTCAAAGCCGGAAAACAACAAAGCAATAATGTTTCTTGTTCCAGAGGTTACTTTTGATTCCTACCATTCCTAGAAATTCAAAGGGACGCGTCATTGTCACCACTTGATGAGACGTGTCAAGGTACGACTTTTCTATATGAATTCCATAACGTCAAGTCATTTGTGTATCATGAAACTCGCACCGAATTCCCTCAAGAGACTCGAATTTACATTATATCTTAGATTGTTGATTGATTTGGTTTATCACATAAACTATGGAGTCATTTGTGTGTCATTTGTGTTGCCTACGCAACACATTTGTCCTTTGCGATTATGGAGTTACGAAAAGTAAAAACCACATAAGTGGTCCCAACCAACTAGTGAACAACTCGTCATTATGCATACGGGAGTTTCTCCAGTACCATTCTACGGTGGAAATGCATAAATGATTGGCAGTAAAACATAGTTATAAATAACAGTAACTTTCCTATGGTCGATCACTCTGTGTGAAAAAAATTTAAGTAAATTATAGTCTGTGAAGTGAAGCGTAGTGAATTGCTTCATTATTTCTATAGTCTTCTCAAATACCGATTCAGTAATTTAACATATCATGGGCTCACATCACAATAGCAAAGTCAATAACAGAAACCTAGAATTCTATACCAATTTGGAGTTAAAAGGACTGGGAGTAAAGAAACAAGAGTAATTACTTGGAGATGGCTCGAGACGATGAACCCCCCTTTCTTCCCGCCGGACATGTCGAACCGGAGCTTCTCCTCCGGAGGCAGCGCGAAGAACTCACGCGCGAGCCGGGTCATGTCGGCGATGAGCCCCGCGTTGACCCCATGGTCAACCACCTGGAAGACACCCCAGTCCTCGCACGCCTCCACGATCTTCCTGCAAATCTCCTCCCTCCGGCCGCCGACCTCGTCGATCCCCGCCAGGGATATCACGGGGATCTCGTCGCTGAACTGGTTGTAGGCCACCGTGGGGCGCTCGTCCTCATCGCGGACGAACTTGGACTGGAGGGTCTTCTCCCCCGCCAGCGCCGTGAGCGTCTTCGCCATCTCGGGAGCGGGTCCTCGGCTGAATCAAGCGTGGTCTCACTCCTTAACAACACTCGTGTTGTGAAGCTCTGTGGATTCTTTCTGTGCGTGTTTGAGTGCTGTGTTGAGGTGTTTGAAGGGGGGTTTATATGATGGTGGATGAGGTAGAGTGCGTGAAGGAGGAGAGGAGGCAGCTCCAACTACCCGCAGCGCGGGCTCGTGCCGCTCGTCCCAACTACCCGATCCCAAGGTCGCTCATATGAACTTGTGGACCTCCTTCGTGAAGCGTAGGTGGGGATCGATCCATTTAATTATTTTTTTTCGGTAGACATTAAGAACATTCTCGGGCCTAGTACTTTCGGACCGCCCCTAACGATTACGCCGGCAAGCGGTCGCCGACCGCTTGTTTAGTGTACTTTTCGGGTCGATTTTTAGGCTAGGTACCTTGTTTTCGTCTATGGATCGACATTAAGCGCGGCCGATATAGGTACTTGTGATTTTTAGAAGCTGACTAATAATCTAAATTGATTGCGATAAGGTTTGATTTATGGGAGAAAGGGCTAACATGGCACAAATCTCTTTTCGTGGCAAGAATGGGTTATGTACCATTGGGGAGGTAATGCTTTCAAGATGACAATAGCATAATCCATGATAGAAGAGGGTTAATCTTAGCTCAGTTGGTAAAGATCTCTTCGTGATCATTTGAATCAAATCCCCTTCCCTTCTTGCTGCGATGACTCCTGCTGATGTGGTAGGGAGAGTGGTATCGAATTAGATAGTTAATTCGATGGGCCCTCCATTGTGTATAATGTGTCGGAACAATTTCTCGAGTGAGGAATCTCGATTGGTTCGATGCTTCGTATTTTCGGTGGGCATCGGATGTGGTGTATTCCGTTGGGGATTATCGACGGGTCGGGGACTCTAATGTAGATTATTGAACCGTCGGATCTTGCGTATTCCCAACATGTCACATTAGAAAGAAAGCAGATGTCCTAACGCATGGCCCCAGAACTACCCAAAATCCAAGACAATCCTAAGAAAAATCTTAGGATTAGCAAAGCACGTGAGATTGGGAAGCATACGGGCGAGTGTTGCAGCGAAAGCGAAAGCGCACGCGACATCCACCTCCTATTCATCTTCCCTTCTATGACCACATAAAGATCTTCCCTTCAAACGGGGTCGCCTAACTATTCTCTAATCGTAGGAGTCTGGACACACGTTAGATCGCCCATTGAATCGTCTCTAGCTCAAGCTCGACTCGAGGATTTCAGCAAAAAGAGCGAGAATTCTATAGATTTAATCGAGAAGGACCAACCATGTCGCGTCCTAATTTCGTACCGAGATACTCGTATGTGACCGAAGATCGAGAATCTTTTCAGGGTTGAAAGAACCGTGAGTCGATGACGGGAGTATGCTGCCCTCTCCGATCATTTGGGCGGATTAGCCTCTCGATTTAGATGAGCACCAAGTCTGACAATTTTGAGAACGGGCTGCGATTCGACATCCGACCCTGGTCGTCAACTTTCGACGTCGAAGAGTTACCGCAATGTGTTGGAGAGAGCAATGGCCATAGAAGAAGATATCAACATGAATATGCGCATGCTAATTTGATGCTCGCTAAGACCCATTCAGTCATTTTTCGTTTGATTAGCTATAACACCTTTTTGGATGTCCATCCGTGTGTTTCGACCCTCATTGGAAGGTCCCTAAGTGTAGATCGCGCATATGAGAAATGTCCTGTCCGTATCCCTTGGCCCGTAGGTCCTGACACGAGGTTAGAATTCTAATTCTTTTACAGTGATATCTCGTTGATGGCTCGGGCCCCCCCAGAAGGAGGCCTTCTTTGCCTCCCACCTAAGCTGTGCCCTTGATAATTGCATCGTTGTGCCTCGGCTGTGAGGGGATCTCATAGAGTTCAATTCCCGTCCTCAACTCATAACCAATATGAGCTCAAAGTCCCGAAGAGTAACTAGGACTAATTCAGTTACGTTTTCATGTTCCAATCCCCGGACCGCCCGGATCCCACCAGTGAATCCTTCCCCATCTTCAAACTTCGATTCGTATTTTTCATAGACAAATCTCTGATCAGGCCGACACCTTGCGGCCGATCTTATTCAGCTCGACATTAAAGATTTCGATGTCATCTTAGGAACGGAACGGCTGTCTGCTTACCATGCCAATACCAACTGTTTCTAGAAGGTCAATTGATCGTATATTTAGCAGATTACTACGGACCATACTCACCGAAATACATGGGCGAGAAAACAATGGGCCGTGCTGGGTGGAACAGAGAAACAGCAGCAGAGAATTAGATTGAAAAACCTCAGATTTCCTTCGGATCACGTGCCGGGTCACCTACCGGTCCACCGCCACCAACACCACCACCACCACCCGATCCCCGTTCGCTCCTACTGATGGCATGCACCTTCCGATCCTAAGTGGGCCTGTACCTGTGCCCGAGCCCGTAGACACACTAAAGCCCGCTTTACAAGAAGTATTGACTTGGCTGTTCTAGAAGATGAGATGAAATTTGGCGCAGCATGGTGAGAAACTAGATCGAAGTTCATGACCAATTTGAGATATTGATCCTATTATAGGGCTTGTCTTAGAATTCATATTTTTCCCGTGATTTTGGAATACGCCGTCTGGCCCGAGGTGTTGTCGAAAGACCCGGGTCGATATCTATCCTCAAAAGCGAGGCGGCATTTGCTTTACGGTATACAGAGATGTATCATCGCACTTTTTCGCCGCATAATTTCTACGCCAGCTAACCCTCTGCGCCTTCATTCGGTCGTTATGTGGAGCGATTAGAGGGTGCTGTGATAATTTATACAATCGACTAATCGCCTCCATATATATTTATATATATATATATATATATATATATATATATCTTGAACCCAATTTACCTAGCAAAATCAATTTCTCTGTGCGATTTTATTTCCTCTCTCTCCAATTTCTATGGTCATTTTTTCCTTGGGGGGGTCATTTTTGGGTCCAAGATGCGAGGCACGTCAAGAAAAATTCAGCAGTCAAAAAAGTGAAGAAGATGCTGATGTTGCATTCTCTATTTTCCAGGCTTCCAGATGATGAAACAAGCAAAAGATACTCTCGCCCCTCTCCCAGGACAAACTCTTGGTTTTCATCACATCCTACGTTGGTTTTCTCAGATTAATCATTTTTGCGCCGCCCCTTTTTGAAACTTTTTAAGAACCTGACAAACTAACAAAATAACAAAGAAATTTCCCTCCCTTCGATAGTGAAAAAGCAGAATTCCTTTTAAGCTCACGTTCCCACGTTCCTATCCCAATCTCGATCTTCTCGTATTTGTAAATTTTTATTTACTGTGACCCTCTTTAGTTGATCTGAATATATCTACTTGTTTACTGCCCTAGTTTGTCCACTTCCTTGTACCAAATTAACGTCGATAATTAAGTTAAATAAGAGTTGATAACGTAAGAACGGTTAGAGAGTTAATCGCCGAAAAGTCGGTAATTGCTCTAGTCGAGATTGATAATTTCTAAAAAGAATTAATAGATCTATAAAGTTGGTAAGCAAGGGAATTAAGAGCACCAACTGAATAGAAAGTAAGTAAATTCAAGAAGAACAAATAAATGTTTGTGAGCAACTCGAATGAGAACTTATAACTCGATATTAATTGGTATATAATTGAAGAAAACGTTTGTAAATCACACAAAAACTTGTTGATAACTTCAAAATATAGTTGGTAAATTTATGCCAACCGTAAGAAAGGTAAACAAAAGTTGGTAAATGAGAAGATAAGCTATTTTTTATTAGAGATAAGGGAATTCCATATTTTAAAAAAAATAACCATCGGCAAATAACTTAAATAGGAATTGGTAACGCAAGATGGTAATTTAATCAGAGAAAACTTAAAAGAGTTAGTAAATTTAAAAGTTGGGAAGTAATGCGATAAGAGTGATAATTCAATTGAAAGCTGGCATATTAGAAAACAAATACATGTTGGTAAGCAAATCTTATAAGGGTTGTTAACCCAAATTTAGTTTAACTTAATAAAAAAAAAGTGATCATGCACTCAAATAAAGGTTGATAATTTCATACTATAGTTGGTAAACCTAAGGCGCCAATAAGAAAGGTAAATAAAAGTTCGTGAAAGATAAGAAGTTTTTTGTTATATAGAAAAGAAGTTGGTAATTTAAAAATATCACATTAATGTCAATGATTAACTCCAATAAGAATCGTTAATATAAATTTTGGTAATTTAGTTGGGTAAAAGTTGGTAATCACTCCAATTAATGTTTGTGATTTCTACAAATAGTCTGGTAAATACAATGAGGTGGTAAACAAAGTAAATAATAGTTGATAATTTAATAGAAAAAATGGTAAATTTAAAAGACTCTAATGTTGATAAGAAATTTAAATGACAATTAGTAATTCAATCTAATTGGTTTAATAAAAAAAATGGTAAGTAACTCAAATAAAGATTGGTAAATTCATTCAAGAGTTGGTATGTATGAAGTGTTGGTACGAAAGACAAATAAAAGTTAGTGACGAAAGAAATCGATTTTTTTCTAAACTATCAAAATAAGAGATAGTAATTTCATAAATGTGTCGCCAAGTTATCAACGAATTGCAGGAAAATCGTGGCACCATTCACTTCTTTTACCAGTGGCTTTTCTAAAATCAGTTCTTTCGGAAATCTATCGTAATTGAAAAAAATGGGTTTCTCGGGGACGAAGAGTAGAATAGTCGCCGTAACAAAGATGAGATTATTTCAATTTGCCAAAGAATCATAGAGATGCAACTCGATGATATATCTCGTTTAATTTTTATAGACATGGCATTTTATGCATCTTCCCCAGAGAAGAAAAGGGTAAAATTTGAGGAGATGGGAGGAGTTTGTAGTCGATGGCTTGGTGTAAGTACCTTTCACAAAACAAGGCAAAGAAGATGATGCAACGTCTTGCCTCATCTTGTTACTCCAAAGGGACATTACGTCCCTGAACCCTCCAAAAGCCATCCCAGATCTTCTTGGATCCACCAAACTTACCTCTCTCTCTCTCTCTAAAAAGACAACGAGGGTGGTCGTGGGTGTGCGATCAGCAATCGAGAAAACCGTCCAAGCTAATCGAAGGCACAGCATCCCTTGCAAAATCTTGCTGATGTCGACCTCCACGACCAAGAGAAGCCTGTTTCGTTCTTCTACTCCACCTTTCTTTTCCCGAAGAGAGAAGAAAGAAAAGAACAAAGGAAAACAGTAAGAAGATGAAGAAGAAGACGAAGGGAGACTTTCAGTGTTTGTTGAATGTCTGTTCGCGTCTCCAACTTCGCTCACCAATGTCTCTCGTACCGCCCATGTGTCTTAATTCTCCAAGAGCCCGAAACGTCTCGGGCAAAATGATCTCTGTTCGAACATGCGTGGGAGGAATCTCTCCATGTGAAATAGCGACGGGGGCTTGCATTGGACCTCCTCCTCTGCAGAAGCATATTTGCGTTCAGCACTTGGAATCTGGACCGACGTGGAACAGAGAAAGGATGCGAAGGGCAAGGCAAACTCAGCACATCAAGGGCGGCTTAGAAGGGTGTCTTATTGTAGAAATTGGGATGCATTACTTTTGCGATTTGAGTGAAGCATATGATTCGAAATGGGCAATGGATTTGTGGTTCATTCCATGTAGGCGCGTGCATGATGATTTCGCACGTGCGCATGCCGCACGATGATCCACGAGCTGATTGTTTTGACTGTTTAGTTGAGTGAGTTTGGACACGTACAATATTGTTCGCAGCTGTCTAGTCTCAGTCTAAATATACACGCAAGTCACCAGTCCGATTAACTTTGTTTTGCATTCAAGAACGTGGCACGCATTGAAAAGTCTTGAATGTTCCAAGTATTTGATCAGGTACATCATATGGACAGGTATATATATTAGGAGAATGCTTGTCAAGTTGGCGTAGGTCCGGAATTACTTTATTTTTTTTAGGATGAGTGTATTAGAAATCCTCAAATTGATTGTAAAAGTGCAATCAAATTTTAAAATTTTGGAGCATTTGATCAAGTATATCACATAAACATGTACTTATATTAGGGAATGCAGGTTAAGTTAGAGAAGTCCGGAATTACTCAATTTTTAAAACTTTCAAATAGCATAACTAAGTTGTGCATTAACCGGAGCGTTTCATGAGTACCTAATCAAGAAAATCATACAATTTTAAGGCGCTCACTTCTAGTGTTATGTGCAATTAATGATTGAAAAACTAAACCATTTTACGTTATTAAGACACTTGACTTTTAAAGTTATGACTTATTTGGCTTATGGGGATTGTAAGGTGCTTTATGGGATCAGATAATTAGTGGCTTGACCTTTGTGCTCGTACCTCTGAATTGTAAAAAATAATGATAAGTATTTCGAAGACACTCGTTAATATCACCTCGGTATTTGTGGTCAGTTTTTTTTCTCGATGAAAAGGAATTGACAAGATGATAATAAGAACAAGGAGGCAGCTAATACGATGGCACTGTTATGCTCAAATTGAAATGGTGAACTTCTGACCACAACTCTTAGATAATTTTAAATGGCCAACCGGTAAATTGAAAAGGAAAAAATGGGTTTATTGCTTAAGGGGCAACCGGATTAGAAAATTAGTGGGATTATTTAAAAAAACAAATCTAAGTGAATAATATTCAAATAATGGGTAATTTATGAAGGATTCAACTGCAACCCTTTAAAAAATTGGACATTGTTCTCCGGTCAAAATAAAAAAAAAATGGTGGATATTGCTCCAAAATAAAAAAAGACAAGATTAAGAACTCAAAAAATTAGGAAAAGTGAATATCTAGTATAAATTTCCAATTATCTTAGGATTTTGTAATCGACTAACACATATAGAATTTGATTAATTTTTTTTTCTAAATTTAGCCTTGGCTCATGCAATCTTAACATATATATTTTTTTGGGTCCTTGTACATCTTCATCCATGAGATTCGAACTAACGGGATGATTTTTTCCTCTACTAAGTCATTATTCATATTTTAAATTTTTCTTTCTTTCATATGTTACTATGTATAATCAATATCACTGGTCTTGATTTTAAGTCATTGGAGATCCTTCTAGAGCAACTTAATTTGAGGGAAAAGAATGAGGAGCCATTTGAATGCACAATGATTTCGATATTAGTCTCAAAGTCGACAATTGAAGTGTTTTCTCATCTTTGAAATTTATTAGATCTTTCTAATGAAATTAACAATTTCTTTTCTACAGGTGATAGATATTTTTCTGCTTGTGATCATCTATGTTTTGGTTTTTAATTTGCTTTAGAGTTATATGCTGGTTTTTCTTTCTTCTTATGTTAAGGAATCTCACCTAGTGGGATTTGAGGAAATCCCGCCAAGTAGGATTTTCCGATTTTAATTTTTCCAAGGAACCGGTTAAACAAGTCAATAGCAATATAGAAAAATTAGAGTATAAGGAGCGAGTAATAAAGACTCGTCTTTTGGGGTATAAAATCAGACTCCATCGATGATAATATATTTCGTACTTTAATAAGGCCAAATTACTGCCCTTTATTTAGTGATGTTCGCAACGTAATGACTTCTTTTCTAGGGAACTTAGCAAACCAAATTAATCCTAAAAAAGGAATAACCAGTCTATAACATTTTGGAAGATAATTAAAAACAGAACACAGTGAGCTAAAACTAAATGTTTCAACTTGTATCTAAGTTAATAATCTTGAAAGATAAAAATATGACATACACAATTAGTTTGACACCATACATAATACAAACTAATTTCCGATGATAATTATCAAGTAATCATCCATTCAACTCTTTATCAAAATATATAATCGCAACTAGACCTAATTTTACAAGGGTTTTTTTTTTCCCGTCTCTTAGCGATTTTGTCCCTAGGTTATCAAAGTATATAGTGACATGTCGGGGCGCTATTCTAAGTCTCATTCACTAAAATATATGTCATTTGGAGATGATCGATTTAGTTCCTAACTTATCTATTATTATTTAAATTACTTTGTTGCTTTAGAGCTACTTTTGCAAAGAAAAAGCAACAAGCGAGCGGTAGGTATTGGGTCATCAGCAATTGTTTTCCGACACATATGAACTCTCATTTTTTAACGTTGCCATTATTAGATTCTTCCCATAAACCGATGCACTTAATCCGATGATTATGAAATGTCCGCCGAAAAGGGACAGCACTAAAAGCAAACATAATCACTAGTATTAAGTTCTTTGCGCGACACGTGTCGAGCAGACAAGCTTTCGCAACCAGAAACAAAGAAGAGTGCGAGCAAGATGCAACTGTACTGAATAACATTAACTAAACAACTGAAGAAGAAGAAGAAGAAGAACGGCGCAGCAAATAGTTATAATTAGCCTAGGTGGTGAATGATCACATTTCAGATACCAGTAGCTATGTCTGTAGCTATAATATAAGCATTAGGGTTATGAAAATCACAAGAAAAAGGTGAGAGAGAATCCACAGTTTTCCCTTCTTTTTGTTTTTTCTGGTTCGTTTAAATGGGGCCGGGCGATCGGCCGGTGTAGGAGTTGAGGCTAAGCTCGAGGGAAGTGCGAGAAGTGCTCATGACAACGTCGTCGTACCAGTAACCCTGACGGTGGATGTGATGATGGTAGTGATCCGAGTTAGGCTTGATGTTGCACAAGGCATCGTCGATGTTCAAGTGGTCGTCGCCGTGCATCGGGAACAACGGTAGGGTTTCGATCTCCGGAGCTTCTTCATCTTCTGCGTCTCCTCCTTCCTCGTCTTCCTCCTGTTGGTTTTCGAGGGAAGGACGGCTCTTCCTTTCTAAGAAAGTAGCACATGGCGGCGAAGCATATGGGTCCACCGCGATCCAACCAAGGTTCGGGCCAAGGTACCCTCCCCCGCCGCTGGCTGATATGGAGCAATCCTGCTCGGAATGGGGAAGAAGAAATGAGAGTTGTTATTGCGCAGACAGTGTCTACTATTGTCACATCGATTCTTACTTGGAAATCAAATTCAAGGTGACTTAAACAAGTTCAATCACACTTTATCTTGGGATCGGCCACGCATAAAGAGTTTCAAGGACAAATCAACAACTTGTGTGTAGTGCCACTTCATGCAAAGATTGGTTCGATACCTTTCATAAAATTAACATCGCTCCATACATTGATAGTGGCGGAAGCTGTTCTTACTGCTGTTGTGCACTCTTTTTAAGGAACAAAATTTTACCATACCAATCAAGTAATGCTTCTTTACGTACCCTAAAATTCTTCTCCATCGTCACAGAACCATATCCATAGCTACCCATCTGCCCAACAGCCATTGCACCAGCAGCACCAGCTGAAGAAGAACAAAGCCCTGACAAAGCATTCAAAGTTTCGAACCCATTAACGATGTGAAGATGGAAGAAAGAGATACAGGACCGAAAGAACGAAAACGATCCAGCAAAACAAATCATCAGCATCATGACAAACATTAAGTAGTGTGCCACAACCCGCACCAGTACAAGAAACAGTAGGACACCAAAACAAAAGGAGCCATGCATACCCACTCCGTGAATACTCGTAAAACTACAAACTTTACATAGTCTCCAATAAAAGACCAAACTTTAAACCAAGAAAACGAAAGAACAGGGAATAGTGATGGGGAAAGATACACGCATACCAGGAGGAGTGAGATTAGAGTACTTGTTGTTGTTGTGGAGCACAAAGGGGTCTTCAGGAGGAGGTAGTTTGCCGCTCCAACTGCCGCTTCCGCGACCTCCGCCTCTCGTCTGGGGGTTGACCGCGGAGGCCGTAGGTGGAGGAGGGGCAGTGCCATTGATATTAGAATTTGGGTCGGGGGAGAAGAAGCGCTTCTTCTGGCGCTCGCGGGCCTTGTGGTTCTGGAACCAGTAGAAGACGTTCTTGCCCTCGATCTTGCCGTACTGGCGGAGGCGGGCAGAGATCCTCTGGATCTGGTCGGCGGTGGGGGATCGGACGCCGTAGTTGTAGTAGAGGTCCTTGAGGATCCTTATCTGGTCCGTCGTCGGCGTCCACCTCGTACTGCTTTGCCTGCAAACGTAACTGCTGCTGCTGCCGCTTGTGCCTCCTCCTTTCCCACCGCTGTTGTTGTTGGTGTTGCTGTTCATGTCTTCTTGGTTTTGATGCTGTTGCTGTTCTCGTTGTTGTTGGGGTTCCATGAGGGAGAGGGAGAGGGAGAGAGAGAGACGGGATGTGTGGTGGGTAGGTGAGGGAGTACATGAAGAGAGTGGTGAGAGGGGCTGAGGGTTATAACTTATAATGGAGGGCGAAGCAAGCACATGGAGAGAGAAGAGACAGAGGATATCAGAGAGATATCTGGGAGAGAAGGACTGAAGTTGACAGAGATCTCAGAGAGAGGAAGAGATTTTCATAAAAGGGAAGGGGACAAAAGAGGGGATGGAAAGGGAGGGCATCAGGGGGGGATTACTTGGATCGAAAGGCGTGACGAGGTATATATCTCAGTCATCCCCCAGTCACTCAAGTCCTCTCACAGACACAACAAACAGATCAGAGAGAGACAGAGAGAGAGAGAGAGATTTTTAGGTATGGAAAGGGATAAATATGGAGGGGAAGGAAGAAAGGGAAGGATGAACAAGAGGGGGCTTTTGGGTGAATGAATGAATGAATGGCAACTTTGCAATGATTTGGTGGGTTTTCTCTCTTTTGAGAGAGAGAGAGATAGGGAGTTTGTGAAAGGTTCTTTTCTTGTAAATGGGATCAGATCATATACCCATGCCCTAGTGATCGTCTCCTATTTTTTACACCATAGTACCGGAAGAACCAGAAGCCAGAAAGATATTCTTGTACTTAAGCTATATTATGGCCCTACCCGCCCTCGAGGGCAGAACTGTAAATTGGGGACTTTTGGAGTATGGAAGAGGAGATGTGGCCTATAGCTCTTTTACCCGGCTGGTCCCTCCCCCATTCCTGTAAGATGATCTTCCACCACTCGCTAGGGTTCTTATGCTGTTCACTTCCCTTCAGCTTTCTTTAGTTAGACCTCCATCTCTCTAAGGAATTTCGCCATATGATTTTAGTAGGGTATATATATTCTAAGCAAAATAGAGAATCATTAATCTAGTTTCGAAACATATATATATATATATATATATATATATATATATACATACACAAATTATTTGCGGGCAAAAATGACAAGTAACAGGAAAATATCAAATAGCTCCACCTAAAGTTGCATGATTTGAGATTCTAACATAATGATGTTTTTCGAGCAATAGAGGGCCGTTATATGTTCTGATTGGATCGTCATGTTGCCAATGGTTGTACATTTCTTTTTTCACTAAGGGCGCGTTTGACAAGTTACCAAATAGTAACCATTTCTATTCTTTTGTTTCCAGAATCAGTTTTGGAATAAAAATCCGTTTAGTAAATTTTTTATTCTCGGGCACAAATTTGCAAAAATTTATACCCAGAATGAGTTTTGAAATAGAATCAAGAAGCAAAAAAAAGTAACTTCTTGATTATGGGAACAAGAATCAGAAATGGAAAGAAATTTTGTTTTTCTTCTTCTTCTTCTTGGTTCTCTTCTTTCTCCTTGGTTTCTTCTTCTTCTTCATTCTTGGCCTGCCGACGGCGACCGGCCACAGGTCAGGGCCGGCTAGGGCGAGGGCGGCTCGCGGCCTGGGTGAGGGCGGCGGCGAGGGTCCAGCCCTCGCCAAATCTAGTGAGGGCGGCCCTCGCCCAGGTGGCAAGGGTCCAGCCCTCGCCAGCCACAGGCGAGGGCCGTGACACCCTTGCTGGCCATGGCCAAGGAGGGGAAAGGGAAAGAAAAAAAAAAGAAATATAAAAAAATTCAAAATATTATTAATAAAAAGAAATTTTGTGCAGTTACCAAACACATTTCTGTTCATTTTCTATTCAAAGAATAGAAATTTTGGGCAGTTACCAAACGCCTTCAAATGCTTAGAAATTGTTCCCGGGCACGGAATCAAATGGTTGACAAACAAGCCCTAATTTGGCTATGAATATAACAACTATTTTGCTTAGGAGAAAAACTGAAGTTGATACTCAAATATTATATGTCGTGGCATCGGAAAATAATAGAAAATGCAGTTGTCTTCCTCTCTTTTCCAAATTGAGGAGTTGTGCAATTACTAAAACCCAAACAATCATGGGAGATAGGGTTTCCATATCTTGCATTTCCGTCTCCTACATGGAAGGTAGCTATACCACATTGACGGGAAAATTATCAAATCAGTCCTAAACCTATTGTACGGCGGCCAATTCAGTCCTAAACCTTTTAATTTTGCCAATTCAGTCCTAAACCTTTCTAATTCTTGTCAATTCAGTCCTTCCGACCAATTTTGGCCGGCCGGCGTTGACGTGGTCGCCAGCCGGCGCCGGCCGTCCAGCCAACGCTGACGTGGCAATTTTTTATTATTTTTTTTCAATTTTTTAATCTTTTTTTCTTTTTTTTTTCTGATTTCTTCCTCTGGCCGGTCCGGCGACCGGCCAGAGGGGAGGGCCGGCGAGGTCGACCTCGCCGCCGCCGGGCGAGGCGAGGCCGCAAAGCGAGGTCGAGCCTCGCCCAGTCATCTAGCGAGGTGAGGCCCGGCGGTGGCGAGGCCGACGGTGAGGCGGCGACCTCGCCGTCGCTCAGTTCGCGACGGCGAGGTCGAGCCTCGCCCGGATCGGCGAGGCTCGACCTCGCCGTCGCGACCCGGGCGACGGCGAGGTCGGCCTTGCCGTCGCTCGGTTTGCAACGGCGAGGTCGGCCTCGCCGCCGCCGGGCGAGTGAGGCCCGGCGGCGGCGAGGCCGACCTCGCCGTAGCTGGGCGCAACGGCGAGGCCGACCTCGCCGTAGCTGGGCGCAACGGCGAGGCCGACCTCGCCGTAGCCTGGGCGCACGGCAAGGTCGAGCCTCGCCCAGATCGACGAGGCTCGACCTCGCCGTCGCGCCCGAGCGACGGCGAGGTCGGCCTCGCGCCGCCGGGCCTCGCCTTGCCGGATCCGGGCGAGGCTCGACCTCGCCGGCCCTCCCCTCTGGCAGGCCGCCGGTCGCCGGACCGGCCAGAGGAAGAAATCAGAAAAAAAAAAAGAAAAAAAAAAGATTAAAAAATTGAAAAAAAAATAAAAAATTGCCACGTCAGCGTTGGCCGGACGGCCGGCGCCGGCCAGCGGCCACGTCAGCGCCGGCTGGTCAAAATTGGCCGGAAGGACTGAATTGGCAAGAATTAGAAAGGTTTAGGACTGAATTGGTAAAATTAAAAGGTTTAGGACTGAATTGGCCGCCGTACAATAGGTTTAAGACTGATTTGACAATTTTCTCCCACATTGACTTTATCATCCAGTTGATGAAGCAGTCCCTATTGTGAAAATATTTCGTCCCTACTGGCGATGTTTCTAATAAAAATCCTGGTACTTCAGGATGGCTATGTTACAATATAAGCTCTGCAAACCTTCTTCTGCATGATCTCTTCGATATATAGATGACAATCAGAAGGCTTTGAACACGTAGGAGTTTTCCTTCAAATCTTGTTGCAAGCCCGCTCTTCTTCAGAAAAGGCCAGTTTCATATATCATCTGTGAATGCTGACGAAAATGAAGCAAATCCATGGTCACTTTAGCTTTCGGCTTTCCTCGCATATTAAGGATGCAAGCGGATAGTTGGAATAGCTACATATACCAGTTTTTGAAAACGGGTGACCCAAATAGCTTAATCGATGACTCAATGCGTTGGCAAAAAAAAACAAAACCCAATCAAGTCTGCGCCAACTAAACGTTCCAAGGGTGTACAAGTTGCCTCCCTTATCTACTCTTTATCAAGAACTTGTGGCTTGAGTAACAATTTCTCTGCCAAGGACCAGTGACAAGATAGGCCAGAGAATGAAAGGCAAAACTCTCTATAGCACGGTAAATAACAGAAAATAGACTGTGTATAAAAAGAACATGAAAGACGGCACTAGCATCATATTGTCCCAGGTCAAAAATGTGACGGTGCAAACGATTCTTCTTAGGGTGTGTTTGTATTAGTGAAAGTATTTTCCCGTAAAGTATTTTCCGGACTTTCATTTGTTTAATTCTCCGAAAATGATTTGGTTATCGAAAAATACTTTCCGGTCAACACAAATATCATGTTTAATTTTAGGAAAAAGTGAATTCCCTAATCTAAGAAGGCGAAAATACTTTCTGGAATTGCTCATCTTGAATTTGTTAATATTTTTTCTTTTCTTTGCTTTTCTTTTCTTTTCTTTCTGAGAAAGAAAACATTCGTGTATTTTTTTTCTTAATAAAAATGATTTAAAAATAACAAATAATTTTACATAATTTTAAAAATATAAAATTTTTTGATAATTTTCACCATCATATTTTCCTCACTAAACAGCTGAAAATACTTTTCATGTTTTTTTTTTAACTTTTAGCCAAACACCGAAAAATCAACTCATTTTCCTGTAAAATAATTTCCTAGAAAGCATTTTCCAGAAATTGTCCATTTTCTGCAAGATAAACGCACTCTTAGAGTACATGTACATGAACGGCCTACATGGTTTTTTCGCATTTAAAAAGGTTCGTCAAAAGTATTAGTTTTGCAAGTCATTTAGCAGTGGTCTAAGGCCTGCAAGAACACATCCACAGTAGATGTAGGATAGGAAGCAAGACAAGATGTGTTACATCTCCAATGCAGGGTAGATGCAAACTCTTCTTGGTCTATGGCAGGATGCAGCTATTAGACGACCTTGAGCCACATGAACATCACTTTACTTTGTGAATGTCGTGCCAAACTTCCGCAGGGTGGTGCTCATTTCATCACTCCTTGTGCTCGTTGTTCCTAAGGGCAAGATTAGGCCACAATGGTCGCTTCCTCATTCTCTCAAACGCAAAAGAAAGTACTTGGCGTCTTGTTTCCAGGAGATACTCACATCTAGCTTACGTAAATTCGAACGAGGAGAGTGAAGCAAAAGCTTCATCATTCAATGTGAGGCAAACAAGCCACTGCTCCCACGAGTCTGGGTCTAAAAAGCTAAGCAAGATTATTTTTGTTTTTTACAATGTCTTCAAGTATTATGATGGCCGTCCAGGAAAGAAAAAAAAGGGCTTAATCCCCATCTGTGTTGGGTTTCGGGCTCATAGAATTTTTCAGTCTCTTCCTTGATTTCAACCTGCAGCAGTCTAAATTCCATTTTTCGACAATTCTGACCGCTCCTCTCTCTCTCTCTCTCGCCAAGAAACACTTTTGCAGATTGCGTTCTTTGGTTTGATTTTGACACTGCCATCATGAGATTTGCCTTTCCTTATTATGCAATTTACACACCCACACACAAACTCTCTCTCTCTTCGAGAATAAGGAGGGATTCATTTGTGCAGATTCTTTCATCACTCAGCCGGATCAATCATGGTTATTACTAATCACAACCATCATAAATGGATTAATTGTTATCACGACTTTTTAGAAATCTTGATCTATTATCGTGATTATTAAAAATATATACAATGTGATCCAACTATTGTGCAAATTGATGGTGACGCGATCATTCGTTAAGTCCCATGACGATGAGGAAGAAATTCATCATAAGCATCATGGGACACATGACTTGGGTGAAAATGAGTTACTTATGAGGATTTATTTCTGTATGTGCCATTAGAATTTTCATCCATAGAATCAGGAATGATACATGTCTCTGGTTCTATCAGCCCCAGTCCTATTTTATCTTCGATCAAACTTTAGGAATTTGATTTGCCAGTGTGAAGCTATGTCTGTCATTCTCTCTCTCTCTCTCTCTCTCTCTCTCTCTCTCTCTCTCTCTCTCTCTCTCTCTCTCTTCCTCTCTCTAGAGAGAGCTAGCGTGCAGACCCCACCAGCACGGTCTTTTCTTTCGCGCAATCATCTTCTTGAAGCCATTTTCCCCTCCATATCTCCATGGACACATCAAGAATCATTCCATATCTCTCTCTCCCCCTCTCCGTCTCTCTCTCTCTCTAGACTGCTACTGAAGATCTCTGGGCTTTGCCTTTTTAGCCTCTTCGCTTCTTTTTTGCTCACTCTAGGAAGCAAAGACCAGGGGGCCACCACCTTTTTTCCCCTTCTTCTGATTTGGGTCTTTGAAAGACTTCTCTGATGCATATGTAGTGTACATGATTTCAATGCCCCAATCAATGCACATTTTTCATCATTATAAAGTGGGCAGAGAGGAAGAGATAACTTACTCGAAATGGAGACATTCCCACGTACCAAACCCGCTTTTGAAGATTCTGAAGCAGTGGAAGAATCACTTTTTGTCATGGCAAGTGTTTTCTCTTCACTTCACATTGTACTTGTTTGCGGTAGGGTGGGTGATTTCCTAGTATGTGGACCATCTTGTCTTGGCACTGTGGCTTTAGCATCGACTAGGTTTTAATATCGGAGAAGAAGAGAGAATATGTGAACGTAGTTTGTCTGGACCACACCCACAACGAGCACCAAGCAACCAACTCTTTTCACTAGGCAACCTCTGCGCCAAACCCATTGAATGCACCTTATTGACTAAGCGTGGAAGGGACCACAGGAAAGAAGAGCTTGTTTCTCAAGTGGATGTGGATGTGAGAAACTCTACCGAGTTGGTCAGCATGTTCGAGACTCGTTAAAAGCATGTCTGCCTTTCTCAAGAACCACTGCGAAGCAAGATCGGCTGTCTAGGCACATGTACTCTGCTCGTGATCTCTTTACTGGGGTCGTTTGATCACGAATTGCAGAGATTAAAGTGGAATTGAATGAGCAATCTTTCAGAAAGTAACTTAAACATAGTAATCTTTGAGGGATAGGAACTCGGTTGCATGTAAAGACCCGTGCAGAATATCTTTGAAATCAAGTTGCAACTTAAAGATAAACTAAGGGAAACAGGTCAATCATAAGAAATACCCTAATTTCTTTTTTTTCCCCCTCTCTAGTTCGGTATCTGCCACAAATCCGAGGTGAAGTTCATTAATCATTTAACAGTGTTGGGACCATACTGCGAGTACAAGCAATAATATGAGAGAACTCAATTTTTTCTATGTCGCACTTCATCCAGCTCAGATCAAAACTACACAGTTGCGCATTCAAAACAAAGCACCCCAACATTAGATGCCAGTAACGGTACAGTTATATCCAGAGACAATCTGGGTAAATATACAAGTGCAAATCTTTAAGAGTTTGATCCCCCAAACCCTCTCTTGAAACCCAAAAGAGCCATCAGGCAATATCCAGACCTCAACACGCCGTGTCTATTGCTAGGATTGGCTAACAAGGATACATACTAGATGAAAGCAGGGTCCAATCTCAAGCCTCCAATACCATCTCAAAGATCCGTCATAGCAACAATCTTCAACGGCCAGCGAGTATCTGGCAAAATTGCCACATCAGGTCTGTCTCGCAGCAGTGTCTTTAGATCAGTCCCAGATCCTAACATCATCACCGTCAGATTAAAATGTAAACATTAAAGTTGGAGCTATTGCTTCCATTAAGTTCATCGAGTCATGTCCCTTCATGCCACAATGCCACAAAAACCTTAACAAAGCATCAAGAGCAGAACACAGGTTCACATATCACCTCTGTCTGTTTGGTATGGAGATCCATCAGACAAAGTACAGCCGATCAAATACAGCAATCACTAGACAGACCCCCTTATATAACAAACAAGGCAGGGAAAAACTTCAAAATGAAATCATGTCATAGTCACTACAATCCTTAACCAAATCTTTCCACATCTAAATGAATACATAGCTTCCAAGTATCTTACGCAATCATCTATCAAGCTAAAAGGCTGTGCTGAGTTGCAAAAGCTCCCATAACTCTGATACCTACTGATGTCGACCCACGCCATCCATGACTTGCAGAAAAATTGCAGCTCGCATATGTGCACACTCAATCTGATATACGAATGTATTTATACCCAGATGTTTTGCCGCATTTTGATCTCCATCTAGAGAATCTCAAAGTCATGTACCACCACGGCAAAAGAGACATGATGGCGTCCATTAGATCCTCACATACTGAAAATGGGAACTTAAAAGTGACCTTACCAAGTAGAAAGACCACGAAACAACCACATGTCAACCAGAGATCCAGAGGTGTATATATAATTGATGATGGTCCGATGGACCATTCCTCTCAAATGTGTATTAACTCAATCATCAATCAACAGGGCATTAACAAAGATGCAGCCATTAGCTGTCCACATTTACCCTGACCCTTCGTCTACTTGAAGGCCCTCGGTGAACTTGAAGTGAATAGTGAGGCTCTGAACGTGGGTCATTTCTCTCCGTGTATCCCCTCGAACCATTGTAAGCCTCTCTCCTAGCCGGATACCTTCTTGAATATCGGTCTGTTTTATATGAATTCGACCTCTTAGATCTTTCCACTTCATACTGCAATGGCTGAATTCTCAGCAAGTCAGGTTCTGGAACATAATCTTTGGGCCTTTTAGATTCATCCATCTTCCTAAACGTGATGGAAATCCTGGAAAAGAGGGAACGAAAGGGGTAAAACAATCAAGCCAAGAAATCCCAACCAGATAAAATCAGAATCTTTTATACCTCTTTGTAGGGACTGCGGGAACACAATGCTTCGCCACATCAGCCCCATTTCCATTTAGGACGAGAACAGATCTGGATGACAAGGGAGATGTTAAGATTCCAGAGAACAACGAAAAATACTCTAAACAATCTGCTTGGCAGGTGGCATGGAGCATATAATGTAGAATGTAACTGCAATTGCATAAAACAGATAAGGCTCTTGATACTTACCCCACTGGAAGGGGAACTGCATAAGACCCATCAAACTCACCAGCAGCAATAACCTTCAGCTTTGATCCAAAAACAATGTCACACTCGCTAAGAAATGATACAGTGCAGAATGGCCGAACGAAATCGTGGTTGTCTATGTGTGGAGGTATGCAGTCCCCTTCTTCATAGATATTGACAATGCAACTGTCAGGTATGCACGTTGGAGGTAACACGTGCCACCTAATCAATCTCCTTATAATAACCTTAAAAAGGTGAGGCAAGGGATCAACCATCTCATTCTGAAGAATTCCTGGTGGATTTCCATTTCTATCCTGCAATGAGTAAATATCAGATAATTAGGCCTTTCCGTATTAATCAATTACGACACCAATCAATCACGTAGCTACACTAGAAATTCTTTTAAAAGAAAGTAAATCTTTATTGTTGCTTAGAAACTTGCCGTTGCATAATTGTAACAGCAACCAAATTGAATAGTTACACGCCCCTTTCCCCTCATCCATTTTTGTGGTGCTGTGTATGTCCGCTCTGAAAAAGGACAATAAAGAAAACAATCAGTCATGCCGATGAGTGGAATCAGTCTTGACATAAATAAGGGAGCTAAAAAAGGATGTACCAAATATCAAGAAAGGATTGACAAGGGACATTTCAAAAGTTGCCATTACCAAATATGCAACTCATCAAAGTACCATTTGGTCAAGGTCGTTAATCAGGAGTGAAACCGGAAAAAAATACAATTTTATGCTAAACAGAATGAATGGATACAATATTCCATTAGCTGATCAAAGATCATGCAGAGAGAAATTGGGCTTATTGGCAGAAAGAATCTGCAACTCTTATTTAATACTTTATCGCCATCGCAGACAACTGACCGTGCTTTCAAAATGTTTCCTATACTAGTATTTACATGTAATATATGGCATTCCAATGTGCTTTGTCAAGGTATACACACTTCAGGGTCCTAAGTGAAGGATGAAAACGGATCCAATAAAATCTGGTGATTGGTTTAGCCATGGTTCATAAAATTCTAGCATCTAAAAACTTAAGAAACAATCTGGGTCTTAGCAGGATCTTAATTTGTTGGGATGTTTATATGTTTCGATCCTAAGCAAACAAAAATCAAAGATTGATACTATCTTATGTATCTGATCAATCCAATTTTGACATAACCTAACATTGCAATCTGCCTAACTAGGTTATAGAAATATTGACTCACCTGTAAATCTAGTTTAGAGATGACATGAGCTTTATAGTCGCACCTTTTTAAGTTCTAACGTAACACAATGTTCATAATTGGTAAATTCTGTACTGCTATTCAAGATTTATATATTGTTGTTGATATTTTAAAGATATTACGATCCTCGATCCGATCTTACGGTCAGATCCTTCAGACATCCCATCAATCCTAAGTAGGATCCGGATCCTCACAACCTTAGGTCTAACACCATATAGAACGAATCATAGGTTTGTTTGCGGAACATTCATATAATAAATATCTGTTTTTAGCAAAGGTACATCAGAACTACGAATCAAAAGTTAATAAATCACTCAAACAGGTGGCATAAACTTGTCCGAGTCCCCATACATCAGAAGTTAGTGACTGTAGTAGAAAAGGAATAACAAGCAAAAACATTTCAATGACATGAAGATACTTCTCAAATCACTGAATCGCATTTTAGTGCTTGTGGCCAGCAAAATGTTTTTCCTCGCATTAAAACAATTATTCAAATTAATCTTTGTGTTGAGGCAGAATCTAGGACTTCCCTGATTCGAAACCGAAGTACCAACCTATTGGTAATGACTTGACCAACTAATTACTTCACCCTATAGAATATTATCAAGATCATAACCTCTAGACCAACACAATAAGGATGCTAATGAGAAGGATCCCCGAAACCCATCCAAGCCAGCGTGAACGTGATGCACTGGTAATTGATAATTAGCGTTAAAAGACCATCTCACTCTCAATTTATGGTTCAATTCTGATTTCAGGAGTTTGCAATGTAAAGTCTCTCCTAGAAGAATGGCATGATCATTGGCTCATGACGGCATTCTATCTTGAGCAAAACCAATAGAACTTCACATTGCACATAGGAACACAGCATTCGGTTTGGCACAAGATTTCATGCAGAGTCTAGTTTACAAGTGAATGGCAACAAATTACACTTAAGATAGGAATGAACAGTTGAAACGAACCCAATGCAATTGCAAGGTGTACTCGAGAGTACAAAGAAGGTTGATGGACAACGCGAGAGACGATGAAAAAAAATCAGCAGGTGCAAAGATAAAAAAAGTGCATTTGATGTGTTAAATAAGTAGGTATTAGTGTCACAGAATTTGATTCTTGTCTAGTGATCAAATACAACAGTTGACAGAATGCCAAATCAACACGACAGTGAAGTCCTTGAAAGACCTCCCAGGAGAAAAAGGGAAAAAGAATATCTTGATCAAGAATAATGAGAAGATGTCATACTTCACTGCCTTCAAGGTCCAAGCATGAAACTTTGCCACAACATAGAAGGTCAAAACAAGGGCAAGCTCCACAACTAGATATGAAGAGAACTTTATAAACTATGCTCAGGGGCAAGTGCAACAGCTAAAACATGGTACATAAAATACTCTCGTTCCTTTAAGTGCAAAAACAAGAACAGCAAAGGGAGAATAACAAAATCTGGCAGACGTCATACAAGAGACAGAAGAAAAACTCAAGATGATCTCTGTTTATTTCCTCCACTCATAAACTATTACAAGACAAATCTTCAAACGATAACAAGACAGACTGTTGAGTACTACCTCCTGACTCCTGCAAACAAGACAATCTTGCACAAAAATTTTTTTTATGCAAATATAAGAAACAGATCAAATACCTCTGGGAGCACCTGAAGCATTTTTATAGGTGCAGATAAAATCAAAGACATCGTTTAGTGAACTCCAGAATATATTATAAACAACAGCAACAGTATCTTCCTACAAATTGAAGGTTGCCATATAAATATTTCGCGCCTTTTTTCTTATCTATTACTGTATTTTCTATGGCAATCACGCATCCATATATCAAAGACCTTCACTGAATTTACTCATTCGTAGATTTTCTACGAATTGTTTATATTTACATAAAGACCTACCATAAAAGCCTGCTTATATCACATTGTTTCCAGCACCCAGTGTGAGGGAGGTCCATAACTAAACCAGTAAGCATAGAACACACATAGAACTCTGCTTATGTGAAACATAGGCTCAAAAAATGTACTGAGTAAGCCAACATTTCAACTTTATAGCTGTAATGAATGAGAAACATGCAGTACACTAATATGCTCACCAGCCTTCTACTTGAAGCGAGTCTTTAGCTATGTTGACTTCACAATGTGTTGATTTAGTAAATCGTTCCCTAGAAATAGATGTCACCAAAACACTGCATTTGATTTATTCAAGTGAAGCTCAAGCCAATGGGTAAGCTAGAAAATGAAGCACAGTAGGATAAGAAGCAAACAACTGCATCGAAGCTCAGAGTGAATCTATAACCAACCACACAACTCAACACAAAAGCAAATTGTGTCAGAGCTCAAAATAGGAAAATTAAGCACGGTTTGATTGAAAGGGAAACTGACCTTTCAATTCTCCCCTTTTTCCCATGTCCTCTAGCTGATATACATAGTCAATTATTCTCTTCTGCTCTGCAGCACTGAAAACACCAGTGTGGAGCTCAAGTCCCTGTAGAATATTCACGAGCTTTCCCTCAAACCTCTCTAGACATATATAATCCTTCTTCCTCTTCACATTCATAAACCGTATGTGCTCTCTTTGTTCCCTGGGCAATTTCGGCTTCTCCGAAATGGCAGATACCCTCAATTCTTCAGTTGACCCATTCATATCAACAGATTGTTTGTTGGATTCCTGGTCATCTTCCTCTTCAAGCTCATCTTCCTGAGCCATGTCCGCCCAAGACATATGCGAACTCCGAGCCTCGACGGCAGGAGATTCATGAGCCAAACTGCTAGTGGAGGCTTCCGGAGTGCTATCGAAGCACCCCTGTGCCCCATCCTTCCAGCTCCCCAATGAATTTGTCTCGCCCTCGTCATCCTCGCTCTCTCCTAAATTCCTGTCGTCGATGTTGTTCTCATCCATCCCCTGCTCTCTCTTGACATCCGGAGACAGCGGATTCACATTCTCCTTCGATTTTGCGGATTTTGCATCCCCATCAACTTCGACAATGTAAATCACAACTCGTCAGAAAAACATCAAACACCAACACAACACAGAAACATAAATATTCCAGAAAAAGCTAATTTAGCAACTTCAAAGTGAGCATGAAGTAACCAAACAAAATAAAAAGCATGAGGTTTGTAAATAGACTGCTAAAATCTAGCGCACCATCACCGAACCGAAACTGAAACAATAAAAGAAAGAATCAAATTTTGCAGCTTCGGAGCAAATACAAAGCATCGGAAACCAAACAGCCCAAACAAACAAAACCTAGGCAGCGGCACAAATCTAAACCGACATCAGATATTCCGGTTCGCCGTGAACGAAGCAAAACTAAAGAATTCGACCTCGCATCCAATAAAGAATTGCTGAATTCTCCTCGGCGAGCGAAGGAACGCGCACGGAGGGTCACCTGAGTCGAGGGAGCGGATGCGATCGGCGAGGGTTTCGGTGCAGCCGGGGCAGAGATCTCTGGAGAGGAACGGAAGCCAGGTCGCGAGGAACTCCGAGGCGATCCGGAGATCGGACCGCTGGTAATTGCGGAGGAACGGATCGCTCGAGTCGGAGTCGGGGCCGCCGCCGCCGCCGCCGCCGTCCATGGCGGGAGCCGGACCTGCAGATCGCGCACGCGCTCGCAATTCCGATGGTTGCAGGAGGTTGGTGCGTCGAGAGCCCGCGAGAGAGAGAGAGAGAGGCGGAGAGGGAGAGAGAGTTTGCGGACGAAATAATACGAAGAATTTTTAATTTCCTCTTAATCATTTGATGGATTTGTTTATTTTCTCGTGTCTCGAATAGGAAAGGGAACTCGGACGAGAGTATTTCGAGAGAAAGCCCCTGAACTTTTGGTTGGGTTCCAAAATAAACCCCAACGGCTAAAAAAGTTTTACAATTAAGTCCTTCAATTTCCACATTCCTTTTTTTTTTTTTTGGTCGCTGACGACTTCATATAAGATTTTCCTTTTTAGTCGATGAGAAGTGGCGATGGTCAATTTTTTTTGGAATCAAAATTGAGGCATTGAGTTGGAGAAAAAACGAGCAAAATTTTAACATCCGATCTTCTTAATTACTCCTGACTATGCTACGCAATTTCATCATAATCACGGAACGTGGAAAATAAGTCTAACCGACTCCGCACGTGTTCTAAGCCACAAGGTACGTGGTTGTACAGTAGAGGAGTTAACCTGAAATGCCGGAGTAATTTTAGTCTATCAGTGAAGTCCTATATATTAAGATCTCCATCGAAATGTATAAAAAAAAAAATTATCAAGTCTTCCAGGAGATTTTCCTGATAACCTGTACACAACAAGTTTGTGCACGTGATATTCATTCGTACGGCGAATTTTGTATCGGTAATTCGGTATGCATGGATATCGCTCAACTAACTTTGTGTTCGCTAAAGGGAAAAGAGTTGGGTAAAGGATGGTTAGAATTGGATGAGGTCGGGGGAAGTGAATCTTGACCAAGGGACTTGGGCAGAAAAGAGTGAAGACAGGAGAAGTTTAGGTCCCAAAAGTGGAAAATGAACCGGTCAATTTCGAGTCACGATATAAATAAAGATAGGAAAGTACATGACATGGTAGTTGGTGGATCGTCAGTCGGAATGAGTTGTCGATGCCTCGAATTGGAATTGTCCTAATTTGATGATTAAACGGGCTGCGGTACTTCTCTTTACAAAAGACCTTATATTGTGACAACGTTTTTAAATTGCCATCTAAATGTAAAATGTCGTTCGAATTTCGAAAATCTAATGAAGAAGAACCATGTCCAAATGTTTCCGCATAGAGGTTGAGCGTCTTGTGCTCGCTGAAAATTCAAATTATGTTTTCCGTGGTATTAGAAAGAATAAATTGATAAATGAAAAAAAGAAGGCCATTTCATAAGGATCGAATCCTTCAAAGCGCAGTCATTGCTTAGTCCTGCAATGTGATGCTCTCCTGGTACTGGACGTCAAAATGGAGATTTGCCGATCGATTCACACAGTCACGCTCACGCCAATGTTTGGTATCAACATACCTGTTGCTGTTGCATCGGCAGAGGAATAAGTGATCGAAAGAGACCAGAAAAGATGTCAAAGCACGACGTAGGGACTGCACTTAGGCCGTCGCTGTCCCCGGATCTGAGCCATTACGATGCGGATCATCAGCAAATTGGTGTCGATGCATAGAGGAAGAAAACCACCACCGGGATGCAATCGAAACAGAACATCTCACAGGAGCACGAGAACGCGCTTCTATGTGTATAACCACGCACAAATCTCCAAAGCCCAGTGTTCATTAGTATGATACCTTCGACTCGACACCAAGGGCAGCGAAGATCAGCATGTCACTAAAGTTAATGACTTCCAAGGCTGCCGGTAGCACATTTGCTGGAAAACGGACATTCGTAAAACATCAGTGAAAGGAGATACAGATATCATGATTCAATTGACGGACAATCTGTATTCTGTAATTCACAAATCATCTTTTGAGACCAAAAACGAAAAACCAGACGAAAGAGCCAAAGCAGTCCTCAATCAAACAGCATTACACGAGCGTTGTCTGTCCAAATGGAATCCATCGAATATCCAGCTAGTTTCCATGACGAGAAACTAACGAACAAAAAAAATACAGCAAGCCTGTCTTTATCTCTCACTTCTCTTTTGGCACGGTACAGAGAGAAAAATTGCGAAGAAACCTCAACCGCCGGATACAAAATCTCCTATTGTTCGGGAGCCTTGCTGAACCTGCAATTAAACGACATTGACAGGTTGGGAAAGTACGGTTCTTTGCGTCTTACACCTGGAGAGACAAAGCCTTCCGACAGTCAGCCAATGACCCATATGCAAAACAGAACATGAACTTTTTAAAGACAGAACGAGCTGGTCCAAGAAAGAAACGGTAGTCATTGCGCCACTATATTGTTCCCCAGAAGCAAAGATCGAGAAAACCAACAAGGGAAACAAAGATAGCAAGAAAGAAATGAAGAAAGAAAACCATCTGTCTAGGTCGAGCTTGATCAGAGATACCGGCCTTTTGCAGACTTGACCATCCAGCCAGAACAAAAAATATAAAAGCTAAGAGAGAGAAGTTAAAGCAGTTCAATCTTAACAACCAGCAAAACTCTTATAGGAACAGCATATCAGCATATTGACATTTTTCATGAGTAGCATGTTAGCATTTTCACTATTTAATATTCCACAGCATTCTCGATCCCTCCCAGGGGAGAGGAAGCATTTAAAACATAAATGTGGGTCCATTCACTTTGTTTCAGCTTACAAAAGTTTTTCGAACTTTGGCTACTGACCTTGAACACAGTGGCGGACCTAGGATTGGCACTGAGGGTGGGGGAACATATTATTTTGGGAAAAAATATAGCAGCTTTTATCAAGTCTAAAAAAGAAAGAATACAACAATTTGCATATAGTGTGGTTACAAGTTACAAACTTACAATTGATACAGATTATACAATCAACTTTTATCAATAAACTACATAAAACCGCCTTAGTATATTTCTTTGAACTTGGTAACATAGCAAATATCCAGTTCATGACATAAAGATAGCTGAAGGAACGAGCCCACTGGAAATTCTCTTGGACTCAAATGTGCAACTCGAGACACATTCGCTAAATAATTGTGCTTTTAGTAAATCTTTGATGTCAAATCTGTGTCCGATGCCTTGTTCCTGCTTGAGTTTCTGAAGCAAGAATTGATACTTACTGACATTCGGTTGCAAAGATACACATCCAGTTGGGTAGCCAAAAAAAGTATTAACCGTGCACTTGCCCTTACACAGATTATCATTTATTATTGTAGATTGACATGCTTATATACTATCAAATTATAATTCCTTATACAGATGGAGAAGAAGAAGCCGGCTTCCAGACATGTTTGGGGAATCCTAGATCAAAAGGTAGAGGATTACATGCATGGTAAATTAGGGTAAAAGAACAGAATGACTTGTTTGCAAGCAGACATTGCAGACACGGTAACTTGCAACGAAAACATGCAAAAGATATACAAAGCATACCAACCACGAGATATTTAGACTGAATTAGAAACTAACCTATTGCACTCTGCTCGAGATGCATAATTATGATTATTGCAATTTGTGCACATCCAATCACCCTGCCGCCATTGCTTTGCTCTGCTGAGTATAAAGTCAAAAGACATCTCGGGTAAGCATCTCCTATGACATTGTCAAATATACCCATATACTTTGAGAGGTTAGCACAATGAAAGCACAATCTTCGATTGACATATTTACATAAACTGCAACACTAGCAATCTCAGCAAAAACCTACCCCTTTCCAAGAAGAGCAGGTGTTGCAGCTTGATGTGGAATCTGGACTTGTATATTTGAAGCCGCAACTGAACTTCCAAAAGACGAATATGCTCCAGTTCTAGGTTCAGAACCGGTTCCAAGCATTTGATCAAATGCTGGATATGATTGCTGGAGCCCGGTTGTCTGCTTTTTCACATAAGGTAAATAATAATAAAAATCAGAATATAATAACCAAAAATATTAGTGAAATTACTAATATTAGGAAAAAAAACTCACAGTTCCTGCATTCAATCTCTTGTTATCCCACCCATGGACAAGATCATCAGATGCCAATCGCTTCATTCCAAGGGCTTTCAACAAAAACCGAGGAAAGGGCAGCAATATATCAGACATGGATAAGGAAAGAAAATGATGAAGATTCGGGACATAACACTACTGTTTACAGGTGAAAAAAAGCACATACAAAAATTAAAAGTAACCATGAAAATTCACCCAAATGGTAATCTCTCTGTGCACTTGATAAAGTTATTAGCTAAATGACAGAGTAATTCAGAGCATTGCAAATCACAAGGAGCAGAACAATAGGAGCGAGAAGAAGCCAACCAAAATGTAAGGTACCTGGTGTCATAGAAGCATTACACTTTTTACACTGCAAAGAAAATTCAGATCAAATCAGACTTGTCCCCAAAAAGAAAAATCTTCCTTCAGTCAAAATTAGAAGAAATGAGTACATTCAGGAAATATCTACATGGTACAACCATACCTGTGAACGAGATGAGTAATTGTGAAAGCCACAGTGGCATATCCAATCGCCATTGCGCCATCCTTTTGGAACTGAAGGATACTGACTGATAGGATTTGCAAATGGATGTCCAGGATTGTTGGAGTTTGCACCCAAGGACCAGACAGAAGCCTGAATTTCATAGTTGCCAGCCTCCCCGAAAGACCAGGAGGAGTTCAAAGGAAGTGATTGCTTGAAAGCATCACTGCCCATCAATCCAAGTCCAAGATTCATATTTTGTTCCAGTCCTCCTCGGGACCTGGCAAAATAATTTGAATAAGTTGGGAGTGAAGCCCCAGGCATGGCAACTGCTGGCATTGCTGCTACCTCCTTTGGTTGCCCGCACTTTTTGCACTTTTCTCTTGATGCATAATTGTTGTTAGTGCAACCTATTGATCCATTCCCATGCAAACCCAACCCAGAATGCAGCCAGGGAGAAGCAAAGGAAGCCAAGTATACGCACACCAACCAGTCCATCCCATACCACAACACACACAAAACAACGGAAAAAACTCAACCTAAATGATAGCAAGCTCACAATGTTGACTTGAAAGGAGGGAATATTACATTTCATAAACGAATTGGCAATAATAATACCTTCTTACAATTATCAGCTTCATATAGTTACCAACAAGAAAAGCCACACACACATCATGAACCAGGGTTTAACCATGTCCTGGCATCATTTCCAAGGAATAACCACAAACATAGAAACACCATGAGCTGTGCTGACCAGGCCAAATCACCTAGAAAGAACTATATGCATACAACTCTAGTACCGTCCCAGACATCTAAAGCAGATCCTGTACATTGAAGTGATGAGTAACATTTAAGTTTGGGGTCAAGCTTTCAGCAACTAATTGAGCACTAAAATTCATGAACTATGCATCTGCAACAACTCTTGGCCATATTAACAGGGTAGATTGCTTGGTGGACCAGACAGGTCGTAGCAGTAAAAGACAGCACTCTGAACCCTTAGATTTTTCTGGGAAGCACCACCCAATTACCTAACCTTAAGTTCATGGATATGCTCCTCACACCACGCTAAACCTCCTCCTCTCAATGCCTAGCCAAAGAGATTGACAATTCAGGGGCCAATTTCGCGAGAAAATGAAAGACAGCAAAACGTGTTTTTAACTCCATATAAATTGCTACATCAATCTCCCATGCGCTACTCACAGATTGCCACAGCCAGAGTCCTGCAATTCCTTCTCCCATTCACCACTAAGGCAAAAAAAAACTCGCAACTCTCGCAAAGTCTCGTGAAGGCCAAGAAAACACCCAAAACCTCAGCCAAGCCTCGCTACCATCAAGCCGCTCCATCCACACCACCGGCGCTCGGAACGCGTAACCGCGGCTCCCGATTCCCGACGAGACTGACCGGGACGAAGGGAAAGAGGCATCGAGCACGCGAGAGGGAGATTAAAGAAGAAACGAGAACCGATGGAGCGAGATCGAGACTAACCGGTGCAGATCCAGTCGCCGATGCGGGGGAGCCACTTGGAATCGGCGGGGGTCTTGGTGTCGACGAGGAGGCGGGGCTGCTTGCAGCGGTTGCAGAACGACCGGAAGGCGTAGTTCCGGTTGTTGCAGCCGCTGCACTCCCAGTCGCCTTCTCTGCCCTCGCCCATCGCTGCGCGCGGCCGTCGGCGGCGTGTGTAGAGAGAGAGAGACTAGGTCTCCGGGAAGGAGACGGAGACGGAGACGGAGATGGAGAAATGCGGCCGACGGAGCTCTCGGCTCAAGCAGCTTCCACTATTTCACGGTCTCCGCTAGATTTTGCAAATTCGTTTCTTGCCCTCTTGCTTTACTTAATCGCAAACAAATTAATTATTTAAATAGGAAAAAAATCACCAAAAACCCCAAACTTTATCATATGTGACACATTTACCCCGAATTTTTTTTTGTGACACCAAAAACCCCGAACTTTGCTTTTTGTGAGGCATTTCCAATGTATTTAGTCCATGGGCATTTTCGTCTTTTTTTCTTTTTTCTTTTTTCTTTTTTTCCTTCCGTGAGGGCCTCCGGCGCGCGGTGCCGTGCGAGGCCGCCTCGCCCGGACTCAGGCGCCCTGGGTGACTCGCCCTCGCCCGCCGAGGCGCGGGCGAGAGGTCGACCTCGGGTGCTCGAGTCGGGCGAGGCCCCCCTCGCTAGAAAGGAAAAAAAAAAAAAAAAAAAAAAGCAAAAAGACGAAAATGCCCATGGACTAAATACATTGGGGTAAATGTATCACAAAAAAAAGTCGGATTTTGTGTCCAAAAAAGTTCGAGGTAAATGTGTCACAGATGGCAAAATTTGGGGTTTTTGGTGGTTTTTTCCCATTTAAATATTTAGAGGCTATACACTTATAGTCCTTGAATTTTGGCACAATATTCAATGTAGTCCCTGAACTTTTTATTTATTCATTATCGTCCCCGAACTTTAATCTAATCTGCAATGTAGTATCTGGAATTTAGTGTAACGAACTTTTTTCAACTATGCTTGTTAAATCGATATTCTTTTTTGAGATTATCATGTGCGGATTTAAATAGTTTCCTTTTGAGGGAAGTGAACATTTGTTATAAGCAAAGTTTCATGTGTAATTAAAATATTTCGACGGATTTAATATGCTATGTCTTGATTGACTTCGGACGTATTTAGATAAATATATTTTCAAAATTTTTGCTTAATGTAAGTTTCTCGATGGACGCATTTTATCTTTTTCGTAATTCGAAACACCGGAAAATTTCATAAGATTACAATATTAATATATAGGTTATATGTAATTTTCAATAATATATAATATTATTTAAATTTTGGGAAAAAATTTCATTTTTGCTTAATCAAAAATTTGCAACTTGTGAATTTTAACTTTTTTTGATGAGAGATAACTAAATCTTTGACAATATACAAATCTCGACATGGAAATTAACACGCGACCTTTTTATAATTTTTTAAAATTTGAATAGCATTTTAAACTTCACCGAAAAAGCGTTTTGCTTTTCATATATTCCAAAATAAACAAGACAAGTTAATAACATATACCCTAGGAAAATTTTCAAATAAGGATATGAATTGTTCTAATTTTCTCAAATAATGACCTAAAGTGCATCTTCTTTTAATTAAGGGCCTGAAGTGTCATCATTTTTCAAAAAAAGGCCTGAAGTGAATCTTATTTTAATTAAGGGCCTGGAATAACCATATCAGTCTCAAAAAATGGCCTGACCTCACCGATTGGTCAATGGCATTTTCATTCTTTACCTTTTTTTTTCTTTTTTACTTTCCATAACAAAGAAAAAAAAGGCTAAAAAAACCAAAAAACAAAAACAAGCCCTCTTGTGACCACCGTCCTATTGTTAGTGGGGCGTCGACCATGGCCGGCGAGGGCTCGCATGGTTTTTTTTGTGTTTCCTATCTTCTTCTTTTTTTTAATTTTAGCCTTTTTTAAAAGAAAGGAAATAAAAAAATTAAAGGACGAAAATGTCCTTAACCAACTAGAAAGGTCGAGCCCTTCTTTGAAACTAACATGGCCACTTTAAGCCCTTAATTGAAATAAAGTCCACTTTAAGTCATTATTTGAGAAATTATGGTACTTCAGGCCCTTAATTGAAATAAGATCCACTTTAAGCAATTATTTAGAATTTTCCCTATACCTTATGAAGAAGAGGACAAATGGTTTCTCACTTCTAACCGAGCACAAAGCTACTTATTTCTCGCAACTTAAATATTTTATAAAATAAAAAAGTTTTTTTAAATAATATACGAATCTAGTGTCAATAATTATACGATGTGAAAGTTTTCACGGGTTTTAAATTAAACAGTGAAATCAAAGTATGCGAACCACCAAATTTAAACTAAATACAAATAAAAAGTGAAAGTCAATTCAAACACGGCATCAATTTGAGGTCAAAATCGATTCTTGAGTCGGCATTCACTTCTTTTTGAACCCAAATACCGGCTCATTTCAAATACGATCTCGTAAACTCAATCGGACTTGTCAATAGACATGCGGCCTTACTAAGTCAAGGAATTTGAGGGGTGAGGACGCTAGTATCACAGGTGCGGGGTTTGACTCCCGCGCTCTACAAGAGTTTCACGGGTTTAAAATAAAACAGTGAAATCAAAGTATGCGAACCACCAAATTTAAACTAAATACAAATAAAAAGTAAAAGTCAATTCAAACACGTCATCAATTTGAGGTCAAAATTGATTCTTGAGTCGGCATTCACTTCTTTTTGAACCAAATACCGGCTCATTTCAAATACAACCTCGTAAACTCAATTGGACTCGTTAATAGGCACGGCCTTGCTGGTCAAAGGGATTTGAGAGATGAGGACGCTAGTATCACAGATGCGGGGTTTGACTCCCGCGCTCTACAAGAAGCAGACACAAAAGTTAAAAGAGTGATAGGAGTAGGGGTGTATAAACTGGACCGCCCGAACTAGGAACCGCCCGGACCGAACCAGAGTGGCCGGTTCAATCCCGTTTTGGAGAGTGTCGGTCCGGTTCCCGATTCCAAAAAGTGAAAATCGGTGTCCGACCGGCCTGGTTCCTGGTTTCAAGGTGGGAACCGGACCACTTGGACTGCTCAGACTGGACCGACCAATATAAATAAGTAAATATATATATGTAGGCATGAGCTACATTGTTGTTTTAGATGTTTTGGTTTTTGCTGTTTAGACATTAAAATGATGTCAGCACACATCTTCATCCCTTTTGAGCATGCTGATATTATGTATGATTGGGGAATCTCACCATGTTTGGTTGGAGAATTTCTCCATTGATCGGTTTCCGATCCTAGAAATTGGGAATTGGTCCTCCCAATCCGTTTTTTGATTCCACCTAGAATCGGATCGGACCGGGAACCGATCACCCCTAGATAGGAGAGTTAAAGATAAAACTAATAAACAAAAATTCAATCGGACTTGACCAAAAAAAAAAAAAAAACTCAATCGGACCACCCACACACACAGTTTTACTTTCTTGCTTTTAATTTCTGCTTTATGGCCTCCCTTCCCTCCCGAATTTCAAATAAAAAAATAATCACAAGTAGGTGGAAGTGGGGAGAACAGAAGAGAGAAAAAACTTTTTGAAGGGCCGGAATTAAGATTAACATCAAAGTCGAGGGGCTAAAGTGCAATCATCACCTAAAAGTTCAGAAGAAGCAAAAAAAGGGGGAAGAACTGCACCAACTTGATTCCCTGTCGCTCACCTTTTGATTATACAATTCATTATCACACCACACCACTCTCGCGAACGCGCAATCATCACCAACACCTGTCGGAAAGCGCATCGTCTCCGAGGGTCAAACTTTACCAATCCTCGCTGCACCTCTTGTCGATCGAAGTAAAAGGGTTTCTCTTTCCCTCTGCCGAATTGGCCATTCCCTTGGTAAAGCTCTAGCGAAGAAGCTCTCTCTCGCTGCTCTCGAATTGTCGTTTTCTCGATCGTCTTCTCTAACGGGTTTCATTGGGTTGCGTGCGATGTTGTGGGCGCTCCAAAGTTTCGATTTTGCGCGCGCTTCTGTTGTGATCGGCGGTGTGTAGGGCTTGGGAAGTCCGAGGAGCTTTCTTGCCCTTGTTGGGTTAGTGGGTAGTGATCTCTGCGTGGAGTTCATGGACAGTGAATGCTGCTAACGTTTGTGTGTGATTTGGGGGTTTCTGGGTATGATCTGGAATTTTGTGGATGCCCATTTGTTGAATTGGTCATTGTCTCGCCGGATATAAGACTGTGTGCCGAGTTTAGAGTCTTGAGCTTGAAGTTGAAGTTGCATTTGTGCTGTGGATTGTCTGTGTGATTTCTAGCTTATTTTGGTTGATTCGCCAGCTTTAGCAGTACAATGGAAGTGTGTGTAGTTTGAGAATTCTTGCAGTTTGTAGTATATCCTTGTGCAGTCAGTCATAACATGTTCCTTTGTTGGGGTGATTTACGTGTCATAATTTTCAAGTGGAGTTGCTTAGCTCTTATATGATAGATTTTTAACTGACTTAAATGTTTGTTCTTCCCGTTTTCTTTTTATTTGCTTGTTTTAAGTTGTTTCACACTGAATAGATTCAGTTTTGACATTGACTAAGTGCAGGCACTATCTGATATAGAGGTATATTCTTTGTCTAGTTTCTACAGCTTGGTAACTGATATGTGGTGGTTCAATGTGAGCTTGTAAGGAATGGTCACTAACTATTAGTCTTCAATCCGTGTTTGAGAAATTTTTTCATCTATTATTTTCGTCAAATGTGTCTTTACACCTACCAAATCGTCGACTTCCTGTTATTTTGACTGGATATTTTGCAGGCAATCTCATGTTCTTGTGCTGCTATATTTCTTGAACTCCCTAGATTATGTGAGATGACTTGTATGTTTATTGTTCTTTAGCATTCAAATTTAATGGACCTTTCTACTAATTGTGCTGCTCCTACACTTCTGAATACAAGAGGCGATTAATATTATAAAATGGTCAATCTTGCCATGGTTCTTAAACGCTTTATAATGTGCTTTACAATTAATTCAGATATCTGGTCGGATATCTTGACGTTAAATAATTTTGTTATTCTTGTAGTTTTATAGTATTTCCAACTTTAAACTGTCCTAAGGTTCAATTTTATAGCCTTTATCCCCGGTGACCTATAATGCAAAGTACCTGTAAAATTTTACTATTCCAGGGTTTTCTGTTTGTTGAATCTTCTAGCTGATTGAGGTTAGATGTTTCTTTGTTCGGTAGATTTGCATGTAAAATACTTTCCTTTCGGATAGGAAATATATATGTTTTTTCTTTTTTTGCTTGAAGTGTAAATAGGTGTTGCCTGAGTTGCGAGCACTGATATTGAAGTCCAGTAACAACTGTGCCATGGTGCGTGATTGTGTCAGCTGGTCATTAGCACATCATGGTTGTGGATCTTTTATCTTTAATTTCTATGCAGATTCATTTTGTATAAAGATGATGTTACCAGGAGATAGATGTATAATTTCCTTCCATCGTGTATGCTTCTCATGGAATTGATTTGTGCAGTTATCTCTGTTTTCTCTATCCTGATCACAAGATGTTTTCTAGCATTCAGACCCTGAGACTCCTGGTTTTACTTGCCCCTTTAAGTCTGAAGTCAAGATGGCCGCTGAGGAAGGTCTTGATTTGCAATCTCTGAAGGCCCAGTTAAGCCAAACACCTGAAATGTGGAAGCAGGAGATGGCACAGATGGAAACACGAGTGGATGCTTTGCAAGTCAAGCTTCAGGCGGTAAAAGCTTGTTTGCATGGGTCAGAGGAAGATGAAAGGAAGGAACTAGAGGTTCTATGGGAAAGGGTGAAAAGCATAGCAAAATTGTTGACCTACTTAAAATCAAAGGCTATGGTCATGGCTGAACCGCACTTGCATGAATCATTTGGTGTCAAAAATATGGAAGGTGTGGCACTTGTTGACAGAAGTGATAGTCCATTGCCTAGTTGCTCTAGTGATGCTGATCTTTCTTTAAGTGTCAGTTCAGATGGAGAAGATTCATTGAGTGGAACTGCTAAGTGGCAAGATTGCTTTAATGAAAAGGATGTGGCCTATATTGATGAATTACTCAAGTCGGTGCAGATTGTGACTGATTTAATGGAATCTCTTGTTAAGAGGGTTCTTTTGGCTGAATCTGAAATTGCAATAGAAAAGGAGAAGGTTACTTTTGGTCAATTAGAGATTAAGAGGAAGGCTGCTCAAATTGAGAGCATGTCCTTAAAGTTAGCAGAAATGGAGAGGTTTGCTGTGGGTACGAACAGTATTTTGAATGAGATGCGGCAAAGGGTTGAGGATTTGGTGGAGGAGACATCTAGACAGAGGCAAAGAGCTGAGGAAAATGAAGTGGAGCTTTCTCGTGTAAAGCGTGATTTTGAGTCTCTGAAATCGTATGTTAGCAGTCTCATTACAGTGAGAGAAACTCTTCTCTCATCAGAGAAGCAATTTCAGACAATGGAGAAGCTTTTTGAACGGTAATATGCACTGATGTTCTTGACCACTACTTATCTAGTCTGCTTATAGTGTGGTTTGGGTTTTCATTCATCCTGTGCAGGCTAGCAGCCCTGTTCCTCTAGGGGTCACTTTGAAATGGTTTCTCTTCTTTGTCTTCATTTGCTAGGGGTAATGTTATGACAATGTATGATAGTCCTTTATTAACCTATGGTACAGTTCACCACGCTTCATAAGCCAGGGCTGTTCAAATGCATTTTCACCAAGTTTGTTCGGGTATTATCTCATGCTTTTAAATGTCAGATGCGGTCTATCTTCACTACTCGTGTTTCCTTATATTTGCTTCATTTTTGTCTTTGCTGCAAACTTCTTTCTGCCATGTGATCTTTTGCCGGAGTTAAACAAAATTTTGGATGGAGCAGGCTAATGGCTAAAACAACCCAATTGGAGAGCGAGAAAATGCAAAAAGAGGCAGAGGTGAAGAAACTCATGGAAGATAATGTGAGGTTGACTATGCTTCTCGATAAGAAGGAAGCACAATTGATGGCCTTGAACGAACAATGCAAGGTCATGGCTCTCAGTTCGTTGAATATTTAGGTCTGCAGTCTTATCATCTCCATGTCACTGTTCATATTCTTGGGTGAGTTTCTCTGTTACGTGCATACCCTGTCACGTGCAGCAACAAACAAACCAGCTGGATCGATGGTATGAAGTCTTCATTGATTTATGTAGATTGTAAGATTGTGAAGACCAGTAAATTTTCCCTCGAGAGACTTGGAGACTAGTCACTGTATTGTTGGTGGCATGAGCCTGAAAAAGTGTTCATCCGAAAAGGCATTCTATTGGGTGCAGAACATGATTATGATTTAGACTTGTTTAATTTTCTCATGAATGTTCTGCTTATAATATAGGGTTCAATTTCCACAAGCATTGTGATTTGTGCTGAAATTTCTCTGGGAAACTGGCAAGTCTCCGACTTGGAGCTTCTGCAAGGGAGGTCCAAATAGAGTGGTGGGTTGTTTTTCGTGATCTGCTGTTCGACTTTGAATCGAAGTTTAGAAGATGAATCCAGATGGGGGCATTCGATTAATGCTTTTTATTGTCACCCTCAAGAAAGAGCACCGATACTCTTCCTTGACTCTCAACATCTACAAAGAACACCCGCTCTTCATTTTGCGATGGTTTGTGGCACCACGAGATTTCTTTGGCACATTGTTGTTTGGAAAAGATATATTTCACTTGGTGATTCATGTCCATGGGTTGAATTCATTGCAAGATCGTGTCAAATCGAGTCGGTGCGAACTGCAAAGTGCTATGTTATCATACTCGTTTAGAAGAATGACGCAATTGATGCAGTTTACGCCAATAACCGCTTCACGAATTTCATTACATCTAATATTAGCTCGAACTTTTAATTTATTCAATATAGTTCATGAACTTTAAGCTAATATTTAATATGATCCTTGAACTTTTAATTTGTTCGATGTCATCCTTGAATTTTTATATACATGATCTAGATCTCGGGGCGTATGTGAAAATCTTCAATGTAGTCCATAAACTTGCAATTAATCAACAAGGATTAAGCAGTGGCAACAATGTTTTTCATAAATTTGGGATACCGGGATAACAATAAGTTCAAAGATGACAATGAATAAATTAAAAGTTTAGGAATCACATTGCACATTAGATTAAAGTTTAGGGACTAAATTGAACAAATTAAAAGTTCGGGACCAAAATACATATTGGGTCAAAGTTGGGACTATTTGTATCATTTCTCCTTTAAAAGAATGATGCAATTGATGCAGTTTACGCCAATAACCGCTTCACAAAGTATCAAATATTGTAAAAGATTGTTACCTTAATATTCATGTTAATTGGATTCATGAACAGAGATTAAAGATAATTATTACAATATTGAACTATAAAAGTTCTTTCAAAAGTTCTACCATGCGAGTCTTTGCAATCAATTTAGAATTCTGAAAAATTAACTTTTAACAGCCCCATCCTAACAATGCCTTTGTTAGACAACATATGTATCGTGCTGAATATCTGTGATTATCATAAAAGCAATTATAGTATACAAAAGATAGAACAGCGATCCCATCAATTGGAGACGGTAAAATAGTTTTACTGAACATATGATCGCTAGTAAAAAAGTCAATTACGGCTTAATAAGAACTTTCCAAGTAAATGGTCACGAACGTGCTTTGAGTGCATTCGAAAAATTAAATTGTAACAAGCAAACATTAATATTCATTTTTGATATTTGTAGCAATTGACAATCAAATCTTTTTTAGGAACAATGAATGGTTTGGAAAACATTTTCCTAAAAATGATAGCTTATATCGCTCGAAATAATTAGTCAATGAAAAATATTTTAATTACCGAATTTTTGTGAACGATAAAAGTATTTTTCGTTCATTCATAGTTCTAAAACTTGTCACGAAAATATAATTGAGTACTAAATCTTTCAAAAAATGTAATTAAGTCCCAAAACTTATTAAATTGGTGCAGTCAAGTCTTTCTATTAACTCTGTTCAACTTGATTAACGAAAAATGTATATGTAGCTTTTTTTAAATATTTTATCTTTCCTACATGGCTTTTAAAAATGTTTTTACACTCTTACGTGGCATTGATTTTGGCCTAAACCCTACAAAATCTTAATTAAATCAAATTATTTTTTTTGAAAAAAACAAAAAAATAAAGAAAGTTAAAAAGAGGCAAGGGCATGGTCGGCTAGCACTCGCTACCACCGCCCCCACCGTCTCCCGGAAAGAGACCTTTTTTATTTTTTAATATAGTATAATTAAGATTTTGATTAAAAAAATTAAGCAATGTTGTTTTAGTTTTATATTCCATATTTTAGTAAGGTCAAAGCCATGAAGGAGGGTACATATTAAGCCAAGTCAGCATTTTTCGTTATATGAAGTTAACGGAACGTCTCGATTGCACCAGTTGATAAGTTTTAGAATTGGATTGTACCTCTTGTAAGTTTTAGAATTTCATAACTCTTTCATGATAAGTTTTAGGACTTTCAACGCACTTATTAATCTATTATTTTGTTTGCTCTAAAATCTCATATAAATCCATATTTTACAATCTCTAACCATAAATACATGGTGAGGCCAACTGTCAAGATCCCTCCCCATACTCGACCCGACCCGCCCATTGAGCAGGCGTGGAACTTTTGCCGTAGCCTGCTCACTGACCTAAAAAGAACAGCTTTTGTAAGACCGTCGGTGGCGCAAGATGCTCGGAGCCAATGCAATTATTAATGCGATTATCCCAACTGTATTTAGTATTATAAGGCGGGCCAGGATTGGGCACGCCCATGGACCGCCCGACCGTTGATCAAGTCTAATTGTGATCCACATGATAAAGAAGATATAGCCATATTAAAATATATTACTTCTTCAAGACCCTTTTTGGTTTTTAAAATGTCGGCCAAAAAACTAAACTAATGTACTTTTTGGCCCACGTTGACCCGGCAGCCAGTAGGAGCGGTCCCTCCAAAGCGAACAACCAAACGGTATAAATACTCCTCCCAGCTTCGCCGCGCAGAACCCTAGACAAAAGAAAAATCACTTCCGAAGCCATGGGGGCCTCCACCGCCCAGCCTCCGCCGTCCTCCGCCGCCGCGCTCCCGTCGACCGCCGACTCCGTCCAGCTGTCTCCGGCGTCTCAGGTAAACCCCCTCGCTAGCCCCTGGCCGGAGAGCGCGCGCGATCGCCGGTATCTTTTTCTTCTCTCTCCGCTCGATGCCCCCCGCGTGCCGTGGATTGTTAGCCTAGGAGAAGAATCTGTCCGCGCAAATGTTGAATTGATTAGTCTCGTTTCGCGATTCATGCTGCTCTTGCCTTTTGTAATTCTCGCGCGTGAGTTTGTCTGGGGACTGTGTGGTACTCGAGTCCAAGGTTTTGCTCCATGCGTGTATATGGTTAAGAATCTGTTGATTGTGGACAAGGTCGATCAGATTTCGCGGCAAAGTTGTCTTCTTTTGCGCGTCGAGATGTGTACGGCCCGTGAAAGGAGGAATTTTTGAGAATGACAATCCCATTTTATGTGGAAGAGAGAGGCGGGGAGTTTGTATAACTCGATACGTGCTCCCCAAATAACTCCTCCAATTAGCGAGGAGATAAAGGGAACTTAATAAAATATTCCAGGATTTTATAAATGGTAGGCAGTTACAGCGCGTCGAAGATTCTCCTTTTCTTTGTTCGAATTCATGCACGTGTTCGCGATTAGGGAATTTAATGTGTTTCATTGCATTACCATGAGCAGAAAAGGATTGGAAAGCTTGCCGACATGGTTCAGGCAACCCTCGCCAAGTTGGGACCTACCAATGGAATGCCTGCATCCCATTCCCGAAGTAGCATCGAGAAGCAACTTAGCAAGTTATTCCCAACTTTCCAGACTCCCGATCACCCTACCTATGCCTTGGTATTTACGTTTTTCTTTTTTATCTCATTTACTGCTCTTCCACGTGCAATCCGTGGAGCATCCTGCTTGCATGGGTTTTTCTTGCATATTTTTGGTAAACCTGCGCTTTACAATACGTTGATTTGCACGTGCATTTTGTCTAGATGATTCGCAGGGCAATTGAGGAACTAAATGAGGAAGGGGGATCTAGTGAGGAATCGATATCTAAATTCATTAAGGAAGAATATCGGGATTTGCCATGGGGACACGCCAGCTTGTTGAGTCATCATCTAAAGAAGCTCAGTGAATGTGGGGAGATTATTTCTGCTTCTATGAACCATTACACTTTACCATCCGGTGACAACAATTTCTCGGTACCTGGTCGGAGGGATAAAAGTAAGAGAGGTGGCCGGCTAAGGAGCGAGAGAGAAAAGTTACCCAAAAAGAAAGATGCATTCTTCGAGAAAGAGAATGTTGGAGTAGGGGATAGAAGTAAGCAGCAAGGTTTTGTGATTCAAGTTACCAACCCGCCGAAGAAAGCTCTCCGGTCATTTAGGGGGACTGAGGGCAAAGATCAGTCTCAGCATCAACAAGTTCAGCTAAATAGACTACAGGAGCTGGACATGATGAAAGAAGGAAGAATAGGGGTTGAAGCAAATGAAGTACCACATGAAGCACATATGCAGGAATGCGAAAGAATTGAGGTCTCGGAGAAAGCACGAGAGGGAATCGTTCAAGCGATTGAAGAAGAAAAACATGAATGCCAACAATCCAGAGCAGTTCAGCTGAAAGAGAAACATCTTCAACAGCGTGAAGTACATGAAGAATCCAGAGCCCCAGAGCAGGAAAATGAAGTAACTGAAAATCAAGCTCAATCGCGTGAGCAGCATGACAAAGATCGTAGTCAATCAGTTGTTCACAAGGATGAAGCTCAAAAACAAATTGATGCGGTTGTTGTGGAGCAGAATTTACGACATCAAACCCAGGATAACAAAGCCATGGAAGAAGAACATTCAGGACAAGAACTTGATCGGAAATTAGTTGAACAGGATAAAAGAAATGAAAGGCGACTTCAAGTCATCAAGGAGCATGACCTACAAGATCAACAGAATGAGGTCCTTGGCGTAGAACTCCAGATGTTGGAAAAAGAGATAGCAGGGATGGAAGAGCTTACTAATCACCCGAGGCAACCAATTGAATTGGCTGACGAAAATGTTGTCGCGCAAGAAACATTAATTGAATCGAGCGACAGAAGTACTGATGTTTGGTATGCTCTTTCCCCTTTATCTCCACCTTCCGTTCTCGTTTCTTACAGATTGACGAGCACCTGGGTGCTAAAAAGAGAACAAGTGATGAAAGTATAGTAGCAAAAAAGTTAAGTAATTAGTTGATATAAATTACAACTAGCAAAGTTCGATTGATTGAGCATAGTTAGCCCAACAATCATACCGCGGAAGTTTAAGATTACCTTTTTGTCTATTTTGTTGGGATATATGACCATCTTCATTATAACAATGTGCGGACATTTAGGAAATTTTTCGGTAACATTAAGACATTGCAAACCTCCATCCCGTTGCCGTATAATGGCCTGATGATAATCCGATGACTGATTTTTTTTCCCCTTATAAAATAGCACTGTGCAGGAGCAGCTACAGGAGAAACAAGGGGAGATTCTCTCTATTGTGGTCAGACCGGATCCGCTTCCTCATACTCCTACTTTTGAGGAAGTAGGTCCATCACATATTTCCAAGGTAAATATACATGCTGGTCTTTGCTAGAGGCGATGAAGTTTTGCTTGTTTTCCTTTGATCCCTCTGTGCGAACTCTGCTGTTATAATTGCTTATTTGCTTCACAAATAATCAGGAGAAGTGTATAGATTTGCTAAAGCGGAACAAAGAGATTGAGGGTCGGCTCATGGCAATTTTTGAATCTTGGAATGCAATGGAGTCATCAACCCACATTTCTCGGCAGAATCTGTTGGTGGAAGGCAAGAATCATGAAGCTTTAGAGGGGCAAATGTTGACGAGTGACATTGGAGAAATAGAAATTTTCACACAGATGTGCCAGCAAGAAGGGATTCATACTCAAGTGAAGGCACCAATATTCAATATGAAGAAACAAGTGGAGCTTTCTAGTTCCAAGAGGCCACCAGAGGTTGAAGCAGCAGTATTGCACAATCAATCTCTGAGGGAGAAGCAACCAAAGCTCTCTGACAATGACTTACCCAGGTACGTGTAACTATGTTTTCTTGGTAGTTCCAAGTGGGCTACCAAATTTCAAGTAGCTTCTTGAGAAGCAACCTCATGATTTGGCTGTTTGCAGATCACTGGAAGTTGAACTGGAGGCATTAACAACTAATCTTACTGTGGACAAGTCCGCTGGATCTGGTTCAATAACTACTGGTGCCTCTTTTGATGTCCCACTCGTGGATTTAGGGAAGTTTAAGAAGGTCCGAGAAACCGAAATTTCTGATCCTAAATATCATGGTGAAGTTTTTAGTCAGCAGAAGACACCTGAGTCTCAGTCAGATGCTGCCATTAATGCACGAGAGGATGCACAGGCCTATGAGCAAGCACAATTATTAGAACCTTCATATGAAGGAAAACCTTCACAGGTTAGATCGCCATTGGAAGAAGCACCTGCTTTGCCAGATGGACCTGTGGATTTGGAGCACGGTGAGAGAAGCCAAACTTCATACCAGGTAAGCTAAGACAATCACATTTCTAAGTTCTTTAGGCAAGCAAATTCACGTTCATGTCATGCTTCCTGCAGCTAATAAAGTGAATGGAAACGCGGGAATAGTGAAAATGAGTCATCGAGAATACGGTTCATGTGATTTTGAGATGAACTAATTCTCTGTTTCACGTATCTGTTGCAGCTCGATGGGGAGAGGCAGCAAGAACTTTCTGTTCATGGCCATGTGGTGGTGCCAGAAGCAGCCAAATTTATGCCTCCGGGTCAGACTCAACTGCAGAATCTTGGACAACAGCAGCCAGCGAAATTACAGCCTTGGGGACAAGGCTTCTTGAATGTCAAAGGAAATGGCGCTTCTGCCTTTAAGATGAAGTCAATATCACTACAGAGCGAGCAACTGAGTCCTGAACGGCATGAATTCTCTGAATCCCAAACAAGTTCTGTATCTGCCCCTGTGGTTGGACTGCCTGCAGCAGTGCATCATGAGCAGGTGCAGAATGAACTGCGACGAGAAAAATTTCTTCCTCGGGATTTTAAGCTTCCTCCTTCCAAAGCATCCGCACTCCCTTTAATTACTGGGCAAGAGAACGAGGCAAACGAGAAAAGCAGGCCGATCAGGTGCTATGGCCTAGAGTTATTTGACCGTGAAGCAGTTGCTCCTTTCACATTTCTGCGGAAGTCCTTGCAGCCAGAGCAGCAGAAACCCCTCCAATCTGAAAAGATGGCTACAATGGCTAAAATGTTACTTCTTCGGCATAAACAGGAGCAGCCATGCGAGCTTAAGCGAATTAAGAACCATTTGCAGCAAGATGAGCCAAAGCTTCAAATTGAAGAACCGGAATCAAATCATCGGGTGTCCAAAATGAATTTGGAGATTCTGCAAGAGGCAGTGGACATTCCACAGCAACCGCAGCATCGGAAAAGCAGGAGGAACACTAAACTGCAAATGTTACGACAACAATCATCGTCGTACAAGAACAAATTGCGCCCTCGAGCGTCAGAGCCCATTCAAGTCGATCTTGGCTTAGATAGATTACCTGCAGATTTGTTGCCATTAAATCATGAGACTGCTGTCAAGGCTGTTGTGCAACCACAGATTGTGCGACAGGGACAACCACAGCTTAAATGCTGTGGGAGGCCTCCTAAAACCAAGCAGCAGGGACAACCGGAGATTAAACGTCTTGGGAGACCTCCTAAATTAAGATCAGATGAGGATGGAGTTGTCGGGACCTCTCCTTTAGATCAGCATCATCAACAATCATGCGGTCCAGTCCTAGGGAAACCTCACAAACGGAAAGCCGGTGATGCTACATTTGAAGGAACCTTGCCTTCTGATGCTACATACGAAGGAACCTTGCCTTCTTCCGAGCATGCACAGAAGCGGCATCTTGGAAGACCACCTAAAGCCCAACCTGTTTTACATGCAGGACTTTTTGATCTGACAGAAATTGATAAATCGCAGAGGTAATGTTCTGTTATAAGTAGCTGGCAATCTCAGATTTGGCTGTCCTCTTGCCGAATCACATGTAGCTTTCACAGAAGCAACCATGTCCAGGAAAGTCTAATGACTGCCATGGCCACTACTTCGAAGTTAGTGGACGTAGTGCCTCTCTGATGCTTTCGGTTGACAAATTGTGTGCTTTCTGTTGAGGTGCCAAATTGAATACTTGTTGTGGTGCTATGAGATATTTTTATGCATTTAGGCACTAATCCCCAAATAGCTTGATTTGTTACTCACTGAAAAAAGCTTAATATCCTTTTGAAATTATCTGAAGGTAATGGATGGTAATTTTTTTCTATCAGGCTTATATGAAGGATGCAATAGGAATTTCCTTTGTCATTGCTCTCTGCATCTGGACAAGCGTTGCAAATCCTACGTCGAATCTTGACGAGTGATGATGATTCTATAGTTTTTTTTATCTTGTAATGATCTGTAACTTCTGTGCATAATCATATCCACTGATCTTGTGACCGTTTCATCTTGGTCAATTTATGATAATTGTAAATTATATCATGTGGATGTTTTGAGGTTGACTTATATCTTTTATTTCTCCGAAATTGATATTGATTTGATATGATTTGTGCTTAGAAAATCTTGCATAGTCTTTCTCCACCAAAAACATGAGCAATGGGACTGGCAAGATCATAATGTTCTTGTCGGTTAAGATCTGGCTGTTCCTTATGCAGCATACACACTAGTGTGATAACTTATATTTGTTACGAATAAGATCTGTGAAAGTGACATGATTTTCATGTTACTTCAGAGTCGAGCTTCCATCTGGTGCTTCGAACCGGCAGGTCGCGGGTGGAGAAAGAATCAAGAAGCCCCCTGAGTTGGTGTGTGCACCTCTACAAGTTCAGGGTGAAGGGGAACTCCCGGTGTAAGGTGCATGTTGTCGTGGACCCAGTCAAGCAACCTCATGGGCGAGGTAGCGGCCAGCGCAGTGGTCACAAAAAGCACCTGTCAGGCATGAGGCTCCACCTCCAGCCAGAAGGTCGATCTCAACGCTTGTTGGAGGACTAGTCGGGTGTAGAGGCCAAGATGCCGCAGGTGGTTGCTAAGGCCTGATAAGAGTGCTTAAAGGGATATTTATATATGTGTGTAATTTGCCTCTTCCATTGCCCTGATTTGTCTTATAAAGTCCGTTGCCTGTGGATGTGCTTTAATTTGGGAGTTTTGCTTTGTAAAGAAAGTATCGGATTAGTCTTCGACATGTTAGCTTTGTGTATCTGTTATTTACCATCCGGACCGAGTTATTCTTTTTTGCTTTTAAGTTGTCATGCTACAATTGGCGGAGAGCGTCCGTGTGGGTGCGTCAATCGGGCACTGTATCGACATATGTGGCAGTGGCACCACAAAGGCACAGTTTAGGAAGGGTCTCTGTATCTCTGTTACTGTTTTAGTTTAGAAGATGGAATGTTTCAGTCAAGTGTCTCTGTATCTCTGTTATTGTTTTAGCTCAGAAGATCGAATGTTTCAGTCGAGGAAATTGCTTTGATTGTATGAAACAAGCAAGTTCGGATGAATTGATTGTCAAACAAGAGAAAAAAGAAAGTCATATGAACCAATTACAATTATTATTGCTCTTAGTATCTTTACCCTCATATTCCAATGACAAGAATCAACTGTGACTTTTTAACGTTCTTCTAATTGAAGTTGTGTTCTAGCTTAAAAAGTTGAAAGGCAACTGAAAAATCAGGAGAGAGATGATTGTGTTTCCAGTTCTTGGTCGAGCAGGAGTCACGATCGGGCCTAAGAGAAGCCCAAAAGGCAAAAGCCCGAAAAAGAAAGCACGAGAAAACGACGTCGCTGCTTCTTCAGAAACCTATATAAACCAGCCCTTACTTCTTCGTTTTCTTGATTTCCCAGCCTCGCATTCCCGCCCATCACCAAGCGATTTTGGAGGAGTCCTCCGAAGCGAACGACCAACCAGTTTCGGCGGTGCAGAGCCCCTTACATGGGTGCCTCCACCGTCCAACCGCCGCCATCCTCCACGCCGGCTCCTCCGTCCTTGTCTCAGGTAACCATCACTCGCTCGCCCCCGGTTGGAGAATGCATTCGTGGGTTTTTCTTTTCTCTCTCAAGTTTGATACCTTGTCGTAAATCGTCCATCTAGGAGAAGAATCTTTGGCCAGAGAGTGCGTTTACGGTTTTCTTTTTGGTCTCTCAGTTTGATAGCGTGTCGTGGATCGTCCGTCCAGGAGAAGAATCTGTTTGTTCGGGCAATGTTGAGTTATTAGTCTTTGTTTCGTGATTTCGCTGGTCTTGGCTTTCCTAATTCGCGCGCGTAAGTTTGTCGGGCACTGTGTGGTAGTTGAGTACAAGATTTTAGAACCCAGTTTTGCTCCATCTGTGTAATGCTAATGCATGTGCTGGTTAAGAATCTATAGATCGATGACCTGAGTAAGTCGTTTGTCTCGAGCTCCAATTTCGAGACAAAGTTGTCTTCTTTTGTGCATTGGATCGTGTATGCCCGTGAAGGGGAACTTTTTGAGGATGACAATCCAATTTTATACCGAATAACTTCTCCAATTAGCAAGGTGATAATAGGAAACTTCGGGATTTTATAAATGGCAGGCAGCTTCTAGGAGTTGCGCACGTTGAAGATTCTCCGTTTTTTTCCTTCAAATTCATGCATGTGTTTGCACTTAGGGAATTTAATGTGTTTCATTGCATTACCATGAGCAGAAGAGGATTGGAAAGCTTGCAGATGTAGTTCTGGCAAACCTCGCCAAGTTGGGCCCTACCAATGGAACACCTGCATCCCATCCCAAAACAGCATCGAGAAGCGACTCAGCATGCTATTCCCAACGTTCCAGACTCCCTATCACCCTGCCTATGCCTTGGTATTAACCTTTTTTTTTCCTCATTTACTGCTCTTCCACGTGCAATCCTCCCAAATTTGGAGCACCCTATTTCTTGCATATTTTTGGTAAACTTGCGTTTTACAAGATGCTGATTTGCACGTGCATTTTGTCTAGATGATTCGCAGGGCAATTGAGGAACTAAATGAGGAAGGGGGATCTAGTGAGGAATTGATGTCTAACTTCATTAAAGCAGAATATCAGGATTTGCGATGGGGACACACCAGCTTGTTGAGTCATCATCTAAAGAAGCTCAGTGAATGTGGGGATATTATTTCTGCTTCTGCGAACCGTTACACTTTACCATTTGGTGACAACAATTTCTCGGTACCTGGTCGGAAGGATAAAAGTAAGAGAGGGGGCCGGCTAAGGAGTGAGAGAGAAAAGTTATATAAAAAGAAAGATTCATTGTCTGAGAAAGATAATGTTGGAGTAGGGGATAGAAATAAGCAGCAAGGTTTAGTGATTGAAGTTACCAATCCGCCGAAGAAAGCTCTTCCGTCATTTAGGGGGACTGAGGGCAAAGATCAATCACAGCATCAACAAGTTCAGCTAAATAGACTACAGGAGCTGGATGTGATGAAAGAAGGAAGAATAGGGGTTGAAGCAAATGAAGTACTACATGAAGCACATATGCAGGAATGCGAAAGAATTGAGGTCTCGGAGAAAGCACGAGAGGGAATCATTCAAGCGATTGAAGAAGAAAAACAAGAGTGCCAACAATCCAGAGTAGTTCAGCTGAAAGAGGAATGTCCTCAACAGCATGAAATAATTGAAGAATCTGGACCCACAGAGCAGGAAAATGAAGTAACTGAAAATCAAGCTCGATCGCGTGAGCAGCATGACAAAGATCATATTCAATCAATTGTTCTTCACAATGATGAAGCTCAAAAACAAATTGATGTGGTTGTTGTGGAGCAGAATCCACGACATCAAACCCAGGATAACGAAGCCATGGAAGAAGAACATGCAAGAGAAGACCTTGATGGGAAATTAGTTGAACAGGATAAAGGAAATAAAGGGCAAGTTGAAGTCATCAAGGAGCATGATGTACAAGATCAACAGTATGAGAATCTTGGCGTACAACTCCAGATGTTGGAAGAAGAAATAGCAGGGATGGAAGAGCTAACTAATCACCCGAGGCAACAAATTGAATTGGCTGACGAAAATGTTGTCGTGCAAGAAACATTAATTGAATCAAGGAACAGAAGTACTGATGCTTGGTATGCTCTTTCCCCTTTATCTCCTCCTTCCATTCTCGTTTCTTGCAGATTGACAAGCACTCGGGTGCTAATAAGAGAACAAATGATGAAAGTACGGTAGCAAAATAGTCAAGTAATTGGTTGGTATAAATCACAACTAGCAAAGTTCGATTGATTGAGCATAATTAGTCTTACGATTGTACAGAAGAAGTTTAAGATTACCGTTTTGTCTATTTTGTCGGGATATTAAGGTTACCATTTTGTCTATTTTGTCGGGATATTTTACAATCTTCATCTTAACAATGTGCGGACATTTAGGAAATTTTTTGGTAACATTTAGAAGACACTGTAAACTTCCATCCCGTGACCGTATAATGGCCTGATGATTATCCAATGACTGATGTTTTTCGCCTCATAAAATAGCACGGTGCAGGAGCAGCTATGTGAAAAACAAGGGGAGATTCTCTCTATTGTGGTCAGACCGGATCTGCTTCCTAGTACTCTTACCCTTAAGGAAGTAGGTCCATCACATATTTCCAAGGTAAATATGCATGCTGATCTTTGCTGAATGTGATGAAGATTAGCTTGTTTTCCTTTGACCCCTCTGTGTGAACTCTGCTGTTATTATTGCATCTTTGCTTCATTCATAATCAGGAGAAGTGCATAGAACTGCTAAAGCGGAACAAAGAGATTGAGGGTCAGCTCATGGCAATTTTTGAATCTTGGAATGCAATGGAGTCATCAACCCACATGCCTCAGCAGAATCTGTTGGTGGGAGGCAAGGATGATGAAGCTTTAGAGGGGCAAACGTTGAGAAGTGACATTGGAGAAATAGAATTTCCCTCACAGATGTGCCAACAAGAATGGATTCATACTCAAGTGAAGGCACCAATATTCAATGTGAAGAAACAAGCGGAGCTTTCTACTTCCAAGAGGCCCCCAGAGGTTAAAGCAGCAGTATTGCACAATCAATCTCTGAGGGAGACGCAACCAAAGCTTTCTGCCCATGACTTATCCAAGCATGTGTAACTACTTTTTCTTGGTACTTCCAAATGTGCTACCAAATTTCGAGCAGCTTCTTGAGAAGCAACCACATGATTTGGCTGTTTACAGATCACTGGAAATTGAACCGGAGGCACTAACAACTAACATTACTGTGGACAAGTCCACTGGATCGGGATCAATAATTACTGGTGCCTCTTTTGATGTGCCACTTGTGGATTTAGGGAAGTTTAAGAAGGTCCAAGAGACCGAAGTTTCTGCTCCAAAATATCATGCTGAAATTTTTAGTCAGCAGAAGCCACTTGAGTCTCAGTCAGATGCTGCCATTTATGCACGAGAGGATGCACAGGTCTATGAGCAAGCACAATTAGAACCTTCATATGAAGGAAAAACTTCACAGGTTAGATCACCATTCAAAGAAGCACCTGCTTTGCCGGATGGACCTGTGGATTTGGAGCATGGTGAGAGAAGCCAAATGTCATACCAGGTAAAACTATGACAATCACATTTCTAATTTCTTCAGGCAAGCAATTTCATATTCATATCTTGCTTCCTGCAGCTAATAAATTGAATGGAAATGCGGGAAGAGGGAAAATCAGTCATCAAGAATAAGGTTCACGTGATTTTGAGATGAACTAATTCTCTGTTTCGCGTATCTGTTGCAGCTCAATGGGGAGAGGCAGCAAGAACTTTCCATTCAAGGTCATTCGGTGGTGCTAGAAGCAGCTAAATTTATGCCTCCGTGTCAGACTCAACCGCAGAATCTTGGACAACAACAGCAAGAGAAACTCCAGCCTTGGGGCTGAGGCTTCTTGAATGTTAAAGGAAATGGTGCTTCTGCCTTTAGGATGATATCAATATCACCACAGAGCAAGCAACTGAGTCCTGAACGGCATAAATTCTCTGAATCCCAAACAAGTTCTGTATCTGCATCTGCGGTTGGACTGGCTGCAGCAGTGCATCATGAGCAGGTGCAGAATGAACTGCGACAGGAAGAATTACTTCCTCGGGATTGTAAGCTTCCTCCTTTCGAAGCATCTGCCCTCCCTTTAATTAATGAGCAAGAGAACGAGGCAAACAATAAAAGCAAGCCGATCAAGTGCTTTGGCCTAAATTAAGATCTGATGAACATGGAGTTGTCAGGACGTCTCCTTTTGATCAGCATCATGAACAATCGTGTGGTCCAGTCCAAGGGAGATCTCAAAAATGAAAGCCGGTGATACTATGAATGAAGGAACCCTGCCTTCTTGTGAGCATGCACAGAAGCGGCATCTTGGAAGACCTCCTAAAGCAAAACCTGTTTTAAATCGCAGAGGTAATGTTCTGGTATGTTTTAATGTTGTGTACTTTCATTTGCTTGCTTGGCCTGGCTATTTTAGATGTTTGTGATTGTGGTTTTGAGTAGCTGGCAATCTAAGATTTGGCTGTCCTCTTGCCGAATCACGTGTAGCTTTCACAGAAGCAATCATGTCCAGGAAAGTCTATTGACTGCCATGGCCACTACTTCAAAGTTAGTGGACGTAGTGCCTCTCTGATGCTTTCAGTTGACTAATTGTGTGCTTTCTGTTGAGGCGCTAAATCAAATGCTTGTTGTGGCACTATGAGATCTCTTTATACATTAGGCACTAATAACCAAATAGCTTAATTTGTTACTCACTGAAAGAAGCTTAATTCTTGTTGAAATTATCAAAAGGTACTGGATGGTAATTTTTTGTTTATCAGGCTTATATGAAGGATGCAATAGAAATTTCATTTGTCATTGCTCTTTGCATCTGGACAAGCGATGCAGATCCTACGATCGAATATTGGCGAGTGATGCAGATTCTATAGGTTTTTATCCTGTAATTACGAGTGGTAACATGTGTGTTTAATCATATCCACCGATCTTGTGACCGTTTTGTTTGAATCAATTCATGGTTTCTGTAAACCATGTCATGTGGATGTTTTCAGGTCGACTTCTTTCTTTTAATTCTCAGAAGTTGAAATTGATTTGACATGATTTGTGCTTAGAAAATCTCACGTAGTCTTTATCCACTAAAAACATGAGCAATGGGACTGACAAGATCATACTGTTCTTGTTTGTTGAGATCTGGCTGTTCCTTCCGCAGCTTACACACTAGGGTGACAATTTATATTTGCTACAAATAAAATTTGTGAAAGTGATGTGAATTTCAAGTTATTTCAGAGTCAACCTCCGTCAGGTGCTATGAATGGGCAGGTCACGGGTGGCAAAAGAACCGAGAAGCTCCTTCCTGAGCTGGCGTGAACACCTCCACAAATTCAGGGTGAAGGGGAACTCGCGGCTTAATGTGCATGGTGTCGAGGACAAGGTCGAGCAACCTCATGGACTTGGTAGCGGCCAGCGCAGTGGTCACCAAAAGCACCGGTCAGGCAAGAGGCTCCATCTCCAGCCAGAAGGTCGATCTAAACGCGTCTAGGAGGGCTAGTTGAGCACAAAATACGTGATGCTGCAGCTGCAGCTAAGGCTTGATCAGAGTGCTTAAAGGAATGTGTGTACAGATGCGTGTGATTTGCCTTTTCCATTGCACTGGTTGGTCTTATAAAGTCTGGAGCTTGCGGATGCACTTTTAGTTGGGAGTTTAGCTGTGTATGGAAGTGTATAGGATTAGTCTTCCACATGTGTATGCTGTCATTTACCATCAGGACTGAGATTACTCTTGTTTGCTTTTAAGTTGTTCTGCTATATTGGCGGAGAGCATCGGTGGGCGCGGCACTCGGCACTGTATCGATCTTTCCGGCAGTGACACCGCAAACTTGCGGTCCAAAACATACTATTGTAGTTGGATAAATTATACGAGGGGTCTCTGTATATCTGTCTTCGTTTTAGCTTAGCAATATTGTGAGTGATGAAATTCCCTAATTGTATAAGCCAAGCAAGTTAGACGACTTGATTGTAAAAATGAAAAAAAAACAAGAGTCCTACATTTTACGTAAGTCGGGGAACACCCGATATAGAAATGCCGATTTCACACTTAGGCTAATAACAACGGCGGCGTGATGTGATGGTTTTTCGGAATTTCGAAACCGACGTTTGGAAAGTACATAGATACGAACCGATCACGATCGTTACTGCTTATATACTCATGTTTCAATGAAAAGTATCAAATGTGGCTTTCAACATTCATCTAATCTTTTTTTATTATCTTGAAAGTAATGAAAAAAAGGAAACTCAAGAATTAGAAGAGAAGATTTATGATTCCAGTTCTTGCGACCCACCTTTGAATTGCATAAGGAACCAGAAAACGAAAATTCGGCTTCCGAAGCAAAGGGTTTAAACGGGCCATCTTGGGCCTGAGCTCCGGAAAATCTTAGGCCCGAACGATGGAGCAGGGCTCAAGATCGGGCCCAAAAGCCCCATGAGAAGGCCCGCGAAGAAGGCCCAAAAATAGCAACTCGGGCCTCCACAAGCCCAAACGCAAAAGCCCGGGAAAAGGAAGGAGACGCAAAAACGACGTCGCTGCTGCTCCCCAACCCCCCTCAACCCCTCAGAAACCCTAGTATATAAACCGAAGCCTTCACTTCATCTTCTCCATTTCTCACAGCCTCGCGCGTACCCCCCGCACAACCACCACCGGAACCCTAGGATCCGAGGAGAGATGGGTCGCGTGATCCGGGCGCAGCGTAAGGGTGCCGGCTCCGTCTTCAAGTCCCACACCCACCACCGGAAGGGCCCGGCCAGGTTCCGGAGCCTCGACTTCGGGGAGCGCAACGGGTACCTCAAGGGGGTCGTCACCGAGATCGTCCACGACCCCGGCCGCGGCGCCCCGCTCGCCCGCGTCGCCTTCCGCCACCCCTTCCGCTACAAGAAGCAGAAGGAGCTCTTCGTCGCCGCCGAGGGCATGTACACCGGCCAGTTCCTGTACTGCGGCAAGAAGGCCACCCTGGTGGTCGGCAACGTCCTGCCCCTCCGGTCCATCCCCGAGGGTGCCGTCGTCTGCAACGTCGAGCACCACGTCGGGGACCGCGGGGTCTTCGCGAGGGCCTCCGGGGACTACGCGATTGTGATCAGCCACAATCCCGACAATGACACCTCTAGGTACTTCCTTTGTTCTGGAGAACCTGGGGATTTTATTTTAGTAGTTTTAAATTTGTCTGTGGGTTGTTTAGGCGTGCTTCGTCAATGGTGGTGTGTTCTGGGCATGTTATGGAGTCGAAATCTTGTGAAATTCATTTGGCTGTGTATGGTGATGGTGGTGGGTTCATTTCTCATTGAGATTCGAGAATATCGATTGCAATTGGCTTTGCCTGTTGTCGGTCAGCTCGTTTTGATGTTGCGTACGTATGTCTTCTGCGTTTACTTGCTGGGTTCTGGCCATTTTGGTGGCTTTCGAGTTTTAGTCATGGTTTCGAGGGTTTCGAGCTTGGTTTGTCCTTTGCTTCGTGCTGGTTATGCTTGCATTAGTTTCTGAGTTCGTCACTGTAAAGCCACTAAGTTAGAGGTCTCAGTACTGCTCTGGTGCAACATGTGGTGGTGCCATGCTATTTATGGTATTTATCACAGAGACCCGACATCACCGTATGCGATAGAGATTAGATTTCCAAATTGCTTAATTTGTTGTTGTAGTTATCTGAAGAGCTCAGGCCACTTGAATGCTTTGATATGAATTTCTTGATGCCGCTGGTGTTGTTTTGTCTTGTATTTGTGACTGAAACTTTTGTTCTTCATTGTATCTGCTGATTGGTTATGCGACCGTTGTGGCTCATTTTGTTTGCATGTCTTCGCTAATCAAATCTTTCAGATGTTTGAGCATTAAATTAATTTGAGAAACTTGTTGGTCCACTATCATGAGCTTGATCTGCAGAACTAAACCCATACTTGGGTTTGAATATATTACTGTTGGCTGTCTTGATCCACAATTATGCAAGTGGATTGATCTGGCTGTCTTGATCCACAATGATTTGTGCTCACAAAATCCGGTGTGCCCTTCTTCCACTAAGTACATTGGCAATAGAACTAATAAAACTACAATGTTCTTGTTAATTCATATTTTGCTACTCTGCAACATATTCACCAGAGTGCCAAACTGAGTTCAATACGATTTTAAACTGTGAAATGACCTGATATCCTGTGTTACTTCAGAATCAAGCTTCCATCTGGGTCGAAGAAAATTGTGCCAAGCGGCTGCCGAGCAATGATCGGGCAGGTTGCTGGTGGAGGCAGAACTGAGAAGCCCCTTCTCAAGGCAGGCAATGCTTACCACAAGTTCAGAGTGAAGAGGAACTGCTGGCCGAAGGTGCGTGGTGTGGCCATGAACCCCGTTGAGCATCCTCACGGAGGAGGTAACCACCAGCACATTGGTCACGCGAGCACAGTCAGGCGTGACGCTCCACCCGGCCAGAAGGTTGGTCTCATTGCCGCCCGGAGGACCGGTCGGCTCAGAGGACAAGCCGCCGCAACTGCTGCCAAGGCTGATAAGAGTACTTGAAGAGATATCTCTGGTCATTTTTATTTGGTTTTCTGTTGGACTCGGTTTTGGGTATTCTACAATTATAATTCTGGGAATTTGCGGATGCATTTTGTAGTTGAAGTTTTGCTCTGGTTTAATGTATCAGCTAGTCTTTTATGTGCTGATTGCCGTCAGATATGGTGTCGCATTGTCGCTCAGTAGTTTTTCTTCCCTTCTCTCTAGGAATATCATATAAAATAACTCTACGTGTACTTTTAAACTAAATCCCGAATATTCCATTCGTGATTAATGACTTCTATTATATCCACATCAAAATATACATGACTTATATTTTTCTCTTAATGGGTTGATTTGGATATGACAATAATCGATTATTTGCAGTAATTCCTCACGTCCTCCATCCATCTGAGCTTGTGGATAAGGGGTGAGCGACTGCAGACACAAGTTGAGGCTAATCAATTCAATTTCCATCTGGACTGAAATACAGGTTTTAAGATCTAATAGGTTTCTTTTTTGTTTTATTTTTAGTTAAGTAAAATGAATTGAAAGCAATAACAAAAATGAAAATTTCCGATTTGTAAATAACAATTCATAAAAAATGAATATGACAAATACAATAAATAATAGAAGTTCAAAATATGTAACATAAAACCTAAATTATAGAACTAGAACGACATTGCAATTTTCACTCTATCAACAACGTAACTTGATATGAATTATAACAAGACACCAATATTATATGTTTGTTTTTAGGAAATGACACTAGAATAGATCTAATGGTCTCAGAAAATTAGTGTGATATCCAACTTTATTGTCACTCTATGTAGCTATTGATATATGAAAACCTTTTATGTAAAGTCTCAATCTAACCCCCTTCTTAGAATTTTATAACTGACTATCAGTAGAGGATTAAATCTCTTCCTAAGAGTAACCCCTATTTCAACTCCAAACGACCTTGTGCACATTGATCCTTGTTGATTGTAAGAAAGATTAGTATAAATCCCTCTATAGATAAACATATTTCAGTTCTTATGAGGCAAAAGTAAAAGGCTATAATTCCTGTTTGAAGCGGTTTTTAATCAAACCGTAAAAAATAGGGGATGATGCAGAAATGCATCATCCACCTATTAGATTTTCATGTTTTTTCTTGAGAATGAAAAAATCTTAAATAAGCATTTTAGATGCTTTTGGGATGCACATCCTACTTGGCCGACCCTAACATATGTAAATTCAAGTAACACTCAATTCTATGAAGGACATAAGTCAACCATTCAATGTTCTAGTCATGACTTCAAGCACTTCCAGATACTCAACCATTCCCATGGCTCTAGGAAACTCCCATGCTTCAAAATCAACAAAGTACAAATAACATATAAACCGACAATGAGAAACTCACTAATGAACATTAGAAGGCAATGGTTGAGATGCTTAGTTTTGACGCCCTAAGCCATGAATTCAAATCCGCCTCAACTTTTGGGAGTCAAAGCCCTAGCTTAAAAACAAAGACTAATTCAAGAAACAAAAATGCCTTGTAGGCAAAATAATAGGCGACAAACCAGTTCCTAGTTCTTAGAAATTTGGAATTGGGAACCAGACTAGGGCGCAATGGAATCTGGAATTGGATCGGTTTCCATCGGTCTAGTTCTTCGGTTCCCAATTCTACTTTGGAACTATGCTCACCTCTAGTGAATAGGGGTTGTAGGCTTTGATTTCTTTTTGCTCGTTGTGGTGGATAAATTTGCATGAAGTCTAAATCTGAAAACTTTTATCTCCCGATCTAAATCTAGATTTGGGAGTTTCTCTCAGGCGTTCGATCTGTGGTGGTTCAACATGTTGTTGTTGTTGTTTTTGTCTTCCTATGGTATGGTGATGGTATTGAAGACGCCGAATTCAGGCGCGCACTACAAGCTATAGTTTATCCAAGGGAAGATCTCAGCATGTGTTCATCATTGACTCTTCTAGTGATCGGCCACTCAATTTTTTTGATGTTGTGACAGCTTTAATCTTTTGGGATGAGAGCGTGCTGTAAGTTGTACTATGTTGTTTTCTGGGGTTTGTTTTGTTTTACAGTTTTTTGGGATTTCTTTTGCTTGGAAGCTTTCTATGTTCCTCTTATGTTTGATTTTGTCAAAGAATTATAGTTCGCTTACATACATTTAAAAAAAATAATTCGTCAGCGCTTTCCATGAGCCAAACCGACGGAGTTAACGAGAAATTTGGTTACACAAATTCGATAAATTTTAGGATTTTATTGCACTTTTGAGATAATTTAGGACTCAAACGCAGGCGTACTTATCTCTATAAGTTAAATATCTAAAGAATTGCCAAAGTGAATTCATCTAGGTTCTAATTTGCATTGGGCTAAATTTCACAAGATTGTATACCATTACCTTGGATTTTCTTCCTTTTATCTTGTCATTTACATATTGCATAATAGATAACGTATAGTATGAGGGGTGAGAGGCTTGGTTTGCTTGTGTTATGACGTATAAATGGATATTTTTTCGTCTCACACCTATGACCTTCAGAGAGAGAGAGAGAGGGAGAAAATGTTGGACGGAGAAAAAGCGTATGCATATCGTTGGTCACAACAAATACTGTTTTCCTACCTCCACTAGTTATTCCAAAAAAATTGAATACTGAAGACTAGCCCTCGCGCACTCTCTACGCATGTACGATTACTTTCGAGTCCTTTGAGAGTGAATGGATAATGGATAAACATATTGCCTCGCGAAGGATTATGTAGGATAAATCGATCGATGAAAGAAGACGTGACATTCTCTTGTTAGAAATAAAGAGATAAACAGATGCCACATATGCTGCTAACCTATCGGGGAAATGAATATGAACAGTCAATTAAGTAAATGGAAAAAGGTTGCGATTTGGGACCAACCATTGCCTTGCTTGATTTCATTTGACAAGACTCATGCAATAAATAAAAACAACTAAATAAGTGGATATTGTGCATTATGAAAGATTGATGTTTGCATCAACTTATTATAGACAAAGCAAAGAGATGAACCTGCAGATGATGGAAGAAGAGCAGTGGAGTGGCAGAAGGTGGATAGTTACAATTTTCGGTTTTGGATAATGTTTTCTGTAGGTGAAAAGCTTAGGTAAAGTGCATTAAGTAAAGTGCACATAGAAATTCAAGACACGCCAAGAAGAGGTCTAGACGGTTTCATCTTTCTTGGAACCAGACATGAGAGGTCTAGACTAGGGGTGTGTAAAATGGACCATCCTAATCGGAAACTGCCCGAACTGGACTAAATCAGCCGGTTGGTCCGGTTCTTGAGAGTATCGGTCCAATTCTCGATTTTTAAAAGTGGAACTGGTGTCCGGACGGTCCAGTTTCCGATTCTATTGTGGGAACTGGACTCAGGAACCGGACCGCCCGGACCGGACCGATATATATCCTAAAGTCACTTGTAGTCCAAAGCAAATAAAAAATATTGCAATTGTCTATATCAAGCGGAACCTCATTTCACATGGAAAAGAGTAAAATTTGCGACTTGTAAATGCCAGCGTACATCGGCTTGACTGCCTTGACCTTCTTCACTACTTGGCATTTTTATTTCTCCCGGTTGTTGGGGGATCAATACTTCTTCGCCTAATTGGCATTCCTTTTGAGCATGCTGATATCATGTATGGTCGTCAAATCTCACCATGTTTGGTTGGGAAATTTCTACATTGACCAGTTCCATTAGATCGGACCTGGCCGGACCGATGGTCCGGTTCGGTTCTCGGTTCTAGGATCGGCCGGTCCAGTTTCCGATTCCTAAGTGGAACCGAACCGTATCAGGAACCGATCACCCCTAGTCTAGACGGCCTCACATTTTGCTGAATTAGACATATACGCAACCTCATTTGTACACATCCAACCGATAAGGGACTCTGATTTTCATGAGTTGGTGTGTGCAAAAATTAGTTGAGAAAGGGATATGAAACCGAGGGTATACTTAAATATTCTTTTCTTTCGCTTTAGATCTTTATTTTACTTGAGAACTAGTTTGGAATGAAGCTTAGTAAAAGTGAGGCGAAACCTGGCTTCCCTTAATGTATAGAAGATATATTATTTATATATTAACATTTTTATTAGCATCAGGCCAAGAAATTGAACATTTAATCAAGAGGCTTCAAAATGTTTAATCGATCTTTTTAGCAAAGATGGAAAAAGCAGCCATGACTTTTATTTCTTACTTTTTATTTTTTGACATTTGAAATTTGACTGATCTAGAAAACTATACATAGGGATATTAAGGTCATTTGCAATTGCTATCGGGCCCTTTTTCATAATTTTTTGGGAATCATATTATGCATACTTTTATTGTGACAGATATTTTCGTTCGAATAACGGAAAAATCAAGGGGAGGTTTAAGTATGCACTTGCTATTTTCTAAAAGGAAAATTCCAAATAAGGACCCAAAGTGCTCTCATTTTCTTAAATAGGGCCCTGAAGTGAACCGTGCGTCAAATAAGGGTCTGAAGTGCCCTCATTTTCTCAAATAAGGGCCCGAAGTGAACCTTATCTCAAATAATGGTCTGAAGTAGTCATCTCAGTCTAAAAAAAGGGCCTCACCTCACTGGAGTCAAGGGCATTTTCATCTTTTAATTTTTTTGATTTTTTTTCCTTTTCAGTTTTTTTCCATAAAAAAAACTCAAAAATGAAAAAAAAGCTAAAGTTAAAAAAAAAAGGGGAGGCCAGCCTCGCCTGTAGCCGCTGCCCCATCGCCGGTGGGGAGGCGGCGATGGCCGGCGAGGTCGCCAGCTAGAGGCGAAGGCTGTTGGCCCTCGCCAGAGCTGGGAGAGGGCGGCAACCCTCTCCCAGATCTAGGCGAGGGTCGCCGCCCTCCCCCAGGTCTGGGGGATGGTTGCTGTTGAGGCGTCGACAACCCTACCGGCCATCGCTGCCACCCCACTAGCGATGGGGTGGCAGCCACAGGTGGGAAGGACTGGCTGCCAGCCTTGCCCCCTGTTTTTCTTTTTCTTTTTTTTTTTAAAAACTTTTTTTTAATTTTAAATCTAATTTAACTAAAATTTGTGTTAAAATTATTTTTGGACGAAAATGCCCTAGGCTAGTCGGAAAATTTGGTTGGCTAGCGAGCCGGCGGGGTGAGGCTTCTATTTGAAACTGTTATAGCCACTTCAGGTCCTTATTTGATAACATAAGTTCACTTCAGCCTCTTATTTGATATAAAATCTATTTCAAGCCCCTATTTGAGAAAATAAAAGCACTTTGGATCCTTATTTGGAATTTATCCTTTTCTAAATAAAGTTAACCTAGATTTTGAAGTTTTGGCAAATAGTGATAAGGATGACATCAATATCATAATTATTGTAAGATGCTCACTTTGGTGCCAAAAATATGTGCCACAATTTTTAAAGAGTAATGTTTAAGATATTGAAATGAAAAAACTGATGTGGCTCATTGAGTTCACTTAAATGGACAATTTCCAAACGATTTGACAGTAAAACGGTTGTTTATAAAATTTTGGCACTAAAGTTTTCGCACGAAAACTTTTAAAATCGTGTCATGCGTAATTTATATACCAAACAACATTGCCAAACGCATCAATTTTTCACAAATTAAGATATTTAGGTTAGATTGGTTTCCAAACGTTCCTTAGCATTGATCCTCGTAGTTGATCAAAGAGAAGTGCGTCTGGTTTAGCTGAAGGGACTTTGTTAGGACAAGTTAGGGCATCTGGTAAATTTTTTTTGGAGAGCATTGTGTGAAGGGCATCATTGACAAAGCTGAAAGCTCTTCGGCTCGAGGCAAGTGGGGACCGCTTTCAGCATTTTCGGAATGATATTGTGGGATTTAATATGACTTTTTTCCTTTCAATCTTGCCCTCACTTATGTTTGAGCATTCCGCTTTTGTCCTCTAAAACCACTGTTCATGGTCTTTCTCATGCACTCTCTCTGTGCTCGTTAGTTGCGCAAGTCGATCGCAGACGTCAAGGCTCACTTGGGATAGCGCCACCTCGACAGTGGTCACATGACCTCAGTGACGGGCTGCTATTTCTCTTTCAGGCTTCGCCCCTGAGGTGCCATCTTCGTCGATTTGTTCTTCCACTTTCAATTTTTTTTTATATTTTAAAACAAAAGTCCTTTACAAGTTTTTGGCACATAGTGTTTTGCATTTTGTGAAACCCCTAAGGTTCTTTGTGTGTATGCAAAGGTATTTCGCAAAGCTGAATCAAACGCACCGTCGCGTCGCAATGCTTGAAGCTTTGTTGTTCAATCTAAGGATAGAGCAAGGTCAGAGAAGAAATAAATACGAACTTACTAGAGGTGAAGCAAACTTTACTTACTTCCCTTTTTGTTAGGAAAACAAATTGATCATTGTGATTTTAGATGAAATTATTTTGAGAGAATGTTTGCTGAATGATTTTGCTTTTGAGTCTAACAAAACAAAGAAAAATAGTGTCAAAGTTAACATATTTTCTTTGTGATTTTTGCTTTTGGCTCGCTCTAATTTTTAAAACTTTAAAGGAACAATTTTATGAATGATCAATTTCATGCCAAAACTTTTTCCAATGATCACTTTTGTGCCAAAACTTTTTAAAGTAATCATTTAAGTGACTTCAACGAGCCACGCTAGATTTTCGGCAAACTAAGTCACCGTATTCACTTAGATGATCGTTTTTCAAAAGTTGTGACACTTAAAATGATTGTACAAAAAGTTTTAACATAAATGTAGACGCCCTATAAAAATTATGGCACTAATGACGTCCTTTCTGCCGTAGGGAAAAATGAAACTCATTTTGAGGTTATGAATTTTTGGACTTTGAGGTTTTCGTAGGTTCTTACTCGCATGGTTCTAGCCTTGATTTGCAATGTCAAGGGTTTAATTAAGTTTAGCTAAAGGTAGTGCACCGGCCGTGTGTCCTTCGCGTGACAGTATTTGGAGGACGAAAATGTTCAGCTCATACACCACGTGACCTGGAGAAAAATGTTTAGCGAGTGTCGCACACCGCATGCCAAGAGGTCAGACATGGACGACAAGTCGCGATCATGGTGGTCATAAAGGACATCAGCTGACGGCGACGTGGTGTGAGACGTGCGCTCTCATGCATTGTTTTATCGTAGCGATGACTTCATTCCAAGATTTAATATGGAGATTAGTACCCAAGGATAATAAGGGTGCGAATGATAACTATTCCGCTCCAGAAATCAAATTCACTGCTGTAAATTGATTTACGGAGGAAAACTGTTTAGAAACACGACTAATTCTCACTTTAGAAATTGATTTCAGGTAAATCTATTTTGATTTGTTGATTTTTTTTGCACCTAAAAAAATTTAAATTTTACTCAAAGTGGGTGGCCATAGGTATTATAAGCCATTCTGTAAATTTTTGAAATTTTTGATTTTTAAAATTTTTTTTGGGCACCTAAAAAAATTTAAATTTCACTCAAAGTGGGTGGCCACAAGTATTCTAGGCCATTTTGTGAAGTTTTTTATTTTTTTTATTTTTTTGGGCACCTCAAAAAATTTAAATTTTACTCAAAGTGGCTGGCTACAGGTATTTTAAGCCATTCTGTGAAGTTTTAAAATTTTTTATTTTTTTGGGCACCTCAAAAATTTAAATTTCACTCAAAGTGGGTGGCGCAGGTATTTTAAGCCATTTTGTGAAGTTTTGAAAAATTTTATTTTTTATTATTTTTCTTTTTTTTTGCACCTCAAAAAATTTAAATTTCACTCAAAGTAGATGGCCGCAGGTATTTTAAGTCATTTTGTGAAGTTTTGAAATTTTTGATTATTTTTGGGCACCTCAAAAAAATTAAATTTCACTCAAAGTGGGTGGCCACATGTGTTTTAAGCTATTCTGTAAAGTTTTGAAATTTTTGATTTTTTTTTAAAATTCACCAAATTTCATATTTTCCCGAAATCTGACTTTTTTTTTATTTTCTGGAAATTTTTATGAATTTTTCTAGAATTTTTCAATTTTTATGCATTTTTTGAAAAAAAAATTTTGTGAGAAAATAGGGAGAATGCATTCCGGAATCAAGAAGCTACAAAAAGTAGCTTCTCTTTTTCTTGCCAAAAACTCATTCCGGAATAAAAAATGCATTCTGGAATCAAGTATTTTTAACAAACGCATTTTTATTCCAGAATGCAAAAATCGCTCGAGAATGCATTCCGGAAATTTTTTAACAAACGCCATTCTATTCCGGAATTCATTCTGGAATAGAATTTTTATTCCGGAATGCATTCCATGCGCACCCTAATATGCTGTCTGGGAATGAAGCACTCAACTCAATGCATCAGAATCGCTTGCACTTGGAGTGAGCATTTATCACCCTCTTTTTGGCCTTTTAGCGTGTCTTTACTTATTATAGCAATCCAAACAGGTGATTTTGATATTATACATGAATCATGTTGGGCTGGTGGGGCGTGCCAAACAAAGTGTTAAGTTCACAATCATCAGAGCGAAGTTCATGGGATTCGAAATCTCGAGAAGTGGCTGAAAAAATAACCTTTAACTCTAGGCCTATATTTCAATCTTCTCAATTAAAGCAGATTATAATCATGCTAGCACAAATGCCAGAATCTGATTTTGTCGCTTTACTCCATCCTTGGGCCAATGGAGAGAATTGCTTGACAGTTGCGCATCCAAAAGTGATGCTGTGAGTGGTGTGATGTGGGTGTTTCGGAAAGAGTACTGCCTTTTCATTCCTGTAATGCTATGCAGGGTAAATGAGTGCTTTAGTATTTGATTCCTATATCAAGCTATTGGTTATAAAGAGTGGCCATTTTGAGGATGTTGCAGAGGTAAATTCAAGGCTAATGCTCTGCGCTCTCCCTTTATAATCCTAAGATCAACCGCTCTTTGAGAGGGTGCCCGATCGTTTGCGCCTTTTGGTGCCGACATCGAGTTCAACCATGGGATTTTCGCTGGTCCCCCAAAACACTCGAGAACTGTGGAAGGAGTGGGGGCTGCGGTTGCTCGTCGTCCTCAGCTTGTTCCTCCAATTGACCCTTGTGACTCAGGGCTACCGGAGGAAATCCATCTACAGGTACTGGATCCGAATTGTGGTCTGGACGACGTACCTATCGGCCGACTCCATCGCAACCCTCACGCTCGGCGTCCTCTCGAACCGCCTGGCCAACATCAAGGAAAAGCAGGGGACGATCGATCCGAAGAGCCAGATCACTGCTTTCTGGGCGCCGTTCCTTCTCGTCCACTTGGGTGGGCCTGACACGATCACCGCGTATGCCCTGGAGGACAATGAGCTATGGTCGAGGCAGGTGGCGCGGCTTTGCGTCCAGGTAGGACTAGTTTGTTACATCTACTTCATGGCCTTGTCAGGGTCTACGCTGTCGATATTAGCAGCTGGCATGATCCTGATGGGGTACATCAAATATGTGGAGAGGGCATTGTGTTTTTACTTGGCAAGCGAAGGTCGACTTCGAGATTCGATGCTTTCGCTTCCCGATTTTGGTCCCATATACCCCAGGATAATGGAGCAGTACGCTCTGAAGAAAGAGGAGGGTTACCGAGTCAGCATTGCCGAGGTCACGGAGGTTCCGGCTCCAGAGGACCTCTCAGTCTCAGTGAACAGCGGTCGAGCCGGCGACGAAGAGAAAGCCACAACTCTGGTCAAAGCCTACGAGTTGTTCAAGATCTTCAAGCTTCTCTTCGTGGGCCTTATCCTCAACTCTGGCGACCTGGCGGCCAGTAAGCGCATGTTCAAGAACCGTGGTGCCATGGACTCGGTGACTGCTTTTAGGATCGTAGAGATTGAGCTCGGGTTCATGTACGATCTGCTCTACACCAAGGCACTGTTGCTGAACCGTGCTTGGGGCATCATTCGTTGGGTCATTAATCTCTCGGTGCCGTGCGCCGTGTTAGTATTCTTCTCCTTACAGGATAGGAAGGATTACCCCAAAGTCGACATCTATATCACCTTCTTGCTGATATGCGTGGCTATACTTTTAGAGATTTACTCGGTTCTTCTCGCATTTTCATCCGATTGGGTTGACCACTGGCGGCTTCAGAGACCTGGCGGATCCACAATATCATCTGCCGTGGCTTTTCTCCAGATCTGTCCGAACCCAAGGTGGTCGAATTCCATGGCCCAGTTCGGCCTCTTGGGATTGTCTATCAGGAGAAGAAACAAGATCTTCAGCAAGTATCCGAAGCTTGCCAAGTTAGATGAGAAGTTGGAGAAGAACTTCTGCGTCCGTTACAAAGAGTTCAAGAGCAATATCAAAGAATGGACCTTCCATCACATGAGGGATACGGTCGATTATCTGGAAGAAAAAAACGACAGAATGAAGAGCGTGTTGACGAGTCTTAAGCTGGAGGCTAGCGACGTACTGACAAGGTCAAACAACAATCACCTGGACTGGAGTGTGAATGAAATGGAGTTCGAACAGAGCATCCTCATCTGGCACATCGCCACCGAGCTCTGCCACTACAAGGACCGCGACAAGATGCAGGTAGAAAGCGCGGAACACATCACGGACTACAAGATGAGTAAGTTGGTCTCTCGGTACATGCTCTATCTTTTAGTACTCCATCCTTCCATGTTGCCAACAGGGATAGCGGTGCTCCGATACGAAGATACTTCCATCGACGCTCAGAAATTCTTCGACGACAAGCTAGCGGTGTTGTCAAAGAAAGAAACCAGGATCAACCCATCGGTTGTCAAGACGTGGGTGCAGAATTTATTCAAGAAAGAGAAACATGGCCACACCCGTGTTCAAAGCTGCAAAAAGGCGCACAAGTCAGCAGAGTCGCGCGATCTATGCGAAGTCTGCCATCTTCTGCTCCAAGTGGGAACTCAGCTGCCCGCCAAGAAAATGCGCAGTGCCAAAAGCAGGTCGGTGCTGTTTGATGCGTGCTATCTCGCATCCCAGTTGAATAAAATCGAGCAGGAAGACATCGGTAGGAAATGGAACTTGATCGGCAAGGTCTGGGCGAAGTTTCTGATATACGCAGCTTGCCAAAGCAAAGGCTTCGAACACTCGGAGAGCCTGAGCATAGGAGGAGAGCTCATCAGCCATGTCTGGCTTCTAATGGCGCATCTCGGCGTAGCGGAGCTGGTGCAAACTTCCGAAGCACAGTGCATTACCAAACTGATCCTGAACTAGTGCTTTCAGGTGGAATGCGACTTTTGCTTAACCTACTGTTACTTGAGTAAGATGAATAAGTGAAGCTCATCGTCTTGAGATGGTGAGGGAGTCATTTCAGATATATGTTGTACTTGAGGACTCAGGAAATAATGAAACTGTGTATCAGTCGTTCTTCTTCACGGAAGATTCGAGTACCTCAAAGTCGGTCGTAACTTTCGCCATATCTTTGATTCGTAGCTTTCAATTAATAAAAAAAAAAGTAACTCTTAACCTACCATAAATTAGTAGCTAGGTTTTTATTTTTGGTCGAATAGTAGCTAGGTTATCTACAACGTTAATAACATTTTACTTAGAAAAATCCAATTCGGGGCCGGTTTTGCCTATTTATCACTTCTAGTTATGACTTTTTCTAAAAAAAATTTAAAAACAAAAAAATTAGTTGAAGGTCCAAAAACTAAGGAAAAACTCGTTGTATGTGGTTTTACGCGGCAATATTTGAATACTTTGGAAAGTTTCAAGTGTTTTGTAATGTATAAAAGTCAAAATATGAGCGCCGCGAAATTCATGGAAAATTAAAAAGTGACTCTTTATTCCTAAAAGTGGTTCGTAAATATCACATGCAAATTTTAGATGGTTCGATTTTCTTTGTTTTGTTTTTATCTGTGCAATATTATGCAGCAACTTCTCCATCTATACTTATATTATTAAAGGTAAGTGTATTGTAAGTTTTAAAACTTATAATGAAAGTACATTTGAAATTCTAAAACTTTAAAAAATGCAATTAAATTCTAAAATCTGTCACAATGTGCAATTGAGTCCTAAAATTTTTAAAAATGCAATAAAATCCTAAAATTTGTCAGATTGATCTAATTAAGTCCTCAAGTCAATTGTACTTGTTGAAAGTCTTAGACTCGAATTGAACTTTTTGAAAGTTTTGAGGCTCGATTTCATTTTTATGATAACTTTTATGACTTGGTTGCACTTTTTGAAGTTTTAGGACTTAATTGCATTTAGTGCACTTATCCCTTTTTTAAAATAAGGGTTAATATCACTAAAAACTCCAAACTGATATGCATATGATAAATTTACTCAAAACTAATTTTTTGATTACCAAAATCCCAAACTGGTATACCTGTAATAAATTTACAGATAGCACCACCGGTACTAGATTGACTATATCTGTTAAGGTTTTATATTACTCCTGCTAACACAAGTACTAATTCTTCCTCTACTTTCACATATTAAAGCAGTAGACACAGGTTTATCGAATTCTCTTTATGGATGTTCTCACTTAGAAATAAATCACAAACTCCATCAAACGTCAAACTTGTTAATACAGAAATATTAGTATTCCAATTATTGGGCAATGAGCTTTTAAGATTTGGTATCTAAGTGAAAGTTAATTTTTTATGAGATATAAAAAAGTTTGAGTTAGAATTTTCACTCAAGGTAAAATTGGTGTTTTTTTTTGGAATTATGCCCGAATATTGAGATTGAAAGATATATTGCCTTGCTTTATAATATAAAGATTTTGATCACCCAAAAAAAATTGCTAGTTAAGTTTAGAAATGTTGGTCCTAACTGCTTCGTCTAGGGCCTTGGATTCTTGATTTGTGGCTACAATATAACCTCACCAAATTAAGGGTAGTTTCCTATCAACAGGGGCCGTCTGTGCCTGTCCACTAATGTGGCGGGCTGCCATACTACGAACTTTATTTTAACGTGCCCGCACGCCTTACCCTTCTTAATTCCTCATGTATTTTTATTTTGGAATTCCCTCTATATGAAGCAGTTCAAGATCTTATTTAGATGAAAAAAAAAGGAAGCGTGAAAATGGCTTAGAATATAAAAACAAGAAAAAAAAAAGAAAATATGGAAAAACGAGCAGATCCATAACCCGATCCGATCATTCCTCCGTCGTCCTTGCGGACGCTCCGCTCCCGCTGCACGACACCGACGCCATGGAAGAGCTCCCGCCGCCGCTCTCCGATACCCGCTCGATTCGTCGCTCGAGAAGCGTCCCTCTCTCTCCACCCAGTTTCTTGACCCTCGTCGCCGTCGCCGCCGTCGTCCTAGCCTCGTTCTTCGGCAGCGCCCAGGGCATCAGGTTCCCGAATCGGATCCCCGACCCGGCCGCCGGCTCGCCGACCCGACCCACGAGGACCGCCGTCTTCGCCCTCGGAAGCTTCTGGCGGTCCGAGGCCGTCTTCGGCTGCCTCGGCGGCGTCGTCCGGACCGCCGTCGGTTACGCCGGCGGTTCCAAGCCCAACCCCGAGTACCGGAGCTTGCGCGATCACGCCGAGTGCGTTCAGGTAGTTTTCGTCGCGAATTTTGATTCGGTTTTATGGTATGGAGCTGTTGCGAGAAGATTCCGTGCAATTGCAAATTGAATAGGAGACGGAGAACGTTGGGATTGTACAGATCAGAAGCTGATAGTGCTATCGATGAGTACATAGTTTCAACGATTGGAAATGCTTAGCTATCATTTGTCAACTAGTTTGGATGCCATCGTTCTTGTTTCCTTCAGTTTCAGAATCCTGCCCTTCACATTGTTGTTTCCTTGCACCTCCATTAGTGTGGCTGTTAGAATTTCTTCCTGATAATTGAGGACACCATTCGCTAGAGTCGTTCGGGTATTGAGCATCAGATGCCATTGCCAGTCGGTATTTTCAGCTTTATTTTGACGAAACATCAGAGTTTCGACTCTGTGAAAACGGTGAAATACTGCATGTTGGTCGCTTGTGATCAGTTGAATGAGTTCTGCATGTTTATGGAACAAGGGTATTCTTGCCAGTCTCTTAGTGTCTGGTTGATGAAGAGATTGACATAGGACCGAGAAAGAGGTAAAAGAGAATGTTTGATCCTGTAAGTTTGCATTTTCGTCATTTGTGATTTGCTGATGAGGTGAAAGGTGCTGGATTATTCTTTCGCTTTTTTCTGAGGATCAGTCTGACTTATGCATGTCAATCATTTGGATCCATACATCTTGGGGCCACTAATGTTTCTTTAACGGAGGTCAGGGGGCTTGTCAAAATTACTTGTGCGAATGCCAGGTGTATATCAAAGTCCGTCACCAGTCGTCCCTAAACGATGAGAATTTTGTTGGAGACAGAGGGCATATGAGAGAGGTTAGGATTTGAGCAAGCAGAAGCAGATTTCGGATGTGAACCCTGTTTAGCATGAAGGGGCAAATCAGGATTCAAACTGAGACTCTATCGAATAAAAGCATTGTTTTCACTCTCCCCTTTCTTTTCCGTCCTGTCGCATTTCTTATTCTTTGGGGGAGCGGGAAGGAGGAGGTTAGAGAAAGTTTCATCTATAAATCCTCTCTTTTGAGCAAGAAAGTTTCTAAACTTCAGTATCCATGGTTTTTGGTTCTTGTGAACATTACTATTAAGTATTCCTTATCGGAACTTCGTCTTTTGATTACATGAAAATTGCTAGTCGGTAGCGATATTTACTCGTGCTTTGTTTGTTTTTGTGAATGCTGCTCCGCAGGTGGAATATGATCCTAGATTGATTAGTTACAGGCAACTTTTGGATGTCTTTTGGTCTAGTCATGATTCAAGGCAGGTTCTTGGGCAAGGTCCAGATGTTGGTAACCAATACAGGTGGCAGCAATTATTTGCTTTGGCAGTTTTCCCGTTTATCAGAATTAGGATATGTCGTCTGTTGCTTTGTGTCTACCTAACATTTATGGATGGGCTTCTTGTGTTGTCAGGTCAATTATCTTCATAAATGGAACTGAAGAGTCCAGGCTAGCAGCCCTCAGCAAAGAAAGAGAGCAAACCAAGTCCAAGAGCAGTGTTGTCACTACTCAAATTCAACATCTTGAAACATTTTATCCTGCGGAGCCTGAACATCAGGTTAAGTATTTTGGAACCGCTTCATCATTACTTGAAAGTGTACATATCAGAAAATCGAATCCTCCACAGTCATGTTAACTGAAGAGGTCAGAACATTTTTTGGCTGATTATCAAGTTGATGTGTCTGAAGACGTATTTCTTTATTTGCACCTGTCTATATCTGTTATTACATTGAAAATTGGGTCCACCCTAACCTTCCTCGGTTCCGCTGCAATGTGTTATGGCACTTCTAGTTCTTTAGTTTGGTTTCCCCTTGCAATCCCAATGGATATATTGCGGACATATCTGAAATCTTCAGCTCTGTCACTTGAGAGATGCATGCACCCCGTATGAATTCTCAAATGTACCATCTGGGACTTTCGTTGATTACAAGGAACTGGAAATGATCTCTTCTCCCCAGCATTTCTGATGAGAATTCCCATACCATGAAATGTGCAGAAGTTCGAGCTCAAGCGGAATCCCCTCCTCCTCCAGCTGATGGGAAACCTGCCTGAAGAGGAACTTCAGAGATCCCGTTTGGCTGCAAAAATGAACAGTTTTGCAGCTGAGCTTTGCCCACCTCACATTCAGAAGCAGATTGACGTGAAGATCGGCGATATCATCAGAAAAAGTTGGCCTCTCTTAAGAAATGTGTAGTTCCTAGATTAAACAATATAACAATTGTTTCGGATGACAACAATTCATCAGTCCATTCCGCGCTAGGAGCTGTAAATCCAACTTTTCGAGAGGAAATCAGATAATATTTGATGAAATGAAACTGTAACTGTCCTGTAGATGTCACCATCTTTTTGTACCTGCAGTATGTTCGTCGGATCCCATGTAGTTTTTCTGTGGCACTTCTGGCAAAGACAATCGTCCTGCTAATCATGCTCTGTATTACTGAGCTTTGCTTGTATTATATCTTGCTTTATGACGTGAATTAACTTCTCTTTACTTCCCATGTCTTGAAACTAAAGCTGGTTTATTATAGAAAGTTTGAAATATACGTTGAGAAAAGTAAAATGGAAAATTTTAAAAACTAAAATCACCAAATAATTAAGGGTGGTGCTTTTTCCACTCTTCTCTTGCTCTCATACTCCCTTTTACGGTGTATTGATCGTGTTACCCTCACGAAGAGTTAAAAGTGGGGTTCATTGGGGAATTTTTCATTTGTTTCTATTTTTTCTTCCACTTTCTTTTTTCTTTTTGATGGTTTTGTTGATTAGGGAACCCACGGATTTGAAGTTCTCCCGCAATGGTTCCTTGATGACAATGTCGAGCTATTTATCCTCTTGAATGGCGAATTGTAGATGCATCGGGATTATCCTCTTCGCGTTCAGGTCTTGCTCGCATTGCCCGTGAGCTCAATCACCTTGATCGTTTTGTTTCCATGCTCAGAAATCATCGTGAGAATCAAAGCATGTTCAGAGAGAATTACAAGTCCTTTCTGCGCTGGTAAAGCTTGGAGTGATCATGATTAGAGTGCTTAATCCTCATCCTGCTATGGAAGTTCAATACCAAGGCTAAGCTCTATAAGGAAGTCTCGCTCTCCTACCTATTTCTCACTAATAATCTGAACTACATGGCGGAAAAGTTTGAGATTGACGAACCTTAAATATGCGAGGCATGCAAAAAAGGCGAGGCAATATGTGGCGAGCTATGCGGCTGCGGTGTAGAGCAAGGTCCTCTTGTCGTTGCCGGAGGCGGCGCCCGAGGGACGATCGACAGAGGTGGTAAGGGCGTGTCTCCAAAGTTCTATGCGGCATTTGAGGAGGAGCATCGGAAACAGATGTCGTGGACCGTGCTAGACAAGAAGCTCACGAGGGAGGAGATCAAGCTGTCCCTTGTGAGGGGTGATGGCAAGGTAGAGAGGAAGCTCATGAGGTTCTAAAACACCGCAAAGTCGTTGATGTGCATGGAGGTCTCGGAGGAGGAAGATGAAGACACACAATGGGCCTCACATTCAACTCCGTGAGATACAACATTCTAAGGTGGAAAAAGTGAGGGGTAATATTATTATTATAATGTGAAATAGAGTGTTTGAGCCAAATGAGGAGTAGAAAAAGCGCTACCCATAATCAATATTATTATAGTTCACTTACGTACATTAAAAAAAATAATCCGTCAACACTTTCCATTAGCCAAACCGATGGAGTTAATGAAAAATTTGATTACACAAATTCAACAAATTTTAGGACTTTATTGCACTTTTTAGAGATTTTAGGACTCAAATGTAGGTGTACTTATCTCTATAAGTAAATATCTATAGAATTGCCAAAGTGAATTCATCTGGGTTCTAATTTGCATTGGGCTAAATTTCACAAGATTGTATACCATTACCTTGGATTTTCTTCCTTTTATCTTGTCATTTACATATTGTATAATAGATAACGTATAGTATGAGGGGGTAGAGGCTTGGTTTGCTTGTGTTATGACGTATAAATGGATATTTTTTCGTCTCACACCTATAACCTTCAGAGAGAGAGAGAGGGAGAAAATGTTGGACGGAGAAAAAGCGTATGCATATCGTTGGTCACAACAAATACTGTTTTCCTACCTCCACTAGTCATTTCAAAAAAATTGGATACTGAAGACTAGCCCTCGCGCATGCTCTATGCGCATGTACGATTACTTTCAAGTCCTTTGAGAGTGAATAGATGATGGATAAACATATTGCCTCGCGAAGGATTATGTAGGATAAATCGATCGATGAAGGAAGACGTGACATTCTCTTGTTAGAAATAAAGAGATAAATAGATGCCATATATGCAGCTAACCTCTCGGGGAAATGAATATGAACAGTCAATTAAGTAAATGGCAAAGGGTTGGGATTTGGGACCAACCATTGCCTTGCTTGATTTCATTTGACAAGACTCAGGCAATAAATAAAAACAACTAAATAAGTGGATATTTTGCATTATGAAAGTTTGATGTGTGCATCCACTTATCATAGACAAAGCAAAGAGATGAACCTGCGGATGATGGAAGAAGAGCAGTGGAGTGGCAGAAGGTGGATAGTTACAATTTTCGGTTTTGGATAATGTTTTTCTGTAGGTGAAAAGCTTAGGTAAAGTGCATTAAGTAAAGTGCACATAGAAATTCAAGACACGCCAAGAAGAGGAGGTCTAGATGGTTTCTCCTTTCTTGGAACCTGACATGGGAGGTCTGGACTAGGAGTGTGTAAAACGGACTACCCGAATTAGGAATTGCCCAAATCTGACCAAACCGGTCGGTTGGGTCGAGTTCCTAGGAGTATCGGTCCAGTTCCCGACTCCTAAAAGAGGAATTGGTGTCCGGGTGGTCTGGTTCCCGATTTTATGGTGGAAACTGGACCGACCTATATCCTAAAGTCACTTGTAGTCCAAAGCAAATAAAGAATATTGCAATTGTCTATATCAACAAGCACCTCATCTCACATGGAAAAGAGTAAAATTTGCAACTTGCAAATGTCAGCATACATTGGTTTGACTGCCTGGACCTTCTTCACTGCTTGGCATTTTTATTTCTCCCAGTTGCCAGGGGATTAATGCTTCTTTGCCTAATTGGCATACCTTTAGAGCATGCTGATATCATGTATGGTTGAGAAATCTCGTCATGTTTGATTGGGGAATTTCTACATTGATCGATTTCATTGGACCGAACCGTACCAACAGCCTGGTTCTGTTCCTGGTTCCCGGTTTTCGGTTCCTAGGTGGAACAGGACCAGATCGGGAACTGATCACCCCTAGTCTAGACGGCCTCACATTCTGCAGGATTAGGCATATATGCAAACCTCATTTGTACACATCCAACCGATAAGGGACTCTGATTTTCATGAATTGGTGTGTGCGAAAATTAGTTGAGAAAGGAATATAAAACCGAGCGTATACTTAAATATTCTTTTCTTTCGCTTTAGATCTTTATTTTACTTGAGGACAAGTTTGGAATGAAGCTTAGTAAAAGTGAGGCGAAGCCTGGCTTCCCTTAATGTATAGAAGATATATTATTCATATATAACTTTTTTATTTGCATTCGGCCAAGAAATTGAACATTTGATCTTCACGCTGCTCCTCTTTGTTAGGAAAAGTTAGGGCATCTAGTAAACTTTTTTGGAGAGTATTGTGTGAAAGCCATCATCGGCAAAGCTCAAAGCTCAAGGTAAGTGGGGACCGCATTCAGCATTTTCGAAATGCTAATGTGAAATTTAAGGGATAATGACACAAATAATCCTGAACTTTGACTCAATGTGCAATTTGATTCATAAACTTTTAATTTGTTCAATGTAGTCCCTGAACTTTAGGCTAATGTTCAGTGTGGTCTCTGAACTTTTAATTTATTCAATGCCATCCCTGAATTTTTGGTACATGTTCAATTTAGTCCCTGAAACTATATGAAAATGTTCAACGTAGTTCTTGAACTTGAATTAATGGAAATGACTGTAAGGGACTACATTGAACAATTTTATATAGTTCATGGACTGAATTGAATATATACCAAAAGTTCAGGGATGATATTGAACCAATAAAAAGTTCAGGGATCACATTGCATATTAGCCTAAAGTTCAAGGACTACATTGAACAAATTAAAAGTTCAGGAACCAAATTGCACATTGAGCCAAAGTTAAGGGACTATTTGTGTCATTTTCCCGAAATTTAATGACTTTTTTTCCTTTTAATCTTGCCCTCACTTATAATTGAGCATTCCACTTTTGCCCTCTAAAAATACTGTTCATGATATTTCTCATGCACTCTCTCTGTGCTCGCTAGTTGCGCTGGTCGCAGAGGTCAAGGCTCACCTGGGGTACCGCGACCTCGACAGCGGTCACCTGTGGTTGCGTGACCTCAGCGACGGGCTGTTGTCTCTCTTTCAGGCTTTGCCTGAGGTGCCATCTTCGTCGATTTGTGCTTCCACTTTCATTTCTTTTATTTATTTTAAAACTAAAGTCCTTTACAAGTTTTTGGCACATATTGTTTTGCATTTTGTGAAACCCCTCTAACCTAAGGTTCTTTGTGTCTATGCAATGGTATTTCGCAAAGATGAATCAAACGCACCGTCGCAATGCTGAATCAAACGCATCGTCGCAATGGTTGAAGCTTTGTTCTTCAATCTAAGAATAGAGCAAGGTCAGAGAAGAAATAAATACGAACTTACTAGAAAACTTTACTTACTTTCCTTTTTGTTAGGAAAACAAATTGATCATTGTGATTTTAGATGAAACTATTTTAAGAGAATGTTTGCCGAATGAATTTGCTTTTGACTCTAACAAAACAAAGAAAAATAGTGTCAAAGTTAACATATTTTCTTTGTGATTTTTGCTTTTGGCTCGCTCTAATTTTTAAAACTTTAAAGCAACAATTTTATGAATGATCAATTTAATGCCAAAACTTTTTTAATGATCACTTTTATGCCAAAACTCTTTAAAGTAACCGTTTAACTGACTTTAATGAGCCGCGCGAGATTTTTGGCAAACTAAGTCACCGTATTCACTTAGATGATCGTTTTTCAAAAGTTGTGACACTTAAAATGATTATTCGAAAAGCCCTATAAAAATTGTGACACTAATGACATCCTTTCTGCTGTAGGGAAAAATGAAACTCATTTTGAGGTTATGAATTTTTGGACTTTCAGGTTTTCGTACACTACAAAAAAACACCGGATTAGCGACGGAATTTGCGACGGAAAACGAGGAAAAATCCGTCGCAAATCGAATTTGCGACGGAAAAAATTCCGTCGCTACTCGGTCGTCGCAAAATTTTGCGACGGAAAATTCACAAGTTCGTCGCAAATTTGCGACGAAAAAAAATTCGTCGCAAAATTCGTCGCAAATTTGCGACGGCACATAGTCCGTCGCAAAATTCGTCGCAAATATTCCGTCGCAAAAATCCGTCGCAATTTCGTCGCAAATTTCGTCGCAAAATTTGCGACGAACGTTTGTCCGTCGCAAAATTCGTCGCAAAAATCCGTCGCAAAATTCGTCGCAAAAATCCGTCGCAAAATTCGTCGCAAATGTCGTCGCAAAATTTGCGACGAACGTTTGTCCGTCGCAAAATTCGTCGCAAAAATCCGTCGCAATTTCGTCGCAAATTTCGTCGCAAAATTTGCGACGCACGTTTGTCCGTCGCAAAATTCGTCGCAAAAATCCGTCGCAATTTCGTCGCAAATTTCGTCGCAAAATTTGCGACGAACGTTTGTCCGTCGCAGAATTCGTCGCAAAAATCCGTTGCAATTTCGTCGCAAAATTTGCGACGAACGTTTGTCCGTCGCAAAATTCGTCGCAATTTTCGTCGTAAAATTTGTCGCCAATTTCGTCAGAAAATTCGTTGCGAATTTCGTCGCAAATTAGTGACAAACTTTAATGATAGCAAAATTCGGCTTAAAATATTCGTCGCTATTTTTATATCATTTCGGCCATAAATTCTTGTCCATATCAATCAAAGGAGACAATGATATATAATTGAAACAGAAAAACGAACAAACCATAAATTCTGACAAACCAGCCACAATGACATATAATTGAAACAAATAACAGAAGGAAAGTTGTAGAGTCTTACATGATACTATTTAATATCCAATCTTACAATACAGTCAAAACATGAACTAAGAGACGGGACAACCATAGAAGACGTAAAAAAATCATACAGAAGAAGACGCGGCTTTGGTACGATGGCAGGACACCAAAAGTAGTCACTTTTGTCGAGACCTGAGGAAATGTCGATACATAAATCAGTCCAGAATATAAAAAAAGCGTTTATGCATGGATGTGGAACTAGGTGTAAAATAACAAAAGGGTTAACAAAAATACGTTTCGGGACGAACATAAATGTTCTTACATATGAATATAAGTGAAATTATGAAAAATCAAGATTATGAAGCAAGCTTACCCCCGATTTTGAGAATTTTAACTAGAAAGACCGGAGATAATCTTCATCATCATCATCATCAGCAGCATTCTCGGCATCAATGTGTTGGTCATCATTGTTCCCATCACCTACTGGATTGGCTGGAGGTACAGGAGGAACGCCATAGCGATTGATGTTAAGGTGTTGCATAACGACTCTCATTTGTTCTTCCAAGTTATATATGCGTTCATCCTTCTTAACAAGTAAATTATTCAGACGATGCACTTCTTGGGTCAATTGCTCGTCTGGTCGTGACCTCCTTCGACCAGTCCCAGTGGATGATGAACTTCCAGGATTATTCGGCATGTACATCCTTGATAATGATCCCATCCCAAATATTTTCCCTTTTCTCGCCCCACCCGTTGCCTCCATCCATAATGCCATATTATCAACTGGTGGCCGGGACTCAGGACAATCATCACTACCACTAGCACTGCTCATTAAAAGTTCATCATATTTTTCCTACATTAACAATGTAGATGAAAATAAAATCACTACATATATATATCTACCAAAAATATTGAAAGCATTCACGGTTTTCATTATAGTTTACATATAAGCCAAAGTATAACCTTACATACCTTAACAGCTTTTGCTCGATCGCCAGTCCATGTCTTATCTTTCTTTTGAAATGTGCGTTCAAATGTAGCTGCAAATGTCGGTTCCGTCCCCAATTCATGTGCCTACAAAATGTAAACATGAGTAATTGAATTAAATTAACTTATAACTCATTTAACAGACTTACCATTCGTTTGCGATGCTCCGCAATGTTGATAGAGCCCCCAGCATATGTGGCTGACCCATCACTAGAACTAGAAGATCGATTCTTCTTATTCTCCTCACAGAGTTGCCGACTCTGTTCAGATGCCCAAAATGTGTTAATTGCCTCCCAATTGTCAGCTGTAAAGAAAGACGGCTTCGCTTGCTTGCTCTTCGCTCTATTCATGACATTTCGCATAAAATCACTTATTTTCTTATCGAAAATTCTTCTCACTTCATTGTCTTCCGCTTCCTCCCACTTGAACTTCCGCTGCAATGAATAAAAACACAAATTGAAAATTATTATGATGATTACATATCCATAACCATGCACCAGACAAATATAGACAGATTTTGTAAAGTTCATGTCGGGGAAAATATCTGGGCCTTTAGGTATCGAAAACTACAGAGTTGTTCTGTTCCCTTTACATCATTCTTGACCATCAATATACTACACCACACTTAATTGGTGAGAAAATAAAATATGTAAAACTTACCTTGAACTCATTCCTCCACATTTCTTTCACTTCTTGTGGAACATTTCTGTAAGTAACATACTCTCCCATCCAAAAGTTTCTTACTATTTTGTTCAATTCCCTCACAACAGACGGAGCATCCGTGAATCTGCATTCATATGAATATTGTGCAACATGGACAATTCAATTGACATCAATATCTAAAGCCCTAAATACTACATATACTAAAATAAAAATGAAGTACTTACGAATCTCCAAATGGGCATATGAAGAATCGGTTATCTTCTTGACCTATGTTTCCGTCAATATTCTATTATTCCACCGAATAATGGGGTGGAACGGAAGGAGAGGGAGCTAAAGGAGATTGAACTGGAGAACGTTCAGTTCGCATGTGGCCAAGTCCCGTAACATGTTGTTGAGTGTTGGAGGAAGGGCCAACGTGTCCATATTGTGACGGACCATATTGTGGTTGAGGGTTAGATATCGGGACAGGGGAAGAGGATAGGGACGGGGACGAGGACGAGGAAGAGCCTTGTCTTCTAGGCACGTGACCTCCACGTTTAAACTGACAAGTAAAAAGGTTATGCGAATATGTAAAGAACTATTGACATGTATTACGAACATATAATGATGTACATGACGAAGCTTACCATTTTGATGGAAAGACTGAGAAAATGTTTCCTTCAAATGAGCCAATGTCGAGTGTTTATGACGTGCAATTTCCTACAAATAAATATACTATGAATCTCATTCATTTTGATATGAAACATCAATATATGAGCACGATTTGGGTGGCTACAAGTATTAAACATCACTATATGAATCGCATTCATTTTGATTAAATTTTTTTTGACAACGTACAACAATTTAAATTTCACTGAAAGTGGGTGGCCACAGGTATTCTGAGTCATTCTGTACAGTTTTGTAAGAAAAAAATTATTATTATTGCAAAAAAAAATTTTGGGCCCTAAAAAAAAATTTCACTAAAAGTTAGTGGCCACAGATATTCTAAGACATTTTGTAAAGTTTTGAAATTTTATAATTTTAAGCATTTTTAAATTATTATTTTTTTATATAAATTTTTAATTGTGAAATAAAAAAATTTGTCCATACTAAAATTGGGTGGCCACAGGTAGTCTAAGCTATTAGGTAAAGTTTCCAAAATTTTTATCCTTATTTATTTTAATAATTTTTAGGGCACGTTAAAAAAATTAAATATAACTAAAAGTGGGTGGCCACATGTATTATAAGTCATTCCGTGAAGTTTTGAAAATTTTTAAATTCTAATTTTTTTTTGGCCATCTAAAGAAATTTACATTTTACTGCAAGTTGATGGCCAAATGTTTTCTAGGCAATTTTGTGCAGTATTGAAATTTTATATTTTTATATTTTTTTTTCACCAAAAAAAAATAAAAATTTCCCTCACAATGGGTGACCACATTTATGTTAAGCCATTTTATAAGGTTATGGAAATTTTTAATTTTTTAATACTTTTTCCCCGGAACGTTAAAAAATCTAAATTTAATTGAAAATGAGTGGTCACTATTAATTTTTGCCATTTTGTGATATTCTGAAATTTTATTTTTTTAAAAAGTTTAAAAAAATTTTACGGTCAAATTTCATATTTGTTGCCAACATATACCATTGTTTTAATTTTCTGTAATTTTCCTTGATTTTTTATAGAATTGTTTAATTTTCAAGCATTTTCTGTGAAAACGCTTAATCAATCAACTTATCGTCATTTAACGCTTAATCATCCACGTAATAGACAAATTAACCAATCGACCATCGATCAAAGCCACATGCAATCCTGAAATCGACCAGTAACTTAGCCAACGAAAAGTGATCCTAAATAATCCTTAAACAAGTCCGACTAATTACCTAATTATACTAACTAGGGTTTAGAGAGTTGCTTACTTGGTTCAAGGACAATAAAAATCGGCCGATAGAACAAGTGGCGGTCCGGCGCAAGCGTGAGCTCAAATGGTGACTAGTCGGCCAGGTACTCGGCCACGACCAAGGGAGAACGACGACGGAGCTCGCGGCGACGGCGTCGGGGCGGCGACGGTGTCGGCGGTGGCAACAGCGTGGGGCGGCGACAGCGTCGGCGATGGGCCGACCGGCCACAGCCTTGGCCGGCGACCGGGAGGCGGGTGGCCGGGCTGGTCGGCGGCGGCACGGCGGCGGGCCAGCGGCCGGCGGTGCGACAAAGTGACGACGGCGTCGGCGCGGCCGCTGGCCGGCTCCTGGAGGGGCGCGACGGCGGCGAGGCCGGGCGGCGAGGCTGGGCGGCGGCGCTGCGGCCGCAGCTGCTGGGACACGACCGGTGGGGCGGGCGACGAGGCGGAGCTAAGGGGTGACCGACTGGGCGGACCACGGCCCGGCGGGGTGGCGGCGAGGCGGGGCGGGCGACGAGGCGGGGGCGAGGGCGCGACGAGGCGGGCGGTCGCCGAGGCGGGCGCGAGGGCACGACCGGGCGGGCGGGCGACGGCGGCGGGGGCGGGCGACGGCGGCGTGGGCTGCGGGGTGGTGGGGCGACCAAGAATACTGGGCGGACTCTGGCGGGGGCGACCGCGACGGCGGGGCTCATGGGCGACCGCGACGGCGCTGGGCTGGGCGACGGCGATTGGTCATACGCGACTGCGACTGGGCTGACGGCGGGGAATGCGCAGATCCGGCGGGGGCGGCGTCAGGGAAGGGGGAGGGGTAATAACATGTAAATTTGCGACGGACGATCCCGTCCGTCGCAAATTTTCCACCGACAAAAATTCGCGACGGAAAAATTAATCCGTCGCAAATTTGCGACAGATTAATTTTTCCGTCGCAAATTTCAACGGCAAATTTTCCCTCGCAAATTTTGCGACGGACTGAACTGTCCGTCGCAACATTTGCGACGGACTGAACTGTCCTTCGCAAAATTTGCGACGGACTATGATTTCCGTCGCAAAATTTGCGACGGACTGAACTGTTCGTCGCAAATGTTGCGGCGGAAATCATAGTCCGTCACAAAATTTGCGACGGACAGCTTAGTTCGTCGCAAATTTGTGACCGATTAATTTTCCCCTCGCAAATTTGCTACGAATTAATTTTTCCGTCGCAAATTTAAACGGCAAAATTTTGACGGCAAATTTGCGACGGACAGATTAGTCCGTCGCAAATTTTGCGACGGAAATCATAGTCCGTCGCAAAATTTGCGACGGACTACGCTGTCCGTCGCAAATTTACAATGGATTTTTTTTACGCCGAAAATTTGGAGCGGTAAAAATCTTATCGCAAAATCAACTTTCCGTCGCAAATTTGCAACGGACTTTCTATATCGGTCGCAAATTTTGCGATCGACAAAAAATTTCCAGGAGAAATAAAAATTCGTCGGAAATTTGCGACGTAAAAAAAATTCCGTTGCAAATTTGCGACGGATTAAATTATCCGTATACAATTTTGAACGGTACAAATTCTCTCGCAAAATTTGCGACGGACAGCTTGAGTCCGGCGCAAATATGCACATACTACATGAACGTTGTAAATTTGTGAATTTTTTTTTTCGGTCAAAAATTTAGCATCTCATTTATTTGGGTCCTAAATTTGCTACATCTTTTTTTAATCCAAAATTTAGGCATCTCAAATGTTGCAATAGAAATTAGAATATCGGAAATGTTAGGGCACGTTAATAATATTAGACTTGTCGGCATTTAGGGACAAAATTTCGGACGATCAATTAAAATAAAAAGAATAATCGACAATAACAATAATAAAAAAGCACAATAACAATAATAACAAGAACAATAATGATAACAACCAAATAGCACCTGTATCATTAATAATTACACATCTGTAGTGTTTTGTGACAAAAATTTTAATCTTCGTCTTCGTCTTCGTCTTCGTCCTCGTTCTCGTCTTCGTCATCTGTCTGAAAATCAGATTCTAAACATTCTTGTACATTTAACTCGCAAATTTTAGTTGGCTCCACATCTATCATTGCTCCACACGGATCTCGTAAAGTTGGTATGTTATATTCCTCAATTTCAACCGTGTTAGACACTTCCTCCTGTTGGTAGGCTCTATCCTTCCAGTGTTCCTCGATTTTCCTCCGTACTTTGATTTTACATACAGCCTACCAATCAGCTTTGTCACGTTTCAAACTAGGATATGATGCATAACATACTTGAATTGCTTGTTGTGCCAAGACAAATGGTTCATACTTCATATACATTTTCTTGTGATTTATTTCAACCAAATTGAACTTCGTATGCACCTTCATTCCTTTCACGGGGTCGAACCACGTGCACTTAAATAACACAACCTGCATCATTAATGGTCCAGGGTACTCTATTTCTATGATTTCATCCAACAAGCCATAAAAATCATCTTTCGAACTGTCACCATTGGATGACCGAACAGACACACCACTATTCATTGTGGATTTTCCCATTCCATATTCTTGAGTATGAAAATTATATCCATTTATGAAATATGCTGGCCAACTTCGAACTCTTAACTGTGGACCCCATGATAGATAATGTAGCAATCCTTGCCCTCCAATTTCATCATAATTACCGTGAACCTAAGGTTACACATGCAAAGTTAATAATATATATTTAACTAAATGATGTATATAATTTTAATAACTTGGTTTTGATCCATAGGCAACTTACATATGTCTTGAACCATGCTGCAAATTGTTCATCGCACAAACGGTCAAAGTCATTTGGTTGTAGTCCAAACATTGAAGTTTGGAAAATCCTAATATTAAAAACCATATCATTATTAGCAAATATTTGACACGCAAAACATATATTTACAAATTTACACTTACTTGAAGTATGGCTCGACTTCTGGACAGTTCAGTAAAATATAAGTATGGGCTGCATGAAGTTCTTCGCCTGATAAGTAACGAAACTGACATGTGCCGCTTGGTCGACCCAGATAATTGAAAATAGAGAATGCTGTGCAATTGGGATCAATGGGGCCCTCATCATTTCTGCCTGCTCTCCGCCTCTTGCATTGAACGTGCGGCTCAAAATAGTATGATGCAAATGTCGTCACTTCTTCCACAATATATGCATTACAAATTGAAGCTTCAACATGTGCCTTATTCTTCAGTTTTTTCTTCAAATGATATAAGAATCTAGTTGAAATAGAAAGAAACTTATCGGGACATATTATATGATAAACTCATTTGAACTGTATTTTAAAGAAAACATTACCTCTCAAATGGATACATCCATCGAAATTGGACGGGACTCCGCAACTTTGGCCTCATAAGGCAAGTGAACTAAGAGATGCTCCATCGAATCAAAAACGCTGGAGGAAATATCCTTTCTAGGTTGCAAAGAATAATTGGAATATCTCTCTCTAGTTTTTCCATGTGCGATGCTTTTAACACTGTCGAGCAAATATCATGGAGGAAATTGCTTAATTCTGTAATGGCGCCCCATACAAAGTTCGGTAAAACTTCCTTCAAAGCTATTGGAATTAGTTTTTCCATCAGGATGTGACAATCATGACTTTTCAAACCTGTCAACTTGCATTCCTTCAAATCAACACATCTCCCGAGGTTCGAAGCATATCCATCGGGAAACCGCACAGATTTCAACCATTGACAAACAACTCGCCTCTGCTCCTTATCCAATGTATAAACTGCTTTCGGTTTTGGTCCCCTGCTGCTTGCATCCACAGCTAGTATTGGCCGATCGCAAATATCTCTCATATCTTTTCTTGCGTTCAAGTTGTCTTTTATTTTTCCGGCGACATCCATCACAGTATTTATGACATTGTCGAAAACATTCTTTTCTATGTGCATGACGTCAAGATTATGATGAATAAGATGGGCCTTCCAATATGGTAGATCCCAAAATATACTGCGTTTTGTCCACTTATGTGTACTTCCGTACTCAAAAGTCGTGCCGTGCGGGTTTTCAACAACAGTTGGAAAGTCCTGCACACGCTCCCAAATTTGATCGCCAGTCAACCTCAATGGTGGACGCGTTCTTTCAGTCCTATTCTTGCTGAACTCTTTCTTATTCCTTCTGAAAGGATGACTTGCCGGTAAAAATTGTCTGTGACAGTCAAAATAGCTAGGTTTCTTTCCATGTTTTAATCTAAATGACTTTGTCCTCTCCAAACATATCGGACATCCTAAGATCCCAGCTGTACTCCATCCAGATAACATTCCGTAAGCTGGAAAGTCATTTATCGTCCAAAGAAGGGCAGCCTTCATAACAAATATTTGATCGGTAGAAACGTCATACGTAGGGACACCTTCAACCCATAGCCGTTGTAACTCCTCAATCAATGGTTGCATATAAACATCTATCAACTTTTTCGGATTTTGCGGCCCTGTCACGATCAATGTCAAAAACATATAAGGTGTCTTCATGCACATACCAGGTGAAAGATTGTACGGCGTTAATATAACTGGCCAGCATGAATAACTTTTTTCCCCTGTTCTCCCAAATGGAGCAAATCCATCGGCACAGAGACCTAACCCGATGTTCCGAGGCTCCATTGCAAACTCGGGTATGTTCTATCAAAATGTTGTCATGCCTCGCATCCGAAGGATGACACATTAGACCCTCTTCTGTTTCATGATTTGCATGCCAAGTCATGTGTTCAAAGCGATGGCTTTAGACGCATAAAGCCTTTGCAATCTGGGGATTAAGGGCGGATAAAATATTTGCTTGCATGGTTTACGCTTCGATTACGACCCGGCCTCCTGTTAATCTTGTACCTAGGTTGGCTACGTAATTTGCAAGATTCTCGCATTTTCATCATCTCTCCAATATATCATACAACCCCTACTACATACATCAATCCTTACAACCGGAAGACCTAAGTTATCCACAGGCTTTTTCATATCACAAAAATCACTTGGCATGTTATTATCACGAGGCAATGATTCCCGCATTACTTCAACAAAAGAGTTGAAGCAATCCGTGACACATTATGCTCGCCTTGATATTTAATAGTCGGCCTGTCACCGATAACTTAGTATGGTCCTCACAACCTGTCTATAGAGGTTCATCTGTCGCTTTCAAGACATTCCAGAACTGATTAGATTGAAAAGTTTCATTATACACATTCTCCTCAAAACCCGTTACTCCTATATCTTCCAATTGTGAAGCATGACTAGTACCCACTTGTTCACGTGTAGGAGTAAAACTAGTACTTGCATGATTTGCTTCTGTGACAAAATTATAACTAGCTGCATCAATCACCATCCTCTCGTATGGGTTCAATTGCTCATAATAGCCACATTCTTCCCTAACTGAAAATTGGTCACTTCTTCCATATCCTTCATCAGATATAAATGGTTCACCATGGGAAGTCCAATTATAATAGTTCGGAGTAAACCCAAATCTAATAAAGTGTTCTCTAACTTGATCACACACAAGAAATTTACCATTACCGCACTTTTTACACGGACACTTTAACTTATTTCCATCCATAAACTCATATTTACTACTAGCAAAGTCTAAAAATAGTTCCAACCCAGTACGAAACTCATCTGTCAATCCTTGACGTCCAGGTAAGTTCTTATTATACATCGAAGCCCTTTTTCTTTGCATTGTGTCTGTATTAAAATAAAAAATTCTGGTAAAATATTTAAAATATCATATCTATTGTTCTTAATTAAAACCATAAAATTTTGAAAATTATAATTTTTGTTATTCACGTAACAATTAATATCAAATTGCAAAAATAGAAAAAACTACAATGTAAAGAAGACTTACCAGGTGCTATTTGACTGAAATATTTGTAGGAGAAAGTGATCAATTTGATGAGAATTGCAACGTCCACTTGGATTGCGAGACCTTCAATTAGGCACATACCCAAAAAAGAATAATCACTTAAGAATCATTTTTTAATAATTTTTAATGTGCGATGGAAACGGAATGTATCCATCGCAAATTTGCGACGGATATTCAACTCCGTCGCAAATTTTGCGACGGAATTTTCATTTATTCGTCGGAAATTTGTGACGGAATAAGGTTTCCGTCGCAAATTTGCGACGGATCAACGTTTCCGTCGCAAATTTCCGACGGATAAACGTTCCGTCGCAAATTTGCTACGGAAATAGTATCCGTCGTAAATTTGTGACAGAAACGTTGATCCGTCGCAAATTTGCGACGGAAATAGTATCCGTCGCAAATTTGCGACGGAATTTTCATTTATTCGTCGCAAATTTGCGACGGCACATAGTATCCGTCGCAAATTTGCAACAGAATTTTCGTTTATTCGTCGCAAATTTGCGTCGGAAACTATTTCCGTCGCAAAACGGCGTGGCCGTTCGGCCACATCCAAAGGCCGGCGAGGTGTCGCCGGTCGCCGGTCGTTAAACCGGTTATGCAGATACAAAAAAAAAAAACAAACATAAACATATATTAAAAAAACGGAAATTACAACGCAACGACGAATAGTCACGAAGCTAGACACTTACCGGTACAAAAGCTTCACCGAGATTAATATGTGCGTGCGCGGATTTTGCTGATTTCAGACAAACGAAAGAGGGAGAAAAACGAGAGAGAGCGAGAGGGAGCGAGAGAGAGAGAGATAGGGTTGGAATATAACGGGCTGATAAACTACGAATTTGCGACGGACTTACAATGCCGTGGCAAAATTTGCGATGGAATTTGCGACGGATTGTATTTTCCGTCGGAAATTTGTGACGACCGTTTTTCCGTCGCAAATTTGCGACGGAATTTGCGATGGCATTGTAAGTCCGTCGCAAATTTGCGACGGAAAATACAATCCGTCGCAAATTTGCGACGGCAAAACGTTCGTCGCAAATTTCCGTCGCAAATTTCGTGTTTTTTTGTAGTGGTAGGTTCTTAGACGCATGCTTCTAGCCTTGATTTGCAATGTCAAGGGCTTAATTAGGTTAAGCTAAAGGTGGTGCACCGGCTGGGTGTCCTTCGCGTGTCAGTACGTGGAGGATGAAAATGTTCAGTTCATGCACCACGTGACATGGAGAAAAATGTTCAGCGAGTGTCGCACGCCGCATGCCAAGAGGTGAGACATGGACGACAAGTCGCGATCACGATGGTCATAAAGCACATCAGCTAACGGCGACGTGGTGTGAGACGTGCGCTCCCATATATGCATTGTTTTATCGTAGCGATGACTTCATTCCAAGATTGAATGTGGAGGTTAGTAACCAAGGACAATAATATGCTGTCTGGGAATGAAGCAATCAACTCAATGCATCAGAATCGCTTGCACTTGGAGTGAACATTTATCACCCTCTTTTTGGCCTTTTTGCGTGTCTTTGCTTGTTGTTATAGCAATCCAAACAGTTGATTTTGATATTACACATGAATCATGTTGGGCTGGTGGGGCATACCAAACAAAGTGTTAAGTTCACAGTGATCAGAGCGAAATTCACAGGATTCGAAATCTTGAGAAGTGACCGAAAAACCAACCTTTAACTTTAGGTCTATCTTTCAATCTTCTCAATTAAAGCATATTATAATCACGCTAGTACGAATGCCGGAATCTGATTTTGTCGCTTTACTTCATCCTCGGGCAAATGCAGAGAATTGCTTGACAATTATGCATCCAAAAGTGGTGTAGCAAGTAGTGTGTCGCGTGTGTTTCGGAAAGAGTACTGCTTTTTCATTCCTGTAATGCTATGCAGGGTAAATGAGTGCTTTAGTATTTGATTCCTACATCAAGCTATTGGTTATAAAGAGTGGCCATTTTGAGGATGTTGCAGAGGTAAATTCAAGGCTAATGCTTTGCCCTCTCCCTTTATAATCCTAAGATCAACCGCTCTTTGAGAGGGTGCCCGATCGTTTGCGGCTTTTGGTGCCGACATCGAGTTCAACCATGGGATTTTCGCTGCTCCCCCCAAACACTCGAGAACTGTGGAAGGAGTGGGAGCTGCGGTTCCTCGTCCTCCTCAGCTTGTTCCTCCAATTGACCCTTGTGACTCAGGGCTACCGGAGGAAATCCATCTACAGGTACTGGATCCGAATCGTGGTCTGGACGACGTACCTATCGGCCGACTCCATCGCAACCCTCACGCTCGGCGTCCTCTCGAACCGCCTGGCCAACATCAAGGAAACGAAGGGGACGATCGATGCGAAGAGCCAGATCACTGCTTTCTGGGCGCCGTTCCTTCTCGTCCACTTGGGTGGGCCTGACACGATCACCGCGTATGCCCTGGAGGACAATGAGCTATGGTTGAGGCAGGTGGCGCGGCTTTGCGTCCAGGTAGGACTAGCTTGTTACATCTACTTCATGGCCTTGTCAGGGTCTACGCTGTCGATATTAGCAGCTGGGATGATCCTGATGGGGTTCATCAAATATGTGGAGAGGGCATTGTGTTTTTACTTGGCAAGCGAAGATCGACTTCGAGATTCGATGCTTTCGCTTCCCGATTTTGGTCCCATATACCCCAGGATAATGGAGCAGTACGCTCTGAAGAAAGAGGAGGGTTACCGAGTTGGCATTGCCGAGGTCACGGAGGTCCCGGCTCCAGAGGACCTCTCAGCCTCAGTGAACAGCGGTCGAGCCGGCGACGAAGAGAAACCCACAACTCTGGTCAAAGCCTACGAGTTGTTCAAGATCTTCAAGCTTCTCTTCGTGGGCCTTATCCTCAACTCTGGCGAATTGGCGGCCAGTAAGCGCATGTTCATGAACCCTGCCATGGACTCGGTGACGGCTTTTAGGATCGTAGAGATTGAGCTCGGGTTCATGTACGATCTGCTCTACACCAAGGTGCTGTTGCTGAACCGTGCTTGGGGCACCATTCGTTGGGTCATTAATCTCTCGGTGCCGTGCGCCGTGTTAGTATTCTTCTCCTTACAGGATAGGAAGGATTACCCCAAAGTTGACATCTATATCACCTTCTTGCTGATATGCGTGGCTATACTTTTAGAGATTTACTCGGTTCTTCTCGCATTTTCATCCGATTGGGTTGACCACTGGCGGCTTCAGAGACCTGGCGGGTCCACAATATCATCTGCCGTGGCTTTTCTCCAGATCTGCCCGAACCCAAGGTGGTCGAATTCCGTGGCCCAGTTCAGCCTCTTGGGATTATCTATCAGGAAAAGAAACAAGATCTTCAGCAAGTATCCGAAGCTTGCCAAGTTAGATGAGAAGTTGGAGAAGAACTTCTGCGTCGGTTACAAAGAGTTCAAGAGCAATATCAAAGAATGGACCTTCCATCACATGAGGGGTACGGTCGATCATCTGGGAAAAAAGGGCAGAATGAAGAGCGTGATGACGAGTCTTAAGCTGGAGGCTAGCGAAGAACTGAAGACGTCAAACAACGATGACCTGATGTGGAGTGTGAACGATATGGAGTTCGAACAGAGCATCCTCATCTGGCACATCGCCACCGAGCTGTGCCACTACAAGGACCTCGACGAGATGCAGAGAAAATACGCGGAACACATCACGGACTACAAGATGAGTAAGCTGGTCTCTCGGTACATGCTCTATCTTTTAGTACTCCATCCTTCCATGTTGCCAACAGGGATAGGGGTGCTCCGATACGAAGATACTTCCGTCGACGCTCAGAAGTTCTTCGACGACAAGCTAGCGGTGTTGTCAAAGAAAGAAACCAGCATCAACCCATCGGTTGTCAAGACGTGGGCGCAGAATTTATTCAAGAAAGAGAAACATGGCCACACCCGTGTTAAAAGCTGCGAAAAGGCGCACAAGTCAGCAGAGTCGCGCGATCTATGCGAAGTCTGCCATCTTCTGCTCCATGTGGGAACTCAGTTGCCCGCCACGAAAATGCGCGGTGGCAAAAGCAGGTCGGTGCTGTTTGATGCGTGCCGTCTCGCATCCCAGTTGAATAAACTCGAGCCAGAAGACTTTGGTAGGAAATGGAACTTGATCGGCAAGGTCTGGGCGAAGTTTCTGATATACGCAGCTTGCCAAAGCAAAGGCTTTGAACACTCGGAGAGCCTGAGCAGAGGAGGAGAGCTTATCAGCCATGTCTGGCTTCTAATGGCGCATCTCGGCGTAGCGGAGCTGGTGCAAACTTCCGAAGCACAATGCATTACCAAACTGACCCTGAACTAGTGCTTTCAGGTGGAATGCGACTTTTGCTTAACCTACTGTTACTTGAGTAAGATGAATAAGTGAAGCTCATCATCTTGAGATGGTGAGGTTGAGTTGTTTCAAATATAAGTTGTACTTGAGGACTCAGGAAATAATAAAACTGTGTATCAGTCGTTCTTCTTCACGGGAGATTCAAATACCTCAAAGTCGTTCGTAACTTTCGCCATATCTTTGATTCGTAGCTTTCAATTAATAAAAAAAAATGTAACTCTTAACCTAGCATAAATTGGTAGCTAGGTTTTTATTTTTGGTCGAATAGTAGCTAGGTTATCTACAACGTTAATAACATTTTACTTAGAAAAATCCAATTTGGGGCCGGATTTTGCCTATTTATCACTTCTAGTTATGACTTTATCTAAAAATAATTTAAAAACAAAAGAATTAGTTGAAGGTCCAAAAAATAACGAAAAACTCGTTGTATGTGGTTTTACGCGGCAATATTTGAATACTTTGGAAAGTTTCGAGTGTTTTGTAACGTATAAAAGTCAAAATATGAGCGCCGCAAAATTCATGAAAAATTAAAAAGTAACTCTTTATTCCTTAAAGTGGTTCGTAAATATCACATTTAAATTTTAGACGGTTCGATTTTCTTTGTTTTGTTTTTATCTGTGCAATATTATGCAGCAACTTCTCCATCTGTACTTATAAGTTTTAAAACTTATAATGAAAGTGCGCTTGAAATTCTAAAAATTTAAAAAATGCAATTAAATCCTAAAATTTATCACAAAGTGAATTGAGTCCTAAAATTTTTAAAAGTGCAATAAAATCCTAAAATTTGTCAGATTGATCTAATTAAGTCCTCAAGTCAATTGTACTTGTTGAAAGTCTTAGACTCGAATTGAACTTTTTGAAAGTTTTGAGGCTCGATTTCATTTTTGTGATAACTTTTATGACTTGATTACACTTTTTGAAGTTTTAGGACTTAATTGCATTTAGTGCACTTATCCCTTTTTTAAAATAAGGGTTAATATCACTAAAAACTCCAAACCGATATGCATATGATAAATTTACTCAAAACTAATTTTTTGATTACCAAAATCCCAAACCCAGTATACACCGTAATAAATTTACGATATAGCACCACCGGTACTAGATTGACTATATCTGTTAAGGTTTTATATTACTCCTGCTAACAGAAGTACTAATTCTTCCTCTACTTTCACATATTAAAGCAGTAGACATAGGTTTATCGAATTCTCTTTATGGATGTTCTCACTTAGAAATAATCACAAACTCCATCAAACGTCAAACTTGTTAATACAGAAATATTAGTATTCCAATTATTGCGCAATGAGCTTTTAAGATTTGGTATCTAAGTGAAAGTTAATTTTTTATGAGATAAAAAAAAGTTCGAGTTAAAATTTTCACTCAAGGTAAAATTGGTATTTTTTTTGGAATTATGCCCGAATATTGAGATTGAAAGATATATTGCCTTGCTTTATAATATAAAGATTTTGATCACCCAAAAAAAATTCCTAGTTAAGTTTAGAAATGTTGGTCCTAACTGCTTCGTCTAGGGCCTTGGATTCTCGGTTTGTGGCTACAATATAACCTCACCAAATTAAGGGTAGTTTCCTATCAACAGGGGCCGTCTGTGCCTGTCCACTAATGTGGCGGGCTGCCATACTACGAACTTTATTTTAATCGTGCCCGCACGCCTTGCCCTTCTTAATTCCTCATGTATTTTTATCTTGGAATTCCCTCTATATGAAGCAGTTCAAGATCTTAGGCTCCGTTCGTTTGGCGGAAAATATTCTCCTTTTGGAAAATATTTTCCCGGAAGTCATTTTCCTGGAAAATGTTTTCTCGGACCATAATTTTCCGGTGTTCGGCGATCAATATGAAAAAGTTTCGGAAAATATTTTTCGCCGCGATTAGCATGGCGGCGGCCGCGACGGTGGGTGGCCGCGATGAGCGGCGGCCGGCGACCGGCCACCTGGCCCCCAGCGCAGCGCGGCCCGGCGGCGGCGGCTAGCGGCAGCGGCGCGGCAGCGGCGACCGGCGACCTTAGTGAAGAAGAAGAAGAAGCTCGGAAAATGATTTCCGCTTTTGAAGAAGCGGAAGTCATTTTCCATGACTAGGCTATTTTGTGAAGGGGGGAAGGAAAATATTTTCCCACGGAAAACGTTTTCCGCCCCCCGAACACCGGAAAATCCGAAAAATATTTTCCGGGAGAATATTTTCCGTCAAATGAACGGAGCCTTATTTAGGTGAAAAAAAAAAGAGCGTGAAAATGGCTTAGAATATAAAAACAAGAAAAAAAAGAAAATATGGAAAAACGAGCGGATCCATAGCCCGATCCGATCATTCCTCCGTCCTCCTTGCGGACGCTCCGCTCCCGCCGCCCGACGCCGACGCCGACGCCATGGAAGAGCTCCCGCCGCCGCTCTCCGATACCCGCTCGATTCGTCGCTCGAGAACCGTCCCTCTCTCTCCGCCCAATCTCTCGACCCTCGTTGTCGCCGCCGCCGCCATCGTCCTAGCCTCGTTCTTCGGCAGCGCCCAGGGCATCAGGTTCCCGAATCGGATCCCCGACCCGGCCGCCGGCTCCCCGACCCGGCCCACGAGGACCGCCGTCTTCGCCCTCGGAAGCTTCTGGCGGTCCGAGGCCGTCTTCGGCTGCCTCGGCGGCGTCGTCCGGACCGCCGTCGGTTACGCCGGCGGTTCCAAGCCCAACCCCGAGTACCGGAGCTTGCGCGATCACGCCGAGTGCGTTCAGGTAGTTTACTTCGCGAATTTTGATTCGGTTTTATGGTATGGAGCTGTTGCGAGAAGATTCCGTGTAATTGCACATTGAATAGGAGACGGAGAAGGTTGGGATTGAACAGATCAGAAGCTAATAATGCTATCAACTGAGTATTTAGTGTCAACGATTGGAAATGCTTAGCTACCATTTATCAACTAGTTTGGATGCCACTGTTTTTGTTTCTTTCAAATTCAGAATCCTGCCCTTCATTTGTTGTTTCCTTGCACCTCCATTAGTGTGACTGTTAGAATTTCTTCCTATTAATTGAGGACACCATTCGCTATAGTCATCTGGGTATTAAGCATCCGGTGCCACCGCCAGGTGGTGTTTTGGCTTTATTTTGACGAAACATCAGAGTTTCGACTCTGTGAAAACAGCGAATGATTGCGTTATGGTCGCTTGTGATCAGTTGGATGAGTTCTGCATGTTTATGGAATAAGGGTATTCTTGTCAGTCTCTTAGTGTCTGGTTGATGAAGAGATTGATATATGACCTGGAAAGAGGTAAAAGAGAATGTTTGATCCTGTAAGTTTGCATTTTCGTCATTTGTGATTTGCTAATGAGGTGAAAGGTGCTGGATTATTCTTTCGCTTTCCTCTGAGGATCAGTCTGACTTATGCATGTCAATCATTTGGATTCATACATCTTGGGGCCATCAATGTTTCTCTAAAGGAGATCAGGGGGCTCGTCAAGGATAGCCGTCCTTAAATGATGAGAATTTTGTTGGAGACAGAGGGCATATGAGGTTAGGATTTGATCAAGCAGAAGCACATTTTGGATGTGAACCCTGTTAGCATGAAGGGGTAAATCAGGATTCAAACTGAGAACCATCAAATGAAAGCATTGTTTTAACTCTCCCCTTTCTTTTTCGTCCTGCCGCATTTCTTTTTCCTTTTGGGGAGCGGGAAGGAGGAGGAGGAGGTTGGCGAGAAATTTTCATCTATAAATCCTCTCTTTTGGGCAAGAGAGTTTCTAAACTTCTGTTTGTCCATGGTTTTGGGTTCCTGTGAACATTACTATTAAGTATTCCTAATCGGAACTTCATCTTTTGATTACATGAAAATTGCTAGTTGGTATCGATATTTACTTGTGCTTTGTTTGTTTTTGTGAATGCTGCTCTGCAGGTGGAATATGATCCTAGATTGATTAGTTACAGGCAACTTTTGGATGTCTTTTGGTCTAGTCACGATTCAAGGCAGGTTCTTGGGCAAGGTCCAGATGTTGGTAACCAATACAGGTGGCAGCAATTATTTGCATTGGCAGTTTTCCCGTTTAACAGAATTAGGATATGTGGTCTGTTGCTTTGTGTCTACCTAATATTTATGGATGGACTTCTTGTGTTGTCAGGTCAATTATCTTCACAAATGGAACTGAAGAGTCCAGGCTAGCAGCCCTCAGCAAAGAAAGAGAGCAAACCAAGTCCAAGAGCAGTGTTGTCACTACTCAAACTCAACATCTCGAAACATTTTATCCTGCGGAGCCTGAACATCAGGTTAAGTATTTTGGAACTGCTTCATCATTACTTGAAAGTGTACATATCAGAAAATCGAATCCTCCACGGTCATGTTAACTGAAGAGGTCGGAATATTTTTTGGCTGATTATCAAGTTGATGTGTCTGAAGACGTATTTCTTTATTTGCACCTGTCTATATCTGTTATTACATTGAAAATTGGGTCCACCCTAACCTTCCTTGGTTCCTCTGCAATGTGTTATGGCACTTCTAGTTCTTTAGTTTGGTTTCCCCTTGCAATCTCAATGCATATATTGCGGACATATCTGAAATCTTCAGCTCTGTCACTTGAGAGATGCATGCACTCCGTATGAATTCTCAAATGTACCATCTGGGACTTTCGTTGATTACAAGGAACTGGAAATAATCTCTTCTCCCCAGCATTTCTGATGAGAATTCCCATACCATGAAATGTGCAGAAGTTCGAGCTCAAGCGGAATCCCCTCCTCCTCCAGCTGATGGGAAACCTGCCTGAAGAGGAACTTCAGAGATCCCGTTTGGCTGCAAAAATGAACAGTTTTGCAGCTGAGCTTTGCCCACCTCACATTCAGAAGCAGATCGATGCGAAGATCGGTGATATCATCAGAAAAAGTTGGCCTCTCTTGAGAAATGTGTAGTTCCTAGATTAAACAATATAACAATTGTTTCGGATGACAACAATTCATCAGTCCATTCCGTGCCAGGAGCTGTAAATCCAACTTTTCGAGAGGAAATCAGATAATATTTGATGACATGCAACTGTAATTGTCCCGTAGATGTCACCATCTTTTTGTACCTGCAATATGTTCATCCGATACCATGTAGTTTTTCTGTGGCACTTCTGTCAAAGACAATCGTCCTGCTAATCATGCTCTGTATTACTGAGCTTTGCTTGTATTATATCTTGCTTTGTGACGTGAATTAACTTCTCTTTACTTTCCATCTCTTGAAACTAATGCTGGTTTATTATACAAAGTTTGAAATATACGTTGAGAAAAGTAAAATGGAAAATTATAAAAACTAAAATCACTAAATAATCAAGAGTTGTGCTTTTTTCACTCCTCTTTTGCTCTCAGGCTCCTTTTTACAGTGTACTGACCATATTACCTCGCTAAGAGTCAAAAGTGGGGTTCATTTGGGAATTTTTTATTTGTTTCTTTTTTTTCTTCCACTTTCTTTTTTCTTTTCGGTGGTTTTGTTGATTAGGGAACCCAGGATCTGAAGATGATGTTGTTTCCCGCAACGGTTCCTTGATGACAATGTCGAGCTATTTATCCTCTTGAATGGCCAATTGCTGATGCATCAAGATTATCCTCTTCACGTTTAGGTCTTGCTTGCATTACCTGTGAGCTCAAACACCTCGATTGTTTTGTTTCAATGCTCAGGAATCATAGTGAGAATCAAAGCATCTTCGGAGAGAATTACGAGCCCTCTCTGCACTAGTAAAGCTTTAAGTGATCACGATTAGCGTGATTAATCCTTAACCTGCTATTATGGAAGTTCAACACCAAGGCCAAGCTCTACAAGGAAGTCTTGCTCTCCTACCTATTTCTTACTAATAATCTGAACTACATGGTGGAAAAATCGAGATTGACGAACCTCAAATATGCGAGGCATGCGAAAAAGGTGAGGCAATATGCAGTGAGCTATGCGGCCGTGGCGTAGAGCAAGGTCCTCTTGTTGCTGCCAGAGGTGGCGTCCAAGGGACAATCAACAGAGTTGGCAAGGGCGTGTCTCCAGAGTTTGAAGCGGCGTTTGAGGAGGAGTATCGAAAACAGATGTTGTGGACCGTGCTAGACGAGAAGCTCGTGAGGGAGGAGATCAAGTTGTCCCTTGTGAGGGGTGATGGCGAGGTAGAGAGGCAGCTCGTGAGGTTCTATAAGACCACGCAGTTGTTGGTGTGCATGGAGGTCTCGGAGGAGGAAGATGAAGACACACAATATGCATCAACACAAGCGAGAACAAGACGAAAGAAAAGTGGAAGAAAAAAAAAGACCTCAAATGGGCCCCATATTCAACTCTGAGTTACAGCATTCTAAGGTGAAAAGAGTGAGGGGTAATATGATCAGTATAATGTGAAAGGGAGTATTTGAGCCAAACGAGGAGTGAGAAAAGCATCACCCATAATTAATATAAAATTTGAAAGATAGCTTCTGCAATTAAACGAATAACTTCCACCGTAAATTCATATAATAGACATGCGATTGCCGCAACAAAACTGCTTTATTCGAGTAATTTGATTTAGTTCATTAACGCCGAACAAAATATTATGGTACCTTCAAAAAAAAAGAAAAATAAATGTAAACATAACCAATAAACGTGTCTTATCTCTTCGTTTACATCATATTTCATATTACAACGATTCAAAATATGCACACAGATATCTCAATTGCAAAGCGCGATTCACGTAATTAGGCGTTAGGTAGATTTTATAATAAATATTTCACGTTGAAAATTCTCACTAGTGTTCATAACAATATAAGCATTTTAAGAAATTTGTAATTACATACATAAATTAATTACAGAGACGAGGGATTTATAGTTTCAAGATGGGATAATGATACAAATAATCTCTGAACTTTGACTTATTGTGTAATATGGCCCATGAACTTTTAATTTATTCAATGTGGCCATTGAATTTTATCTCAATGTATAATGTGGTCCTTGAACTTTTAATTTGTTTAATATAATCTCTAAACTTTCGGTACATGTTCAAATTAATCCATGGATTGAACATTTTTATATAATCTAATGACTAAATTGAATATGCATAAAAAGTTTAGAGATCATATTAAATAAATTAAAAATTTAAAAATCATATTACATATTGAGCTAAAGTTCAAGAATCGCATGTGTCATTTTTCCTTATAAGATATCGATTGAAAAAGCTAACACGGGGGATGAATTACTTTCAATGATGTGTCTATTTCTAATATACGAAAAATAGTTTTTTTTTTATAAAAAAATCCATCATTTAAAGTTCACACAAGACAGCATTCCCTATAAAAGGCCGCCTCCCATTCCTTGACTCTCTCTCCATCTTCTTCTCCACCGAGCTCACCACAATCGAACTCAACGCGGCGAGAAGGAAGAACGAGGTAGACGCGCCGCCGTCTCCAGCTGCCAAGATAGAGTCCGCCGATCGCAAGAGGAAGCGACCGCCCCCGACCTCCTCGTCCGCCGATCCGGCCGCCGCCGCCGCCGCCAAGTCCGGCAGCCTCAGGGACAAGCACCGGGCGAGGGCCAAGATGTCGTCGTCGTCGGGGGCGAACCAGGTCCGCGCGTCACACATCCTCGTCAAGCACGAGGGATCCCGGCGGAAGGCCTCGTGGAAGGATCCGGAGGGCCGGGTCATCCGCAGCACCACCCGCGAGAGCGCCGTCTCGCAGCTCAAGGCCCTCCGGGAGGACATCGTCTCCGGCAAGGCCAAGTTCGAGGACCTCGCCTCGCGCTTCTCCGACTGCAGCTCCGCCAAGCGCGGCGGCGATCTCGGTTAGCCCCTTTCGTTTAATACTGTTCGCTCTGGCCCGTCGATAATTGGAGATGAGCTTTGTTGTTGTTGAATCTGCATCTACTCATTTGATGGAGTCTGCCTTCTATACTGTTTATGTCTGAGAAATCCACGGGACTTTAGCTGAATTTGTGAAGCCGGAAGTTAAAAAAATTTAACTTTATTCATGTCCCTGAAACAATTTGTCCTTGATTTGATTGGAAGAAAGATTATGTAGCTGGAATTTGATCAATGAACGTATATGCAATATTCGGTTGTTAGTTTAACCTGTTGTAAAGTTTTAACCTCGTGATGCCAGATGTGCATTGATGGGGCTTGATTAAGTTCTATCCCTATCTAGCCTTTTCATTTTGTCAAATGCGTGTTTTGTGGAGTTATCCGTGGTCGATAGGAGGTAAATTACCGGAGAATAGTCTACACCATCTCATGGAAAAGGATATCATGATTTGAGCGAGTGTGGCAGATCCGAATATATGATTGCAGTTTTGACCAGATAGCGGATGTTTCTAATTCTTCCCGACGATTGTTATTGCAGCCCGCAGGCATGGTCTGTTAACTCACCAACTTCAAAACTTGTGGAAGAATCCGTTGTCTCTTTGAAATTCAAACTACATGAACTAAAAAGAAATACTCTAAGCGGCTTCTATGAGCTATATTTTCTGACTTGTGCTATATCAAACAGTTTTCAGAATACTTTTCTCATGTTATTACATGTCTGGAATGTTCTTGTATTGTTAAGGAAATAAGATAAAAGTTCATCAGCTGAATGAGGTATCTTTCCATCACTTTTTTCATGGTTTTCTGCCAATAGACCCCCATATACATGATAGTTGTCTGTTCAAAAGAAGAAATAATTTGGTCTTAGTGTGTGCTGCCTAGGTCCCCTTTAATATGAGGAAAAATCTTCCAGTAAAGGGAATGTGAAAAAATCAACAGCCCCTGGAGGGAGCTTCGCCCTTTGTTGGACTTTGGCTGTTAAAGGGCTTTGATTTTGCATCGAGGGAAAATAAAGGTGGTCAAAAAGTTGTATCGAGAAGGAAAGAGCTTATTCAAATACTGCCTTTGACTCGTTTTGGGCTATTTGGAAGGAATGATATATTTGAGCTTTTGATTGTAATTGTAATTTGATAGATACACTCCAGGATAGATGGGGTTCATATGCTATCGTAGCTTTACGAGACGTCTGCATGATTTATTCCATCCTAGAGGCATTTGAATAAAAGTTGAATTTGCTTGATACACTCCAGCTTAGATGGGGTTCATATACTGACTTTGCTTTACAAGACAACTTCATGATTTATTCCCAGCTAGAAGCTGTATTTCCATTTCGTGTACCCTGCTGTGGATCATTTTCCTAGATGATTTTGTGGCACCCTTGTCTCCCTTGATGAAGTTTGCCTTCACTGATGTAACAATGCTGTTTCTTAAACCAGGTCCAATTTGCATCTTCGAATGACAAAAACAGTTTTTTGATGAAGGACAAAAAATATTAAGTGTGAGGCACCAGCATGCTTCATATTCCCTGACCTAGTTGTTATGTCATCAGAATTTGTAACTTCAAGCCTCATCTTCCTTGTTCCTATTACCACACCTTAATGGTGAATTTGACAAATTTCTTAAAATCTGTGTTGGCCTTTTCAATGATTCTTCCATTTGAAAAGCTTTTCTGGTGAAGAAGTCCAAGTGATGCCGTATGGTCTAATTGCACAATGCATGACTGTGAGAGTTGGGGAGAGTGTAAAGAAAACATGATGCGCTCATGTAGTTGGAATGGTTTTCACTGGCATGGCTTTGATCTATATTTAGAGTTGCGGAAAGACAGATGTGTTACTAAACCAATATGATGGAAACAAGAATATGAAATACGAAGGAATGCATGATTAATGTGTTTCTGTTGCACCTGTCTTAATGGAGGACAAGAAAACACCAATTTCAACTTCGAGAGGAGGCCAAAGTATAAATAGTTTCACTAAGTTAACCCAAATATCTCCACTCTTGTCAAACCATTAAAATCAGCCTCACAAATCTCTTGTTTCCAAGCTATTGCCAGTTTCATTCCCTTACAAAGGCTAATTAGCAGGTTTACTTCAATAAGGAAGTTAACTGACTTATATGTCGAGGTACCATGTATTTCCTCAATTAAAAGATCTTCATTAACAACAAAAATGAACAAACCCAATATAAAGTATTATCCAATTGAGCTTTCGCTGATCCCCAACCTCATAACAAGAGAAAAGACATGGTTTGAATGGCTTCAAATTGATTGTTGTGGGGGACTTGAAACTGGGCATAGTTGTGCCTGTGGGGAGGAAAAGTTGTTTTGTGCTATTCTATTGATAGAAGGAACTTATTATAGTAGTAGTGTTGAGCAATTTACTGAATGTTAACAGTGTCCCTCTCCTTTTGTTATCCTAAGGAGCTAATCTACGATGTTGAAATGGCTGCCCTTCTTGTTCTGTTTAGGAATAGCAAGAAGTTACTGCAATTCCCATTCCTACTTCAAATGAAGAGGGATGAACACATAAATTGAGAGACGCATCAAATTGACAGCTCTTCGGTGCTTTATCAAGAGCTTGACCCATGTGGTTTGGACAGGGTGATATGTATATGAGTTTATACTAAATTTTAATCTTAAGAAATCAGACTCGACAATGTGCTCAGTATTTTTCCAGAAACATCGAGACATTTTTTTCTGCTTTTCTTTCTTTTGACTTTACTCTCTTTTCGATGAGCATTCGCAATAGTGTGTAAACATGCCTCGATGAACATTTTCTTCTGGTGATATATTCTGCAGCTTCATGTGAAGTGAATTAGGTTTATAGCTCTGGCTTTGCACTGTCAGACATCTAACTCCACCGATAAAGAAAAGGAGAAAAAGGAAAAGAGAACGAAAGGAATGACAAAGGACTATGCGTGACGCTTTTCAGTGTGTAGCATGATGAAGAATCGGTATATAATCTCACAGACCTCTTAATACTTCTGCAGGTCTTTTTGGGCGAGGCCAGATGCAGAAATCTTTCGAGGAAGCGACTTATGCTCTCAAGGTCGGCGAGATTAGTGACATTGTTGATACCGACAGTGGGGTTCACATCATAATGAGGACCGGCTAAAACATAGTTGGAGTGTGGAGAAGATCAAGTATATGATAAATGCTTTGCTTGGGATTCTGGTTATATGGTATTTGACTATTCGGAGTATGTTGCCATGATTTACTCGTTCCATGCCTCCTCTATGTCAGTGCAATTAACTGTTTTGAGGAAAACATTCACCCGTTAAAAACTTTTGGATGCTTGTTGGGATGTTTCTCGTGATAAAAGTGATTACTTTCTCGACCGACTTGGTTTTCGCACCGTTCTCTAATTCTAATGTCTTATCGTTGGTTCATGCGATTCAGATAAGAGAGACCATAACGATTAGTAAATGAACCACAGCGACATATAACGAGTACTGTGTTGGAAGAACGGAAGAAATTGTGGCAAATTCGATCGACAATGTTACATTTTATGAGCTGACGGCAAGTCTAGACAATGGAGGTAAGTCGGGTGCACGTCGTTTGCTTGCTTGCTTTGTTTAGAATTAGCCCCGACACATCTGCAATAGAGAACTCGACTATAAAGAAAAGTTCGAAGATTAAATTATGCAAATCAAGTCAGTTAAACGACTAAATCTGAGAAAAAAGGCAGCCTGTATATTTTTGATGGCTTATGAAAAACCAACCATGGAGCGTCCCCTCCCGCAAGGGAAAAGTGCCAAAAAAATTTTAAACCTTTTGCATTGGTGCTAATTTAGTCCAAAACCTTTTTTTGGTGCCAATTCAGTCCTGAACCTTTTGCATTTGTGTCAATTTAGTCCTAAACCTTTTTTTGGTGCCAATTTAGTCCTAAACCTTTTGTATTGGTGCCAATTCAGTCCTAAACCTTTTGTCTTTGTGCCAATTCAGTCCTTCCGATCAATTTTGGTTGGATTTTACTGACATGGACGCCACCCAGCCGGCGGCTGGTCACCGGCGCTGACGTGGACAACTTTAATAATAATTTTAATATTTTTTTGAATTTTTTTCTTTTTTTTTTCCTCCTCCCTTCCCCTCCCTCCCTCCTTCCTCCAGTCGGTCGTCGGATTGGCGACCGGCCAAAGGCCGGCGTCGGCGAGGCTCGACCTCGCTAGCCACTAGCGAGGTTGGGCCTCGCCCAGCCATAGCAAGGCTTGCCTTCGCCGTCGCTGGCGAGGGCGAGTCTCGCCCAGCCGTCGGCGAGGCTTGACCTCGCTAGATCCAGCGAGGCCGCCCTCGCCGGCGCTGGCCTTTGGCCTCTGGCCGGTCGCCGCTCCGGCGACCGGCTGGAGGAAGGAGGGAGGGGAGGGGGGAAAAAAAAAGAAAAGAAAAAAATTAATAAAAATTAAAAAAAAAATTAAAATATTATTAAAGTTGTCCACGTCAGCGCCGGTGATCGGCAGCCGGTCGGTCGGCATCCGCGTTAGCAAAATCCGGCCAAAATTAACCGGAAGGACTGAATTGAAACAAAAACAAAAGGTTTAGGACTGAATTGACATCAATGCAAAAGGTTTAGGACTTTTTTGGCACTTTTCCCCCTCCCGTAGCCACATGACATTTAAGGTTTCACGCCAACTCGATCAATCCTTCCATTGTTGACTATATTGTACATGTAGAAACACCTGCCATTTCAACCGTGCTGATCGAACCGGAAATACTTATAAATGAATAATCAAGCAAGGTCCTAAAGATCTTTTCTTGTCTTCCAAGTGAGATAAATGCGAGATTTGTAGCCCTCCGTACAGTGTCGTCCATTTCAGCTGAAGTATCACGTTTGAATCAAGGACTGCACTTGCATTAGCACATTCGCATCACGCCTCACAATCTTGTGCGTTTTGGTTTTGGTTAGGAAAGTGATACTGCTGGCTCAGCTAAAAAAAACTCAACAAATTTCACGTCTTTCATTTGCAGATTCTTCTGCCCAATCAGTCAAAAGTGTACTAAGTTGATAATTGTAATCAAAGCGGTCTAAATCTTTTGAGCAGTTCTAAGGGGCCGACATTCGTCAAACCAGAGCTTCTTACCGGGTCATGTGCTATGGCCAGAGGAGCAATGCAGATTGCAGAAAATGAACAATGCTACACAGAATTATTCAAATTCGCCCGCTTTTCCGAATTCCTCTTGAATATGGCATGAAAAACCAATGCTCCTACATCTTGATACTTAACAGAACCAACAGGAGTCAAAACCGTGCAGAATTCGGTCGATCCTTCATTTCACATGCTACGCCAGCTCACAATTTTTTTGAAGAAACTCCAAGCTTTCGTGAGATCTTAACGATCCGAGTGCATGTAACCTGTACCAACACATGTTTTACAAAACCTTCATTAGCTTTTTTGTGCAAGGGGTCGAAATGATGACCAAGATTACGCCGAGCAGCAGAGCAATCAGCAGGTTGATCACCCTTTTAGCTCGGAAGTTCCTCAGCAACCTCTGGCTCAGCCAAATCAACGACCCACACAAGCAAGAAGGCAGTGAGTTAGCAGAGCGCAAAAAGAAATCAGGGTCAGTCAAAGAAAACCTGGGCTATGATACATGACCGGTAGGGAAAATATGATCTGAGAAAGCCAAAAGTAATTGAAGAGGAGTCTACTCAGAAGATATTTTACAAACACACGCCAGAACAAAGAGAAATTTTACACATTGCAGATGTCACAGGCATGTCGAATACTGCATTTCCTTAAAAAAGGTAAGAAAGGGGGACTAACATGCAAAAAGTGACCGATTATTCCATCTATCAGGAAGAGAAAACAGGAAGTTGGATACGAATAATGTGAAGAATCTTTATTAAGAAAGAGTCTGCTGTACTACAGGAAATCAAGGACCTGGATACAGAAGAATGAGTTCGGGAGCTACTGTTCAATCATTAAAAAAACAGAGTATTTGTTCGAGTATTGAGGAGGAGAGCAGACCCACAAAGATTCTGGGTTCAACTCTGAAGGTGCAATGAACCATGGCATTGTTAATGAGAGGTGTCGTCATTCAATCAACTGGAGCACAATGCCGCGTAATATTGCAACACCGGCGCAAGATGAGTGTGATGAAGCGGTTCTTGTCAACCAGCCATCAAAAGAGGCGAACAGACTGCCTCGGTAAATCTACTCCATAGACTTCATGCCTCGGGACAGATCAAGGGGATCATAGTTATGCGCAAGAAAACTAGGAAGTTGTTCATCTGATGAGACCAGAAGTTTAGGGTGCGTGAAGCCTACGGAAGACTGACTCGTGCGCAGTGAATTCCAAATGATATTCAACAAGAATCCCGAACGACAAGTGTAATGATGAAACGGGGGCAAAAAGAAACAAATGTCTAGACCTTCTTGCCGCTACGATCTTCCGGCAGCGCTCGGCACCCCTAACAAAGGATGCGCATTTCAGATTGAGACAGATTCAACATGAGAAGCTAAGTTTCGATGGTGGACAGATCGTGCGCTGATACTCCAAATAAGGCCATCATCAAACGAGTGAACTTAACTTCGATCCACTCAGTGCCGTGCAAAAGTCCAAACTTGCTAATACATTCCTGTGATGGCTCATTTCCAGTGACAATTCAATGCACGATTCTGTATTCCACAACAACTGAAGCATATACCTCCTTCACGATCACGACGCAAATGCATAACGATCTCCTTGCGAGCTTTCGGACTCGTGTCAGACTTCATCCGGCGCCCCCGTGATGCCGTCGCGACTCTGCAACCTGAGCCCATCGAACCTACCCATCGAGGGGTCACCATCGACAGAGAAGCATAACGATCGCGCCATCATACGAGCATGCGCACCGCCGTGCCGTCGATCGCGGCCTCGCGAGGCGCTACCGCCGTTCATTCGAGCGCTCCGCCTCATTCAACCGCCGGACCTCGACTCTACCGCCGAAGCGGACGCCGTCTCGCTCCTCGCGAATCGCCAAGGGAGAGAAAACGGAGAGAAACACAAACAAACTCACAGAGAATCCGAGATCGCGGCTCGATCTCCGCCATGGCGCTCCAGAGCAGCTTCCGAGCAGAGGCCCGTCACGCCGCCAACAAGGGCGGCTCCTCCGCCGCCACGGGCGGTGCCACGTCAATGAGATCGACCTTAGTCATAGATGATTGATGATCATGCGATCATGAATTAGTTTATATCATTGGATAAAGTCGCGGCCTTCATCGGACGGTTCACAACGCACCGCACTTGCCGTCGCACGGTAAACTCCGGTCCTCGAGGAGCACCGGATCCCCATCTCCGGAGTTTTTTCACCGATTTCTCCATATTGTTATTGACCATACTGTCCTTCCCATCCCCACGTGGCGCGATCTCATTAGCCGGTTAAAAAAAAAAGAAAAAGCGCGTGAAGGAGGAAGATCTACCTTGACTGAACCCGTCCCTACTCTCTGTTCCCTTTCCGCCTCTTACAAATCTCCCCCAAAAACTCCACCATCAATCATCATCATCTGCTTCGTTCAATTCTGCCCCTTTCTCTCTCAGGCATTTCCACAAACACCTCGCGAGCAGACCCATTTCGGCATCCCCCACGCGACAATGGCGACCCAGGAGGAAGCGCCCAGATCCGGATCCGGAGCCAACGGCGAAGCCCCGCCGCCGCAACGCAAGGTGGCCCTGATCACGGGCATTACCGGCCAGGACGGGTCGTACCTCACCGAGTTCTTGCTGGAGAAGGGGTACGAGGTCCACGGCCTGATCCGTCGCTCCTCCAACTTCAACACCCAACGGATCAACCACATCTACATCGACCCCCACAACGCCCACAAGGCCCGGATGAAGCTCCACTACGCCGATCTCACCGACGCCTCCTCCCTCCGTCGCTGGATCGACACGATCTCCCCCGACGAGGTCTACAACCTCGCCGCCCAGTCCCACGTGGCGGTCTCCTTCGAGATCCCCGATTACACGGCCGACGTCGTCGCCACCGGCGCCCTCCGCCTCCTCGAGGCCGTCCGCTCCCACGTCTCCGCCACCGGCCGCAGCCACATCCGTTATTACCAGGCCGGGTCCTCGGAGATGTTCGGATCGACCCCGCCGCCGCAGTCGGAGACCACCCCGTTCCACCCGCGGTCCCCCTACGCCGCGTCCAAGTGCGCCGCGCACTGGTACACCGTGAACTACCGCGAGGCCTACGGGCTGTTCGCGTGCAACGGGATCCTGTTCAACCACGAGTCCCCGCGGCGGGGCGAGAACTTCGTGACCCGGAAGATCACGCGGGCCGTGGGGCGGATCAAGATCGGGCTGCAGAGCAAGCTGTTCCTGGGAAATCTGCAGGCCTCCCGGGACTGGGGGTTCGCTGGAGACTACGTGGAGGCCATGTGGATGATGCTGCAGCAAGAAAAGCCGGACGACTATGTGGTCGCGACGGAGGAGTCACACACGGTGGAGGAGTTCTTGGAAGTAGCGTTTGGGTATGTGGGGCTGAAGTGGAGGGACCATGTGGTGATCGATAAGAGGTACTTCAGGCCGGCCGAGGTCGACAACTTGAAGGGAGATGCGAGTAAGGCCAAGAAGGTGCTGGGTTGGAAGCCCAAGGTTGGGTTTGAGAAGTTGGTGAAGATGATGGTCGATGAGGACGTTGAATTGGCTAAGAGAGAGAAGGTTCTTGTTGATGCTGGGTACATGGATGCTCAGCAACAGCCCTGAGAATTCGGTACTTCTTTATCTCTTGCTGCTCTGTTTCTTGACCATTTCCTGTGCTCTTTTTTGGTTATTTATTTGAAGATCAGCTCGATGCAAGTAAAGTTTTTGTTTTTTAAAGGTTTCAAGGGTCTGGGATGTTCTTGGGATGGATATAGGTTCTTTACCAGTTAATTGTCTATCTTGTTGGGTAGACCAATGAGTTCAAATGTCCGTTGGATTTGTTGTAACTTACCCTATTCATTCGCTTTCAATTAGTACATTTAGATTTTTTTCATTTTCCTTGGTTTGCGTCATTTGAATTTGCTGCTGCCTTTTCAAGTTCGGTTGAGCTTAAGATGAGTTGAAGCCTGTGTTTTTACCTTCTTTAGATCTGCTTAAGTTCTGGAGAGTGCAATATGTTGTGCACAAGAAGGAGAACGGACCAACCCCTTTGTGTTTTCGAATTGATAGGAAAGCAAGGGAAATTTTTTTGATGGGAATGCAGTAACTGGAAGTTTGGTTCTGTCATTTCTTCTGTTGATAGTTCACGATGCGTGATCAATCCAAGGAGATCTTGATCTGGTCATTTTTAGTCTGGACCCTTTGTGTGGGCTCTCGAACTGTTATGAATGTCCTTTTCATATAAGAACGTTTTTTTCTGTGTTTGTGTCGGCGCAACCCATGTCTCCTTCACGAAGTTAAAGATCGAAGAGGATTTCATCTCTGAATAAGATCCAAAAGATCTTGTATTTGTCACGAAGGAGAAAAAATTAGAACAATGATATCACAGATTTTCTATAGACCTGCAAATTGTATATTGCAGTAGGGATGCTGTCTTGTGTGGTATTGTATGTTGAGTTGAGATCTTGGCTATCTCCTCTTATGACAGGGAAAAGTACAAAAAAAAGTTCTAAACCTATTGCATTGGTAGCAATCGAGTCTCAAACCTTTCAATTGGATCGATTAAGTCATAAATCTTTTCACATTGACATCAATCGAGTCCATCATTTCAATTTAGCCCGGAAATTGTTGATATGGACGCCGGCCGTCCTACGTGACACGGCTAAGCCGACGTGGATAATTTTTTTAATTAATATTTTATCTTTTTTTTTTCTTTTTCTTTCTCATTGGTCTGTGGCAAGTACTTGGCCATGGCCGGTGACCGGCACAGGTGAGGGCCGCTGAGGGCGTCGCGGCCTGTGTGAGGGTCACCCTTGCCGAATCTGCCCTTGCCAGGAAAGAAAAATAAATAAAAAAAAATTTCGGAAAAATAAAAAAATTATTTAAAAATGTCTACGTCAACGTCGGCCGTGCCATGTAGGATGGCCGGAGTCCACGTTAGCAACTTACGACCTAAATTGGTCGGATGGGGACTCATTGATACCAATGTGAAAATGTTTAGGGTTAATTTTGTCCAATTGAATGATTTATGACTCAATTGATAAAAATGCAATATGTTTGAGACTTTTTTTTGTACTTTTCTCCTTGATGACGAGAAAGCCCCTAGAAGATTAATCGGTTGATTAAATAATATAAGAGCATCATCAATTTTAATTGACTTGATTATGTTCTGATAATTGAATAGCCATCTTAAATCTATATTGACGTAGGTGGATTGTCCGGAAAATATCGAACAAAAGACTATATATCATGGAAAGGCACGACGTATTTTGAGGAACGACGTATTCCAACCTCGCTCTTCTAAGGATAAAGTGAAAACGAGATCATGGAAAGGCACAAACACATCTTATACCCGTAAGACATCTCCTAGCAAAGAATGACCGAGGAACATGGTTACTTTGAGGGAAGAAAAAAGGCCGGTTCTTATGAATTCCTTATACCACCGTTTTAACTTTTTTACTACTTTTAAAATTTGAATTTTTTGCAATAAGTGGACATACTAAATGATGCGAACGGTTACAAGTCAACATTAAAATAAGTGGGTCGTGATCAATACCGGATAACAATTCATCACATCACTACTATAATCAACTGTGCGAACTCGTCTTCTCAGTATCCCCTCTCTAATTCTTGCGTCTTCGGGTCCGAACTTCAGCAAAATTGGATTGGCTTATTAATTATTTAACCTACCAATGACAAAATGCACCGGATACTTTCTTGTCCCTCACTCTAGATTTGGCTTAGTCAAGAATCAATTCGGAGGAGAGGCACCCGTTTGAAGAAAAGCAAAGAAAAAATGAACAAAATAATAAAACACAATCATAAAAAGAATGCACACCCCGACACACCTCACATGGTAACATTCATACCATGTAATATCTAGGGTTAATACCACAAAAACCCTAAACTGATATATTTGTGACAAATTTATCAAAAATTAATTTTTTGATTACAAAAAACCCAAAACTAGTACACTTGTTACAAATTTATCACAAACTAATTTTTTGACCACCAAAAATCCAAACTGGTACATCGGTGACAAATTTACTCTCCGTTAGTTTCTGTCAAATTTTACTATTAAATTTATTGACCTGGATGACCCATGGTGACGTGATATGGTGACGAGGCAAGTCCACATGAAAATTCGTAGGGTAAATACCACGAAAAACCCCAAATTAGTTCGCTAACGGAGGGTAAATTTGTTATAGGATTACTAGTTTGGAATTTTTGGTGGTAAAAAAATTAGTTTGGGGTAAATTTATCACATGTATACCAGTTTGGGATTTTTCGTAGTAAAAAAATTAGTTTGGGGTAAATTTGTCACAGGTGTACCAGTTTGGGGTTTTCGGTGGTCAAAAAATTAATTTGAGGTAAATTTGTTACAGATGTATCAGTTTGAAATTTTTCGTGGTATTATCCCTAATATCTAATATATGATAGTTACATAATATCGACGAATTTTATGAGGAAAATTTCAAACGAGAGCACGAAGTGAGCTCATTTTCTCAAAAGAGGGTTTCAAGTGGACTTCATCTCAAAATAAGGGAATAAAGAAATCAATTTAGTGTTAGATAAGGGCCTCATAAGTCATAAGCACGTGCATCTCGCATGCCATTTTCCAACCATAATCAAAAGGCATTTTCGTCTATAGGCTTTTTCTTTTTTTCGTTCTTTCTTTCTTTTTTATTTGGGTTAATACCACGAAAAACCCTAAACTGGTACACTTGTGACACATTTACCCCAAACTATTTTTTGACCATAAAAATCCCAAATCTAGACACGTGACAATTTTACCCGAACATACACAAAAACCCCAAATGTACACATGTGACAATTTTACCCCAACTAATTTTTAATATTATTTTTTTATTTTTTTGAATTTTTTCTTTTTTCTTTTCTTTTTTTTTTTTTTTCGCTTCAACCTCGGCGAGGGCCGCCTCGCTCGACTCGGCAAGGGCGACCCTCGCCGGATCTAGCGAGGTCGGCCCTCGCTGGCGTCGGGCGAGGGCCGTCTCGCCCGCCCAGTGCGAGAGCCCGCCTCGCCCGGAAGCCGACGAGCGGCGGCCCGCCGACGCAGGCGAGGGTCGCCCTCGCCTCGAGTCGGGCGAGGATCGCCCTTGCTCGGGCGAGCGGGACAGCCCTCGCCGACGTCGGCGAGGGTCGCCCTCGCCAAATCCGGCGAGGCGACCCTCGCCGATACCAGTACGAGGGTAGCCCTCGCTGAGTCGGGCGAGGATCGCCCTTGCCCGGCGGGCGAGGCGGCCCTTGCCGACGCCGGCGAGGCGGCCCTCGCCCGACGCCGGTGAGGGCGGCCCTCGCCCGGCGCCGGCGAGGGCGGCCCTCGCCCGAGTCGGGCGAGATGCCTTGCCCGACGCCGGGCGAGGGCGGCCCTCGCCGACGCAGGGCGAAGACGGACCCTCGCCCGTGCACGGCAAGGGCGGCCTCGCCGGATCCCGGCGAGGACGGCCCTCGCCGACGCCGCGAGGGCGGCCCTCGCGGCTTCCGCCTACGGCGTCATGGACACCGCCGGCGACCGGCCCGAAGGTTGAAGATAAAAAAAAAAAATAAAAGGAAAAAATAAAAAAATAAATAAAAATTCGAAAAAAATAAAAAATAATATTAAAATTTTAATTCAGGGTAAAATTGTCACATATGTACCAGTTTGGGGTTTTTTTGTGGTAAGTTCAGGGTAAAATTGTCACAGATGTACCAGTTTGGGGTTTTTGATGGTCAAAAAAATAGTTCGGGGTAAAATTGTCACAGGTGTACAAGTTTGGGGTTTTTTATGGTCAAAAAAATAGTTTGGGGTAAATGTGTTACAAGTGTACCAGTTTAAGGTTTTTCGTGGTATTAACCCTTTTTATTTTCATCCTTTCTATGTAGTAGTCGAATATTTACACCCGACTTACAAAACACCATATTAAAAGAAGGGAAAATACCATAAAAAATCCCAAACTATGTCACTTGTAACAAATTTACCCTGAATTTTTTTTTGTGACACGAAAAACCCCAAACTATGCCACCTGTAACATATTTACCCCATAATACTTTGGCCCATGAACATTTTCGTCTTTTTCCTTTTTCTGTTTTTTTTTTCTTTTTGCCGGATCCGGCGAGGGCGACCCTCGCCGGCGTCGGGCGAGGGCGGCCCTCGCCGGGAAGAAAAAAAAAAGAAAAAGGAAAAAGACAAAAATGCCCATGGCCAAAGTATTATGGGGTAAATGTGTTACAGGTGGCATAGTTTGGGGTTTTTCGTGTCACAAAAAAAAGGTCAGGGTAAATTTGTCGCAAGTGGTATAGTTTGGGATTTTTTGTGGTATTTTCCCTTAAAAGAAAGACAAAGAATACTAATCAATACTTCATATTTTGATATTATTCGAAGATCTGAGTCGACTAGCAGAGAAAAACACAAAGGACTTATATAGATCCTACTGATAGTTTAGCTAATTCAGAGAGTATGCGGTAAAAAGTTGGATTCTTTTCAAGTTGAACAATGGCTGATTTGAATTTTGCTGATAAACTGAGAACCGAGCAGGACCGAATGATCTAACCGCACCTTCGACTCCCAGAAGGCGCGACGAAGTCCCATTACGACACTCCATAAGGCCGAGGACGAGGTGAGCATTGCATGATCTGCAATCGGATGCATTTCCTCATTCACTCGATCATCCTGTGTATCTCCCCACAGTGGACGCGAGAAGTTGACAGTCCCCAACACTGGGACATCACACGGAGCACACCATCTTTTCTGAGCGGAAACAGTGTGTGTATAAGAACAGGCTTCACTTCTTCCTTTAACTGTATTGAAGATACAATTGATATCTGTGATGTGATTTAATCCTAATATATATAAATTGCATAATTCAATCCTAAAATTTGTTAATTTTTAATATCTCCAGCAATTTGAAAGCCAAAGTCCTTTATTGCCGAAATCCAGAAGAAAAGTAATGATTTTCTTTGAATTGATTTTAGTATTCTATATTAGATAACATAAGCCAACGAATGTTCTCATTTGATCTCACAGCACCGGTGCTGGTGAAGTGTCAAATTCTTAAGACGGGTGGAGTTTCATCACAAAAAATTAAAATCTTGATAGGCCACTTTTACCTGTCTCCGCAACTCCTAGACCGACGGTAATGACTGAATTGATTATCTTCATCGATAAGTTCAAAGTAAGGAATACTAAGATAGATATTAAGATTGTTATATTAAAATCAAACTTGATTAGTTTTATCTTTTATCGTTATCACTGTGAGAGACACTTTCTCCTCTGTCTTACGGCCAAACATCGCACGAGCAAAGAATTAAACAAAGCTTGTTGTAGACACGAGAGGCCACACCAAGAAAAGCATAGAAAAATGAAGAATATATGCATAGAGAGAGAATAATATGTCCTTGCAAATTAATTCAATCCAAGCAAACAAGCGACAGGCCCACACCCACACGACCTTGCTCGAAACAGACATTGCTTAGCCTTGGCTGCTTCCGACACAAGAAGCTGCACGATGGTCGCCGAAGCCGCAGCCCAGTTCGTGTCGCAGAAACTAGACATCTTGCTCTCTCACCCGGTGTGCGTCGAGTGCTTATCGATGCAAGCCCGCGCGAAGGAGGCCAAGGCGAAGCTGGCCACGATCCAAGAGTTCATTTCCACTCAATACAGACCATCCATAACCACGGAATGGTGGGGGCGGCTCCTCCAAGCCATGTACTACGCTGAGGAATTCATCGACAAGTTTCACCTCGGAGAGGCCTGCGAGAGGCACAAGGCCCTCCACATGGCCGCATGGCCGCTCGCCATGCTCATCTCCAAGTACAAGCTGCGGAGGGACTTGTCCATACTGGTGAATAAGATGGAGGAGTTGTGTGATGGGAAGTTCTTGAAGGAGCAGGCCGAGGGCAAGAGGAAAAAGGAGTCTGCTAGTTCCTCCTCCCATGCTAGTGTCCCGTGGCAAGGCAAAAAGTTGGCTAGGCTGACTAGTTTCTGGGATCAGTACGTGCCGATTTACTTCCTATGTCACGAGAAAGAGAAAAGGCAAATAATGGAGCGGATTAGAGAAGAATCGTCGGATATCCAAGGGATTTCGATTTGTGGCGCTCAAGGCGCCGGCATGACGATCCTCGCGAGATGGGTCTACGGCCAGGCAAAGTACATGGACTATGAGCGGCGTGCTTGGGTCCACATCTCGGCCAGCATGGACAAGCGGGAGTAGTCATGGCCACGGGCCGGTTTTGGCTCGGAACCGGCCTGGTCAAACCCGGGCTCGGCCCGTTGACCGGGCCCGCGGTTCGGAACAGGAACCGGCCCGTGGCCTACGGGCCCGGTTCCGGTTCCGGTTCCAAATTTTTTTTTAAAAAAAATAATGAATAAATTTTTTTTAAAAATTCATTATTTAATTTTTTTTTATAAAAAAATTTAAACTCTAATTGTCATACATTGTAAATGCATTGAACTCCAATTACAATGCTTGGCTTGAGTGTATTGAACTCTAATTACAAAGCTTGGCTTGGGTTTTATAAACAACCCCTTTGATGGTCTCTTCATTCCCATTCGATGTGGGACTCTCGGCTTGCCTTGAACACCTTCAATGTGAGACTCTTGGCTTGTCTTCATGCAAATGCCAAGAGTCCCACATCGAATGGGAATGAAGAGACCATCAAAGGGGTTGTTTATAAAACCAAGCCAAGCCATGAGCATGTGAAGTTGTATGCCTTTTGTGGCTACGATCCTTTGCTAGTTAAGAGCAAAGGGTTCCATTGGACTGCCTAGAACCGGACCGGACCAATGGTCCGATTCCCGGTTCTATGATTTGCCGGTCCGGTTCCTAGTTCTAAAATTAAAGGACCGGTCTTACCGGTTCGGCTCCCGGTTTCGACCGGGAACCGATCACCCCTATAATTTTCATTTTGATTATAATTTATATTGAATAATTCATTATTTCATATTTTTATAATTCATTATTTATTTATTTATTTATTTTTTAAATTACGAACCGGAACCGGCCGGTTCCGGTTCCGGTTCACACATGGCCACGAACCGGAACCGCCGGTTCCGAACCGTGGCCATGACTAAGCGGGAGTCCCTGTCCGAGCTACTGAAGCAAGTCGATATGCTAGCGAGGGAAATGAAGCACATGGACATCGAGGAGATAAAGAAAATGCTGTTCCGGAAACTGGTCGACACGAAGAGATTCCTCATAGTGTTGGATGAGGTGCAGCCGTCCAACGAGCTACTCTTGCGAGAGTTAGCGATGAGCATCCCGTTCTCTTCACGGGGCCACATAATTACTGTTGGAGGTTATTGGTTTGAGAGAGAAAATAGTGTTTTTGCTTAAAGTATTACACCAAGAGACGTTAAGTTTGGAATGCTCAACAGTGTTACCTCCAGCGTAGGGAAAAACCTAGAGTTTATATGCAAGCTATTGGGCTCCAGCCCATATGGGCCCAAAATAACCATGCTTTACACCTATTGGGCTTGTATGTGAACATATTATTTGGACTATATTAATAATATATCCAACAATCTCCTCTTATGTTCACCATACAGCACAATCCAATACGGTAATCAGTGTAATGTTCAAACAAATATGAATCATCCACATTCAGTCCAAGACAATCAACTTGGATCGGTCAAAGAGTTTTAGCACTAAATATTAAACTCAATCATAATTTGCAATCTAAATAAGTGAATCATCCTTATCATGAATCTGTTCTGAGATCAATACATAAAATTAAATATGAAGAATTTCAAATTCAGTTTAAACTCATCCAAATCCCAATATCCAAAATAAATCTCAGAATCAGTTCACAACCAAACACAATAATGGTCACAAAATAGAGATAGCAAAATGGAAATCTCAAGTAAATGGACTCCATCAAAATGGGCAATAGTAGGTGACTTGTCAAGTCCCTACATACTCTGAATGATATATTCATTCATCTAGTGGATCATCTTGGTCAGGATCCCACCCAATAAGCTCTCCTCCATCTCTGCCATCCCCGGTAAAATGTCAAATATGAATTTCATATTATTATGAATTCAATCAGGCAAAGAAGAACATATATTGATGTAATAAAGCATCATAATATCATGTTCATAAGCATCAAGCCAGTTTCATAAATTATGAACAAGGCCTAGACAGTTTGAATTACAAAGAGCCATCAACTTCGGTTTATTTATAAGAGAATAATCATTGTCTAGTTTCAAAGAACATGACCAATAGTCATGTCACTTACAATAACCAACAGTTCGGTTTATTTATAAGAGAATAACCATTGTCTAGTTTCAAAGAACATGACCAATAGTCATGTCACTTACAATAACCAACAGGCTTCTTATGCAAACAACTATCTCTGTATTTCAATTTGAAATGTCACAATTACTGATTCCTTAAAGTCAAATAATCTAGCATCAAGTTTGGAATGAGATTATTTAACCAAAAGATAGTCCAATCTAGTTGGATTGTATCATCAAGTTTGGAATGACACAAGCTCCCAGATAGAACCTTTGAATTGGGTTAACGTCATCTTCATCAAGTTTGGAATGAGACAACTCACCCTTTTCAAATTAATCAGCAACCATGAACATCAATGAAACACATAAATTGTGCTTATCATTGTGGCCAACAAAGGGAGATTCGATAATGCAAAACATACAACTAGAAGGTAAGTAAATGGTAATTAAGACATATCTACATAGTCTTTAACCCCATTTCCCCCACTATTTTGAATAATCGATCTGTAGGCATACCCTTTGTGAGAGCATCGGCCATGTTATCCGTCGATCGCACATCGATCAAGGTGATAACTCCTTGTTCGCGCAGATAATTCAACAACGCATGTCTCAGTCTCACATGTCTGAACACCATGAGGCATCAGAATATCCATCCACAGTTGGAGGATAACCAGAATAACATAGAGCATAATCTTTAGTACCTTTAAGGTATCTCATCAGCCTACTGAGGGTATCCCAATGCTCTTTACTAGGATTACTAGTGAAACAACTCAGCATGCCAACTGTAAAGGCAATGTCAGGTCTAGTGCAACTCATAGCATACATGAGACTACCAATCAGTTTCGAGTACTTTAACTGATCAACACTGGTCCCTTCATTAGGACTCAGTCTTTTATTATAGTCATATGGTGTCGCACTCGGTTTACACTCACTGTATCCCCAGGTAGAAAGTAGTTGCTCCATATAATGAGTCTGGCTAAGGGAGATGACTTGCCTTTCAAAACTTACTTTCATACCAAGAATGGTATTAGCAATACCAAGATCTTTCATGTCAAATTCTTTAGCTAAAGTAGCTTTCACTTCACTCACTACAGAATGATCGGAACCAAGAATTAACATGTCATCAACATACACGCAAATGATGACTATCTTATTTGACATAGAACGATGATAAAGGCAATTATCTGAATAACTAGACTGAAAGCCATAACTCTTTACCACTTTGTCAAATTTAAGATGCCACATCTTAGGTGCTTGTTTAAGACAATACAGAGATTTGTTCAATTTACAAACTTTGTCCTCAAGACCTTTCATGACATATCCTTCCGATTGTTCCATGTAAATTTCCTCATTTAACTCTCCATTTAGAAAAGCTGTCTTTACATCCATTTGATGCACTACAAAGTGTTCAATAGATGCCAAAGCAAGAAGAATTCTTATAGTTGATAGATGACACACAGGTGAATAGACATCAAAATAGTCTATTCCACTCTGTTGTTTATAGCCTTTAGCTACTAAACGTGCTTTGTATCTGGCTATTGATCCATCACTATTCAGTTTCTTCTTCAATACCCACTTACAGCCTATAGCCTTAGCCCCTTTTGGCAAATGGACTAGCTGCCAAGTGTGGTTCTGTAGCAGAGAGCTCATTTCATCATCTATGGCTTCTGCCCACAGTAGAGATTCCCTAGATCTCATTGCTTCCTGATAGGAGAATGGATCATTCTCTAGATGGTAAGTAACAAAGTCCTCACCAAAACTTTTGGGAACTCTATCTCTTGTAGATACTCTAACTGGAGCTCGTTCAACAGTCAACTGTGGGGAATTAGTGTCAGAACAGCTTGTTTCAAATTCTACAGAAGACTTTGAAATCATATCTGTAGATCCAGAAACATTCAAGCCATGATATCTGAGAAACCTGTTCTCGAAAAATTCTACATCTCTAGATTCTATCACTGTATTAGTAGATAGATCTAAAAATCTATTTGTAGCACTATCTTCCGCACAACCTAGATATACACAAGTAATAGTTCTAGGTCCCACTTTAGATCTTTTAGGATCTTGTAATCTTACATAAGCAATACAGCCCCAAGTCTTAAGAGTATCATATCTACAAGGACACTTATGCCATATCTCATAAGGTGTCATAGACAACTTAGAGTGCGGCAACCTGTTTAGGATATGATTAGTAGTTAGAACTGCTTCGCCCCAATAGGAGGAAGGCATGCCAGCTATAAGTAATATGAAATTTAACATTTCAGTTAACGTTCTATTCTTACGCTTGGCAACACCATTTGATTGGGGTGAGTAAGGAGCAGTGGTTTCAAGTATTATGCCCTCTGAAGCACAAAAGTCTTTGAAACCTGTCATTGTATATTCTCCTCCTCTATCACTTCTAAACCTCTTAATTTTCAAGTTCAGTTGATTTTCTACTCTAGACTTGAAAATCTTAAACTTTTCAAAAACCTCATCTTTCGATTTCAACAAATAAACATGACAATATCGAGAAAAATCGTCTATGAATGTTAGTAGATACTTCTGACCACCTCTAGTAACATAATTTTTGAAGTCACAAAGGTCAGAATGTATTAGCTCAAGAAGTTGTGTGCTTTTAGAAACCGACTTAAAAAGTTTTCTAGTGATTTTAGCCTGTGCACACACTTCACATTTGTCAAATCGAATAGAAGTATCCAATGGAATGTTGTGAGTTTTAGCTAGATGTTGCATCTTCCTGTAATTCACATGTCCAAGTCTATTATGTAATAACTTTGGATCAATCAAAGTAGAATTCATATGGTTGATGCTATCAGTATCTAAACTCAACCTATACATACCATTAACCATGAATGCACAACCGAAATAACATGAGTTAACAGATAAAGTTACTCTTCATCATTCCAATGAAGGCTTGAGGCTCAGATTTACTAATTAACATATTAGTCACAGTTTGTGGTGTGTCATTCTTTGGCTTCTTTTGTAGCTTACACTCTGTTGCCCAATGACCCCACTTTCCATAGTTATGGCACTTGCCCTTCTTCTTCCTTTTGAAGATAGTCTTTTTGGCCTCTAACTGTGAAGAGGATTCACCTTTTGATGACTTGAACCTTTTCTGAGGTTTATTGGAATGTGAAACTAAGTTGGCAACCGACTTTTGTTGTCCTTCCTGTTCCAAACTCTTCCTAGATATGTTTTGATCTTCAATGTGAATATACCTCTTTAATTCATCCAGTCTCATCTGTTCTTTCTGTCTGTGCATTTCAGTCTTGAAAGAACTCCATTCAGCAGGTAGCTTACTCAACACAAGACCAAAAAAGAGATTATCGGACAAATCAGAGTTATCCTCTTTCAACCTGTTCCTCATGTTCTCAAGTTCAATTAATTGAGAGGTGATACTCGAATTCATATTGAATTTAAAGTCAAAGAACTTCTCCACTAGAAGAGTTTTAGAGAGCCCCTCTTGTTTTTGGAACTGAGCGTTCAAGTGATCCCATATCTCTTTCGCTGTCTTAAACTCACTATAAGTCATAGCTAGACGAGGATTTAAAGAGGTCAACAAGTAATCTCTACAAAAATCTTCATCTTTGTTCCATTGATATTCATCAACATCTTCAGTGGTAAATGCAAAATCACTCAGTACTGTGTAGAATATTTCACGTTCTTTCATGCCAAATTGAACATGCAATTTCCAACCATGAAATTCAGTGACATCAAATGATTGCAGCTTGATAATATCATAGGAACTATGTTTAGCCATTTTAATCAGAGCAAAGACGTAGAAAGAGTGCACCTTGAAGTCCGCGAAGCGCACAAAGTCGAATAAAGCCCTAACCTTGGTCAAACTGCTCTGTAGAGGTGGATTTTGCCAAAACAGACCCCAAAAACAAAACAGGAGTGCCCAAAAACCTTAAGATGGACTGTACTTGTTGCTGGAAGCCGAGAACTCGCGAAATTCGCAGGAAGCCAAAAAATCGCCGAAGTTTCGGTTGTCGTATCTTAGCCGTCCGACCTCCGTTTAATGCGAGTGACCACTCAAAACGCTCGTATCGACGAGTAGAACAAGACCCAAGTGGTTTCACCCTCTGAAATTGGCTATAATTTCTGGGTTCTTGAATCAAAGATTTCGGCCACCGAATCTTCAAACTCAGATCCCGGCCAACCCTCTCGTCGAAATCGAAAATAAATAATACCTGCGAGTTCGTCTCGACGAGATCTTCAAGTAGACACCTTTCTTGCTCAAATCCAACACACGAATCTAATACTTTAAGATTGTTGGAGGTTATGGGTTTGAGAGAGAAAATAGTGTTTTTGCTTAAAGTATTACACCAAGAGACGTTAAGTTTGGAACGCTCAACAGTGTTACCTCCAGCGTAGGGAAAACCCTAGAGTTTATATGCAAGCTATTAGGCTCCAGCCCATATGGGCTCAAAATAACCATACTTTAAACCTATTGGGCTTGTATGTGAACATATTATTTGGACTATATTAATAATATATCCAACAATTACCACGACTCAGGAAGACAAGATAGCCACATGGATACATCAGGGAAAGGGCCGATCAGGCTACAATACTTGGAGGATGAAGAAAGTCAGAAGATGCTCGCTTGGAAGTTACATGGACCACGCGATTGTCAGAAACTCTCAAAAGAGGAGAAGTATATCCTAGAAAAGTCTGGTGGCTCTCCGCTCTATATATCCTTACTCGGCGGGATTCTGTCGAATGCTGGAGAGCACAAACGTGCAGCAGCGTTGGTGGAAGAGGGTTCTATGATGACATTATCGGATATACGACAATTGAGTTACCATAAATTGCCGGTCCATCTAAAACCGTGCTTCATCTACATGGCTTTGTTCCCCGTAGGATCCCCAATTCCGACAAGAAGGCTAGTGAGGCTGTGGTTGGCCGAGGGCTTATTGGATTCGCATTCTTACGACATAGAAAGGGAAAGGAAAAGGCTGCCTGAGGATGTAGGAGAGACGTTCATTCTGGAGCTCGCGGATAGGAATGTGATCCATGTGGTGGGCCGGAAGGCGGATGGGTCCCCCAAAGCTTGCAGAATGCTCACCCCTCTGTATGAAATGATCCGCCCGATTGCCACAAGCATGGGGTTCGTCCACATACATGCTACTAGTGAGTCGAAAGACGGTAACGGCCGTGACCCAACGAGCTAGCAACAACAGTCGCCAGCCCAACCGCGAGAAAGAACCAAGATTCGGTGGCTTGCGGAGCACACAAACATAGTCACAGACATCCGTGATAGCAGCTACCCTGATTTGAACCTCCGCCACATCCGCTCATTTCTCTCGTTCTACCTGAGGAGAGGCATGCTCACCAAAGACCTCAGCACGTTCCTTAGGAAGATGACGTCGGAGACTCACTATAGCTTGCTAAGGGTACTTGATTTAGAGGGCATGTATAAGCCATCCTTGCAAGGTGTGCTCCGCAAGCTGGTGCTCCTAAGGTACCTAGGATTGAGATCCACGGTGCTGGATACGTTCCCGAGTGCCGTTGCACATCTGCACCATCTCGAGACTCTCGACATAAAGCACACCAACATCACTTCCCTGCCGAGTTCCTTGTGGTAGGCTAGGAACTTGAGGCACCTGCATCTTAACTGGTTCTACGTCGACCTGAAGAAGATCCTCAAGGCTTGCAGGAACAATGCCATGGCCTTGACTAAACTCCAAACCTTAAGCGGGCTGGTTATCGGTGAAGTGAAGGAGAACGCAATGACGGGCCACATGAACAGCTTGACCACGCTCACCACCCTCAAGCTTTTCTTGCAACACTAGGTTAACGACAGCCCAGGCGCTGCGGGAAAAACAATAGCCGATTAGATTAGCTCGAGGCTCACCAATCTCCAGTCCTTGACCTTTGGGGTGATCCAAGAAGCCAAGCCCGCGGAAGAAGCCCAGCTCGTGAAAAGAACCACGGAAGAAGCCACAAAAGTAGCCAAGCTCGCGAAAGAAGCCCAGCCCGTTAAAGAAGACAAGGCCACGAAAAAAGCCAAGCGCGCGGAAGGAGCCTATCCCGCGACATCGAAGACGGGCCCATTGCCGGAACTGTCTTTGGCTGAACAACATGACGACCTATTGGAGCTCTACTTGCTGGGCCAACTCAACAAACCCAACTGGACAAAGCTTTTGCCTGTCTCGCTTAGGGTTTTGACACTGTCGGGTTCGAAGGTGAAAACGGACGTGATGCCCGAGTTGGGACGTCTACTGAGGAACCTGAGGACGCTCAGGCTCTTGGCCAACTCTTTCCTATGCAAAAGCATGAGCTTCGTCAAAGATGGGTTTCCCAGCCTCCAGATCTTGAAGATTTGGAAGTTGCCTAAGCTTGTGTTGAAAACAGATGCGGAAAAACAAATACAGAACGCAAGAATTTACGTGGTTCGATCACCAAGGTGATCTACGTCCACGGGTGAGGCAAGACAAGATTCTACTATAATCAAAGAGAGTACAGTTTTCAGAAGTCGAAACAACGACAAAAGCTCACGGCTCACAAAACTCTCCGAAAACAAAATTCACTCTACATCAATGAGAAAATCTAGCCGCGGTATAAATAGTGCTCTAAAAAATTTTCCTCGGGGGCATAGCCCCCGAACCCCCCGAAACGTTGGTTCACTTGCTCCAGCTTGGGCGATCCGCCAAGGAGATTTATTCGCTTACTCCAGGTTGGGCCTATCGGTCCAACCTTCTGCGTTACGAATCAAATCTCAATTTTTTCTCCACTTTCGGGTCGCGCAAAAAATATATGTCGGGTCGGGTCATCAACCGGACCGAGTACATAAAATTCAAGATATATTTAACAACTTGTGAAAAGTGAATATTGAACAGGGAGCAATGCTACACCTCAAAGAACTGGAGTTTAGGCGCCTCGATAGGATGGAAGATGTTGAGGGGATCAACGAGTGTAAGGAATTGGAGAATATCTTTGTGGTAGTCAAAAGGGTGCTCAGGATTTTGTTGACCATCTCTAGAAGGAAATAGAACATAGGGTGTATCTGTACAAATAGAAGACACCGAGACGCCTGAATCTATGGACGAGGAGGAGGACAAGGATGACAAGAGGCCCGACAACTGGTATGGTCCAATATTAAATCTCAAACATGTTCTTTACACATATTTTTATACACTTGATAATTTCAATAATTACTTATTAGTTATTAAAGAGAATGATAAAACTCAGGCTCGATCTGCCCGTTGAAGGGGACACCAGGAGGCCTGAATTTGCGGATGACGACGACAGGTATGGAACATGTTCTTTACACATGATGATGAAAATGTTTTTATAGACCCGATAATTTCTCATTGGTGATTCAAAACAACGATTGTGATTTTTATCGAATAAGAATTACGTTGGCTTATTTCACCGGATCAAGTCAATACATATTAAGAAACTATGAAGGCTACAGTGAGTCCTCTAAATAACACAAAATCATTCCATCCAAAAAAAAAAAAAAACACAAAATCACATGGGTAGTTTCAATTAACCTTTGTGGAACCTAATGTTGAATTCAAAAGTAACCTTTGGAACCAACCTTACTCCCCATAGCCTAAACACGTCGGGTGAGCCTTTCACCCAGCTCACATTCAAGACGCTGAAGAAGAGATAACAGGATTCTTTTCACACTAGTAAAGAACTCTCCTTTACTTACCATATCATAGTTAAAAAAATGAAGCTTCTCATATAGGAACAAGGTTTGCTTTCTCTTTCCCGTTACGAGTACTATTAAGAAATTTCTGCATGTGTTTATGTGAAGCTTACTTATTTAGTGGTTTCTTGTTTCCTACAGTCATTACGAGGATGCTCTTCTTTGAATACAAGCCACTACAATGATCTTTGGAGTCGACCATATGTATATGTCTGATCCTCCCACCCCGCCATCTCTCTCTAAGTGTGCGAACAAATAATTTCGTGTAACTGTTATCTTATGTGATGAATTGATAAGGTACCATTCATCTAATGCAACATATTCCTTCTTCAGTCTTAGGCATCTATGTCAGCCTATACTCAATCCAATGAGGTCAGAAAAGCACGAGAGCGAAAAAAATAAAATGGCTTTTATGAAGTTGAAGGAGTCACAATTAATGAGCGCGTGTTGCATGAGTCATGAGCTAAATTACAAATTTAATCAGTCACAAGCTTTTAAATAAAGAAAACATGTAAGAGGATGGAAGAAATAGATACATTATTATATTAGTCCAATTAACACCAATCAGGCACCAATACTTATGTTGAAGAGCCTAGATCGATGAGAGGACCTGCAAGCCCTCAAATGTTCATGAGTAAATTACAAAGCTTTTGTACAACGACCTGCATTTAAATCACACATACATTTTGGCAAAAGTACACCACAAGTGCCATAACTTGTGTACGGCGATCACTTTGGTGCCATAACTTTTTTTTTGGATCACTTTGGTGCCAACTTTTTTGAAAATCGATCACTTTAGTGCCAATGCTGACGTGGCTCACCGGAAATCCGATGTGGCGCTGACACGGCTCGCCGGAGAGGTCCAGTTAGCATTAAAAACAAAAAACGACGCCGTTTAGCCCGCTGACGTGTATTTTTTTAAAATATTATATTATATTTAATTAATTAATTAATTAAAAAAAAAAAGCCCTGCAGCAGCGGCGAGGGAGCCCTCGCCGCTGCTGCCGCCAAGCCACCACCGCCGGGAAGGGCCGGCGGTGGTGGGCGCAGTGGTCGGCTAGGGTCGTCGGCCCCGGCCGGCCCGGCAACCCTCGCCGACCCCCGGCGACCCTCGCCTCGCCGGCGAGGGCCGGATCCGGCGAGGCGAGACCTCGCCGTCGCACGGGTCGCGATGGCGAGGTCTCGCTCGCCCGGCGAAGGCGACGCCGCGCCTCGTCGTCGCACGGGTCGCGACGGCGAGGTCTCGCCTCGCCGGATCCGGCCCTCGTTGGGCGGCGAGGGTCGCCAGGCCCGGCCAAGGGCCGGCGACCTCGCCGACCACTGCGCCCACCACCGCCGGCCCTTCCCGGTGGTGGCTATGGCAGCAGTGGCGAGGGCTCCTCGCCGCGCGCAACACCTTTTTGTTTTTTTTTAAAAATTATTTTAATTATTATTATTTTTCTAAAAATTAAAAAATTAAAAAAAAAACCACGTAATTTCCACCGTGTATAAGTCAGACCATTTTTTTTAAATATAAATGCCATGTCAGCTTTTTGGCCGGAATTTTGGCCGGAGTCATTAAAGTGATCGATTTTCCTCCGACTTGGCACCAAAGTGATCCGAAAAAAAGTTATGGCACCAAAGTGATCACCGTACACAAGTTATGGCACTTGTGGTGTACTTTTTGCCCATACATTTCCAGTTCAAAAGAAATCATTCCATCTCAGACAGTTGGAAGAACGCTTCGTTACCATTATGCAAAAGTAAAAGTATCCAAAACAAAGCTTGATAAGAAAGACATCATAGTGCTTTTCCACTAATTAAATTTTGTGCTCGATTGCCAAGATAATGTTGAGGCCAAACATCTCGTTGCAAGCTTCCTCTAGCTGAACAAAACTGACAAGCTTTGCTACAATTTTGGCACTCTCGGCCACATGGTCCATATCTTCTTTGTCGGACCACAACTGGTGCACTAACTGCAAACTTCTATGCTTTGTATTCAAACCGATCCCCCAAGTTTGGAAGAGCATCTCTCTATCTTTCCTGGTGAGCTTTTTTTGCTAATGCTTGGTGAGAATTTGCCTCTCGCGACGAAGATCTTGTGTGCTGTTCAGCACAATAAAATCCCAGACTTAATTAATATGTTCCTACTGCGAATTTAACAAAAGCAGCGAGTGTTTCATATAATTTGAATTCAATACCTTGAAGCAGCAATCAAGGTCCGACCATCTTTCGGAGCTTGATTACAACGGGCAGATTTATCTCTAAAAAACAACCTCCTAAGCTCTACCTCCATGTAGATAGAATCTGTCAGATCACCTTTAGATAGAAGGAAATAAGAAACAACGATCTCCTTTTTGCAAGTTTTTGAAATGTGAAAACCATTCCAAAGAATCTTCTGTACATCTTCAATTGGATCCAAGCCAACATCCTTAATATGTTTCGTAGGAGCAATGACATTTGGTTTTATATGTTGTACCTATCAATTGCAAGAGACCACACTGAGCAAAATGTGTGTGTAGACGAAACTTCCGTATCTAACAGTACTCACCGAAAACTAAGAACCATTCTCCAAATATCAAAGCACTTTATATTCACGGGAATGGTTCTCCAAACTCACTTGCATGTCCACAGTAAGGTATGACAAGACTCATGTACGCTAAAACCAAGGCTATGCAATATCTTTTCTTCTTTTGTTAAGATTGAAAGCAAATCCTTTCTCGAGATATCTTTCGTAAAAGATTTTCAGCACAAGAAAATAGATTAATCGAGTTGTTTGATTATGATAACCTCTCATCAAGAAAACATTTCTTGGAAATACCGTTTTGGAGTAATTTTAGCTTTAAGCTTTTCAAGTGAGAATAGTCGTTGCGATGTGTATATTGTTGGTTTTATATTTCTATTCAGCTTATTGAGATTTTAAATAGTTAATGGCAAATTTGTGTCGTGTGAGAGTAAAAATGATATTTGACCCAAAAAACATAAAAAAAAAAGAAAAACGATTGTGGTTGTTGGTGTTGGACATGCACGTATTTCAATAGACCAAGGAATGGCGTTCGTGCTGATGCTGCTAGCCCTCATCCTCACGTACCTCATCCACGGATATCGTTAACCGGTGCCTCCTCACCACATCATCATCCATCGTTCGTTCTCAGATAATTTCTCTAGACGAAAGAGCGATCTACCGGTTGATATTGCAATTGCAAAACACAATAATCCGATAGACTATACGCAATAGCCATCATAAAATGGGAGTTTTGACAATGATAAAGTAAGGCCTCTTCTCATAAGCAAAGCGCAGTTTTCTATAAACCTGCAAATCATATATTGCGGCAGGGATTGCTGCCTTGTGCGGCATTGGTATGTTGAATTGAGATCTTAGCTATTTGCCTGAGATAATGAGATAGCCCCTCGAAAATTAACCGGTCGATAAAATAATATAAGAGCATTGTCTCACTCTTCGTTGTCTAGTTTATATAAGCTACATACTTTCATCACTATTAGTTGACATCAATATGTTGATAATTGAATAACCATATGACAATCAACAATGACGAAGATGGGTTGTCCAAGAATATCGAACAAATATACTTATACCTATTTCACTGGGTACTTTTACTATATCTTACTGCCAAAATGCAACTACCTTGAGCAAAGAATGGATAAAGTGGGAACAAGAACATGGAAAAGTACAAGCATCCGGTACCCATAACACATTTCCAAGCAAAGAATGTATGAGGAACAAGGTTAGCTTTTTTTTTTGTTGGTTGAAAGAGGAACAGCGCTAGTTTGAGGAAAGAAGAAAGATAGGTTCCTATAAATTCATTATTTCCACAGTTTTAACTTTTTATTACTTTAAAATCTGAAATTTTTGCAACACTCACCTAAATTGTAGATCTTAGTAAGTGGACATACTAAATGAGGTGGTAAGTTACAAGTTAAAATTATACTGAGTGGTCATATCTTACACTGAATGACAATTCGTCACATTACTAATGTATCAAACTTTGTAAACCTGTCTCATCTTCAAGTGTGAACCTAGTGTGCCCTCTCTCAAGACTCGAAAAATCCTGCTCTTGATTGACTTAGTAATTATTGAACCTATCAATGGCGAACGCATCGGATACTTTCTTGTCCTTCCATCAGAATTTGGCTAGCTCAAGAATCAATCTAAAGGAGAGGCACCCGTTTGAAGAAAAGCACAGAAAAGATCAACAAAAAATATAAAACTATAATAATAATAATAAACACGCACCCCTGCACACCTTACATGGTAACATTTATAAAATGTAACATTTAATATATGATGATAACATAATATTGACATATTTTATATGAGCATGTCATGTGATAAATGAACAAGTTGATAATGTGTGTATAAGCACAGGCATCACTTCTTCACATAGCTTATTGTTGGGGTATGGTTCATATTTTCTATCGATAGGAAGGCACGGAGGTCCCACTCTCCAATGAGCAGGTGGGGGTCGCGGGGGCAGTGCTTCCGAGCCGCTAGAAGGTTTTTATAATTTGAGCCCGTAAAATGAATGTTTTTCTGTTTAAATTCAATTAAATTTCTTATTTTGAATAGGTTTCCTAATTGAATGGTTTCCTAATTGGAGTAGGTTTTCTAGAAAGATATTTCCTATTTTGAATCAAATTAATGTCTATATATATTCTCTTTCTCTTATAATTGAGAGATGTAACAGAGAGATGCAAGGTGTGAATTATAGTGGAATTGTCTGCTGGACAGAACCCTAGTTTAAGGGTGAACCGGGAAAAAAATCTTGTGTCTCAATTTCTCTTTCTTGCTTTTACTCTCTATTTCCTTATGATTGTGCGCCGATTCCTAACATCTAGTATCAGAGCAAGATTTGAGGTTAGAGTTTCTTTTTTTTTTTTGGTAAAGTGAGGTTAGAGTTTCTTGATAAAGAGATATATGAAAAAATCAAATCTTGGGAAGATGTCGGCTGTCAATCATAGATTGAAGTAGAGAAATTCGGAGAAAAAGGTTTTAAGTTATGGAAATTGAAGATGGAGGCTTTGCTCGTGGACAAAGATTTGGGGTATGTGTTAAAAGATGATAAACCCGAGGAGCATACCAAGGGGAAGTCGAAGGACTCCACGTCCACTGAATTGAAGGATTGAAATAACAGCGATTGGAGGGCGCGAAGCATGATTTGGCTATACCTTGCTAATAACTGGTGATTGTGACTTATGAGAAGATGGCGAAGGATTTCTGGACGAAGCTGAGAAGTCTTTATTAGAGTAAGTCGCTCATGAACAGACTCTTTTTTGAAGAAGCAACTGTACAACCTTCGGATGAGTGAAGGTGATTCTTTTTCTGCACACTTAAACGAGTTTAATACTATTTGTGAGTAACTTACATCGATCGATGTCAATCTAGATGAGGAAGATAGAACACATACTTAGTTGTGTTCACTGCCGAATTCATGGAAATATATAATTATTTTGATTGGCACTGGTGTTAGTGTTTTGTCCTTTGAGGGCGTTGTAGCTGCATTATTGTATGAGGAGATGAGGAGAGCAAGTTCTGATAGTACAACTCAAGAGGCTCTTTTCGTAAAAGGAAGGAACAGTGAATGATCCAAATCCATATTTGGTGCCAGGAATAAGTCCAGAGGAAGATCTAAAAATAGAGATAGGTCGGAAATAACGTGTTGGAAGTGCAAAAAGCTTGGACACTTGAAGAAGGATTGTAGAACCAAAAGTGTGGGTCCAGACAAGCGAGATGATGCATCATCCTCCAGTACAAAGAAGGATGATGACAGCAGCACATAAGACATGTCGTCTGCAATTCATCACATGGTGACTGCAGTGCATGAAAAATTGATACTAGAGCGTTTTTCCACATGACGCCTTATAGCGATAGGTTCTGCTCTTATGAGCCATCTCAGGGAGGTACAATGCGAATAAAAGATGGTACGACACTTGCATAGCCTGTTTTCAAGTCATAGGCAAACAACTTGCATAACACTGCTAGAGAAAAACATAACCGCAAATAGCACATAGATGAATTTAAAAAAATGAAAAACTGAACTGAAGAAGTCTGTGAATCAGCATAATGCGTGTAATCTAAGCACTAAATTTGAGGTCCGAGGTAATATTACACTACAATCTGGAGCTTAAATGATCCAAATCAATTAGTATCAGCTCGCAGAGTCAATCAAACTCTGTAATTTACGCAAATATCCATATGCAAACCTCGTCATTGCTCAATGAAGAAGGTAATGCGAAGATTAAGAGAGGCGCAGAAGGACGGAACCAAAACAATGCAAACCAGAAGCCAAAACATCGATCTACTTCTAAGCGACAAAAATGAAGCATTCAGATCTCGGAAACGAGCGATCGAAATCTAAGAAAAAGCAGAGACAACAGAAAGTCAAGCGAGAAAAACTTATTGATTGTAAGAAATCAGGAAAGGGCTGTCTGTTTGAGACTAAGAATCTAGTGACAGCCAGCGCCGTCAACATCGAGCGAGGGGTGAGGTGAGAGGGAAATGCATCGACGTCGAGCGAGAGAGGGGTGTGGCGAGAGGGAAAGGGGAGTAGGAAGGGAAAGTGGGAATTGGGAAAGGTAGATTATAATTAGATTTGGGTTTCTTAAGAAATTAAAAAAAAAATTATAGTTGGTTTAGTCTGGTTGGGTCGGCCCGATTCTCACCCTGGAACCAGTTCCAAACATAGGAACCTGGAACCGTCCAGAATTGGTCGGTCTGGTTCGGTTCGGGTGGTTCCTAGTTCGGTCGGTTCATCTTGCTCACTTCTAATATGTATTAAAAGTTTGGACATCATATTGAACAAATTAAAAATTCAGGGACCATATTGCATATTGGACAAAAGTTTAGAGATCATATTGAATAAATTAAAAATTTAAAGACCACAATACATATTGAGTCTAAATTCACGGACTATTTGTATCATTATCCCTCTGAGGAACGATGTCGATATTCCAACCGTGCTGTTGAAAAGATAAAGGGAAGACAAGATCACGGAATCTTATTAACCATAAGACATCTCCAAGCAAAGAATGACCGAGGAACATGCTTAGCTTGAGGGAAGAAAAAAGGAAGGTTCTCATGAATTCCTTTATTAACTTTTTACTATTCTAAAATTTGAATGTTTATGCAAGATTCACCAGAAGTAATAATCATAGTAAGTGGACATACAAAATGCTGTGGTAGATAATAAAATGAGTGGTTCATCTTCAAGTCCGAATCTAGTGTTGCCTCTCTAATTCTCTGATCTTCGAGTCTGACCTGCAAAATTGGATTGGCTTGTTAATTATTTAACCTACCAATGACAAAAGCACCGGATACTTTCTTGTCTCTCGGTCAAAATTTGGCTTAGTCAAGAATCAATCAGGAGGAGAGGCACCCGTTCGAAGAAAAGCACAAAAATGAACAAGATATAAAACACAATCATAAAAAGAACACACACCCCCACACACCATTCCTACCATGTAACGTATTTTATATGAGAACCACATATGATGTGGATATTGATATTATAAGACATATTCTCATTGAGTAAGTGTTCTTATATATGGACAAGTTGATAATGCGTGTCAAAGAACACGCTTCACTTCTTCCGTTAAGCGTATTGAAGATATAATTGATACCTGAGATGTAATTGAATCCTATAATTTGTAAACATATAATATCTATAGCAATTTGAAAACCAAGTCCTTAATTGCCGAAATTTAGAAGAAAAGTAATGATTTTCTTTGAATTGATTTTAGTATTCTATATTGGATAAGGTAAGCCAACGAATGTTCTCATTTGATCCCGCAACGCCGGTACTTGTAAAGTGTCAAATTCTTAAGATTGGTGGAATTTCATCACACTAATTAAATTGTTGATAGGCCACTTTTACTTATTCCTGCAACTGCTAGTTCGACAGTAAGGAATATGAGCAAAGTAAGGAATATTAAGATAGATCTGTAAGATTGTTATCTTGAAAGCAAAGAATTTCACTTGATTAGTTTTATCTTTGTCATAATCATTGCGACAGATACTTTCTCCCCCGTCTCCTGGTGAAACATCGCACAAGCAAAGAATCAAACAAAGCTTGTTGTAGTCAGCATAGACCACACCAAGAAAAGCATATAAAAATGAAGAATATATACATAGTGTTGGAAGCGAGTGTCGGGAGAATCGACTAACCTGTTCGATGCACTCCAAACAAAATTTCCAGGATCATACGTTAAATCACCAGCAAACGATGAATGAATCTACTACACGTTGGTTCGAATACAATCACAAGGAAAGTATTCTTGTTCCACAACGTTAATGCCGATTGTCTTCTTAAAGTAGATACGGAATCCTAATGTGTCGAGAGAGAGTTCTGAATTTTCTCTTGTCTATTGTTCATCTTCCGAAGAAGTTATCTTAACTTCCATTAAGAAAATCTCCTCGCACCTCTTCAAAATGTGTCTCTCAGACACACCTCTTATCAGAGCAAATGGTGTCCCTTGGACACACACATTATGGGCGGACCGACGAAATATAACATCTCCCACTGGCACATGATGGGCTTGATGATGCTCTATCAAGAACATAAGGCATTCAACATTCATCTACCTTAGAAACAATTCATACTGGCAAGAAAGCCGTGTGACCAGTGAGTACACCTGCACTTGGGAGCTCTAATTATGCACCTATTAGGGACAACATAATGGCTACAACCCCAAAAATAAATAAACAATTGATGTCTCACAGTGCCCCAGACATATTTTGTTACATCAGTCCAAGTAAACCTATCCCTTAAAGGCTATACTTGACTTTTCTAAAAAACACCATGTATTTACAACTATTTCCGAAAGCCATTGAAGGCGAAATAATTGGTCGACCAGTAAACACATGTGATAGATGTAAAATAACAATAGTCTTCCTTCGCACTCATGTCTCTCTCCATTTCGGAACAACTGCTTTCCTAGACACGTCCCATGAAGCCATATCTTTTCATGACCGCCGGTAACATGCTAAAGTAGCAACATTGATCTTCTATTTTGAGAACATAGTCAGAAGTAACATAGGGCACAAAGTAAGGTAAATTATAAATTACCTTAAGGACTCACACGATGAATAAATAGGGATAATTGTACTCATCTCTCTTATTGGTCAAATAAAGCACATGTAGTATGAATTACATGCTATAGTGGATTTCTCTTTCTATAAGAGCGTATGTCATTTATTAATCATATCCACTATACGAATCTTAGCCTAAACATAGTCACATGCTTCTCACGTACTCATGTTTAGCTCGAGTGCTATATCAGCTCGCTTTCCACAGCGCCCAATTTAGTACTCGCATCCGGCTACCTTCAGGCATACATGATTGTGGGACTATCATGTTCGGTCTTATCACATACAAATAACATACCTCATCTTGATTCCGATCAAGGCGACATTAAATCATTTTATGTACTAAACTGCTCTTCCAGCATTAATAGTACATATCATCCCATCTCAACCCGCTTACTATAGTATTTGAGGTGATTGCTCGTGTGAGTGAGCCAATCATTGCCTGGTGACATACCTTTCAACAATATATGTGTGTTTGTGCTGGTCTCATAACATTGTACTAATTGATAAAACATCAATTCATTAACAAACAAGTACAATATATATACACACATAATCCAGTGATCCTCAACAATATTACATTTCATAATCACATTCTACGTAATCCTAGAGACATCCTGTGGGTCAAGAACACGTCTCTTGGAACAGCCTTCGTAAATAGATCAGCAACCATCCTGTTGGTTGAAATATATTGCAGAACTACTTCCTTCTGCACTATTATATCTATGATGAAATTATTCTTTATGTCAATGTGCTTCGTCCTACCATGGTACTTAGGATCTTTCACATAGGCAATGGCTGCTTGACTATCGCAATATACTGTCACTGGTCCTGGGACATCAGTGACAATGGCTAAATTTTCCAAGAAACGTTTTAGCCATACTGCTTCTTGCACTGCAGCAGAACATGCAATAAATCCTGCCTCCATCATACATAAAGCTATGCATGTCTGTTTCTTGCTATTCCAAGAAATTGCCCTATCATTAAGCAAGAACACATATCCATATGTCGATTTACGCTCATCTAGGTCTCCTCCCCAATCAGCATTAGAGTATCCTAATAAGCGTAGATCACTCCCTTGATAGCAAAGTCGATAGTCCATAGTGCCTTTCAAGTATCTCAAGATCCTCTTAACTGCTTTCCAGTGTGCTGGATGGGGATTTGATTGATATCGGCTCACTAACCCTACAACATGACATCGGGTCGAGTACACATCATAAACTTCCGACAGCACTAGCGTAAGGAACAGTTACCATTTCTTTCTTTTCTTTTGGAGTCTTAGGACACATCTTAGTACTCAGGCCTTCACCTTGCATGATAGGGGTATCAATGAGATTACAGTGCTGCATATTGAAGCGTTCAAGAATCTTCATTATATAATACTCTTGTGACATAGCAAGGAGTTTCTTTGATCGATCTCTTTCAATCTTAACTCCCAATATATATGCAGCTTCTCCCATGTCCTTTATTTTAAAATTAGAAGACAACCATTCGTTTATGGTTATAACCAAACCCTTGTCATTTCCAGCTAACAGAATATCGTCCACATAAAGAGATAAAATCATAAATTTATCCTCACACAGTGATCCTCTTCGATCATCGTGAACCCAAAAGAAGTTATGGCTCGATAAAAACCAAAATACCACTGTCTAGACGATTGCTTAAGGCCATAAATTGAGCGATGAAGTTTGCAAACTTTACGCTCTTGACCTTCAGCAATGAAACCTATTGGTTGTTTCATATAGATTTCTTCATTTAGTTCTCCATTGAGAAATGCTGTCTTTACATCCATTTGATGTAATTCTAGGTCCAAATGTACAACAATGGCTAGGATAAGGCGTATGGAGGCAAACCTTACAACTCGTGAAAAAGTTTCCTCATAGTCTATACTGTAACATCCTCAATTTCAGTCCTGGAAAATGACTATGGTTTAAGTTTGGTGGTTTTCCAATCAGAACTAAATTGTTTTCTCTTGTTTTGGAAAACCTAGTTTTGGATCCTTTGTACTCCTTCGTTTTGTTATTTTTGGGGAGACTTGTGTGATCCGAATTTCCAAACACTTTCTTCTTGAAAGTTGTTCCAAACATCTTGAAGTTTTACATACTTTAATTTCAGAATTTTTGGACTTGATATGAGTGGTACGATGGCCTGATTTTCGGACCGAGTAAAACTACCCAGGATGGGTATTTCGGTGATGTTCACACTTGAATTATTTTCTACAAGATTTTATGGGCCGATTTTGGAAAAGTTTCCTTCACAAAAGTTGTTGAGATGAATGGCCAAGAATGAAGCTTGTTTAAGAAGCCTAAATTAATGGCATTAGACTTTTGAGATTTTTTCATGATGACACCTTATCTCTTCCTTTTAATGACTCAAGTAAGAACCAAGGAAGGACCGAAGAGAGAGAGAGAGAGAGAGAGAGAGAGAGAGAGAGAGAGAGAGAGAGAGAGAGAGAGAGAGAGAGAGCCAATAGGGAATAGATAAGCATTGGCCTTCATCAATTTAGGCCATAAAATTGCATTAAATGGAGGCCATCATAACATTGACCAAGGGACTCTTTATTATTGGTACATTCTAGGGTTTCTAGGAAGTTCTTTGAACTCTTTAAAAGGCAAGGCATCTCCCCCCCTTCATTCTCCTCTCACGCCACCACCATCTCCACGCCAACTTCATCTTCTTCTTTCTCTTTTTCCTTTGTTTCTTATTTTCCCACTTTCGGCCTAAGAAGCCCACGCCCAAATCAACCCCGAATCGGCCCGTGTTTCATCTCGTTTCCTACCCAAGAGCCCACGACTTAACCTTAGTAGGCCTCGGTTTGCTCGGCCACGCCAAGAAGAAGCCCGAAATTTCCCGAGCCTACCCGCGTCTAGCCGGTTCTCTAGGGTTGTTAGTTGTTGTGTAAGTGAATTCCCTAATATCGGGAAAGGAAGTTGCGATACGCTGTAACATGGGTTGCTTGGCCCGTTTCTTAGTTTCATGGTTGTTCGTTCTTTCTCGAATAACGATGTTCACATGTGATACTCACGGTTGATGTTTGTTTTTGTTGGTTTCGTAGCATGACTTTGCTATTTGAATTACCATCGATGCCGGTACGGTAAGAGTCGACTTGTGTGAACGACGATTGTCTCGTCCTCGCTTGATATTAGTGTTTTCACTTGCTGAGTCTCCTCGACTCATCTCCCGTTGTTTCCCTTTTTCAGGTCCGTAGGATGACATCTCCCCCAGCCCGCGTTGGCAATCCCGTGGAGCAGAGAGCCAAAGTGCTCACCGTGATAAATGTCAGAGAAGACCACGCCTACCGCCGAATCACGACGCTTGTGGTGTTCGATGAGGGCCTAACGGACTTGGTACCTCATCCGTACGTGGCGTGGTATCGCTATACGGACGAAGAATGGGTTGGATCTCTATGGGGGTTCAACAGTGCTTTGGCGGTGTAGGCGGGCCGGCTCCGGGATAAAGCCACGGGTGGGATGTGAGATGGCTAGGCGGACGGGACCGGGGTGGAGGTGAAGAAGCGAGGAGCGAGAAGCCGTAGTGGGTATAGGATAACCCAAGTCAAGATTTGCTATTCATAGTCCACTATGAAAATATGTGTTGTTTGCCATGGCCCGAAGGGCCTGTATTTAATATGTTTTCATGCACTGTAAATATAAGGTTTGTTCATGATGCTACTTGTCTAAATTTCCGCTGTTGTTTTGAATGTAATTGTCTCGATATTATGCTTCCGCTTGTGTATAAAGAAAGATAACAATGAACGGGACGTCATGTTAACGACCCCGAGGTCGGGGTGTTACAGTCTAATTTGGTATCAGAGCAGGTTCCCCTCCAGTAGGTGCAAGTTCGGTTTTGAGTCAAGAAGAGGTTGTGGAATCTTGAAAGGACCCTATCCGATGAGGGCGGGGAGTGGTCGCCGAGGTAGAACCTGATCAAAGAGTGGCTCTTGGCTATGAAGTGGACGCCGGGGCATGAGGCATGATCAAGGTGCGGCTTCTAACAAGAGTGGTCGCCGGGGTTGAAGACCTAAACAAAGTGCGGCTCCTGGCAGGCTTCTAGGATGATGGGTAAGAGAGAAAGAAACCGAACTATGCACTGAATGGGGGAGAATAATTCTGAAATCCAAGCGGAAATAAAGACCTGGAGTGACAAGGTACGCTGAAGTTGGGATAGTTAGCTAGGAAACACCCCTGCGCATGTGAATGATTGATTGTGGTTGAATAGGTTGTGTGCTAATATTTGTTGGTGACCACTGACCTATTCTTGTGTTGTAGAAAGATCCCTTAGAATACCAATATGAGTGCTCGGAACCCGGCTGCGACCTCGACCTTGAAGGGGAAGTCAAATCAAGACCCCCGAATAGACGGAATTCTGTAGGCTCTGGCGACCGTAGGAGAACTGTTGGGACAGCAGGCCCAACAACGAATGCCTAATGCTGAGAATGTGGCAGCAAATGGAAATGGAAATGGAAATGGTGGCCGTACGATGCACGGATTGGTCGAGCAATTCCTGAAGCTCCAACCCCCGAAGTTTATTGGAACTGGAGATCCCGAAGAAGCGGAATCCTGGATCGATGAACTCCAGAAGGCATTTGAGCTTTTGAGATGTTCAGAGGAAGAGAAAGTTACCTTAGTAGCCTATCAACTGCAAGGTAATGCCAGCTATTGGTGGAAAGCGACCAAGGAAATTGTGTTCCCAGAAAATGCTGCTGTCAACTGGAATATCTTCGTTGAAGCATTCAACGGAAAGTATTTTTCCGAATGTACTCGTGGTCGAAAGATGAAGGAATTCTTGCAACTTTAGTAGAACAACATGACGGTGGACCAGTACGAAGCAAGATTCGCTCAACTGTCGAGGTACGCCCTTAAATTTATAGAAGATCTAGTGGAAAGGGCAAAAAGATTCCGAGACGATTTGAACCCAGACATCCGGAGACAGTTGGTGCGGCTGAACCTCAAGGATTACAACGAGCTGTATGAACGAGCCCAGCTGGTAGAGAAAGAGTCCCTGGAACGAGCTGCCACGGCGACTAACCAAGGAAAGCCCTATCATCCGACATCTCAATCCAACCAGCATCATGACAAGAGACCGAAGTCGGGAGAAAACCGTTTCTCCACTCCCAACAAGAAGATCAAAAATCAGAAGCCAATTTCCATTGCAGGCAATGCTTGCCATACTTGCGGAAGGTTTCATGGAAATGCTCTGTGTCCAAAACAAACGGGAGCATGTTTCGGCTGTGGTCAACAAGGCCACCGCATGAAGGACTGCCCGCAACGATAGCAAGTGAAGTAGTCACAACAACCACAGGTGATACAACAAAAAGGAGTTCCACCGCATGATAATCGTCCTCCAGCTCCAGGAAAGATTTATGCAATTACTCAAGAGGAAGTGGAAAACTCTAATAATGTTATTACGGAGACTCGATAAATTGAGTGACTGGAACTGTACTTATATTGTTTTATCATAGTATTTATGTACGACGTTTCAATGTACTAAAAGATCCAAGCAAGCATAAGAAATATTTAAGGATGGTAAAAGATAAATCAGAGTAGCGCAGCGGAAGCGTGGGAAGCCAAAGCTAGAAGATTTTCCATAAGGAAAATTTTTGGCGTTTTCCGAAAAAGCTAAGCAGGGCTACCTTCAGAAAGGAAGGTGAAATCCAACTGTAATAACGATTATTAGCAAAGCGTCGAGACGGCACCATTCGAGGCATTATACGGTCGAGCTTGCAGAACTCCAATTTGTTACAATGAGGTCGGAAAAAGAAGGTCACGGGTCCAGAGCTAAGTCCAACTCACCTTAGATGCTGTCCAGATAAGTGAGAAAAACTTAGGACGAACAAGTCGGTAAAGGAATTAGGCTAACAAGCGCCAGAAACCGCTTAAGTTTCAGGTAGGCGACTATGTCTTTCTGAAGGTGTCACTAATGAGGGGTGTGTCACACTTCGGAAGGAAAGGTAAGTTAAATCTCAGGTACGTTTTAAATTTCGAGGACGAAATTCTTTTAGAGGGGAAGAATTGTAACATCCTTAATTTCAGTCCCTGAGAAATGACTATGGTTTAAGTTCGGTGGTTTTCCAATCAGAACTAAATTGTTTTCTCTTGTTTTGGAAAACCCAGATTTGGATCCTTTGTACCCCTTCGTTTTGTTATTTTTGGGGCGATTTGTGTGATCCGAATTTCCAAACACTTTCTTCTTGAAAGTTGTTCCAAACATCTTGCAGTTTTACATACTTTAATTTCATAATTCTTGGACTTAATATGAGTGGTACGATGGCCTAATTTTCGGACCGAGTAAAACTGCCTAGGATGGGTATTTCGGTGATGTTTACAGTTGAATTATTTTCTACAAGATTTTATGGGCCGATTTTGGAAAAGTTTCCTTCACAAAAGTTGTTGAGAACTTCCTGTTCTATAACGTATATAAATTTGAGAATTTTTCATGATAATTTGGATTCTGGACAGAGCTTACTTTAAGAAACAAGAATTCTGTTCCAGCGAACTGTTTTTAGGCTGTATTTGAGCTACTAAAAATGGTGTTTACAGAGAGATTTAGATTTTTTGTTCTCATGAAAAATGTTTGTTAAGACCTTGTTTATGACATATTCAAATTTGAGAATTTTCGGAGTCCATTTACTATATTTTTAAGTCCGATTTCGTGAACAGTACAAAGCTGTCCGGTTTTGTCAGATTTCAAAGATTGGTCAATTTCTATATGAGAACGTTGGAATCAAGACTTGATGTCTTCTGGTGATTTAAATTACACGTTATGATCTTTCAAATGAGATATGTTACACTTTTATTGGAGGTCATCCCAGGGGGAAACCGAGAGAGAGAAGCAAGCTTGGAAATGGATAATTCTAGATAAATCAAAACTTGAAGCCCAAGTTAGAGATGAATGGCCAAGAATGAAGCTTGTTTAAGAAGCCTAAATTAATGGCATTAGACTTTTGAGACTTTTTCATGATGACACCTTATCTCTTCCTTTTAATGACTCAAGTAAGAACCAAGGAAGGGCCGAAGAAGGCCATTCGGCCAAGAGGAAGAGAGAGAGAGAGAGAGAGAGTGAGTGAGCCAATAGGGAATAGATAAGCATTGGCCTTCATCAATTTAGGCCATAAAATTGCATTAAATGGAGGCCATCATAACATTGACCAAGGGACTCTCTATTATTGGTGCATTCTAGGGTTTCTAGGGAGTTCTTTGAACTTTTTAAAAGGCAAGGCATCTCCCCCCCTTCATTCTCCTCTCACGCCACCACCATCTCCACGCCAACTTCATCTTCTTCTTTCTCTTTTTCCTTTGTTTCTTATTTTCCCACTTTCGGGCCAAGAAGCCCACGCCCAAATCAACCCCGAACAGGCCCGTGTTTTATCTCGTTTCCTATCCAAGAGCCCACGACTTAACCTTAGTAGGCCTCGGTTTGCTCGGCCACGCCAAGAAGAAGCCCGAAATTTCCCGAGCCTACCCGCGTCTAGCCGATTCTCTAGGGTTGTTAGTTGTTGTGTAAGTGAATTCCCTAATATCGGGAAAGGAAGTTGCGATACGCTGTAACATGGGTTGCTTGGCCCGTTTCTTGGTTTCATGGTTGTTCGTTCTTTCTCGAATAACGATGTTCACATGTGATACTCACGGTTGATGTTTGTTTTTGTTGGTTTCGTAGCATGACTTTGCTATTTGAATTACCATCGATGCCGGTACGGTAAGAGTCGACTTGTGTGAACGATGATTGTCTCGTCCTCGCTTGATATTAGTGTTTTCACTTGCTGAGTCTCCTCGACTCATCCCCCGTTGTTTTCCTTTTTCAGGTCCGTAGGATGGCATCTCCCCCAGCCCGCGTTGGCAATCCCGTGGAGCAGAGAGCCAAAGTGCTCACCGTGATAAATGTCAGAGAAGACCACGCCTACCGCCGAATCACGATGCTTGTGGTGTTCGATGAGGGCCTAACGGACTTGGTGCCTCATCCGTACGTGGCGTGGTATCGCTATGCGAACGAAGAATGGGTTGGATCCTTATGGGGGTTCAACGGTGCTTTGGCAGTGTAGGCGGGCCGGCTCTGAGATAAAGCCACGGGTGGGATGTGAGATGGCTAGGCGGACGGGACCGGGGTGGAGGTGAAGAAGCGAGGAGCGAGAAGCCGTAGTGGGTATATGATAACCCAAGTCAAGATTTGCTATCCATAGTCCGCTATGAAAATATGTGTTGTTTGCCATGGCCCGAAGGGCCTGTATTTAATATGTTTTCATGCACTGTAAATATAAGGTTTGTTCATGATGCCATTTGTCTAAATTTCCGCTGTTGTTTTGAATGTGATTGTCCCGATATTATGCTTCCGCTTGTGTGTAAAGAAAGATAACAATGAATGGGACGTCACGTTAATGACCCCGAGGTCGGGGCGTTACATATACCCTCTTGTTGAGTATAGCCTTTTGCCACAATGCGAGCCTTATACTTTTCAATGGATCCATCCGCCCTTCGCTTAATCTTGAAAATCCATTTGTTTCCAATAGCCTTGCGATTGGGTGGCAAATCAACCAAGTCCCAGACATGGTTTGTCCTTATAGACTAAATTTCGTCTTCCAAAGCTTTTCTCCATTCTTCCTTGTCCGGAGATGAGAGAGCCTCTTGAACTGTTTTAGGCTCTGCATCGTCTTGTGGAGCAATTATAAATGCTTCCCCTTCAATCTCAAATCGACGACGGGGAATACTTTTACGATTACTTTTATGCAACTGAACTTTTTGAGAATTTAGATCGCCAGGCGACGCTACACTCCCACTAGGTCTTATATGTTGAGGTAAATCTGTATTTCCCTCAATAACATTAGTGGGTGTGTTATCGGGATCTTCCATCTCATGTAATTGGAAGTTCTTATCGATCTCACCTCTACTAGGAAAATCGTTCTCCAAGAACGTGACATCTCGTGACTCCATTTCAGTTACACTTCCATCAGCTTGTTCACCTATGAACACGTACCCTTTGGAGTGTTCAGAGTATCTAATAAAGATACACTTCTTCCCTCTAGGGCCTAATTTGCCATATTTATGGGAAGAATCGTGAACATATGCTGCACATCCCCAAGGTCGTAGATTACTTAAGTCTGGTTTCCTACCAGTCCACAATTCATAGGGGGTGGAAGTAACTGACTTAGAGGGCACACGATTAAGTATATAGGCAGCAGTCAATAACGCATCTCCCCAATATGAGACAGGGAGATTTGCCTGCGCCATCATAGACCTAACCATTTCCAAAAGGGTTCTATTCCTTCTTTCTGCAACCCCATTTTGTTGCGGAGTATCAGGAATAGTCAATTGTCTTACAATTCCCTTTTCATCACAAAGAGCCTTGAATTACCCAGATAGATACTCACGTCCGCGATCGGTTCTCAATGCCTTTATTGTTTTGTTCAACTGATTCTCTACCAAAGCTATAAACCGCCTAAAGCAATCCAATGCTTCGGACTTATGGGAGATCAGAAAAACATAACCGAAACGCATGAAGTCATCTATAAAAGTGATGAAATATGAGGCTCCATGCCTTGCCCTCACATTTAAAGGACCACAAATGTCAGAATGTATAAGTTGCAATGGAAGTTCAGCTCTGGTTCCTGTACCAAATGGTTTTCTAGTTATTTTTCCTGCTAGACAATGTTCACATACGGATAGTTCAATATTAGCGAGTGACCCCAAAATGCCTTCTCTTGCTAATCGTTTCATTCTTTGTAACCCAATGTGACCCAGTCTAGCATGCCAAGTATTTGCATCAATCTCCACATTACTAGAAGATGCAATTAAAGAAAAACAACCATCAACATTAACTTTGTACACATCATAGTCAATGTCTAACACCATAAAACCATTCAATACATAACCAGAACCGTAATAAACTGTTCCAAACAAAATGTCAACACAATCACCATGAAAATTAAAAACATAACCTAATCTAAGAAGAACAACTATAGAGACCAAGTTTTGCCGAATATCTGGAGCATAGAGGACATCATGTAAGAATAGGTTTCGACCACCACGAAAGGTTAATTTACATGTGCCGATACCATTCACTTCAACTTTTGAGTTATTTCCAACATATATCCATCTTCTTCCAGGCTGTATTCGACGATACTCCACAAATGCTCCTCGGTCTCTAGCTACGTGGTCTGTTGCTCCTGAGTCTACAGTCCACATTGGATGAGATTCAACAAGCATTATAGTGCTAGAAACAAAAACATTACTCAAAGTGATGGAGTAATGTGGTACCTTTTTCGGCTCAGTGCATTCACGAGCGAAGTGGCCCAATTTGCCACAATTGTAGCACATCATCTTGGCCTTGTCCTTCTTCCCGCCATGCTTCTTGCGTCGGAAGGTCTTGGCTCTCTTGGGTGCATGATCAGTCTCTTTTCCTTTGTTGTTGAATTTATGGTTCTTCTTGCGCTTAAAGCCTGAAGCTTTGCCCGAACCTGATTCAGCAACATAAGCATGGATAGAGGATTTTGCAGCCTTTAGGCGCTCATCTTCTAATTCCAAATAACGCGCAATATCGTCAAAAGTGACGATATTCTCATTGTGCGTCATATTGATTTTCATATGTTCCCAGCTGTCAGGAAGAGACCTTATAACAGCCTGAACTTGCTGTTTGTCAGTTAAGGTATGACCTGCCGACTTTGGCTCACGTATCATGTTTGACATCTCCCGAAGATGCTGCCTCATCGATAGATTTGAGCGCTTCCAGTACGTGTCAAATTTGATGGTGAGTCTCCTCAACTTAGTGGCAGACGTACCCCCAAACTTATCTTTTAAGGCAACCCATATTGCTTGAGCTTTGTCATAACTTTCAAACTCACACATGATATCATCTTGCATACAGCTTAGTAACGTGATGCGAGCAATGCTATTTTTCTTTTTCCAAGCTTGATAAGCTTCTTGATCTCTTTTATGTTGAGCAGAAGTTCCATGCTCAGGTTCATCCATGGTGTGGTTGAGGGTTTCCAAAACCTCTTGCTCCTCAAGGATATATTAAACTTTTCGGTGCCAAATATCATAATTGTCACGGTTCAGCTTCTCACCCTTATTGAGGTCAGCCACAATGGTCTTGGATGCCGAAGCCATAATCACTATCTACTACACATTGACATAATAAACGCATAATCAATACTATCACATTTTCCACATAAATACACATTTTAATTTGCAGCAAAGACAAACTAAATTAACGATAATTCAACAAAAGACACCAAAACGAAAGTTCACGATATTCCCAATCAGTTTCGGCGTACAATTGTTCTACTATCATTAACTTATTTAATTTGTGCAAATTTTAAGTTTTAGGTGAGAATTTCTTCTAATTCTACCAACCTACGAACTCCCACTAGACTAAATAATTCACAAAAAATATCTAAAACAATAATCACATCCTTTCTAGCAATCATATAGCATGGCATGATGTTAATAAACAAATAGAACATTCATGCAACAAATGTAATCAACAGCGGAATTCATGACGTAAGGATCTCCAGCTATTGTTTTAATATGCTCAAAATTAGGAAATTGCAAGCACGTCAAATCATATAAACATGCCATCAATGAACCATGCTCTACATAATCTTTATGTGGTCATTTACATGTAAGCCAGCTTCTGTATTTCCAAAACCATAGGGAAATACAAGTAAAATGCAATAATACCCCAAAAATACAAGTATTTAGGGTTCCGTATGCATTTTTATACCTTTAAAAGCTTCAAACATATAATATAACTATACCACAGTGTAGAGAATTTCAATACGAACACAACGGTACCAACCACAGCTCGATCGGAGCTCCTATGCGCCCATACGTGCCGCCTAAGTGCGCGGCGCGTATGACTCACACGCCTGCCCAATTCGGGCTTCTGAAGCCTGTTCGACCGGTCCAACCGGTTCGACCGTTGATCGGTCCGACCGGCTGACCATTGATCTGTCACGGGTCGGGTCGGGTCTCGGGTCGGGTCACGGGTCGGGTCTCCGGTCGGGTCGATCGCCGGGGGTCGGTCGGGTCGATCGCCGGGGGTCGGTCGGCTGGCGAGATGATGTCATCAATGACGTCAGCATGTTGGTTACCGACAGTTTTGCTGACGTCATCGATGACGTCAGCACGCGCCGTTTGGTCGACGCGTGCGTGCCATCCACGCGCTGGCAGTGCCAGCGCTTTGGGCGCGTGGCTCCCACGCGCTGCAGCTTCTGGCCGCCCGTGGCGGCGCGTCCGGTGGTTTTCGGCGGCGTTCAACCCACCGTTCTGCTCTTCTCGACGAGTTCTTCAATTTGATATAATAAAAAAATTATTTTCTCGATAAAAAAGTTTTCGAAAATCATCTGAACAGAACGGTCGCCCGTAACATTCAAATCCGTTCTTCGTTTCAATTCATGTTCGCCGATTCATCTTGCAATTCCTGAGCAATGAATATGCAGACAGTATGAAGTTCATCATCATGATCTCCATATCAAACAGCAAGCGGAAAAAATCAACGGGAAAACAAGGCAGAGATCATAACTGAGGCTCTGATACTAATATTGGAAGCGAGTGTCGGGAGAATCGACTAACCTGTTCGATGCACTCTAAACAAAATTTCCAGGATCGTACGTTAAATCACCAGCAAACGATGAATGAATCTACTACACGTTTGTCCGAATACAATCACAAGGAAAGTATTCTTGTTCCACAGAGTTAATGACGATTGTCTTCTCAAAGTAGATACGGAATCCTAATGTGTCGAGAGAGAGTTCTGAATTTTCTCTTGTCTATTGTTCATCTTCCGAAGAAGTTATCTTAACTTCCATTATGAAAATCTCCTCGCACCTCTTCAAAAGGTGTCTCTCAGACACACCTCTTATTAGAGCAAATGGTGTCCCTTGGACACACACATCATGAGCGGACCGACGAAATATAACACATAGAGAGAGAATAATATGTCCTCACAAATTAATTCAATCCAAGCAAACAAGCCGATAGACCCACACACGCACCCACACGACCTTACTCGAAACAAACATATTGATTACCCATGGCTGCTTTCGACACGAGAAGTGGGACGATGGTCGCCGAAGCCGCTGCGGTGACCATGGTGTCTCAGAAACTAGATGTCTTGCTCCATCACCCGGTGTTTGTGGAGTGCTTATCGATGCAAATTCGTGCGAAGGATGCCAAGGAGAAGTTGGCCAGGATCCAAGAGTTTTTTTCCACTCAATACGGACAGTCCAAACCCACGGAGTGGTCTGGGCGGCTCCTCCGAGCCATGTACTACGCTGAGGAATTCATTGACAAGTTCCATCTCAGAGAGGCCCGCGAGAGGCACGAGGCCCTCTACAGTGCCACAAGGCCGCCGGCTGTGCTCATCTCCATGTACAAGCTGGGGAGGGACTTGTCCGATCTGGTGAAAAAGATGGATGAGTTGTGTGATGAGAAGTTCTTGAAGGAGGAGGCCGAGGGCAAGAGGAAAAAGGAACCTGCTAGTTCCTTCTCCCCTGCTAGTGTTCCATGGCAAGGCAAAAAATTGGCGAAGCTGACTGGTTTCTGGGATCGGCAAGCGCTATTGGAAAGGCAGCTGTGATATGCTTTTATTTAGGCCGTTTACTTAGGAAGTTTTGTGTGCACATCTTTTATTCCTTTTTATTGTGTGATCCTTGTATTTTTAGTAGTTTAGCCTAATTAGGAGTTTGTTTGATAGCTGTATCTTCTTGTATATATGTTACGTTTCTGTGGCAATGAAGAACAGAATTCTCATTCCAAAATTCCTCAGTTCTCTTACATGGTATCAGAGCCATGGCTGATGGAAAAAAAGATGAGGAGAGTTCTGGAGCGGACAAGAAAACCTTTAGTCCTTACACACTGAATTCGAATGACAACCCGAGTAACCTGATTACCCAAGTTCAGTTGAAGGGCAAGAATTATGAAGAATGGGCGCGAGCTATGCGAACTGCATTACGAGCCAAGAAGAAATATGGTTTTATTGATGGATCTGTCAAGCAACCAGCAGATGATTCACTGGAACTTGAAGATTGGTGGACGGTTAATTCCATGTTGGTTTCTTGGGTGTTTAATACCATTGAACCGACACTTCGCTCGACTATCTCTCACATGGAGAATGTGAAAGATCTGTGGGAGGATATCAAGCAGAGATTTTCGATTGGGAATGGTCCACGGATGCAGCAACTAAGATCGGATTTGGCCAATTGTAGGCAGGATGGTCAACCCATCGTGTCCTATTTCGGTAAACTCAAAACCTTGTGGGATGAAATAAATAACTATGATCAGATACCAGTGTGTGTTTGTACAGGTTGCAGATGCGATCTTACCATTGTATTGGAAAGAAAGCGTGAAGAAGAGAGAGTTCATCAGTTTTTAATGGGCTTAGATGAAGAAGGATATGGAACAGTGCGCGCTAATATTTTGAGCACTGAACCTTTGCCTAATCTGAATCGTGTCTATGCTATGGTTGTTCAGCAAGAGCGAGTACGAACTATGACATGAACCAAGGATGAAAGAGGCAATCCCATGAGTTTTGCAATCCAGGCAGGTGGTCAAAATTCAAGGGGGGATAAAGATAAAATCCCGTTTTGTTCTAATTGCAACCGAGAGGGACATGATGCTGAAAGTTGTTTCCAGCTGATAGGATATCCAGAATGGTGGGGTAATAGACCACGTGGAACCTTTGCTGGACAAGGTAGTGGTCAAAAGCGTGGTAATAGAGGTGGACGAAACAAGGGAGGAGGTGCTCGTGCCAACGTCTCACAGGCAACTGGAGTTGATGGTGGGCGAGGAGTTGTGACGGATTCAGATCGAAAGGGTCTTAGTGGATTGAATGATGAGCAGTGGGCGACTTTGCTAGGAATGTTAAGTTCTCATCAGAATGGTGCCCATGAGAGGTTGATAGGTAAGCAGAGTATTTTTCCTTGGATTATTGACACATGAGCTTCCCACCATATGACAGGAACGTTGGCATTTTTGAGAGAATTGCGTGACATTATGCCATGCTCAGTCGAATTACCTGATGGAGAAAAGACCATGGCAGTGAAAGAAGGAACTATGTTGCTTGGAGCAGACTTGAAATTGCGACGAGTTCTTTTTGTGCCCAATTTGAAATGCAATCTGATTTCTGTATCACAACTTCTTAATGATTCAAATTTGGTTATCCAACTCACTAACAAAATATGTGCTATACAAGACCTAAATTCGAGGAACCTGATTGGAGCGGGTAAGCAACGCGAGGGGCTTTACTTTCTCAAGGGAGTGACTTCGGTACATGCTTGCAAGGTGGATGATATGGAATCCTTTGAACTTTGGCATAAAAGAATGGGTCATCCTTCTTCGAAGGTGGTGGAGTTAATTCCAAAAGCTGGCAAAATGGTTAGGAAAACCAATAAAACTTGTGAGGTTTGTTTTAGAGCAAAACAAACAAGAGAGATCTTCTTTTCTAGTGACAATAAAGCTAAAGATTGTTTTGAATTGATGCATTGTGATTTGTGGGGACCTTATAGAGTCCCAGCTTCATGTGGAGCAATTTATTTCTTGACAATTGTTGATGATTACTCTCGTGCCGTGTGGATATATTTGCTGAATGGAAAAAAATGAAGTGGCATGTGTTCTTAGGAAATTTGTTGCGATGGTTAAATGCCAATTTGAGAAAAATGTGAAAATCGTTAGAAGTGATAACGGAAGTGAATTTTTGTGTTTGAAAGAATATTTTGATGAACATGGGATATTGCATCAAACTTCTTGTGTTGGAACACCTCAACAAAATGGCCGAGTGGAAAGAAAGCATCGCCATATCCTTAATGTTGCAAGAGCTTTGCGTTTCCAAGCAAATTTACCCATAGAATTTTGGGGAGAATGTGTACTCGCAGCTGGGTATTTGATTAACAGGACTCCATCTATATTATTGAATGGTAAAACCCCATATGAGATTATCTTTGGCCAACCTCCTTCTTACAAATATATTCGGATTTTTGGTTGTTTGTGCTATGCGCATAATCAGAATCGGGATAAAGATAAATTTGCTAGTAGAAGCCGTCGGTGTATTTTTGTTGGTTATCCGTTGGGAAAGAAAGGGTGGAGATTGTATGATTTAGAAGCCGATGAATACTTTGTATCAAGAGATGTAGTGTTTGCTGAAACGGAATTTCCATATGCTAATGAGAAAACAGTAAGTGATGAACTCATTAAAAATAGAGTTATGGAGTTGGGTGATGAAGTTGATGATTTAAAAAGTGACTTGAAGGAGGAATTGATCCACACAAACAATGAGGACGTGGAAAGAAGTGAAGTCGTCGCCGAAAGTGTAGATAGAGAAAATGAAGTGAATCATGAAATGGAGGAATTGATCCACACAAACAATGAGGACGTGGAAAGAAGTGAAGTCGTCGAAGAGCAGCTAGGCAGGGGACAAAGGGTCAAGCAACCTTCTGTTCGTTTGATAGATTATGTGACAAACGCCATCAGAATAAGCCCCTCGACATGCTCATCTACCCAATCTGATTCCTCAGGTACGCCTTATTCTATAGCACGTTATGTGAGTTATGAAAAATTTTTTGCGCAACACCGGTGTTTCTTGGCAGCAATTACTACAGGACATGAACCAAACTCTTATGCAGAAGCGATTAAAGATGAACGGTGGAGAGAGGCCATGAGTAAAGAAATACAGGCTTTAGAAGATAATGGCACATGGACAGTCGAAAATTTGCCGCCTGGAAAGAAAGCAATTGGGAGCAAGTGGGTGTATAAAATTAAGTACAATTCTGATGGAAGTGTTGAACGATACAAGGCGCGATTGGTGATACTGGGAAATAATCAAGTTGAAGGCATAGATTATCAGGAGACTTTTGCTCCTACGGCAAAAATGTGCACCGTACGCACCTTTCTTGCCGTTGCGGCTGCAAAGAATTGGGAACTTCATCAGATGGACGTTCAAAATGCTTTCTTACATGGCGATTTAGAGGAAGAGGTTTACATGAAGATGCCACCTGGCTTTGCCTCTCAATCATCAGGGAAGGTATGCAGACTCCGGAAATCTCTATACGGTTTGCGGCAAGCACCTAGATGTTGGTTTGCGAAATTGGCTGCATCTTTGAAAGCTTATGGATTTCAACAATCATATTCAGATTACTCCTTGTTCACTTTTTGAGTTGGGACTGTTCAATTGAATGTGCTTATTTATGTTGATGATCTCATTATCTCCGGTAATGATATTTCCGCTGTGCAAAAGTTCAAGAACTATTTGAGTCGTTGTTTTCATATGAAAGACTTGGGGAAGCTGAAATTTTTCTTGGGGATTGAAGTGGCGAGAAACTCGGATGGTATTTTCTTGTGTCAACGTAAGTATGCATTGGATGTGATTTCTGAGGTCGGATTACTGGGTTCTAAGCCGGCTAAAACTCCTCTTGAACAAAATCACAAGCTAGCCCTTACTGAGAGCAATGATGTAGACAACCCTGCTCAGTATAGGCGCCTAGTGGGTCGGCTTATTTATCTAACAATAACTCGACCTGAATTGTCTTACTATGTGCATATTCTTGCACAGTTCATGCAGCGGCCAAAGAAAGCTCATTGGGAGGCAGCTGTGAGAGTTCTACGTTATCTGAAAGGAAATCCAGGTCAGGGTATTATGTTGCATGCCAATTGTGACCTGAAATTGTCTGCTTACTGCGATTCTGACTGGGCTAGTTGTCCTTTGACGAGACGATCTTTGACTGGTTACTTTGTTCTTTTGGGAGAATCTCCTATCTCGTGGAAGACTAAGAAGCAACAGACAGTGTCTCTCTCATCCGCTGAAGCGGAATACAGGTCTATGACTACTACAGTTTGTGAACTTAAGTGGTTGAAAGGATTATTGGATTCTCTTGGTGTGGCACATTCTCAACCTATGCACTTGTATTGCGACAATCAGGCAGCTTTACATATAGCCGCCAATCCTGTCTATCATGAGCGTACCAAGCATATTGAAGTGGACTGTCATTTTATTCGTAATGAGATACTTAATGGTAACATTCAAACAGATTACGTACGTAGTTCAATGCAGCCAGCTGATATCTTCACGAAGGCGTTGGGAAAGAATCAATTTAACTTTATTCTTCGCAAGTTGGGCATTCGAGATCCCCATGCTCCAACTTGAGGGGGGTATTGGAAAGGCAGCTGTGATCTGCTTTTATTTAGGCCGTTTACTTAGGAAGTTTTGTGTGCACATCTTTTATTCCTTTTTATTGTGTGATCCTTGTATTTTTAGTAGTTTAGCCTAATTAGGAGTTTGTTTGATAGCTGTATCTTCTTGTATATATGTTACGTTTCTGTGGCAATGAAGAACAGAATTCTCATTCCAAAATTCCTCATTTCTCTTACACCTCCACACTCATTTTGTCGCCAGGTCCAGAAGAAGGTAATAAGGGAGCGGATAAAAATAGGCCCGTACAAAGAGGCTTCGATTTGGGGCGAGCAAGGAACCGGCAAGACGTTCCTCGCGAGATGGGCGTACAGCCAAGCGAAGTACATGGGCTATGAGCGGCGCGCTTGGATCCACGTCGCGGCCAGCATGGATAAGCGGGAGCTCCTGTTGGAGATACTGAAGCAAGTCGAGAAGCCAGAAGGGGACTTGAAGGACATGGGATTAAAGGAGATAAAGACAAAGCTTTTCCGGAAATTGGCCGAGGTAAACAAATTCCTCATAGTGTTGGATGACGTGCAGCTGTCCGACTGGCGAGATGTCTTGGGAGAGTTATGGATGAGCACTCCGAGATCTACGTATGGCCGCGTCAATACCACAACTCGGGACTACTCTATAGCCAGGTACATGAATTACACATCATCCTTCGGAGACCCGATCAAGCTAGAAAACTTGCCCAATGACAAAAGCCAGGAGATGCTCAATTGGAAGTTGCATAGAGCATCCAATGATCAGACACTCTCAAAGGAGGAGACAAGTATCCTAAACATGTGTCGTTGCTTGCCGCTCTGTATATCTTTACTCGGCGGGTTTCTGCCGAATGCTAGAGAGAATGACCTCATAGCGTTGGCAAAAAAGGGTCCTAGGATGACATTGTCAGATGTATTATTATTGAGTTGCCATAAATTGCCAGACTATCTAAAACCGTGCTTCATCTATATGGCTTTGTTCCCTATAACATTCCCTATTCCGACAAGAAGGCTAGTGAGGCTGTGGTTGGCTGAGGGCTTATTGGATTCGCATTATTACGACATAGGAAGGGAAAGGACAAGGCAACCCGAGGATGTGGGAGAGACGTTCATTCTGGAGCTCGCCGATAGGAATGTGATCGATGTGGTGAGCTGGAGGGCGGATGGATCCCCTAAAGCGTGCCAAATGCTCACCTCTCTGTATGACATGTTCCGCCCGATCGCAATGAGCACGGGGGTCCTCCATATACATGCCGCTAGCAAGTTGAAAGACGGGAAAGAAGGTGACCCAACCAGCCAGCAACAACCGCAAGTGGCCCAACTGCGAGAAAGAACCGCGATTCGATGGCTTGCAGAGCACACGAACATAGTCATAGACAATCGCGGCGACAAATACCCCGATTTGAACCTTGGCCACGTCTGCTCGTTCCTGTCGTTCTACCAGAGGAGAGGCATGCTCACCAAAGACATCAGCACGTATCTTAGGAAGATGATGTCCAAGACTAAGTATAGCTACCTAAGGGTGCTCGATTTGGAGGGTGTGTATAAGCCATCCTTACATGGTGTGCTCCACAAGCTGGTGCTTCTAAGATACCTAGGATTGAGATCCACGGTATTGGATTCACTCCCAAGCGCCGTTGCAGATCTGCACTATCTCGAGACCCTTGACATAAAGCACACTAACATCACTTTGCTGCCGAATTCCTTCTGGAAGTCAAGGAACTTGAGGCACCTGCATATCAACTGGTTCTACATCAACTTGAAGAAGATCCTCAAGAATGTCAATGCCTTGACTCAACTCCAAACCTTAAGCGGGCTGGTTATCGGTGAAGTGAAGGAGAACTTGATGAGGGACCTCATGAGCAGCTTGACCACGCTCACCACGCTCAAGCTTTTCTTGCAACACTCGGAGAAGGACCCCTCCTCGGCCGACGCAGGGGAAACAGTGGCACGTTGGATTAGCTTCGGCCTCACCAATCTCCAGTCCTTAACCTTTGGGGTGATCCAAGAAGCCAAGCCCGTGAAAAAAGCCGAGAAAGTAGCCAAGCCCGCGACAAAAGCCAAGACAGCCGCCAAGCCCGCTGAAGAAGCCCAACCCGCGAAAGACGCCGAGCGAGTGGAAGGAGCCGAACCCGCAATAGAAGCCCATCCCTCCAAAAAAGACAAGCCCGAAAAACAAGCCAAGCCCAAGAAGAAAGCCAAGCCCCTCAAATCGCCGATAGGCCCGTTACCGAAGCTGTCGTTGCGTGAAAGACATCACAACCTGTTGGCGCTCTACTTGCTGGGCCGACTCACCAAGCCCAGCTGGACACAGCTCTTGCCTGGCTCGCTCCGGGTTTTGACCCTGTCGGGTTCCAGGGTGAGAGCAGACGAGATGCACCAGTTGGGGGTTCTCCTGAGGACCCTGCGGACGCTCAGGCTCTTGGCCAACTCTTTCCTGTGCAAAAGCATGACGTTCGTCCAAGATGGGTTTCCCAGCCTCAAGATCTTGAAGATTTGGAATCTGCCTAAGCTTGTGCAGGTGACTATTATGAACGGAGCGATGCCGCATCTCATACTGCTCGAGTTTAGGCGCCTCGAGAGGTTGACAACTGTTACAGGGATCGACGGGTGCCGGGATTTGGAGAATATAAGCGCGATATCCCTAAGCGATGCTCTTGTCAGCCAACTCGAGGACCAAAAAGGAGGGACCACGAATCTGCATGTGGAAAAAGAGACCGAGACTACCGAATCTACGAACGATGACGAAGACGACGGGTATGGGACAATATTAAATCTCAAAAACTTTCCTTACGCCTGATGATGAAATTGTTTTTTTATACACTTGATAATTTCAATAATTATTTTAAAAAAAAACTATATAAATCAGGGAAGAAAGAGGAGAGATTGAAAAGGACAGCAAGAGGCTTGAATCCACGGATGAGGACGACAGGTATGGGACTATTTTAAATCTCAAACATGTTCTTTATGAAAATTGTTTTTGTAGACTTGATAATTTCTTATGAGTGATTAAAAAGAAAGATTGTGATTTTTATCTAATAAGAATTACCTTCGCTCATTCCATCAGATTAAGTCGATATATATTACGAATCTATGAAAGCTACAATGAGTCCTACTAAAGATCACAATTTTTCTACACTGTAAACGATCACATCACTCATAGAAATGAGTCCTTATTATACGTTTTCCAGTATTTATCACAATATAAAATCACGTGGGCAGTATCGTCCAACTTTCGTGGAATCTAATGTTGCATTCAAAAGTAAACTTTGGAACTGACCTTACTCTCCATAGCTTACGCATGTTGAGTGAGCCTTTCACCTTTAGGAGTATTATTTACACTAATTAAGACCTCTCGTTTACGTTATGTATTCTGGTTTCAAAAAAGAAGCTTCTCATATAGGAAGAAATCTATAAAGTTTCTTTTTTTTTTTCCACCTTTAGGAGTATTATTTGGAAATCTCTAGGCATGTGTAGTAGGCAAAAATTATCAAAAAAGTATTACAAATTCAGTAACAAATCTTTCAATTGTACCAATTGAGTTTTAAACCTTTTGACAATTTATCAATTTAATCCTTTTGGACAATTTTGGGCGGAAATTGCTAATGTGTATGTCGATCGTCTTACGTGCCACGATTGTTTTAAGTGGCATAGCCGATGCTAATGTAGATAATTTATTAAAAAGAATTTCCAATTTATCTATTTTATTTATTATTTATTAAAATTTCACTTCTTTTCTTTCTTTTTCTTTTTCTTTCTTTCTCCACCGATCGCCGGGCCTTGACGGCTACCGGTGACCGGACACAAGAGAGGGCCAGCCTCGTGCGAGGCTGGAGCTTGCCTGAGGTCAACGAGGTCAAGTCTCGCCCGATCTCGGCAAGCTCGAGCCTCGCCAGCCTCGGGTGAGGCTTCACCTCGCCAGATCCGGCAAGGCTCGAGCTCGCCAAATCTCGATGAGGTTGCACCTAGCCAAATCCCGACGAGGTTGGCCCTCGCCTGTGGTCGTTTGCCGACCGTCGCCAAGATCCGGCGACCGGTAGAGGGAGAAATAAAAAGAAAAAGAAAAAGAAAGACAAGAAAAAAAAGGAAAGAAAAGAATAAAAAAGAATAATAATTTTGATTTTTTAAAAAATTATAAAAATTGTCCATGTCATGTCAGACATACCACGTGCACATCAGCAATTTCCGGCCAAAATTGGCTTGAATGATTAAATTGACAAATTGTCAAAAGGTTTAGGACTCAATTGGCATAATTAAAAGGTTTATGACTAAATTGGCACGATCGCAATAATTTAAAACTTTTTTGGTAATTTCTTATGTGTAATTGTGCATGTGTAATAGTGTGAACCTTACTTATTTAGTGGTTTCTTGTTTCCTACAGTGATGACGATAATGACGCAATGGCTTCTCTTTGAATACAAGCTACTACAATGATCTTGGAGCTTAACATATGTATCTATTGCATCTCCCACCCACCCACCCTCTCTCTCTCTCTCTCTCTCTGTCTCTCTCTCTCTCTCTCTCTCTCTCTCTCTAAGTGTGCGAAGAAACAATTTCATGTAATGTTTATATTATGCGATGAACTGATGTGATGATATTCATTTAGTGCAAGATACACTCGGTCTAATGAGGTAAGAAAAGCACAAGATCAACAAAAAAAAAAAAAGTGGGGGCTCACCATCGATGAGCGCATGCCACGAGTCATGAGCTAAATAACTAAATTAATCAGCCACAAGCTTTTAAATGACAAAACATATAATAGGATGGAAGAAATAGAAACGTCATATATCAGTATGATTAGCACTAATCAGATGCCAATACCAAAGTTGAAGAGCCTCCTCGACTGGTCAGAGGACTTGCAAACCTTCATCTGATCATGGTAAATTTACTGAGCTTTTTGCTCAATGACCTGCATCTAAACCACAAATATAACACCGATTAAAAAGAAGCCATACTAGCTTAGACAGTTGGAGGGCGATTTCATCGCCATTCTGCAAAAGCAGAACTGCCCAAAACAAAGCTTCTCAAGAATGACATCACAGTACTTTTCCACCTATGAGATTTTGTGCTTGATTGCTGAGTGAAGTTGAGGCCAAACATCTCCTTGGAAGCTTCCTTTGGCTAAAAAAAAAACCCCAACAAGCTTTGTGACGATTTTGGCACTCTCGGCCATGTTGTCCATATCTTTTGTGCGAGACCACAATTGGTGGGCTAACTGCGAACTTCTGCGCTTTGAATTCAAACTGATCCCCTAAGTTTGGAAGAGCATCTTTTTATCTTTCCTGGTGAGCTTCTTCTGCAACCGCTTGGTGAGCATCTGCCTCTCAAGACGAAGATCTTGCATGTTGTTCAACACAATAAAATCTCGGACTTGATATGTTCCTACTCTGAATTTAACAAAAGCAGCTAGCGTTTCCTATAGTTTGAATTCTGAAAGACATAATGGGTGGACCGCCCAAGATGGGCCAAACCCGGCCCGTGAGCCACAAGGGCCCACGAGGTAGTTATTTGCCTATCTATAATAGAAGGCACTCCTTGAAAAACTGACGTGATTTTTCCATAAGCAAACACACTCCTTCGAATACGTCGTTTTCTCTGTTTTCCTTCGGAACGCACACAAGTACGAAAGACGATCGAAGAACTCTCAAGTGCAAAGTGACACTTAATCTGTGACAATACCGGATATGTTCGTTGTGTGATATGTGTCGCGACCTAAAATTTCTCAGGCTAATGGATTATTAAGACTAAGCCTAACTCGGACCCTCCCAAGCCCTTCCAATTCGCAACTTAGGGTTTAAGTTTTTTAACGTGCAAAAGTTTTCATGCTTGGAGTCGCCACTAATCTATTTGTGGTAGGTCGATTAGAAACCTAAATAAAACATAGGGAGATATGTTTTATTCCTACGAACCAAAGATTCTAAGCTCGGGGACTTGATTACGCTATATCTAGTCTAACGCCCTTTCGGTACCTTTTCTTTTCAAAAAATGTTTATGCATGCAGTCTGGATCTATTTTATTGCCTAATCACTAACATGTTAGATGTTCATGCGGGTGCGCAAACCACCAATTTAACACCCAAGAAAGCAGTAAATAGCAGGATAACATACCTTAAAGCCACGCAAGCATCTGCATTGTTAGTAGAAAATCACACAAACAATCCTAATATGATTTCTAATTAACAAAGCAAGGTGCTCAAGGTGTTCTTTAGGGTTTGCGCTTTATTAAAATGCAAACTAACCTATATGCAATGACGTGCAAAAAATGACATGCAATTAATGCAACCTAGCATGCGAACTATATGTCACGCGACGACGTGACCTAATTCTAATGACGGACAAATGATTTATTTTTGAATGAATTTCGGAATTAAAAAAAATGCCTAAATTAACATGCAATCTATTCTAAAAAAAGGATAATTTAATCTATCCTAAAGTGACATCTTTTTGGTATTTTTATGAAAATTCGAAATCAAGAATTACCTTAAAATGAACCATCGAGATCAGGATAATATCTAAATTAAACTAGGAAATAAATTACTCTAATTCCTAATTTAAATTAAAAAGTCATCCTATTGACTTATTCAAAGAAAGTTATTCTAAACATATCCTAAACATGCATCATTATCTTCTAATAAGATCAATTCAAATCCTAACTAATCTTTTTTTTTTGAATTTTCTTTTTAAAGGAAATAAATCAAATAGGCAGATAACCACCACGATCAAAATCAATCCACGCGATCCGCAAGATTTGTTTTATTATCTTTGAATTAAGGAAACGATATAAACCGACGATCATATCCATGTGGTTATGGATATTGATGGAAGGCTATTCGTTTGAATTTGGGAACAAAATAAAATCTACTATCGTATCCAAATAGTTATGGACAGGATAAAGATTTTCCGTGCCACCGAGTATCGTATCTCATGGTTGAGATCGGATAGTCGTCCCGATACGTTGTTAAGTTAGGAATTTCCTAACTTAGTGTATTTTTTGGAATCTTGCGGATATGCCATGCATCATTCAAATATATCTACTAACCAGCCAAAGACAACAAAATCACTCGAATTAGGAATTTAAATATTTGAAACGATATCGGATAAAGTTTCTTACCTAATTTACGGATAACTTCCAAATTCGAGCTTGATGCCGGATCGGGTTTGCAGATTTCTTTCCAAATTTGAATCGGCGGGATTGCGGATCGGGACGGTGACCGACGGTGGGTGATCGACGGCAGACGCGGCGGCGACGATGAGAGGCGGCGGCGATAGGACGATGAACGACCCGGCTGGACGTCTTGGTGCAACAGGGATGATTCGACGTCGTCCTGGAATCACGGCTTAGCCACGCAGTCACGGTGGAGAAAAGGCTCGCTGGATGGTGCTTCGTTGGACCGCTGTGGCAAGCGGAGCGATAGAGCAAAGCTCACTGGACGTTGGTGAGGTGCAGTGGCGCAAGGAGCTGCTACAACGTCTTCAAGGAAAATCCACCGAGTGATCCCCAAAGAAAATTTTCTTTGGTCTCTTAGTTTAATTCCTCAACTTTTGACCGAATTTGGATAGTCTTGTGACGGTCTTCTTTGATTATCAGACTTTGACTTCCTAAGCCCCACAATTGAAATTTCCACTTGTTTGTCCTCTATCCCTCCGCGTGTATCAAGCGAAGAACCTCTCGGCCACGGATCAGCAAGTCGTCATCGGTACAGCAGGGATCTCCACGGTGACTGCTTTGTCGTCATCGAGGACTAGATGGCTTTGATGGGCAGCAGTAGCGGGAGCCCGAGTCAGGGGGAGCAACATCTCACGTCGAAGGGCAGCGGCGAGCGTCACGGGTCAACTCGGGAGCGGCAGAGGACAGCAGCGATCGTCGTGGGCTGGCTTAGCAGATCAACAGAGGAAGTAGCACAGGGCGACGGTGTCGGGCGGCAGCAGCAACGGCGGAGAGGGGCTTGGCCGCGAGAGGCTCCACCGGTCTCTCTCTCTCTCTCTCTTTTCTCTCAAGTGATTCACTCGTGTGTTCTCTGAAAATTTTGATCTGAAAATTATGAGAGCCCCCTGATTATGACGCATAACGATATATTTATATCACAACCCTAGGTCAATTAACCGGGCTTCCTAGTCCTAATGGGCTTAGACTTAGACTTTATCATTTAATTTTATTTTAAATCCAAATGGGCTAAATTAATTCGGGCTGATTTAAGCTCAAATTAAAACAACTAAAGCCTTTTAGACTTGTGAATTTTGGCCCCCAACCCTTGAGTGAACCGAGTGCTCGAGCTCGGTTTACGCGATGAATTTTCAGCTTTCTCGCCACCGCCGGTCCGATGCGGAATGCAACTAACCTATATGAACTTAAACTATATGCTATGCAATTTTAATATTTTTTGTTTAGGGGTTAAAAAATTAATCCCTAATTTTCTATGCAATTGTTCCTAAATGACTAGTTAAAATTTAGGTGTCAACAATATGCCTGTACGATCGGTGATACAAGTTGATGGTCTTCGGGCACGTTTTCCGCATTGATCGAATTCGTTCCGAATATGTTTCGAACGCGACGATCGGGGATTGAGTTTTCCCAACATTGGTATTAGAGCCCGTTTACTTGTTTCCCGATCATGCATATGTATCGTCTGAAGTATATATTGCTTGTTTTTTCGTTTTGGCCTCGTTTTTGTTCGTTTTCTTCGCGTCGCCGAACTGTTCATGCATGTTTCGATTTTTTTTTTGTCAAAACTTAAATTTTATTGCATAAACATAAAGTGCTCGTCGAGACGAGCGAAATGAGGGGCGGCGCGTCGCCGAAGGATGCCGCACGCGCCGCCAACGGCTTTAGGCGCGACGGCGCGTGAGGTCCACGTGCGGCCATGCGAAACGGCGGGTCGATCGCCGCTTAACCGCCGACGATGACGTCAGCGTGATGTCATCGGGAGCGGACCCGAGACCCCGACCCGGTTGACTTGATCCGTTGACCCGACCCGTTGACTTTTGACCCGACCCAGTTGACCGATGACCCGGCCCGTTGACCGTCCCGGTTGACCGTTGACCGGACCGGTTGACCGTTGACCGTAGAAACGGACCGGTTGACCGTTGACCGTAGATCGGACCGGTTGACCGTAGACCGATCAACGGTCGGACCGGTCAAACAGGTCGAACCGGACCGGTTCAAACCGGGCAGAATGACCCTATTATTTCTTTCGGCCCGTTCGAGCTCATTTGAACTCCGATTTGGGCATTCTTGGTATGCTCTACGTTATGGTATATTCATATTACATTTTTACTGCACTTATGAATGTGAAAATGCACGATAAACCCTATGTACACGTACTTAGGGGTATATTCTGTGGCATTTTCTCTAGTATTTCTCTATAGTTTTTTGAAATACAAGTGCTAGATCATATGTATATGAATAAACATTCCTTATCTTAATGTATCATGGATTATAAGTAATCCTTTGTTCTGCATTCGTTGCAGGAACAATGGTACATTTGAGACGCACTCCGATAATCCCAAGAACGGCAGCTCAAAAGGAGAAGCTTGAGATCCTAAGAATCAAGCTAGCTCTTTATCGATAGGACGCTAGAGATGATATGATGACACACATCATCAAGGTCAACAAAATGATGCAGGATATCATTTGGAACGGTTTTGTAATGCCGAAATATGTAATGGTCGGAGCCCTAAAATGCACTATGCCTGAGGAGTTGGGAAGAATGCTTGATAAGGTTAAAGAAACCTTAAAGGGTCCAAGCTATAAGATGCTTGTGGAGAATTTTGTGCAAGAATACACAAGGGTCGGGGCAAGGCGAACATCAACCCTTGCATTGAATGGGTCTCGGCGCAAACAATGGCCCGGATCTAGGGGTTTTCCGGGAGCCTCTGTTTATGTTCAGAAGAAAATAAAACTTTCCAAAGAATTTTATGAGTTCTTTCCTGTGTATGTGTTAGATTGGTACACTTGATGTTGTTCTTTTTGGATTTGGAATCAATTCTGTACATGTTTCAAGTTGTTATTACATGTTCTTAAATATTTGTGAATGTGTTATGATATATATATGGCTATGAATTTTTTGTGATTTCTCATTTTATATTGTCATATTATATGTTATGTTATATGTAGGAAGTTCTTCAAAGTTTGTATAACTTTTGAAGAACCAATTTCTTTACATAAATGATTATGTTAATGGTAATTTCAAATTAGGTTTTTTAGATGATGATTGGGAACATAGTCAACTTTCGACTCTAAGACCTTTTGTGAAACTATTCATTGATATAATTAGTTTATGTAATCATGATGCTGATGAAGCATTTAGATAGGCTTTAATAACTCGTGTGTATGTGTCTGAAATGTTCAGATACGATGGCTTCAGCAACTAAGAACATAGTGGCTGAACTTAATAAGGGAGAAAAATTGAATGGCGACAATTATGAGATTTGGAGTCTCAAGATTCAATATGTGCTGGAAGAGCAAGAGGCACTCGAAGCTCTTAACCAGATTATGGAAGAACCTGAGGATGGGACAACTGCCCAACACAAAAGGGACAAAGATGCCTTTGCTATTTGGAAAAGAAAGAACTCCCTTGCTCGCATTACGTTGCTAAGCAGCATGGACAATGACATCATGCGAGAGTTTGGACGTTTCCAGAGCGTTAAAGACATGTGGGCTACACTGGCATCAAGATTTGGTCGAACTTCTGTGACCAAACTGAGACAACTCACTATCCGTTTCGACTCATACAAGATGTCTCATGGAAAGACCATAAAACAACATTTGAGGCAGATGTCGAATATGATAAGTGAGCTAAAAGATGCCGGGCACATACTCACTGATGAACAGCAAGTGCAGGCAGTAATCCGCTCCTTGCCTCAAAGCTGGGAGTACATGAAGATCCATTTGACCCATAATGAGGGTATCAAGACCTTCGAGGATGCTATGCAACATCTTGCACTGGAAGAGGATCGCCTCATGGCAGCTAAGCCAGAAACTGATATTTACTTTGCTGGTTCTAGCTCGCATGGAGTTTCGGGCTCCAAGAGGAAGCACCCTGCTGGGTCAAAGAAGTGGAAAGGCAAGGGGCCAAGTCCTTCAGGGAAGAAGCCGAGGCTCAACCAACGGGAGAAAAGAAAGCGTCCTTTCAAGAAGAACATTTCAAGAGTGAAATGTTTCAACTGTGGCAAGAAGGGTCACTTTGCTCGCGACTGTGGCGAGCCAAAGAAGGTAGAAACCCTTAGCATTCATAAAAATGCTACTTATGTGTCTAGTTCAGTGTTTCTAACCGAATCTAATCCTTTGTGGACTGTAGACTCGGGAGCCACAGACCATGTAGCGAAGGACAAAGAAGCTTTCGTGGAGTTTCGACGAGTTCCACAAGGAATGAAGTGGATATACGTGGGGAACAATTCAAGAGTGGAGGTCAGAAGCATTGGCACCTGTCAACTACTTATGCGCGGTGGACGCACATTGTTCCTACATGATGTGCTATTTGCTCCAGAGATTCGTCGGAACTTAGTTTCGGTGTTGGTTTTCATTTAGACTTGGTTTTAATGTAAACTTCCATAACAATGGTGTAGACTTGTGTTTAGGTACAACTTATTATGGTTCCGGATATTTTTTAGATGGTTTCATTGTATTAGATGTTGACTATTGTGAAGTTAATGTTAGTTATTCCTTATTTACATCATCTGATTCTTATGAAAATGATGTGAACGTGTGACATGCTAGACTTGGTCATATTGGCCAACAAAGAATGAATAGATTGGCTAAAGATGGCTTATTGGGCAATATTAAAAAGGTTGATTTGCCCATATGTGAGCATTGCCTAGAAGGAAAAACAACGCAGAAACCATTTGGAAAAGGAACAAGAGCTGAATTTCCTTTGCAGCTAATCCATACTGACATCTGTGGTCCAATGAATGTAAAAGAAAGGCACGGGTCTATTTATTTCATCATATTCATTGATGATTATACTCGATTCGGACATGTCGATTTGATTTCTCATAAGTCCGAGGCTTTAAATTGCTTTAAAAGATTTATGTGCTTAGTGGAAAATCAATTAGACAAGAAAATAAAAGCATTAAGATCCGATCGAGGTCGAGAATATCTATCTGATCAGTTCAGAAATTTATGTGATGAAAAGATAATAGAAAGACAACTGACTATTCCATATACTCCTCAACAAAATGGTGTTGCGGAAAGAAGAAACAGAACATTAATGGAAATGGTTAGATTAATGATGGCACATGCTAACTTACCAATCACCTTTTGGGGTGATGCTTTGTTGACTGCTGCCTACATACTTAACCGTGTGCCTTCTAAATCAGTTGCTTCTACTCCATATGAGTTATGGACAGTTAGAAAGCCTGATTTAAGCTTTCTAAAATCTTGGGGTTGTGCTGCCTATACTTATGAGTCTTCTCACAAGTATGGAAAATTAGGCCCAAGAGGCAAAAAGAGTATTTTTATAAGATACTCAGAGCACTCAAAAGGATATGTATTCATAGGTGAGCAAGAAAATGGAAGTATAACTGAATTTGAATCACGAGATGTCACATTCTTAGAGAATGAATTTCCTAAAAAGGGCGAAACAGGTGGTGCTTACTCACTATACGAATCTGTGGATCGTGATAGTGAAGTTAGTGAGAGCATTGTGACAAATGGAGAGTTGAATGCAACCCAGTCTCAATTGCAACCATTTAAAGAGACGACACCATCATTATCTCATTCGAGTGGGAACGCAATAGAACGTGGTGAATCATCAGGAGTACAGCATTCCATACGACAGTCAAGTCGTAATAGGATTCCCCGTCGACGTTTTGACATTGAAGGAGAAGCTTTCATGATCGCCCCACAAGATGAAGATGAGCCGAAGAATGTGAACGATGCTCTAAAGTGCCCTGATGAGGAAGAATGGATACATGCAATGGAAGAGGAAATGGAGTCATTAAGATCATACCAAGTTTGGGAATTGGTTGACCTTCCAAAAGGACGCAAAGCCATTGGGAACAAGTGGGTTCTCAAAATAAAGCATAAGGCTGATGGCTCAATAGAGAGGTATAAGGCTCGCCTTGTGGCGAAAGGATATAATCAATAGGAAGGAGTTGACTTTGAAGAAACTTTTTCTCCTGTGGTTAGATTTACCTCTATTCGCCTTATTCTGGCAATAGTAGCTAGTATGGATCTTGAATTATATCAAATGGATGTAAAGACTGCATTCCTCAATGGAGAATTAGAGGAAGAAATTTATATAGAACAACTTGTTAGTTTCATTACAAAAGGCCAGGAGCACAAAGTGTGTCGACTATTGAGGTCGATATATGGCCTTAAGCAGTCTTCGAGACAATGGTATATACGTTTTCACAATGCATTAATGGCATATGATTTTGTAATGATTAGTGAAGATAATTGTGTATATATCAAAAGATCCAAAGATCAATTTGTGATCTTATCATTATATGTTGATGATATACTAATTGCCGGAAGCAGTATGGAGTTGATTAATACAGTCAAGAATTTGTTATCTTTCAATTTTGAGATGAAAGATATGGGTGAAGCTGCATACATTCTTGGAGTTAAGATTTCAAGAGATCGCTCAAAGAAATCCCTATCCCTTTCACAAGAGACGTATATGAATAAAATTCTTGAGCGATTTTGTATACAAGACTGTAAACCAATAGATACTCCTATTGCAAAGGGCGAAGCATTAAGCGACAGAATGTGTCCTAAGACTTCACAAGAAAAGGAGCAAATGGAACAAGTTCCATATGCAAGTGCTGTCGGAAGCTTGATGTACGATATGATGTGTACAAGACCTGATATTTGTTATGCAGTTGGAATGGTAAGTAGATACCAATCCAATCCAAGTCAAGCACATTGGATCGCTGTCAAAAGAATCCTGAGATATCTAAAGGGAAGTGCCGACTATGCGCTGACTTATCAAGGAAGTGATCTACACCTTGAAGGCTATACTGATGTTGACTGGGGAGGAGATTTAAAAGAAAGGAAATCTACTTCTGGATACGTGTTCTTACTGAATAATGGCGCCATATCTTGGAGCAGTAAGAAACAACAGTGTGTAGCCTTATCTACAATGGAAGCCGAGTTCGTGGCTTTATCAGCAACGGCACAAGAAGCTGTTTGGCTTAGAAGATTTTTGGATCACTTAGGTGTTACTGAGAATGCTGCAAACCCAGTATTGGTCTATTGTGACAGTCAAGCAACAATAGCGTACACTAAGGATCCCAAGTACCATGGAAAGACCAAACATATAGATATCAAGTATAACTATGTCAAGGACATGGTTGCACGAAAGGAAGTGAACGTGAAGTACATATCTACACAAAGGATGATAGCAGATCCTATGACGAAGCCGATTCCTAGAGAAGTTTTCCATGGTCATGTGAGATCTTTAGGACTGTGTAGAATATGATGTACTGAATATTGTAATTTTCTCAGAATGTTCACTATTAATGAAGTTTGTTATTATAAATGCCTATAAGTTTGTATGACGTTTGTGAATGTCGATGCTGAGTGCATTATATTGAAAAGGTATGTCGGACAGATGAGAAATTAGCCCACTCACACGGGTAATCGCCTCTACTCACTATGTGATGAATAGAGATGAGACAGTTTTAAGCTTGTTATCTAGGTGATAATTGAGAGCTCAAGCTTGAAGTATGGACGTCGCCTTAACAGAATGTTAAGATGAGGACACATAGATTATTATGTCCGAAAGTGAAATGACCAACATATTTCACTTTACCTGTTTTTAATGCCAGATGTGAGTTCTGATAGATACTTATGAATAGAGTAGATTTGTGAACTCAAGTTAGACATTGAATATGTCTAAACTATCATCTGTACGGTATTGAGAGTAAAGACATACGCTCTATGGGAAAAGGAGAGAATACCGTAATACGTATTTCATATTACGTATGCATGGAACGACCGATAAGAGTTGGCAAAAATTTATGATCTCAATTTTTTAAGTCGTGTGAGACTCTTCTCAATTAAAGTGCCCTCACGACTCTTACTTATTCTCAAAATTTCTATTCAGTGTTTGCTATCTTAGGATGTTGCCGATGATCATGATAATTCGGTCTAACGGGGCATTTCTAGAAAAGCGAGTTGGACTGAAATGGAGAGGTTTAAGGAAAGAGGAAGATCAATTTAATTTATGATGTCACATTCTATATTTGTATTCACAGGTCGACCAATTATGATTTTAAGTAAATCATAGTTGTGAATACAATATACGAGATACTAAAAAGAGATCAAGAGAGATAAAAAAATGTGACTGATTGATCTAGGGAACTGCATACTAATCCTACTCTGGATAATGCCCGAATTTGAGCTGTTATATATTCCTAACAGATGTATAACAACGAGCTCTCGTAGTATACTGGTTGCACGGATTATTTGCCAATATGAACTTTGCAAGGAAGAGAGTTGTGTTTAGCCCATCGTGGGCGAGTGGGAGATGAAAGACATAATGGGTGGACCGCCCAAGATGGGCCAAACCCGGCCCATGAGCCACAAGGGCCCACGAGGTAGTTATTTGCCTATCTATAATAGAAGGCACCCCTTGAAAAACTGACGTGATTTTTCCATAAGCAAACACACTCCTTCGAATACGTCGTTTTCTCTATTTTCCTTTGGAACGCACACGAGTACGAAAGACGATCGAAGAACTCTCAAGCACAAAGTGACACTTAATCTGTGACAATACCGGGTATGTTCGTTGTGTAATATGCCTGTACGATCGGTGATACAAGTTGATGGTCCTCGGGCACATTTTCCGCATTGATCGAATTCGTTCCGAATATGTTTCGAACGCGACGATCGGGGATTGAGTTTTCCTAACAAATTCAATATTTCAAAGCGGTGCTCAAGGTCTGACCATCTTCCAGAGCTTGATTACATAGGGCAAATTTTATCTCTAATAACGGACAACTTCCTGAGCTCTACCCCCATGTAGAGAGAATCGGCCTGATCACCTTTAAACAGAAGGAAAAAGTAGCTCCTGTGAACTAATGAGACATTGCATTCCTTCCGCAGTTTGACGATCTCCTTTTGCAAGTTTTTGAATTGCGAAAACCTTTCCAAAGGATATTCAAGCCGACATCCACAACATGTATGTTGACTAAACTTCCGTATCTAAAGGTAGTCACCGCATACAGAGTACCTTTTCCCAAATATAAAAGCGCTATACATTCCAGTGAATGGTTCTCAAAGCTTACTAGCATGTCCACATCTAAGTATGACAAGACTCATGGAGGCCAAAACCATAAATGCGCAATATCACCGCATCCGGCCATCATTTCTCATTTGTACAAAGAAAGCTAGCTTTAAAAGAGTCAAAACTTTCTTATTTTTCCATATAAAAAACTTTAAACACCAGAAAGCCATGGTTTCTGTACCTCGTCCATAGTATGTTTTCCAAAAATAGTAAATAACATTAAACTCGTGTGAATACTTATAATGAATGTTGTGAATGTTTTAGCGTACTTCCGCATGCGTAATGTTTATTATGAAGATAAACGGAAAGGACACGTTTTGCACGTAACGTTCGGGGAGTCACAAAGCATGTCATTATCATGTAATCATTGAATAGAATGATGAGAAATGAAAAGAGATAAGCATGTCATTATTGTGTAATCAGTGAAAGGCATGAAAGGAGGTAAGCGTGTCATCATCATTACCCACGTATGTGATCATTAAAAGGGTAAGGTAATGAATTGTATTAAGTGATGCTGTGTATTGGACTTTGATTATTGAAATGAGTGTTGAATTTGTTGTTGATGCAAGAGTGATCATATGATTATAACGTTACCATGTACACTGTTGCTATATGATTAATTATGGAAAGTATTATAAAAAGTAATATTCGTTGCCCTTATATTAGTGGTGACGATGCCCCCGAGTTGGGATGCCACGTATGTCGAGATGCTCAGGAAAGTGTTCGAGATGCCTCAGGAGTCGAGATGTCCCGTGTGAGATGCCCCAAAACATCACGCGCGACATGTTTCTTTTCCATTATTTCTTCTAATAATTAATAGCATGCGGAAGCACGGCAAAATATTCACAACATTCCAAACAAGAAATCGCAAGAGTTTAATTATACACATGTTTCTTAATATTAACACCACAAGTTATCGAATTGATGCAAATACAATACATTACAAAAGTTTTAGGAAGGTCGGGTCACCTAAAGCCATCTCGCCGCTCCTACACCATAAAAACTTATTTGTATAAGGCCATGCTTCTAAACTATGGATTAGCAACCACGCACATCAACAACGTGACATCTGGAATTTTCAATAATAATATTTAGGTTATAAAGCCATGTATTATTCAGCTTAGAGTTCGGGTTAGCACGTAGAAAATCTTAGTTTGGTCGTTGATCTTGTGAGGTACGGAAAATCGCGAAGGATGATTTTCCTTGTCCGTAATCGTCCCGAGTCCGATGTGTTGGAATTAAATTAATGGATGTTGACATGTACGTTGATGGTGTGGAGTAACGTTAATTGATTTACCATCATCTTAATTAGTTGTCAATAGGGACGGACATTCTTTGAATTATATGCTTAATGATTATCAAGTTTTAGATTTACTAAATCGAGATTTTCCTAGCATCAGGCATTGTTTATCCATAATTTCAGCGGATTTAAAATGTCATCGGTTACACTATTTACTTTAACGATAGTTAATTAATATTAATAATGACTTACTTAAATTAAGGATGAGTCACTCACTTGACCGAAGGTGAATGATTTCTCTCTTACAATTGTCGCCTTTAACTATTCTTATTTAGTCACACAATAAGCCACTTGTTTCTTTTACATGGCATGTTAGGCCATTTGTCTCTTTAAAATTGAGACACTTATATATCTCTTGACACATAAGGTGAGCCATCATTACCACAAGTATTAGTCATCAACTCTTCTTTCCACTTGGCCATAATCTAGGTGAAACCATGCAGCATGTAATTATACTCTGAAGACAAACCTCCACCTAGCATTTTAGTTCAAATCATCACTTTTAACCTTGGTGATATGTGAAACTTATTTTTACCTTGGCCATATCCTTCTATCTTCAAACTTCAAAAGAATTTTTCCTCTAATATTCTCACATTCGGATACGTGGATTGAAAGGTAAGTTTTGATCTTTCAAGAGTTACAAGGTGGTTAAAGCTTTTGGTTGTTTAAGTTTTGTCCGAGGAAAGTAAAAATTCTATGCGCTAAGCTAGGTTGATGTACTTAGTGCTCTCGACTTAGTTAGTCGATTGTTTGCTAATTTTAGTTTTAATTGAAATTGATGGTAAATGTGAGCAAGCCTTGGTGGACGTGTATTGAGATGTTGTGTTGTTTTGGCTTGTATTGATGAGTTCTTATAGGTTTTCTTGAGGTGCAGTAGTAACTTGTGTCGCGAACCTCCCGAAGGTGAACCACCTGGGTTTCTAATGGATTACTAAGCCTAAACCTAGCTCGGGCTCTCCTAAATCCATACCAATTTGCAACTCAGATCAAGAAGTTTTTAATATGCAAATCATTTCAATTTAGGAATCGTCACTAATCTATTTTTGGTGGGTCGATTAGAAACTCGAGTAAAGTGTTGGAGGATTACTTTACTCCTACGAATCAGATATTAAATGAGTTTAGGGACTTGATTGTGCTATATTACTCTAACGCCCTTTCGGTACCATTTCATTTATTTTTGAAAATATTTAAGCGGACAGCTTGGATTGATATCAACTTAGACAGGTGCGTAACCATTAAAATAACAACCAATAAACAAAGCAAGCAAATTGCAAGAAAATAAAGAAATTGGACACACCAAAATAATCAAATATTTTTGGGGTTTTATTTTATTTTATAAAGTCTAATTTATATGATATGCGATTTAATAACATGCAAACTATATGACATACACATGATAATTTTTATATTTTTTTATTAGAATTCGAAATTAATAAATACCCTAATTAAACTACTTAAAAAGAATAGTCCTCTAATCTAGTTTAGGAATAATTTAACCTAAACCCAATGCTATATTAGAGAACACATTTTAAGCATGCACTATTATTTAAACATGCAAGCATTATCTAAATTATTCTATTTGCTAAGGAAAATCATACTTGGAATCTATTCTAACTTTTTCTAGAGTCTATAGCATGCAATCTTATTTAAACAAGTAATGTGATCTAGAAATCCTATCTAAACCTAACATGCAATCTTTTGTATTTTTTTAGATAAGGAAATAAATTAAGCAAAATATGCATTCAATCAAAAGATAGAATCCAAAGCTAAAGATAGCTTCCAATCAATTCAAATAAGGAAATATTAGCTAATCAACTTGATATTTTTGCGAATGAGGATCCTAATCTTAAGCTTTAAAGATCAAACTATCGACTCTGGCCACGCAATCCATAATCATATGTAAAGCCTTATAGATAGAATTACTGGTTATAAGCGCATTGCAAATTAGGAAATAATCCTAATTGGATATGCCTGTCACTCACAATATTTAAAGTTAGATATTGATAAACACGAAATGTGCAATAAAATATTCAAATTGATTCGGATGAGAATTTTACCTATTTTGCAGATATAGTTTCCACATTTGAATCAATGAATGATGGGTCACGAACGGTGGTGGTGTGGCTGATGGTGGCTCGCGGTGGTGCTCAGCCGCCTGGGGTCACGTCGATGATGGTCTCAGCTTGGCTTTTCGTGATGGCTGGTCAGTACAGTAGGGACTCGGCTCTCAGTTCTCAGCTCGGGTACTCTCGGCCAAGGGCTTACGATGGACATTTGTCAAGGTGGTCTCGGCTTAGTGGTGATCGACAAAGTATGCACGATGAGAACACGACTGGCAATGAGGAAATTAGCATTGAGAACAAGACGACATTATAGGCGTTCACAAACACCAATGAACCTGCACAAGGAAAAATTATAGGAAGGCTGCAACAAGACAAACTCATAAAAGTTGACTGGGAAATAACGTCGTCAATGCAGGGCTTAGAGTGCAAAACAGGTCACCATTTTGGTGCAGGAATTTTAGAGCAGCGACGTTGTCAGAGGGACTCAGAAGCAACAACAACACCATCGCCAAAGGTCGTGCTGAAGGATCACGGGCTTGGCTGGCGAGTTGGCTATGATTTTGTCGTTGGCAGCGGTTGGCGGTGCGTGGAAAGGCTGCTGGTGGACACCAGCGTTGGCAGAGAGGCCAGGATTTGCGGCCATGGAAGCTCGCAGTAAACGTTGGAATAAGACTGTAAGGCTCGGCTGAATCAGAGTGCTTGCTGGACTATTGCTGGGATTAGACTTCGCCTAGTCATTGGTGTAGAGGAGAGGGAGGAGGCGCAGCAATAGATATGGACACACAGGGAGAGAATTTTTACTCTCTTTCCACCTCAATCCATGGCTATATGAGCCATGTCATACCATGACTACACAAGTCATATCATCATATAATTTCATGTCATTTTAACCTTGTAGAGAATCGTCATACACGGTAAAATATTTGGTTAACTCTAGAATCTAATCCATATACTCACACAAGGAAATTCACTCAGTGGCAAATAGGTCGTGAAGGTCTTAATCACATGGCATTATTTATATTCCAAAAATTATAATATAACAATTATCATGTACATCCAAATAGTTTGTCATTTTTCATGTGTTAAAGACAAACAAATCATTTCACGTACTTTAACACATATATCCTGATTCATTTCTCATCATGCTATTATCAATGTAATAAAATGTTTTAGTCAAATACCCAAGTCAAAAACAGTAAATGGTCATAATTGAAAAGTGGTTATACCCGGCAAGGGGTATACTCGGTAGGTGGTCATACTCGGCAAGTGGATATAAGCTATAAGTGGTCATACTCAACAATTGGGTATAAGCGGTAAGTGGTTATACTCAGCAAGTGGATATAAGTAATATGTTGTTATATTTAGCAAGGCCGGTGAGGCTCACCGTGGCCGGCGACTGGCCTCAGGATAGCGAGGCCTCGCCTCGCCTCGCTAGATCTGGCAAGGCTTGGCCTTGCCTCATCGGTCTCGAGCTCGGCCAAGCATCGCCGGATTTGGCGAGGCGAGGCGAGGCTCGGGCGAGCTCGTCCAAGGTCGGCGACTGGCCTCGGGTGAGTGAGGCCTCACCTCGCTAGATCTGGCAAGGCTCAGCCTCGCCTCGTCGGTCTCGAGCTCTGCCAAGCATCGCCGGATCTGGCGAGGCGAGGCTAGGCTCGGCCTCGCTCGAGCTCACCAGCCATGGGAGGACGCGTAAGGCACCAGCGGGGGAGGAGCAGATGAAGCGCGAGGCAGCAGCGGAGGAGGAGTGGCTCTGGAGATCCGGCCATGGGAAGAGGAGGCAGCAGCGGAGGAGGAGTGGCTCTGGAGATCCGGCCATGGGAAGAGGAGAGGACGATGGGAAGAGGGGAGGACGGGAAGAGGAGAGAGGAGAGAAAAGGAAATCATTTTTCAATCTTCCCGTCCTCATTTTCCTCAGTTTTCAAAGGCACTTTTCGATTGACCGGAAAACATTTTCCTTGACCAATCATAGCGAGAATCTATGAAACAATGTTGAGGAATCAACATTGGATTTGAAAACCTCCCTGATTAAGTATGCCAAAAATTGTTCCCTGCATTGAGGTCATTGTCCATTATACATAACTATATCCAGTCATATAACAGCAACCGACTCGATCAAAGTAGCTCAAGAATCAAACATAAACGCCCGGTAAGAGGAGAAGAAATAAGGATCCGAATTTCTGCACCGGAAAGGGAAAATCTGAAATAGAATGATAAGCTCGCATGCACGAGACGTCTTGATTTGTGTCAAGGCTCGTGATACTACGAGCATGTACAGGAGATAAACAAAAGATATGATCAAAGCTGAGAGCCCAAAAACCACGGCTAAACTCACTAACAGTCCTGTAACAAGTATATATGATCACCGAACATTAGTTTTAAACTAGAATTACTAGAAATTGAACTCAAATAATTAATGGAAAATCTCACAACATATATTTCTTCCACTTCAACTTGCAAACTCTATTTACCGGTAAGCTCCAATTGAACATCATCCATATCTAACAAAAACAAAATTTGTCAGACTTATCTTTCATCTTTGCACCCATAGCTTTCATCCTAAGATCTAAAACCTTCTCCCCATGATTTAGAGGTTTATATAAAGTAGCTATCTCATTAAAATAATCATTCAAAATGATATATAGAGTCCCGGACATCTTGCTGGTGGCATCGTAAAACTTCTTCAAAAATATGGAAAGAATTTTGGCATTTTACCAATCTTCATGTTTTGGAGTTTCATAGTCAAGCCCAATCAAAAAATAAAAATCATCTTCTTCTATCATTTCAAAAGCTTTTTTGAACTCTAAGGCGATGTCTAACATGAGGTAAATGGAGTTCCACCTAGTTCTGACATTAAGACAAACTGAACCCTCATAAGTGATCATTGCATTCTCAATACAATCTTGGAATGTTTTAGCTTTCATGGGAGAACTCCTCACATACCTAACCATGTTTCGAATACGTGCGATAGAATCACGTACCTCAGTCAATCCATATCTCACAATCAAGTTTAGTGCATGCTCCGTGCACCTCATGTATAAAATATCACCATTTAAGATCAATAGCATATCTCTTGATACTTTTTTTTTTCAAAAAACCAATGGCAACATTATTCGAATTAACATTATCCATAGTGATTGTGGAAACTTTTTTCTCTATTTCCCACTCGTAAATGCATTTCTCAACCATTTTCCCAATATCTTTGCCCTTGTGACTAGGTATCACCACAAAATTCATGATTTTGTCTGTACAATTTTCAATCGTCATCAATAAAATGTGTAGTGAAACATAAATACTTCAAGTTCTGAGTGGAACTCCATGTAGTCGTGAGTATGGCCTTAGACTCAAGCTTGTGAAAGTAAGTCTTCAAACTTGTTTTTTCCACAAAGATACAACTTCATGCAATCTCTAGCCATGTAAATTGTGAGATGTGATTGAAGAAAGGTTGTATTTGATTAATACAATCACGGAATCTGATATACTCAACCATCGAAAAAGGTTGTTCATCCATTATGTTCATCCGACCAAGCATTTGCCTACAACAATACTGATCAAATTTCTATGTCAATAAGACATTAGCACAACCAGTACTGGTATGCCCCATTGTCATTTGAGTCGCATATACTCTATGTGCGGCAAATAATTTTTCTTCTTATCTATATGGCGAGGATACTTGTTGCACCTTTTGAAGTGCTTCAACATAGTAAAAGTACCGTTTTCAATACATTACGTATACTTGGCCCCGCAATAAATGCAAATCACCTCATTTTTCCCATTCTTAGTTTTGCCGTTACGAAAATGAAGCCGGATTGCTAATGTTCATTTACCAAAACTGCAAGGACAAGTATTAGATACCTTGTTTGTGTCGGATGTTTCTTCCAGGTCTTCTTCACCTTCATGTTCTAGTGAGTTAATTACCGGATTCATAGCATTATTGGATTTGTCCACTTCCATTGACATTTAAATAGATCACCTGAATTAAGCAAAACATAGATTGGAGCCATCAAATCGGAACACCCATCAAATTCAGCTTTTTTTCAAGCTGGGAGATGGATTCCTTGTGCAAACTAGGAATATCCCGTCAAACAAGCACAGTTTTACAAGTTTGATAAAATTGTTTTTCCGAGTACCCACGGGGCCAGACATGCATTCAAAGTACAAAAAAACCAAGGCCAGAAATGCATCATCTCAAACAAGCCTCGACATTTACCACCGGAAATAAAAAAGCATAGCCTGTTTCAAGTCATAGGCAAACAACTTGCATAACACTGCTAGAGAAAAACATAACCGCAAATAGCACATAGATGAATTTAAAAAATGAAAAACTGAACTGAAGAAGTCTGTGAATCAGCATAATGCGTGTAATCTAAGCACTAAATTTGAGGTCCGAGGCAATATTACACTAGAATCTCGAGCTTAAATGATCCAAATCAATTAGTATCAGCTCGCAGAGTCAATCAAACTCTCTAATTTACGCAAATATCCATTTGCAAACCTCGTCATTGCTCAATGAAGAAGGTAATGCGAAGATTAAGAGAGGCACAGATGGACAGAACCAAAACAATGCAAACCAGAAGCCAAAACATCGATATACTTCTAAGCAACAAAAATGAAGCATTCATATCTCGAAAACGAGCGATCGAAATCTAAGAAAAAGCATAAACTACAGAAAGTCAAGCGAGAAAAACTTACTGATTGTAAGAAATCAGGAAAGGGCCGTTTGTTTGAGACTGAGAATCTTGTGAGAGCCAGCGTTGTCAATGTCGAGCGAGGGGTGAGGTGAGAGGGAAATGCATCGACATCGAGCAAGAGAGGGGTGTGGTGAGAGGGAAAGGCGAGTATTAAAAGTCCAGAGACCATATTGAACAAATTAAAAATTCAGGGACCACTTTGCACATTAGGCAAAAGTTTAGGAATCACATTAAACAAATTAAAAATTTAGGGACCACAATACATATTGAGTCTAAATTTATGGACTATTTGTATCATTATCCCTTTGAGGAATGACGTCCATATTCCAACTGTGCTGTTGAAAAGATAAAGGGAAAACAAGATCGCGGAATCTTATTACCCATAAGACATCTCCAAGCAAAGAATGACCGAGGAACATGCTTAGCTTGAGGGACGAAAAAAGGGCAGGTTCTCATGAATTCCTTTATACCACTCTTTTAACTTTTTACTATTCTAAAATTCGAATGTTTACGCAAGATTCGCCAGAAGTAATAATCTTAGTAAGTGGACATACAAAATGCTGTGCTAGATAAGCAAGCCTTTACCAAAAAAAAAAAATGCTGTGCTAGACAATAAAATGATTGGTTCATCTTCAAGTCCGAATCTAGTGTCGCCTCTCTAATTCTCTGATCTTCGAGTCCAAACTTTAGCAAAATTCGATTGGCTTGTTAATTATTTAACCTACCAATGACAAAAGCACCGGATACTTTCTTGTCCCTCGGTCAAAATTTGGCTTAGTCAAGAATCAATCCGGAGGAGAGGCACCCGTTCGAAGAAAAGCACAAAACTGAACAAGATATAAAACACAATCATAAAAAGAACACACACCCCCACACACCATTCCTACCATGTAACGTATTTTATATGAGAACCACATATGATGTGGATATTGATATTATAAGACATATTCTCATTGAGTAAGTGTTCTTATATATGGACAAGTTGATAATGAGTGTCTAAGAACAGGCTTCACTTCTTCCTTTTAAGCGTATTGAAGATATAATTGATATCTGAGATGCAATTGAATTCTAAAATTTGTAAACATATAATATCTCTAGCAATTTGAAAGCCAAGTCCTTAATTGCCGAAATTCAGAAGGAAAGTAATGATTTTCTTTGAATTGATTTTAGTATTCTATATTAGATAAGATAAGCCAACGAGTGTTCTCATTTGATCTCACATCGCCGGTACTGGTAAAGTGTAATATTCTTAAGATTGGTGGAATTTCATCACACTAATTAAATTGTTGATCGGCCACTTTTACTTATCTCTGCAACTGCTGGTTCGCCAGTAGGGAATATGAGCAAAGTAAGGAATATTAAGATAGATCTGTAAGATTGTTATCTTGAAAGCACAGAATTTCACTTTGATTAGTTTCATCTTTATCATAATCATTGTGAGAGATACTTTCTCCCGTCTCCCGGTGAAACATGGCGCAAGCAAAGAATTAAACAAAGCTTGCTGTAGACAGCATAGGCCACACCAAGAAAAGCATAGAAAAATGAAGAATATATACATAGAGAATAATATGTCCTCACAAATTAATTCAATCCAAGCAAACAAGCCGATAGACCCACACACCCACACGACCTTACTCGAAACAAACATATTGATTACCGATGGCTGCTTTCAACACAAGAAGCGAATTGATGGTTGCTGAAGCCGCCGCGGTGACCATCGTGTCGCAGAAACTAGATGTCTTGATACATCACCCGGTGTTTGTGGAGTGCTCATCGATGCAAAGTCGCGCGATGGATGCCAAGGCAAAGCTGGCCAAGATCCAGGAGTTTTTTACCACTCAATACAGACAGTCCAAATCCACGGAGTGGTCGGGGAGGCTCCTCCGAGCCATGTACTACGCTGACAAATTCATGGACGAGTTCTACCTTAGAGAGGCCCGCGAGAGGCACGAGGCTCTCTACAGCGCTGCAAGGCCGCTGGCCGTGCTCATCTCCATGTACAAGCTGGGGAGGGACTTGTCCGTACTGGTGAAAAAGATGGAGGACTTGTGTGATGAGAAGTTCTTGAAGGAGGAGGCCGAAGGCAAGAGGAAAAAGGAACCTGCTAGTTCCTTCTCCCTTGCTAGTGTTCCATGGCAAGGCAAAAAATTGGCGAGGCTGACTAGTTTCTGGGATCAGCAAGCGCCTACAAACTTCTTATGTCGCGAGGTCCAGAAGAAGGAAATACGGAAGCGGATAGAAATAACAGGGAAGTACGAACGATGGAGTTCGATTTGGGGCGAGCAAGGAACCGGCAAGACGTTCCTCGCGAGATGGGCCTACAACCAAGCGAAGTACATGGGCTATGAGTGGCGCGCTTGGGTCCGTGTCTCGGCCGGCATGGACCCGCGGGAGTTCCTGTTGGAGATACTGAAGCAAGCCGAGAATTTAGAGAGCGACGTGAAGGACATGAATATACAGGAGATAAAGACAAAGCTGCACCGGAAATTGGCCGAGGTAAATAAATATTTCATAGTGTTAGATGGCGTGCAATCGTCCGACATGCAACTCTTGCAAGAGTTATATTGGAGCACCCCGTTATATTCACAGAGCCACATAATTACCACAACTCAAGACCGTTCGATAGCTGACTACACGAATCGTCGCACGGGATTGCCGATCAATCTAGAAAAATTGTCCAATGACCAAAGCCAGGAGATGCTTGCTTGGAAGTTGCATAGAGTATCCAATGGTCAGAGACTCTCAAAGGAGGAGAAGGGTATCCAAAACATGTGTCATGGCTTGCCGCTCTGTATATCCTTACTCGGCGGGTTTCTGTCTAATGCTAGAGAGCATGAACTCAAAGAGTTGGCAAAAAAGGATCCTACTATGACATTGTCATATATACTACTATTGAGTTGCCATAAATTGCCAGACCATTTGAAACCGTGCTTCATCTACATGGCTTTGTTCCCCGTATCTTTCCCTATTCCGACAAGAAGGCTAGTGAGGCTGTGGTTGGCTGAGGGCTTATTGGATTCGCATTGTTACGACATAGGAAGGAAAAGGACAAGGCAGCCCGAGGATGTGGGAGAGACCTTCATTCTGGAGCTCGCCGATAGGAATGTGATTGATGTGGTGAGCTGGAGGGCGGATGGATCCCCCAAAGCTTGCCAAATGCTCACCTCTCTGTATGACATGATCCGCCCGATCGCGATGAGCACGGGGTTCCTCCATGTACATGCCGCTAGCAAGTCGAAAGACGGGAACGAAGGTGACTCAACCAGCCAGCAACAACAGCCGGCGGCCCAATTGCGAGAAAGAACTGCGATCCGGTGGATTGCGGAGCACACGAACATAGTCACAGACGACCGCGGCGGCAACTACCCCGATTTGAACCTCAGCCACGTCTGCTCGTTTATGTCGTTCTACCAAAGGAGAGGCATGCTCACCAAAGACATCAGCATGTTTCTTGGGAAGATGACATCCAAGACTAACTATAGCTTCCTAAGGGTGCTCGATTTGGAGGGTGTGTATAAGCCATCCTTACATGGTGTGCTCCACAAGCTGGTGCTTCTGAGGTACCTAGGATTGAGATCCACGGTATTGGATTCGCTCCCGAGCGCTGTTGCAGATCTGCACCATCTTGAGACTCTTGACATAAAGCACACCAACATCACTTTGCTGCCGAGTTCCATCTGGAAGTTGAGGAACTTGAGGCACCTGCATCTCAATTGGTTCTATATCGACTTGAAGAAGATCCTCAAGGCTTGTAGCAACAATGTCAATGCCTTGACTCAACTCCAAACCTTAAGCGGGCTGGTCACCGGTGAAGTGAAGGAGAACTTGATGAGGGACCTCATGAGCAGCTTGACCACGCTCAAGCTTTTCTTGCAACACTCGGAGAAGGACCCCTCCTCGGGGGACGCAGGGGAAACAGTGGCACGTTGGATTAGCTTCGGCCTTACCAATCTCCAGTCCTTGACCTTTGGGGTGATCCAAGAAGCCAAGCCCGTGAAAAAAGCCGAGAAAGTAGCCAAGCCCGCGACAAAAGATAAGAAAGCAGCCAAGCCCGCTGAAGAAGCCCAACCTGCGACAGTCGCCGAGCGAGCGGAAGGAGCCGAACCCGCAATAGAAGCCCAGCCCGACAAACAAGACAAGCCCGAAAAACAAGCCAAGCCCAAGAAGAAAGCCAAGCCCCTCAAATCGCAGATAGGCCCGTTACCGAACCTGTCGTTGGGTGAAAGACATCACAACCTGTTGGAGCTCTACTTGCTGGGCCGACTCACCAAGCCCAGCTGGACACAGCTCTTGCCTGGCTCGCTCCGGGTTTTGACCCTGTCGGGTTCCAGGGTGAAAGCAGACGAGATGCACCAGCTGGGGGTTCTCTTGAGGAGCCTGCGGACGCTCAGGCTCTTGGCCAACTCTTTCCTGTGCAAAAGCATGACGTTCGTGCAAGATGGGTTTCCCAGCCTCAAGATCTTGAAGATTTGGTATCTGCCTAAGCTTGTGGAGGTGACTATTAAGAACGGAGCGATGCCGCATCTCATACTGCTCGAGTTTAGGCGCCTCGAGAGGTTGACAACTGTTACAGGGATCAACGAGTGCCGGGATTTGGAGAATATAAGCGCGATATCCCTAAGCGATGCTCTTGTCAGCCGACTCGAGGACCAAAAAGAAGAGACCACGAATCTGCATGTGGAAAAAGAGACCGAGACTACCGAATCTACGGACGATGACGAAGACGACGGGTATGGGACAATATTAAATCTCAAAAACTTTCCTTACGCCTGATGATGAAATTGTTTTTTTATACACTTGATAATTTCAATAATTATTTTTAAAAAAACTATATAAATCAGGGAAGAAAGAGGAGAGATTGAAAAGGACAGCAAGAGGCTTGAATCCACGGATGAGGACGACAGGTATGGGACTATTTTAAATCTCAAACATGTTCTTTATGAAAATTGTTTTTGTAGACTTGATCATTTCTTATGAGTGATTAAAAAGAAAGATTGTGATTTTTATCTAATAAGAATTACCTTCGCTCATTCCATCAGATTAAGTCGATATATATTACGAATCTATGAAAGCTACGATGAGTCCAACTAAAGATCACAATTTTTCTACACTGTAAACGATCACATCACTCGTAGAAATGAGTCCTTATTATACGTTTTCCAGTATTTATCACAATATAAAATCACGTGGGGGTATCATCCAACTTTCGTGGAATCTAGTGTTGCATTCAAAAAAGTAAACTTTGGAACTGACCTTACTCTCCATAGCTTACGCATGTTGAGTGAGCCTTTCACCTTTAGGAGTATTATTTACACTAATTAAGACCTCTCGTTTACGTTCTGTATCATGGTTTCAAAAAAGAAGCTTCTCATATATGAAGAAATCTACAAAGTTTCTTTTTTTTTTTTCACCTTTAGGAGTATTATTTGGAAATCTCTAGGCATGTGTAATAGGCAAAAATTATCAAAAAAGTCTTACAAATTCAGTAACAAATCTTTCAATTTGTACCAATTGAGTTTTAAACCTTTTGACAATTTATCAATTTAATTCTTTTGGACAATTTTGGGCGGAAATTGCTAACGTGTATGTCAATCATCTTACGTGGCACGATTGTTTTAAGTGGCACGGTCGATGCTAAAGTAGATAATTTATTAAAAGGAATTTCCAATTTATTTATTTTATTTATTAAAATTTCACTTCTTTTCTTTCTTTTTCTTTTTCTTTCTTTCTCCACCGATCGCTGGGCCTTGACGACTACCGGTGACCGGACACAAGAGAGGGCCGGCCTCGTGCGAGGCTGGAGCTTGCCCGAGGTCAACGAGGTCAAGTCTCGCTCGATCTCGGCAAGCTCGAGCCTCGCCAGCCTCGAGTGAGGCTTCACCTCGCCAGATCTGGCAAGGCTTGAGCTCGCCAAATCTCGATGAGGTTGCACCTAGCCAAATCCCGATGAGGTTGGCCCTTGCCTGTGGTCGTTTGCCGGCCGTTGCCAAGATCCGGCGACCGGTAGAGGGAGAAAGAAAAAGAAAAAGAAAGACAAGAAAAAAAAAGGAAAGAAAAGAATAAAAAAGAATAATAATTTTGATTTTTTAAAATATTGTAAAAATTATCCATGTCATGTCAGACATACCACATGCACATCAGCAATTTCCGGCCAAAATTGGCTTGAATGACTAAATTGACAAATTATCAAAAGGTTTATAACTCAATTGGCATAATTGAAAGGTTTATGACTGAATTGGCATCATCGCAATAAATTTAAAACTTTTTTGGTAATTTCTTATGTTAATTGTGCATGTGTAATAGTGTGAACCTTACTTATTTAGTGGTTTCTTGTTTCCTACAGTGACGACGATAATGAGGCAATGGCTTCTCTTTGAATACAAGCTACTACAATGATCTTGGAGCTTAACATATGTATCTATTGCATCTCCCACCCACTCTCTCTCTCTCTCTCTCTCTCTCTCTCTCTCTCTAGGTGTGCGAAGAAACAATTTCATGTAATGTTTATATTATGCGATGAACCGATGTGATGATATTCATTTAGTGCAAGATACTCTTTTTTCAATTCTATGTTGGCATACACTCGGTCCAATGAGGTAAGAAAAGCACATGAGCAAAAAAAAAAAAAGTGGGGGCTCACCATCGATGAGCGCATGCCACATGAGTCATGAGCTTAATAATTAAATTAATCAGCCACAGGCTTTTAAATGAAAACACATATAATACGATGGAAGAAATAGAAACATCATATATGAGTATAATTAGCACTAATCAGATGCCAATACCTATGTTGAAGAGCCTCCTGGACTGGTCAGAGGACTTGCAAGCCCTTATCTGATCATGGTAAATTTACTGAGCTTTTTGCTCAATGACCTGCATCTAAACCACGTATATAACACCGATTAAAAAGAAGCCATACTAGCTTAGACAGTTGGAGGGCGATTTCATCGCCATTCTGCAAAAGCAGAACTGTCCAAAACAAAGCTTCTCAAGAATGACATCACAGTACTTTTCCACCTATGAGATTTTGTGCTTGATTGCTGAGTGAAGTTGAGGCCAAACATCTCCTTGGAAGCTTCCTTTGGCTAAAAAAAAACCCCAACAAGCTTTGTGACGATTTTGGCACTCTCGGCCATGTTGTCCATATCTTTTGTGCGAGACCACAATCGGTGGGCTAACTGCGAACTTCTATGCTTTGAATTCAAACTGATCCCCTAAGTTTGGAAGAGCATCTTTTTATCTTTCCTGGTGAGCTTCTTCTGCAACCGCTTGGTGAGCATCTGCTTCTCAAGACGAAGATCTTGCATGTTGTTCAACACAATAAAATCTCGGACTTGATATGTTCCTACTCTGAATTTAACAAAAGCAGCTAGCGTTTCCTATTGTTTGAATTCAGTATTTCAAAGCGGTGCTCAAGGTCTGACCATCTTCCAGAGCTTGATTACATAGGGCAAATTTTATCTCTAATAACGGACAACTTCCTGAGCTCTACCTCCATGTAGAGAGAATCGGTCTGATCACCTTTAAACATTGGACCAAGTATATGCACAATCCTTGCTTTCTAGGTCCATTAGGTCACAGCTATGTAGAAACTCCCTAAAAGTATGGAGTCTATAGTGCTCGGCTAATCGTTTGCCCACCTTCTCCCAATGGTACATTATTTCGTTGAAATCCCCCAAGCAAACCCAAGGCAGCTGGTTGCTCTGGCTAATTTTATAGATTTCATCCCACGTCTTGGTTCTTTCTTGAAAAGTTGAAGGTGCATGTACAAACGTAACTCTCATCTTCGTTTTATAGACCTCCTCTTCACATTCGATATCTATTACTTCATCTGAAGCGTGTAAGATTGATAGTGCCGCATGAGCATTCCACAAAATTGCTAAGCCACCCCTTGTTCCCCTTGCGTTGACAATAAAGCATTCATCAAACTTCAACATCCTCCGTACCCCTTGGATCCTTTCTTCTCGGTTTTTTGTTTCCATAAGAAAAAGTAGTTCGGGCCTTTCCTGAGCCACTAGGGCTCTCAAATCTTGGACCGTCGGGAGGTGTGCCCAACCCCCGGCCCGAGTTCCGACTATGATTTTCATAATGGCTCCTGTGGCTTATTAGGGCTAGCCACCACACCCCATTTTCCAGAGACCTTCCACTTCACGTATTGGTGTTTCCAGCAGTTGAGCCGTCTAATAGTAACAGTTTATCCCCTTGAGAGTCATATGGGCTGAACCTTCTGGTTTTCTTCCGCACAGGAGTTTTCTTGCCACTTAGCTTCTTTTTGTTGGAGCAAGCTTGTGCCATGATGGAGTTCAGTTCCTTTGGAAGTCCTTGGTCACGAATCAAGAACTCGGGAAAGTTAACCTGTTGCTCACTTAGATCTTCTGAATTGCTCCTTCCCGAGAGTTTAGTTTGTGCGTTATCCTCCTCTCTTTGAGAAGTTTGCTGAATGTGGGTCGTGCTGCTCTCTCCATATATAACTATTTGTCCAGAGTGGGTTGGTGTTTCCGGGATTCTCTCCTCTTCCATCGGTTGTGCTAAGTCTTTGCTATGAAATAACTTCCGAAACGGACTATAGTTGCTTACTTCAGCCTTCAGCCAAGGGCCGAAAAGTCTGTCTTCCTCTATGTTCACATCCTCGACACTTAAAGGCAGCTCCTCACAGCCTCAAGCATAATGTCCTATTTTTCCACAAGAGAAACAAAAATAAGGGAGCCTCTCATATTTAAAATCGAGCCAAATTTTCTTTCCTTCATTATTAGCGAGCATGCCTGACTGTAGGGGTAGGTTAAGATCCAATGTCACTCGCACTCTTCCATAAGACACCATTCCTCTTGTTTCAATTTTAACTTCTTGTACTTGGCCTATATTACCAGCAACCTCACGAACAACTTCCACTGAAAGCCACTCGAAAGGGAGCCCCAGAATATGTACCTAGAAGTCACATGATTCGAATCTATAGCTTAAAGCAGAGGTGTTTGGTTCCCATGGTTTCAATATCAAGAGATTGTTCATGAAAGACCAAGGACCAAGGTCCATCACTTTATTCCTCACAGCTAGGGACTCAAAGGTTATGGCAAAAATACCCTGCTCTAAAGGTGTGAATACTGCACTTTCCACTCTCCACGCCCTCCTCATTGTGTTTTGGAGAGCTTGAAAGTTAATTTTTGGATTTTTTAGTAGTTGCCCTATTAGCGTCAGTCTACCATCCTTACCTTTTGCTGCTGCCAGAACACCTTCCACATTCTTAGTAACTTTGTCTGACCACAATGTTCCTCATCCTTCCGCAGTTTGAAGATCTCCTTTTGCATGTTTTTGAATTGCGAAAACCCTTCCAAAGGATATTCAAGCCGACATCCACAACATGAATGTTGACTAAACTTCCGTATCTAACGGTAGTCACTGCATACAGAGTACCTTTTTCCAAATATAAAAGCACTATACATTCCAGTGAATGGTTCTCAAAGCTTACTAGCATGTCCACATCTAAGTATGACAAGACTCATGGAGGCTAAAACCATAAATGCGCAATATCACCGCATCTGGCCATCATTTCTCATTTGTACAAAGAAAGCTATCTTTAAAAGAGTCAAAACTTTCTTATTTTTACATATAAAAAAATTTAAACACCAGAAAGCCATGGTTTCTGTACCTTGTCCACAGTATGTTTTCCAAAAATAGTAAATAACATTAAACTCTTGTGGATACTTATAATGAATGTTGTGAATGTTTTAGTGTACTTTCGCATGCATAATGTTTATTATGAAGATAAACGGAAAGGACATGTTTCGCGCGTGACGTTCTGGGCGTCACAAAGCATGTCATTATCATGTGATCATTGAATGGAATGATGAGAAATGAAAAGAGATAAGCATGTTATTATTGTGTAATCATTGAAAGGCATGAAAGGAGGTAAGCGTGTCATCATCATTACCCATATATGTGATCATTGAAAGGGCAAGGTAATGAATTGTAATAAGTGATGTTGTGTATTGGACTTTGATTATTGAAATGAGTATTGAATTTGTTGTTAATGCAAGGGTGATCATATGATTATAACGTTAACATGTACATTATTGCTATATGATTAATTATGGAAAGTATTATAAAAAGTAATATTCGTCGCCCACATATTAGTGGTGACGATGCCCCTGAGTTGGGATGCCTCGTGTCTCGAGATGCCCAGGGAAGTGTTCGGGATGCCTCAAGAGTCGAGATGCCCCGTGTGAGACGCCCCAAAACATCACGCGCGACATGTTTCTTTTCCATTATTTCTTCTAATAATTAATAGCATGCGGAAGCACAACAAAATATTCACAACATTCCAAACAAGAAATCGCAAGAGTTTAATTATACACATGTTTCTTAATATTAACACCACAATTTATTGAATTGATGCAAATACAATACATTACAAAAGTTCTAGGAAGGGTCGAGTCACCTAAAACCATCTCGCCACTCCTACACCATAAAAACTTGTCTGTACAAGGCCATGCTTTTAAACTACGGATTAGCAACCACACACATCAACAATGTGATGTCTGGAATTTTCACTAATAATATTTAGGTTATAAAGCCAATTATTATTCAGCTTAGAGTTCGGGTTAGCACGTAGAAAATCTTAGTTTTGGTCATTGATCTTGCGAGGTACGGAAAACGCGGAGGATGATTTTCCTTGTCTGTAATCATCCCGAGTCCGATGTGTTGGAATTAAATTAATGGATGTTGACGTGTACGTTGATGGTGTGGAGTAACGTTAATTGATTTACCGTCATCTTAGTTGTCGATAGGGACGGACATTCTTCGATTTATATATTTAATGATTATCAAGTTTTAGATTTACTAAATCGAGATTTTCCTAGCATCAGGCATTGTTTACCCATAATTTCAGCAGATTTAAAATGTCATGGGTTACACTATTTACTTTAACGATAGTTAATTAATATTAATAATGACTTACTTAAATTAAGGATGACTCACTCACTTGACCGAAGGTGAACGATTTCTCTCTTACAATTGTCGCCTTTAACTATTCTTATTTAGTCACATAATAAGCCACTTGTTTCTTTTACATTGCATGTTAGGCCATTTGTCTCTTTAAAATTGAGACACTTATATATCTCTTGACACATAAGGTGAGCCATCATTACCACAAGCATTAGTCATCAACTCTTCTTTCCACTTGGCCATAATCTAGGTGAAACCATGCAGCATGTAATTATACTTCGAAGACAAACCTCCACCTAGCATTTTAGTTCAAATCATCACTTTTAACCTTGGTGATATGCGAAACGTATTTTTACCTTGGCCATATCCTTCTATCTTCAAACTTCAAAAGAATTTTTCCTCTAATATTGTCACATTCGGATCCGTGGATTGAAAGGCAAGTTTTTATCTTTCAGGCGTTACAAGGTGGTTAAAGCTTTTGGTTGTTTAAGTTTTGTTTGAGGAAAGTAAAAATTCTATGCGCTAAGCTAGGTTGATCTACTTAGTGCTCTCGACTTAGTTGGTTGATTGTTTGCTAATTTTAGTTTTAATTGAAATTGATGGTAAGTGTGAGCAAGTCTTGGTGGAGGTGTATTGAGATGTTGTGTTGTTTTGGCTTGTGTTGATGAGTTATTATAGGTTTAAGATGAGTTTGATTGATTTTCTTGAGGTGTGGTAGTATCTTGTGTCACGAACCTCCCGAAGGTGAACCACCTGGGTTTCTAATGGATTACTAAGCCTAAATCTAGCTCGGGCTTTCCCAAACTCATACCAATTTGCAACTCAGATCAAAAAGTTTTTAATATGCAAATAATTTTCATTTAGGAGTCGTTACTAATCTATTTTTTGTGGGTCGATTAGAAACTCGAGTAAAGTGTGGGAGGATTACTTTACTTCTACAAATCAAATATTAAGTGAGTTTGGAGACTTGATTACGCTAGATTACTCTAATACCCTTTCGGTACCATTTAATTTATTTTTTAAAACATTTAAGCAGAAAGCTTGGATTGATATCAATTTAGACAGGTGCACAGCCATTAAAATAACAATCAATAAACAAAGCAAGCAAATTGCAAAAAAATAAAGAAATTGGACACACCAAAATAATCAAATATTTTTGGGGGTTTTATTTTATTTTATAAATTCTAATTTATATGATATGCGATTTCCTAACATGCAAACTATATGACATGCACATGATAATTTATATATTTTTATTAGAATTTGAAATTAATAAATACCCCAATTAAACTACTTAAAAAGAATAGTCCTCTAATCTAGTTTTGGAATAATTTAACCTAAACCGTATGCTATCTTAGAGAACACATTTTAAGCATGCAATATTATTTAAACATGCAAGCATTATCTAAATTATTCTATTTGCTAAGGAAAATCAAACTTAGAATCTATTCTAACTTTTTCTAGAGTTTATAGCATGCAATCTTATTTAAACAAGTAATGTGATCTAGAAATCCTATCTAAACCTAACATGCAATCTTTTTGTATTTTTTTAGATAAGGAAATAAATTAAGCAAAATATTCATTCAATCAAAAGATAGAATCCAAAGCTAAAGATAGCTTCCAATCAATTCAAATAAGGAAATATTATCTAATCAACTTGATATTTTTGCGAATGAGGATCCTAATCTTAAGCGAAGATCAAATTGTCGACTCTCGCCACGCAATCCATAATCATATCGAAAGCCTTATAGATAGAATTACCGATTATATGCGCATTGCAAATTAGGAAATAATCCTAGTTGGATATGCCTATCACTCACAATATTTAAAGTTAGATATTGATAAACACGAAATATGCAATAAAATATTCAAATTGATTCGGATGAGAATTTTACCTATTTTGCGGATGTTGTTTCCACATTTGAATCAATGAACGATGGGTCACGAACGGTGGTGGTGTGGCCGATGGTGGCTCGTGGTGGTGCTCGGCCGGCTGGGGGCACATCGATGATGGTCTCAACTTGGCTTTTCGTGACGGTTGGTCAGTACAGTAGGGACTCGGTTCCCAGTTCTCGGCTCGGGTACTCTCGGCCAAGGGCTCACGATGGACAATTGTCAAGGTGGTCTCGGCTTAGTGGTGATCGACAAAGTGTGCACGATGAGAACACGACCGGCACTGAGGAAATTAGCATTGAGAACAAGACGACATTATAGGCGTTCACAAACACCAATGAACCTGCACAAGGAAAAATTCCAGGAAGGCTGCAACAAGACAAACTCGTAAAAGTTGACTGGGAAATGACGTCGTTAGTGCAGGGATTGGAGTGCAAAACAGGTCACCATTTTGGTGTAGGAATTTCAGAGCAGCGATGACTCGGAAGCAACAACAACACTATCACCAAAGGTTGTGTTGAAGGATCACGGGCTCGGCTGGTGAGTTGGCTGTGATCTCGTCATTGGCAGCTATTGGCGGCGCGTCGAAAGGCTTGTCGCGACCGACCTCTACGCTTTTTTTTTTAACAAAAGAGGGGGGGCTCGCCTGGTACGTGCTAAGTCTAAGTTCGGGACTTAACTTGGGCTCTCCCAAGCCCATACCATATCGCGACTTAGGGTTTAAGTTTTTAACATGCAAGTGGTTTATATCAAGGAGTCGCCACTAATCGATTTGGGGTGGGTCGATTAGAAACCCAAATAGGGTGATGGGAGAATCACCCTATTCCTACGAACCAGAGATTAAATGAGTTCAGGGACTTGATTACACTAGTTGGATATCTAATGCCCTTTCGGTACCATTTTACCCTGTTCATTTCTGAAAATATTTGTCAAGCAATTTGGATTGATTTTAGGATCTTTCTCCTAACATGTAAGGTGATCAAGCGAGTGCATAATCAGAAACGATTAGCAGTCAGGAACATAACAATTCATGCAGCCTAAGGTTCTAACCTTAACTAAGTCAGATGACATTCAAAAAACAACTCATGCGATTATATTAAAAACATGCATAATAATACAGCGATAATAAAAACTAACATGCAAAATATTACCGCGCAATCTCAGGCTTGTCTAATTTAAACAAGACAAAAATATGCATAATAATACTACAATAAATTAAACATTTAGAATATATCACATAATTAAATTTTTTTTTAAAAGGATATTTTTTTAAAAGAAAGAAAGAAGAAAAAAAAAAAAGAAAAAGAAAATTTTGATTTTTTTTCCTTTTTTTTTTTGGAAAATTTTTTTTTCAAGAAAAAAAAAAGAATAAAAAAAAAGAAGAAAAGAAAAGAAAAGAAAAGAAAAATAAAATAAATTTTTAAATTTTTTTAATTTCTTTTTAATTTTTTTAAAAAATAATATAATATTAAAAACCGGGTCAGGCTGGATCCGAACCGGGTCGGAACCGACCCGGGTCAACGGATCCGACCCGGGCATTGACCCGGGTCAGATCGGTCAATCCGGATCGGGTCGGAACCGACCGGGTCAATCTGGATCCGACCCGAGCGTTGACCGGTCGGATCCTGATCCGGGTCGGTCGGAACCGACCCGAGTCAATCGGATCCGACCCGGGAGTTGACCCGGGTTGGATCTGTTGATTCGGGTCGAATCCGACCCGAACGTACAGACCCGCGGGGAGGGGGGCGCCGGCGAGGCCAAAATTGACCGTCCGCCGCCGACCTGCACCAACGCCGCCCTAAATCGCCCGACTAGACCGCCTCATAATGTGCGCCACTCACCCGAGCCGCCGTCGGACCACCGTTTCGCCGTCCGGCGATGAAACAAAACCAGCCTAGTTGAGGCATTTCGTCGAACGCCTGGTGGGTGCGTGGAAAAACGAGAGATTCCGACCTCCTCCGGCGATCCGGTCGACTCCGATGGCTTGGGTTCACCTCCGACGGCGACTAGGGATCGGGACTGACGACGGTATGGGCCGAGATTCGCGCGAAACGGCCGGCGCGAGTCTCGACCTAACCACGCAAAAAAACAGGGGAAAACAGAGGGGCTTCTCGGCCGGGGGGCTCACCGGTCGACGGCGCGTCTGGGTGGCCTTCCGGCTGCTCCGTGGGCGACGGCGACGCTGCTGGTTCTCCTTCTTGCTCCGACGAACACTCGGTTTGCTCTTTCTCTCTCTCTCTATTCTCTCTCTCTCTATTCTCTCTCTCTCTGTTTCGCCGACCGGGCTCTCTCTCTCTCTCTCGTCGCCGCCGTCGGCGGCTCGGCGGCGGGGATGGTCGAGGCGCTGTGGCCGCCGAAGAGCTCTCGCTTTCTTCGTTTCGCTCCGTCTCCCCTTTCTCCGTTTTTCTCTCTATATCTCAAAATGGCCGACGGGCCTCTCTCTCTCTCTCTCTAGCTATTTATAGCCGGCGACGACGGTGCCCCCCTGCTCCGTTACGCCTGCAATGACGACGGCCTGCACCGGCCTACTCTGGCGCGCGACTTTCGCGGCCATTTAGGCCGGTGCAGAGCAGGGGGGAGCAGCTCTGTGAGGCGCAGAGAGGAACAAGGGGAAGAGAGGGCGGAGGGGATAAGGAAGGCGGGGACAACGGGAGGGACGGACCGGCAATTAATGCCGGTCCGTCGGCGTGCGCTCACCCGGCCCTGCTCGCCGGATAGCGATGCCGAGGAGCGGCGTCGCCGTGCGTCACGGCTATTGCTCGAGCACGAGAGGCGAACGGGCGGCGAGGCGACAAGGGGAAGAAGGAAGGAGGAGGGCGGGGGCCGGGCCCGGCTTCGGCGTGGGGAGAAGGAGAAAAGGAGAAGAAGGCGGGCCGGGCCGGCGTGGGGAAAAAACGAAAAAGAAAGAAGAGTGGGCGGGGCCCATGGGAAGGAAAGGAAAAAAGAAAAGGGCCGGGTCGGCCCGACCCCGACCCGGCCCGACTCGATTTTTTTTTTTTAATCTTCTCTAATAGACCCTATTAATGCAAAATGTGCCTAATTTCTATATGTAATGCATTTAAATTGAAATATTTTTGTTTTAGGAATTAAACAAAATTAACTCCTAAATTTTGTGCAATTAATTTTGGGCAAATTAAAAATAGGTGTCAACAGCTGCCCCTCTTTGAAGGTGAGCTCATAGAGATTGAGCTCGCAGAGGTTACGTTCAAAGATAAAATGGCACCTAAATTTGGCCCATGCATGTTCAATGAATGTTATTTTTGGCGAGACCGGAGTCCCATTTTTATGACGCGATATAAGATGATGCATGCTAAAGCAAATAAAAACATACCTGGGGCTACTTACCTTGCCGAAGGGTAGAGTAATTCCAGATAGTTGATATTGTGTGTCGAGGACCCGAACATGTCTTCGGTCGCCTTGACGGGAAAAATGATTTGTCTAGGACCCGAACCTATCTTCGGTCGCCTTGACGGAAATTGCTTTTGTCTAGGACCCGAACCTTTCTTCGGTCGCCTTGACTGGGGAAATCGCTTGTTTAGGACCCGAACCTTTCTTCGGTCGCCTTGACTGGGGGAAATCGCTTGCCTAGGACCCGAACCTATCTTCGGTTGCCTTGACTGGATTTCATTTGTCTCGGACCCGAACCATTCTTCGGTCGCCTTGACTGGGGGAAATCGCTTGCCTAGGACCCGAACCTATCTTCGGTCGCCTTGACTGGATTTCATTTGTCTCGAACCCGAACCATTCTTCGGTCGCCTTGACTGGGGGAAATCGCTTGCCTAGGACCCGAACCTTTCTTCGATCGCCTTGACTGGATTTCATTTGTCTCGGACCCGAATCTACCTTCGGTTGCCTCGACTGGGGAAATCACTCGCACAGGACCCGAACCTATCTTCGGTCGCCTTGACTGGATTTCATTTGTCTAGGACCCGATCCTTTCTTCGGTCGCCTTGACTGACTCTGGATTTTGTCTGTCTAGGACCCGAACCTTTCTTCTCGGTCGCCTTGATCGATCGGATTTTTGTCCGTCTAGGACCCGAACCTTTCTTTGGTCGCCTTGATCGATCGGATTTTGTCCTGCCTAGGACCCGAACCTTTCTTCGCCCTTGATCGATTTTTGCTTTACCAAAGTACCTGCATCATAAGGGGTACCTGAAAAGACTTGATGTGAACAGAGGGAGTTAGTCCTGTGCTCAAAAGGATGAACAAAGAGGTCAATCCGATGTTCAAAGGGTGAACAATGGGGTCAATCCAATATTTAGTTGGTGAACAACAGGGTCAATCCGATGTTCAGAGGGTGAACAACGGGATTAATCCGATGTTCAGAGGGTGAACAAAGGGGTCAATCCGATGTTCAGAGGGTGAACAACGGGGTCAATCCGATGTTCAGTTGGTGAACAACGGGGTCAATCCGTTGTTCAGTTGGTGAACAACGGGGTCAATCCGATGTTCAGAGGGTGAACAATGGGGTCAATCCGATGTTCAGAGGGTGAACAACGGGGTTACTCCGATGCTCAGAGGGTGAACAATGGGGTCAATCCAATGTTCAGTTGGTGAACAACGGGGTCAATCCGATATTCAGAGGGTGAACAACGGGGTCAATCCGATGTTTAGAGGGTGAACAAAGGGGTCAATCCGATGTTCAGAGGGTGAACAACGGGGTCAATCCGATGTTCAATTGGTGAACAACGGGGTCAATCCGTTATTCAGTTGGTGAACAACGGGGTCAATCCGATGTTCAAAGGGTGAACAACGGGGTCAATCCGATGTTCAAAGGGACAACGGGGTCACTCCGATGTTCAGAGGGTACCATAACAATCGTAGGTACATGGATTTTTGGAATCATGCATGGATAAAATGTACTTACCTGGGCACGTTCCTGCCTCTTAAGGGCGTGTCTCCTGTCAGACAAGTTTTTCTTTGTACAAACACATATGTATTCATCGAAGAAATAGACAATTAAGGCTATTCTAGAATATCATATGAAATATCTTGGCCAGCAAGCCAAGATGTTTTTCTTTTTCAAAGGAACACCCAATTTACCTTCTGGGTAGTTTGAAAAGAATTCTGATGAAATACCTGGGATTTCTTACCCGGAGGTTTGATGTATCATCTCATTTGAATACCCGACCTTTTTCAGGACATCTCTTTTGTGATGATAATGAGGGCTTTTCCAGCGCCCGAATTTTCGTGTTCTATCACTGGGGATTAGAACTCTGAGCTGCAAAAGCATGCTGTGTCAATTCCACTTGGGGAGCGGAAGAAATTTTCTGTGACATCTTTGGAGACGCTCCAAAGGTCATATGTTCTTTGAGTCTTTGAGGATATTTTACCTGTCAAAGAGGGTTAGCGCAAACATGCATGCATTCATCAAGGATAGACAAGCTAGGCTATCCCAGAATATGTATTTGAAAGTTCATGCATAATGATTTTGCCATGTTTGCATCACCAAACATCCACCGAGGGTCAATCAAGACAATTTTCTCTTGGGAGGTGGACTTCTCGAGATGCTGAACGAGGGATCCTCAATCAGAAAGGACTTTCCACTCGTTCTCATTGAAAAAGGCTATTTGTCCCATCTATTAATGCGGGAACATCGAAAACACTCAATCTGACCGTTATCACATCCGCAAGGGTCTGAGTTTTCTCGCAAGCGGTACGACGCTGCCAATCTGAGAGGTCTTCTTTAGGGTCGTAATGTAGGCTTGGTCAATGGCTTAACAAAGGAGACTGTCCGAGTCAAGGCCATGAAAGAAAATATTCTGCAATCATCTCCGGGTTTACAAGTCAAGAACCCTGCAAAACGAGATAGAAATAGTCTTGCTCGCACTTCCTCGAGCGTTATTTATAAACATTAGAAATTTCACGTTAATTCATGTGCCCTAGTCAGAAGAGACTTCATGAGGGATGTAACGTGGGCTTGATTTACAGGTTGAGAAACGAAATGATCGTTGGGCTCAAAAATGTGTGTAAGAGTGAGAATTGGTGATCATCTAGCATTGTCACCAGTCTTCTTCTTCACCATCAGGATCCTTCTGGCAAACTCCCTAGGTAATCCTGTGTTTTAGCTTCTTTGACAACTTTTTCTTGAGGAGCTTCTGCGTCAAGCATTTTCCTGGATACCATTCTATCTCTGTTCCAATTGCTTTCTCAAGAATAGGTTTGTCTTCATCTATCATGTGACAAATCTTTGTCAAGACAGAGTTCCTAAAGTAGGAATTTGTATCGAAGAAGAACTCAAGTTTAAACCCTTTGGGGTCATCTTTTTCATCGTTTTTCTTCTTCTCCTTTTCTTTTTCTTTGTTTTTTATTCATGGGCATTGGCCTTGCTTTTACCAGGCACACTGCTTTTTCATGCCCCTAGTTTTCAACATTTTTTGCTGCTCTTTTGGTGTTGTCAGGACTAGCCTAAACAAGTTTGAGCAGAATAATGTTATTAGGCTCTTGGAGTCTTCATCTTGATTCGGTACTTTGGACCCTGATGCTCAAGTTGTGGTAACTTTTGCCTTGCCCCGGTGTAGGGGATGCTCACCAACTGGGTTCGTACGAAATGAAATTGCTGGCTCAATTGGGCTAGCAAGGGATATAAGTGTATGGGATAGAAGAAGAACTGCTCTTCGTCATCCTAGGGCATTTAAATTATCGCGAGAGTTCATCTGCAATAAAAACACTCGAAGATTAATGCAAGTGAGAGCAAGAAAATTTCTATACATCTTTTCACCTTGTGCGAGCTGTTGCAGCTGATGATCATAGAAAATTTTAGATATTACAAACTCCTCATCCTTCTTGTCTTGCTCAGTGACAACATCACTGTTATCAATAAGATATTGGCATTTTGGACAGACTTTAGTTTGCTGCTTCTCTCTTGACAAAGCCCTCTTAGCCTCGACTGTTCAGCCGTCGATGGTGTGCTTGTCTTGGAGGACTCTGTCGAGGACCGCCGGATCCGTGAAAACGACGAGGCTGAAGTTACAAGGGCGGTGATCGAAAGGGAGGGACGCTCTTCTTGCTCCCTCTGAATTTGAATCCTCCCTGTGATGCCGATTTACCTCAAGCTGCCCCAATGTGGGGTGGTTCTTGACAGGGGTGATTTAAAAGGAACCTCCGAGTGTGTGGGCTCAAATGGTTAAGCAAAGGATAAACAATAGTGTATGGGGTAGAGAAATGAACTGCCTCTTGTCATTTTGGCTACCGTACCTTATGCGAGAAACCCCTTTGCCTTGTAGAAGTGGAACCTTTTCGCTCATCTTACATGGGTTTGGTACGTGAGAATGTGTATAGACTAAGGATTGCCTCTCATCATCCTGAGACACCTCGTTCAATACATCGGAGCAGTTCGACACCATTCGTCGAATTGTCAAGATTTTCACAGGGAATTGGTGAATTAAACAGGTAAAATTATCATGCAAAATTCCTTTCCAAAAGATATGCGATGCACTTGGGGGAGGGTTAAGCATTTATTTGCTTTAACATGTTTCCTCTTTCTTTTGATTCTTTCAACTCTTAAAGTTTTAAGGGAAAGAAATACTTACCTATGCTGCAGCAGCGACGAGGTAAACCTGTAAGGCAATAAGAAAGACCGTGTTAATGAACAACTCTTTGAGGACGGGAATTGGGAACGATACAACATTACCCTTCGTGATTCCCCTCATTTGAGATTAAATTGACAACTCCTTGAGTTTTCTCGGATGTTGATAATTCCCTTCTGACACAAGCAGGAGTTTATGTTAGAAATGAGAGGATTTAGGGTAAATTGAGAACGATACAAATTACCCTTCTTCCATTTTGCCTTCAAAGCTAGCAAAGTCTTTTCTCCTCTTTACTTTGTTCAGCCTTCTCTGTCTCAGTCTGCTCCTCCATGCTCTTAGTCTCGAAGCTCGAATGAAATCCTCTATAATTAGGGGTGCTTCCAGGTAGAGGATTCTATTGTCAGCACGTGCTGTGCAGTTCCAGCGTGTCGAGGAGTTTCTCGTGAATGCTCTGATTCTTGACTCCACAGGCATGTGCAATTGCTTGCATGGGGATCTTCGCAGCAAAGCTAATCTCTGCTTTAAAGGTCTTTGACGGACGTAGGCGTGACCGCCATCGAGACTTCAATGGTTGTCAGGATCAGCTTTGACGCCATTTTGTCATGTAAAGTCCTTTCCAGCTGCTTGCACCATGAGTGTTATTTACTCAATTTTGTCCTATATAAAAGGAAAAGATATGTCATTTTTATGCTAAAGTGGATGAACTTTAGGAACGAAATACACCCTTTTAGATGAACTGGGAGATTGCGTGCCCCTTGGTCTACTCTTCCAATTAAGCACTTCTTCGTCATGTTTCATTCGAGAGGTCCCAACATTGGTGCTCTATCCGGCTTGCTAGCACGTCTGAGTCTAGCATGCTCCCCAGTTCATTATCTGCAAAAGAAAAGAGATGGAATGTCATTTCCAAAATTTGTTTAGGAATAAGACATACCTTTTTCTTTCAAAAGGGGTAATCTTTTCTTGATCTGCCCCCGACTTTTGTACGAAATGATGTTTCGCTCATCATGGGGTCAAGGAATGGTCAGCATTCTCTTTGACTCTCTGGGGCTGATATCACCCACTGGTAGTAACGAGATTTGCCCCATATTTCATTTGAAGGTTGGATGCTTTTCGCTCGGACTGCCCCTATCAGATGAGTTGGTCCGTTATCATCACCAGGGTCTGATGTGCTCTTCAGTTTGTGTCATTTTCAAATGTCCCTTTCATAATAATAAATCAAAAGGGAGTATGCTCTGAGACACGAAGTAAGCGAGTTAGAAAGACAAATAAGGCTATGAGCATGCATGCTTTTTCACCACCGTTCTTTTTCGGTCTTTTGAAAAATGATAAAACGTTTGTTTTATTTTCAAAAGCTTAGAGACAAGGAAGCATGAGGAAGCCCGGGCCTCAGAACACTTTCCTTTACATGGCTGGATATCATCAACGGGCCGGTTTGGGATACCTCCTCAGGCCCTCAAAACAAAATATTTGTAATTCTTTTGAATAATTCAGGCGAATTACATTTGTTGGAATGGAAATTGCAATACTAAAATTCCAAGCATAATTAAAAATTCAGAAAACTGGGAATCTTAGAAAACAGCTGAGACTTTAGAAAGCAAGAAAAGCTCCCACATAAGAGGATTCAAACTATTAAATATGCCTCTATTCTAAAGGAGGAAAATTGAGTCTTCAGTTTACTCAATGACGACATCCGCGCCTCCTGCTTGATTGGGTGGTGCGTTGCCGAATGAAAACATTTTTGCATCCAACAATTTCTGGACCTTATTTGTCAAGACAACACAGTCATTGACGGAATCTCCCGTTTCACCCAAATGATAGTCACATGCCTCGGAGGGATCGTAGTTGGGGAAACGCTCAGGATTTTCACGCTTTGGCTCTTTAGCAAGCAACCTCTTTTCCAGGAGAATAGGCAGGATCTGAGACATAGGCAAAGGGAGTGGCGTGAACTGATTTTTGTTATTTCGCCTTTGGGACGGCTTGCGGCCTGAGGCTGGTTGCTGTCCACTGCCCATCTGAATCATTGGGGAAGAACGAACGGTTTGGGTGTATGCAACATCCACATCTGTCAGGGGTTCTTTCTCTTTCTTCATGCCGAGTTTCTTGCTTGTAGAAGTGGGGTCTGTGAACCACCCTTCACGCAATCCCATTTCGATTCGTTCGCCCACAGGAACAAGACGATTAAGGGATTCAGCAGTGGCACCAACCAGGCGGTGTCTGTATTCATATGGAAGAGACTTTATGAACAATTTCACTTGTTCATAATCAATGAGTTGTGGGGTGACCTGGGCGGCCAAGTTTCTCCATCTGGTGGCATATTCTTTGAAGGACTCACTCTTCTTCTTCTCTCGCTGCCCAGATCGTCACGAGTAAAGGTGACATCGAGGTTGAATTGATAATACTTGAGGAATACATCAGCGGCATCATCCCAAGACTTAAAAGTATCCACATCTTTCGACATATACCATGTCAAGGCTGGTCCCGTCAAACTCGCTTGAAAGGTCTGAATCATGAGGGGTTCATTATCAACGTACTGAGTCATCCGCACATGATACATGTGCAGATGATGTCTGGGGCATGAGGTGCCATCATACCTCTCGAATTCCGGCATCTTGAACTTTTCTGGTACCTTGACCCATTTGTATATAGACAAGTCAAGTGGGACAGCATTCTGCGGGCCTTGTAGCTGTTTCAGCATCTCCTCGACTTTTGCAAGGCGTTTTTCCTATTCTGTCATTGGCAGCTTCAAGTTCGTGCTTCCCGACAAAGAAGGGGAAGCGGATCGTCCTCCAAAGGGGCATTTTACCGTCACTAGCGGAGGCTTTGTCTTTTCCAGTAGACAGTGGCGGTAACACCACTTCAATTGCTGCAGGCGTGGGTGTGAGCTTGCCCTGAATGGATTCCACCTGCTTTGTGAGATTTTGAATCGCATTGAGGACCATCTTCATCTCGCCCTCTATGTTATTGAGACAGACGTTTTCTTCGGCCATTTTTTGTAGCTACCTGTGAAAACGCTGATATGAATAAGTATAATGCTCAATAAAGAATTATTTTATGACTTAGTCATAATATTATTACATAATTTCTTTATTTGCAAAGAAAAAATGAGAAAAAAGGGTTTTTATTAATATTAACATTACAAGCGGCGTCCCCGGGGTTCGAACCCCGGTCGCCTCGGACCGTGACGCTACATCCCCGGATACCACTGGGCCGAAGGCCGCGATGGTGTCATTAAGGGGCAAAAAATTTTATTTAAAGCATAAAAAACGGCCCGAGTTATATTAACATTTGTACAACCCATAAACATTTTTACAGGAGATAACCAAAACCCCTAAACATAAATACAGGGAAATATAAAAGACAGGGCTTTTAACAAAAATGGCGCCATTCCCGGATGCTCATTCTATAAATGATGGGGAAGCTACAGTCTCTCGGAGTCGCTTATTTTCACGGATAAGCTCCGCAATAAGCGTATCCCTTGTCTCGTTAGTCCCACCGTGCCAGAAACTCTTTCTTAGGAGCGGGGACGGATTGGATATCAGCTCCTCCCATCGTATGTAGAATGCAATCAACGGGTGGCCTAACATTAACAAATCAAATAAATAAGTAGGCCGTATAAAAATGAGAAGGGATAGAATATATACCTTTCCTTGAACCATGGCAATCACAACGACATACACATGAGGAGTGAGGTTCGATTTCTATCTAGACTGGCTCAGCAAAATGAAGTTAAAAGGGTGCCTGACCGTTGCAGTCTCGCGTTGGTGTCAAGTCCTTTTAACCTCGGCCAAATCGAAAGGAATATCTTATAGTCACGCAAATAGCGGCTAAAGATACTTCTTTACGATTTTTAGAAATAAATTTTGGGGAAAAGAAGGCAACCTCTACATCGCGGGCTCGCGTTCGAGGTCGTATCTTTCTTAACACCATCCTAAAATGCCCTATCGAGGCCCAGGTCCGGCAGCGTGGTTGTGTGTGCAACGGTGTAGTGCTAAATCATTAAAGCATGCACAACAAATTATAAACAATCAATTCGAACCTGCAAGCACAAATAACACCTTAATGTTAGTATCGTACCTGGAGTCCTTGCTGCCAATAAAAAATCATTTTGAACAGGATAAAAATTTTTTGCCTAAGTCCACTTTAAAAAAAAGCAAGTCCCCAGCGGAGTCGCCAGTCTGTCGCGACCGACCTCTCCCCTTTTTTTTTAACAAAAGAGGGGGGGCTCGCCTGGTACGTGCTAAGTCTAAGTTCGGGACTTAACTTGGGCTCTCCCAAGCCCATACCATATCGCGACTTAGGGTTTAAGTTTTTAACATGCAAGTGGTTTATATCAAGGAGTCGCCACTAATCGATTTGGGGTGGGTCGATTAGAAACCCAAATCGATTTGGGTTTAAGTGGTTTATATCAAGGAGTCGCCACTAATCGATTTGGTGATGGGAGAATCACCCTATTCCTACGAACCAGAGATTAAATGAGTTCGGGGACTTGATTACACTAGTTGGATAACTAATGCCCTTTCGGTACCATTTTACCCTGTTCATTTCTGAAAACATTTGTCAAGCAATTTGGATTGATTTTAGGACCTTTCTCCTAACATGTGAGGTGATCAAGCGAGTGCATAATCAGAAACGATTAGCAGTCAGGAACATAACAATTCATGCAGCCTAAGGTTCTAACCTTAACTAAGTCAGATGACATTCAAAAAATAACTCATGCGATTGTATTAAAAACATGCATAATAATACAGCGATAATAAAAACTAACATGCAAAATATTACCGCGCAATCTCAGGCTTGTCTAATTTAAACAAGACAAAAATATGCATAATAATACTACAATAAATTAAACATTTAGAATATATCACATAATTTAAAAAAAATTTTAAAAGGATATTTTTTTAAAAGAAAGAAAGAAGAAAAAAAAAAGAAAAAGAAAATTTTGATTTTTTTTCTTTTTTTTTCGGAAATTTTTTTTTCGAGAAAAAAACAGAATAAAAAAAAGAAGAAGAAAAGAAAAGAAAAGAAAATTAAAATAAATTTTTAAAATTTTTTTTAATTTCTTTTTAATTTCTTTTTAATTTTTTTATAAAAATAATATAATATTAAAAACCGGGTCAGGCTGGATCCGAACCGGGGCGGAACCGACCCGGGTCAACGGATCCGACCCGGGCATTGACCCGGGTCAGACGGGCTAATCCGGATCGGCCGAACCGACCCGGTCAACGAATCCGACCCGGAGTTGACTCCGAGTCGGACTCGTTGATTCGGGCCGAATCCGACCCGAACGCACTGCACTGGGCATGGAGGGGGGCGCCGGCGAGGCCAAAATTGACCGTCCGCCGGCTGACCCAGGCCAGCGCCGCCCCCAAATCGCCCGACTAGGACCGCCTGTGGGCTGTGCCACTCACCCGAGCCGCCGTCGACCACCGTTCGCCGTCCGGCGATGAAACAAAACCAGCCCGGTTGAGGCATTTCGTCGAACACCGGCGGGTGCGTGGAAAACGAGGGATTCCGACCTCCTCCGGCGATCCGGTCGACTCCGGCGGCTTGGGTTCACCTCCGACGGCGACTAGGGATCGGACCGACGACGGTATGGGCCGAGATTCGCGCGAAACGGCCGGGCGCGAGTCCCGGCCTAACCACGCTAAAAAAAAGGGAAAACGTAGAGGCTTCTACGGCCGGGGCTCACCTGGCCGACGGCGCTGGCTCTGGGTGGCCTTCCCGGCTGCTCCGTGGGCGATGGCGACGCCGCTGGTTCTCCTTTCTTGCTCCGACAAACACTCGGTTTGCTCTTTTCTCTCTCTCTATTCTCACTCTCTCTCTGTTCTCTCTCTCTCTCTGTTTCGCCGACCGGGGGCTCTCTCTCTCTCTCTGTGTCGTCGCCGTCGGCTCGGCGGCGGGGATGGATGGCTGAGGCGCTGTGGCCGCCGGAAGAGCTCTCAGTTTCTTCTGTTTCGCTCCGTCTCCCCCTTTCTCTGTTTTTCTCTTTATATCTCAAAACGGCCGACCGGGCCTCTCTCTCTCTCTCTGGCTATTTATAGCCGGCGACGACGGTGCCCCCCTGCTCCGTTACGCCTGCAATGACGACGGCCTGCACCGACCTACTCTGGCGCGCGACTTTCGCGGCCATTTAGGCCGGTGCAGAGCAGGGGGGAGCAGCTCTGTGAGGCGCAAAGAGGAACAAGGGGAAGAGAGGGCGGAGGGATAAGGAAGGCAGGGACAACGGGGAGGACGGGACCCGGCAATTAATGCGCTCCCGTCTGGCGTGCCTCACCCGGCCCCGCTTCGGCTGGGATAGCGACACCGAGGAGCAAATGGCCACGCGATGCGTCACGCCGCCGTCGAGCTACGTAGGCGAACAGGGGCGGCGAGAGCGACTGGGAAGAAGGAAGGAGGAGGGCCGGGCCGGGCCAGGCCCAGCCGGCGTGGGGAGAAGGAGAAAAGGAGAAGAAGGCGGGCCGGGCCCGCGTGGGGGGAAAAAACGAAAAAGAAAGAAGAGTGGGCCGGGGCCCATGCGGGGAAGGAAAGGAAAAAAGAAAAGGGCCGGGTCGGCCCGACCCCGACCCGGCCCGACTTGAATTTTTTTTTTTAATCTTCTCTAATAGGCCCTATTAATGCAAAATGTGCCTAATTTCTATATGCAATGCATTTAAATTGAAATATTTTTGTTTTAGGAATTAAACAAAATTAACTCCTAAATTTTGTGCAATTAATTTTGGGCAAATTAAAAATAGGTGTCAACAAGGCTGCTGGTGAACACCAGCGTTGGCAGAGAGGCTAGATTTGCGGCCATGGAAGTTCGCAGTGAACGTTGGAATAAGACTGTAAGGCTCGGCTGAATCAGAGTGCTTGTTGGACTATTGCTGGGATTGGATTTCGCATGGTCATTGATGTGGAGGAGAAGAAGGAGGCGCAACAATAGATGTGGACAAACAGGGAGAGAATTTTCACTTTCTTTCCACCTCAATCCATGGCTACATGAGCCATGTCATACCATGACTACACAAGCCATGTCATCATGGAATTTCATATCATCTTAATCTTGTAGAGAATTGTCATGCATGGTAAAATATTTGACTAACTCTAGAGTCTAATCCACATACTCACACAAGGGAATTCACTCGGTGGCAAATAGGTCGTGGTAAAGGTTTTCATCACATGGCATTATTCATATTCAAAAAATTATAACATAACAATTATCATATACATCCAAATAGTTTGTCATTTTTCATGCTGTTAAAGACAAACAAATCATTTCATGCACTTTAACACATATATCCTCATTCATTTCTCATCATGCTATTATTAATGTAAAATACCCAAGTCAAAAAAAGTAAATGGTCATAATTGAAAAGTGGTTATACCCGGCAAGTGGGTATACTCGGTAGGTGGTTATACTCGGCAAGTGGATATAAGCTGTAAGTGGTTATACTCAGCAATTGGGTATAAGCGATAAGTGGTTATACTCAACAAGTGAATATAAGTAGTGTGTCATTATATTTAGCAAGTAGATATGAACAGTAAATGATAACACTCAGCAAGTAGATATGAACAATATGTGGTTATACTCAACTAGTAGATATGCTCAGATAAGTTGGCATAGTCAGGCAAGTAGATATACTCAAATAAATGAATATACTCAGCTAGTTGATATACTTAGCAAGTAAATATGAGCAATATGTAATTATACTGAGCAAGTGGATATCAACAATAAGTGGTTATACTCAACAAGTGGATATGAGTAGCAGCAGGTGTGTATTAGGTGAATATAAGTAGCGGCTAGTGAATATAAGGTGAAAATAAGCAACGAGTGGTGAGTATAAGGTGAATATGAGTAGCGGTTATTGTGTATAAGGTAACTATGAGCATTGACAGGTGTATATAAGGTGAATATGAGCAATGGCTATTGTGGATAACATGAATATAAGCAGTGTCGAGTGTGTATAATTTACGAAGATGAACACTTTCAAGCCCAATTTTGTCATTTTCATATTCAACGTACTACCACCACTCATGGAAATCAATCAAGCACATCTAGGCATGTTAGAACTCATCAAAACAAGTTAAATTATCACAATATCTCAACACATCACTACTGAGACTTGTTCACACTTACCATTATATTCAACTAAAACTAAAATTAACAAGCATCAACCAACCAAGTCAAGAGTACTTAGTAGATCAACCTAACTAAGCTTCTCGAGTTTTCACTTACCTTGAGCCAAACTTGAACAACTCAAAACTTTAACCACCTTCAAAGCAAGATAAGCAAGAACAAAGATTAACAACTTTCACTTTTTAAACAAAACTAGTTTTAGAAAAGAGGATAAAGTCCACCAAATCACCTCGCAACTCTTGAAAGATGGTATTTTGAAACTTCGACGGCACAAGAATGAAATCTTTATTTCTACTTAAAAGGTTTGGAAAGTGACCGGAGATTTCTTTGTAGGCCAAAGAAAATGAATCTAGCAAACCAGGATTAAAAGTAATAATGGATTCGAGTTTAAAAGACACATGGTAAAGTTCGGATGACTATGATCTAAAATTAACACATGGCCATATTTGATTTGCTTGAACAAATAACCAAGGTTAAAGTAATTGATGATTTTGGGTTAAAAGCCTTGGACATGAAGAAAGATATAAGTGTTTCAATTTAAAAGGTACAAGTGGCCTAATGAGATTAGCCAAAAGGAGATATTTTGAGAGAGAGCTTATTGGCCAAGTAAAATGAACGAGTCATCAATAGTATTAAATGACAAAGGTTAAAATACGTGATATTATCACTAGATTATTACAAGTGGCCTAATATGAGTAGCTAAATGAGAGATATTTTGAGAGAAAACTTCTTGTCCAAGTAAAATGAGTGAATCATCAATGATATTAATTGGCTAAAGTTGAAATAGATGATGCATATATCAGGGCTACACTAAGTTCAATGTCGCTAAGAGCATGTGGGTTAAAACTATTGGTGGGAAGTGAAGAGGGGTGATACAAAATTAAAAAGGGACAAATGGCCCAACTATATGATTTTCAAAATAGATATTTTGTTAAGTTACCAAAATATCTTATAAATCATTGTGTAAATAAGAAAACCAACGTCCATTCCAAGCACTGATAAATCAAAAATAAATTTAAACTCGCTAAAATCATCAGTGAAAGATATCGGATGCTAGGAAAATCTCAATTTAGTAAATATAAAACTTGAAAATCATCAAATATATAATTCGAAGCATATCAGTCCCTTTCTACCACTTATATATCGAAAATCAATTACCGTCACTCTAAGTAATCAACCCAAGAGCGAATATTTATTAATTTAAACCTAATGAAATCACTTTTCGAAAACTATAGACACGAAAAATATAACTTGGACCTTCCTCTACTACGACGTTAATAATCCAACAATAATTTCCACTTGTGACATTTATCGCCTTCAAATTCCTACATATTATTAATTGATGTGAAAAAATTTCGAATGTTACAGTATGTCAGGATGCCTCAAAGTTGAGATGCCCCGAGAAGTGTTTCGAGATGCCTTGGAAGTCGGGATGGAATGATATGCTAATAATGAATATGATATGTATCTATGAGTATATATAAATGTACATATATACACATTACTAATCGGTGATAACCATACATCACGATATGTTATGCCATTCGCTTGCACTTGAGTGAATAATCTTATGCAATGTTGTTATTCTATTGGCATATCATGATAGTAAAGATAGAGCATTTGCTTATGCATTTGTCACACATGGGCTTTTTGTATTGCTTGAACTCACGTTGTTTGTTGGTATAGGGTTGAGTGGTAAGCGGATCTCCTACCTTAGACTTAGAGATTTCATTTACTGGGCTTCGGCTCACCCCTTGTTTTTTCAAATTTGTAGGATGGTCCCTCTAGACATGGCGATGGAGGGGACGAGAGGATGCGAATTCCACCAACCTCTAAGTTGGATGGTGGCTTGGTTAATGTTTAGGCTCGCTTTCAATTTAGTATGGGTGTAGTGGTGCTAGAAGACCTTGACCCTTCCCAATACTTTTGTAATGTGTTGTATATGTTTGAATTCTGTATCAAGTCGGTAACTAGTGATGTTAATAATAAGAAGCATATGTATATTAAATGCACTCGTGTGATTTTCTAGTAAGGGATGTTGTGAATGTTTTATTGTGCTTCCGCATGTGTAATTATAATTGTGTGTTATAAATGGAAAGAATACATGTTGTGTGTGACATTTTAGGGTGTCTCAATTGAAGGTAAGTGCTTGTTTTAGGGTTTCTTTTTTGGTCCTACCATCGAAGCATTTAGAATTGTTGCTTGAGGTGTGAATTTGCTTGAGAGAGAAGATGAATTCATGTTTTCTAAGGCACAATGATGTCGTAGAGTGGAGGGGAAAATGATATAAGAAATGTCATAACTTTCATACGGCACTCACTTAAGGGTCATAACTTTTTTTAGATCACTCGAGTGGCATGACCTAGAGATGTTTAGTTGCGTCACATTACTTTTTTTCAACCACTTGAACGCTTGACTTCTAAGAAACGTTCACTTGAGTGCCATAATATTTTAAAAACACAAGTGCTGGAAATCTGACGTGGCATGACACTTGTGATGAATGTTTTTTTTTTAAAATAATTTATGGCACTCAAGTGGTCAATTGAAAGATATGGCACTTTTATGAACATTTTTTTAGAAGTCATGGCATTCAAGTGATCGAAAAGAAGAAATCATGGCAATCAAGTGACCAAACAAATTATGATACTCAAGTAAACGTTATACCAAAGTTATGACACTTGTAGTGTCCTTATACCCAAAATGGAGTGCATCATAATGTCCCTTTTCTTATTTTGAATCCGAACTTAAGAAAAATCCAAATCGTGATTGGCTTATTAATTATGTAACATATCAAAGATGAAAGCACCGGATACTTCCTTATTCTAGGTCAAGATTTGGCTTAGTAAAGAATCACTCTAAAGGAGAGGCCACCCGTTTGAAGAAAAGCATAGAAAACAATGCACAAAACGTAAAACAACAAAACAAAGAACACTCCTACACATCTTACATGGTAACATTTATACCATGTAATATCTAATATGTGATAATGACTTAATATTAACGTACTTTATATGAGCAAGTCATTCGATATGAATATTGATATCATGATAAATATACTCTTTGAGCAAGTGTTTTTATGGACAAGTTGATGATGTGTGTAGAAGCACAGGCTTCACTTCTTCCGTAAGCATATTGAAGTATAGCAAATATCCAAAGTGTAATTGAATCCTAAAACTTTTAAAAGTTGAGTATTTCTGTCAATTTGAAGGCCAAGTTTTTAATTGCAAACACTCGGAAGAAAAGTAACAATTTAGGGATAAAGTGTACCGGAAGTCTTAAAATTTATCATCAAAGTACAATTAAATTCTAAAACTTTCAAAAAGTACAATCAAGTCCTAAAACTTGTCAAATTAGTGCAATCAAGTCATTTCGTTAACTCTATCCAACATAACTAACGGAAAATGCTGACGTGGCTTTTTAAAATTATTTTCTCTCTTATATGTGGTGCTGACATGGCTAAAACATTAAACAGAAGACTAAAACGACACAATTTTGGTTCAAATATTATTTTTTAACCCAAATTTTATTTAAATTAGATTAAAAAATAAGCTTAATTTAAAAAAAAAAAAACCGCAAAAATCGTCGGAAAGGGCTAGTGATGGTGGAGCAATTGTCGGCGGGGGTCAATGGGTCCCGGCAAGTGGTTTATTCTTGTATTGCCTTTTGAGGAAGACGATGGGCGAGAACACTTAGTCTTTCTCTCTCTGAAAGAACATTTTTATATACAAAGTAAAATGAGTTATTTTAGGTTTATCCCGGAGTGAATTTTTCTTTCTTTTTTTTTTTTGGTTAAGATTGGGGGCGAATCCTTTCTTGAAATATCTTTAGTAAACGATTTTCGGCGCAAGAAATTAGATTAATCCAGTTGTTTGTTTATGATAACCTCTCATCAAGTTATCATTCCTCGGAAATGCCATTTTAGAGTAATTTTTGCATTTTGCTTTTCAAGTGAGAAAAGTCGTGGTACATACATATTTTGCTGGTTTTGTTTTTCTATTCAGCTTATTGAATTTTGAAATAGTTACCAGCAAATTTGTGTTGCATAAGAATAAAAATGGCAATTGACCCAAAAAACAGAAAATGGAGAGAAAAAATTATTGTGGTTATTAGTCTTGGACATGCAGGCGCTTCGATAGACCAAGGAATAGGGTACCTGTGGATATTGAGAGCCCTTATTCTCACACGTATCTCGTCCGTTGATGTCGTAGACCGGTGCCTCCCCATCACATCATCATCCATCGTTCGTTCTCAAATAGTTTCTCCGCACAAAAGGGTGATCTACTGTTTGACATTGCAATTGCGAAACCCAATGATGTGACAGATTAAACGCAATAACCGTCACACGATGAAGGTTTTGACAATGAGAAAGTAAGGCCCTTTCTCGTAAAGCTAAGCTTACTTTTCTATGGACCAGCAAATTATGTATTGCAGTAAGGATTCCTGCCTTGTGGGGTATTGGTACGTTGAATTAAGATCTTAAACTATTTACCTGAGATGATAAGATAGCCTCTCGAAAATTAACCGGTCGATAGAATTATACGAGAGCATTGTCTTGCTCTTAGTAGTATATTTACAGGGAAAATTATCAAAAAAGTCATAAATCTATTGCACTTGTGCCAATTTAATCCTAAATATTTTTAATTATGGCAATTTAATCTTAAACCTTTTTACAATTTGCTAACTAAGAACATTTAGCCAATTTTGGCCGGAAATCGCCAATGTGGACGCTTGTCGTTATACGTGACACGACTGGTATTGACGTAGATAATATAAAAAATATATATTTTTTCCGAATTATTTTATTTATATATTCTTTTCTTTTTCTTTTCTTCTCTTTTCCTCCTCATTTTTTACTTTCGCCGTGGCCGGCAAGGGTCTCGAAACCCTCGCCCGGCCTCGCCTAGATCTAGGCGACACCAACCTCGCCATGGCCTCACCAGCCGCGAACAAAGGCAGCCTCGCCCGCAGCTGGCAAAGCCATAACCCCCTTCGTCTCGGGCCGCCTCGCCATGGCCACGATGGCCTCACTTAGAGATCTGGGCAAGGGCTTTACGGTCCTCGCTCAATGGCCGGCAAGGTCTTGTGACCCTCGCTGGTCACAGTTGAAAAAATAAAAATAAAAAAAGAAAAGAAGGAAAAGAGAAGAAAAGAAAAAAGAAAAAAATTAATAAAAAATTCGAAAAAATAATAAAACATTAAAAAACGGTCTATGTCAGCCCGGCCATGCCACATTGGATGGCTAGTATATACGTCAGTGATTTCCAGCCAAAATTGGCCGGATGGACTCAATTGACAAAATACGAAAAGTTTTAGAACTAAGTTGGCACAATTGAAAGGTTTAGGACTTTGTAACAAAAAAGGATTAGAAATAAATTGGTACAAATGTAATAAATTTAGGATTTTTTTTTTATAATTTTCTCTATATTTTGATAATTGAATCCATCTGAAATTGATAGGGACGAAGATGGCTTCTTTGGAAAATGTTGAACAAAATGCTATATATACTTTTATTACACTCTCCCGCTATAGTGCAAGTACCATGAGGAATGACCATCCCCATTAAACACGGATAAAGTGAAAACAAGATGACAGAAAGGTACAAGCATCCCACACCCACAACACATTTCCAAGCAAAGAATGATTGACGAACATTGTTAGTTTGAGGGAAGAAAAAGGGTAGGCTCTTATGAATTCACAAGGAAAGTATGATGATCAATTCAGTCCTAAATCTTTTAATTATGTTAATTTATTCTTAAACATTTTAATTTTACCAATATAGTCCTAAAACGTTTGATGAATTGCCAATTTAGTCATAAACCTTTTAACGATTTGCCAATTTAATTCTTCCGATCAATCTTAATCGGAAATCGCTGACATAGCAGTCTAGTCAACACCGGCCATCCTACACGACATGGTCGGCTAGGATGTGGACAACTTTTTCAATTTTTCAATTTTTTTCCTTTTCTTTTCTCTTTGTTTTTATTCCTTTTTCCCTTTTACCCACTCCCGGCCATCGCCGAGCCTCGTTGATGGCCCTCGCCTAAGGCCGGCGACCTCCACCGGCAATTGACTAGGCTCGACAATGGCCGATGGAGGAAAAAAGAAAAAAGAAAAGAAAAGAAAAAGAAAAGAGAAAAAATCATAATATTAAAAAATTACAAAAATTGTCCACATCAGTACCGGCTGTGCCATGTAGGACAGCCGATACTCACTAGACTGTCATTCGGTCAAAATTGGTTGGAATGACTAAATTGACAAATCGTTAAAAGGTTTGGACTAAGTTAACACAATTTAAATATTTAGAACTAAATTGGCAAGCTGTTAAAAAGTTTAAGACTAAACTGGTTTAAGGACTTAATTGACCACTGCACAATAGATTTAGAACTTTTTTGAAAATTTTCCTTGAATTCACTATACCATTGTTTTAACTTCTTACTACGTTAGAAATATGAGATTTTTGCAAGACTCGCTTACAATTTGAATCTTCGAGTCCGATCTTTAGCAAAATCCCAATTTTGATTGGCTTATTAATTATTTAACGTATCGAATATCTACCCTTTCAATTTGTTCTTTGGACTATTTTTGGTGGAGTGGCAGGATATAAATTAAGCCCGATACTTATGGTCGGCTATTAACTTTGATCAATGATATCAATATTCCAAACTTGCTATTTAAGGAATAAAAAGGACAACCAAAAGATCAAGGCAAGGTATAAGCATCCCAAAATAATTCCCATTATTGAGGACAAGTGTGTTTGGTAATGTTTGATGAATTGTTAATTTAGTTCTAAACCTTTTAACGATTTGCTAATTTAATTCTTCCGACCAATCTTAATCGGAAATCGCTGACGTGGTAGTCTATTCAACACCGGCCATCGTTGGACGTGAACAATTTTTTCAATTTTTTCCTTTTCTTTTCTCTTTCTTTTTTTCCCTTTTTCCCTTTTACCCACTCCTGGCCATTGTCGAGCCTCGTCGATGGCCGGCGAGGGTGGCCCTCGCCTGAGGCTAGCAACTTCCACCGGCCATTGACTAGGCCCAACGATGGCCGAAGGAGGGACAAAGAAAAAAGAAAAGAAAAAGAAAAAGAAAAAGAAAGAGAAAGAGAAAGAGAAAGAGAAAAAATCATAATATTAAAAAATTGCAAAAATTATCCACGTCAACGCCGGCTATGCCATGTAGGACGGCTGATGCTCACTAGATTGTCACTCGGCCAAAATTGGCCGAAATGACTAAATTAGTAAATCATTAAAAGGTTTAGGACTAAATTGACACAATTAAAATGTTTAGAACCAAATTTGCAAGCTGTCAAAAGGTTTAGGACTAAATCGATTTTAGGACCTAATTGACCGCCATACAATAAGTTTAGAATTTTTTTGACAATTTTCCCTGAATTCAATATACCACTGTTTCAACTTTTCACTACATCAAATTTGAGATTTTTGCAGGACTCGATTACAATTTGAATCTTCGAGTCCAAGCTTTAGCAAAATCCCAATTTTGATTGGCTTATTAATTTTTTAACGAATCAAATGTCTACACTTTCAATTTGTTCTTTGGACTATATGCGTTGGACTGGCAGGATATAAATCAAGCCCGATACCTTTATGTTCGGCTATTAACTATGATCCTTGATATCAATATTCCAAACTTGCAATTTAAGGAATAGAAAGATCGACCAAAAGATCAAAGCAAGGTATAAGTATCCCAAAACAATTCCCATTATTGAGACGTAATCTGTCGCAAATTTGCAAAAAAAATCCGTCGCAAATTTGCGACGGAAAAAAAATCCGTCACAAATTTGCGACGGAAAAAAAAATCCGTCACAATTTGCTACGCAAAAAAAAAATCCGTCCCAAGCTCCCCGCCAATCTCTCAAATCTGCCCGCCTTAACCCCAATTTTTCTCTCTCTCTCTCTGCTACTCCTCATATCCCCCCCTCTTCCGCCAAATACCTCTCCGTCGCTCCCTCCTCCCCTCCGCCAGCCATGATGGCCTCCGTCACCGCCACCGCCGCCGTCGCCTCCTCCTCCGTCGCCATACGCTCGTTCCGCGCCCACAAGCCCTCCCTCGCCCCAGATCTGGACGAGGTCGGCCGCCGCTCGACCTCGTGCAGATCTGGGCGAGGTCGAGCGGCCCCGCCCATGGCTGCTCGACCTCGCCGTCGCCCAGATCTGGGCGACGGCGACGGCGATGGCGAGCGGCGGCCATGGGCGAGGCCGGGATCCGGTGCTTCGTCGCCGAGGGCCTCGCGATCTCCCAACCGAGGGCCGCCGGCGGGGGACTGGTTGATTGCGTGGTGGTCGGGGGCGGGATCAGCGGGCTCTGCATTGCCCAGGCGCTCACCACGAAGCACCGCGACAAGGCCCCTGACGTGGTCGTCACCGAGGCCAGGGACCGCGTCGGTGACGACCACGTCGTCAGATTTCCGTCCCTTCATCCCGTTATTTTCCACTGAATGCATCTTCAGATGTACTTCTTCTCCAGGTATTACAAACTACAGAACACTCTCCAATCTGCATTTTGTACTTGATATGAAGGCTATGTTACTCTAATGTTCATATGCAGTTGGATCTATATACCGCATCCAATGGAGTTCTAATTAGAAATGCTGCCAGAACTAATCCCAAAGATCCTTCTATCGAGTTGGGACCTGAATTTGATAAGGTGAAGGTTACTTTAGTTGTGTATTCTTATTCCGCCTATTACGAATATTAATGTCATGTTTCATTATATCTGCCTTTTTCAGTTGGGAAGTTTTGTGAGCCGCTTCGAGTCTATTCCCAGTATAGTTGAGTTGGATAGCTTGAAAGTCACTGGTGATGTGTAGTTTGGAAATGGCATTAAGCTCAAGGTATAGACATTGCGCTTGGCATTTGTTTTTATATACTTTGTCCGATTATTGAGGATCTACTACAAATTTATGGGACCTACAGTAAAACCCATCAGACCACCGGTTAAATTGTGAAGATTTGATTACTCTGTTGAGTCCATCTATAGAGTATGAGTTGCAAGTAAATCTATGTTTAGTTAAAGATGCAGTGTTTGCAATTTAATTTAGATCTAGGCTATCTTGCAGACTCCGCTCTCTATAGAATTTATTCTGTCGCATGTGTTAAAGTACTTTTAGATGTAATTTGTAGTCAATCATTACAGAGAATATACTGTGAACTTAGACATATCAGGATGGACATATTTTGTCTAAAATGTTATGTGAAGTAATCATTTAGTACAGATGGCGATTGTCATAACCATTTCGTGTTGTTGATCTCATTTCAGTAGCAATGGATTTTCACTTATGTACTTTGAAGGGTTCACGGTAAAGGGATTGGGATTACAAGGTATGAAATACCTGGATGTCCTTTTATAATATATCTATGTATCTTTAGTACCTTGGTCTCCCCTGATTATGTTGGAGAGTGTGGTTTTGGTTTTGAGGAATTAACTTAAACATATCGAGAACCTGTAGTAGCAGATTGAACCTAAGCTATTCTACATTGTTTTGGCATGATACTTAGTATTCTTGTTTGAAATAACAGGAGGAAGGATGTTGTATCTTTCTTGGGTAAGTAGGCCAATGAAGAGATGGTCAATGCAATGCACGTTCTGCTTTTGTATCTATGAAGTGCTCCAGATGATGAAAAACCTTTGGTTGCCATACTTATGCTGCACTTTGATCTACTGGTATACTTTCTTGACTATTCATTTTGTAGTTTTTGGGATTTTATTGGATTTTGAATTTGATATTTGTAACTTCTCTTCTTGCCCATTTTTGAGTTGCATCTGTAAGATATGCCTCGGTGAGTATGACGAAATTTTATGGTGATTAACTTGGTATTGGAATTTGAAGATGCAGTGTGAATTTGCAGATTTAATGAAGCCTACTCTTATTTTTTGGTTATCTATTCCAGAAAATTATGGCTAAGATAACACTTTGGTGCAAGTAGAACCTCGGAAGTACAGCATATACAGTGAAGAGGCTGTTGATGCAATTTCTGCATAAGTTATGCAAATGAGAGGTTGCAACAACATTTCAACTGGCATTTGTTAAAACTAGAGCAGGAAGTGAGCATCACACATGGACCGTATCTTTAGTAGTTTTGTTTAGCATTTATATGATGGGGATTGTCGCTAAAAGCCGGATATTCTTTTTTGACTCATTTCTGTCGTCATTATTTATTGTGCAAGATTAGTTATTGTGCAAGATTATTTATTCTCTCATTATGTGTACTATAAAGAAAAATATTTATGTCATTCTTGTGGAAAATGTAGATGAATGTATTTCATTTTCATATTATTATAATATTTTGATGTTATTAAGTGCTTAATCAATGTTAAATATAAATTTCAGAAATTAATTTTGCTTTTAATTAAGTTTAAAATCGAAAAATAAAATAAATGATTTTATCGTACGATCACAAATTATAAAAGTTCGTTACAAAAATAAAATTTCGTCGCTAATTTCGTCCCTAAACGATATTCGTCAGCAGAGTTTGTCGCTAAAGAATTAATAAAAATCATTGCTAAATTTGTTCATGAATAATGTTCATGGCAAAAATCAAAATTTTTCGTGACAAATTTGCGACGAAAGTTCGTCGCAAATTACAAAAAAAAAAAAATTCGCGCCAAATTAGCAACAAATTTTGCAACGGAAAAATAAATCCGTCGCAATTTTTGTGACGGAAAATTTTTGCGACGAAATTTGCGACGAATTTTGCGACGAACTTTGCGACGATTTATTTGCGACGAATTTTTTTTCCGTCGCAAAAATTTGCGACGACCTAGTAGCGACGAAATTTTTTCCGTCGTTAAATTCGTCGCAAAATCGATTTGCGACGGATTTTTGCAATTTTTTCGTCGCAAAATTCGTCGCAAAAAACATGTTTTTTTGTAGTGAGTGTTTGATTGTGCTTTGCAGTGTCTTATCCGCGAAGAAAAAGATAAAGTATAGCCGAACAACATCACATGAGAAAGAGTGATGGCCAAAATAAATAAATAATTACTTTCCTTTTTATTCACATGAAATACTCGCCTGTGTAAGGAAGAATTGATACTTGACTGTGGACATGATTTCGTTTATCCAATTAATTAATATAAGTTTTCTCATGTTATATGTATCTGATATATCTTTCTGATCAACGTTACTTATATATGGGCTATTGCCCAGGCAAAATATTAAATTCTTAAAGTGAGTGGCATTTGATCAAAATAATAAATTCTTAATGGACCATATTTTGTTATATCTGCAACTCCTAGTCCGATGGTAAAGACCAAATTGATTATCTTCACCTAAAAGAGCAAAAGTAAGGAATATTGAGATGGACAGCAAAATTGTTATATCATGTGGATACGATAGATTTCACAAGCAAAGAATTTTGCGTGAAGCCCTTTATCATAATCGTTCTCAGAGATACTTTCTCCCGTCTCACGGTCAAAAACCGCACAAGCAAAGTATTAAACAAAGCTTGTCGTGGACAGGAGAGACCATACCCAAAAAAGCGTAGAAAAACGAATTATATGCATAGCGAGAGAACGATATGTCCTAAAAAATTAATTCAATCCAAAGCAAATACGCCCACATACACACACACGACCTTGCTCGAAACAAACATATTGCTCAGCCATGGCTGTTTCCGACACGAGAAGCTACAGGATGGCCGCCGAAGCCGCCGTCGAGATTGTGTCGCAGAAAGTAGAGATCTTGCTCTCTTACGCGGTTCGAGTTGGGTGCTTATCCATGGAAACCCAAGGGAAGGCTGCCAAGGAGAAGCTGGCCATGATCCAAAAGTTCTTTTCCACTCAAGACGGACCGTCCAACAGTACGGAGTGGCTGGGGCGGCTCCTCCGAGCTATGTACGATGCTGAGGAATTCATCGATAAGTTCCATCTCAGAGACGCCTGCAGGAGGCACAAGGCCCTGCATATGGCCACGAGGCCACTCGCCACGCTCGTCTCAAAGTACATGCTGTGTAGGGACTTGTCTAATCTGGTGAAGGCCATGAAGGAGATGTGTCAAGATCAGTACTTGAGGAGCAAGGAGGAGACCGAGGGCGTGAGGAAAGGGAAACCTACTAGTTCCTCCTCCCATGCTAGTGATCCCCGGCAAGGCAAAAAATTGGGGAGGCTGACTACTTTCTGGGATCAGCAAGCATCGACGAGCACCGTATGGCGTGCGGATGAGAAAAAGAAAATTATGAAACGGATGGAGAAGATTGAGAAACCTGGGGGCATCCGTGTGATTTCGATTTTGGGCGAGCAAGGCACCGGCAAGACGTTCCTCGCGAGATCTGTCTACAAGGAAGCGATGTACCTGGGCTTCGATCCGCGCGCTTGGGTCCACGTCTCGGCCAGCATGGACATGCGGGAGTTCCTGTTCGAGATACTGAAGCAAGTGGACAAGCTAGTGGGGGACATGAGGGACATGGGTTTGTACCAGATTACGGATAAACTATACAAGCAATTGGCCACGACGAAGTTCCTCATAGTGTTGGATGACGTGCACCCGTCCAACGAGCGACTCTTGCAAAGGTTAGTGATGAGCATCCCGCTTCCCACAGAGGGCTGCAGAATTGCCACGGCTCGAGACAATGGCATAGCCGAGATGATAAGTCCAGACATTAAACCAATCGTGCTAGAAGACTTAGGCTGTGGAGAAATCCAGGATATGCTCGCTAAGAAGTTGCATAGAGTACCCGATGCTAAGAGCCTCAAGAATGAGGAGAAGATTATCATAGAGAGATGTCAGGGCTTGCCACTTTGTATATCCTTACTCGGTGGGTTACTGTCGAATGCTGCAGAGCATGAACGCACAACGTTGCTGAAAGATGGTTCTAGGATGACATTATTTAATATTCTTGAATTGAGTTACCATAGATTGCCAGACCATCTAAAACCGTGTTTCATCTACATGGCTTTGTTCCCTGTAGCATCCCCGATCCCGACGAAAAGGCTAGTGAGGCTGTGGTTGGCTGAGGGCTTATTGGATTTGCATTGTTACAACAGAGAAGGGAAAACAACGAGGCCGGCTGAGGATGTGGGAGAGACGTTCATTCTGGAGCTTGCAGATAGGAATGTGATCGATGTGGTGGGCTGGAGGGCAGATGGATCACCCAAAGCTTGCCAAATGCTCACCTCTCTATATGACATGATCCGCCTCATAGCGATGAGCACTGGGTTCCTCCACATACATGCCGCTAGCAAGTCGAAAGACAGGAACAACCGCGACCCAACCGGCCAGCAACAACAGCTGCTGACCCAAACGCGAGAGAGAGCCAGGGTCCGGTGGCTCACAGAGCACATGAGCGTAGTCACAGACGGCAGCAGGGGCAGCTACCCTGATTTGAACCTCGACCACGTCCGCTCGTTTCTGTCATTCTACCCGAGGAGAGGCATTCTCACCAAGGACATCAGCAAGTTCCTTAGGAAGCTGACATCCAAGACTGTAGCTTGCTAAGGGTGCTTGACTTGGAGGGTGTGTATAAGCCATCCTTGCAAGGTGTTCTACACAAGCTAGTGCTCCTAAGGTACCTAGGATTGAGATCCACGGTGTTGGACTCAATCCCACGCGAGGTTGCGGATCTGCCCTATCTCGAGACTCTTGACATAAAGCACACCAACATCACTTCACTGCCGAGTTCCTTGTGGAAGGCCAGGAACTTGAGGCACCTGCATCTCAACTGGTTCTCCGTCGAATTGAAGAAGATCCTCAAGGCTTGTAGCAACGATGTCATGGCCTTGACTCAACTCCAAACCTTAAGTGGGCTGGTTATCGGTGAGGTCAACGAAAACTTGATGAGGGACCATACGGACAGCTTGACCACGCTCACCACGCTCAAGCTTTTCTTGCAACGCTCGGATCTGGACACGTCAGGCGCTGCTGGAAAAGCAGTAGCCGATTGGATTAGCTTCAGGCTCACCCATCTCCAGTCCTTGACCTTTGGAGTGATCCAAGAAGCCGAGCCCGCAAAAGAAGACGAGCCCCCGAAAGAAACCAAGCCCGTGACATCGCATATAGGCCCGTTACCGAAACTGTTGTTGGCTGAACAACATCACAACCTGTTCAAGCTCTACTTGCTGGGCCAACTCAACAAACCCATCTGGACAGAGCTCTTGCCTGGCTCACTTAGGGTATTGACTCTGTCGGGTTCGAAGGTGGATATAGACATGATGCCCGAGTTGGGTGGTCTCCTGAGGAACCTAAGGACTCTCAGGCTCTTGGCCAATTCTTTTGTAGGCACTAGTCTGAGGTTCATCAAAGATGGGTTTCCGAGCCTCATGATCTTGAAGATTTGGAGGCTGCCTTGGCTTGAGAAGGTGATTATTGAACAAGGAGCAATGCAACATCTCAAAGAACTCGAGTGTAGGTTCCTCGATAGGATGAAAGATGTTGAAGGGATCAAAGAGTGTAAGGCATTGGAGACTATATGTGTGGTACTCAAAAAGGATGCTCATGGTTTTGTTGACAGTCTCAACAAGGGAAAAGGTCAGATGACGAACACTACAAAAAAACATGTTTTTTCCGACGAATTTTTTCAATAATAAGTTGTCGCAAATTTTTCCAACGAAAAATTTCAATTTTCGTTGGAAATTTGCGATAAATTTTTTTTTCGTTGGAAAACTCGTGGCTAAATTCGTTGGAAACGAATTTTTTTTTCCGACTAATTTTTTTCGTTGGAAATTACAAATGTTTTTTTGGTCGAGTTAAAAATCGTGGAAATTTTTTTTCCATCGAAAAAGAATTTTTTTTTGGTCGAATTTTTTTTTTTTATCAAAAAATAGCCCTTGCCGCCGGCGAGGGCCAGCCTCGTCGCCGGCGAGGGCCGATCTCGCCCAGATCTGGGCGAGCTCGAGCTCGCCGGCCATGGCGAGCTCGGCCCTCGCCATGGCCGGCGAGGGCCCGCCTCGTCGCCGGCGAGGGCAAGCCTCGTCGTCAGCGAGGGCCGAGCTTGCCCGGATCCGGGCGAGCTCGAGCTCGCCGGCCATGGCGAGCTCGGCCTCGCCATGGCCAAAGATGAAGAAGAAGCAAAGAAGAGCAGCAGCAGCAGGGCGGGAGCAGCCGGGCCGCCGCCCGTCAAGTCCGTCGTCGCCTCCTAGCCTCGCCGGCGACGAGGCTTGGTGGCGTCGGGCGCGGGCCGTCTGGGGCGTCGGAGGCTTGAGGCTTGGTGTCCATGGCGCGGAGCCGGAGGAGGAGGGGGGGCGGCGGGGGAGGAGGCGGAGGGGGAGGCGGAGGGGGAGACGGAGGGAGAAGGTGAAGGCGAAGGAGAGAGAGAGAGAGAGTGAACCTGGAAATTGAAAGTTGTGGGAATAACGAGCGCAAAAATATTGAATAAGGAACAAGTAGGGTTTTCGTTGCAAAATTCGTTGGAAATTTCCAACGAATTTTCCAACGAAAATTGTACACACTAAAATAATTACTCAGAAAATTGAAATTCGTTGGAAAATTCGTTGGAAATTTCCAACGAATTTTCCAACGAATATAAAAAATGCCGAATAGTACCGGGTTTTTTTTTGGAATTCGTTGGAAAATTCGTTGGAAATTTCCAACGAATTTTCCAACGAAAATTGTACACACTGAAATAATTGTCCGGAAAATTGAAATTCGTTGGAAAATTCGTTGGAAATTTCCAACGAATTTTCCAACGAATATAAAAAATGCCGAACAATACCGGGTTTTTTTGAATTCGTCGCAAAATTTGTTGAAAATTTCCAACGAATTTTTTTTCGTTGGAAATTTCCAACAAACTTTGCGACGAAAAATTTTTCGTTGGAAATTTCCAACGAATTTTACTTTTCGTTGGAAAATTTGTCGCAAATTTGCAACGAAAATTTTTTCGTCGCAAATTTTCGTGGCAAAAATCCAGTTTTTTTGTAGTGGAAAATATACAAAATAGAAGTACCCAAAAGACAACCCCGATAGGTATGGGATAATATTAAATCTCAAATATGTTCTTTATGCATGATGATGAATTTTTTTATAGACTTGATAATTTCAACAATTATTTACTCGTGGTTTAAACAAACAATTGTCAAAAAAAAAACGAACAATTGTGATTTTTATCTGGTAAGTATTTCCTTGACTCAAGCATCTATGTAAGTCCATAGGGAGTTCTACAGAAGAACACAAATTTTCATACAATCTTTACACCGTAATCAGTCACATTGGTCTTAGAAACGAGTCTACATTTTCCTTGACTCATTTCACCATTTGATCTTTGTGGAACTCAATTTTGGATCCAAAGTAACCGTTGGAGCCAACCTTACTCCCCATAAGTAACACATATTCAGTAAACCTTTCACATGACTCACGAACAAAACGCTGCAGAATAGATATCAATTAAGACCTATCATTTGCGTACCATATCAAATTTTAAGAAAAGAAGCATATAGGAACAAATCTACAAAGTTGATTTCTATTCATTGATAGGAGTACTATTAGGAAATCTCTGTTTGTATGTATGTGCGTGCGTGAAGCTAACTTATTTGATGATTTCTTGGTTCCTACAGTTGTGACGATGACTAGCATGGTTGTCCTTGAGTACAAGCCACTACAATGATCTTTGGAGTTGAAGTTATGTATATGTCCCATCACCCCTCTCTTTCTCTCACTGTAACTGTGCAAACAAATAATTTCATGTAACCGTTATCTTACGTGATGAACAGATATGATGCAATTCACCCAATGCAAAATATTCTTTCTTCAATCCTAGACATCTATTTCAGCATACACTCAGTGAAAGAGGCCACAATGCAAAATATTCTTTCTTCAATCCTAGACATCTATTTCAGCATACACTCAGTGAAAGAGGCCAGATAAGCGCGTGAGCCCAAAAAAATGGGCTTAAATGAAGATTAGGAGTCACAATGAATGAGCGCATGTCCTAGGAGTCACGAGATAAATAACTAATTTAATCAGCCACGAGCTTGTAAATAAAAGAACATATAAGGGGATGGAAGAAGTAGAAACATTACAAGTTAGCCTTTTTTTTTTTTTGGTCTATCCTACTCTAACACTCTCAACTCACTCTTAAACTTTTACCCTGCCTCCTTACAGAGCGTGGAAGTCGAAGGCCACATTTGAAATTAAACATCCCCACCTCTAGCCCTCCTGAGAATGTGAGGAATCGAACTCCTAATCTCCCCCTTCTCAAGTAGGAAATGTGGTCACTGAGGCAAACCCCAGTGGTTACGTTATAAGTTAGTCTAATTAACATCAATCAAGTGCCAATGGTTATATTGAAGAGCTTACATCGATAAGAGGACCCACTCGCCCTATGTATGTCATCCACCATTCGTTCTCAAAGAGTTTCTCCATATGAAAGTGCAATCTAACGGTTGACATTGCAAAACACAATGACACGATAGATTAAACATAATAAGATAGAAAATGAAAGTTTTGACAATGATAATGTTGTGAAAACAAGTGGTAGGTAGAACCAATGTCCACTGGAATAGCAACACGGGATTCCACTATAGATTGAATGATACAACATGTATTATTACCACACTCAAGTAGAGTGTTTTCCAATTTCACCTAACAACTCATATGGTGTTTAACTCTCCAAATTTCTCACAAAATAATCTTTCAATTTTGCAGAAAAATATACAAATCTTACCCGTAAGATTTAATTTGCTTCAAACACATAAATTCTTGGTATAATTTTTGTCGTGACCCGACAGATTTTCTTGGGGGATGGAAAATTAGCATAGCCTGGTACACGTTAAGTCTAGGTCTGTGACTTAACTTGGGCTCTCCCAAGCCCATATCATATCGCGACTTATGATTTAGGTCTTTTAACATGTAAGCGATTTTTATCTAAGAGACGCCACTAATCAATTTGGGATTGGTCGACTAGAAACCCAAGTAAGATGACGGAAGAATCACCCTACTCCTACGAATCAGGGATTAAATGAGTTCGGGGACTTGGTTACACTAGTTGAGTGACTAGTGCCCTGTCGGTACCTTTCATTCTGTTCATTTCAGAAAATATTTATCATGCAGTTTGGATTGATTTTAGGACTTATCTCTTAACCTGTGAGGTGATCAAGTGAGTGCACAATTATTAAAGATTAGCAATCAAACTAGATATGCAACCTAAGATTATAATCCTAACTAAGGCGACAACATTCAAAACATGACAATTTATGCAATTATATTCTAATTAGAAACAACATGCATAATTTCTACCAAAAAAAAACGACATGCAATATAATAATACAATAGTAGTAAATATAACATGCAAAATCCTACCGTATAGCCCTATAGGCTTATCCGATTTAGACATAATTATTAATCAAATAATTCACATAATTTAGAGAAATATTCAAAAATACTAATTTCTAAACTATTTTCTAATTTTAAAAGAAAATAAAAAATGATTTATTATTTTTTTTAATAAAATAAAAATAATATTAATATAATATTAAATCGAGTCAGGTCGACAAATCCGGGTCGGGTCAAAACCGACCTAGGTCAATGGACTCGACCCATATGCATTGACCCGGGTCGGATCTCCGGATCCGAACCAAGTCGAGGGTGGTCAATCCGGGTCGTTGACACGGGTCTGAACCGGATCGGGCCCAGTCCAGTGGAAAAGAACAAAACAGGTCAAACCGGCCCTGTTTGGCCAGCAGATCGGTCCGATCGATTCCGCCGGTCAATTCAGGCCAAATCCCGGCTTTTCAGGTTCGAGAGGCCATCGGCCGAACAAAAATCCGGCGATTTGCTAGCTGTTTCGCCCGGCCTTTGGCCTCAAGCTGAGGAGATTGGGGGTGACGGCTCGTCGGACAGTCGATCGGGGCGATCGCCGGTCCAGCTCCGACTGGGGCTCGTTGAGCCCAAATGTCGGTCAAAGCTTGGCTGGCCGACCCTGGTCATACTTTGACCTCATCCGTCCTCCAATGGCCATCACAAAGCCGCCTCAAGGGATCAAAGGTCGTTGGACAGCTCGTACGTCGCTAGTCGAGGACCGTCGTAAACTGACTTCATTCATGCATTCTATCGAACATTTGGCGTGCATAGACAAAACAAGGGGTTTTTGATCTACTTTGGGGCCAAGGTCTGCTCCGGTGGCCACGACTCGCCTCCAATGGCGAATATGGATTGGGATCAGAGACGGTATGGGTCGGGATTCGCGCGAAACGGCCGGCACAAGTCTAGGCCAACCTACACAGAGAAAGCAGGGCAAAACAGGGGAACTAGAGGGCCGAGTAAAACTCACCAGTTGGAGGCGTTAGCTCGGAGGATTTCCGCCAGTTCTGGCTCGACGGGGAGGCTCTTGTGGCTTAGTCCTTGTACTTGCAAATGAAAGTCCCAAACTTTCTCACTCAATCTCTCTATTTCTTTCTTTTCCTTCTCTCTTCTCTACTTTGTTTTTCTGTTTCTCATTGTGGCCTAGTCTGTCCGAGAGTCTCTCTCCTCTTCTCTGGTCTTTTATGGCCAGAGGCCACTCGCTTCTACTCCATTAACTCGCCCTGCGATGGCCTGCACCGGCCTACTTTGCGTCCTTGACTTTTGTGGCCATTCTAAGCTCGTGCAGGGAGGGGTGCTATGCTCCTCTACATCTCGGTGCTCATGGCAACAGAGAGGGGAAAAGGAGAGAGAGAGAGAGAGAGAGAGAGAGAGGGGCCGAGCTGAGTGGGAAAAGAGGAAGGGAAGGGCCGGTGGCCGTCGGTTGCGCGAGGGGTAGAGGGAGAGTTGTGTTGCGCGTGCGGGCGAGGGGGTAGAGAAAGAGGGGGTCGGCTCGCGCAAGGAAGAAGGAGGATGAGCTAGGCTAGGCCGGTTACCGTGCGAGAGGGAGGAGAGGCTGGGCTTGGCTGGATTGGGCCCAGTCCCGCACGGAAAGGAAAAAAAGAAGAAGAAAGCTGGATCAAGCCGGCCTTGACCCGGCCCGATCCAGTTTTTTTTTTTTTAAATTTATAATTAATTTTTTAAAATTTTGGAAGAAAAATATATTCTAATATTGCAAAAGGTATCTAATATCTATATGCGATGCAATTGAATAAAATTTTTTGGTTTTAGGAATTAATGACATTAACCCCTAAATTTTATGTAATTTAATTGGGCAATTAAAAATAAGTGTTAACAGTTGCCCCTCTTTAAAGGTACGCTCGCAGAGGTTGCATTCAAAGATAAAATGACACTTAAATTTACCCCGTGCATGTTCAATGAATGTTATTTTTGGAGGGACCATGGATCCCATTTTTTATGATGCGATATAAGATCATGTATGCTAAAGCAAATAAAAACATACCTGAAGTTACTTACCTTGTCAGGAGGGTAGAGTAATTCCAGATAGTTTATGTTGTGTGTCAATGACGCGAACCTATCTTTGGTCGCCCTGACAGAATTTCGTTTGTCTAGGACCTGAACCTATTTTTGGTCACCTTGACGGGGGAAATCGTTTGCCTAGGACACGAACCTACATTCGGTCGCCTTGATAGGAGAAATCGTTTTGCCTAGGATCCAAATCTACCTTCGGTCACCTTGACTAGATTTCGTTTGTTTAGAACCCGAACCTATATTCGATCGCCTTGGCAGGGGAAATCATTTGCCTAGGACCTATCGCCTTGACTGGATTTCGTTTGTCTATGACCCAAACCTTTTTTCAATCGCCTTGACAGGATTTGCTTTGTCGAAGTATCAGAATCTTGTCAGAAGTACCTAAAAAGGCTTAATGTGAATAGAGGGAGTTGATCCAATGTTAGAATTTTGCTTGACGAAGCACTTGAGTCATTAGAGGTGCTTGAAAAGACTTGACCGATAAACGTCTAGGTCGGTCCAAAGCGTCTAACGGCTTGGTAAACAAAGGGAATTAAACTGAATGTTCGGTTTTGCCTACTTAGTATCCGAATCTTTTTTCAGGCACACCATAGGGCAATTAAAGTGCCTTTTTAGTATACGAAACTTTTCTTCGGACGCACCACAGGGCGACGAAAGTGCCTGCTTAGTCCCCAAAACTTTTCTTCGGGCGCAACTCAGGGCGATTAAAGTACCTGTTTAGTATCCGAAACTTTCTTCGAGCACATCACAAGACGATGAAAGTGCCTGTTTAGTATCCGAAACTTTTCTCCAGATGCACCATAGGGCAATGAAAGTGCCTGCTTAGTCCCCGAAACTTTTCTTCGAGTGCACCACAAGGCGATGAAAGTATTTGTTTAGTATCCGAAACTTTTTTTCGGACGCACCATAAGAAATAGAAACATTATTATATTAGTCCAATTAACATCAAGGCCCAATGCTTATGTTAAAGAGCCTAAACCGGTAAGAGGACATGCATGCCCGTGTATGTTCATGAGTAAATTACAAAGCTTTTGTACAATGACCTGCATCTAAATCACATATATATTACTAATTAAAAAGAAGTCATACCATCTCAGACCATTGGAGGAACGATTTCGTCACCATTCTGCAAAATTTAAAGGATCCAAAACAAAGCTTCACAAGAAAGACATCATAGTGCTTTTCCACTTATGATATTTTGTGCTTGATCGCCGCGGAGTAAAGTTGAGGGCAAACATCTCCTTGGAAGCGTCCTCTGGCCGAACAAAACCAACAAGCTTTGCAACAATTTTGGCACTCTCGGCCACATGGTCCATATCTTTTGTGTCGGACCACAACAGGTGGGCTAACTGCAAACTTCTATGCTTTGTATTCAAACCGATTCCCCAAGTTTGGAAGAGCATCTCTCTATCCTTCCTGGTGAGCTTCTTTTGCAACTGCTTGGTGAGCATCTGCCTCTCACGACGAAGATCTTGTATGCTGTTCAGCACAATAAAATACCAGACTTAATATGCTCCTACTGTGAATTTAACAAAAGCAGGAGTGTTTCATATAATTTGAATTCAGTACCTCGAAGCAGCAGTCAAGGTCTGACCATCTTCCAGAGCTTGATTACAACGGGCAGATTTATCCCTAAGAAACAACAACCTCCTGAGCTCTACCTCCATGTAGATAGAATCTGCCGGATCACCTTTAAACAGAAGGAAAAAGTAGCTCCTGTGAACTAATGAGACATTGCATTCCTTCCACAGTTTGACGATCTCCTTTTGCAAGTTTTTGAAGTGTGAAAACCATTCCAAAGAACCTGCTGTATCATCCTCAATTGGATCCAAGCCAACATCCTTAACGTGCTTAGTAGGTGCAATGACATTTGTTTTTATATCATGTACCTATCAATCGAAAGAGTCCCCACTGAGCAAAATGTGCGTATGTTGACAAAACATCTATATTTAACATTAGTAACCGAGCACTAAGTAAGTTCTCCAAATTTCATTCAAAGCACTATATATCCAAGTGAATGGTACTCCAAACTTACTTGCATGTCCACATTTACGTATGACAAGACTCATATAGTTGAAACCATTGCTGGGCAATATCACTACAACGATCGTCATATATTTGTACACAGAAAAGCTACTTTAGACGAATCAAAATCTTCTAATTTAAAATATTTAACAAACTTTAAACATCTGAAAGCCATGGCTTCTGTACCCTGTCCATAGTACGTTGTCCAACACAAAGTAAAAGAAGCCCGGTCTGAACCACGCAGGCCAATCCCTAATAACTCCCATCCACTTGAGTCATGGGGTGTCGCACCCAAATATTTGAATCAGATAGCAGAGATATAACATTCTTTGATACGGACAAAGCATAATAACTCCTGTGTTATATTTAAATTCTAATGGAGAAAATGAAAAATTTGTAAGGTCCTCCAGAATAGTTAATTCATTGTTCATTATATAGCTCAAATATGCCTGTCATAAGAGGAACAAGGAAAGGCAAGGGAACGAAGCTCACCCCGTGCTGACCAGGTTGATCCTCCGTCTGAGCAATGGACTCCTCTATTTAGGAAGCGGGAGGCATATTGCTGTCACATTTCTCAACTGTCCGAATTATCTCTTCTTGAAGCTCATTATCCACAGAATCCTCTGGTGAATTATAAGAACCACTACTGGGCAAGTTTTCTCTGGACCCATACTTCAATGAAGGAAACTTTCTCCGACATCCCTCAGGTCTTCCAGGACAATCTTTTTCAAATTGAGGGGGTGGTGTACTATGGTTTATCTCCATCTCCTCAATATTCACAAGGCCTGACTCACAACTTTTACTCCTGACTAGCTTGAAACTTCTGGATGTAGGTAACTCTTTCTCCTGCATCATTGAATATGGTTTTTCAGGAGAAGCTTCTACATAATCCTGAGGAACTCTGTCTAACTGTCTAGTTTGTTCCAAAGTTGGTGATCCCAATTTTTCGTTTTCCTCATCACCTTCCTCAACCACAATATAGTCTGAGATGCCTTCCTTCTCCTCCGCTGATGGCATATCACCATGGCCATGGCAGTTTGAGTTTGGCTTTTCCATCTCAATGCAGCGTACTTCTCTGCAAAAGTCCTCGGAATTTTCATCAGTATATTCTCCAATGTCCTCTGGACATATGCTATTTCGCCTGGAGTGAGACATCTGAATTGAGAGCTGTGAAGAGGGGTCAGATAGTGAGGAGTTCTCTTCAAAGTCAGGAATGTGGATTATATGCCCATCTGAATCACTCCTACTGTGTTGATCTGAATACTGACATGAATCAAATGTTACGATGCCAACATCCACATACTCATTATCTGCTCGGTTTTGAGAATCTGAAATTGGGCTCTTGAGTTCCCATGAACCTCGCACACGAAGTTTAGGGTAATCACTGCATGCATCCACCTGAAGTATTAAATGAACAGAAGATTCATTAATGAATAATTGATGTTAAAAGTTGAGGACGGCAAAGCCATCAAGGAATCTAACAAAGTAGAATTACCCGTACAGTCGAAGGTTTGTGATCCACAACCAATAGGTGCAAATCCTGAACCTCAGACTGAGCAAGGTCTCGCTGTAGAGACAATTCTGCAATCTCTTTCTTGAGCTGTGAGAGGATACGACCACAGAAAATGAGGTGTCAAATAATGAAGTGATTTCCTGATTTATAAATGAAAAAAAAAATGCTTCACTGTTCATAGAACTTTAAAGGGGGTGACAACATGGAAATTCTGAAGTAGATGCCTGTTGACAGCATCGTGGCAAAACTTAAATGGAATGACTATGAAAAAAGGAACAAAGTAATATGATAGGATAACCTCACAATTTTTGCGGAGAAGAGGATTGCAGAAAACATCAGTTAGACATCCAGGAAAAACAGAACGTTCACTCAAGTAAGCTCTACTTGTCTTTTTAGCCAATAAATAAATAAATAACATAAAAGAAAAGCTGATGAGAAAGTCATAGCTATAAATGCTAACAGCATAATGGTGAAGCTGTGGGTTATTTCCCAAAGGTGCGGAATGTTAAATATAGTCCAAAGGGACATGCTAGGGTGAGAGAGATAAAGAAAATTTGCAACTCTGGAAAATATGCATTCTGCAGGGGAAGGTCAAAAAGGCTAGGCAATGATATTACTCTTAAAATTCTCCGTTAAGTCTTAAGCTCCCAAGTTAAATTACCAACTTTTACACAAACTTTCAAGTGGATGAGATCGGTCAAGAGATGTCTATTGATATAAAATTGCATGTATTGTGCACTGAAGGATATTCAACCTAATGGAACTGGTGGAATTCACCATCGGTATGAAAGAAATAATTGACTTCTGACACAGCAGTGTACTAAGGAAGAATTTAGAAGCTACACCTAGTTTATGTGTGATAATTACACAAAGTACCTCCCTTTTCCATGGATAGTGAGAGAAACCTCAAAGAATATAATAAACATCAAATTGCAATATTAAAAGCCTTAATGTGGCATCATCACCTTCTCAATTTGGAGATCTTTTTCTCGGAGCAGCACAGCAGAATCAGATGAAACAAAGGCTAGTCCCGGATTTCTCAGCTCACTCTCCAATCTAGCCAATTCTCTCTGTAAATGCTTTACCAACGCTTTATCAGACATAACAACATTAACCTGTGCATTTGTGGCGACCTCTTTAGCACAACTTGCGAACAATAGTGTATTTCTTGACTGCTCAACATGACTTCGGGCAGGACTCATTGTACAGATGATGGAAGTTCTAGCATTTCCTCCCAGTGAGGATTGCAGAATACGAGTTAGTTTGGAATCTCGGAAAGGAATATGTCCATTTCTTCCCTTGCTGGAGCCATTCAATTAGTTCTAGATCAATAATCATAAGCTTAAAAATAAATCAACGATAAATTGGAAGAAAAGAGAGCTTAAGACTGCAATACTTCCACCAACTGCCGATTTCTTATAGGATCTTAATAAAAGCAACTGTTCTGTTCATACAATCAAAGATGAAAAATTGATGAAACATCATTACGGATGATCTTTTCCTCCAAAACATTGACAAAGAAAATAAAAGATATTTTGAGTTTTTAAAAAATATATGAAAAAAAGTCTACATAACCATGCCCGTCAATATATATATGTTTTAAAATTTTGAGATATTCAATGTGCAATAAAAGACAATTTTCAAATACTACAAGAAAAGGGAAATGCGAAAAAGTCAAACTCGCTCCACGACTACTCTGGAGTCTCTCGACTTCTTATGCTTTGAAACAGTTCATCTTCTTTATGCTACAATCTGCATGATAACCTATACATGGAGCTGAAGGCTAAAATAGTCAATAGCCCAGAAAACTAATCCCCTACTCTTAAAACAATAATTTTCAACTATACAGTTGAATTTATGCCTGAGAAACCCAAACTAACCTCCCAAAAGACCAGATAGAACAAATTCTTTTGGCCAATAACATGTCTAATGAATTGACCCAAGCATTTGGTACAAGAGGTACTCGACATTGCTCAAGGAGGAAATGGTAGCAAAGATAAACCCCTTGTCAGCTCTGTGAGCACTTGGTCGTCACAACAGGTTGGCAGACAAGCCATAAATAGAATGAAACATGTGGGTGCTCATGCACTAAACCTGCCACAGGCAGCAATCACAAACCCCAATGGAGGATGGAAAGTGTAAACAGAGCTCAGCATCTGGATTTTACTGAAAGCAGGATAGGAAATAGAGCGCAACAGCATAACTGGATCCATATAGCCCATCCTATTTTGTGGGAGAAGGCTTGGTTGTTCAGGTTGTTGTTATTTGTATATCGTGTGTCTATGCAGGTAAACTAGTATTGTGTAAGCAATGGACCTTTGGCGCAGAAAAGGCGTTGCAGTGGTGCTCTACGTTCATGTTAGTGCATGGTCCAACTAAATTATAAGATCTCTCGGATGAAGACAATGAAAAAACAAGCTGTAAGGCCAACCTCAGCTTGCGGATAACTGTTCCCAAAGTCAACAAACTGCGATTTATGTGGCAACCCTCTTTCAACCTTGCACCAGCTGATAATGACTGAGATGCACGCTCACTTCCTGCTAGGTCCACGAAGTTCTGCAACCAAAAGAAACTATTATATTCTCCCGGTCCCGGTAAATGTCTATAGGTTGAAGTGGAGTACTGAATATTCATACCACAGTAGCAGCAAGAGTGCTTAAATTATCGTTCCCCAAGAGCTCACGAGTCGAACTTTCAATTGTCTGGCAGCAGAAACAATGAGCAATAAATCTTTGACATTTCAATAAGAATTGACCGCAAAACAGATAGAATTCATCATTACCAGTCTGAGAATCTGATGTGATCTTGAGCTAGCTTCGTTAAGGCATGTCCCTCCAACCTGTCTTTGAGCTGTGAAATCCAAATGATCAGCCTAAGCATTATATTGTGCTGCTAGATATAGTATGCAACCATGAAATTCATCCAACACAGGAGAATGAAGCTTTAGTCCTTACCTTCACACACAGAAAGAAGTTCTCGAAAGTGGCTCCAGTCCTTCAGCGTTTCCTCTGTGAGTTTCTCAACTATAGTCCCTCTCTGTCAAAAGAGCTAGCTCTCACGGCGATGTTGGATGAGCTCGTAGTTCCTCAGCATAGTATAAAGAAATTTACCTCCGGATCATCTAGAAGTCTCAGTGGAGTACTATCTGCGCTGAGGAGGTCTCTCACAGACTCGTTGTAGATCTCCATCGCAGAAAACTTCAACAGAAATTCTCTTTCCTTGTGCTATTGAGAAACGAGAGAATGTCTTTATTAACATGCAAATGTTAGAGGAAGAAGTTGCAACTGAAAATGGAGGAGATATTTGAGTAAAAAATGACTTGTTACCTTCTCTATGTAGCTGTATATATCGGCCATTGAGTATTCAGTAATTCCACTCATAGTGTATGTTTTTCCACTACTTGTCTGTCCATATGCAAAAACACTTGCTGCAACATTGGGCACCGGATGGTTGCAATCTCAGGCAAATATCAACAAAACAAATCAACATCGGAAGGAAGAAGAAGAGGTTAAAGTTTACCATTTATCCCACTGACAACTGAAAGAGCAACTTTCTTGGCTCCTTCCTCGTACACTTGCCTTGTGGAGCAATCGCACCGGAAAACTCTGTCTGCAAATCAGCCAACACTGAGAACACATAACACTAAGAGATATTGAACATAATGCTTCCTTAAGTCGATAATGATTTCCAAGAATGCAAAGACCAATCATTTATCAAAAAGTACATCATTAGAAACAATTGTTAGAATTTGAAGATGTGGGCTCAAGACCAAAAGGATGGTGGATCCAACATAACATGAAACTGTGCTCAAGGGAAAGCAAAGAAGAAAGAAAGGAAAAAACTTCATTGATTGGGATTCAGTTACCAAATGTGTAGGCAGCTGGGTACATGGACCGCTCGGAAACAGAAAGATTGTTTCTGTAGATGATGGTGTTGTCATTGATGCATTCCCAATCCGATACATCATCCCTAGAAATCTCCTTCTGATTCAAGGGCCTGAGACGAACTGATACAAAGATTTTCTCTTCACGGGGACTTGAACCCTGCATTATCTCCTGGCCGTCAACTGCCACCATCGTCTACCTGCTTACTATCCAAGTATATGAACCGTCCCCCAAATCAAGATTTGTCTTCACTGCAACCAAATACTCCGACAAAGCCCGCGACACATCACGCAGTTCTACGCCTCATCACATCTTCACTGTCCGACTAGGCATTGTAGTTTTGGAGTCAAAAAAGCGAGTGATGCTGGGATCTTATGAAATGTGAGGCCCGTCCAACTTCCACACCTACCATCGTCACCTGTAATGAACAAGCTAATCATGGCTTAGAGCATAATCACCCACACTCCATTAATTTGTCTTAAGCACAAACATGGGTTCCTCCTTAATCGCTCCTTCCTTCTGTCATCTGAAATTTAGAAAAGTCAAACAAATGCATATCTGAAGTCACAAGTTCCCCATCTCCAGGAGAAATGGGCGGTGTTTCTTTTTTATTTAAATTAGCAAATATTTTATAAAATGAACCATTTTGGAGTTTTCTGAGATGGTCCCCAGAACAGACTGTCAAAAAGTCTCCTTTGCTCGTGCTGACTTAGATTATAGAATGTCTTTAAAAAAAAAAAAACAAAGCAAGACATGTTTTCACCTTGGGAAGTGAAGACTTCCCAAAGAATGTCTGAGATCTAAGCAAAGATCCATGGCACTGTGCATTTCACTGCAGTGCAGAGAGAGAGAGAGAGTTCTAAACTGGTCTTTGAAAATTTTCAGTTGCCTCATTTCCTTACTAATTGGGCAGTAAACGGCAAAATCTCCACAGGGCGGAACATGAATTTCCGCAAAACTGTTCGCTGCCTCTCACTTTAAAACATAAAGCGAATGCACTTAGAAGAAGCGACCAAATCTTCATGGCATGCCTCCAAGCTGCAAGCGGAGCCACCCAAATTCGACAAGTGAAATGGCAATGCGAATCCGCGAAGCAGAAGCTTCACCAATCTGTCCTTCACGGCGACGCATTCAGGTCGCTTTTTGCCAATCTCAAGGGAGTTTTTTTGCTTTCCGAGGCGAATCATTGAATGCACACGAAATGGAACCATTCGACCGGCAATGCCACATTGGTGGTTCATTAACTTGACCAAACGAGAAAAGGGAAATTACCGTTGACCCTCAGCTGTCGAGCCCGGATCCTTAACGCAACAATCCCACTCAGGATCTGACCCGTAACGCCATTCCAGGACCCAAATTGCAGTCCGACACGAGCCGGCAACAGGATCGGTTGCTTCCGACGTTCGAACCAAAAGAAGTGGCGAACGGAACGCGTACTTCGACGAGGATGTGCGAGATGTAGGCAGAGAAAAGCGCAGCCTGGCAAGCTCTGTCTCTCCGAGGAAGATGGCGATGAAGATTTGGATGGCTTTCTTAAGGCCCTGCGAATGCGGAGAGAGAGACAGAGAGAGACGGTTGGTAGTTCTGTAACTTCCGTTCGTTGTTCGGGTTGGGTTCGGAGTTTTTGATCATTTTTAGCCTTATAATTAAAACTTCCCTCTTCTTCTTTTTTTCACTATTTATAAATTTCTTTTTTCTATACGGTCGGGAACGTGCTGCAGGAGCCAGACATCGACCCGTCAACATATCCGGTCGGTCGCACCCGCACTCAAAAGATTAAATTGGCGAGTTTTGAGTCAACTAAGATATATAAAGTACCTCACCGGCACGCGACTTTCTTTTCTAACGTGGCTCCACGCGCATCTTCGCGTTCGATGCGCGCCCAATTCCTTTTGCTTTTCCCGTGGTCTTCATATACCAACCGGCTGCGCACATCGCAAGCAAATGGCATAGATAATTACGTGTGCCATGTCAACCAATAGCACCGCGTGCGACGTCAGCTAACAACGCGACGCATCGTGTCGGTAATTGTAAGTGTCCACGGAACGCGGAATTGGAGCTCCTAATGTTCTCTCTTTTGGCTAAGCAACGCCTTAGAGATATCTTCTTAATTTGCTTGGCCAAGGTAGTTCGATGAGCAACTGAAATGCAATTGGAAATGTTAGGTGATTGAATTTGACACCCCATTATTGGGAGGCCCATTATTGCAATTTATGAAAGTATTGGGCAGGTTGGTGAGCCATCCAACGAGGGAAAAGTATTTAGTTCGTGGACATGTTTTATTTCGATGCTAGCGTGATCCAACTGTTCATTTAATGGAAAAGCTCTCGCTCTTCGTTGATTCACGTGGTGGTGGTTGCTTGGAATCAAGATAATGTCGACTCCCAAAAGAAAACTCATATTTGCATTGCTTGCCATGTGACCCCGCCTTCATTACTTTTCTTTAACTCCAACTCTTTTATTTTTCTTTCATTTTCCTCCTCGAGAGAGAGAGGACTATCAATGATAGTCTCGTGTCGCTCTCCCGTGACGTGAACGAGCCGACTCGCATTCAATCGTATGAACGGCCTTACTTTGACGTGCGAAAATACCCAACGGTGCTGATGATGCCGTCGGAGAAAGCCGAGCCAGCTCGAATCGAACTGATCGTGTGCGAATCCCGATTGACGTATAATGGAAGGGGGTCTTTCTAGTTAGGGATAAATTTAGGAAGGAATCACATCAAATCAAAGAGATGGCAGAGCTGAGAGTTCGATCAAAGGTTTGTGTAATTAAAACTCCTGTGCACCAAATGGGCCACCACCGCAACTCCTTGATTTCATTTCGCAGATGCTTGAACACAACAAGCAACCTAAACCGGCATTGTTGGTGGGTCTACGATTTAAGCCACGAACTAATTGGGTGGTAACTAATTATTTAATTAATCAATGCTAATCTGTGAATAACCATTAAAGCCACGAACTAATTGGGTGGTAACTAATTATTTAATTAATTAATGCTAATCTGTGAATAGATCTCTTGACCTAACGGGCCACGTCCACCATCCGGAAAGGAGGTGAAGTAAAACTTAAACAAACGGTGATTTCAGATCGAGGGAAGGAGCGAGAATGATTTCCCACTATAATGGTTTTGAAGGCTTTCTTTCCAGAAAATTCTCCATAGGCTGTAGTACGGGTGTCAAAAAGAACCGTCCAAACTGATCCGAACAGAAAGAAATAGAAGTTGGGTATTTTTATATAGGGGTTCCATTCTGTTCGAGTAGGAAATAAAACAACGGAGTTTTGACGGTTTAGTTCGGTTTCGACTCATGAACCTCGAGACAACCGTAATCTTGCTACTGAGACGATCGGAGCAAACACGTTCGCGAACGTAGAAAGAGAGACCCGGACTCTCTCACCTGAGCGTCCAACCGTCGACTCCTCGACGCCGTCATCTCCTCATCGTCTTTGATTCTATCGTATCCGCTCGAGCCGTGGGTTATGTTGCTATTAGCATGCATCTACCGGGGAACCCAGATCAACTGGGTCATCGAACAAAATTAACACACGTAGCAATGAGATGCATAGGAACTCCAAATTACAAAACCCTGTTTTTCTTTCTCCTTTCCCACATCCTTCGCCACCATCCTTCGTTCACGACGGTTGTTAGAAATATAGTGTCTGATCTGAGTATCTTTCATATCATAATCTCTCTCTAATGGCGGTAATGATCACACATATGACAGGATCATGGCTTATTCCCAAGCCTATAGTTTGAAGCTTCCTTTAGGTCAAGCTCTCATATAAACTATCAAAAGACGTGTTGAATATTCTCGGCATTCAAGTATCGCAACCCTCCAACATCTGTTGGACGAGCTTGGGAGCTAAGCTAGCGGACGATCTGGATGCGACTGATCTTGTCAGGTCAAAACTCATTTCTTGAATATTTTTTCGCAATTCTCCCTTTGGGAGGAGCAGAAGAAAAGCTGCAAGAGTTCGAAGTGGGGGAGGAGGAGGAGGAGGACCACTTTGACTCGCGTGGGAAAAGAATCGTAGAAACACCCCATGTGGCGAGCGAAAGCCATGCATGATGGGGACGACCCCCTTTTGCATGCATGCATGCATGCATGTGTTCTCTCTTTTAATGGCCATTTATTCCTTTGTCGCGTAAAAGAAAATTAATAAATAATAACAATAATATTATTAATAATTCGGAAAAAAATTAAATTAGAGGGAGCAAAAAGTTGTGGAGACCGAAATTTCGGAATCCATGCATGTGCCTCCCCACCGACAGTGACACGTGGCCGGAGGGGAAAGAACGTAGGTTTCGTCGACAATTCAGCAGATAATATTTCGTGAAATTGCAACGTGACATTTTTAATTTCAGAGCTTTATCTCATTGATTACTAATAAATTTCACGACGTGTATAATGCAGGGAGGAATCTTAGACTTAGAACCAGTATAGGTCGAAAAGAATTTATGGGACTTTCCCACTCCTTTCGTTCTAAAGGAAAGGAAAAGGAATAGGACATTTTAGATTTACGACTTGTCTCAAATATTAAATAAAAAATTAATAAGTATAAAATTATTTAAAGACTTTGGTATTCAATTGTACTTAGTGTTTGATAATAACCTAGTTTTTACCGAGATCAATACCTAATTGTTTGGTCCCCACAAAGTTCATGCGCACGTCTAGGTCAAACGAGAAACACAACTAATATCTAAGCAGGACTAGACATTGCATAGGATGTTCGATTAATCTTCGTTTGTTTCGTGAAAAATTATTAGTTTGAAAAATTATTTTTCTAATAACGATTGCTCTTATCATTTGAAATAATTAGTCAATGAAAAATGATTTCATTATCGAGAACAATTTATTTCTGACCATTTTTGTAGACGATGAAAATATTTTTCGTTCATCATTTTTCATAAGCGATACAGGCAATTACTTTTATGGAAAATGTTTTTCAAGTCGTTTATTTTCAGCAAAACTGATGCACCATTTTTTTGGGTGAAATGAATAATATGAAAAATATTTTCTTAAAAATAATCGATTGTATCGCTTACAAAAAATTAACAAATGAAAAAAACTTTACATCGTCCCAAAAAATGTTCAAACGTAAATTGTTCTCGATAATGAAAACATTTTCCATTAACGAATTATTTCAAGTGCTATTGACAATTACTTTTAGGAAAATCTTTTCCAAGTCGTTCATATTTCGCGAAATAAACGGAGCCTAAGTTGGACTAAACTCTACATGATGTTGAATTAAATTCGTTTTATCGATTAAATAGTAGAAGCATATGTATTCTACTTCGTCCGCGCTAGGTTGGTAGCGTGCGCATAGGCATGTGTTGCAAAGCATTCAGTACAAAACGACGGATGAATAATTCAAAACGATAGCGTGTTGGTTTCTTTGCAGATGCACGCATGCACCATTTTAGATAGGCCAATTCATGGAGTCATACATTCGCATTCATCAATCATAAGATTATTTTTTGGGTATGAATTTTGCGGACTATGCTCTTTGATTTTTTAAAATCCGGAACACTCCGAAAATTTTCACGAAATACAGACATTAACACGTAAATTCACATATATTTTTTCATAGCTTTTTTAAATTCATACAATGTTGTAGATGTTGACAAGAAAGCATGCCGAATCATAACCAAACAAGCCTTAAATATTGTGGGTCTCTTACGTAAAGCGGATGAATCTTCACCGAATTGAACGGTCCAAATGTATGTGTGAATGAAATAATTTCTTTAGTAAGGAAAAAAGGACAAAATCTATACTTATACTAATGTACAGATAATCATTGGTCACCAGCTCATAGTCATGGTGGATCAGGTAAGCAAGAAATTTCCTAGTAATTAATAATTATTAACAAATGTGATGTATGTATGTATGTATGTCTCATTAGGGCATGCTGAGAAATTCTTAGCTAGATGCCATTTGTTTGTTCTTTAGCGGGCTCCATCCCAGCAATCCGACTATATTAATCTACATAAGTTTTTTTTATTATTCTGACTTTGGTCGAAATCTACTTTAGTGTTTGAATATGGAGATTCCTATACAAATGTTCACGCGAAATGAATCGTAGAGGCAGTAGCATACCTTGCGTAGCAAAATTAGAATTTCAAAAAATTTGAAAATTCGAAATTAATTATGTCCTCTGTCTGAAATAGTCGAGAGGGTTGTTGTTGAGTCAATTAAAGCTCTTTAGTCAATGGGCCCGGGGAAGGAGTTTTTGAAATTCCTCAAGATACACCAATTAGCCTTGAATTTTTGGAACCAAAGGATATTTTCTTACAAAGTTCATCATTTTTGAAAATTTAGGATTTTTTTGGTAATTTTCCCAATGTTGTTGCACAAAGTTTCCCACATGGAAAGAACTCTTCTCTGTGCCAGAATTGTATCGTATTATAAAGTAGTTAAATTAAATACGAGAAAGGCAGCACCAAATGCCAAATATGTGGTTGAAGTCACCTCCTTTTGACTACTATTAATTTATCTTATATATATGATAGTAATTTGACCATTAATTTTTTTTCTCTTCGTCCTTTTATGGCTGAATGTCGGTGAAGAATCCAATCCGGCATGTGATGCCGGGAATTTTCAAACGACATGTATCGAGGAGTTGTCCATTTTATATTTACGGACTATTAGAATTTTGCACTCCCACATATCCAGCTGTTTTAAGGCCAATGATCGCCACCAAATTAGTTGACGCCGATGGAATAAACATCTTTATTATTTCTCATGCAATAATTGGTTCAATACGAAAGGAGACAAAAAAAAAACATGAAGAAGAAGAAAACGGACCGTGACGTTACGTTATGTTTTTCTCTTTTATATTCGTTATAAAGGTAAGGGACGACAAAAATAACATAATGCGAGACACCGTGAAGTATGTGTTTTGTTCTTGAGTACGTAAAAGATCATTAGTATGATCGAGAAAGGACTAAGCGATTGTTCTAGCTCGAAAAGCTTGCGAATTGGTTGTGACCATGTAAAGTAAAATATACCGGAAAGTGAAGATCGCTATTTGAGAAGTCGAGGATTCATGTGCTCTTTTATCCGGGCACAATACATATAGTATTTATTGTACATATAAATCATCTAACTGAAGCAAAAGATCACACATTTTTTTTATAGTTTCAATTGAAGTTATACTAAAAATCAAATTAGTACATTTGCAACTTTATAAGCACAATGAAAATGCTACGTTTAGTAGTCAAGATAAAATTCGGGATAGGATAAAATTATATTCCGTGTTTGGTGCCTACTCAAGAGAGGATAAAGTCGGATATAGAAGTGATATAGCCCGGATAAAATTATCCCATGGGAGAGGTGGGATAAATATAGATTTAATTTCTAATATCCATAATATAAAATTTATTTTTCTCAAATAACATTTAATAAAATTAAAATAATATTCAAATATAAATAATAATTGAATTTTAATATAAAAAATTCAAAATAACAATAAATAACAATAAATTCGTTTTTATTTATTCTTATTTTTATTTATATATTCAAATTTCTTTCTATCTTATGATAGAAATTTCATATACACATATATACACATTTAGTATTTATATGTATTACATATTTTAGGCATATTTGTATAGTTTACTATTTAATAAAATTTTATTAGAGAATGATGGAAGGGGAAGAAATAAAAAAGAAAATAATAAAAAAGAGGGGTAAAATTAAAAAAAATGAAATAGTTATGAGTGTCGTGAGAAATTTTTATTATTTCCGTTTGTGCAATTTTTAGGTTCATTTACACTAATATAACATTCACAGTAAATAATTGACATAGTAATATGTGAAAATATATGGCATTATTACTGCAATTCATCAAATAGTAGATAGGATATAGCAAATCCATCAGATTTCATATCCTATCATAAACAATCCTATCCTGGTTATAAATCCAGACGACCAAACGCAATTGGATTTCATATCCTATTTTATACAATCATATCCTGATTAGAAATCCAGACTACCAAACACGGTTAAGGTCCTAGGATAACTCACAGCACCATTAATATGAGGCCCAAGGGCCTATAGGACGACAGCCATTATGAGAGCATCCATTATGCATCCATTGCTATCAGGTCGACTAGCCCACTATCCAGATTGGCCCAGACTACACAATTTTTATATGTGGTATAAACGTGTTTTTATAAAAGAGGGTATCCAAACCTTTTAACCCTACTTATTTGCATTGATATATACAAACTATTTTGTCTGTCTACATTGCGTGGCGAGCATGGCCCCTAAAGTTATATAAATTACAAAATATTATGAAAACCCAATCCGACTCGACCCATTGACACCCCTAATTATGAGAGCATCCTATGTTGCTATCAGGTCGACTAGCCCACTATCCAGATTGGCCCAGACTACACAATTTTTATATGTGGTATAAACGTGTTTTTATAAAAGAGGTATCCAAACCTTTTAACCCTATTTATTTGCATATACAAACTATTTTGTCTGTCTACATTGCGTGGCGAGCATGGCCCCTAAAGTTATATAAATTACAAAGTGCGTTGCGAACGGGACCCATGGTACGTCTCAGATCAAACATTTAATTAACCCTTGTAGCCAACTCCTTGGCCTTAAAAAAATGAGCTACGTTCATTCCACTAATTTACTGATGTGAATTATTTTTTTACTCAGAAGTTCATTCTAAAGCCAACTAGATTATTTAATTAAGAAAGGAGCTACTTAATTTTCTGTTCAATTTTTATTATTAATATTATAGCATCCATAAAGTTAACATCTATATATATGTAAAGGCTAAATTAGGCTACATTTGTTTCACAGAAAATCAACGATTTGGAAATTTGTTTCCTAATTTTATTCATTTATATTTTCTAAGAAAAGAGTTAGCGGATAATATTCTCATTATTAATAAATGTAGGTAGGGCGCTGATGTGATTAAAACATAAAATAGAAGACGAAAACATTGTTGTTTTGGTTCAAATATTATTTTTAACCCAAATTTTATTTAATTAGATTAATCTATAAGCTAAATTAAAAAAAAAAAGAAGCTAAAATCGCCAGAAAGGTCCGGCGATGGTCCGCGGGCCCCGACGAGTGGTTTATCCTTGTGTTGCATTTTGAGGATGACAATGGAGCATTTTTGTATACAAAGTAAGAGGAGTTGTTTCAGGTTTATCCTGAACTGAATTTTTCTTTCTTTCTTTCTTTTTTGTTTGAGATGGGGAGCGAACTGTTTCTCGAAATATCTTTAATAAAAGATCTTTAGTGCAAGAAATCAGATTAATCAGGTTGTCTGATTATGACAACCTCTCATCAGGAAAACATTTCTTGGAAATACCATTTTAGAGTAATTTTCCCATTTTGCTTTTTCACCTGAGGAAAGTCGTGGCGCGTACATGTTTTGTTTTGCTGGTTTAGTTTTTCTATTCAGCTTATTGAGATTTGAAATAGTTACCAGCAAATTTGTGTTGTATCGGAGTAAAAATGATTAATGACCCAAAAAAAGGGAAAATGGAGAGTAAAAACGATTGGGCCTGTCGGTCTTGGACATGCAGGTACTTCAATAGACCGAGGAATAGGGTACGTGTGGATGCTGACAACCCTCGTTCTCCCCTATCTCATCCGTTGATGTCGTTGACTGGCACGTATTCATCACATTATCATCCACCATTCATTCTCAAATAGTTTCTCTAGACGAAAGAGCGATCTACCGATTGACACTGCAATTGCGAAACACAATGAGACAACAAATTAAACACAATAGTCATCGCCCGATGAAAGTTTTGACAATGAGAAAGTAAGGCTCCTTCTCGTAAAGCCAAGCGTAGTTTTCTACAGACTGGCAAATTATTTGTTGCGATAGGGATTCCTGCCTTGTGTGCTATTGGTATGTTAAATTGTAATTTAAACTATTTACCTGAGATGATGAGATAGCCTCTCGAAAATTAACCGGTTGATTAAATAATATGAGAGCATTGTGATGCTTTCAGTAGTATTTTTTTATATAAGCTAAATATTTTCATTGTTGTTAATCGATATCGCTACATTTTGATAATTGATAGCCATCTGAAATTAATAGTGACCAAGATGGCTTCTTCGGAAAATATAGAACAAAATGCTATATATACTTTTACAACATTCTCAGGCTAAGTGCAAGTACTATGAGGAATGACCAACCGCATTCCGACCTGGATAAAGTGAAATGCGAAAACAAAGATCACGGAAAGGCACAAGCATCCCATACCTTAAACACGTTTCCAAGCAAAGAATGAGTGATGAACGTGGTTAGTTTGAGGGAAGAAAAAAGGTAGGTTCTTATGAATTCACTATACCACTGTTCTAACTTTTTTCTAATATCAGAAATCTAAAACTTTTGCAAGACTCGCCTAAAATTTGAATAAATAAATATATACTTTCCTTTTTATTCACAGGAAACTCTCTTGTGTAATGTCTTAAACTCTATTGTGTAACGAAGACGATATTTAATTGTTGACATGATTCTGATTATTCAATTACTTAATTAAGAGTTCTCTTTCAATATATGTCTGATATATCTCTGTAAACCCACATGACTTATATGGAGCACTGCGTTGGTAAAATGAAGAATTCTTAAGGTGGGTAGAATTTGATCAAAATAATAAATTATTGATGGATCATATTTTGTTATCTCTCAACTCCTAGTCCGATTGTAAAGATCCAATTGATTCTCTTCACGTATAAAAGTAAAATAAGGACTATTAAGATGGATACGTAAGATTGTTTTATTAAGAGATACGATAGCTTTCACAAGCAAAGAACTTATACCTTAAGTCCCTTTATCATAATCATTCTCAGAGATACTTTCTCCCTGTCTCACGGTCATAAACCGCACAAGCAAAGAACCAAACAAAGCTTGGGGTGGACTGGAGAGGCCATTACCCAAAAAAGCTTGGAAAAATGAATTATATACATAGAGAGGGAATAATATGTCCTAACAAATTAATTCAATCAAAGCAAACAAGCCGACATACACACACAAGACCTTGCTCGAAATAAACATATTGATCAGCCATGGCTGCTTCCAACAAGAGAAGCTACACAATGGCCGCCGAAGCCGCCACCGAGATCGTGTCACAGAAACTAGAGATCTTGCTCTCTCACCCAGTGCAACTCGGATGCTTATCCATGGAAACCCAAGCGAATGCTGCCAAGGAGAAGCTGGCCATGATCCAAAAGTTCTTTTCCACTCAAGATGGACCGTCCGATAGCACGGAGTGGTTGATGCGGCTCCTCCGAGCCATGTTTGATGCTGAGGTATTCATCGACAAGTTCCACCTCAGAGATGCACGCTGGAGGCACATGGCCACAAGGCCGCTCACCGTGCTCGTCCCAAAGTACATGCTGTATAGGGACTTGTCCAATTTGGTGAATGACATTGAGGAGTTGTGTCAAGATCAGTACCTGAGGAGCAAGGAGGAGGCTAGTTCCTGTCACGCCCCGAACCCCTACGGCACGCGACACCGCCTCTGGTCGATTCAAGCGACGTCCCAGGAATATCGCTGACCTCAAATTCGCCATCAGAGATTTACTACCACAGCGGATATCAACAATTAAACCCGGACAATTAAAACTGGGGAGAAAAATCAGGGAGAATATACATATCTTTTTCATTTCCTTCTTATACCATAATATTTACATTTATAAACTGTCCCATACATGTACATGCATATCGCCTTTCTCAAAAACCGATACTCCAAGGATGAAAACTTGGGTTTACTACTACTCCAAAAATGGTGCTCGCCAAAAACCCATTCCAGTCCGATTCCTTGTCCTCCGAGTCCGAGTCCCTTTATACCGTCCCATCCACCGAGGACTCCAAAACGTTCGGTGGCGGTGGCGGAAGATTCATGGGTCCTGTCGGGGTTCGAAATTGTTGGTTGAAACAACCGTGAGAACACTTCTCGTAAGTTCACCCCTAAACCCAACCTAGGCTAGGCTAGCATGCAATCTCCTGACTGGAAACAATTATTCAAATCACAATACCACAATAGTCGACAATTATCGACCCTGCGGGTTAGGCGGATCAACATACAATAGTCACGGCACATGCGTGGCACGCATAATCACACGTATGTCAATCACACGTTCATGCACCGATTCTCATACATTCGCATGCCAGTCTATGCATGTTCCATTCATGCAAATGTCGTCTACATGTCATATGCATTCTCCGGCCCACCGGCCCACACCGGCACACGGCAATTTCCCAATTTATTATTAATTACGACTCGAGTCCACATTATTAACGGCCCGGTGCGTCTAGCCCGGCTTCAAAGTGCATGAGGCGCAAAGAACCGATCCGGCCTGGTCTCTAGCACGCTTCAAAGTGCATGAGGCGCAACACTGATCTCCTTACGAACCGCAGCCTCGCTTCAAAGTGCATGAGGATTGTCGTCTTCCGGACGCACCGGGCATCGTCCCGCTTCAAAGTGCATGAGGACGGTATCGACCCGAAGGTCCTTCCGGTGATCACACAACTTATTATTATTCGAACTGCCGTATAACGCTCAGGGCATTTTAGGTGATCACATGCTCATGGCAGACACGCATTCTCACACAATTTCATCACATACCTCACTCTCGGCATACACAATGCGTGTTCATGTTATGCAATGCAATGCACCATGAGCGCCAATTAAATTCAAACACTCAATATCACCACACGCTGAAACATCACATTGCAAGCACAACAAATAATATTGCCAGGCTCAAACATGCGCACAACATCATTCAAACTCAATCCTGTCAAATGTAAACACGCGCATATACCACTCTTATCCCATTATTCTATCCATTCTTATTTCCTCTTTCTCATTCTTCGCCAGTGACCTGCGTAAACGTACACGCCTTAGGTACACTGCGACCACTCACCACATCCGACCCGCGTACTCGTTCACGCCTCAGGCCCCTCGATCGCGCCCCGAGCATCACACGCCTCGGTCCGATCCCACATTCACTTTCTCATGCCATTGCCTCAAATTCCGTGCACACTTGCACCCCACACTTCACCAAATCACCATTTTCACACAAAAGCACATTTTCGCATAAAACAACATTTTTCTTTGTTCAAATGTTTTCAAATCATTTTCAGCCCTTCACGGGATTTTCATAAAATTCCAAGACGGACCTAACGGTACCGAACACGCATCAAACGACTCACCACAAAGCAACGGTACGCAGTACTCACAGCTCGTGAGCAGTAATTTCGCACTCAAACCACAAAATCACACCTCCGACTCTTCCCGACACTTACATAAAACTCCGAGCCGGACTCAACGGTATCATTCTCGTACCCAACAGCACGCCACAGCATACTCAACTTAATTACCACAATTTACTAATAATTTAAATATGCATCCAATACGATAATTCCCATTCATTTTCTCCAACCAAACGGCGTCGGATTAATTCCGATCCTTCACGGGACTTTCTCGCCATAATATCTAGGTTCCAAAAATTCAACTTGCGTCGTAATCGGACCATCACAGCTCGGTGAACAGTAATCCACAGCCAGTGAACAGTGATTCGAGGCATATGAACAGTAATTCGCAGCTCCTAATTTTCTGAATTTCCAATAAATATTACCCGAATTTAATTCCCCTATTAGCCTTTCCCTAATTAGTTAGCATTCCCGGGAATGATCGTTCGCTCCGAGAATTTCATGCGAGCACATTTCATAAAACTCAATTATTCAATAAATTCCAATTGGTGGAAATTTCGGAATGTCACTAGTTCCTCCTCCCATGCTAGTGATCCCTGGCAAGGCAAAAAATTGGCGAGGCTGACTACTTTCTGGGATCAGCAACCGTCCACGAATTTCGTGTGGCGCCAGGATGAGAAAAAGAAAATTATGGAACAGATCGGGAAGAATGTGAAGTCGGGAAGAATGTGAAAGGAACGTGATTTCGATTGTGGGTGAGCAAGGCACCGGCAAGACGTTCCTCGCGAGATTGGTCTACAAGGAAGCGATGTACCTGGGCTTCAATCCGCGCGCTTGGGTCCACGTCTCAGCCGGCATGGACACGGGGGAGTTCCTGTTCGAGATACTGAAGCAAGTGGACAACCTAGTAGGGGACATGAGGGGCATGAGTTTGTACCAGATAACGGATAAACTATACAAGCAATTGGCCACGACGAAGAAGTTCCTCATAGTGTTGGATGATGTTCAGCCGTCCAACGAGCAACTCTTGCAAAGATTCCTGATGATCCTCCCGCTCCCCTCAGAGGGCTGCATAATTACCACGACTCGAGACGATGGCATAGCTAAGGCGATAAGTCCACACGAGGATCTGATCATGCTAATAGACTTCGGCCAGGAAGAAATCCAGAAGATGCTCGCTAAGAAGTTGCATAGAGCACCCGATGCTAAGAGCCTCACGGATGTGGAGAAGGCTATGATAGAGAGGTGTCGTGGCTTGCCACTCTATATATCCTTACTTGGTGGGTTACTGTCGAATGCTGGAGAGCACGAACGCACAGCGTTGCCGAAAGATGGTCCTATGATGACATTATCAGATATTCTCGAATTGAGTTACCATAGATTACCAAACCATCTAAAACCATGCTTCATCTACATGGCTTTGTTCCCCGTAGCATCCCCGATCCCGACAAAAAGGCTAGTGAGGCTGTGGTTGGCGGAGGGCTTATTGGATTTGTATTGTCACAACAGAGAAGTGAATACGACAAGGCTACCCGAGGATGTGGGAGAGACGTTCATTCTGGAGCTTGCAGATAGGAACATGATCGATGTGGTTAGCTGGAGGGGAGATGGATCACCCAAAGCTTGCCAAATGCTCACCTCTCTGTATGACATGATCCTCCTCATAGCAAAGAGCACTGGGCTCCTCCACATACATGCTGCTGGCAAGTCGAAAGACAGGAACAACCACGACCCAACCGGCCAGCAACAACAGCTGCCGGCCCAAACGCGAGAGAGAGCCAGGGTCCGGTGGCTCGCGGAGCACATGAGTGTTGTCACAGACAGCAGCGGGGGTAGCTACCCTGATTTGAACCTCGACCACGTCCGCTCGTTTCTGTCATTCTACCCGAGGAGAGGCATTCTCACCAAAGACATTAGCAAGTTTCTTAGGAAGCTGACGTCCAAGACTGATTATAGCTTGCTAAGGGTGCTTGACTTGGAGGGTGTGTATAAACCATCCTTGCAAGGTGTGCTCCACAAGCTGGTGCTCCTAAGGTACCTAGGATTGAGATCCACAGTGTTGGACTCGATCCCACGCGAGGTTGCGGATCTGCACTATCTCGAGACTCTTGACATAAAGCACACCAACATCACTTCGCTGCCGAGTTCCTTGTGGAAGGCGAGGAACTTGAGGCACCTGCATATCAACTGGTTCTACGTCAACTTGAAGAAGATCCTCAAGGCTTGTAGCAACAATGACATGGCCTTGGCTCAACTCCAAACCTTAAGTGGGCTGGTCATTGGTGAGGTCAACGAGAACTTGATGAGGGACCATACGGACAGCTTGACCACGCTCACCACGCTCAAGCTTTTCTTGCAACGCTCGGATACTGATACGGACACATCAGGCGCTGCAGGAAAAGCAGTAGCAGATTGGATTAGCTTCAGGCTCACCAATCTCCAGTCCTTGACCTTTGGAGTGATCCAAGAAGCCATGCCCCGGAAAGAAGCCGAGCCCGCAAAAGAAACCAAGCCATCGCATATAGGCCCGTCACCGAAACTGTCGTTGGCTGAAAAACATCACAACCTGTTCAAGCTCTACTTGCTGGGCCAACTCGAAAAACCCATCTGGACAGAGCTCTTGCCGGGCTCACTCAGGGTATTGACTCTGTCAGGTTCGAAGGTGAAAATAGACATGATGCCCGAGTTGGGTGGTCTCCTGAGGAACCTGAGGACGCTTAGGCTCTTGGCCGATTCTTTCCTAGGCACTAGTCTGAGGTTCATCAAAGATGGGTTTCCGAGCCTCATGATCTTGAAGATTTGGAGGCTGCCACAGCTTGAGAAGGTGATTATTGAACAAGGAGCAATGCAACATCTCAAAGAACTGGAGTGTAGGTTCCTCAAAAGTATGAAAGTCGTTGAAGGGATCGAGAAGTGTGAGGAATTAGAGACTATATGTGTGGTAGTCAAAAAGGGCGCTAAAGATTTTGGTGACCGTCTCAAGAAAGAAGCACGAGACACGACGAATGTATACATAATATAAGGATAATATGGACAACAACGACAGGTATGGGATAATATTAAATCTCAAACATGTTCCTGACGCATGATGATGAATTTTTTTTGTAGACTTGATAATTTCAACAATTATTTGCTAGTGGTTAAAACGAACAATTGTGATTTTTGTCTGGTAAGTATTTCCGTGACTCATTCCACCAGATCAGTTAATGCATATCAAGCATCTATGTAAATCCGCAGTGAGTTCTACAGAAGAACACAAATTTGCATACAATCTTTACATGGTAATTAGTCACATCGCTCTTAGAAACAAGTTTACATTTTCCTTGACTCATTCCAACATTTGATCTGGTGCAGCCCATATTAAAGACCAACTCAGTCAACCAAGAAGGTCAGCATGCATTCAAGCTCAACAACACCCTCATTGACAATTGAAGAACCTCATCGATAAGTGAAAAGTCTCATCTTTGACTTTGTCATTACCCATACATTTGAAGATTGCAACAAGACTTATTGAGATGGCCACAAACATTGGAAATATTGTACTTTTAATAGCTTCCAATTCCTAAGTACTTCTAGTTTCTATGTGCTTTAATAATTTCTAATTTTTAGATTTGACTTTAGTCTTTTGTTTTTTTCTTGTTTTGCTATAAACCAGTACGTCAAGCTTTTCTATGTGTTAGGTTTGCTCCCCTTTAATTCAAGTATTCTTCTGTATCAACTTATCTCAATTCGAATCTCCAAGTCATTTCAATGTACTCGTAACTATGCATAACAACCATCATTAACTACTAACTTGGGATTGCATCACTCATAGTCTCGATCTCGCGTCACCAGATCAACTATCCACGGTCTCTTCTCGATAACTCACGTTACTAAACCAACTGTTCGTGATCTCTTCTAGCCAAACCAACCGTGATGGCAATTTTCACCCGAAACAAACGTCAATCATGAGATTTCTTTCTTGAGATATTCATCAAACACCATAACAGATTGGGGTGGAGCACCAATCAACCATCTGCTCTGATGCCATTTGTTACGAAAACAAGCGATCAAACAATAAGATATATCATGCTAGATTTACATGGTTCGGTCAGGAAGAGCCACAAAGAATTTCACCATAGATCAAGCAATGCAACAAGATTACAACCACACTCAAACACTCTTAGTGTTCACAGCCCCCAATTATACCCAATAACTTACGTAGTGCTTAAACCCATAATTCATCGCTATATAATATTTCAATCTCACAAAGGAATTCGCAAATCTTACTCAAAGATTTAATTGACTACAACACACTCGGATATCTTCAGGATGTCATTCACCAGCAGAAACTCCTCTTTGATTCTCTTAACAAAGAACATCCATTTTTATATGTAGGTAGGAATTGGATCTAATATTAGAAACCTCTTTTTAGGAAACGTACACCAACTAGGAAACCTATCAAAATAGGAAGCCTACTTGATTTAGAAAACTTTCTTTTTTGGGCTCAAACTCAAGACAAATGTTCAACACTTTGGCAAATGTGAACGATAGAGCGAGGGGTGTCGATGGAGGGGTCCTCGCTAAATAAAGAAGACAAAACGATCAAGTTATGGTGACATCCATGCTTTCTAAATCAATGAATGCAACGAAAAATCACAGGTTCTCATCTTGGTCTACAATTTCTGTTAAAATATGTCTTGAGTTTAATCCTATGAACGAAGCCCAATCTGAGATGAATTATTATTTAAGGATGTTAAAATATGTGCAATAGGAATTTATATTATTTTTTCGGTGTTAGAGTCCGAAAGTTGGATTATTTATGTGGATATTGGAAATATTAAGAAAAGAAAGATGCTGCAAATTTCCCTCACCAAAAAAAAAAAAAGATGCTGCAAATCCCTATTAGGAATTGGACGCAGCCAAAAGAAAAGGAAAAAGAAAATCAAAAGAGGAAATTTGAGTTGATCGAGGCATGGGGGTTTCCTATTGGATGTTGTTGGCAACTGTACGTAGCCATGGAAGTATATTTTATTTACATATATATATATATATATATATATATATATATATATATATATATATATATATATATATATATATATGGGTTTATTTTCCTCTTTGGTTAGATTGTTAAAAGAGTAGGTACAGAACCCTCGTAAAAGTTACACCGTTGTTGATGAACACGTGAAGTGATTCTTGAAGCGCCGTTTCTAAGGGTGCGAATGGTAAGCAGATTACGCTCCGGAAATCAAATTCTTGCCGGAAATTGATTTCCGGAATTCTTGGAAATTGATTTATGGAGGAGAAATCTGTTTGGTAAAACATGACTAATTCTGCTCAAATCTGTTTTGATTTGTTGATTTTTTTGCACCTAAAAAAATTTAAATTTTACTCAAAGTGGGTGGCCACATGTATTATAAGCCATTCTGTAAAGTTTTGAAATTTTTTATTTTTTTAAATTTTTTTTGGACACCTAAAAAAATTTAAATTTCACTCAAAGTGAGTGGCCACAAGTATTCTAAGCCATTTTGTGAAGTTTTTTATTTTTTTATTTTTTGGGCACCTCAAAAAATTTAAATTTTACTCAAAGTGGGTGGCTACATGGATATTCTAAGCCATCTCGTGAAGTTTTGAAATTTTTTTTTTTTTTTTATTTTTTGGGCACCTCAAAAATTTAAATTTCACTCAAAGTGGGTGGCCACGGGTATTTTAAGCCATTTTGTGAAGTTTTGAAAATTTTTATTTTTTTATTATTTTTCTTTTTTTTGGGCACCTCAAAAAATTTAAATTTCACTCAAAGTAGGTGGCCACAGGTATTTTAAGCCATTTGTGAAGTTTTGAAATTTTTTGATTTTTTTTTGGGCACCTCAAAAAATTTAAATTTCACTCAAAGTGGGTGGCCACGTGTTTTAAGCTATTATGTGAAGTTTTGAAATTTTTGATTTTTTTTATTTTTTAAAAAAAATTCACCAAATTTCATATTTTCCCGAAATCTGACTTTTTTTATTTTCTAGAAATTTTTATGAATTTTTCTAGAATTTTTCAATTTTTATGCATTTTCTGAAAAAAAAAAATTGTGAGAAAATAGGGAGAATGCATTCCGGAATCAAGAAGCTACAAAAAGTAGCTTCTCTTTTTCTTGCTAAAAACTCATTCCGAAATCAAAAATGCATTTTGGAATCAAGAATGCATTCTGGAATCAAGTATTTTTAACAAACGCATTTTTATTCCAGAATGCAAAAATCGCTCCAGAATGCATTCCGGAAATTTTTTAACAAACGCCATTCTGTTCCGGAATGCATTCCGAAACAGAATTTTTATTCCGGAATGCATTCCATGCGCACCCTAAGTGAGTCCTTGGCGTGGGTTATTTTCGTGGATTTTGTTCGTGAAATTACATCAAAAATTCAAGTGTTGAAATCAATTAAAGTCTTGTGGTAGGAATTTATGTGTAATTCCTTTATGAGATTGAGAGATTATTTCGTGAGAAATTGTAGATTGAACATTGTGTGAGTTATTGGGTGTAATTAAGGTTTGGAAAATACTGAGAGTATTTGAGTGACTCGAGTACTATTATAATATCCGTTGTATCACTTGATTTAGAAATTCATTGTTCCTTCCTCACTGGACGTAGGTCACTAAAACCGAGCCACGTAAAACTTGGTGTCTCATTAATTTTTTTATTCCGTCTATTTTACTATTCGATCGCTTACTTCCGAAACAATTTCTTTTGAAACGAATCCTCTTAACAATTGAACAACTAGGACTTGTAATTCAAATTCAATTGTGCCTTACCGTTCTCCCAGTTAATGGAGACTTATGCTGTATCAAACTTACACGGAAAGACATATGGTTATCTTTGGGGTTGATTGGACGCGGCTCGTCAAATGGCGTCGTTTTCCTCAATCGATGGGTTCTCAATCAAGTGTATCCCTTTTCCATAGTTGTATAGCCTACGTATCAAAAACGAAACACACACAGAGAATCATGCACACGCAAGCTTGGCACAGTGCGAAAGTGAAATAATGTCTTTCATATCAATAACATGAGAGAGATAAAGATAGAGAGAGACGGACCGAGCTCCATTGAAGTCGAAAGAAGAAGGGCGTTTGACGAGGACGAAGCCCAGAACGTCCTCGTAGAACCTCACCGAGTCCCACATGGATCGGCACATCGGCGAGACGGGGTTCAATAACAGGAGAGGCAGTGCTTCGCTGCCGCCCATCACTTTCCCCAATCTCCATCGTCGCACTAGTCATCATCTTCTCTCTAAGAGCTTGGTCGCCCCACTTCAGCATCTGATCCTCTTAAAAAAGTTTCTCCGTGTCGTTCTTCTTTTGGTCTCACACGAGCAGATGAGATGAATAGAAAGAGCGGGGAAAATTGTCCACAAAGTCCTAAATCTATTACACTTTTGTTAATTCAATCCTAAATCTTTTAATTTTGCCAATTTTTTTTATAAAAAATTTTGCCAATTGAGTTGTAAATATTTTAACAATTTGCCAATTAAATTAGCTGGAAATTGCTGAAGTGGACGTCGGCCGCATCTTCTTTCGCCTACTGGGCTTCTCCTAATCTCCAGTAGACCAATAGAGGTTTCTTTCCTTGTTGAAAATGTGGTAGCGGACCTCCTTATGAGATTCGCCCATTGATCCATAATCATTTCCCCTATTTAGTGAGCAATTCGGTTCCTTTTTGTGCCCCCATTGCCATCCTCAAAGTTAGATGAGAGCCGCACCTTGTCCGAGCCCCCTTAGCCCCGGTGATCGCTTTTTGCTCTCATATGTCCGGGTAGACCACAGATTTTTCCTAAATCACCCACTTACTGGAGGAATCCTACTCTTATACCATTTTTCACAGGTCGATCAATTCATGGCCACGGAATAGCCCATGCGGTGCCTGCTCAGCCGAGAACACCAAGCCAACCTTCCTTCTATAGTTGTTTCTAAGAGTAGTATGGTGAATAGAATCCTCATATCGGATCACGTGTATTGAATTTGTAAAATCCAAAACACTCTCCAAATTTTCACAAAATACATATATCAATACGTAAGTTCACATATATATTTTTTCAATAACTTTTTTTAAATGTGTATAATATTTTAGATTATGACAAAAAAGCATGTTGAATCGTAAACAAGCAAGCCTTAAATATCACAGGTCTCTTATATAAATTGGAAAATTGTCCAAAAAGTTCTAAACCTATTGTACTTTTATCAATTCAATCCTAAACATTTTAATTATGCCATTTAAGTCATAAATATTTTCACGTTATTCCAATTTTAGCCGGAAGTTGTTGACATGGATAAATTTCAAATTGTTTATTTTTCCTTTTTTTTCCTTTTCTTCTCTTTCCTTCTTTTCTTTTTTCTTTTTTTTTACTATGGCTGACAACCTCGCCAGCCGACCCTTACCGGCCACTAGACAAGGGCCACCAAGCCCTCGCTGTACCTCAGGCAGCTGTCGCCTAGGCTCACCCAACTCAGGGGACGGTCGCGTAGGTCGTGCGACCCAAGCTGCATCCCTCGCCTAAACCATTGCGGTCGCGGGCGAGGTTGCCTTGTCTAGGTCTGGGCAAGGCTAGCCTCACCCAGATCTAAGCGAGGCTGGGTGAGGCTGCGACCTTCGCCAACCACAATTAAAAAAAGAAGAAGAAAAAGAGAAGAAAAGAATAAATAAGTAAATAAAAAATTCAAAAAAAGATTAAAATATTTTTAAAATTATCTACGTTAGCGTCAACCGTGCTACTTAGGACAGCCGACATCCACGTAGGTGATTTCCGACTAAAATTCGCCGAATGGACTCAATTAGCAAAATGTGAAAGGTTTAGGAATCAATTGGCACAATAAAAACTTTAAGATTGAATTGGTAAAAATGCAATCAGTTCTGAACTTTTTTGTTAATTTTCCATATACTTTTTCCCTGAGTTTTTTAAACGTGTATACTAATGTTAGATCCTGACAAGAAAGCATGCTGAATTGTAAACAAACAAGCCTTAAATATCACAAGTCTCTTATGCAAAGCAGATGTATCTCCACCAAATTGAATGGTCCAAATGAGTTTGTGTGCACGCAATAATTTGTTTAGTAGGATAAAAAGGACAAAATCTATATACTTATGGTAAGTAATGTACATATAAGGACCTGATACATCTAACTCACTAGTCACCACTCACCAGCTCATAGTGTTGCGACCTAGCCGTCCCGATTGGTTAGGCCAAGAGGTATTTGTCGATGGGTGTAAACATTGATTGATTCGTTTAAAGGACAAACCAAATAGTTCATTAATCCAAAGACCGAGGCACTCCCAAGCCTCATACCTCACACGACGAGAATTGTCTAATTTACAAATTCAATTAGAGTCGTCACTAGCCATAATCAAGGGTTGGCTAGAAACCTTAATTAAGACGTGGGAGTATCATCTCGAGATGCGCGAAAATCAGAGATTTTAAAGATCGGGGACTTGATTACATTAGCGATCTAATTAGTGCCCTTTCGGTACCAAACTTGAACACTCACAAACCAACGTATCAGGCAGCCTATCGAAAAAGCTAAGATTCCACCTAACCATGCTAGAAATGGAAAATAATAACCAATGTATTAAAGGTGCGCAACCAGATAATCATAAAGAAAATAAATAACCAACGACCTAACATCGACTCTAAAAAAGAAAAGGCAATCAAAATCCCTAAAGTAAAGCCCTAATAGCTTGTCCGAATTTTTGGAAATTTTTTTAATTTCTCAATTTTTCCAAGTTTTTAACTGAGCTCAGAATGAAATTAACACTAATATATAGTGAAATTAAGCCAGAAACTGATTTCGAAACATTTCCTGATTTTCTGGAATTTTTCAGAATTTTTAAATTATTATTAATTAATTTTATTCATTTTTATTTTTTAAATAATTTTTTTCTAATTTTTTAATGTTTTTTTATGTTTTTCAGACTTTTTAATATTTTTTGGATTTTTAAACATTTTCGGATTTTTTAAATTTTTAAATATTTTTATTAATAAAATAAAATTCCGGACCGGATCCCTTGACCCGATCCGCCCGACACCTGACCCGACTCTCTCTGACCCGCCCGGAATCCCTTTTAAATTTTTTTAAACAAATGTTTCTTTTTTTTTTATTTTTGTTTCTTTTTATTTTCTCTTTATTTTATATGTTCTGCTTCCCCACCTTTGCGTGCCCTTCTGGACGTCTTATCCCCAGAACACTTTTCGCCTCTTCACCGAGAACGTCTTCATGCCGTCACTGGGATTATGCCGGGAACGCCCATCGCCGGCGGTCGGCTCGGGCCACCAGCATCAACGACAAACGCTGGCCTTACGCCGTCATTGTTGGCCAACTTTCCGGCGACCACACCAGCCACTAAAAAAAAAACTTCCCCGCCAGCGACCAAAACTCGCTTTCTGACTATCCTACTCTCGGCCCATACCACAAACATTTAACCTGAACGAAACGAGCACAAACAAACACAAAATGAGGATAGATGGCTAACGATTGCGGCCTTGAACCGCTGGCTTCTCCGGTTAAAGGAACGGCACCCCCGGTGACGGGAAACACATACGCGGTTGACTCGAACCACGTTAACATGCCCCCCCAAATCACATGAAAGGCAACAAAAACTCGGAGTTAGTAATGACATTAGAACAAACCACGCATTAGAGATTGGTTTCCCAAGAACACACTTGAAACTTCATTTGGACATTTCATCAAGCATGTGGCGGGCATGATTTAACATGAGTTTTAGGTCGAGATTCAAAGCGATATAGGGCTTAAACGTGATGTGTGAAGATCCATATAATCATATTTCGCAACAATAAGATTTCGGTTTTGTCGCGACCTAAATTTTCTTCAGGCTAATGGATTATTAAGACCAAGCCTAACTCGGGCCTCCATTCTACCAATTCGCAACTTAGGGTTTAAGTTTTTAACACGCAAAGTTTTCATGCTTGGAGTCGCCACTAATCTATTTGTGGTAGGTCGATTAGAAACCTAAATAAAACATAGGAGATATGTTTTATTCCTACGAACGAGATTCTAAACTCGGGACTTGGTTACGCTAGATCTAGTCTAACGCCTTTCGGTACCTTTTCTTTTCAAAAAATGTTTTGGCAGATAGTTTGGATTCATTTTAACTTAGTCACTAACATGTGAGGTGATCATGCGGGTGCGCAAACCACCAAAGTAACACCCAATAATCAAAACATTAAATAAATTGCAAGATTGGGAGAATTACTTACCTCGAACAACGTAAGCATCTGCATTGTTAGCTAGAAAATCACATCAACCATCCTAATATGATTTCTAATTAACAAGCAGTTCACTCAATATTTTTAGGATTTTCACTTATTTAAATGAAAGCTAACCTATATGTAATGACGTGCAAAAATTAACATGCGATTAATGCAGCCTAACATGCAAACTATATGTCATGCGACGACGTGACCTAATTCTAATGATGGACAAATGATTTATGTTTTGGTATTTTCAAATGAAATTCGGAATTAAAAATTACTCAAATTAACATGCAATCTATCCTAAAGTGATTCTTCTTTTTTTGGGATTTTTATCAAAATTCGAAATTATTAAATATCCTAAATAATCCACTAAGATTAAAACAATTTCTAATTTAAACTAGGAAATATGCCACCCTAAATCCCAATTTAAATCAAATAATTATCTTATTCTTTTGGATATATTTAAGATTCCCTAAGCATGCAAAATTTCTAATTTAAATCTAACTAACAAATTTTTTTGGTTTTCTTTATTTAAAAGGAAAACAATCAAACAAAGATATTAATCACATTCAAACAATCCACGCAATCCGCAAGATTCTTCAAATTCAGATAAGGCAAAGAAATCAAACTAACGGTCATATCTATAGGGTTATAGATATCGACGTAGAAAGTTGATTGTTTAAATTGGGAAAGCAAATCAAATCTATTATCGTATCCAAGTGATTATGGACAGAGATAACGATTTTCCGTATCGCCGCGTATCATACCTTAGGGATAAGGTCGGATAGTCGCCCAGATATACGTTGCCAAATTCAGGAATGATTCCTAATTTTGGGTGTTTTTCGAATATTGCGGATATCGCAAATATTATCCTAAGATATCTAGCAATCCACGCACTATTCACGAAATATTCAAACACCTGAAAGATTAGGAAATTGAATATTCTAAGAATATAGATGAGAATCTTACCTAATTTGTGGATATTTCCAAATTTGAATCACCGGCGGATCGGGATTGCGGATCACGGGACGATGACCGACAGCGGGCCAGTGGCGGCGACGTGGAGGTACACGACTCAGCTGGTTGTCGTGGTGGTGCGGCCGAAGAGGGGCTGCTTCACGGTGGGGCTCGGAAAAATTGACCAGCTCTCTTGCTTTCTCCGCCAAGACCGTGTTTCCCTCGCTCAGAACCTACAATTGTGGGCAAAACAGAGAAAGGAAATTATATAGCACACAAAAATATGCAGCCCTTTCTTTGCTTTTTTTTATCAAGCAAAATCTATAGCGGAGGATGACGAATCCGTGGAGGTTCCCCAGCTGACTTCACCAAGTTGTCTTCTTGTATCCTTGCTCCGTGTGCCTTCTCAATGTCTAAGCGGCGGATGAAATTTTGACCGACCTCAGCCTTGATCTCCTCTTGCGGAGAGCGAGACCGCAGGTGTTGGTTGAGGAGCTGAAGCACGCTGGACTGCTGCAAGTGATATTCGATCGGATGTGGCAGAATTCTCCGACCGCTGCAAGTACTCGCTAATCAAACCAGAAATACTGATGTGGTCGGAACTGAGCTGTTCCTCCGGGACTACGGGACCAGCGAAATTAGTGGTGCTGTTGTGCGCTCGGAACAGCAGCAACAGTGGGCTGGCGACAGCAGCGGCAGGAGTTGCGGATGTCAGGGAGAAGCGGTAACCAGCCCGGCGTTGGAGTGGGCAACACGGGCACGGCAGTGTCGACTTCGGGGCAGCAGTGACTCACGGCCACAGGTCTGGCCGTGAGTGTGCGCGACCTTGGTGTAGGCTCAGCGGTGAGGCCACACGGATGCGGCAGCGGGACAAGTCCACCCGTGATCCCCTCTCTCCCCCCGTTCCTCTCTCTCACTCTCGTGTTTTCTCTCTGTGTTTCTTGCGTGTGATCAGATCCAAAAGAAAAAGCCCCCCTCCGCCTTCTTCTGTGTAAAATACCTCAATTTATAATCTCTGCTTACCGACTCCTTGCTGGATATTGTCCTTCAATCAAATATTCTCATTGATATTAACCGATTCTTCCCTAGTCCACTTTCCTCAAGATCCACCGCTTCTTTATTCTTTTCCTTTTGTTTCTTTCGATATTTCCTCTCTGTTGGCCGAAGTGTATACACCAATATATGCTCATGATCAAAATAATATTCCCATCTCTCGCACACAAGCTTGGTGATTGCTCAAACTTCCAAAGTTTTGGTAACTTAGTAGCTTAGTTGATTTTTCTAAATTGAGCACTCCACGTGCATTTTACATGTGTAATTTGGCCAACATGTGCGAAGCGCGAGGCAATTTTCAGCCATGGGCTTGGTTCAATCAATTCAATTAAGCTCGGAACCATTCGCTCGAGTCCATTTGTTGTCGGTCCGATAGATATGCGAACTATATGGGCCTAATTAACTATTAAAGAAATGCTCCTAACATCTATATGCAATGCCATCTAATTATATTTTTTGTTTAGGGGTTAAAAAATTAATCCCTAATTTTCTATGCAATTGTTCCTAAATGACTAGTTAAAATTTAGGTGTCAACAGGTTTGCACAAAAATGACCCAAAAATGCAAGATCAGATTCGGAGTCCTAGGCTCAAAGAGCTTCATCGGAGCATTTCAACTTGCAGGTTAGATGTGCCTTAAAATAGGGGTTTTTAAGCCGATTTCAGTAGGATTCGAAGGTTTTTCTTGATAGAAATTGTTCAAAATCACTTCCTGGAGGTGAAAAAAACATTTTCCTTATTTCGTGGTGCCGGGCAACTACCGAATAGACTCGGTGTGCCCGGCACCCGAGAGGCAGAGGAGGGGGAAGCGAACACACGGGAGCAAAGCTAACACCCACCTGGTTTGTGTCTCGTCCGAGGCGAAGCGCAAGTGGTTGGCGTCTAGACGGACCGGCGGCGACTTGACGGGCCACCGCGGCGATTAGTAACCATTATGTTCCCGAAAATAATTTCTGCTTAGAAATGATTTTCTTTAATTCTGTCCCGGAAATAATTTCTAGGCATTTGAAGGCGTTTGGTAATGACCCAAAATTTCCATTCCTGGAATAGAAAAAGAACAGAAATGTATTTGGTAACTGCACAAAATTTCTTTTTATTAATAATATTTTTAAATATTTTAATATTTCTTTCTTTTTTTTTCTTCTTCTCATTCTTGGCCATGGCCGGTGACCGGCCGACGAGGGCGAGGGCGAGGGCGTTGCAGCTCTTGCCCAGGCCACAAGTGGCGAGGGCGGCCCTTGCAGGCCATTTCCAGCCCTCGCCCAGGCTAGGGCCGGTGAGGGCGTCGCGGCCCTCGTCCGCCACAGGCGAGGGCAAGGGTTGCACCCTCGCGGCCTGGGCGAGGTCGCGAGCCTTGAGGGCGGCCCTCACTGGCTTAGGCGAGGGCTGGAAATGGCCGACGAGGGCCGCCCTTGCCCAGGCTGCGAGGGTCTAGCCCTTGCCCTCGCCGGAGAGGGCCGCAACGACATCGCCGGTCCTGACCTGTGGCCGGTCGCCAACGACCCAACCATGGCCAAGAAGAAGAACAGGAAAAAAGAAAAAGGAAAAAAATCTTTTCTATTTCTCATTTTTATTCCCAAAATCAAGAAGCAACTTTTTTTTGCTTCTTGATTCCGTTCCAAAATTAATTCTAAGAACAAATTTGTGCTCGGGAACAAAAAATTTACAAAATGAATTTCTATTCCAAAACTGATCGTGGGAACAAAATAATAGAATCGGTTATTATTTGGCCAGTTACTAAACGCACCCTTAGTTGCCCTTGATTCACCCCCGTTTCTCTCTTTAAATCAATATTAATTTTAATAATATTTTTTTTAGAAAAATAAAATATGTTCTAATAAATTCTACTAATGTAAATGCAACTAGTGTCTACATGCCACGCAATTTAACGAAAATATTTTTGTTTATGGATTAAAAAATTAACCTCTAATTTTATATGTAATTAACCTAAAACGGATAGGCAAAAATTAGGTGTCAACATATAGTCATATTTGATCAAGTAAGCAAGAAATTCCCACGTAACAAATATATTTGTATGTCTGACTAGAGCATGCTGAAAAATTCTTAGCTAGATGCCATTTATTGTTCTTTAGCGGGCTCCATCCCAACAATCCGACCATCTTAATCTACATAAGTTGTTTTATTATTCTATTTTTGGCCGAAATCTACGTTTGTGTTTGAATATGGAGGTTCCAAATACAAATGTGCACACGAAATATGTCCTAGAGATCGTAGCATACCTTGTGTAGCCAAATTAGAATTCAAAATTTTTGAAAATTTGACATTAATGATGTCCTCTGGAATAGTCGACAGGGTTGTCGTTCAGTCAATTAAAGTTCTTCAGTCAATGGGCCCGGCGATGCAGTGCCGGCGAAAAGAAAAATGAGAATAATTAAGGATGTTTCCGATGAGTGCACTCGAATGTTGTTGCATTAGTTCTCCTCATGGAAAGAGCTTTTCTTTGTGCCGAAATTTTATGATAATTACGACAAAGGCAGCACCAAATGCCAAATATGTGGTTGAAGTCGACTCCTTTTGACTACCATTAATTCATAGATATAGTAAATAATTGGGCGATTAATTTCGTTTCTCTTCGCCCTTTTATCGCTGAATATTGGTGACGAATCCAATCCAGCATGTGATGCCGGGAATTTTCAAGCGACATGTATCAAGGAATTTTCCATTTTATATTTACAGGCTATTAAAAATTTGCACTTCCACATGTACAGCTGTCATCTTAACCGCATCGAGAATATCCGGTAACATTGTGACTGATTATATGAATTACATGAGATCAATGAGTATATTTGAAAAGTTGGGAATTCGTGATATCGTGTCTAATTGCATATGAATCATCTAATTCTCGCGCATTTTTGCTCGTAATCTAAAAAAAGTTCTAAGTTCAATGAAAGTATACTCAGAATCACATCAGTACATTTGTAATGATATGTGTAAAGTACTTAATGATATCAGAAAGATAATGGTGCTTTAACCATAAGTACGAGGCCCAGGGCCAATTGATGAGAGGCTTACTAGCCTTGCTACCAGGTCAACCAACCAAACACCTAGATCGGCCCCAAAATAAGGACAACCGAAAATTTCGTTGTTTAATGCCACTCTCGTGTATGCTGGGCCAAGAAAAATAATACGACATTCCACTCTAAAGCATGTATATGCGGCCTATTATTTCATTCAGATACATTGAGATTAAACATCTTCCGGAAAATTATCCAAAATATCTTAAATTTATTGCACTTTTGTCAATTCAATCCTAAACATTTCCGTGCCAATTGAATCCTTTTCACTTTTTTGTCAATTGAATTCATCTAGCCAAAATCACTAACGTGAACACCGGCCGTCCTACATGACGTCGCCAACGCTAATGTGAACAATTCTTAATAATATTTTAATTTTTTTTCGAATGTTTTTTGTTGTTAATTAATTTTTATTTTTCCTTTTTTTTCTTTCTCTTTTTTTTTTGGCCCTTCTTCCTCTGGCTGGTCCGGCGATCGGCAGAGGTGAGGTCCGGCGCCCCGCCGGCCACTGGCGAGGAAGAACCTAACGACAGCAAGTTCAGCCTCACTATGGCTAAGTTGTCGAGCCTCGCCATCGTTGGGTGAGGGGTGCAGGCGAGGCTCGCCTTCGCCAACGGTCGGCGGGGGCAAGCTTCGCCCTTGCCAGCCCTCGTTTTTGACTGGTCATTGGACCGGCCAAAGGAAGAAGGGTAAAAAAAAAAGAAACAATAAAATAAAAAAGGAAATAAAAGAAATAATAAAAATATCATTAAAAATTGTTCAGGTCAACGCCAGCGATACCACGCAGGATAGCTAGTGTCTACGTCAATAATTTCCAGCCAAAATTGACTGAATGGAATGAATTGACAAAAGTGCAATAAGTTTAGGACTTTTTGAACAATTTTTACGACCATCTTCTTTTATAACAAAGGGTATGGAAACCTTTGGTCCCGACTTATATTCATTAAAATATGCAAATCGTACCATCTATCTACATCGGGTAAGGCTCCATAGGTGGCGAGCTTGGCCTCTATAGTCATATAAATGTGGGTTGCGAAAGGGACACATGGTACGTCACATTCAGATCAAACATTTAATTAACACTTGTAGCCAACTCCTCGGCCTTGAAAAAATGAACTACGTTCAGTCCACAATTTTACTGATGTGGATTGTTTTTTACTTAAAATTTCATTCAAAAGCCAGCTAGATGATTTAAAATAAGAAAGGAGCTACTTAATTTTCTATTCAATTACTATTATTATTATCATAGCATCCACACAGTAAACATATATACATCTAAAAGCTAAATTTATATCATTATGTTTTCATTGTTACTGTTAAATAAAATCTTAATATTCTTTGTCAATGTGCTCAAAAGTTTTTACTTTTGTTTCGCCAGAATTGATCCCGCAACGAAATATAATTCACCAAATGTCGTACTTCGGTTATTTATGAGAGAAAGCCAGGTTCAGTGGTGACTCTGGACAAGAGATATCTAGACGAGAAAAAAAAATCCACTCACTTCAACCAAACCGATGCATATTTAACCTTGACGATACTTGATTGATAGAAACTCGAGCGATACAATACTTCCAAACCAATTCCACCAGCCGTGTATTGGCGGCAGTATTGATTTACAACAGGAAATTGCACTTGAATTTCATCGATGACATGTTACGATAATCCTCAAATATAAACATCTACAATTAAGGAAACTGAAAGTACATCGCAGAAAGCTTTAAAGATAGAAAATATAACATTTTAATTGTTATTTTCGGGGGCTCTTCTGCTGATGTGGTATTTATAATGATAGCGTGGTAATTACTTTTTGACACCTGTCAATCTATGTTAGGTAAATTCTATCAACCTTATCTTTGCTCTTTATTTCTACAGTCTCAGATTACCCATGTACCCTCTTAACCATATCCATCGTGTGCAAAATCGTATGTTTCTATCGACAACTTCCACAGCTAAGTTACTAGGCGATAACTGCTTCAACGATAACTCCTATGACTGAGTCCTTAAGTTTGGTGGTAACCACTTCATCGATAACTCCTATGACAGAGTCCTTAAGTCCCCTTATGGTAACCACTTCATTGATAATTCCCATGACTAAGCTTTTCAAGTGATAATTGTTTCATCGATAACCTCCGTAGCTAGTTTCTCAGGCGATAACTGTTTCCTCTTTGATTTAATCTGACTCAAATTTCAAATATTTAAAATTTCCTCGCTAGCATCACTATTGGCGACTGCCAGCTGTTTGTTGCCGTACTTTGACAACCAGACCCGCAGTATGGATACGCCATCTCTTTATTCATGACTACAGGTATGATGCACATGATATATGTATGTTATTATTTCATATCTAAGTTCTATCTTATGTATTTTTTGCTCTCATATGAATTTCTATTGTCGACAGCCTAATTATTTTGTGGGTGTCAATATATGCCCCTTAAAAGAATTAAATTAGAAAAAAAAATACCTCATCCTGGCCGCCATTCCTTTGGGGTTGTTCTCAATGCACAACTAGTTCTCCGGTATTTCGTATCCGATGCGCAATCAGTCTGGTCATAATCCCTCGTTTTGCTCTAACACGTTATCTAAATCATTTATGACCACTTAATATCCATGATTGCGAATTATACGAATCGTCACTTCAAATTTTCGTCGTATACACATAAAGATTGAACCTTTTATTCTTTCGTCTCCTTCCTTAAACCCTTGGTATTCGGAAACCTTTTCTATCTCCCTTTCTAAGCTGATCCTCGGTCCTTGCTTTCGGAACCATCAACAGATTCCAATCTGCTCAAATCATGCTTTCCCGAAAAACAAGAAGAGCTACTTCCCATTCAGAAGACCTTGGTTATGGACATTTGGATCACGGAACCTTCTCGATTTCGAGGCTTTCCTTCTTTTGAATAAGATATCCATAGGTGGTATGCACAGCTGAAAAGGGATTTATCAGTTTGCCTCGCTTGGAAAATGGCTAGGATTTATACAGCTTTGGAGGTTAATATGCTGTCCTATGACCTAAATCTGGGGCTTTTAGGTGTTGCTGTTAGTTTTTGGACCCCCTCGACCAACTGTTTCTTCTTTCCCTGGGGTCCAAACGTCAATTACGCTTTTGGATGCTTATGCCGTAGCTGGTTTTTCTCCTCATGGCATTCTCGTAGAGAATATGGCCTCCTTAGAAGTTCCCTTTGTCCCTAAAAGTGCTCTCACTTACGGTAAATTTCTTGATAAATTCTCCCATAATTCCGGCCCCGTAGATCTTTCTGAGTGTACAAATTTTCTACTATTTTGGTTGTCTAAATATATCTTTTTCAATAAAACACTAAAAATTTCTAAAGACTTCCAAAAGCTCGCAGCCAATCTTGCGGTAGGTAAATCAATTGCTCTGGGTCCATTAATCTTGGAAGCAATGTATAGGGTTATTACTCATGCATCTTTGGCAATGAAATCCGATGAAGAGGGTACCTTATTTGGTCCATTTTGGCTACTGCAATGTTGGATGGTTTTATATTTTCCATCTTTCTCCGAGCGCAATTTTCGTACCTTTCATCATCAATTTTATCCAAGCTTTAGGCCATTTGCCCTTCTTCTCTTTGGATGTCGACTCCTAAGCCATTCTTCATTGGCTATTCCCAAGCATACTTCCTCTTTCTTGTTCCATCTCCAAAATCTCTTAACAACCGATTCAGAAGACGTCGAGTTCTTTTCCTATGATGCCAATGAATTCAACTATTTGTTCGATTTCAGAGCTCGAACAAACTCTTCTGATTTCTGGGCATGTGTTCTTAGTCCCATTGAATTTCCTTTAAGATTATCTCAAAAGGGAAAATTCTACCAAGGTTTCAAGATCTATTCTCCACAATATCGTACTAGATAATTTGGCTTGACACAACTGTTCCAATGCCAATTCCTATTCTCTCGAATTTCCTTATATGTTTAAACAGAGGTATCATCATCTAGATCATGTCACTTTTATTTGCTGTTCCAAAATCACCAACCTTATGTGTGCCCGCTTTTTTACGGACATATATGAATTCAATCCCAAACCTCGCTGTACATCCGAATGGACTATCTGGTGGCTTTCCTTTGCCCTCGAGATCCCTTATGAAGCTGCAACGAAGGCTATCTTGGACCGGATAAGAAGGTGTATCCCTAAACCACGGAATGCGGGCAAGAAAGGAAAGAAAGCCGTTACTACGGGATTAATTGATCAAGGGACTCCTTCAGAACAAAATCTAGCACTATCGATGGATGAAGAGCCTAAGATCCAAAAAGCTGAAAAGGTGGTAACCCGAAAGGGTATCCAGACCCAATCGTCTCGGGGCAAGATATCCGAACACACCACAACTGAGGGGGAAGCTCAGAAAACTAAACCAAAGGAAGAGCTATTCGAGGTAATCTTTAAACTTATCGATCCTGCTCTTCCTTCACGTTTTATCTTTATTTAAATTCTGCTTTGGCAGTTGTCCCTACCACCAAGAGTCTTCCATCAATGGATCAATCTTTGAGAGAAATAGAAGAGGAGACAATAGAGTCCATTGCGCCGCTAATCAAGAAGAAGAAATCTGGCCCTCTGGTCTTATCTGTCCCAACTGTTGTGACTGCTGTCAATCCTTCAAATGTCCCAGAGCCTCAATTTAAACAGACCCATCCTGTCGATGATGCCAACGGCAACGACTCATCCTCACATGTTGATCTCCGTTCATCGTCCCTTCAGACTTATCGATAATCCCTGCTCTTTCTCCTTTGGCAGCTTACAGTGAGCATCTCTCGCTATATATCAATCACCATTCTCCATTGTCAATAGATTAAAACAATTTTGTTTCAACGTAGAGCAACATCTGCCAACACGGGGAATGAACGCTGGTTAGATGAGCCCGTCGATCTGCCAAAACAATCTTCTGGTACCAATCCAATTATTTTACTCCTTACGGCTCCAAGCCAAGGTATTACATTGTAGTATTTATATCATCCTTCAGTATTGCATGACTCAATAAATTTTCTTGACTTCCTCAGAAATTACCGAGCTACCAACTTCAACGCTACTAACACCCCTTTCCAACGAAGCTGCCAACACACTGCCTCCTACCTCCAATGTTCCTATCGACTCCTCCATTCACTCATCCTTTGATCTTGCTGGGACCAGACCGGACCTTTAACGCCATTTCTGCCTGTTTCATCCTTTCCAGTCAAGGATCCTCCTAATCCTTCAAAGCTGTCTTCGTTGACTCATCAATCAAGTCATACCAAAAATGAGAATTCCCCAAGTTCTCTCATCAAGACTAAACATATGTTGGAAGAAGCTTCCTATGTATTAAATGCTGATATTTTGGTTCACGGAGCCGTATCTTCGAAGAAAACTACTATCGAGAAGGTTAGACACAAATTGATGAGATTATCTGACCTTTCAAGTGGAGGACTCCCAATGCTCTTGCACAACAACATAGTTTTCTTGGCATTGTCATTTCTTGGCAATAAATTCACCAAATTATTTTCATTGGCCATTGTTTGGCCATATGTGCCGTAAGTCTGACTCATAACCATATTTTTCCCCTCTCTGAAGGATTCTCACTGGCGTAAGGGCTGTAACCTGCCCCGTGGTTCCAAAGTTGGAAATGATATTGTTAGACTGATTCGGGTTTCCAACAAAAACAGGATAAACTACAGGACCAGCTTGCATCTGGGTAGAGCTAGTCGATGGACCTTGTTTATTGGTAATCTCCTGGACAATGTTAATAATTAGTGGTCTGACTGTATCAGTTAAACATCTATTGACTAAATTGGTTAATCATTGTGTTGTTCTTCGATGATCCTTTTCATATTAGCAATTGTAGCTAGATTTGGTTCCAATTGCTTTCTCTGTTTCTCAGTATGATGTCTAGGTATATCTGTCTCTCCGATTTACCCTTGTTTTGCCGTTGTCCGTCCATTTGACGACTGTCCACATATCACTCGTTCTGCAACGTGATTTGGAGGTATACTGTTTCCTACAACGTTGTTGTTGTGATCCAATTGACTTTGGCTCCTTGTCCATACCATCGTAACTCCTCAAATCAACTATACTGGTCCCACCGAGCGTGCCAAAATTATGTTTCGCCAGAAAAGCTCCCACGACGAAATATAATTCATCGAACGTCAATCTTCGGCTTTTTATAAGAAATGACCAGGTTCAGTGGTGACTCCGGACAAAAGATATCTAGGCGAGAAAAAGGAACTCACTCGTTTTAATCGAACAATATAAATTTAAGCCATGATAATATTTGATCGATAGGAAACTTAGGCAAAACACCTAGTTCGAATAAATCCAACCAACTGCTGACTGGCAGCATCAACTCGAACTTCATCGATTCCATGTTACATTGATGCTAGACTTAAAACGTAGATAGCTACAGCTAAGGAAACTAAAAGTACAGTGCGGAAAGCTTAAAGATAAAAAAGATAGCATTTTGATTGTGTGTTCGGGGGGAGGGGGATTCTGCTTGCTATTGGATGATATTTATACCGTAAGTGTCATAACCGTCCTCTAGTGACATCTGTCAGTCTTCGTCAAATAACCGTCATCGATCTCATCTTCATCCTTTCTTCTCGCGACACCTATTAATCTACGTCAAGTAACTACTATCGATCTCATCTTCATCATTCCTTCTCGCGACACTTGTCAATCTATGTCAAGTAATTGCCATCAATCACATCCTCATCCTTATTCTTGCGACACCTATCAATCTATGTCAGGTAACTGCCATCAATCGTGTATAACACCATGTGTTTTGATTCTTATCGATAACTTTCATGACTTGGTCCTCAAGTAATGACTGTATCGTCGATAAGCTTTGGAACAAATCCCCAGATGGTGACTGTTCCCTCTTCAATTTTAATCCCATGCGGTAACGAGTCCTCAAGTAATGCCAGCGTATGACTTGGCGGCCGCTAGTTGTTTGTCGTCGTACTTTTGACAACTAAACTTATGGCTTATGTCATTTCTCATCGATTGACTTGTTTTTTACCAAATATTACGCATTATGTGCGTTTATCCCCGCTATTCTAAATTTTCCCTGATAATAATCTATTTTACTGTCGACAAAACGATTAATTATTGGTGTCAACAAAAGCTATGTTTGTTTCATTGAAAATAATTTATTTATCTTTTCTTTGGCATTCGATGCTGGAAAATTTGTTGGTCTATCACTTTCCATGAAAAGCGGCGCTCGCAATATTTTGGATCTTGAAATTGGGGAACATTTTTCTACCCTTCCCACCAAGGAAAGGCCAATTTCATCGTCATCTCTCTCGTCTTCTCTGCAAATACATACCAACGTTATCCTCCCTTTACCTATCATCAAACTACTGTATCGCCACTATTTACATCGTCAACCAACACCGTCGATTACAAAATAGAATCGAATCGCCGCTGCCGCCACCGCCACCGAACTGTCCTTCTTCAGTCATTCCCGACCACAGAGTAGCCATTTTTTTGTTTCACTACAGCAAGCCCTGAGGGATGTTTATTGACGTTTGCCGGCGAAAAGGTTACTGAGAACAATTAAGGATGGTTATGATGAGTGCACTCGAACGTACTCGTTGGACTGCACTCAAGGAGCTAAAAAATAGTAATAAAAAAAATCATAAGCATATTGTACTCGTGCCAATTCCATTCTAAGTCTTTCAATTTGATCAATTTAGTCCTAAATCTTTAATTGTGCCAATTTAGTTATAAAATTTTTGACGATTTGTCAATTTAGTCATAAAACTTTTGACGATTTGTCAATTTAGTCATAAACCTTTTGATGATTTGCCAATTTAGTCTTTCCAGCCAATTTTGATCGGAAATCATTGACGCGATGGTCTAGTCAGGGCCGGGTGTCCTACATGGCATGATCAGCACTGATGTGAATAATTTTTAATTTTTCTAAGTAAATTTCTGAATTATTTTATTTGTTTCTTCTTTTCCTTCTTCTTTTCTTTATTTTCCTAACCTAGGCTGATGAGGTGGTTGGCGACCCTCACCTAGTCGAGGCAAGGGTCACAATGCCCTCGCCCACACCAGGCAAGGTCGGCGACCCTTGTCAAACTAGGGTTATGAAAAAAAGGAAAGAAAAAAGAAAAGAAGAAAATAAAAATTTCGGAAAAAAATTTTTTAAATTTTTTTTATGTTAGCGTCGATTGTGCCACGTAGAACACCGGCGCTAACTAGACCACCATGTTAGCAATTTCCTAGCAAAATTAGCCGGAAAAGACTAATTGGAAAATCATCAAAAGATTTAGTAATCAATTGGCACAATTGAAAGGTTTAAGACTGAATTGGCAGGAAAATTATCTAAAAAGTCCTAAACCTATTGCACTTTTACCAATTCAGTCCTAAACCTTTCGATTTTTCCAATTAAGTCATAAATAATTTTACATTTTGCCAATTGAATCTATCCGACTAATTTAGTGTAAAATCGTTAATGTGGATGCCGACCATCCTAGGGCCGTGCGTCCTACGTGGCATGGCCGTAGGACGGCCGACGTTGATGTAGATAATTCTTAATAATATTTTTTTCAAATTAATTAATTAATTTCTTTCTTCTTTTTTCTTTTCCCTTTTTTTCTTTCTTACTTTTTCTTTTTCTTCGTCCAAGTCTAGCAAGGGCCAAAAAAGAAGAAAAAAATTAATAAAAAATTCGAAAAAATTTAAAATATTATTAAAAATTATCCTCGTTAGCGCCGACCGTCTTATATTGCACTACCAGTATCCACGTCAGCGATTTCCGTTGAAAATTGCCCGAATGGACTCAACTGGCAAAACGTGAAAATGTTTAGGACTGAATTGGCAAAAGTGCAATAGGTTTAGGACATTTTGGACAATTTTACTTTGAATTAGCACAAGTGCAATGGGTTTTTGAATTTTTTGGTAATTTTCCCAATGTTGTTGCACTAGTTCTCCACATGGAAAGAACTCTTCTTTGTGCCAGAATTTTATCATATTATAAAGTAGTTAAATTAAATACGAGAAAGGCAGCACCAAATGCCAAATATGGGGTTGAAGTCACCTCCTTTTGACTACTATTAATTTATCCATATATAATAATAATAATAATAATAATAATATGATTATTAATTTCTTTTCTCTTCGTCTTTTTTTTGGCTGAATGAAGAATCGAATCCAGCATGTGATGATGGGAATTTTCAAACGACATGTATCTAGGAGTTGTCCATTTTATATTTACGGACTATTTAAATTTGCACTCCCATATATCCAGCTGTTTTAAGGCCAATGATCGCGATCAAATTAGTTGACGCCGATGGAATAAACATCTTTATTATTTTCGCATGCAATAATTGGTTCAATACAAAAGGAGGCAAAAAAAAAAGATGAAGAAAGAAGAAAACAAACCATCATGTTACGTTATGTTTTTCTCTTTTATAATCGTTATTAAGGTAAGGGACGACAAAAATAACATAATGCGAGACACCGTGAAGTATATATTATGTTCTTAAGTAGATAAAAGATCATCAGTATGATCGAGAAAGGACTAGGCAATTGCTCTAACTCGAAAAGCTTGCGAATGGTGGTGACCATGTAAAGTAAAATATACCGGAAAGTAAATATCGCTATTTGAGAGGATCCACGTGCTCTTTTATCTGGGCACAGTCCGTATAGTATTTATTGTACATATAAATCATGTAACTGAAGGAAAAGATTACGTGTTTTTTTCATAGTTTCAATTGAAGTTATACTAAAAATTAGACCAGTACATTTGTAACTTTATATATTCAATGAAAAGGATAATGGGTCTTAGAATAACTCATAGCACCATTAATATGAGGCCAATCTGAGGTCAAGGGCCTATAGGACAGGCCATAACAAGAGCCTCCCATGTTGTTACCAAGTCGACTAGCCCACTATTCAGATTGGCCCAAAAAGAGGACCAAACACTTTTCATACGTGGAATAAACATCTTTTCAGAGAAAATTCCAAATAAGGACATGAAATATTTTCATTTTCTCAAGTAAGAATTTGAAGTGAATCTTGTTTAAAATAAGGACTTGAAAAAGCTATGTCTGTTTCAAAGAAGGGCCCGACTTTCTGAATGGTCAGGGGCATTTTTGTCCTTTACTTTTCTTTTTCAGTTTTTCCTTTCTTTTTTTCAGGCTAAAAGCTTTTTCCAATTTTTCTTCTTTCTTTTTTGCCATTGGCTAGCAACCGGCCACTAACGACGCCTGGAGAGGGCTAACTGAGGGCGCCCTCGCCTGATCTGGCGAGGGACAGCCTCGCCTGGGTGAGACGGCCCTCGAAAGCCATAGGCGAGGGTTGGCCTCTCCTCAGCGAGGGTCTTGCCAATGACCGAGGCCAACCCTCACTTGTGGCTTTCGAGAGCGGCCTTGCCGGGGCATGGTCATCCCTTGTCGACAGCTAGCAAGGAGAGCCTCGCCAGCCCTTTTCAGGTGTCGCCAGTGGCCGGTCGCAGGTGAAGAAGAAAAGAAAAACCAGAAAAATGAAAAATAAAAGAAAATTTAATTTAAAATTAAAATTGTCTTTCGACGAAACTGCCCTTGATTAGTCGGATTATTTAGCCGGCCAATGATCGGCAAGATCAGGCCTTTATTGAAAACTACCATGGCCACTTCATGCCCTTATTTAAGATTGACATGACCACTTCAGCTTCTTATTTGACACAAGATTCACTTTAAACCTTTATTTAAAAAAATAATGGCACTTCATGCTTTTATTTGGAATTTTCCCATCTTTTTATAATACAGGTTATCAAAACCTTTCGTCCCCACTTATTTGCATTGATATATACAAATTGTATTGTTTGTCTACATTGAATAATGCTCCATCGATGGCGAGCATGGCCCCCTAAAGCTATATAAAGTGAGCTGCGAACGGGACACATAATACATCCAGATGAAGCATTTGATGAGCCCTTAGCCAACTCCTCGGCCGTAAAAAATTAACTATGTTCAGTCCACTAGTTTACTGATGTGAATTAATTTTACTCAGAAGTTCATTCAAAAGCCATCTAAATGATTTAAATAAAAAAGGAGCTACTTAATTTTCTATTAAATTTTTATTATTAATATAGCATCTATGAAGGTAACATCTATATAACTAAAAGCTGAATAAAGTTCCGTTTGTTTAACAGAAAGTCAACTATTATGAAAAGATAGTCCTAATTTTGTTCATTTATATCTCTTAGGAAAAGAGGTTACAGATATTGTTTGTATTATCAATAATAATGGTTAGGTATGAATTGTTGTTAATAATGAAAATATCTTTTCATTAACTCATATTTTGAAAGATCACAATGATTAAAGTTAAAAAAAAATTCTCTAAATTGTAAATTTTCTGCGAAATTATTGTTACCCAAAAAGTTTCCCATTTAGCATCGAAATAATTAGCAACTATTAAATAAAATCTTAATTTTCTTTGTCATTGTACACTTAAAAAGTTTATACTTTATGTCATAGTTTTTCGAATAGGTTAATACCGAAAAAAATCTTAAATTGGTACACCTATAACAAATTTACCCAAAACTAATTTTTTGATCATGAAAAATCCTAAATTGATACACTTGTGATAAATTTACCCCAAACTAATTTTTTAACTACCAAAAACCCCAAACTAGTATATTTGTGACAAATTTACTCTCCGTTAAGTTGGATTAATACCACGAAAAACTACAAATTGATAAACTTGTAACAAACAAAGGGGTAAAACTCCAAACTTGTACACCCATCAACTATCACGTGTCATCCAACTTAGCAATTTAAAGGTAAATGTTAAGAAAAATTAACGTAGGGTAAATTTATCATAGGTATACCGGTTTGAGATTTTTTATGATTAAAAAATTAATTTTGAATAAATTTTCACAAGTGTACTAATTTGAAATTTTTCGTAATATTAACAATTTTCGAATTCATCAAACCGTACGACACGTGTCCTAACCAAACCAAGGCCTTGAAGAGGAACACTGGATCCCTCTCTCTCTCTCTAATCCCCCTTATAGGAGAAAATATTAGTTTATGACCCGTTTATTCATAGTGTAAATGTCTCAACCCATACCCATACCCAGACCCAACCCATACAGACCCAGACCCATATTGCTTAAAGCACTTTTATATTTTACATAATCTAGGAATACTTGTTTCTTATGATTTTTTAAAAATTATCTTTTGCTAAAATATTTTTATGCAATACAAAGCTAGTGAAAATTTTTATAATTTTTAAAAATTGAGGTTACATTTGTTTTTACGAAAAATGCGACATTTCTAGAAAATATTTTCCATAAAGTCATTATCTAAGAAAATAAAAAAAAAAAATTAATATATTTTTATTTTTATATCGAATTAATTTAATTTTTTATTTTTCCTTTATTTTTATTGTCCCAGTCGCCAGACCGAGTAGGGACGAACTCGCAGGACCTCGGGGCGAGCTCCTACCTCGCGCCGGATCACGACGAGCTGCGTCTCCTTAGCCGGTGGCGAGCTCGAGCTCCAGCCCGGCCTCGGCAAGGCTCCACCTCGCCCGTCGGCGAAAGTAGAGCTCGCCGAGGCTGCGAGCTCAGTCTCGCCAAATCGGCGAGGGAGGCCTCGCCGAGATCGGGCGAGCCTCGAGGTTGCGGAGATCGGGCGAGGTTGAGGCTCGCCCGGATCCGAAGCCAGAGTCGTCCGCCCCCGGTGGCCAGGTCGCCGTGGCCGACCACTTACAGCCAGGAATAAAAAAAAAGAAAAGAAAGAAGAGAAAAAAAAAAAAATAAAAGAAAAAGAGAAAAAATAAAATAATTAAATTTCGATTTTTTAAACATCTTTATAAAGAGGAGAGATATGTGGATGGGGTCAGTGGTGGGTTGGACGTGTTCCAAACTCAACCCATTTAGACCATTTATCTTTAAGCTTTAAAATTTAAAAGCATGGTGGAATCCGAGTCCTACCTAATATTTTCTCCTTATAGGTATCAGGCGCCACATCAGCTCCGGTTGTTAGCAACTACTGTACCGATAACGCCACATCAGCATTAATAAACTGAGCGATGGAAATGACCGCATCGTACAGATTGAGCGAGTTCTTGAGTATTTGATTGCACATCCCGACGATTCCAACTGAAATTAGGGCGGCGCAAGATCAGGTATGCACGCAAAATGTGATTCACGCCATGTGTGTTTGGTCGGAGTGACGGGGCAACTTCGTCGCTGTTTAGCTTCTTGGATTCTTCTCGAGCTTTTCCGGAGACAAAAGCATGGAGAGAACGATGATGGAGGAGGCTTCATCTTCTGATGAGAGGAAGCATCGTGGGAAGTTTCTCAGATTTTGGAACCTTGCACCATCATTTGCAGCAACTGTCATGGGGTTTCACCGATACCAGATCCTGCATGCCTTGTTCAAATTTATTGCTTTTACGACTGGCAAAAAATCTGTACATATCAACATCAAGGATATGATCTTTATGTACGTACTGAAAAGCTTAGGAAATGGTATATATCTCTGATAATCGGTAATAATAAATTTAATCTCGACAAATACTTTAACCTCAAAAGGGTTGCTCAAGTGATATGCGCAATCGTTCTTCATGCCCAAAGCTTAATTAAGTTTGAATCACCACATTTGCTCATTCTCTCGAGGCAACCCCAATATTGAGCATTTATCTATGGTTTCGGTAATGACTCGACATGTGTGAGATTAAAGGAGGATTGTTACTCTCAATAAAGATTAGTCGGGTGCTCAAAGAGAGTTCCAAACATTTCATTAATATAAAAAACAGGTGACATAATTTCATCGTGCTAATTAAGCTTCAGAATACAAACAACTTACATTCGATAGGGTTGGCGTGGATTAAACATTTACACTAAGGTGCGTACGAAATAGGAGATAACCAAACTCAAATCAGATAGTTTGATACGAAGGGCATCCACATTGTCCCAAGAGAGAATCTGCGAGGAAAGTTCCTCTCGCAAACATTTTTTTTCTTTTGCCTAAGTTTTCAAGTTAAAGCAAAATGACCCCGTCTCTTTAAAAAGGAACTAATCGCCACTCATTCCATTCATCACATATGCTCGAGTGAGACCAAACGAAGAACAACACAGAGAAACTTTTTGAGGAGGATCAGAAGCTGAAGAGGGGCGACCAAGCTCTTAGAGAGAAGATGATGATGGGTGCAAAGATGGAGATTGAGGAAGTGATGGGAGGCTGCGAAGCACTGCCTCTCCTCTCACTGAACCACCTCTCGTTGATGTGCCGGTCCCTGTGGGACTCAGTGAGGTTCTACGAGGACGTTCTCGGCTTCGTCCTCATCAAACGCCCTTCTTCTTTCAACTTCAATGGAGCTTGGTCCGTCTCTCTCTAACTTTATCTCTTTCGAGTTATTGATATGAAAGACATTATTTCACTTTCATACTGTCCCCCGCCTGCATGTGCATGATTCTCGGTGGGTGTTGTGTGTTTGATACGCAGGTTGTACAACTATGGAATAGGGTTACACTTGATTGAGAACCCATCAATAGAGGAAAACGACGCCATTGACGAGCCACGTCCAATCAACCCCAAGGATAACCATATGTCTTTCCAAGTAAGTTTGATACAGCATAAGTCTCCATTAACTGTTCTAGAAAAAAAGAAGTCTCCATTAACTGGTAGAACTGTTAGGCACAATTGAATTTGAGTTACTAGTCCTAGTTGCTCAATTGTTAAAAGGATTTGTTTCAAAAGTAACCGTAGAACAAGACGAGAACCCGCAATTTTTCGTTGCATCCACTGATTTAGAAAGCATAGACGTCACCATAACTGGGTGGTTTTGCCTTCTTTGTACAGTGCACGGACGTGGGGCTGGTGAAGAGGAGACTACAAGAGATGGGGATGAGGTACGTGACAGCGGTGGTGGAGGAAGCGGGGGCGAAGGTGGACCAAGTCTTCTTCCACGACCCCGACGGGTACATGGTCGAGATCTGCAACTGCGAGAACATCCCGATCATCCCCATCTCCTCTTGCCCGTTCAAGCCCAAGCTGGGGACCTTCAACAAAGCGCCCGTGAGCAACTGCGGATTCATGGAGACCATGATGATGGAGAGCCTCAGCATGGACATCATGAACTTCTCCTTTTGAGAGCTCAAGTTTCAGTTCACAAGGAAAAGATCAGAGACGGTGGTTGAAGAAGCAGCAGCAAATTCAACATGCTTTTCTTTTGACAATTTGTGTGAAATTAAGTACACTGTCTTGTTGTTTTGAAGGGTTGTAATACTAAAGGACCTAAATACGTATGAGTGTCATAAATTGGCTGTTGAAGGGTTTAAGGGTGATTAATTATCACATGTTCCTCTTCAACTATGTGTGTTACAAAAATATGAGTGATTACTATTAATTCTAAACTATGCACTTCCAAGATGGGATAAAATCGTTTTTAATAAGATAATGAGAAAATCTGATAAAAATAGTCTCTTTGTTCAATAAATACATAGTTATCTTTTTGTCCATCAAGTATCTCCATTTCTCTGGATTTGCTGTTCTTGGGTATTTGTTTTGTGAAAAACTTCTTGATGGAGGAAAATGTTCTTTGTGAAAATCATTTTCAAGTAAAATGGCTGGTTTTAGTTGTTTAATGTTGTACTTAAAAGTGAGACAGAAAAATCTTTTTGATATTTAGATCTTATATTAAAAATTATTCTCTACGTTGTAATTGTATTTTGTTCCGAATATAAGATACTAAGATAATATCAAATTGCTTGTCTAAGATATTAGTAATACATGAAATATAAATTTTATGTTTTTACTATAAAAATAAAGCAACCTAAAAATGGAAATGCAAATAATTAACATATGTAATTTCTCGGTGTTCGCAAAACTTCACGTGAAAATGGTTCTCCATTCCGAAAAAAGTTATCAAAGATTGGTACCAAAGTCAGTATCCAAACAAAAGGAACCAAAGAGTGGTGAAGACCAAGCTAGAGAGAACATAAATTGAAGCTCTAAGTGAACATGCACATGAAAAGGAGTTAAAACGATTTCTTCCTATTGGAATGGAGAAATCATTTTCCTCAGTTTTAAGTATTTTTTTTTCCTTTTACCGTAAAGCCTTCTTAAAATTACGGTTCGTGGTTGAGAATGCCAAATTGGATACTAATATCCTTAAATACCAATTTTGGCATTTGATGTGATTGTTTAAAATGATGACACGTCGATGGGGACATCTTGGATCGCTAAAATCATCCAAGTCAACTCTCTCTCTCTCGTCACTTGGGAAAAATTTAATTAGAGAAAATAGAGACGATGCTAAATGAGAAGCTAAAACAAAATGAAATCTTAGGAAAATTTTAAAAAGAGAAAGTAGAGACGGTTCTAAACGAGAAGCTCAAAAGAAATCCCATCAGTTTTGTAACTTGCTAGATGTCCTATGCTTTCATTCATTGGGATGTGATTATCTGGCAAAACTTATTGCAGAGGTCAAGTGAGATTTTTAATGCGTTACTTGCTTTCATCATACGGTTCCAACAGGAGAAGGTGCAATTTTTTTTTTTAAAGAGAAGGTGCACCTTACGGAGTAGATATTACGGAATTACTTAATACTTGTCCTAGGAAAATTTTTAAAAAGGGTTTAATATCATGAAAAACTCCAAACTAATAGATATATGATAATTTTACTCCGAATTAATTTTTTGACCATCAAAAACCCCAAACTGGTATACATATAATAAATTTACCACAGACTAATTTTTTTACTAGAAAAAACTCCAAATCGGTACACTTGTAAACAATTTACTCTATATTAAATTTGATTAATACTACAAAAAATCACAAATTAGTAAACATCTGACAAATGGAGGGGTAAAACACCAAATTAGTATAACCATCAACTGTTACATGTTATCCAACTCTACAATTTGACGGTAAAATTTAAGAGAAATTAACTGAGCGTAAATTTGTCAGAAATGTGCTACATGTAATTTAAAATGGAGTGCGGATAAATTTATCATAAGTGTATTAGATTAAGATTTTTAGTGATCAAAAAATTAATTTACGATAAATTTTAAGATTTTTCGTGATATTAATTTTGTAAGCGGGTGTTGAACCCCCGATACTAGTGTTCCCAAATCATCTGGTATGCCAATACAAAGAGGAAAAAGCGAACCTTTCCTCTGCAAAAACTGATTCTTTGAACAGGAGGAAGAAGAAGAAGAAGCGACTTCCATCCATGGGGACTTCAATGAGCCCGATCTCGATACTGACTCCTCTCTTCTTGTCGATGCTCGTGGCCTTGTGCGATGGCTACGCGAGGGACCGAAATTTGCTTCACCAATCTTCCGGCAACGGTGCCGGATATTACTTGACCAAGGATGAGCTCTGGTTCAACCAAACCCTCGATCACTTCTCTCCATATGTACTCTCTCTCTCTCTCTCTCTCTCTCTCTGCGGATGATCCTGTTCTTTTGTTTCGCTCGATTTCATGTTGATTCGTAGGTAACGGGTCGCTCGATGTTTGGTGGTCGGTGTCCTCGGGGATGAGCTGCTTGAAATGCTAACACCCATCAGTTTTTTTTCCCTCGTAATAGATTCCTGCTTCCGTTTTGAAGGTTAATCCGATCGAACTTTGAACTAATTGAGTTTGGAGGACACGATCGATTTGGTTGTGAATTGGGGTAACGATTGATCGGATACTCTAAATTAACTTTTTTTTCGCCACGCGAAATTGTGCATATTGTTTAATTATATCCGCTAACTTAATTATTAGCGAATTTCATTGGCAACCCACTTATTATGGACTTGAACAAATTTTTCTATATTTTCTCTGTCAAAGTACACATGAGAATTCGAAGATTTCTGTGGTCCATTCCTTCAAACGAGAGATGATGCAATATTATTGTTTGCAAAATAAGTACAGAAGGCCAATAGTTGACGACATATCTAAACTAGTGCACTTGACCATGTTTTGCATGGGTTTGATCTCTAAGTATCGTTAATATTTGTTAATTGCTAAAACTCATATTACCCTTTTGCACATTCTATTTCTGTGATTACGATAACGGATTCTACATTGTGTTTCTGGACATAAACCGAAGTTTTTCTGCCCTTTTTATCTTTCTGTCTTCTAACTTTGAAGTTGAAGTTGTTATGCCATTGTGGATTGTCGTGAAGCGACTCAACATGTAACGTAGGGGAGCACTATAACTGAATTTCTTTTATAGCGATCTTCAGAAAAGGGCATCATGCTATTGCTAACTCTTGGAAATTGAACTTTCATTATCAGGATCATCATCAATTTGCGCAGCGCTACTATGAGTACCTCGACTATTTCCAGCTTCCGGATGGACCAATATTTTTGAAAATCTGCGGTGAATCTGCATGTAATGGGATAGTGAATGACTACGTTAGTGTAAGTACTTTCTGCTAGCTTTTGGCTAGTATAAGCATGCCAATCATGAAATCACTATAAAGCGGTTAGCATCCCACTAAGCATTATACTGGCACATTCAGAGAGAAAAATTTGGAATTTCATGGTTATCCTAAACTTTGATTCTTTGAAAAATTTTCCCCTTGTTAATTCATGCAGGTTTTGGCAAAGAAGTTTGGAGCTGCTGTGGTTTCACTTGAGCATCGATACTATGGGAAGAGTTCTCCTTTCAAATCATTGACAACAACAAATCTGAAATACTTATCATCTAAACAGGCACTCTCTGACTTGGCTTCCTTTCGTCAATTTTATCAGGCAAGTTTTCGTATCTGTTAAGCATGTGATTTTCCATGAATGACAATGGTGATAGAAGTTTCATAAAGAAACCTTGATTTTCAGAAGAGAGATGGTCTGAAACTCGGAAAAATCATCAATGACGTAATCTTGTTACTAGCTAAAGCTAGTATTATTTTGATGTACAACCGGGATGTGGTCAAAGTGTCCTTTCTTCACTTGCGAAAAGACATTGCCGCAGAGCTGACTGAAAATTTAGCACATGGGGGAAGAAATTGATTTAGGTATCATTTGCATGCTGTGCACATGACATGAGAACAATCCCTCCGAGTGATTGGATGACCTGCCTTTGTTTTTGTTTGATTGAAGTGTTGGCTCTGATGGGTATTACTGCATTTGGAAAACAAGGGTTGCTGGAATGAGAAGATTTGGCTTTACACTATTCTTCCTGCGACCATCACATATTAATTTGATTGGCGTGTGTTTGCAAGTGATGCTTATTAATATGGCTAAGTCATGTGCTAGATTCTTTTGGGAGAAACTTTTAGCATTTCTTCTAGAAAGTCTTTACTTCTGTGTGTTGAAGTGAGTCTCCCTTTCACATGATGTCTGCTAGCGGTCTGACTAGTTAGTTGTTTTGACACTATGTGCAGGATTCAGTAAATCTGAAGCTCAATAGAACAGATGCCGGAAACCCCTGGTTTGTTTTTGGCATTTCTTATTCTGGAGCTCTCAGTGCGTGGTTTCGTCTTAAGTTCCCTCATTTGACATGTGGAAGTCTTGCAAGTTCTGCCGTTGTTCAAGCTGTGTACGATTTCCCTGAATTTGACCGGCAGGTAAGGACCATCTTTATTGCCAGTATTGTCCTTTTAAACTTGCCAGAAGGCCAAGAAGTTGGGGTTATGATTATGTTGTGCGGTGTATTTTGATGTCTGGCTGCTGTCTTCAGCCTTTATGATGTTCCAGTTGATCTGTATTGAGAAATAATTGGAAATATTCTCCGACTAAATAAAACTTTCTACTGTTGTTTCCAACTTTAGATTGGTGTTTCAGCTGGACCGGAATGTAAGGCTGCATTGCAGGAAGTAAATCAACTTGTTGAGCAACGGCTTGCATCAAATGGAAAGGCATTGAAGGAGTTGTTTGGTGCTGCTGAGGTTCGAATTCCTCTTTCCTTAATATGGCGATTATGTCTTCAGAAATGTGTTTAGCTGTTGTGCAATGTGTAATCCTTTTTGATCCCACTTCTTTTTGAAAGTAATCTTTCTCATACTCTGCAGCTTGAGATCGATGGTGACTTCTTGTATTTTCTGGCAGACGCTGCTGTTACAGCTGTAAGCATGTCGTTTTTCATTTGCATTTATTTTGTTACTTTACAAGGTAATGATATTCAAGATTTCATCCTCCACAGTTCCAATATGGAAATCCCGATAAATTGTGCTCTCCTCTTATTCAAGCTAAGAAGCATGGGGAGGACTTGGTGGTAAGAAACTTTTTCCTGCCTTAACCTCATTCTTTTATTGTATTCTAGAGCTTTATGGAAGTAAATGTTGAAGTTGTCTATACCTTTGAAAACGTTTCCTCCGATTGATAGTGCAACCGCAAATTGTATATAATTTTACTAGCTTTGCCATATAGAATAGCATAGTTGAATGCTTTTGGGAGATTTTTTTGAGTTGAGATGATTTAGTCAGATCAAAGGCATGGTTATCATTCATGCATGCTTGAAGAGCTTCCTTGAGACAATGAAATTTCTCCACATATATACTATTCCCTGGACAGTAGGATGTTTGCCATTACTTCTATGCCATCCACAAAGTTAATCTTCTCTTTCTATGTGGTGGGATTCCTAATTTTTGGCAACACATATCCGTTAGACATTTGTGAGTGATTTGTGTCTTATGATGCTTCTTGAACAAGTGCAGTAATTAATCATAGTCAATAATTAATCCACTTTATTTAAACATGTGTCATCATTCGCCCACAAATTGTTTTCTGTGGAGTAGCTGTGCAAACAGATATTCAATATTATTGTGATGCAAGCTTTATCTGAGTGAACATGGGACACCTAAAACAAATTGAGGGGTGTGCTCCTCCTCTTTAGCTTTTGTTCTGAGTTTTATTTGGTCAAATTGAAATGTTTATGCAGGGTGCTTATGCCAAATATGTTAAAGACAATTATGCAGATAGCGTTAGTTATAGTCAAAAGCACTTGAAGAACACAGCTCTTAATGAAGATAGGAGCGATCGGTTGTGGTGGTTCCAAGTTTGCACTGAAGTTGCATACTTTCAGGTGGCCCCCTCCAATGACAGTGTCCGCTCGTCAAAAGTTGACACAAGGTATTCTCATCTCCATACTCTTCATTCCTTGTTACATTAGTTTTCCGTGTGAATCTTATACCCAAGTCTATATTTCTTGTGTCACAACAGATACCATTTAGATCTTTGCAAGAACGTGTTCGGCCAGGGAATATATCCTGACGTTGATGCAACAAATTTATACTATGGGGGCACAAGAATAGCAGGTCTGAGCACTAATCTTTCTAGTTTGGCTCGTTAGCGTTTCGTTATCCATACGTTTAAGAATCATATGGATTTTCTCTTAGGAATTGACTGGACATTTCTGTGGTTCTTGATACTTCTTTAATCGTAAAGTTCCAATTTTTAATTTGGGAGATTCAGCGGCTGGCAATTTCTGAGCTTATCCTTTTCATGAAAAGCCAAGCAACAAATAAAATCAGACATCTAAATCTGGAACACACAATTACGAAAGCCCAGATGGATGGAACTGTTTAATATAGTATAGAGTTTCATGCAATGTCCGTTCCCTGTTTTCTGGGACTCTTATAATTTAACTGATTATAACTGACGATCGAGCTGAGACTACTGTATTTGTAGCTAGCATTCTTCAGTAAATGCTTACAATCCTGTTTATTTAAGTCTTTCTGCGTAAATTGATAGGCATCAATGAAAAGTCATATCAAGGGCTGAAAATGAATCTGGTTAAATAATGTTGACAATAAACCAAATGAAATATATAATAGTACATGACACATCATGAGCATATTCTGAAATCTGCACATAGCTTTTTTTCATCAAAGTTATCTATTTGTAGCCCCAAAAGTTAAAGCTGTCAAGAAACAGGCTCCTAATGTATATCTAGCATGCTTTTTCTATACTCCACCTCGAGTGTAAGGTCTTACACATCCACAAGATAATTAGGGAGCAGACAAATATGCGTAATGAATATAGGAGAGTGTCAAGATTCGAACTCATGATTGTACTCTGATACTGTCTTAGCTTCAGGCGACAGTTTTCCCTATAAGTGTAAGCTGTCAGGAAATAGGCACACATTGTATATATAACATACTTCTTATCAAAAAGAAACTTGTGTGCTTCCTTTTGACATCAAGGTGTAACTTTGCCAGGCTCAAAGATAATTTTCACGAATGGCTCTCAAGATCCATGGCGGCATGCTTCAAAACAGATCTCTTCACCAGATAGTAAGTTCCCATGATTTCAGACGACCATTTACCAGTTTTTGTTAGCCACTGGTTTCAATTAGTGAAGAGTAGAACATGATCGTGAAGTTTCTCTTTGGTTTCAAGCTAGCAACATGCTTAACACACACATTCCATGAGATGATGACATAAACCTAAACTTCCCTACGCATTTTGACATTAATCTTTCTCTTGCATAAATATCAATACTATTCATTATTGTTATTGTTGATTACATGGACAACAATTTATGGTGCCGTGCTGTTAGACTGAACGATGATGAAGAATTGCTGCGTGCGTTAATGTCTTTGGTTAAGAATATAAAATGAAGTGCCTCTATAAACTGTCAAAGATCTTTCCACGTAATACTTCTTTGGTCTAGTACATCCGCAGTTACATGTTCATATGGGGTTCCATTGCTTATGCTTTTCGGACCTCTCTCTGTCACTCTCTTTCACACTGAAATTACTGTTGAATTTCAAATGTTGTCAGTGCCTTCCTACCTCATCTCCTGTCATAATTGCGGACATGGAACTGATATGCGAGGGTGCCCACAGTCTCCTCTGAGCCTTGAAGGTATGGATGGCTTGGATCTACTTACATGCTGCATAAAGTTACGAAATATTCATGGTTGCGACTACCGTATGCTGGTTCATTGGGAGACTTTCATTTTCCAGTGGCGTGAATGCGCAGCAGAACTGAATGTCGTCACTGTGGAAAATGGAAATTTCGGTTTGATTCTTGCATGAATAACTTGGTGATATTGCCTCGTGCCATGCCTATTTTCTTCTCATTTTGGCTCTTCTTCTGCTGGTCCTGACGGTTTCAAGATATGATTATTTTCTTTAATAAACTCATGATTTCCCCCCTTACGACGACAAAATTTGAAATGAAAAATACAAAGCAAAAATAAGTGTTGCTGTCTCCTGATATTAGAAGAGATGAGCAGAAGCAGAAGATGAAAATGAAGTGCTGCCCGAAGTGAATTATTTAAAAATAAGAAGTATACTGGAATTATTGAGAACAGGTAGTCCTAGTCTCAAAAATAGTGTGTGCGCAGTTGAGTTTCTCCTCCTGGCGTGGCAACTGAGGAATGATTAGTGAGGTTTAAACCCTTGATATCATCTCCTGCTAAAGTTTTCCCGGCCACTGGCCCTGAGCTTCCGGTGGAGTTTGACATTGACATTCACCCTTGCCAGCTTAATTAGAATGACTTCTGTTATGAATGTGTTTTTGCAGTTTAGGAAAAGCAAATATCGTGTGCAATTCAATTACTTTTGTCTCTAGTAAAGAAATTTTTCTAAGTTTACATTGTCTGAGTGTCATGCTTCTTTCAGGCAATGCCCAGAACTGCAGCTCCCCAGATGCGGTCCACAAAGTAAGGCAACAGATCACAGAAAACATAGACTTGTGGCTGTCTGAATGCCAAAATAGTGGTAGGAGCTCTATCTGAAGTGCATGCTCATGGTGAACGTGAATTTGGGAGGTGGTTCACTGCCTAACCGTGATATCATGATAATCTTTTCAGGAGATGCTTAATTCTAATTTATGAAGGATACTGTAACCCCCATCCTGATTATGCTTAGTTGCACTTGTCTATCCAGGACTTGGTGTGAATCGACAATTGCAATAATTTGCTTTGCTTCACCCCTGTAATTGTTATGTCGATACCTTCACCTGTAAATATAGAATAAATACTCCAACGATGTAAAATGGCTGTTGTAACTCATTTTTAATTCAAGGTCAATCTTCTTACTTCCATCTTCCTTTCTTTAAAACGTTGCCATTCATTTGATGTGATGAAGTACACAGAAGTCTGCTTTCTTTGACCGTCTCTGATACTAGTGTCTTAAACAAATCGTTTGAGCCCCATGAGGGCTAGTTTCCCGTGCTGGAAATGCTTTGACATCTTCCAATATGAAGGACTAGCATCAGATCAGGTTAAGAGTATGGAAAGACGACTCTTCTTGTTGATTTTATCGCAGTAATGTGCATTAGAATTCAAACTGATCGCCACCTCAACCACTTTATAAGCATATGTTGTGACAGTTCGTCAGATACGCCTGCGCTGTGTTCATGCCGAGTCTCACATGCCAAGTCTGGGTCGATGGAGTGAGTTCACCTTCACATGGAAGAGCAAATCATCCTCAGTCCCCTACACATTCTCTGGCAAGGTTCTTTTGATTCTGGTAGAAGAATTTGAGTTGAGTGTTGCAAGTACGTTGGTAACAATAATTAAGAAAAAATAACGATAAGAAAATCACCTAATGAGACTTTGGGTTTTATAAAAGCTCACCTTAGAAACTGCTACTGGCAAAATTTGCATTTTCATCGGAGCGCTTACTTCGCGGAAACTTTACCCAATAATGACATAGATATTAACAATGGTATAAACATTAAATTTGCAAATTTTGTTTTTGGTCTGTAATTTGCAAATTGCCAGATTCTTGTTGGGTATATGAATAGAACACACTTAATTAACCAGTTTCAGATTGTCACAAAATTTGTAAGGGTTGCGCTTTTTCCACTCCTCCTTTGGCTTAAATACTCCCATTTTTTGTGTTTTGACCGTACTATCCTTTATGGAGCGAGCCATTTCCAATACAACTCTACAAAGGTGATCTTTTTTTAAAAATAGATTACCTCAATTCTCCTAAGATCAAACAACCAGATTAAACATATCCTATAAACAAGTCAATTAATGAGAAGCAACAACAACATCACAAAATTGATGATGAAGAACTTATGGAAACGATAGTAAAAAATTGAACCCAGAGGAAGAAAAAGTTTATAAGACGTAAGTATGCTATATACTACAAAGCAACTTTGCAATTGATTCACAAACACTGTTTTGATGCACACTATGCTCTAAACGCAGAATTGAATCACAAAATCAGGAATTTCCACGATTGCGAAAGTAAGCAGTTTTTTAGGGATTGCAGATGCAAGATAGATTTACTGAAGAAGAAGGAGAAGGAGTGGGAGGCCCAAGAGAATGGCTAGTTAGAGAGAAAATACAAAGACGATTTGCAAAAATGAAGAACTGAGATGTCAGAGACGTGAAAAGAAAGAAGAAAAAGGAAAGTGCGACCCGCAAGGAAAAAGAAGAAGGATCGAATAATTAAAAAAATCACTCTTCTAGAGTAGTATCAAAAGTGGTGGGACCCACAAGGGATGGTATGGTCAAAACACAAAGAAAATGAGTGTCTAAGCTAAAGGAGGAATGGAAAAAGCGCGACCCAATTTGTAAACCTATTTTTTTTTAACAAATATCCCTACCATTAGTCGACTTCAATAACTTCTTCGTAAGCCCCACATGAATTTTCACGAAGCTATAACTTCCATCGATGCATACCACAACGTCAAACATCGTTGCTCCACAAGGATGAGTTTCAGAAGAATGGAATACAAAAACTTACCAGTCTTCTTTTTTTTTTTTTTGGTCACTCGGAAAACTTACCACAGTCAAAAGGTCACTATAGTTCATTTCCACAGCTTTTTCCTTTTCCAAACAATAAAACAGCCATCTCAAAACTGTTCATCCTATTCCAGCATTTTCATTGAACAAATGCTAGAAGACAAATGAAGAAGGCTCAAGCTGTCAATGGATACATGATTACCATCAAGAGCCATCATGAAAATGGAGATTGAAGAAACCAAGAACACTCTCATATCAGGCCACTTTCAATCAAAATTGGGGTCTTCTCAAAGGTCACCAAATTTCCTACTTCAAGTAAGTAGAAGAAACCCAGAGCAGAACGTAGGTTATAAGTGAAGTTGTTACTTCAAAACCACGCAGTCCTTTAAACAAAGGTGGTATTATGGAGACCATCAAGAATGTCCCCAGTAGCCATGACAAAATGAAGGCACCAGCCCTGCATATGGAGACAAATCATGAATCCATCACATCCATTGCAAGTACTCGACATATGGGGCAGTTAGATTGACAAGAACGGATGTATGTATGGTGAGGAATGAGCTAAACAACTATCACGCCAGGAATACACCAATTTAAAATAAATAAATAGCTAGAGAGAGTCGTCAACTGAAATTGATGAAGAGCACCAAGTATATCATCTACGTACCCATAGAGAAAAGCTCGCAGTTTGCTTTTCAGCCGATCATGTATGAAGTATACGGTCGCTATTAGGGATATGGCTACTTGAAGAGTGGGGCCTTCTTCCGTTGGAAAAAGCACGGTGAGAAGTCCAAGTACTAAAAATGCGGTAGCTGTTTTTATGATAAACTTTGAGGACGGAGTCTGAAACCTGCTCATGACAGCCTGCACGGCACGGGATTGAGTTACTTCCCTGACCTTTTTCTTGACATCAATTTTCGGGTTCTTCCTCTCGTAGAACTTCTGCATGATTATTTTGTCATGCGCAGATTCAATTGCATCCAAACTGGGCTTGTGTCCTGCATATTTTTGGACAAGGAAATTCCTTGCGGCTTGAATTTCATCTTCGGAGGCCTCTTTACTGATTCCAAGCCGCTTATACGGGTCCCTTACATTTATTCTAGGAAAGATGGTCGAACCTGAAGAGGCCAGTAAAGTAGGATGAAGTAATGTGGAGAACAAAACAACACATCGTATCATTATTTAGCTCAATTTTTTCTTGATAAACATCAATTTTTTTTTTTAGCCATGACAAAACATCAATTAACTCAACGTGAAAACTAACATTTCAACAGGCAAATACAAAACGGTTTTAAGTACTATAGGTCCTTTCAGAATGACCTATTAGTCCTATGGGCTTTGACATGGTGAACAACCATCACAATCTGCATTCTGAATGGGAGTTCAATGACACGCTCATAGTAGGTTGATAACCATGAAATAAGATTTACACATTTCATGCTTTTATTCTGTATTGCCTTGACTCCATAGCTCGACAGAACTCAGGAAAGGGTACATCTCAAATATCAGAAAACTTATAGCATGAGGAACAAATGACCTGGAAAATGTTCCCCAGTGCAAATTCCACTATAAGTAATAAAAGAATACCAACAGGTATGAGAGGTTAAAGTAAAGACGGTAGTAAAGTTGGCATATATCTTGCTTTCTTGAAGTAGCTCATTGCCTAATTCAGTTTGAACAAATGGAAACAATAAGACTTGGACATAAAATATTAGGTACTGTAAGGAACAAAAAGAGACTCATATAATCTTTCAATCACTTCAAAGTACACCTCTGTTTTAACAATAGTCACCAGCTTTCACAAGCTTTTCCAAAATTGTGTTTCTAAGAAACTGTTTTGCTTCTGTCAAACCAACACCTTAATATTCCAATAGCTCCAGAATGGGAGAGAGAGAAAAATCAATCCAACAATCAATTTTTATTTGTAAGAATGACAATGGAGAAAGCATTTGATACCAGTGGGGTCGCCATAAGAAGCATCCATCGCAGACCTGATCACTAGTGCTTGATGTCTGCTGCAAATTTCAATGAACAAACCCAATAAATAAGGTAAGAAAATTGCAAAGAACCAAGTGGTTGATTTTCAATAATCATGAGAATTTCCTCACAGGCGCAATACCTTCCTCCATGCAGGGACCTGAACTTTCCTTTACGTCTTGCAATCGAAATAAGGGCTGGGAATTCTACGGATAAGGAATTGGCACCTCGAGCAGGTATCAAGAAACATTTTGACGGACCAACGGTTAATCCGGAGAGAGTCATCTTTGATTCAGTTTGTTAGCTATCGGCAATCTGTCTGCAAAGTTCAAATTCAGAGTGCATATATTAAACAGGATCAGTTGTGCAAAATGAGTAGCGCAACGTTTCACTGCACTCATTAACTGTATCTAAATCACAAATACCCTATCACCCTTAATTTTAGCCATTTCTATAGAGACAGTCAAGAAATGGCATTGCTATGACACTCTCAAGTCATAGGGATTGTTGGTTAACACCGTCCATTTACACCAATTGCACTTTACAAAGACAGTGTTGACCTGACGGCCACAAGCGTGGACTTCTCTCATTCATCAAATTCTCTACAATGATCATATGCTGCACCCAAGCTATGTCTAAAGAACACACTAAACTCTAGCTTTGTCCAGATTGAATAGCTTGCATTTCTGCAGTAAACCCTCCCAATGTTCTATCCCGAGGGGTCTTGGAAATTCTCAGCAATCACAGCTCAAGGACAAGATCGATGTCAATGACCTCGAAGGGCAAAGAAAATCCGCCACTTTAGCGGGTGGGTCTTGCTCTTCTTTTACAGTGCTTCGGTCCAAGAAAGTACTGAAAGAAAAAATAAAGAATTCCCAGCTCAAACAAAACCCCGTTTTTTTCATGACGAATCTTTTACCAACGAGAAAAAATTCAGAAGCAACCATGAACTGAGCTTTGCTTGTTCATGCTGGTCAACTGCAACAATCAAGAAAAGACCTGAAGGCAGGCAAGAGCAAAACTAAAACCCAGTTTGTCCTAGGAACGAAGAGCTGAAAGGGACAAGCTTGGACTGAGCACGGAACGAGAAAGCAGGACCCATGAGACAAAATCGATTCAAAGAAGAAACAGAGGGGGACGTACCCAGATTGCGATTAGAGAGAGCGAAGCGGGGGGGATGGGCGTCCTTGGCGTTTATCTGCTGCTTCTCAGAGAGGGAGGGTTGAAAACGTCGACGAGCATTGCAACGGATATGGGGAAGGGCGGCGAGCAGAGAGAGAGGGATTTTGCAGACGTGCGTCTTGAACCCTCTTGCTTCTCTCTATTGAAACTCGGCTCTCACCCGAGAGACCCCGGTTCAAGTCCCAGCGACGGAATGACTATCCTTCTCTCTGAAAAAACTTCCAAGTTCTTTTTGCCCTTGTGAGGCTGGTGATGCCTGCCGGACAAGGCGTGAAAATCCTAGTGAGATAGAGTGAAGTTTAGAGGATTTAAATTCTGAGGCGCGAATGAGAAACCAAAATTATTTCAATCTTGTTAATTAAAGCAGATTATACTCATGTATGAATGTTGAAATCTGATTTTGTCACTTTAATTATGCATCCGAAAGGTGGTGTTACTAGTATTGTGTCGCGGGTATTTCGAAAAGCGTGCTACTTTTTTGTTCCTTGTAACGTTATCAAAGTGAGAAAATCCAATCTCGTTAATTAAAGCAGATTATACTCATGTATGAATGTTGAAACCTGATTTTGTCGCTTTACTTACCCCTCGGACAAATGCAGAGCATAACTTGATATGCATCCGAAAGGTGGTGTCACCAGTACTGTGTGGCGGGTGTTTTAAAAAGTGTGCTACTTTTTTGTTCTTTGTAATGTTATCAAGGGTAAATAGGTGCCTCTGAATTTGATTCCTATCCCAAGTTAATGCCTTATAAGATTGTGACGGTTCTAAGGATGATGTTGAGGTAAATTCAAGGCTAATGTTGTTCTGCCTTGCTTTGTCCTCTCCATATATCATCCTAAGGTTGACCATCTTTGAGACAGCGCCCAAACCTTGCGCCTTTCGATGCCAACGATTCGAGTTCAATCATGGGATTTTCTTTGCTCCTTCAAAACACTCGTGAACTGTAGAATGAGTGGGAGATGCGGTTGCTTGTCCTCCTCATCTTGTTCTTTCATTTGACCCTTGCAACTCAGGTCAGTCGGATACCTATCGGCCGACTCCATTGTGACCCCTCACGCTCAGTATCTTTTTGAGCTGCTTGGGATACTATTGGGTGGCCTTGGACTTCTTTTATCCCAAAAGTTAGCTCAAAGTATTTTCCCTCACACTTATAAACTGACCACCAGCCCCCTTTCACAAGGGATGTAGAATAAACCCAACAATCTTTCCCTCACACATCGAGCCTTAGGTCGGAGCGGCTACAACCTTTATATCCCGAGTGACCGTTGGATTCAGACTTATTGGTAACCTGAACTCTAATATTAATGTTAGATGGTCTTGGGCCTCTCACCCCAAAAACAAGAGTGAGGCTTTCCTCACACTTTTAGCTCCTCCCACAACCAATGTAGAATAAACCCCAATAGAAACAAAGGGGACGATCAATCCGAAGAGCCAGATTACAGCCTTCTGGTTGCCGTTCCTTCTCCTCCACTTGGGCGGGCGGGACATGATCACCGCGTATATCCAAGAGGACAACGACCTATGGCTGAGGCAGTTGGCGCGGCTTTGCATCTTGGTAGGACTAACGTATGTATGTCAGTTTTCTTTATGGCCTTGTCGGGGTCTACACTGTCGATGTTAGCAGCGGGTATGATCCTGGTGGGGTTCATGAAATATGCAGAGGGAATATTGTGTTTGTACTTGGCGAGCAAAGGCCGGCTTCGAGATTCAACGCTTGTGCTTCAGAATTTCATTCCCATTTACACCATGAAAATGTAGCAGTACAGTCTCAAGGAAGAAGAGGGCTAGTAGGTCGAAATCGGCGAGGTCACAGAGGTTCGGCCTCCTAATGATTTCCCATTGAACAGCGGTCAAGCCTTCGACATAAAAAAATGGCCGAGATTCTGTTCAAAGCCTTCTTCGACAAAGAAAAGGCCGAGATTATGTTCAAAACCTATGAGTTGTTCAAGATCTTCAAGCTTCTCTTCTTGGGCTTTATCGGCAGATTTGGCGACCTAGATGACAGTAAACGCATATTCATGGACCCGAATATGGCTCGGGTATATCTGCTCTACACCAAGGCGCCGTTGCTGAACTGTGCTTGGGTCGTCAGTCTCTCCGTTCCGTGTTGATATCATTTAATATATTTCGACAGTTTTGAAATATTTGTTTAAATTTATGACCGCCATAAAGTTATTATTTTGTAACGGTTTTCTAACGGTCTTGTAACATTTGATTTAATTATTCATAAACCCTCCATTATTTTGCAACGACTTTATAACGGTTTCTTAACAGCTCTTTTATTTTGAATATAAAATAGAACTTCAAAACGCAATCAAAATATATGCACATAATTGTAAAGAGAATTTCCTTTTCTTCTCAAATCTTTTTTTTCCTTGCTGGGTTATACACATAACGTTATTCTTGTTCCTTCTAATAATTAGTACGGAGTATAGAAGGTCTGTTGTATCTTGGGAGGATAGCCGCTAGAGCCTTATGCACCGAGTTTCGCACTCCAAGGGGCGGAATTATCCTTAAGGAAAGTGACTAGCACGTCTCAGACAATTAATATTATTTTCTTATGATTTTCAATAGATTTTCAGTTCTTCTTATTTTTTTTTTATGTTACTTTTTCCAACAATTTTTCCAAGGCAATGGACTTGGGGTTGATTGGAAATTGAACAAGGAGATGGTTAAAGGACAATTATTGATATTCACAACAGTTTGTCATGGGATATTATCGACCATCGGCACAAAAGAGCTTCCGGTTGTTTCGTTGAAACCACGAATGTTGCTTGCGGGTTACGGGGCAACAAACCCTCAAGAAAACAGACGTGAATGATTGATTGGTCAAGTTAGAGATCAATGGCTGATGGTGTCCTCCACATTGAACTTCGTCGATGTGCTGAAATCTTGGTTAGTGCTCCTGTATCAACAAATACTTTGCCAAGGTACGTCATCTATGCAATTTTAAGATATTGGAGCATGGACCTATATGATTCTATGAAGCCAGATAATTTTTAAGTTATTTACATAATTTATTAACCTAGAGATTAACCTTCGTTCTCCTCTTTACTTTTAGTTTGGGCGAGGATCATAGGAAGTTGGTAGCATTCATGTTCTGTCAAATCTAGGCCTTGAAACAGAAGTAACGTTTTGCTCTATGCTTCGTCTCCGGAAAGAATGGACTAAGTTAATACCTGTACCTATGTTTATTGATGGTTTTGAGCTTCTTTATATGGTACATTTGGGTTGTGCCCATGTTTATTGATGGTTTTTGAGCTTCTTTATAATGGTACATTTGGGGGAGGTGCTTCGATGTCAAGCCCATTTGGGTTCTCTCGGGCTTTTTAAGGCAATTTCTGGGCAGTGAACAGTGCTCCAGTGTTTATTGATTTAGTAAATAGCCGCATGAAAGGCGATGAATTTAAGTGCAAGCTGGTTATGAAGGAGGAAAGCGAGCTTCTTCTTGAGGTTAGGGTTTCGATTCTTGATTTTAATCTGGCAATTTTTGTGGATCGATGATGTGCCGTTTCATTTGTTGTTTGATTAGGATGTGTTAGGGATCATTGCGACTTGATTGCTCCGATTGTTTTAATTGGTTGGAGACTTGATATTAGCCATACCATAGTGACCTCAGTTTAATGAAAAAAGATGGAAACACTCAAAAGGAGATTTTTGTGATTAATGTCATCTCAGTTTCATTTTTGTGTTTGTACCTTTAGAGTTATACTTTTTGTCTATCGAATGTATTGCCATTGGATAAACTGATCAACATGCACGCTCATGATTTTTTGCGTAATTCATTTCATTTTATTTATCTTCCATTTTAGCCTTAGCACAACATAGAATGCATTAGCATCAGAGGGATCCATATAGCCAACGCTTTTCACCGAAACAAGGCTTGGTGGTGCTTGCTGTTGTTCTAGTATGTCTTTGAGCCTGTTCGGAGGAGCCGTAGAAGGGTATATCAGTCTTCCGATAGGAGAAAACATTGAAGATGTCTATTCTTTCTATGAGTAGTAATAATTGAGATGTGGAATGGAAGTGTTGATATTGTTTATAGTGTGCGCACTTGACATACTCTTATCCAAGCATCTGATTTCATATTTTCTTTGGTGCACGTTTATTCTGACCTAGGAAATTTGTGCTTGCCATGTTTTTAAACTCACTCCTTGTGACATCCCAAAATTTCGTTCGTCGGTTCGTTTGACGAACTTACGTAACAGAACGTTACGTGGGAATTAGAATGATCGTCGACAAAATGCGAAAGCGTCAACTTCAGAAAGCTCGGATATTATCAGGATATCATCATGCCATCACCATGACAACCACCGCAAGACCGTTCCACGATCATCTATCTTTTCATTCGTAACGTCATCTTACGAATTAACCGTTTTGACCTTACAATATCTTTCGTTTACATTTTAAATTTTAGTCACGTTTTTCACATCGCGCCGACCCCATTCACGCCATTTCCATATTCACTATGTTCACGCTATAATCTTCTCCTGCCCACCTTTGTCGCGCCATCCATTCTTCCCACCAGGACAGTCACCATCAGCCACCTCCTCTCTCCTTTGCAAGCCACGTTGACTCTCCTTTGCCAACCAGCACACCACCACTTCATTCTTCTTCTTGTTGCCGGACACGCTGCCACCTTCCCTTCATTTTAATGGCGGAAAGAACACGCCATGTGGCGCGGCGGAATGGGACTAGGTGGCAGCACACCCCACGCCCAGATTAGTCTCACATGCAGAAGGACGAAGGTAGTCTTCATTCCCCTCAATTGCCGACCCAGCTTTTCCCCTCTCCATTCTCTGTTTTGCTCGGTCCTTTCTTGCCCGGCCTCTCCTCCATTTTCTTGCTTCGGCTTGGGTTTTCTCGACAGAGCAGCCGCGTCTCGTTCAGTCCGCCCGGCCAAACAGCCGCGGGACAGTCGGGAAACCTTCTCGCACCAACGAATCCATCGAGCCGTGACCCAAGGAACGCGACCAGAAGTCCCGAGATGCTCGGCACTCCTTCTGGTACAGCGCTGAACCGAGCCGAAATCGAGGCAAGTGAAGTTCTGCCTCCCTATTCTAGATAAGGAACAATGTGCATGTTAATTTTATGAGTCTCGAGTTCGGGTTGGTAGAGGTAGGGTGTCGGGTGGCTGGTTTGTTGCGGAGATTGATTATTTTGTGGTGTCATTGGTTGAATTGTGGCGTTGAGACCACGTGGGGCGTAGCCGCGAAGTTGGGATGCTGGTTCGGTGACGTGGTGAGTCCCGGTGCTCGTCCGGGTGTCGCCGCGATTCGGGTGGTTGTTCGAGTGTCATGATTAGTCGGGGTGCTCGTCCGAGCGTAGTCGGGGGCTCGGGATAAGACCAAGTGTTTGCCACGAACTCGGTACAAAGCCGAGTACTTATCACGTGTTTTATTAAGTGCTGTAGAAATCCCAAGTCAGTTTTAAATCACGGTAAGTCGATCGGAGGTCGATCGTTAGAAATTGAGAATGTGATTAGTCACGTGTCGTGGGATGTGTTGTTAACGATTAGCCAAGACGGTGCTCTAGTGAATGGGACCATGAATGTGATTTACGATATGTTTTGCTAAAGTGGTAAGCTATGAATTCTATGATATTGAGAAAGACCGATTGTTGTTGACGAGTTGTGTGCTGCATGAAACGACCATGTGTTGGTGCTTGCTGGGTTATTGAATATTGTCGGTTGATTTGATCGACGGTACCCCGAGAAGCCGAAGGGAAAGCGAGATGCCTGGTTATGGGAACCGGATGCCTAGGAGAATTCCACCCTAGATGGACCGGGAGTGTGATCGAGACGCCGTGGTCAGTGGATCACGAAACCTGCGCGGGCATTTGAGAATTCCAGCGTATACAGCGGTAGATCAGAGTGCACACCAAATTCTGCCAGACGGGAGTATTTCTCCTTGCGTGACCGGCGAGCGCACCGAACATGTGATTCGGAGTTGAGATTACGATACCCATGCAAGCGTTAAATTGTGTGCGCATGTCTACATTGTACCATTTTTCATTATTCTTGATCTTAGACTATCATACTTCGAATTGTCAATAGATAGTGAGTAACAATGTATGTTTGTTTCGTCTAGAGTGTCCAAGTAGGCACCCGTCGTGTTTATGCTAGTTGATGTGTTGTTCGTTTAGTATAGGGGGATAGATATTTTCTTGTTGAGCTATCGCTCACTCCTGTGGTTGTTAAATTTTTACAGATCAATAGATATGCCGATTCCGCCTGCTTCTACCTCCATTAGTTACGGGTTCCCATAGACTTTTCGAGCCATATGACCGATTTTGTGGATCTCGACTTTCCAGGAATAGTATTTGTCAAGTGTATATTGGTATTGACGATATACTTCTGGGCTTTGTAGCGGTCTACGCTCGAGTTGGTGGGCGGCTAGTGGGACCCCTACCGCACCCAGATGAGGACGGGGCGGACGATGGCAGTAACGGGATAGAGCGAGGCAGGGATCGTGGAGTGGTAGAGTACCATTTTTGGAGGGCATGACCGACACTTTTTGGATGGAGTCGTGTGACCGGGTGATGACTTTTGGCTAATGTGGACAGTGGGTTCCTGTAGATAGGATGGGAAGGAAGTACCTCCTGCTCTTAGCCTCCTGAGTGTGAACTCACCCATGTATCACCCTTGTTTATATATAAGATAAATCGTGAAGTTCAGTACTTGTGTGCCTTGCATGACTATGTTTTCTTATGCCTCATTCATGTTATAAATGCTGACCTTAAAAAGAAGCACCTTCCGCTTGTGAACTCTTATAAATACGTAAGACTATGATGACCCTATTGAGAGGGGCGTGCCTAGGACACTGCATTCCTCAATGGGTGCTCTTGAGATCTAAAGAGAGGTATACATATGATTTTTTTTTTGAATATTTAAGTATCAGCTGTTTGATTCGGAGCACTTAAGATAGCATTTTAACCATATGAACGGGCCATCAGGAGTCCTGATGATGTGAATGTGAATGACCTTTTCTCCAGCTTCTTTTGCTGATTGTTCTGAATTAATTACTATGTGCCATGTCTATGCCAAAATTTGCATCATAATATCTTTTGTGTTCTTTGCAACAATTTTGTGTAATTGCAATGAACGAGTTAATAAGGGGCGCATATCGAAGTGAGAAATCACACATACTTTTTGTGGATATAATTAGCATATTTATTGCGTATCATGTTAATACGCTGAATTGCATATTATGATTCATTATGCATGTTCATTATGTTGAGAGTGAACGAAGTGTAAGTATGGACTGAAAGAGTGAAACAAGAGAAAATGTTGGTGCGATGGTGCAATTGATGCTACCTACATGTGTATGTATAACTTGTGAATTGTGCTTTCATGTAAATTATTGTATGAGAATTGAGTATGTTGTTTTATGTGTGTGAATGTGAGATTTAATGAGCAAAAAGGGGGGGAAGAACAGCAGAAGTGCCAAAACTTGTGTACGGCGCTCACTTTAGTGCCAAAAGTTTTCGCCGGCTCACTTAAGTGCCAAATCGGAGGACAAACGATCACTTAAGTGCCAACGGCGAGATATTCCGGCCAAAATTAATATGTGGCTTTTTTAATTAAATCTTGTAAATGACTTGGCAAATTTTTAAAAAAATAAAGTCCACGTGGACTTCAAAAACAACGTCGCATCGCCTACGTGGCTTGGACGTCCAATGCGATGTCGTTTCCCCCTGGTTAATTAAACGACGTCGCACATTGAGAGTAAAATTAGGGCTCATCTGGTCGTCATTCAAGCGAAGGAAGTTCCCGTTGTCCATCACCGTCGTCGTTGTGCTCCGTCGCCGTCGTCGTTGGCCGCTACTCACGTGTTGTCTCTTACCCTCAGTCATTCAGGTTTGTCATATTCTCTTCATGGCTCAATTGGATGGAAAAATTAGGGCTCCGAGGGCACAATTAGGGCTTCAAGGGCACAATTATGGCTCCGAGGGCAAAACTAAGGCTTGGGGGCAGAGATAAATTAGGCATGACAGTAATCGAGAAGGAATTGCGACATAGTGATTGTAAGGACCTCAAGTTCTGATTGTAGGGACACCGGTGCTGGCTATGTTAATTGCTTCGTTTCTACTAAACGACATAGAATGAAGTTATTTTATTTCGACAATGATAATTTGTTTAATCGTTTAGTTGTGGTTGTGGGATCCTCCATGTGAACTTGTTGGCTTTTGTGCGTCGTGGTCCCAAAAGCTGATTATTTTGTTTTCTTTCGGTGCAGCATGGCCATAGGGGACAATGTTATCGCCATCATTGTTTGCTATGGTGGGGAATTTGTTATTGGCACCGAGAAATGGAAATATAAACAAAGGTACCATCTTTTTTGATGTAAGGAGGCCATCATTTATTGAATTGATGAGGGACATAGTGCAATATTTACGATGCAGAGTACATAAATTGCATTATTGTGTTCCTGGGAATCGACCCATAACCGATTAGTAGCAGCTCCCAAAGGTGAGATAAATTGCACGATTGAATTGAATACTAAGTTGCTATTAATAGGGCCTCGGAGAATTCGTGCTAAGCACCGCGTGTAGTAGTCCATTACCTTTTCCTCTGTGGTTCTCCTCCGGAAAGGTCGCGATAGATAGATAGATAGACAAATAGATATCATACATGAGAGGACGGAGTCCAGGAAACAGAAAGATGTTCGTACACATGAGTTCATCTTTTTTTTATTTAATATTACTAGCTAAGAAGAGCGCCCACGAAACACGCACGCCCGACCACACACTTATCACTCCTATAGTCACTTCCATGAGGGCAATTCTTCTGCAATTGCTTTTATTGTACATATATATATATATATATATATATATATATATATATATATATAACTGCTTGGGATCATATGGCCTTGATCTCAACGGACTTGATGAAGAGCCCTTTCCTCCATCTGTCGAACGATTGCTCCATGGCAAATAACATCTCGCCCGCATTCCTCTCACTCATGTGGAAACGCCCGACCTCTAGCTCGTGCCACTTCTCCGTGCCCACTTCATCAGGCAACTCCGCCTGCCCCTCTTGGATGCTCCCGTCCGGGCGAGTCAGTCTCAGGTTCACCATCCGCTTCTTCATGTTGCTCCAGGCCGGCAACCTCACCAGAAACGAAACTGAGTACCAAGACCCATGAGTTAGGTACCCTGTTGTCCAAAACGACCCTTTGACTTCCAGCCACCTCGTCTTCACCAGTTCCGCCCTTTCGATGCCATTGCTGAAGTAGTTTTAAACGTTATTGATCAAGATAATTATTTTTAAAAAAAAATTCACACATTCACCGCTGGACGGGTGACATGTAGTGTAGATAAATTTGGTTACACAATTATAAATGTGTAAAAGGTTCTTTACGCTGACAGTAGATCTGATGAGTTTTTTTTCATTATAACTACGTAGAGATCAATATTAAACAAACTTTATAAGTCAAGGGAAAGCGGAGAACAAAAGTAAAAAGTATATTAAAAATTAAATATATAAACTTGACCATTCCTTATTAATTAATTATCCAGATTAGCTAACAAAAAATTTAATAATTAAAAAAAACTACGAGTCTTCCTGATTAACGGAGTTTAGTTGGTACTTGGTAAGAAGGTAAGTTTGCAATTTTCTATACGCTATGTTTCTCTATTAGTGTAATCAACACTTAGGAAGACAAAGTATTCTATATTAGGTATGTCAAGCAAGTGCCTCAGGACAATAGTTAACAAGACCTGTTTACTAATTATAGTTAGACAAAAAATCTTTAAAACACAAAGTCAACTTGGATGCCACACAAATGAGGTGTATTTATTATGCAATTATGAATTACTGGAACTAAAAAGCAAATAAAATGATAAACAGGATAATTATGTATCTGTCACTCCGTCATAATACGTGGATATCTCATAGAATAATGCGTATTCTTATTTACCTCTCAATCTCCTCTTCCTCCTTTATCATTATTCATAATTTGGCCAACTATACATACATACATATACATATACATACATATAACGCGGTTAGGTTTGACCAATTAAGTGAAAAGGAAAAAAGAGAAAACTACAATTAAAATATGATGACCATAAAATTGAAGTAAATAGTACCATTAGAATTTAATAAGATTAGAGAGATTAGAAAATTTGATTTTCTAATACTTAAACAAGTTAAATAGGTCATAGTATATGGTTCTTAGTATATAATGAACTTACTAACTTTGACTGCAAAATTTGAAGATGAAACTAAAATTTCATTCATTAATATTATCTTGTGCTCTTGATTTTATTGGCATATCACGCCCTTATAAAGGCAAAAATGAAAATTTTGATACCAAGACCGAAGAACGGTTCCTTCTTTGCTAGGGATACTGATACAGTTTTCCCTAGATGGTGGAATTAATCGACGTGTTGCGAATTTACCTCTACCTTGAAAGTACATATAGAAACCAATGGGGAGACTTCAATACCATAATTTGCTTGGGTTTGAAATTGTCTAATCATTGTATTCTAGGTTTGAATAAGACTCAATGATTCGGGACTATAATAGACGTATTACTTTAGCATGTGGAGTATATGCAAGCCGAAATTTATGACTTTCAAGATTACTACTAATATATTTTCAATGGATAATTCTCGATTCGTTTATAACATCGAAATATTTATGCAAATAGATAAGATTAGACCCGTGCTACACACGGGTACATCATGCTAGGATACAAGCCAAAATCCATATCTCAAGTTCGGTAGGCGAAATCACGCGGACATTTGGGCAAAAATATTCCTTTATTTAAAGGAACTATAACCAAAAAAAATTATTTTTTTTTTTAAATTAAAAAAAAAATTTTTTAAAAATAAAAAAAAATAAAAAAAAAAAAAAAAAAAAAAAAAAAAAAAAAAAAAAAAAAAAAAAAAAAAAAAAAAAAAAAAAAAAAAAAAAAAAAAAAAAAAAAAAATAAAAAATAATGTGTTTAAGTAGAACAAATTTTATCCCGAGTAGGTGAGAAGAAATAACTCTAGCCATTTATCTATATAGCAAAAGAGTGTGAAACATCAACAACATTATACCAAAAAGAATAATTCCAAGAATTATCAATTATAAGAGAGGAGAAAGATTAATATTTTGCAGACTTGCATTAATACCCTCAAACAAATTTTCTGTCTATTTCTATGGTTATCGTTTTTAGATTTTCCCTAAAGAAATCCCATTAAATGCTTTCCTTTATCTTTTTTAAGTTCCCCTTTATCCGATGTCATTCATGCTTTACTAAAATATGAAAAATCCTAATTAGACTCGTAGTGTAAGGCAAGGTGCACTATATGATAAATGATACGTATATATGATGTTCTAAGGATTCGTAAGTACTTGTTACTGTCAGTCTTCCACTGCCAATATACAGGTCTATCACCGAGGGTGATGTTGAGTCCCCTAGCATAGATTTCGAAGCAGTCCCGTCCTTGGCCATCGACCCGATACTTCTGCCACAAACAGCGTTTTAAAATATGAGCAGAGAAACATCAATCAGGACGTGCGTGGAGGTCAAAGTAGAAGGAGCAGGAAGTTTATAAACAAAGTTGCTATGGACCCTTTCAAAATGACATTTTCGAGGGATCGTACGATATATCGCTAATCGTGTACGGACCTACCTCGTCGGACGGGTAAAATATAGGAAATCAGTTAAATAGAAAGAGAAAGAGAAGCCGATGCCATCGGGTTTGAATTAATCGACAACCACATCTCTTTGGCAGGTAAATTACTCTCTTCCGTGACAAATGGAGAAAAAGGGACATGCACATGTATATACACGTATGGAAGTTCAGATACAGAGAAGAATTTGCGCATTTCTCTCATAGTGCTCTCCGAACTTTTTGCGAAAATGGATGTACACCTACAGGACTCAACTCTAACGACATACAAGTATATATTTCATACATATATCCATTATCAGAGAGAGAGAGAGAGAGAGAGAGAGAGAGAGAAGGGCTTGCCTTCTTCTTATCTTTGTAAACAACTCCTTTCGTCGCATCAGAATTATTGACGTCTGCGCCGGCTTCCTTAAGGATATAGAGTTGCTTTTGCTTGCTTTCCATTTTGTTCTTCAGTGATGTTTCATGCCGATCAATCCATCTAGAGTAAGGCTTATATATAGTGAATAGCATGCACTCATCAGGGTTAGTTCGGTCTTTTCTCGATTCACGACAGAATAATTAACCCATCTTTCTTCTTCTTTTTTCTTTTCTCTTCCTTTTTCCATCCCTCTTTTTTCTATATTAAGGTTCCATGGAATTTATAATTTCTCATGTATAGATACTTCTTGCCTATGCAGAAAACCCCCTTCCCCCTCTCTCTCTCTTTCCAGGATTCATTAACAGTTTCATATTTGTCTAAATCCAAATCATCCGAAAACTTCATTGATTAAGTCCGTCGAGGTCACGCAAGGTCCGAAATATGAATCTGATATACCTACGCTTATGACAAGTACACTTATCTTGTCCAATTTGATCTTGTCTACTTCGCTACAGGAATATTGTGCCAAGAGCCACACACACAGCCTTTTTTTTTTTTCAATTCAAAGTGTGTCTCCTTTGAAAAGTAAAGAATAAAGCTTCATATTCCATAGCTAATGGTGGAAGAAGAGGGTGACATGAGGTAAGTACTAGATTCTCCATCGGGGCCATTCACTACAAGTGATTCTAAGTCTTTCGTGATCATCAATTCTTTGTGAGAAAAATAATTATGCGGAGAAGAATCCAAACTCCATAGTTAGACGGAGGAAATGAGACAATGTAAGTGTTAAATTGACGAGGTCCACAAACGGAGTGATTGATTGATAATTGGAGCAAAGAGAGATTGGCTAGAGGCTTTGAACCCATGTTAAGGGATATCCGATGCAAAAGCTGAATTTGCTACGTGCGGGGAAGAAGAATAACATGCAAAAGACTCATTGAAATTACATATTTAATAGGTCATCGGTGCTATCGGCAAATTCAAATCGTATATGAAAGTGCTACTTTTGCTAAGACTAGTGTAGCTTATGAACTCTTGTTAAATGTCATTTGATCCGTCCAATAGAGAACTCGATCTTGCGATATGATGTTTGCATTGCGAAAATGGAAATGAGATTTTCCACGGTAGATGTACAGCGCAAAATATTATGCTTCGCTATCCGATTTACAACTTTAGGTAAAAAGAAAGATTCTAATTCTTTTATAAAAGAAAGCACACACGGAACGTTCCCTTTTGATGCCATTTGACTGTGCAAATGGTGTAGAAGTAGCAATCAAGGCCACTTCGTGAATGTGTTTCAGTTTTTATTTTCCTTGAAAATATAAACAGAAAATAATCTTGTGCTTTTAGATTGTTTTTTTTTTTTTGGTCGTGTGCTTTTAGATTGTTTGCTTTCTTGAAAATGTCGTGTTTGATTCATAGAATTAAATGTTCTCAACATACGAGAATATATTATGAAAATGTTGATTTTAGAAGCAACCTTTTAATGTAGGAAAAAAAATTTCTTTTCAGTGCGGTTTTTATTCGATAATTGAATTGGTCTTCTTTACCAAACATCCAAACAAACCTGAGGAACTGATTCCATAAGTGCAGCAAAAAATCGAACTAATATTCGTTTTAGGAAAGATTTTTCTTTTAGGACTCAGAAAAAGAAAAAAAAACTGGAAATAGAAGTTGCGTGCTTCTAATAAGGCTTAGATTATCAATAGCCAAAGAAGGAAGGAATTATTCTGAAGGTGTCATCTCACGATGGCTTGCCCCATACATGTAGAGGAAAGGATGAGGACTATATTCTGACCACCGAAAGATCAGATTCTTTGATAGAGGAGCCACAACAACATTTGCATGGAGCTTTCACAATGGAATAACTAATGCTTTTTAGGATGCCGGAAAATGCAAAGCGGGAAAAAAAGACCGTCTAGTCTAGGTGCATCTTCTTATTCGAGGTGTAGTATTTACTTGTTACTTAGCCCACGCTTTAAACCGGCATGCATTGTCTACATGCATGTTTTCGATAGTATTTCCGTTAGTATGAGATGTCATGTAAGAGAAAAGGAGCCAAAATTGTCCAAAAAGTCATAACCTATTGCACTTTTACTAATTCAATTTTAAACCTTTCAATTTTGTCAATTCATTCCTAAATATTTTTACGTTTTGCCAATTGAGTCCATCCGATCAATTTTGACCGGAAATTTCTAACATGGACGTCAACCATCCTATGTGGCACGGCCGACGCTAATACGGACATTATTTAATAAAATTTAAATTATTTTTTTAGAATTTTTGTGGTTTTTTCTAGGTTTTGGAGAAATGGCTAGTGACCCTAGCGACCCTTGTGGGCTCTACGTGAGGGCGTTACGGACCTCACCTGGCCAAATTTGGCGAGGGCGTCACAACCCTCACCTGAAATCTGTGACATTCCGAATTTTGGCACATTTTTGGGATTTATAAAACGTGTAATTCGTCGAGTGCTTATAGTAAAATCTCGTAGAAGCGATCACTCCTAGGTTATTGTTTTTAAAAATTGAGATTTCGCTAGAATCGCATTCGATCGAATTTGGCCGTTATTTAGAGCCCAAATTTTGGCGTCGAATTTCTCGGAATTCCGGAACGAATTTAATTGGACGGTGTCGATATTAGTGTGGTCAATCTCGATATTACCTGGGATACGTGAAAAGTGAATTTTTGACCGGGGTGCGAATTTGGACTGGTAGATCACCCTCGCAGTGTGTTTTTATTAACACCCTTTTGGCCAAATCCTAAAAATATTAATTAGGATTTTTTTCGGGGACCGTCGGATCATTTTTCGGGTTTAAACCGTGGCCGTTGGATCGCGATTATTGCGATTTGACCTTTGCTTCTCTCTCTCTCTCCTCCCTCTTTTCCCGCCGGCTCCCTTGCGTGCCTGACATCCCATCCCCTCACCAACCCCACTAACTCTCCCTCTCTCATCTTCCCTTTTTCTTTTTCTTTTCTTTTCCTTCCTTCTCTTCCTTCCCTTCCTTCTCCCCCCCCTCTGACGCTCTTGCTTTTGGTTTAGCTTCTTCCTCTGCAACTCGCCGCCGGGACCAGCTCAGCCGCACGCCGCGCCTGACCGCGGGCTGCTGCCGCCCGCCTCGCCCAGTTGTGCCGTCCACCACCGTGCCCTTTCCCCTCGGCCGACTGCCTTTCCTTCCTCTCCTCTGTTCGCGTGAGCAGCGCCTCTCGCCGGTCACCCCTCAGCCTTCGTCTCCGCCACCCTCAGCCGCCCCTCCTCTCCCTTTTCTTCCCCGATTCACGTGGCCGTTGGTCGTGCCGGAGCCGTGACCGACCAGACCTGTCGGGGCACCGCCGTCCAAGCCGCCCAGCCGCCGGGAACAGCCCCAGGCTGCGCCGGAGTAGCCCCACAGTGGCTGCTTCTTTGCCGCGCCGTTCGTCTTCCGTCCGTCGGCCACCGAGCTCGAGCCGGAGCAATCCGAGGACACCGCGGACTGCCCTCGTCGCCGCCGTCGTCCTCGCGTCGTCGCCGGCATTAGCCGAGTAAGTTAACCCCTAATCCCGTGTTTAGGGCGTTAAACTTGCTTAGGGTAGCTTAATTTATGTTTAGTTTGTGTTAATTGTGGGTTATTGGTTAATTAATTGTATTTAGGGTATAAGTTATTGATTAGTTTATTGTTATTGATTATTATATGAAATGTTATTATTTTCGGAATTTAAATATTATTTTATTAGTTAATAAATTAATTCCGAATTAAATATTATTATTTTATTATTAAATAATTAATTTCCGAAAATTAAATAGTATTATTTTCGGAAAATTTTCTAACGTTAATTGTGATGCCAATGTTGGTTTTTGCCGTATAAGATGGCGTTTTAGAAAATGATTTGAATGATTTCGATTCGAGGAAATATTTTGACATTTTGGAAAATTAAATTATTTTCGGATATTATTAATTAATTAATTCCGAATTTAATTTATTGTTATTTCGGAAAATTTATAATTTCAAATTATGATTTCTAGCTTGAATGTTGGCGATTTTGCCGCGTATTGTCGTATTAAATTGATTTTATGGCAAATTGTTTGATCGAAAGTTTCTGTGGAAAAATTTATGAGACTTTTGGAATTAAATTATTTTATTCTGTTATGCCAAGTAACGTTAGTGATACTTTGTGGTTGATATTCGTGTTTGATATCGAAGATTGAAAGAATTGATTGATGCTTTGCATGTGTGGCCACTTGGTATTATTGTATGACATCGAGGAGAGCACGATTCATGTATGCATGGCTAATTGAGAAGATAATAATTGGCCGGAATGCTTGTGTGCTCGTGTGGTCACACGTTAAAGCCGTCTTCTTTGTATCGCTTGACGTTGCCCGATTTATCGGATGCCTGGGGATAATGGAGTGCCGATACCCCGGATGCCTTGTCATGCCCGAGGCCGGACTCGATGCTCTTACGGATACCATCTTACCGTGTATCGTTTGATGTTGCCGTATTGGAATGCCGTCATCCCGTGTATCGTTTGACGTAGCCGTGCCCGACGGGCGGGACGGAGCCCGGTTTTTACCGGTAGACCGCCATCTTGCTCGCGTATCGCTTGATGTGTGGTGGCCCCGAGGGGCGTAATAATTGAATACGTGTGATGCATAGTGCTTGATTATGGGGTAGAAACTGCTAGGGCATGGTATGGGACGTGCCAAGCGGGTTTTGCCTTATAATCGAGACACGCGCGACCGTGTTGCATTAATGCATGGAAAATCTCGTTAAATGCTTCGAGTATGTGACATATGCATTTCATCAACGTGTGTACCAAGGCGAGGTGAGGATGCCCGTGGTTGTTAATGATGTTGTTGTCGCCGTTTCCTTGTTTAGGGACCCCGTGCGAGTTGGCCTCCTAAGCGGGGCTTAGGCCGTTAACTTATTGAGATTTTATCTCATTTGTTGTTGTTAAACCTTTTCGGACCTTAGCTTGTCGTTGCTTCTTATGCGGTGTGGAGTACCGCGGTTTTTGGTTGGTCCTTGAGGGTTAGGCCCAAGCCGATCTTTTGGATGGAGTAGATTAACCCTAACCTTTGTCTTTTGCTAGCTTTTGTGAAAACGCCCGGAGTGGGCCTGTAAGTATGTTCCCAGGGGTTAATCAAGTGAATATTAAAATGGCTTTTGTTATGTCTGGTTTTCCTCCGCTATCCCCGATTTAATTATTGTCCGGGGATTGTTGTGTTGTGTTCGCTCCGCATGCGTACTAAAGGATAAAATGAAGGGTCGGCGACGGTCCTGGGACGTCGCATTATAACGACCGTAGCGGGATGTCGTGCGCCGCGGGTTCGGGCGTGACATCCCCGTCCGAATTGGTATCGAGCAAGGTCGGCTCGATCCAAGTTTGGTCGAGACCGGAGTGATAAGGTGCGATGGGTTTTGGGATAGTGAGTTAGGAAGACACTAAGTGCCCGTGTTTGGTTGTTAGCTTTCTCGTTCGTAAGGTGTTGCTCAGAATTCTAATTCCTTGTTGGAATTGGAAAGGTGTTTCGAAAGATCCTGCGAGATGGACAATCCTGAACCGAGAGCCCCTAGGAGGAGGCCTAACCAGGTCAGTGGTGCCAAGAAGAAGAGCACCAGGGGATCCTCGATTGGACCGAGATCCTGCGGGCTTTACAGTGTCTTAGTAGGGGCAAGCCCCGGAATCAAGCCTCCGCCGAGCCTCGCACCCGCACCTCGCACTCGCGCCCGTGCCTCGTAGATGTTCCGTTAGCTGGCAATGGAAATGGGAATCAGCCCATGCACAAGTTGGTGGAGCAATTTCTGAAACTCAAGCCGCCCAAGTTCACTGGCGCGGGTGATCCTGAGGCTGCAACCCTCTGGATCAGGGAGTTGGAAAAGGTTTTTGCCTTACTGAGATGTACAGATGAAGACAAGGTGACCCTGGCAGTCTACCAATTGCAAGGTAACGCCAGTACTTGGTGGGAAGCTACCCAGAGGAGGGTATTTCCCGAAGGTACGGCCCGGTGTGGGGTGCCTTCGTGGAAGCTTTTATAATAAGTACTTTTTTGACCGCGCTCGAGAGTAAGATGAATGAGTTTCAGCGTCTTCGGCAGAACCAATTGTCGGTAGACCAGTACGAGGCAAGGTTTGCTGAGCTGTCCCAATATGCCCCGAGGTTGATTGAAGACCCAGTTGACAAGGCAAGGAGGTTTAGGGATGGGCTAAAACCTGAGATTAAGGATCAACTGGTGCCCCTGAATCTGAAGAACTATGATGAGCTATATGAGAGGGCACAGCTTGATTGAGAGAAACTTAGGAGAGAGACAGCCTTGCTGGGATCGCGGTTTGTGCCAAACAAGGATAATCACCGATTTGGGAAGAGACCAATGACAGAAGTAAGTTCCACGTCCCTCCTAATAAGAAAGGTGGCGTGAGGAAACAGTGTACAACAATAATGGCCCCCGTCGATTCTGTGGAAGACACCATGGATCGCCCCGTGCCCCATGAGGACGGGAGTTTGTTTTGGATGTGGCCGCATGGCCACCACGTGAGAGATCGTCCACGCCCGGCATGCGGAGCGCAAAGACCAATGCAACAGGTAGGACAACCGCAAGTAGTGCCCGCCGAACCGCTGGAACCGACCCCAAGTGCAAGGGTGGTCTATGTGTCACAAGGAAGGAGGCGGAGGACTCGCTGCCGTCATTACGTGTACGGTTTCATTACACGACCATGCTGCCTATGCTTTGTTTGATCCTGGAGCTACGCATTCATTTGTGGCTAAGCAATTTGTGGAATTAGTGGGGTTAAGTCCGAAACCGCTGGGAGTGGTTTATAATATTTCTACCCCTTTAAAGGATAGTATAGTGTCCGGTAAGGGTCAGATTGGTTGTAGATTATCCGTTGGTGGTCGTGAGGACAGCATAGATTTGATTGTTTTGACGATGTTCGACTTTGACGTGATTATTGGAATGGATTGGCTCACCAAGCAACGAGCCACTGTAAACCTGCTATCGTAAGACGATACTGGTTTGAGCCGATAGAGAGTGTCGGTTTTGAGTTTGTCGGGAATCGAGGAGGACCTTCGATCCCTTTAATCTCGTCACTCGAGGCGACTCAGTTATTGGATGAGGGTTGCCAAGGCTATTTGGCGACTGTAATTGACACTTTGGTAGAGGAACCTGGTATGCAAGATATTGCCGTGGTGCGAGAATTTTCTGACGTTTTCCCCGAGGAATTGCCTGGGTTGCCCCGAAAGGGAAATCGAATTTGTGATTGAGTTGGCCCCGGAACGGAACCGATTTCTAAGGCACCTTATAGAATGGCATTATCGGAATTGAAGGAGTTAAAGGTTCGAGATGCAGGAATTGTTGGACAAAGGATTTATTCGCCCTAGTGCATCACCTTGGGAGCGCCGTTCTATTTGTAAGGAAGAAGGATGGGTCGTTGCGCCTTTGCATCGACTATCGGCAACTCAATCGATGACGGTTAAGAATAAGTATCCGTTGCCCGGATAGATGATTTATTCGACCAACTTCAAGGAGCTTCGGTATTCTCGAAGATAGACTCGAGGACAAAGTTATCACCAGTTGAGGATTCGAAAAGAAGATATACCGAAGACGGCATTTAGAACGCGCTATGGACACTATGAGTTTACTGTGATGCCGTTTGGTCTGACAAATGCGCCTGCAGCTTTTATGGACTTGATGAACAGGGTGTTCAAGGAGTATTTGGATAAGTTCGTGATCGTGTTCATTGATGACATTTTGGTGTATTCGAAGAGTTCAGAGGAACACCAACAGCATTTGAGGATAGTGCTGCAAACTCTTCGAGATCATAAATTGTATGCCAAGCTTAGTAAGTGCGAGTTTTGGTTAACTCGAGTGGCTTTTCTTGGACACGTGATTTCTGGGGAAGGAATTTCAGTAGACCCGGCTAAAATTGAGGCGGTTATGAATTGGCCTAGACCAACGACAATAACTGAAGTTCGGAGTTTCTTGGGATTGGCTGGCTATTATAGGAGGTTCGTGGAAAAGTTTTCTGCTATAGCCATGCCCTTGACGCGATTACTGAAAAAGGACACGAAGTTCGAATGGACGGATAAGTGTGAGCGTAGTTTTCAAGAGCTTAAGCAGAAGCTAACTACTGCACCTGTTCTAACCTTACCGTCTGGTTCAGGGGGATATGAGATTTATAGCGACGCGTCATACAAAGGATTGGGATGTGTTTTAATGCAACATGGAAGAGTTGTAGCATATGCGTCCCGACAATTAAGACCACACGAACTGAATTACCCGACACACGACTTGGAATTGGCTGCTATCATATTCGCGCTTAAGATTTGGAGACATTATCTGTGCGGAGAAAGGTTTCATATCTATACGGATCATCGTAGTCTAAAATATCTATTTTCGCAGTAAAGAATTGAATATGAGACAACGTAGATGGATGGAGCCGCTTAAGGACTATGATTGCGACATTTTGTATCATCCGGGTAAGGCTAACAAGGTAGCCGATGCGTTAAGCCGAAAGTCCTCGATTGCGCATATGATGGTTCAAGAATGGATTTTGCTTGAAGGATTCCGGGACTCGGATTTCAGGTTCGAGGTAAGTCATCTCTCGAGTTTAATGGCTACTCTCATAATCGAGCCTGAAGTGCAAATCAGAATTAAAGCAGCGCAATCTTCAGATCCTGAGCTGCAAAAGATTCTGCAAATGGACGCAACTAAGAGAAAACCTGACTTTCAAGTATCCGAGGATAGGATCTTGAAGTTTCGTGGACGGTTGTGTGTGCCCAACGATGAAAGACTTAAAGAGGAAATTTTAGCGGAAGCTCATCGCAGTAACTACAGTATTCATCCGGGCAGCACAAAAATGTATCAGAATCTTCGCCAATATTATTGGTGGAATGGCATGAAAGGAGATATTGCCAAGCATGTGGCTAGATGTTTAACGTGTCAACAGGTGAAGGCTCAACACTGTAAACCTGGCGGACTACTGCAACCGCTGGAAATACCAGAATGGAAATGGGAGCATATCACGATGGATTTCGTGATGGGTCTACCGAGGAGCCAAAGAGGTAATGATTCCATCTGGGTTGTGGTAGATAGACTCACAAAGTCTGCTCATTTCATTCCAGTGCGAAAGGATTTTGCCATGGACAAGTATGCTGAGTTGTACGTGAGACATATAGTTCGTCTCCATGGTGTGCCGGTGACGATCACGTCAGATCGAGACCCCAAGTTCACCGCCACGTTCTGGAAAAGTCTTCAAGGCGCCATGGGAACAAAGCTGCAGATAAAGATCTTTTTTCATCCGCAGCATGATGGACAATCCGAGAGGACGATCTGACTCTCGAGGATATGCTACGAGCCTGCGTTCGGATTTCAAAGGGAGTTGGGAAGAACGCTTGCATCTTGTCGATCTCGCGTACAATGCTTATCGCCAGAGTATCAAAATGGCACCTTTCGAAGCACTTTATGGCAGACCCTGTAGGACTCCTGTTTGTTGGAACGAAGTTGGAGAACGAAAGATTTCGGGACCCGAGTTGGTACAACAGTCGTCGGATGCTGTTAAAGTCATCAGGGATAGACTAAGGACTGCTCAAAGTCGCCAGAAAACTTACGCAGATAGGCGACGTAGACCATTGGAGTTCCAAGTCGGAGATCATGTGTTCCTCAAGGTATCACCGATGCGAGGGATATCGCGCTTTGGCAAGAAAGGCAAGCTGAGCCCAAGATATGTAGGACCGTTCGAAATCTTGGAGCGAATTGGAGCGTTGGCATATCGTCTAGCATTGCCACCAAGGTTGGCTCAAGTACATGATGTATTCCACGTGTCTATGCTAAGAAAGTATGAACCGGGTCCGACCCACGTTTTGAACTATGAAGAGATCGACGTGGATGACAGAGTGTCGTACGTGGAAAGACCCGTGAGAATTGAGGATCGGAAGGAGCAGGTATTAAGAAACAAAACGATTCCTCTTGTCAAAGTAGTGTGGCAACATCATGGGACCGAGAGAGCCACGTGGGAAAGTGAAGAGTTGATGCGACACCAATACCCCCATTTGTTTGAATAGTTGGGCTGGGGTATAAATTTCGAGGACGAAATTTTTGTAAGGGGGAAAGAGTTGTGACATTCCGAATTTTGGCACATTTTTGGGATTTATAAAACGTGTAATTCGTCAGTGTGCTTATAGTAAAATCTCGCCCGGGAACTGATCACTCCCGGTTATTGTTTTTAAAAATTGAGATTTCGCTAGAATCGCATTCGATCGAATTTGGCCGTTATTTAGAGCCCAAATTTTGGCGTCGAATTTCTCGGAATTCCGGAACGAATTTAATTGGACGGTGTCGATATTAGTGTGGTCAATCTCGATATTACCTGGGATACGTGAAAAGTGAATTTTTGACCGGGTGCGAATTTGGACTGGTAGATCACCCTCGCAGGTGTTTTTATTAACACCCTTTTGGCCAAATCCTAAAAATATTAATTAGGATTTTTTCGGGACCGTCGGATCATTTTTCGGGTTTAAACCGTGGCCGTTGGATCGCGATTATTGCGATTTGACCTTTGCTTCTCTCTCTCTCCTCCCTCTTTTTCCCGGCTCCCTTGCGTGCCTGACATCCCATCCCCTCACCAAGCCCACTAACTCTCCCTCTCTCATCTTCCCTTTTTCTTTTTTCTTTTCTTTTCCTTCCTTCTCTTCCTTCCCTTCCTTCTCCCCCCCCCCCCCCCTCCGACGCTCTTGCTTTTGGTTTAGCTTCTTCCTCTCGCAACTCGCCGCCGGACTACCACCCGCACGCCGCGCCCGACCGCGGCCGCCCGCCCGCCTCGCCTGGGCCAGCCGCCCACCACCGTGCCCTTTCCTCGGCCGACCGCCTTTCCTTCCTCTCCTCTCGCTCGCGTGAGCGCCTCTCGCCGGTCACCCTCGGCCTTCGTCTCCGCCACCCTCGCCCGCCCCTCCTCTCCCTTTTCTTCCCCGATTCACGTGGCCGTTGGTCGTGCCGAGCCGTGACCGACCAGACTACGTCGGGGCACCGCCGTCAAGCCGCCCGCCTAGCCGGAATGTACGTGTCGCGCCGAGTAGCCCCACGCTGGTCGCTTCTTTGCCGCGCCGTTCGTCTTCCGTCCGTCGGCCACCGAGCTCGAGCCGGAGCAATCCGAGGACACCGCGGACTGCCTCTCGCCGCCGTCGTCCTCGCGTCGTCGCCGGCATTAGCCGAGTAAGTTAACCCCTAATCCCGTGTTTAGGGCGTTAAACTTGCTTAGGGTAGCTTAATTTATGTTTAGTTTGTGTTAATTGTGGGTTATTGGTTAATTAATTGTATTTAGGGTATAAGTTATTGATTAGTTTATTGTTATTGATTATTATATGAAATGTTATTATTTTCGGAATTTAAATATTATTTTATTAGTTAATAAATTAATTCCGAATTAAATATTATTATTTTATTATTAAATAATTAATTTCCGAAAATTAAATAGTATTATTTTCGGAAAATTTTCTAACGTTAATTGTGATGCCAATGTTGGTTTTTGCCGTATAAGATGGCGTTTTAGAAAATGATTTGAATGATTTCGATTCGAGGAAATATTTTGACATTTTGGAAAATTAAATTATTTTCGGATATTATTAATTAATTAATTCCGAATTTAATTTATTGTTATTTCGGAAAATTTATAATTTCAAATTATGATTTCTAGCTTGAATGTTGGCGATTTTGCCGCGTATTGTCGTATTAAATTGATTTTATGGCAAATTGTTTGATCGAAAGTTTCTGTGGAAAAATTTATGAGACTTTTGGAATTAAATTATTTTATTCTGTTATGCCAAGTAACGTTAGTGATACTTTGTGGTTGATATTCGTGTTTGATATCGAAGATTGAAAGAATTGATTGACTGTTTGCATGTGTGGCCACTTGGTATTATTGTATGACATCGAGGAGAGCACGATTCATGTATGCATGGGCTAATTGAGAAGATAATAATTGGCCGGAATGCTTGTGTGCTCGTGTGGTCACACGTTAAAGCCGTCTTGCTGTGTATCGCTTGACGTTGCCCGATTTATCGGATGCCGGGGATAACTGGAGTGCCGATACTCCCGGATGCCTTGTCGCGGCCCGAGGCCGGACTCGATGCTCCTTACGGGATACCATCTTACTGTGTATCGTTTGATGTTGCCGTATTGGAATGCCGTCATCGGGGGTATCGTTTGACGTAGCCGTGCCCGACGGGGCGGGACGGAGCCCGGTTTTTACCGGTAGACCGCCATCTTGCTGCGTATCGCTTGATGTGTGGTGGCCCCGAGGGGGCGTAATAATTGGAATACGTGTGATGCATAGTGCTTGATTATGGGGTAGAAACTGCTAGGCATGGTATGGGACGTGCCCAAGCGGGTTTTGCCTTATAATCGAGACACGCGCGACTGTGTTGCATTAATGCATGGAAAATCTCGTTAAATGCTTCGAGTATGTGACATATGCATTTCATCAACGTGTGTACCAAAGCGAGGTGAGGATGCCTGTGGTTGTTAATGATGTTGTTGTCGCCGTTTCGCCTGTTTAGGGATCCCCGTGCGAGTTGGCCTCCTAAGCGGGGCTTAGGCCGTTAACTTATTGAGATTTTATCTCATTTGTTGTTGTTAAACCTTTTTCAGGACCTTAGCTTGTCGTTGCTTCTTATGCGGTGTGGAGTACCGCGGTTTTTGGTTGGTCCTTGAGGGTTAGGCCTGGAAGCTGATCTTTTGGATGGAGTAGATTAACCCTAACCTTTGTCTTTTGCTGGCTTTTGTGAAAACGCCCGGAGTGGGCCTGTAAGTATGTTCCCAGGGGTTAATCAAGTGAATATTAAAATGGCTTTTGTTATGTCTGGTTTTCCTCTGCTATCCCTGATTTAATTATTGTCTGGGGATTGTTGTGTTGTGTTCGCTTCCGCATGCGTACTAAAGGATAAAATGAAGGGTCGGCGACGGGTCCTGGGACGTCGCATTATAACGACCGTAGCGGGATGTCGTGCGCCCGCGGGGTTCGGGGCGTGACATCCCCGGTGAGGGCCGATGCCTTGTGTGTGGCTAGCATGGGCCATCCCTCCAAACAACAAAAAAACAATAAAGAAAAGGGAAAAAAAAGAAAAAAACATTAAAATTTTCAAAAAATTATTTAAAATGTTCACGTTAGTATTGACTGTGTCATGTAGAATTGCTAATGTTCTCAACAGTAATTATCAGCCAAAATTGGCCGGATAAACTCAATTGTCAAAAAGTTAGGACTCAGTTGACAAAATTGAAAGGTTTATGACTGAATTAACAAAAGTGCAATAGGTTTAGGACTTTTTGGACAATATTTCCAATAAAAGAATGGAAATATTTTAATTTTTTTTGCAAAAAATATCATACTTTTTGGAAGCGTAAGATTAATATGTATTATTCCATTGATATGAGCGCAATTCGAAGGGCTTAATGGCTTCATCTCCAATAAGATAGCATGATATTTGACTCCTTTTCACGAACCAGATAGGGCTTTGAAGGCTTGGTCTCGAGTTGAATATGGTTGAGCTCTTCATAACCTGAACATTTGGTGAGTTCTTGACGGCTTGTTGCTGAGGTCTTGATGACAAAACGTAATCCGATAGGTTTTTGCTGTTTTGAAGTTCTTTAATTATCATGAACTTCTTCATCAAATCCACAAAATTTAAAGTCTCCATCTATTCTTCCCAAATTGAATTGAGAGCCCTCCTATTTATAGAAAATTTTTACCAATATTTTATTTGATTTAATTAAATATCCAATCCATCTTGAATTTGATATGGCTAAAAGTCAATTAACCATTATCTCAACTCAAATTGTTCTGCTCATGAATACATATCCTAGTTTGATCGGACAATTACAATTGCAAAAAAGAATTGCTGAACGATAAAATATTTATGTAGATTTTGGTAATTGGCTAATAATTTCGCTGTTTATAAGTACATTCAAGAAACTACGTTCAAAATAAGCCACGTTAGTGAAGAGTATAATATTAAAAACTTTCTATAATATACATATATATATTTCCAGGTATAAAATAAAAAACGGCTTCAATAATGATATGCTTTCTTATAATCCAATTTCTAGCATTTATATTTAACGTATATATGGGAGATGATAGAGTGTGATTAAAAAAAATTTCTCTGACTTATCTTTTTGTCAAGTTCAAACCCAATAAGAGATAAAATCTTCATATAATTTTATTTTATCAAATTTTTAGAAATTTAAATCCAATAAGAGATACATCCCATATTGAGTACTTCTGCTCGTTCAAAGGATATAGATCGTCCATTGTAATTTAATGCAAGAGCGGCCAACTCAAATACTTAATGCTTGGTAAATCACTTTGCAATGTGATGTTAATGAGCTTAGCCATTGGTAGAGAAAGTACTTAAAAGATGCCATACTTGTTAAGAGTTTCACAGTAGATATCGATCCCACCAACGAGTGCCATGATCAACACATCTACCATATGATTTTTCAAATCGATCTATTAATCTTCCTTCTTGCCATTTCTTTTTGGTAATTCTTTCATCTCATTCTCGGTACTTATTTCTCTGCTTGACTATAAATTTTTTTTAATCTTAAATTTTTTCTTTCTTTTATGTCCCATTTCCTATGGCCTAACGCCCTAAAAAATCTCAAACTTTAGATTTTGTCCCAATTTTACTTTTTGTCTCATAAAAAACCTCTAACTTTAGGTCTTGTCCTAATTCTACTCTAAACTTTTTTTGTCTCATAAAACCCCCCAAACTTTGGGTCCAATCTCAATTCTACCCTAAAATTATTGTCTCATGAAAAACCTTCAACTTTAGGTCCGGTGTCAATTCTACCATAAAAAAAAATTTGTCTCATAAAAAAATCCCAACATTAGGTCCAATTTCAGTTTCACTCTAATTTTTTTGTTCTCTCATAAAAAATCACCAATTTTTACTTGAGTCCAAAATATGCTTTCCATTAACCCTTTGTCAAAATCGCCCTCAGTGATTTTGCGCTTTGTCTTTGATATCTCATGCTTGGGAATGTTTTATCTCTTGCGGTCGAAGACCTAGCACTCGGGATGCTCAAATAGCTCGTGCTTGGGAGTTTACCATCTCTCAGTTGTTATTAAGAAATTTTGGACGAAACGTTAACCGGGGCATAATTGTGACTCAAGTAAAAGTTTGTGATTTTTTATGGGACTGTAAAAATTTTTGGGTAAAATTGGGACTAGATGGTAAAATTGGGACAAAACTTAAAGTTTGGGGTTTTTCATAGGACAAATAAAAGTTTAGGATAGAATTGGGTCATGACCTAAAGTTGTGGGTTTTTTATAAGACAAAAACAAGTTTATGGTAGAATTCACACTAGACCTAAAGTTGAGGGTTTTTTATGAGACAAAAAGCAAAATTAAGACAAAAGCTAAAGTCGGAGGTTCGTTAGGGTATTAAGCCCATTTCCTATTATCCTTGTGACTTGTTGTAAGAGTGTTTTTCCTAGAAAAGTATCAGAAAAGTCCCAAACATTTTGCATTTGTGCCAATTTAGTCATAAACCTTTTTTGTGCTAATTGAGTCCTAAATCTTTTGTCTTTGTGCCAATTCAATCCTTACAGCAAATTTTGACAGAAAATTGCTGATGTGGACGCTAGCCAGCCTACGTGACATCACTAGCGCTGACGTGGATAATTTTTAATAATATTTATTTTTTATTTTTTATTTTTTTTCTGATATTTTTCTTCTTTTCTTTTTTCCTTCTTTTCTTTTTTTCTTTTCCTCTCTTCTTCTACCATTGGCTTGTGGCCGGCCGGCCTCATGATCTTGCCTAGGCAAGGCCGCTGTTTCCCAGACGAGGTCGCCATTGCTCGCCATAGGTAAGGCCTAGCCGACCCTCACCACGCCCGACGAGGCCGCCGTGGCATGGGCGAGGGCCGACCTCACCAAATCTAGCCTGAGGCAAGGCTGACGATGCGAGGCAAGGCCACCGTGGCCTAGGCAAGGGTCGGTCGGGCCTCGCCTGTGGCGGGTGACAGCATCCTCATCTAGGCAACGAGTCGGTGTCCGGTCATCAATCAAGGGTAGAAGAAGAAAGTAAAAGAAAAAAAAGAACAAAATCAGATAAATATTTTAAAAAATCAAAATATTATTTAAAATTATCCACGTCATCGCCGTTGGTGCCACGTGAGCCGGCCGGCGTCCACGTCTGCAATATCTGGCCAAAATTAGCCGGAAGGACTCAATTGGCACAAAAACAAAAGGTTTAAGACTCAATTAACACAAAAAAAAAGGTTTATGACTAAATTGGTATCAATGCAAAAGGTTTAAAACTTTTCTGATACTTTTCCCGTGTTTTTCCCCGTTCTCTTGGAAATTCAGTCTTAGGTAATGCAAATTTCGCTTTTGTTCTTCAGTCCCTGTATTGCTCTGTGAGGTGAAAACTCTCGAAAAGTTTCCAGTTTGTTAACCATCCACTCTTTCGCTAAAACTATTTATCTTTCTCTGATTTTACTTGGACGCAATTTTGTAGCTCAAAGGAGCTGGTTTGGCTTTCCGTGTAAAAAGTTTGATTTTTTTTCAAATTTAAACATATGATGAGTTATTTGACCATCCGAATAACTTCGTTTTTCAATTTTTTGGCCTCTATCTTTCACATATTAACTTTTCAAAATAGATTTCGAAAGAAAAAAAAATAAGACAAGGAAGAAGGTGGAGGACAGTTGTTGCTGGAGTATTCAGTCTTGAAAGAAACTCTTCCCAGTTTTTAGCCACATAGTTTTATGTGAGCCTTTTTTTTTTCTTTAATTCAAAGTGTGTCTCATTTGAAAAGTAAAGAATAAAGTTTCAGATTCCAAAGCTAAAGGTGGAAGAAGAAGGTCACATGAGATAAGTACTAAATTCTCCATTGATACCATTCACTGCAAGTTATTCTAAATCTGTCACGATTGTTAATTCTTTATGAGAAGAATAAATATGCGAAGAAGAATCCAAACTCCATAGTTAGACGGTGAAAATGAGACAATGTGCATGTTAAATCGACGAGGTCCACATACGGGATGATTGATTGATAATTGGAGCAAAGAGAAAATGGCTCAAGGCTCTTAACACAAGCTAAGGGATATTCGATGCAAAATCTGAAATTGCTACATATGGAGAAGAAAAACATGTACACAAGACTCACTGAAATTACATATTCAATTGATCATTAGTTCTATTTGCAAATTCACACCTGTTTCACCAGAAAATGCTCCCGCGGCGAAATATAATTCACTGAAAGTCGTTCTTCGGTTCTTAATGAGAGGAGACCGGGTTCCGTCGCGACTCCGGACAGGAAATATCCAGGGAGACAAGGAAAAACGGCGAACTTTTACTCCGAACTTCGAACCGGACTGTACGTACAAACCGTGCCGGAATTTAATCGACGACAAAGCTTGAAAATACAGCCGCACACGTACACAAAGATGTAACGCCGGAATTTAATCGACGACGCAACACCCGGGATAGAGATACACGACGGAATTTAATCGACGACGCGAATCGAAAAGCTACAGCTAAGGAAAGATAAAGTGCGGTACATGAAAGTAAAGATAATTGAAAGATAACATGTTGTTTGATTTTGTCGGGGTTTCTCTCCGGTAGATGGCCGGTGATATTTATAATGGTCGTGTGGTAACTGCTCCTTAGCAGTTTTCAACAGTTGTGCCCATGTTGTTCCATTCCGAAAATCTTGTCTTCATGTCCATGTGACGCCATGATTCTGCTTTCAAGATAATTGTCTCACGATCTTGTCCACAAGTGATAACTTCCTCATAATCATGGCTCCAAGTAACTGTTCTCTCAAAATACGCATGTATGCTCCTTAGTGGTTTTCAACAGTTACGTTGAATCCACTACCTTGACGGTTTTCTTTTTACTCTACTACGTTGGCGGTTGCTTTGACTCCACTATGTTGACGGTTACTTCTTCTTCCTGCATCTCCAACCAGTCACAACCGTCGACTTCCTCTTAATGTCGAAAACTCTACAGTGATTTTCTGAGTAAACTCAAAACATAAAAGTTGTAGATCCATGAGTCTTCATTCTTTTGGCTTTGGAATCAGATCAATCCGATCTGTCTCGAAGAAGTTATGACCATTTTCCCGAACTAGCGCAGAACTGCAATTTCGTCGAAGTCATCGACAAGATGAAGTCACGACCGTCGACTTCCTCTTAATGTCGAAAACTCTACAGTGATTTTCTGAGTAAACTCAAAACATAAAAGTTGTAGATCCATGAGTCTTCGTTCTTTTGGCTTTGGAATCAGGTCAATCCGATCTGTCTCGGAGAAGTTATGACCATTTTCCCGAACTAGCGCAGAACTGAAATTTCCTTGATGAAGTCGTGACTAGTCTTGTCAATAATACCCAAAAATTTGTCATTTTTGGGTGTAAATATATACACATGACACATGTCTCTGACATGTGTCCTTTATGTTGGCAACTTGATGATATTTGCTTCCACGTTACCTCAAGTCTCCGCTGCGTGTCCCTTGATGATCTTTGGCACAAACGAACCATGTCAACAAGTTGGCCATTTTTTGGTGTAAACAACACCGTATCTGAAAGCGTTACTTTTGCTAAGTTTGGTGTAGCTTATGAAATCTTATTAAATGTAATTCGATATGTTTAGTAGAGTACTCAATCATGTGATATGACGTATGCACGGAGAAAATGAAAATGAGATTTTCCACGGTCGATGTATGATGCAAAATATTATGCTTCGCTATCCGAATTACAACTTGAGGAAAAAGAGAGATTCGATTTCTTTTAGAAAAGAGAGCACAAACGTAGCACTCCGATTTGATGCCAGTTGACTATGCAAATGGTGTGGAAGTAGCAATCATGGCTAGTTCAATTTGTGAAAATGTTTTTAGTTTTTATTTTCATTGAAAATAGGAAAAATTTCAAATAAGGGCTCGAAGTGCCATCATTTTCTCAAAGAGGGGCCCGAAGTGGACCTTGTTTCAAATAAGAGCTGAAGTGCTTTCATTTTCGTAAACAAGAGGGTCGCCACCCTCTCCCGATGGCCCTCGCCTCTGGTCAGTGATGGGTCGCCGGCCCTTGCTGAGGCGTCGGCGACCCTACTGACCATCGCTGCCACCTCGAGAGGGCTAGTAGCCAACCCTCCCGCTTGTTTTTTCCTCTTTTTTCTTTAAAAAATTTTATTTTTTAAATTTTTAATCTAATTTAACTAAAATTTATGTTAAAATTATTTTTGGACGAAAATGCCCTTGACCAACCGGAAAATTTGGCTAGCTTGCAAGTTGGCGGGGTTAGGCCCTTATTTGAAATTTTTAGAGCCACTTCAAGCTCTTATTTGAGAAAATGAGGACACTTCAAGCCCTTATTTAAAATTTTCCCTTGAAAATATGATAAACAAAAAAACTTAAGCTTTTAGATTTTTTTTTATTTTCTTGAAAATGTCATGTTTGATTCGTAGAAATAACTGTTCTCGATAAATGAGAAAATATTATGAAAATGTTCATTGTAGGAGCAACTTTTAATATATGAAAAACATGTTTCCAGTGCCCTCTTTTTATTCGATAATTGAATTGGTCTTCTTTACCAGACATCCAAACGAACCTGAGGAACTGATTCCATTAGTGTACTAAAATACGTTTTTAGAAATGATTTTTTATTTTAGGACTCAGGAAAAAGGGGAAAAAATGGATATATAAGTTGCTGGTTTCTAATAAGGTTCAAATTATGAATTGACAAAAGAAGGAAGGAATTATTCCAAAAGTGTCATCTCACGACGACTTATCACATACGCGTAAAGGATGAGAGTTATACTTTGCCAACCGAAAGATAAGATTCTTTTACACATGAGTCATACTTTGCCAACCGAAAGATCAGATTCTTTTACACGAGTCACAACAATGTTTGTATGAAGATTTCACAATGGTATATTAATGCTTTTTAGGTTGCCGGAAAATGCAAAGCGGGAACAAAAGACATTGTCAATTCTATGTGCGTATTCTTCTACGAGGTACACTATATAATACTTACTTAGGAGCGCGGATATGCATGTTTGTACACATATTTTCGAATCATTAGTATTCCGTTAAGATGAGATACTTTGGAAGAGAAAAAGAAAATGGGATTCATACAATGGCAATATTATATATATTATAGAAGAATATCTTACTTTTTGAAGGCGTAAGATTAATATGTGGTATTCCATTGATAGTAGCACAATTCAAGGACCTTGAAGGCTTGGTCTCAAATCGAAAATGGTCGGGGTATTGATGTTGCTGAGTTCTTGATGAAAAAATTTTGATAGGGATCGCAATGACCTAAATTCAATCGGTTTTTGCGTTTTTGTAGTTTATTAATTTTCAGGAACTTATTAATAGAAAGTCTACAAAATTTAAAGTCTACATCTATTCTTTCGAAAATGAATTGAGAGGCTTTCTATTTATAGAGAATTTTGACCAAATTTTCCATTAAATTTAAATAAATATCCAATACATCTTGAATTTAATATGGATAAATGTCAATCAACCAATATTTACTCAAGTTTAACTATTCTGCTCGTAAATACATATCCTAATTTCATTGGACAATTACACTTGCAATTTATTGAACAATAAAATATTTTTGAATAATTTCATGATTGGCTCATAATTTTTCTGTTTATAAGTACATTTAAGAAATTACGTTCAATATAGGCCATGTTAATGAAGAGTATAATATTAAAAACTTTCTATTATATATATTTTTCCAGGTTTAAAATTAATAACTGCTACAATAAATGATATACTTTCTCTTTACCCATTTTTTAGCATTCATGTTTAATACATATATAAAACATTGAAATTGGGAGATGATAGAATATGATAAAAAAAATTCTTTAATTCATCGTTTTTGTCAAGTTCAAACCCAATAAGAGATAAAATCTTCATACAATTTATTTTTATCTAATTTCTAGAAATTTAAATCCAATAAGAGATACAATCTGATAAATGACAAATTGTTAAGCTAAAAATCTATTGGTCGATGTGAGCCACATGGCAATCATAGACTCAAAATGAAGTGCCACGCGGCGCACAAAGAGCCAAACACTCTCTCAACTCTGACTTTAATTATATCTAATAGATTGTCCGAAATCAAATAGATATCTATCACACCTTACCTTATTAACCTCCCATTTATATGGCTAGTTCTCTATACTCAATGGCCAGACAATTTGTGTGTGATTTGCTTAGATATCGCATTTAAAAGTTTCATAGCGATTTAATTGTCACTTGGACATTTGATTTATGTTTACCGAGTCCAAATCTTGAAAGCAAGAAAAAGAAAAGAAAGGAAAGGAAAGTAAAGTTACCTGAAAAACATATATAGTTGGCTCCATGAAAAGAGATGATATTTTTAGTGACATATCGGTTTCTATGTTGCTCCATTTAGCTATTTCGAGAAAAATGAGCTAGATTTCTCAACGGACAAGCTAACCCCACAAGTAGACCTATCAAAATGGGTCATAAACCAATTTCTTAACCCATATATCGGTAAATGAATCATAAATGAGTTAGTTATATTCGGTAAATAGATCATAAAGGGATATTAACATAGTACGAGTGTTAAATGGGTCATAAATGGATTTACAACTTATTTAAAACCCAACTCATCTCTCTCGCCCTCACTCAATTTCCCACTCACTCACTTCGCACTCGCATCTCACTTTGGGCATGAGTTTTCCTAGGTTGAGTTAAATATGGATTGGGTCATGTGTGAATTGGGTATGGGTCGGATCGGGTCGAGTCGGGTATGGATCATAAAATTTGCATTACATGAAAATAGGTCAAAACAGGTAAAATGAGTTTATTTGGGTCAGACTATTTTCGACCCAACCCACCCGTTTAACAGGTCTACCCACAAGCAAAGCAAGGCTGTTTTTTTTTCTCAATAAACATGACTAACTTTTCAGCCTATGCTAAGTACGGGCGATTCACATAAATTTTGTGTTTTAGTAAAAGCACAAAAGATATTATTTCAAGATATTAGGATACAAAAGGTGATTTTGTGGAGTATATATGTACATTCGAAGGATATATATATATATATATATATATATATATATATATATATATATGTGTGTGTGTGTGTGTGTGTGTGTATATATATATCTTCCATGGTAACTTTATGCAAGACCGGCCTATTCAAATATTCAATGCTTGGTAAATCACTTTGCAAAATAATATTATTGAACTTAGCCATCGGTAGAGAAGGTACTCAAAAGATGCAAATCTTGTCAAGAGGCTCACGGTAGACATGGATCCCACCGATGGATGCAATGATCAACACATTATCCCTATGATTTCTCTGGTCAACTGTTCAATCTCCCTTCTCTTGAAATTCATTCTCGGTACTTGTTCATCTGCCTGACTATAGACTTTTTTTGTATGGGTTTTTTTTCCTGTCTCTTGAAAATTCAGTCTTAGATAATATTAGGAAAACATAACAGAAGCCCGATACATTTCGCCCAAGGAGATCACCAAGAGGGAGCCTAAATCCGAGCCTATTAATATATTCAGTTGTACCCACCTCCACTTAAAAACTAAAGCCAATGAGTTATGGGCAGATATAATATATTATCTGCTTTACACCACACCAATTTTTTGATGTGGAATTTCTCTAGCACAACTCACGCGTGCATCCTAGCAGGTAATGCATATTTTGCTTTTGTTCTTCGTCCCCTTTTTTGTTCTATGAGGTGAAAGCTCCAGAAATTTTCCAGTTTGCTAACCATTGAATCTTTTACTATAACTGTTGATCTTGCTCTAGTTTCACTTGGGCACAATTTTGTAGCTCAAATGGGTTCTTGTGGCTTTTCATGTAAAAGTTTGATATTTTTTCGAATTTAAACAAATCAGGAGTTATTTGACTAACTGAATAACTTCGTTTTTTGGATTTTCTTTCTACCAGACTCCACATTCTAAATTTTGAAGTTCTCTTAAGGTGAATTATGTTGGAAATATGGGATAAATTGATGGGTGAATGAATGAGAAATTGATGCTCAAAGAACACCTTTGAGTTGGAAGTGGGAAGTGGAAAAACACTAGTCCCACATCGGAAAAGAAAGAAGCCTATGGAGTGCTTTATATACAGTTAGACTTATTTGAAGTGGTAACTATTATAGCACAAATACTATGCCTCGCGGGCAGGCGCAGGGGTGCAAATCCGACGCTCGGCAAGCTAAAACTTGGGCGCGAGCGCACATCCCGCGTACACGATTGCAGGACCGAAAAGTGGGCCTCGCAACGAGCCCAATTTAGCCTTCTGATTTATTTATTAATTTTATAACGGCAGAATTAATCGTCCGTTATTCGTATTGATTTTGTAACGACGGACAAGACGGTCGTAGAGTGGGGCGACACAGCAGACAGAATCGGACCCAATGGTCGCCCACTGGGCACATTCGCTGTCGACTCTCCCTTCTTCATTGCCAAGAACATCACCTTCAAGGTGCTTTCCACTGTGGGGTCTGAATGCAGATCCCAGTTTTTATTATTGATATAGGTACGTCTTCTTTTGGCATTGATCCGAATCGTTTTTGTGATAGAACAAAGCCCCATTGCCCGCGTCGGGAGCGCTAGGAAAGCAGGCGGTGGCGCTCCGCATCTCCGCGGACGTGGTGGCCTTCATGGGATGCCGTTTCGTCGGGTCACAGGACACGCTCTACGACCACGTGGGAAGGCATTACTTCAGGGACTGCTACATCGAGGGGTTCGTGGACTTCGTGTTCGGGAACGGCTTGTCGTTCTACCGGGGCTGCCATCTGCACGCCGTGAGCGACAGCTACGGAGCTGTGACGGCGCAGAAGAGGGAGAGCCTGCTGGAGGAGACGGGGTTCTCGTTCGTGGGGTGCAAGGTGACGGGGTCGGGCGCGCTGTTCCTCGGCCGAGCGTGGAGCACTTTCTCCTGGGTGGTCTTCGCGCACACCTACATGGATCGGATCATCACCCCGAAAGGATGGTACGATTGGGGCGACAAGAACAGAGACATGTAAGCAAGTTTTCTCATCTTAAATCCATCAAGAATGCTCGCACGGATCAAAGATAATTCCATTGTGGTGTGGATCTGTGCGATGCAGGACGGTGTTTTACGGGCAATACAAGTGCATGGGACCGGGGGCGTCCTTCGGCGGGCGAGTGCCGTGGTCGAGGGAGCTCACTCCTGAAGAGGCCAAGCCCAATTCGTTTCCCTCGACTTCATCGATGCCCGCGATTGGCTCTCTTCTGCTCTGGCCAAACCTTGAATGCTCTCGTCTTGCTTTTTCTTCTTTCTTTTCATTTTTTCGTATTTCAACTGTTCTACCGATCATGCACGATGATCTCGATGTGTCGGATGTCGAATATCTAAATTCGATTTTATCAACGATGTAAGAAAATAATGAAAATTCACACAACATAAGAATTTACATGGTTCAGCAGAGGAGATGTTCCGCCTACCTACGTCCACGGAGAGATGAGATCCGTTTCACTAATAACGTAGAAAAGTGTACAACCACTGTATCTCACACCCTCTCTCTGTTTAGAGACCTCTTTCGCCCTAAATATATATAGCGAAACCCTACATGGCATAAATTACAAAGTTGCTCACATAGCCTAAAATATTTAATTTTCCCATATAAATCCTTTTATGACTGAACATAAAACACCTCTGGCGGCCCGGGAGCGCTGCCCCCGCGACCTCCTCCCGCTCACCGGGGAGCGGGACCCCCAGGCTGTCCAGTCGTCAGGGGGCCTTTCGGAACCGCCTTATAATCTCTTAGATAATAGAATACAAGACATCAACCTCAACATTGGTTTCGTCAACAACTGCTTGTTCCCCATCAATGTGAGAGCTATGTATCTCTCCCTCTAGTTTCTTTCTTTATCAGCGACAATTTAATGCACCAAATGAAGATTACGTGTGTAGAGACTTGTCATTTTGAGTTGGCGCATACCTTACTTCAATAGGGTTATATCTCTACGTCGTTATCAAATTTCCACTTCGTACGCATCATAATTAGCTCGGTGCGGATTGAATATTGCAAGCAAAGGTAAAGCCGTATCGGTTACGGGGTAATCTTATTCTACATTTCACATGAACGGAAAGCTTCTCGTACATTCGTGGAATCAATCGAGCCAAAGATCTGACTAATCAACGTTTCTGTGCTTTTAAGTGAATATATTCAATAAGAGAACTCTTTAAGGATGATATGTCTAAACATCAATCGTCGGGCATCGAGTAGAAAATAGGTTCCATTCTACATACGCAATTTAATGCGATGTGCCCAATCGTAGCAAACTAGCTGTACGCGTTGGTCGTGTCCAATGAAGCCAGCTTCAAGTTCCTTGTCACTCTGTAATAGGCTCTTTTGACTAATGATCCCTTAACTTCTCCATTTGTCCATCTCGCTTTTCAATAGAAAAAAAAAAAGCCACTTTTTGGTAAAAAGGTTCATTCAAAGTCAAAATTATGACCCACCTCACTTATAAGGTATAAGAAAATAAAGGGTTAGTGGAAAGCATAGACCGTGCCATTTATTATAAAATTCCTCCAGTAGAAACGCAAACAACGATAATAATAATGCAGAGAATTTGCTTTTACAAGCGATCTCGTTTCATGATAAATGTATAATTTTTAAATATATTAGATTATTTGACCAAAAAAATGTATACATTAGATTGATTTCATATATCCAATATCGGCTGGTGTCTACATATCATAAAGGGAAGATCTCATTATGGACGCATTATCGTTGCTCGTGGTAGAGTCATTACGAATTTTTTTTTATATACTCGCTATTAGATGTTTTCAGAATTGTTATTTTGATTTTGTTATTATTTTATTATTTTGACCTTATTAACTTGGTAACCCAATTTATTTCAAAAGCCAAAATCCCAACACATTTCTATCGAGACCTTCCAAAATCCGAATTATTACGGACATCGAGTCTAAAATATTTTCATGAGCTATTCTCTGATTATTCTTTTACTTTTGGATATATCGAGAGGTTAACCAATTACCGTTGGGTCAAACCATCCTCGGGACGGATTCGAACATCTCGAGATTAGGGGCCTTCTGATTGAATCACACACTCTAATAAGAGCTAACTTCACATAATGTTCATAACAACAAATGTTTCTTGTCAATTGCAACTCTCTTATCACTGGTAGTCATGGATCGACCATTGATTATTTCGCAATCTCATGAATTTGTAGCCACAAATGCGCTCAGGTAACATTTTCAGTATTAGAAATTTACCGGGCATCTCCGTTTTTCAGTATTAATCGCTTTCTTTTGTTCGTTCAAATTAGGAGGCGAAAGCGATTATGAAGAGTCAATTCTTATAACCTTTATGATGAATCAACTTCTCCCCCACGATACCATCCCGTGGATGTGGAGCAATCTGCCCGCCCATCACTTGAAACAAGCTTGGCAAAGTTATTCCCTAATGGAGCCGACCACGGTAGTGAAAAGGACTAAAATTGGGTGAGTTTGAGAAATGACTCTGCTCCATAGACTCCGCTCCTAATCAAGCTGATACGATTATACATAACAATTGAAGTAATTTTGCAGATAATGGCGAGTGAGCTTTAGGAATGGTGACTTCAGCCCCAACCTTGGCGAACCCTAGCTGGATCATTCGGGCATGCCGTTTTCACCGTCGCCTGGAGCAAGTGTATCCAAGCTCGTCTAGTGATCACTTATGCCGTATTCACGACGTTGGGTCCTTAATAAATGAAGGAGATTCTTATAGATGAGGTGAGAGCATCGCTCACTCCACGATTGCAAGAGATCAAAGCAACGGGAGAAGTTGGCGGCAGCGGGCATGCTCAATTAATGAGCAGGATGTTGAGATACACGTGTGGATTGTATTAAGGAAGTCTCGCATTAGAGAATTGGTGTAGTGTAGAGCAACTGATATATCTTAGTTGGCCCAGAATTCATTAATTTAAGTTTTTAAGTGAAAATGGGTCCAATTGAATATATTGATGAATTTGAACTTGGGCTCCCCCTTGGCACACTGCCAACATATGGTATCAAAGCCGATCGTTGATTGATGCTCCAATCCCAATCTGTTGCGAGACCGATGGTTGACACCTACCCCAATTTATTTCAATGTTTGGTGAATACCTCAAGAAAAATATATCATAATTTCTAGTTGACCCATAACTTATTAACTTAAACTAGATATGTTAATAGGTTTAGACCTGAGCTACCTTTTAGGATGCGTTTGGTTCAACTTTGAATATGCTACTTAGGGGAATGCAAATACTTTTATTGTAAAGCCCCTTGGGAAAATACATATAGTATTTAGTAAAAAATTCTTTATAAAGTTACTTTGTTCCAAGTAGTGTTTGGCAAATTTTTTTTGCAAAAGGGCTTTGGAAATAAAAAAAAACCCTAACTTACCCTTCGCCGAAGCCTTTTTGTTACTGTTCATTTCCTTCGCGAGGTGGCCGACGAGAGAGGCCGGCGAGGGCGGTCAGCGTCGGATCGTGCCGGAGGTCGTCCCCCGAGGCTGGACGACCCTCAGCGAGGGTCGCGCAACTCAAGCGGCCGTCGCCTAGGTCGCGCGACCCAGGTGACCGCCGCCTGAGTTCGCGTGACCTAGGCAATGGCCGCCTGGTCCCGCGACCCTCGTCGAGGGTCGCCCGGCCTAGGGCGACAGCCGCCAGTCTCTTGCCGGCCCGATCCGACGCCAGCCTCCCTCGCCGGCCGCCTCGCAAAGAAGATGAATAGTAACAATAGAGGCAAAATCGTAATAAGTCAAAATAATTGAGGGTAGTTTGGGGGTAAAAATTTGAGTTCAGCATTCCAAATGCTGAATCAAACGCAACCTTAGTGATATTTTTTATTGAATGCTTCGAATTTCTACTATGCATCCCCAATATAGATATGGGCGATTTGAGCTTAACGCCTTGGATCTAAAGATCCCTGCCCAAGCCCACCCAACATGAAAAGATTATTAAATTCTCCACTCGCAAATAGTCTTATCTGAACATGCCTAGGTCAGCGGATAGAGTTCAAGAAGGGAACTGCTTTACTAGGTAAGAGATTCTTTTTCGCACGAATCTGTCTCACAAATCCCAAGGGCGTGGCGGGGTTGGGGGTCACGTTTTCTAAGCAATCGTGTCGGGACAAAATCCTTCGAAGTGGGCCCCACTCGCGACCTCCCCCAACCCAATAAACGAGCACGTGGCGGGAGTGGAGAATCCGATTGAATATTGGAGCCCGTGCAATAATACTTGCGGCCGAAAGAAAAAAAGAAGATATTCGAAAAGAACAAAAAAATGTTAAAAAACAATATTATTTCTTTTGGTCGATAAAAAAATAAGAGAAAATTTTGAAAGCGTTTTCTCAAGTTGGTACCCAAAATGGATATAGTGTCAAATAAAGATCTGAAGTGTCCAATCAATTTTAAATAAGGGCCCAAAGTGCTCAATTAGTTTCAAATAAGTGGCTTGACTTTGCCGGCCAGTAGAATGTTCACCGATTGGCAAAAAAGTTACTGTTCCGTTATTTTATTTTTATTTTTTTCCTTTTTTTGTTTTTGTCTTTTCCTTTTCTTTTTTTTTTCTTCTCTCCCTACCGCCAGCCCCAGCCGGAGCAGGCAGAGGCTGCTCTCGCCCGACGCCGGTGAGGGCGACCTGGGGTCGGGCCAGGGTCGCCCTCGCCTGCGTCGGGCGAGGGCCGCCCTCACCTGGGCTGGGCGGGCGAGGGTCAACCTCACCAGCGGCCATCGGGGCCGAGCCCTCGCTGGCAACTGGCGAGGCCAACCTCGCCCGCCTGAGGCCTACCTCATCTCCTGTCATAATTGCGGACATGGAACTGATATGCGAGGGTGCCCACAGTCTCCTCTGAGCCTTGAAGGAATGGACGGCTTGGATCTACTTACATGCTGCATAAAGTTACGAAATATTCATGGTTGCAGCTGCTGTATGCTGGTTCATTGGGAGACTTGCATTTTCCAGTGGTGAATGCGCAGCAGAACTGAATGTTGTCACTGTGGAAAATGGAAATTTCAGTTTGATTCTTGCATGAATAATTTGCTGATATTGCTGCGTGCCAAGCCTATTTTATTCTCATTTTGGCTCTTCTTCTGCTGGTCCTGACGGTTTCAAGATATGATTATTTTCTTTAATAAACTCATGATTTTCCCCCCTTACAAAGACAAAATTTGAAATGAAAAATACAAAGCAAAAATAAGTGTTTGCCGTCTCCTGATATTAGAAGAGATGAGCAGAAGGAGAAGATGAAAATGAAGTGCTGCACTAAGTGAATTATTTAAAAATAAGAAATATAATGGAATTGTTGAGAACAGGTAGTCCTAGTCTCAAGAATAGTGTGTGTGCAGTTGAGTTTCTCCTCCTGGCGTGGCAACTGAGCAATGATTAGTGAGGATTGAACCCTTGATATCATCTCCTGCTAAAGTTTTCCCAGCCACTGGCCACTTAGCTTCTGGTGGAGTTGACATTGACATTAACCCTTGCCAGCTTAATTAGTATGACTTCTGTTTGAACGTGTTTTTGCAGTTTAGGAAAAGCAAATATCCTGTGCAATTCAAACACTTTTGTCTCTAGTAAAGAAAATTTTCGAAGTTTACATTGTCCGAGTGTCATGCTTCTTTCAGGCAATGCCCAGAACTGCAGCTCCCCAGATGTGGTCCACAAAGTAAGGCAACAGATCACAGAAAACATAGACTTGTGGCTGTCTGAATGCCAAAATAGTGGTAGGAGCTCTATCTGAAGTACATGCTCATGGTGAACGTGAATTTGGGAGGTGGTTCTCTGCCTAACTGTGATATCATGATAAACTTTTCAGGAGATGCTTAATTCTAATTTATCAAGGGTACTGTAACGCTCATCCTAATCATGCTTAGCTGCACTTGTCTATCCAGGACTTGGTGTGAATCGACAATTGCAATAATTTGCCATTGCTTTGCCCCTGTAATTGTTCTGTCAATTCCTTGACCTGTAAATATAGAATAAATACTCCAACGATGTAAAATGGCTGTAGTAACTCATTTTGATTATATTCCGGGTCAATATGCTTACTTCCATCTTCCCTTCTTTAAAATGTTGCCATTCATCTGATGCGATGAAGTACACAGAAGTCTGCTTTCTTTGACCGTTTCTGATAGGGAAAATTACCAAAAAAGTCCTAAACCTTTTGCAGTCGTGCTAATTCAGTCCTAAACCTTTTTTTTTTACCAATTCAGCCCTAAACCTTTTGCAAACCAACCAATTCAGTCCTTTTGGCCGGCCGGCGCTGACGTGGCCACCGGCCGGCTGACGTGGTGCCGGCCGGCGTCCACGTGACAATATTTTAATATTATTTTTATTATTTTCGAATTTTTTCCTTTTTTCTTTTTTTTTTCTTTTCCTTCTCCCCCCCTCGCCTAGATCTGGCAAGGCGGAGCTCCGCCCTCGCCCAGCCATGGCGAGCTCCGCCTCGCTGGAGCTGGGCGAGGCTCGCCCAGTGGCGGCGAGGGCCCAGCTCGCCTCGCCGGAGCTGGGCCCTCGCCGGCGAGCCTCCCCCCTGGCCGGACAGGCCAGGGGGGAGAAGGAAAAGAAAAAAGGAAAAAAAATTCGAAAATAATAAAAAAAAATATTAAAATATTACCACGTGGACGCTGGCCGGCGCCACGTCAGCCGGCCGGCAACCACGTCAGCACCGGCCGGCCAAAAGGGCTGAATTGGCTGGTTTGCAAAAGGTTTAGGACTGAATTGACCGAAAAAAAAATGTTTAAGATTGAATTGGCACAACTACAAAAGGTTTAGGACTTTTTTGGTAATTTTCCCGTTTCTGATACTAGTGTCTAAAACAAATCGTTTGTGCCCCATGAGGGCTAATTTCCCAAGCTGGAAATGCTTTGACATCTTCCAATATGAAAGACTAGCATCATATCAGGTTAAGAGTATGGAAAGACGACTCTTCTGCTCTTGTTGATTTTATTGCAGTTATGTGGATTAGCATTCGAACCGATCTTCAGTTCAACCACTTTATAAGCATATGTTATGACGGTTCATCAGATACGCCTGCACGTGTGTTTATGCCAAGTCCGAGTCGATTGAGTGAGTTCACCTTCACATGAAGGAGCAAATTACCCCCAGTTCCCTTCACATTCTCTGGCAAGGTTCTTTTGATTCTGGTAGAAGAATTTGAGTTGAGCGTTGCAAGTACCTTGGTAACATCAATTAAGAAAAACTAACGATAAGAAAATCACCCAATGAGACTTTGGGTTTTATAAAAGCCCACCTTAGAAACTACTAATAGCAAAAATTTGCATTTTCAACGGAACACTTGTTTCGCAGAAACTTTACCCAATAATGACAAAGGTATTAACAATGGTATTGGGTATGTGAATAGAACATACTTAATTAATCACTTTCAGATGGTCACATAATTTGTAAACCTATTTTTATTTTTTTAACAAATATCCCTACCATTAGTCGACTTCAATTACTTCTCAGTAAGCCCCACAAGAAATTTTATGAAGCTGCAACTTCCATCGATGCATACCACAACGTCAAACATCATTGCTCGCATGATATCATGCTCCACAAAGATGAGTTTCAGAAGAATGGAATGCAAAAACTTACCGGTCTTTTTTTTTTATTTTTGGTCACTGAAAAACTTACCATAGTCAAAAAAAGGTCACTATAGTTCATTTTCACAACTTTTTCCTTTTCCAAACAATAAAACAGCCATCTAGAAATTGTTGATCCTAGACCAGCATTTTCATTGAACAAATGTTAGAAATGAAGGAGGCTCGCACTGTCAATGGATACATGATTACCATCAAGAGGCATCATGAAATTGGAGAATGAAGAAACCAAGAACACTCTCATATCAGGCCACTTTCAACCAAAATTGGGGTCTTCTCGAAGGTCACCAAATTTCCTACTTCAGGTAAGTAGAAGAAACCCAGAGCAGAATGTAGGTTATAAGTGAAGTTGTTACTTCAAAACCGCGCAGTCCTTTAAACAAAGGTGGTATTATGGACACCATCAAGAATGTCCCCAGTAGCCATGACAAAATGAAGGCACCGGCCCTGCATATGGAAACAAATCATGAATCCAACTCATCCATTGCAAGTACTCAACATATGGGGCAGTTAGATTGACAAGAACGGTTATATAGCGAGGAATGAGCTAAACAACTATCAGGCCAGGAACACACCGATTTATAATAAATAAATAGCTAGAGAGAGTCATCGACTGAAATCGATGACGAACACTAATAGTATGTCATCTACGCACCCACAGAGGAAAGCTCGCAGTTTGCTTTTCAGCCGATCATGTATTAAGTATATGGTAGCTATGAGGGATATTATGGCTACTTGAAGAGTGAGAAGTCCAAGTACTAAAAATGCGGTAGCTGTTTTTATGATGAACTTTGAGGACGGAGTCTGAAACCTGCTCATGACAGCCTGCACGGCGCGGGATTGAGTTACTTCCCTGACCTTTTTCTTGACATCAATTTTCGAGTTCCTCCTCTCGTAGAACTTCTGCATGATTATTTTGTCATGCGCAGATTCAATTGCATCCAAACTGGGCTTGTGTCCCACATATTTTTGGACGAGGAAATTCCTTGCGGCTTGAATTTCATCTTTGGAGGCCTCTTTACTGATTCCAAGCCGCTTATACAGGTCCCTTACATTTATTCTAGGAAAGATGGTCGAACCTGAAGAGGCCGGTAAAATAGGATGAAGTAATGTGGAGAACAAAACGACATATCGCGTCATTAATTAGCTCAAATTTTTCTTGATAAAATAAACTTTTTTTAGCTATGACAAATCACCAATTAAATCACCGTGAAAATCAGCCTTTTAACAGGCAAATACAAAACGGTTTTAAGTACTATAGGTCCTTTCAGAATGACCTATTAGTCCTATGCGGTTGACATGGTGAACAACCATCATAATCTGCATTCTGCACGGGAGTTCAATGGCACGCTCATATTAGGTTGATAACCATGAAATAAGATTTACACATTTCATGCTTTTATTCTGTAATGCCTTGACTCCATAGCTCGACAGAACTCAGGAAAGGGTACACCTCAAATATCAGAAAACACATAGTATGACGAACAAATGCCCTGGAAAATGTTCCCCAATGCAAATTCCACCATAAGGAATAAAAGAATGCCAACATGTATGAGAGCTTCAAGTAAAGACGGTAGTAAAGTGGGCATATATCTTGCTTTCTTGAAGTAGCTCATTGCCTAATTCATTTTGAAAAAATGCAAACAATAAGACTAGGACATAAAATATTAGGTACTGTAAGGAACGAAAAGTTACTCATATGATCTTCTAATCACTTCAAAGTACACCTCTGTTTTAACAATAGTCACCAGCTTTCACAAGCTTTTCCAAAATTGTGTTTCTGAGAAACTTTTTTGCTTCTGTCAAACTTACACCTTAATATTCCAATAGCTCTAGAATGAGAGAGAAGAAAACCTCCAACAATAAACTTTCTGTTTGTAAGAATCACAAAGGATAAAGCATTTGATACCAGTGGGATCGCTTTAAGAAGCATCCATCACAGACTGGATCACTAGAGCTTGATGTCTGCTGCAAATTTCAATGAAAAAATTAAATAAATAAGGTGAGAAAATTGCAAAGAACCGAACGGTTCATTTTCAATAACCATGAGAATATCCTCGAAGGAGCAATACCTTCCTCCATGCAGGGACGCGAACATTCCTTTAGGCCTTGCAATATAGATAAAGGCTGGGAATTCTACAGATAAAGAATTGCCACCTCGAGCAGGTATCGAGAAACATTTTGACGGACCAAGAGTTAATCCGGAGACAGTCATCTTTGATTCAGTTTGTTAGTTACCGGCGATCAGTCTGCAAAGTTCAAATTCAGAATGCATGTAATTAGCAGGATCAATTTTGCAAAATGAGTAGCGCGACGTTTCGCTGAACTCATTAACAGTACCTAAATCACAAAATACCGCATCACCTTCATTTAGCCATTTTTATATGGACAGTCAAGAAATGGCCTTCCCATGACACTCTCAAGTCATAGGGATTGTCCGTTAACATCATCCATTTACACCAATTGCACTTTACAAAGAAAGTGTTGACCTGACGGCACCAAGCATCATGGACTTCTCATTCATCAAATTCTCTACAATGATCATATGCTGCACCCAAACTATGCCTAAAGAATACACTAAAAATCTAGCTTTGTGCAGACTGAATAACTTGCATTTTTGCAGCACACACACCCAATGTTCTATCCCGAGGGATCATGGAAATCCTCAACAATCACAGCTCAAGGACAAGATCGATGTCAATGACCTCAGAGGGCCAAGAAAATCCGCCACTTTAGCGGGTCTCGCTCTTCTTTCGCAGTGCATCGGTCCAAGAAAATACCGAAAGCCGAAAAAATAAGGAATTCCCAGCTCAAATAAAACCACGTTCATTTCGTGACGAGTCTTTAACCAACGAGCAAAACTCAGAAGCAGCCATGAACTGAGCTAGCTTGGTTCACGCTGGTTAGCCGCAACAATCAAGAAAACACAGGGCAAAAGAAAAACTAAAAACCCATTTGGTCCGAGGAACGAAGAAGCGAAATCGATTCAAGAAGAAACAGAGTGCCCCTACCCAGACTGCGATTAGAGAGAGCGAGGTGGGTCTGTTCTTGGCGTTTATCTTCTGCTCAGAGACGGTCGGAAATGTCAGACGAGCGTTTGCAACGGACAGGAGGAGGGTGAGCACCGAGCGGAGGGCGAGGGCTTTAATCAGACGCTGCCTCTTGAACGGCTCCCACCACGCTTCGCTCCCACTTGCACTCCCTATGGTATACTAATTTAGTTGACGTAGGAAGAACAAATCCGCTGTAGTCTAGTTAGTTAGGATACTCGGCTCTCATCTGAGAGACCCGGGTTCAAGTCCTTTACGACAACGGAAAACATTTCTGATTTTTTGCCCCCTGGTGAAAAATTCAGGACGATTTAAACTTGTCGCGAAAGTATAATCGAGCCTAAAATTTTGTCATGAAAGTGCAATCAAGTTTTAAAATTTGTCACTAAAACTTTAAAAAAGCACAATTAACGGATTGATTTGATTGGACAAATTTAACAAGTTTTAGGACTTGATTGCATCTTTTGAAAGTTTTTAGACTTAATTGTATTTTTGTGACAAGCTTAGGACTTAATTACATTTTTGGAAAGTTTTAGGACTCCATAGGACAATCCAGTCCTAAAATTTTGTCATGAAAGTGCAATCCAGTTCTAAAATTTGTTACAAAAGTGCAACCGAGTCCTAAAATTTTTAAAAAGTACAATCCACGAAAAGACTTGATTTGATCAATTTAACAAATTTTAAAACTTGATTGTACCTTTTGAAAGTTTTTGAACTCAATTGCATTTTTGTGAGAAGATTATGACTTAATTGCATTTTTTGAAAGATTTAGGACTCAATAGCACTTTCATGACAAGTTTTAGAACTTTAAATATATTTATCCCTATATAATAACAACCGATAGGCAAAAAAGAATAAGAGTTCCGGCGGATACAAATGAAATGAAGGGAAAATTGGCCTTTATGGGTAGCAAAGCAATGATGAAGAGTCGTAAAATGCTAAACAAATGTAGCCTCAGCCAGACAAAATGACATATGAAATCCCTTTTTCTTTAATTGATGTGGAAGTAAAAAAAAAAAAAAATAGTCGGTCGGTGGTGAAGGGGAAAATAAAGGTACGTATAATGTCACATTATTCCGCGCTCAATCGATAACTACTCCAAAAAATTTCAAAATCTGTTCATTTCGATTTACATCTTCACTTTTAGATTTGTGATCTGTACATCTAGTTAAAACTTAAAACGCTCATTTGCCCTTTTATTAAATAAAAACCACCTAAAAGCCTACCCACCAATCACCATTACCCTTCTGCTTCTGATAAATAAAATAAAATAAAATCATCACTACCCAATAAATCCAAGGTACATAATAACCCAAACCCAAACCAACAGCCATGTTCGCCATCGCCCACCACCAATCGACGCACTATCCCCACCTTCGCGCCAGCGTGGGATCCCGAGCTCAACCATGGTTCGAGCTCTGCACAACGCACATGATACGTGTGGGTTTTTGTTTCCGTAGCACTGTTATAGAGCTAATGTGAAATTGAGTCTCTCCTGATCCAGGGTCCCTAAAGAGAGTTGAAAGGAATTTGTTTTAACCACCTTTCTCTTTGGTGGATTGTATATTGCAAGCATGAATTGTAGGTAAAATTAATCTCATTATATAATTGTAGGTGACCGGCCCAAATCAAACAATCCAAAATGAACCGAATATTTCAGATCTTTTAGATTTGGATATCTTTCTAGTTTGGACAGTATTTTAAAAGATTGAGCATATTGAAACACATTGAAAACCCTTAAAGTGTTCAGGGAAACAATTAAAACCTCAAATTCAAAAAAAAAAATTAGAAGCTCAAAGAGAAAAGAAATCTCCAAATTCCTTTTCATCACCCATCGCATCTATTTTCTTTCGTCTGCTGTTGCTCCTTCTTCCTCACACATAACCATAGGGAGAATATAGCAGCCGCCACTCTCTCTCTCTCTCTCTCTCTCTCCGGTCCGCAAGCCCCACCGAAAGCCCCCATTTCGATCATTTTCCTCCCGGTCCTCCGGAATCTCGATTACTAGGTTTCTTCATTTGCATAACCAATCTCTCGTGACCGCTCAAGGACGTTACGACGGGTACAGTTTGAAGTTGAAGAATATTCTTCAATCTGTGCCCAATCTTGAACTAGAATGCGAAGAAATTCGAAATCGAATCTGGGTAATGGTTGCTGGTCATGACCTTAGGATTAGGGTTTGATGTGCATTTTAATGTTATTTGGCCTCTAGATGTTCATATGATAGAGTCATCTTGATTAGGAGTGTTTTTGTGATGATTCGTAGGTGATCTTGATGGTTGAATGAATGTTTAGGGCCATTTTGATGAATGTGTGTTCATTTTATTCTTGCGCCTTCATTTGAAGGCTTGAATATGACCTATATTTTCTGGGTTTGAGGTTGAAAGTGATTGAACATGGTTGAATATAGGTTAAATGTTCATAATCCTAAGTTTGAAGATGCAAACCCAGATTTCCGGAAAGTCTGTCCGACCCCCTATTGTTTCTCATTTTTTCTGAATTTTTGTGTCCCAAATTTAGAAAAACTTCATTCTCGAAAGTTGTATGTAAGAGTTCAATGTTTTAAATGGCATGAATTTCATAAAATTTGGGATTCATTGGTTGGTACGATATAAAAGACAATTTTTCTAGGGTGTTTGATCCAAAATTTTCGGTTTTAAATTGACTGATTTTGTTTTGTAATTTTGATAAATTTTCGGTCCTTTTTTTCGAAAAAAAAACTCAAAACAGCCAAAATATAATCTAGAAAGTTTGGGGGCATGGGTATAAAGTCTAGGGGGTCAATTTTGTGAATTTTGGACACGGTCAGGACTGGCCTACAAAACTGATAGAATCTAATATTTAAGGGTAAATCGTTAATTTTGGCAAACTCTAAGGGCTCTTTTGTGAAAGGTCATAAAACGAAACTTGGAGAGCACTCAGAAGGCTAGTTTCCCGTCGAATTTGGTGTCGTTTTGGATTCTTTTACCATTTTTCCCGTATTTTTGAAAATAGGATCGGAATCAGGGCGGTGTCCAGGTCATTCGGGTAATTAGGCTAACTTCGGGTCCGAATCTTGGAAAATGGTCTTAATGAACATTGGACTACACTCTTTAGGCTTTAATTTAGCGTTGGTTCAGGCTAATCAATTTCATTAAACAAAAACTGGTCAGAACAGGGGATTAAAATAGAGAAGTGCCCCTTCTTGGGTCATTTGTCCTTGCTTGATTGATTGTTTCCCAAGTCCTTTTGGCCTAATTGCATGTTTAATTATGCTTGCATGTGATCGATTAGACGAGTGATAGGCCTAATTGCAATTATTAATTCATGAATATTAATTCATGGTAGAGGTTAGGGGTCTTAGCCCATTGCTATACACAAGTGATCATTATCTTTGATTAATGAACCCCTAGTCTAATTAGGAGGTGGTCAGGTCAATCGAACCGCATGAGCGAGAACAAATTCCCGAACCTAAACTTGATCCTCTTGTTTGATTGGTGAACTTTTTAATTGATCGCTTTGATTTTGTGCATGTTGTGATTGATTAAATGAAAGTTGGTGATCGAGGGTGGCGACCGAACACCCCGAGGAGGTGGCCGAGAGTCCGTGGCAGCCTGAAGCAATACTTTTTTATTACGTTTAGTCTAGTTAAATTAGTTTAGTTTACCTTAGCCTAGTTTAACCAACTAGCTTAGCTAATAGGTCTAGGATTAGGCAATTGATAAGCCTAACAGTGATGATAAACATGGTTTGAAAATAAAAAAGGGTTACTACCACAAAAATCCAAAACTGGTACATTTATAATAAATTTACCCCAAACTATTTTTTTTACCACAAAAAATCTCAAAATGGTACATCCCGTAATAAATGTACCACAAACTAATTTTTTTACTACAAAAAATCTCAAACTAATACATTTATGACAAATTTACTCTCTGTTAGTTTCTGTTAAATTAGATTAATACCATGAAAAGTCACAAACTGGTACACCTATGACAAATGGAGGGTAAAATCCTGAACTAGTACATCTATGACAAATTTTACCTCCATTAGTTTTCGAAATTAGTTGGAGGTAAATTTGTCACAAATGTACTAATTTTGGATTTTTCGTGGTATTAACCCAATAAAAAAAATGTCTAGTTAGAAAGACCACTTAATATAAAAAGAAGAGAATTGTAGTTCTTAACTTAGCTTAGGCATCACTATAATAATTGAATGGGTGGTGTGGACTCATTATCTCCTTGAGGAAACTCGGAGCGACCTAAGTACGCGCTTTGTATCCTATGTTCGGATTGATGCCCCGAATCAGGACAAGTGAAAAAATACGAGACTTCTTAATTTCTCGGTTTTAATAGTCCACATTACCCCCCTAAGATAGGTTTAGTCTATAATCTCAAGCTTCCAAGGGTTCATATCTTGAGGCTTGGAACAAGGCAATGTAATTCTCTTTCTCTTTGCCTGACTCATGTTGGGTTAAGCTTACAGGGGCTTATGTCTCGAGGCCTAAGAACAAGGAGATGTAATATTCTTTGCCCGATTCTAATCGGATTTCAATCCCCGCATTTACTTTCGAAGCATTTCAATTACTTGGGTGTTTAGTTCCTGCACTTTAATAAATTGTTTGTTCATTTTTTTTAGAATGATTAGGCTAACCCCTTGGGATCATAACAAACTCCCGCAGGTACCTTGCATGATCACTTAGCGGCTTTAAGACCTTTAGGCTGCGTTTGGCCGTCCGGATTTCTAAACAGGATAGGATAGGATAAGAAATCTTGGGATTTCTTCATATCCTGTCCACTGTTTGGTGAACTACGGATTTAAAGTCGGATAGGATAATTTTTTTTTTTTTTGCTATTCACGGGTCCGGAGGAGTCAATGAAGGAAAAAAAGTCGAGAAATTTTTTTGGTCAAAGCGCACAAGACGTGGGGATGAAGATGACGGCGAGTGGAGCGTTGGGTTTCTAGAAAAATAAGCATTAGAAATCCTATCCAGATATATCCCACCCCCTCCCCCCCCTGGATTTTTTTATCCGGGTTATATCCGATCTATATCCGACCTTATCCTATCCTAGACCACCACCAAACACAGGATAGGATAAAACATATCATATCATGGCTTTTATCCGGTCGACCAAACGCAGCCTTAGAGTTCATAAATGGTCATTTAGATAAACAACCATACCAATTTGGCAATACCGGAAGGGCGCTAATAGACCATTAGCATAATCAAGTCCCTGAAATTAAAATTTCGGATTGCACAGGAAACAAGGCAAGAACTTCCGTTGTCTCATTTGGATTCTAGCCGACCCAAAATAGCTAGTGACAACTCTTAGAACCCATAGACTAAAAAGAACTTAAAATGAAATCCAAATGTCACGTGAGATTAGGGCTTGAAAGAGCCCGCGCCAAAATCGAAAGGCTATTCAGCCTGACCTTTTAAGGCAATACCTCTAAACTCTTTCTCGAAGTCTGAGAGAACCTCAAGGAGGGTCGCGACACATTGCCCGCGTCAGGAGCACTAGGAAACAGGTGGCGGCGCTCCGCTTCTCCGCGGACACAATAGGCTTCGTTGGATGCCGTTTCATCAGGTCACAAGACACGGTCTACAACCTTATCAGAAGACATTCCTTTAGGGACTGCCACGTAGAGGTCCGTGGACTTCATATTGGGGAATGGCTTGTCGTTCTACAAGGGCTGACATCTGTCTGCGGAGCTGTGACGGCGTGGGGAGAGAGAGAGAGAGAGAGAGAGAGAGAGAGAGAGAGAGAGAGCTTGTTGGAGGAGACCGGGTTCTCGTTCGTGGGGTGCAAGGTGACAGGGTCGGGCTCGTTGTTCCTTGGCCAAGCATGGGGCACTTTCTCCCAGGTGGTCTTCGCGTACAACTACATGGATCGGATTATCACCATGGAGAGCATTAGGGGCGATCGATTCCCGCTCCGGTCCGATCTAATGGAACCGATCACTTAAGGTTTAGTTTTTTTTTTATCAAACACTTAGGGTTTAGTTCACATCTTACTAATTTTTGTCAATGAAGTTCACTTAGGGTTTAGTTGACATTTTACTAATTTTTATCAATGAAATTATATCAATGAAGTTCACATAGGGTTTAGTTCATATTTTACTAATTTTTGTCGATGAAGTTCACTTAGAGTTTAGTTTTTTTTTTGTCGGAACTTAGGATTCACTTCACATTTAACTAATATTTTTTAAAAAAATTAAAATATATATAGTCGGTCCGGTCCGGTTCCTCCGTGGAACTGGGAACCGGACTACTTGGACACCGGTTCCACTTTTAGAAATCGGGAACTGAACCGACATTCCCAAGAAGTGGACCAAATCGGCCAATTCGCTCCGATCTGGGCAGTTTTCGATCCAAATGGTCCGTTTTGCACACCCTTAGAGAGCATCGGAGTCGCTTGCGAGACTGGCTCGTCCATGGCTGGTGACGCTGTTGTCCATAGCCTCAAAAAGCAACAAGAAATACAATAGAGGCAGCTTGTCGATGGTTCATGCCTGCTGGAGACTGGATGCTCAAAAAGCATAAATAAATAAAATAAAACAGAGGCAGGTCGACGGAGGTCCACGGCTGCGGGCGGTGTGTGTGGTCTAGATAGATTTTTAATTTTGTTTACATTTATCCATGTCATTGCCATGTGTCAATTTATGATCGGATTTCACCAAAAAAATGCATATCACGTGATACTTTGCAATTATTGAATACTTTCTCCCAGAAAATAGACTATTCACAGTCCAAAATGGGCTGTTCATGGTTTGAGTTGCAGTCCGCGCGCTCGAAGCTTTCGACCCCGTTTCTCCCTAATTGTGATGTCAAATCGCATGAAATTAGTGGCTTTTGAACCATAACTCTCCCGACCAAAAAAAAAACCATAACTCAACCTGGACTGAAAAAAAAAAATCATAACTTGACAATGGATCAAAATGCGCACACAGTTCTATCAGAGTCTCTCTAGAAAAATCGCAGTACTTGATCAAAGGTTCTGCTTCTCCAAGAGCCGACTTAATAGCCACAAAACTCAAAAAAATTGTGATGTCGGAATCTTACCCAATGAATTTGCACGGTGTTTCTTGATAACTATTGATCCAAACACTATCGCTTTCTCCTTTCTTTTTACCTTTTTTTTTATGATACTAAATGTGAAGTGTGTAATTAATAATGACTTTTACATATTAAGATGGAAAAGTTTAAATCAAATTATGTTTGAGTTACAGTTTGATTTACTTCCCGTGAATGGTTAGTAATCTAGGATAGGCAGATAAACAGATAATTATCATAGATAAGACAACAGGGTCCGGAAATAGAAAGACATTCATACACATGGTGATCAAGTTTTTTATTTACTATTACTAGTTAAGAAAAGCGCACACGAAACACGCATGCACGACCATACACACATATCACCATAGTCACTTCCGTGAAGGCAATTGCTCTGCAATTGCTCTTATTGCATATGTAACTGCTTGTGATCAAAGCCCGTGCCTCACTCCCGCTTAGGCACGGGCTTTGATCACAACGCCCCCGATGATGAGCCCTTTCGCCGGTTTTACAAACGATTGCCACATGACAAAAGTCATAGTGCCCACATTTTGCTCCGTCATCTTAAACCGTCCAACCTCCAGTTCCTCCCACTCATTTGTCCATGTGGGCAACGGCGCCTCATAGTGCAGTCTTGATCCGTCTGGGAGACACAGTTCCAGGTTCACCTTCCCTATGGTGCAGTCTTGCGTCTTCAGCAGAAACGAGACTTTGTACATTTCCCCACACATAAGTTTCTTTGTCTCAAACGACCCTCTGACATCTAGCTCTGTCTCCGCCACCATTACTGCCACTTCTACCCGTCTGGGGCCAATGCTGAAGTAGTTTTATTTAAACGTTATTGATCAGGATAATTATTACGTCGACTGTAAGTGTAAATTTTTTTTTCATAATTGGATGAGTGACGTGTAAATAAAATTCGGTTGCACAATTATGAATGTATGGAAAGTTCTTTACATTGACAGTAGACCTGATAAATTTTTTTATTATAACTATATAGAGATCTATATTAGACAAACTCTGTAAGTCAAGGGTAACCGGAGAACAAAAGTATAAAGCATATTGAAAATTATAAATATATAAACTTGACCGTAAGAAGGTAAGTTTGCAATTTTCCATACACTCTTTTTCTTTGTTATGAGTAATCAACACTTTGAAAAATTAAAGTATTCCATACTAAGTACGTCTAGCAAGTGCCTCGGGACACTCGTTAACGAGACTTGTTTTTATTAATTATGGTTAGACAAAAAAAAATTTAAAAAAAAAGTCAACTTGGAGGACACATTGATGAGGTATATTTATTATGAAATTATGAATTACTGGAACAGCAAAGCAAATGATTTTACTTCAAATGATAAATAGGAATAACAGCTAAGTCAGTATTTATCACTCCATAAAAATACAAGGATATCTCATGGAATAATGCGTATTCTTAAAGAAGCTCAACGGGCTTTTCTTCCTATTTACCTCTCAATCTCCTCTTCCTCCTTTATCATTATTCTTAATTTGGCTGACTATACATATATGTGCGTATGTGTATTTATTTATTTATTCACCAAAGACGAAATAGGATCTCTACTCTCTCCGTATTTTTCCCAACCACCGTAAAGCCCACTACCCCTAGAAACCCATCATACTCTCTCCTTATTTATCATCAACTCATAAATTAAAAAAAAATTATAATGAAAAGAAGAAAATATGGGAAAAGCTCAAGTAGATTACAATTTGATAAATTATAACTCGGTTAAATTTGATCAATTAAGTGAAAAGGACAAAAGAGAACACTACAACTACAATATTATGACCATAAATTGAAGTAAATAGTACCATTAAAATTTAAAAAGACTAGAGAGATTAAAAAATTTTGATTTTCTAATTTTTAAACAAATCAAATAGGTCATAGTATATAGTTCTTAGCAGATAATGAACTCACTAACTTTGACAGCAATGTTTGAAGATGAAACTGAACTTTTATTCATTAATGTCATCTTGTGCTCTTAATTTAATTGGCCTATCGCGACCTTATGAAGGCAAAAATGAAAATTTAGATACCAAGACCGAAGAACGGTTCCTGCTTTGCTAGGGATATTAATACAGTTTTCCCTAGATGGTGGGAATTAATCGAAGAGTTACGGATTTACCTCTACCCTAAAAGTATATATAGGAACCAATAGGACCGATAAAGTATTTGGGTTTGAGTAAAGTAATGACTCAATGATTTGGGACTATAATAAACGTATTACTTTAATATATGGAGTATATGCAAGCCTAAATTTATGACTTTCGAGTTTACTATTACTATTTTTCAATGGTTAATTATCAACTCATTCAGAACAAAGAAATAATATTTATGCAAATAGATAAGATTAGATCCGAGCACACCAGGATGCAAGTCAAAATCTATATCTCAAGTTCAGTCGATGAAATCACGCGGACATTTAATGTGTTCAAGTAGAACAAACTTTATCCCCTAGCCATTTATCCATATAGCACAAGAGGGTGAAACATCAACAACATTGTACCAAAAAGAATAATTCCAAGAATTATCAATTATAAGAGAGAAAAGAAAGATCAATATTGTGTGGACTTGCATTGGCACCCTCGAACAAATTTCTGTCCTTTTATGGTTTCCTTATTTAGATTTTCCCTGGAGAAATCCCATGGATTGCCTTCCTTTATCTTTCATAGGTTCCCATTTGTCCGATGTCACTCATGCTTTACTAAAATATGAAAAAGCCTAATTAGACTCGTGGTGTAAGGCAAGGTGCACCATATGCTAAAAGATACGCATATATGCTGTTCTAAGGATTCGTAAGTACCGGTCCCACTTCCAAACCCAATTTTCTTTGTTATCACTGTGGAGGATGGTGAGTTCCCTAGCATAGACTATGAAGCAGCCCGGGCCTAGGCGATCAGTCGGATCTTCCTGCCACAAACAGAGTTTTGAAATATGAGCAGAGAGACATCAATCAGTACGTGCGAGGAGGTCAAAGTACGAGGAGGAGGAGGAACTTTGTTAGCAAAGTTGCTATCGACCCATTTGAAATGACATTTTCGAGTAATCGTACGATGCATCGCTATTCGTGTATATACCTATCTGGTCGGACAGAAAACATATAGGAAATTAGTTAAACAGAGAGAGAAAGAGAAGACGATTCCCTCGAGGTTGAATTAATCGACAACCACATCTCTTTGGAATGTGAATTACTCTCTTCCATGACAAATGTAGAAAAAAGGACACGCACAACATGTATATACACGTATGGACGTTCAGATGCAGAGAAGAATTTGGGCATTTCTCTGGTAGTGCTCTATGAACTTTTCGCGAAGTACTCGACTCTAAACACAAACAAGCATATCTTTCATATATATCCATTATCGAATCTCGAGAGAGAGAGAGAAGGGCTTGCCATGTGAGACATGTCTATCACTTTTGGGTTGGTTTTGTTGTCATTAGGATCACCGACTACGCCAAAATCCTTCGCAAAGTCGGCTTGCCTCCCGCTTGCCACCCGAGTTGACATGTTGTTCGTCCAGTAATGTTCGATGTCGATCAACAGTAATGTTCGGTGCCTATCAATCCATTTAGAGAAACGCTTATATATACTGAATAGCATGCACTAATCAGGGATAATTTGGCCTTTTTACTGTTCACGATGGGAATGATTAACCCACCTTTGGTCTTTCCTTTTTCTTTTCTCTTCTTTTCTCCACCCCTCTTTTTAAGTAAATTAAGGTTCCATGGAATATATGATCTCTCATGTATAGATACTTCTTTTCTATGCAGACCTCCCTTCCCAAATGAGGATTTATGAACAGTTTCATATATGTTTAAATCCAAATCATTTGAAAAGCTCATTGATTAAGTGCATCGAGGTGGCGCAACCAATCCGATATACCTATTCTTATGACAAGTACACTTATCTTGTCCAATTTGATCTTGTCTACTTCGCTAGACGAATATTGTGCCAAGGGCCACACACGCGTTGGACATGAGCTTCTTCTTTTTTTTTTCCAATTAAAAGTGTGTCTCCTTTGAAAAGTAAAGAATAAAGTTTCATATTCCAAAGCTAATGGAGGAAGAAGATGGTCACATGAGATAAGTACTAGATTCTCTATTGGGGTCATTCAGTACAAGTGATTCTAAATCTGTCGTGATCATCAATTCCTTGTGAGGAGAATAATTATGCAGAGAAGAACCAAACTCCATAGTTAGACAGTAAAAACGAAGCAATGTACGTGTTTTATCGATGAGGTCCACATACGGAATGATTGATTGATAATTGGGAGCAAAAAGTAACCGGCTCGGGGCTCTGAACCCATGTTAAGGAATATCCATGCAAAGCTGAAATTGCTATATGTGGAGAAGCATAACATGTATACAAGACTCATTGAAATTGCATATTTGATCAGACATTGGTGCTATCAGCAAATTCCCACCATGTATCAAAGAGTTACTTTTGCTAAGAGAGGCGTAGCTTATGAAGTCTTGTTAAACGTAATTTAATCCGTCCAATAGAGAACTCAATCATGCGACATGATGCTTGCATGGCGAAAATGGAAATGAGATTTTAGACGGTCGATGTGCAGTGCAAAATATCATGCTTCCCTATCCAAATTACAACTTGAGGAAAAAAGAAAGATTCCAATTCTTTTATAAAAAAAGCACACACGAAACCTTCCGATTTGATTCCATTTGACTGCACAAATGGTGCGCAAATGGTGTGGAAGTTGCAATCAAGGCCAATTCAATTCGTGAAAGTGTTTCGGTTTTTATTTTCCTTGAAAATATGAACAAAAAATGATCTTGTGCTTTTAGATTTTTTGTTTTCTTATAAAATGTCATGTATGATCCATAGAAATAAACGTTCTCAACATATGAGAAAATATTATGAAAATGTTGTTTTTAGAAGCAACTTCTAATGTACGAAAAAAAAAATTGTTTACAGTGCGATCTTCATTGGATAATTGAATTGGCCTAACTTTACCAAACATCCAAACAAACCTGAGGAACTGATTCGATTAGTGTAACAAAAACTGAACTACTATACGTTTTTAGAAAAGATTTTTCTTTTAGGACTCAGAAAAAGAAAAAATATTGGAAATATAAGTTGCTTGTTTCTAATAAGGTTCAGATTATCAATAGCAAAAAAGAAGGAAGGAATTATTCCGAAGGTATCATCTTAACATTCCACAACATGTAAAGGAAAGGATAAGAATTTTATTTTGCCCACCGAAAGATCAGATTCTTTGATAGAGGAATCACGACAATGTTTGCATGGAGCTTTCACGATGGAATAACTAATGCTTCTTACGTTGCCGGAAAATGCAAAGCGGGAAAAAAAGACATTGTCTTTTCATATTTTTGATAGTATTCCAATGATATGAGATGTCATGTAAGAGAAAAAGATGCATTTATCTAATGGCAATATTTTGTATTTCTATAGAAAAAGATCATACTTTTTGAAGGCGTAAGATTAATATGTGGTGTTACATTGATATGAGCTCAATTTGAGGAGCCTATTGGCTTCATCTCTAATAAGATGGCATGATCTTTGACTCCTCTTCACGAACCAGATAGGGCCTCGAAGGCTTGCTCTGTAATTGAATATGGTTGAGATCTTGATGACCTGAACATTTGGTGAGTTCTTGACGACTTGTTGCTGAGGTGTTGATGACAAAAAATTTGATTGGGGTCGTGATGACCTGAATCCGATAGGTTTTTGCATTTTTGAAGCTCTTTAATTATCAGGAACTTCTTCATAGCAAAATCTACAAAATTTAAACTCTCCATCTACTCTCCCCAAATTGAATTGAGAGCCCTCCTATTTATAGAATATTTTTACCAATATTTAAACCACCCATTCATCTAACAATGTAAGCTTTTAGAACAGTTGGCAGTGGTCCCACCAAAAATCCTACTTGGTATTAGAGCTGCAGGTCCTGAGTTCGAATCTTTACATGCCCCATTTACTTCCCAATTAAATATGTCTACGCATAGTACTGGGTAAAAAAGACCAGACTAAACTTTTAGAACAGTTGGCAGTGATCCCGCCAAAAATTCTACATACCATATTGAGTACACATCTCCTCGTTTAAAGGATACAGATCTTCCATTGTAATTTTATGCAAGACCGGCCTAGTCAATTACTTCATGCTTGATAAATCACTTTGCAATATAATATTGAGCTTAGCCGTTGGTAGAGAAAGTACTTAAAAGATGCAATACTTGCTAAGAGGTTCACAGTAGATATCGATCCCACCAATGAGTGCCATGATCAACACATCTACCATATGATTTTTCAAATCGAACTATTAATCTTCATTCTCGGTACTTATTTCTCTACTTGACTAAAGATTTTTTTTTAATCTTAAATTTTCTTTGTCTTTTGTGTCCCATTTCCTATTATCATCGTGAATTGTTGTAAGAGTGTTTTTCCCTTTTCTCTTGGAAATTCAGTCTTAGTTAATGCAACTTTTGCTTTTGTTCTTCAGCCCCTGTATTGCTCTGTGAGGTGAAAACTCCGAAAAGTTTCTAGTTTGCTAACCATCCACTCTTTCACCAAAACTATTGATCTTTCTCTAATTTTACTTGGACGCAATTTTGTAGCTCAAAGGAGCTGGTTTGGCTTTCCGTTTAAAAAGTTTGATTTTTTTTTTCAAATTTAAACATATGATGAGTTATTTGACTATCCGAAAAACTTCGTTTTTCAATTTTTTCGGCCTCTATCTTTCACATATTAACTTTTCAAAATAGATTTCAAAAGAAAAAAAAAATAAGACAAGGAAGAAGGTGGAGGACATTTTTTGCTGGAGTATTCAGTCTTGAAAGAAACTCTTCCCAATTTTTAGCCACACAGTTTTATGTGAGCCTTTTTTTTTTCTTTCATTCAAAGTGTGTCTCATTTGAAAAGTAAAAGAATAAAGTTTCAGATTCCAAAGCTAAAGGTGGAAGAAGAGGGTCAGATGAGATAAGTACTAAATTCTCTATTGGGGCCATTCACTGCAAGTTATTCTAAATCTGTCGTGATCATCGATTCCTTATAAGAAGAATAAATCTACAAAGAAGAATCCAAACTCCATAGTTAGAAGGTGAAAACGAGACAATGTGCGTGATAAATCAACGAGGTCCACATATGGGATGATTGATTGATAATTGGAGTAAAGAGAAAATGGCTTGAGGCTCAGAACACAAGCGAAGGGATATTCGATGCAAAAGCTGAAATTGCCACATATGGAGAAGAAAAACATGTACACAAGACTCATTGAAATTACATATTTAATCAATCATTTGTGCTATCAGCAAATTCACACTGTATTTGAAAGAGTTACTTTTGCTAAGACTGGTGTAGCTTATGAAATGTTGTTAAATGTAACTTGAACTGTTTAGTAGAATACTCAATCATGCGATATGACGTATGCACGGAGAAAATGAAAATGAGATTTTCCACAGTCAATGTATGGTGCAAAACATTATGCTTCGCTATCCAAATTACAACTTGAGGAAAAAGAGAGATTCCATTTCTTTTAGAAAAGAAAGCACGAACGAAGCGCTCCGATTTGATGCCATTCGACTATGCAAATGGTGTGGATATAGCAATCAAGGCCAGTTCAATTTGTGAAAATGTTTTTAGTTTTTATTTTCACTGAAAATATGATAAACAAAAAAAATCTTAAGCTTTTAGATTTTTTTTTCTTGAAAATGTCATGTATGATTCGTAGAAATAACTGTCTCGATAAATGAGAAAATATTATGAAAATGTTCATTTTAGAAGCAACTTTTAATATATGAAAAACATGTTTTCAATGCCCTCTTTTTATTCAATAATTGAATTGGTCTTCTTTACCAGACATCCAAACAAACCTGAGGAACTGATTCCATTAGTGTACCAAAAAATTGCCTTTTTTGGCAGGCAAACAACATCCCAAGCAACTTTATGAGATCCATGGCCTTCTATATTTCCAACCCATAAGAATTTTCTAATCTTCTTTTCAACTTCATATATAGTTTGCTTTGGCAGTAAAAACATTTGCATCCAAAAAGTACAGATGGAAATAAGTACCGATTTGGCCAACTGGAGACGACCGGCATAGCTAATATGTTGCATGCCCCAGCCTTCTATTTTTTTGAAAATTTTATCCGTTAGACTCTTACAATCTGCGTGCGTGAGTCATCTTGTGACAAGCGGGACTCCAAGGTATCTAATAGGAAGGGTGCCAATGGGGAAAGGCGTGTGATCCAATATAATGTCCTTTTCTATCTCGATTAGCCCAGAGAAAAAGATTTTGCATTTATCTGGATTGAACTATAGTCCTGTGAGATTTGCAAAATCACCAAGTGCATCTATAAGGCAAATGACTGAATCGGGATCTCCGTGAGCAAAAAGAAACAGGTCATCAACAAAGCATAAGTGAGTAATTTTTTCCTTTTTGCAGTGCCAATGATACTTGAAGGAAGATGCTGCAACTTTCTCAATAATGATCCTGTTAAGAATTTCCATAACTAAGACAAACAGGTAAGGAGAGAGTGAGTCGCCTTGTCTTAGTCCATTTGAGCCAGCAAAGTATCCAATCTATTCGCCGTTGTGGTTTATCGAAAACCTTGGTGTAGTTATGCATTGGGCTATCAGGTCAAGCAAATGTTGCGATGTGTTCATAGCCTATAGAACACCAAGAACTGCTTCCCATTTTACCATATCAAAAGCTTTCATGAGGTCAATTTTTATTGCCACACGTTTACCTTTATTGCCCTTATGGTAATTATGAAGGAGTTCCTGACAAAGCAGAATATTTTCCGATATCTGTCAACCCGAGATGAAAGCAGTTTGGTTGAGGCCAACAATCGAAGGCAGGAAACAATTGATTCTTTCTGCCACTAGTTTGGAAATGATCTTATATAGAACATTGTAGCAAGAGATGGGTCTAAATCCGTGAGACGGGATGGATTCCGTGCTTTTGGCACTAGTGATATCAGGGTTGAATTGATTGCTTTCAACATTCTTTTTTAGGAGAAGAATTCCATAATAGCATCCTTTATATCACGCCCTATGATGGGCCAAGCTTTCTTGTAGAATAGACTGTTGTATCCATCTGGACCCGGAGCTTTAAAATCGTTCAGGCCTTTGAGCACTCTAATGACCTCAGTACGTTGAAATTCTGGCGAAGAGATGGTGGCGCTGACATCTTCAGGAAAAAGAGAGGCATACCGCTCATTTGGTCTAAAATCTTTATACAATTTATTTTTATCTAATTTCTAGAAATTTAAATCCAATAAGAGATACAATCTAATAAATGACGAATTGTTAAGCTAAAAATCTATTGGTTGATGTGAGCCACATGACAATCATAGACTCAAAATGAAGTGCCAAACGGCGCACATAAGAGCCAAACACTCTCTCAACTCTGACTTTAATTATATATAATAGATTGTCCGAAATCAACTAGATATCTATCACGCCTTACCTTATTAACCTCCCATTTATATGGCTAGTTTCTCTATACTCAATGGTCAGACAATTTGCGTGTGATTTGCTTAGATATCGCATTTAAAAGTTTCATAGCGATTTAATTGTCACTTGAACAGTTGATTTATATTTTCTGAGTCCAAGTCTCGAATGCAAGAAAAAGAAAAGAAAGGAAAGGAAAGAAAAGTTACCTGAAAAACATATATAGTTGGCTCCATGAAAAGAGATGATATTTTCAGTAACATATCGGTTTCTATGTTGCTCCATTCAGCTATTTCGAGAAAAATGAGTTAGATTTCTCAATGGACAAGCTAACCCCATAAGTAGACCTGTCAAAATGGATCATAAATCAATTTCTTAACCTAGATATCGGTAAATGTGTCATAAATGAGTTAGTTATATTTAGTACATAGGTCATAAATGGGTATTAACATAGTATGAGTGTTAAATGGATCGTAAATGGGTTTACAACTTATTTAAAACCCAACTCATCTCTCTCTCCCTCACTCAATCTCCCGCTCACTCACTTCGCACTCGCATCTCACTTTGGGTATGAATTTTTTATGTTGAGTTAAATATGGAAGTGTTTTAGAAATATGGGTTGGGTCGAATATGAGTTGGGTATAGGTTGGGTCGAGTATGTGTCATAAAATTTGCATTACATAAAATTGGATCAAAACGGTTTAAATAGGTCTATTTGGGTCGGACCATTTTCGATCCGATCTAAACTTGACCCGACCCACCCGTTTGACAGGTCTACCCACAAGCAAAGCAAGGCTGTTTTTTTCTCAATAAACATGACTAGCTTTTCAGCCTGCGCTAAGTGCGGGCGATTCACATAAATTTCGTGTTTTAGTAAAAGCACAAAAGATATTATTTCAAATTATTAGGATACAAAAGGTGATTTTGTGGAGTATATATGTTCATTCGAAGGATATATACATACATTTATATATATATATATATATATATATATATATATATATATATCTTCCATTGTAACTTTATGCAAGACCGGCCTATTCAAATATTCAATGCTTGGTAAATCACTTTGCAAAATAATATTATTGAACTTAGCCATCGGTAGAGAAGGTACTCAAAAGATGCAAATCTTGTCAAGAGGCTCACGGTAGACATGGATGCCACCAATGGATGCAATGATCAACACATCATCACTATGATTTCTCCGGTCAACTATTCAATCTCCCTTCTTGTCGTTTCATTTTGGTGACTCTTTCACCTCATTCTCGATACTCGTTCATCTGCCTGACTATAGACTTCTTTTGTATGGGTTTTGTCACCTGTTCTCTTGAAAATTCAGTCTTAGGTAATGTTAGGAAAACATAACAGAAGCCGAATACCTTTTGCTCGAGGAGATCACCAAGAGAGAGCCTGAATCTGAGCCTATTCATATATCCAATTTGACCCACTTTTACTCAAAAGCTTAAGCTACTAAATTATGGGGTAACGCTCTACACCACATTGCATCAATTCTTCGATATGGGATTTCTCTAGTACAATTCACACGTGCATCCTAACAGGTAATGCATATTTTGCTTTTGTTCTTCGTCCCCTTTTTGCTCTACGAGGTGAAAGCTCCAGAAATTTTCCAGTTTGCTGACGCAACGTTGAGTGAATAATTCAAGCAAAACCTTGCTCAGAGAGAAAAATCTTGAAATTCAATATTGACGATAACAATGTTCTGTCTTCAAAACGAAATCCTAAACACCATTTTATAGGGTTAAACATAATTACAATAGGAAACCTAATCAGAATTGGAAACCTAATCATAATAGGAAACATAATCATAATAAGAAAGTTAATAAGCATCAAATAGCAAAAATTACAAAACTGTCATTACGAAATTAACTCATAAAAAATATTAAAATAATAGAAAAACCCATCTAAACGAAATCGAATCGCTAAAATCCATCGTAGGTCACAGCCATAGGCGGTGAGTTTTGTTCAGAATGCCGTTTCGCTTTAGATGACCGAATTTGAGCCCGGTCCGATGTCGTCGATCGGGTCCGCCGGTACTAATCGCATCATCGTTTAGCCTTCCGTTTGGACTTCTGCCTGTCCAATCGGTCCAAAAACGCTCCACTAATAAATTCCGCATCATTCTCCTCCATTTGAGAAGAACTCGTCCTCCAGTTAAAATCAGAATCTGGATATAACGGCTCTGTGGACTCATGAAACGGTGACAAATTAGCAACATTGAAAGTGTTGGATATGCCCATACTATGTGGAAGGTCTATAACATAGGCATTATCGTTGATCTTCTTGCTGACAGTGTAAGGCCCATACTTTTTTTGCTGCAATTTGCTGTAAGATCCAACTGGTAATCGCCCTTTACGAAGAAAAACCATGACTTGATCACCTACCTCAAACACCTGCTTCCGCCTGTGTTTATCTGCTGCAGCTTTATACTTCAGATTAGCTTCCTTCAGCTTCTGTTTAACTTCATGATGTACTTCCACAATCTGTTTAGCCATATGATCTGCTGCTACATTCTTATCCGCTTGCTTAGGTAACTATACCAAATTCAGAGTATGCTGAGGCGCCTTTGTATAAACAACATAAAAAGGCGACCTGCCAATAGAACTATGAACTGCATTATTATAAGCAAACTCTGCCTGTGATAAAGCAACATCCCACTGCTTTGGCTTATCTCCACAAATGATTCGAATCAAATTTTCCAGAGTTCTATTAACCACCTCTATTTATCCATCAGTCTGCGGATGAGCAATACTACTGAAATTTAAAGATGAATTAAACAGTTTCCATAAAGTCCGCCAAAAATGCCCTAGAAATTTGCTATCCCTATCCGAGGTAATAGACTTAGGGACGCCATGCAAACGAACCACTTCCTTAAAGAATAACTTGGCCACACTTACTGCATCAGAAGTCTTCCTACAAGGAATGAAGTGCGCCATCTTGGAAAATCTGCCAACCACAACAAATACAGAATCCACGCCTCTTTGTGTCCGTGGTAAATCAAGCACAAAATCCATGGACAGATCTTCCCATATATTATCAGGAAAAGGTAAAGGCATATACAAACATGTATTCTTAGATTGCCCCTTAGCAGTTTGGCAAACATAACATTTTTGTACGTACCTGCTAACATCTCGACATAATTAGGGCCAATAAAATCGCTCCCGGACTGCAGCAATAGTTTTATCACGACCTAAATATGCAGCTAATCCTCCATCATGTAAATCACGAATTACCTTGTCACGTAATGATGTCCGAGGAAGGCAAACCTGATTGCCACGCATCAGATAACCATCATGCATATAAAATTCTTGCACAGGTTGACCAGCAGCACATGACTCCCAAATTTGCCCAAAGTCATCATCATCTGCATAACAGTCTTTCAACTTCTCGAACCCCAGAATATTTTGGCTTAATGTAATCAACAAACCAGCTCTTCTACTCAATGCATCTGCTACGATATTATGCACACCTGACTTGTGCTGTAATCTGAAAGGAAATTTTTGTAAAAATTGACACCATCGAGCATCCATATCCTTGCTAATCCTCTTCTGACTATTCAGATATTTCAAAGCTTCATGATCAGAATAAAGGATAAATTCTTTCCCAATCAGATAATGCTCCCATGTTTTCAAAGCCCTTACGACAGAATAGAATTCTTTATCATAAGTGCTCCACTTCTGCCTTGCGTCACTGAGCTTCTCACTAAAATAACAAACTGGTCTGCACTCTTGAGAAAAAATAGCTCCTATACCCACTTCACCAGCATCACAGTCCACTTCAAACAGTTTATCAAAATCAGGTAAAGCAAGAACAGGTGTAGTACATAATTTTTCCTTTAAAATAGTAAAACTATTCTCGGCTTCCTCTCCCCATAGAAATTTACCCTTCTTCATACATTCAGTAATTGGGGCTGCGATAGTACTAAAATTCTTAATAAATCGCCGATAAAAAGTAGCTAACCCATGAAAACTCCTAACTTCAGAAACTGTTTTAGGAGTCGACCATTCTCTAACTGCTTCGCTTCATCTACCTCTATTCCTTCAGCATAAATAATAAACTCCAAGAATAACAGCTTATTAGTTAGAAAACTGCACTTCTTAAGATTAACATACAGCTTATTAATTTGCAATGCTGTCAACACCTCCCTTAAGTGCATCAGATGATCTTCCTCAGTCTTACTATAAATCAGGATATCATCAAAATAAACTACAACAAATTTGCCAATAAAAGATTTCAAAACCTGATTCATAAGCCTCATGAAAGTGCTCGGAGCATTATAAAGCCCGAACGGCATCACCAACCATTCGTACAACCCCTCTTTTGTCTTGAAAGCTGTTTTCCACTCATCTCCGGGTCGAATTCGAATCTGATGGTACCCATTCTTCAAATCCAGCTTCGAGAATCACTTAGCACCGTGCAATCTATCCAGCATGTCATCCAATCTCGGAATTGGAAACTTGTAACCCACGGTTATTTTGTTGATGGCTTTGCTGTCTACACACATTTTCCAACTCCCATCTTTCTTATGAGTTAACAAAGCCGGAACAGCACACAGGCTCATGCTATTCTGAATATGCCCCTTTCGCAACAACTCCTCCACCTTCTCTTTCATAATCTTACTTTCCTTAGGACTCATCCTGTAGTACAGTAAATTAGGCAGACTAGCACTAGGAATTAAGTCGATATGGTGCTGAATATCGCGCATAGGCAGCAACCCATCGGGAATCTCCTTAGGCATCAGCTCACAAAACTCCTTCAATAAAGGCTTAACTGATTCGAGTTGCTCCTCCACTTGTAATTCAGCTTCAGTCTCCACTGCTTGTTTCACGACCAGCACGTGAATCTGTCGGGTCTCCTTAATCTCAGCTTCAAATTTCTTTGTAAGGGTAAGGAAATTATTTTCAGCAACTCGTTTCCCTTTATTCTTCAGTGGCAGCAACGTATACTTCACTCTATCCTTCACGAGATTATACTGATTGCTTTGTCCTGAATGCTGAGCATCTACATCAAATTGCCACGGCCTCCCAAACAACACGTGACATACGTCCATGTCTACCACATCACAATACAGCTCATCATGATACTTACTAATGGAGAATGGAATTTTACATCGCTCAGTCACCTGAATGTTTTCCGCTCCAGATTTAATCCATCATAACGTATAGGGATTATGATGCTTCTCCACAGGTATTCCCAGCTTCCTTACTGCCTCCTTCCCAAAGATATTCTTCATGCTTCCACTATCAATAACCACAGCAAAAATTTTACCCAGAATGGTGCACCTCGTTCGGAATAATTGATGGCGCTGCGAATCATCTTCCTGTTTTGGGGCTAACATCATTCTGCGCACCACACAATTTACTTTCGTATCTTCTTCATCTTCAAAATCATCTTCCTTACCATCTGGATCACAGTAAAATCCATCTTCCTCATCTTCTCTTGCTATCACGTTTACGGTCTTTTTCTGAGGACATTCATTAGATCGATGCCCAGGTTGATTACACCGGTAACATTTTATCGCGGCTGGTTTAGCATAAGGATTCGGGTTCGCAGTTTTCTGTGCTTGCGTTCCCTTATCCTTCGGCTCGTTCATAGGTCGCTTTTCGACCGCCTTATCCTCTTGACTTCGCCCTGAGTTGTAGCGGTTGTTGAAGCCGCTTTTCTCTATCGAACTGTTCGAACTGCTACCGCGATAATTTTCGCGAGGATTTTCGTAGCCTCTTTTTCCCCTCTCTTGTTGCATCAATTCTGCCTTCATCGCCATATTCTTGGCTTCAGTTAAATTTCGCAGAAACTGCACTCCAATTTTATCTCGAATGAAGGGTTTCAAACCATCGAGATATCTAGTCACCTGTTGTCCCTCCATCTCCGATAAAATTTTCCGCTCCGCCAATCTCATAAATTCGGCCATATACTCATGTACAGTCCGATTGCCCTGATGGCAACGTTGGTACTGCTGGAACATAATCTGCTCATAGTCGGATGGAAGGAACTCCTGTTTCAGCAGCCTCCTCATTCTAGTCCAAGTTCGAACTCTCTCTTTTCCTTCTGGCACCCTCCTATTCTGCAATCTCTCCCACCATGCAGACGCACCCCCTTTAATCTACAGGCCACTAATCGCGCCCTTTTCTCACCAGGAGTTTCCATATAATCGAAAAATTTGTCTATATCAGCAATCAAATCCAGAAATTCTTCTATGCCCAGACTTACATTAAAATAAGGGATATCGACTTTTAATTTAAAGTTGTTACCTTCACGATCGTTGTAACGCCGTCTTCCATCTCTCCTATCTCCATGACGATTTCTACCACCATAATCAGCACGTTCCTCATCAGAAAATTCGTTTTCTTCTTCTTCCGAACTCTCTAAAAACAGAGGGTTATCCTGCCTGCAGACAGGAACAGGCCTATCAACAGGATTACCGCGAGCAAGATCTACACCCAGCCTTCTGTCGTTCTGCCGATTCCGGTTCACATCAACGCTGAGACCTTCAAACCGATCTGCTAATTCGTTAAATCGTTCTTCGAAACGATGAAGACTTTGATCGAATCGTTGATCCAAGCGTTCCATTAACCGCTGCTCCAAACGTTGCAGCGCGTCGTCCCCAGGATTTGGGGGTACAGTCTCCTGATCATTGTGACGAAGACCACCGCCAGACGCCATAGGCTTTGATACCACCTGACGCAGCGTTGAACGAATAATTCAAGCAAAACCTTGCTTAGAGAGAAAAATCTTGAAATTCAATATTGACAATAACAATGTTTTGTCTTCAAAACGAAATCCTAAACACCCTTTTATAGGGTTAAACCTAATTATAATAGAAAACCTAATCATAATAGGAAAGTTAATAAGCATCAAATAGCAAAAATTACAAAACTGCCATTACGAAATTAACTCATAAAAAATATTAAAAAATAGAAAAACCCATCTAAACGATCTCGAATCGCTAAAATCCATCGTAGGTCACGGCCATAGGCGGTGAGTTTTGTTCAGAAGGCCGTTTCACTTTAGACAACCGAATTTGAGCTCGATCTGATGTGGTCGATCGGGTCCGCCGGTACTAGTCGCATCACTGTTTAGCCTTCCGTTTGGACTTCTGCTTGTCCAATCGGTCCAGAAATGCTCCACTAATAAATTCCGCATCATTTGCTAACCAGTCAATCTTTTACTATAACCGTTGATTTTGCTCTAGTTTCACTTGGGCACAATTTTGTAGCTCAAATGGGTTCTTGTGGCTTTTCATGTAAAAGTTTAATTTTTTTCGAATTTAAACAAATGAGGAGTTATTTGACTCACCGAAGAACTTCGTTTTTTGAATTTTCTTTCTACCAGACTCCACATTCTAAATTTTGAAGTTCTCTTAAGTTGAATTATCCACAATTTCTTTCGATGTGGCTTTTAAGTTTTTTCCAGGAGCTAAGGCATTTTCTCTTAAGGGGAATCCGCAATTTCGTCCGTCGTGGCTTTTCGCCAGTTCTGCCCGAACCAAAGATGGTCGAATTCCGTGGCCCAGTTCAGCCTGCTGGGATTATCTATCCAGAAAATAAATAAGACCATCCTCAAGTATCCGCGTCTCACCAAGTTGGACGAGAAGTTGGTGATCTTTTACATTGGTTACGAAGAGTTCAAGAAAAAGATTAAAGAATGGATCATCGGTCACATGAAGGAAACGGTCAGGCATCAACAAACTGGCAGATTGAAGAATGGGTCGGCGAGTCTCGAGCTGGAGGTAAGCGAAAACTTGATGAGGTCAAACTGTGATGATCTCGATCTCGAAGTGTGGAACCGATGGAGTTCGACAAGAGCGTCATCATCGGCACATCGCCACCGAGCTCGCTATACGGGGACCGAGGCGGGATGCATGGCGCAATCAGTGAGAACCTCTGACCATTCAAGATGAGTAAGTTGGTCTCTAGGTACATGCTCTATCTTATACTATTCCATCCCTCCGTGTTGCCAACAGGGATAGGGGTGCTCTGATACAAAGATACTGAAGGGTTCATCAACGAAAAATAACGCAGCGGAATATAGAACCCTAGACAGGATCCATGTGTATATTGAAATCGAAAAGGAATTTCGATACGTACCTTTTGCAGATCGAAGATAAATCAGCAACTGATTGTGTCTGGATGAGCGCCCCAAGTGTTGCGCCTCTACCGGTATCCACACACACGAACGGAATTCTCCAACGATCCACGTGCTAGCGAAAGATCTTGAAGTTCCTTTTCTTGAACGCCTTTTGATTTTCGATACTCTATCGAAAAATCCTAGACAGAGAACGATTCTCTATCTATTTATACAGCCTCATTATCTAGCGGAATTAAAAAAAGTGGGCCGGGCTATTTGGGCCCGCCAAACTGTCCACCTTCAATCGTACGTTTAATCGTTATCTCATAACGCGTACGGCCGCATAGATAATTTAAATAGGAGAATAAATTAAAATCTACTTCTTAAGTAGATCAAGGCGCATAGACAATATTAAGTCCGTTCGCTATTGTGTGCGACCCTGTAGGTTCACTAAACATTAGCAGTGTGCCCAAAACTCTTTTGGCCCACAAGTCATAAGCGGTCTCTAGCAAGACATTATGACTACCTAAGTATAGTGAAGGTCGATTTCCGACACAACCTAATCCACAACTAATATTAGAGTATCAACCTTGATTGATTCTTAGGGCAAACCACTAACAGATACTTCGGTCGAGATTCAGAAGTTCTTCGAGGAGAAGGTAAGGGAGACGTCAAAGAACGAAGGCAGCGTCTCATCGGTCGTCATTAAGTGGGCAAAGATAATATTCAAGAAAGAGAAACATTTCCACGCTATTGATCATTTCTGCACTGGTGTTAAAAGCTGCAATAAGAGCCACAAGTCAGGAGAGTCGCGCAATCTGTGCAAATTCTGCTGTCTTCTGCTCCAAATGAGAACTGACCTCCCCAGGACGAAGATGCGCAGAGGCGAAAACAGGTCGGTGTTGTTTGACGCATGCCATCTTGCATCCCAGTTGATTGGCGTGGACAGGAAATGGGACTTGATCGGCAAGGTCTGGGCGAAGTTGCTGATATACGCGGCTTGCCAATGCAAAGGCCACGAACACTGCGAGAGCCTGAGCGGAGGAGGAGAGCTTCTCAGTCATATTTGGCTTCGCATGGCGCATCTCGGCATTGCGGAGGCAGTAGATACTTCCGAACCCCAAGGCCCTGCCAAACTGATCAAATACTAGATGTTTCGGGTGGAAGGAGTCTTTTGGTTTAACCCTAATGTTATTTGAGTAAAGAAGATAAATAAGTGAAGCTCGTCATCATCTTGATGAGATGGTGAGGGAGTTGTTTCAATATTTGTTGTTCTTGGAGTCTGTCAGGAAATAATGAAACTGTGTGTCTGTTGTTAATCACCAAAGGCATTATTACCCTCAACTGAAGCCAGCCAAATTGGCACGGAGAATTTGGGTCCCTTCTCCGCTCAAAGTGGTTAGTAACTTTTCAAATGGTGATTTGGTTAGCAACTCTTTAACGTAATTAATTTTCACTCTGGTTTGTAAATCTTTAGTTTTGAGAAAGCAATTATGTATTCATCCGCGAGACTAAGACCGGAAATATTATTAGAGCGATTCCTAAGTTTCAATTAGAAAAAGTAACTTTCAACCTATCAAAAATTAGTAGCCAGCTTGTTCACGCGGTTAATAATTTTTTACTTAGAAAAATCTAATTTCAAGCTGATTTTGTCTGTTTATAACTTTTAGTTATATTTTTTCCTCATAAATTTGAACATACAAAACAATATTTTAAGTTTCGAAAAAGAATGAAAACCTCATTGCATAAGATTTTACGTGACAATATTTGAATACTTTTAAAAGTTTCTAGTGCTTCGTTAAAAACAAAAGTCAGAGATGAGCACCGCAAAATTTATAGAAAATTAAAATAGTTAATTATGCCTATTAATATAAATTCGACTCATCTCCATTAATTATGCCCATCTAAGAGAGAAGCCTTTCCTCTACATAAAAGTTTTAAAGGTTTTGTAAGTAGCAAAAGAAAACTTTAGCACATTCAATACGCTTTAATGAGAGGAGCCTTTCTTTCACAAAAACAAGTGTAAAATTTTGGTAAATCAAAGTATAGATATTTGAGATATATTTTTAAAGTCTCGATCTAATTACAAACATCTTATAGTATTATAGACTTTTATATTGTAAAATGAACTAGGATCAACAATTATGTAATAAAAAAAATATTTCAAAATGTATATAAACTCGTCATGATTCCTAATATATACAAAATAAATTTCATTAGGCTATACACAATAAGATCGATAGTATTTTCACTCAAGTTGAATAAGTAAGCGTCAGAAAGAAATTGTTGTTTTATTTTTTATTTTTCTTTACATCAACTAACGAAAAAGAATGGTATAACTGTTTAACTTTCAATTAGTTTCAAAATATCACCACTTACTTTTCAATTATGTCAAGCATTTTTGGGATGTAGCAATTCAGATACGTATAATTTGAAAAGGCCTAATTCCAAAAGAAAGCACCAATTTTAGGTTGAGTGACAATTATGGCCCCAACTTTTTTTTATCTTGTACAAAAGCACCAACTTTAGGTCGAATGATAATTCTAGCCCCAACATTTTTTTGTCTCATAAAAAATCACCAACTTTCATTTAAATCCTAAATCTGGCCCCCCTTAACTTAACATTATTGATTTTCCAACTTGACTATTCCATTTCCGCAATAAATTCACATGGCTTGCTGAGTTGATTTAAAGAACTATTCATTATCTTCTTCTCTGAGACAAGGCTTGAAGAATAACGGCGAAACTATTCGTCTCCGTCACTTCACTGGCAAGTCAAAAAGATCTCTAAATTGAATCTCTTAGGTCAAACTTCATTGTTTTATCGTAATTTGAAGTTGTAGACCACCGCACGTCAACATACGCTGTGGACGAGATTCGCCAAGCTCACGACCATAACCTTTTTTCTCAAACAAGGGTGACTTCAGAGAGAGAGAGAGAGAGTCAACGGGGGGCCATATTTGGGATAAAGATGAAAGTTGATGATTTTTTATGAAACAAAAAAAAGTTGGGGTCAGAATTGTCACTTGACCTAAAGTTTGTACTTTTTTATGAGATAAAAAATAGTTGAGGCCAGAATTGTCACTCGACCTAAAATTTGTACTTTTTTTTAAAATAATCCAATTTGAAAAGGTACATATATGCTACCTTTAGCCATCCAATTCGTCGTCGTACTCCGCCAAGTCAAGGCTTTGCCTTTTGTACTAAGGAAACTTATTTGATAGTTGATCGTTTTTTTTTAATATAACTCTTGCTCAATTTTCTTAATAAAGTGCTAAACCATTCACACGCATAGAGTGCAACGTTCTACTACATCAGACAATTTTTAATAACATTTTAGTATTTTTTTCGATTTTTGAATTTTTTCCTTTTTTTCTTTTTTTCTCTATTTTCCTAAGCGAAGGTGAGCGAAGGTCGACCCTTCCCCAGATCTGGTCAAGGCCATCGCAACCGCGGCAGCGGGCGAGGCAGCCTCGCCGGCTACTATTGAAAAAAAAAGAATAATAGGAAAAAAAATGAAAATAATTAACAAAAAATTTTGAAAAAATATCAAAATATTATTAAAAATTGTCCACATTAACGCCGGCCATGTCCCGTAGGAAGGCCTGTGTCCATGTAAGCAAATTTCAGTCAAAATTGACCGAATGAACCCAATTGGCAAAAGGAGAAATGGTTATGACTCAATTGACAAAATTAAAATATTTATAACTGAATTGGCAAAAATGCAATAGGTATAGAACTTTTTGGACAATTTTCCCTAGTAATAATATCCATCGTGGTATGACCGAACTAATGTATAATTAAATATTCTATAATTACTTTTAAATAAAAGTTGCCATCGGCTTGGTAGTCGTAGGAGAAGTAAAAAAAACTGATCTCTATCCCCATATGGTTCATAAAAGTAGGAAACTGGATATTCAATCTAAGTGGTTGGTTTTGCTTTGTCTTTTTATCTCCACAATATCATCCAGCAACTTCTCCATATCTTGAAAGTTAGCCACAAAATTGAATTCACCAAGCGCAAAATTATTTTTAAAACGGTATTGTTATCTGATTTTGGCCAAATCTACTTGAGTTTCAATTTGTTAGCAATGTCATATTTCTTTTACATCATGTTTATGAAGAGGAATGATAATACGAATATTAACGTGAAATCACAACCGTACCCTTTGGTGATTTATAAGATTGTTCTCAAAATAAAAATTTCATTTCTTTAATTCTCTGAGATTATTCATTCCTACCATTTTTTTTTTCATACCGGAATTACAGAGATTCACAAGTAATGCAATAATACAACTAATTCACTGCGTTAGTCTTTAATCCTTTGATTAGACATTATTTTTCTGGTTTGACACCTAAATAAAAAAGAAATATTATGGAAATGAACTTCACTTGCAAATTACTTAGACGTCAACGCTCGGCTTAGCAACAACAAAAGTTTAGCAAATCAAAAATCACTTTTTTCTAACGGTTATCACAAAATATTTTATTGCATACGAAATTTCCTAATTTTACGTAATTAATTAATTTATGATCACTCTAAATAGTTAGAAAAACCGAAAGGGAAGCAGAAAATGCCTTTGAGGTTCGGTAATTTTGTGTATGTTCATACAGATTTGGCGAAAAGTAAAAGGTAACAAAAGATTAGTTCAAAATTTCGAAGGGATGAAGAGGTAGGACAGGATCTAAAGGAAAATCATTTTCTTCTATTATTTTCTAAGGAAATTAGATTGCTTTTCCCCACAAACTGTATGTTTATGTGTAATTTGTCTCCATCGCTGCCGCTGAATTGTCTGCGGCGTGCTTTCACGTTCGCATGCGACTAGTAAAGCATGTGTTCCAACCTCAAATCATATGCATTTGAAAACATGATTACTCAGGTTCGCAAGAGAACTGGGCATGCTTTGTTCAGTCAGCCTGTGAATATACGTTGCTCGACATGAAACGAGCTACGAGTTTTATGGACCGAAAGCTCGATAGTAAAGTTTAGCGGAGCGAGGGAAGACATTAGGAAGAAAACGCACGATTCGTTCCATGAATCACATCACTATGCAAATGATCTCGTTCTTTCGTTGACTGACATTGGCACGTACGCTGCACAGTGGAAAGAGAAAGTGGGGGAGGTAGTGGCACACTGAGAAACTTTCTGCAGTATGATCAAGGCCATAAAAAGTTGCTATTCAACATAAAGTTTATGGGAGAAGTTGAGAATTGGGTCGCAAACTTGCTGTGCTCTCTCCTCGATGATGAAACAGTGCCGGTCTAGAATGACGGCGTGGAGCTTGAACATGTTTCCTTGCATGTAGTCCTTGGTACAGTAGCCAAGTCATCGGGAATGAGATTCTTTGATAGATAAATATACAAGGATCATTTGGTAGACCAAGGAAGTTCAAATCTAGCAACAAAATATAAGATGCAAAATGTAGGTTTTCAAAGTGCGGATGTAAATTGATGTATGGACAGAAAAATGAGAACGATAAGACTCAATATAATGGCCATGTTTTCTTTCCCCTCCTGTTTGGAGGAAAGGAAACTTCATTCAACCACACTTCTTATTAGTTTTTACAACCATAGACATTTCCCATATTAATATAATTTGGTTTATTTTACATATGATTGATGCCTGCAACTTATAATCCATCAATCGAAAGGATGATTGGAGCAATTTTTTCTCTAACCCTCTTTTTGGAACTTTGATAAGCACAACCTAAATTCCACGTAAGTTCTGTGATTGTGTCGCGAAATAAAAAATCCGCACATATCATAAGCATCATCCGAACTTCGTATCGTCATTCGAACATCGATTGACAATGGGAATTTAGGTAGCCAAAAAAGAATATTTGTTGTTTCGAGGAGAGTCCAAATATATTTTTTTCTTTTTTCTTTTTGTTAATTTGGAGTAAACTCATGTTAGTATTAGGTTTGCCTCTTATACATTTTCATGTTAATTCATGTCAATATATAAAATATCGTATATGACTTTTATTGAACAAGTCCAAAAGAAAATGAATTACGACACAAATACATAGTAATTCTTGCCAATGTACAAGATAATCGTGTCGTTGCGTTATTGTGTTCGGATATCGTCGTTATAATGGAAAATTTGGTTGTTAAAAAAAATAATGGCAAATTTGGGGGCCATGAATATCGACCGTGAAACAGACCAAAAGTAGACAAAAAGAAGTGAAGAGGGTCGTCTGAAAGTCAGCTGCTAAGGTCAAACAAGTGATGGGGTTGCACCAGCAGTAGCTAAACAAAAAGACACACTCAGACGTTGTCCAAAAGCTCACCTCTCTTCTTTTCAAACCTGTCATTCCGATAACGTTGTCTAAAAAGCTTACCTCTTATCTTTCAGGTCTCTCGGAGTGCAACAACGAACATGCAAGCAATGTTCAAGCTTTGCTTATTGCTTTTACTGTTTGGAAGCACCATCGGCACTACTCCTTCCTCATTCGACTCGATCGATGAAGGGTATCGGAATTGGGTGAGACAGATGGGTTCGGGTTCGGGTTTGGGCTCGGGCTCAGGCTCGTGTTTCTATGGTTCTCTGTTCAAGAAGGCCAAGACCAGGCTCAAGCCGTGCTTGAGGCTGAGAGTGAGCAAGAAACCGAGGTCAGGAGGATTTGCTTCTGTGGGAGCGGCTCTACGTTCAGTGCCGATAGTCAATACTTGCCGGGTGGTGATCTCCATTAGTGCAGGAACTTACAGGTAAGTGTTAACTATACATGCAAAGGCGTGGATGAGCAGGACCTCGCGCCGAACGTGAAACTCCTTACGAAGGCCAACAGAAGATTGAAAACTTGTTAAATTCTTTTATACAAAATTATCAGACCTAGGCATGCCGGTCTCAAGAATGGAATTGTTTCCTAAGTCAATCCATTTTGCCCTTTGAGCCGAACTGGGAGGAGCGATCCAGTCCCTAGGTTCGTTAGAATGATAAAGTCTGCCCATCTAGCAGCACCGATTACATGTGCATAAGTGATTCGTTAAAATACAAAATATATGCGCGTCTTACATTCTCCAGTTGCTTTGTTTTATAACAACCAGTTGCGCACTGTACTTTGCCAAGGTCAAACATTTGAAATTCAATTCCTTAACTCTCTTTTTAATGTCTTAAAGATTATCACAGGTGCGTTCGGTGCAGCTTTTCTAAAGGATTTTGGGCCTCCAAACCTTAGTCTAACCCGATGTCCTAAAGAAACGAGTAAGTTAGCAGACTAAGTTATAAAGGCCTAGGTTTCTAACCCCCTCCCCCCCCTACGAAGCCACTATGTTTTGAAGCCCCTTTGGTCTTGTAATTGGGCCCGATCTTAATGAAAGGGAAGCATACTGTTGTGACCCCTAAAAAGAAAAAAACCGTTGTGCCCAAGTTAAGGTGTTTAATAGCGCAATTCTAAAGGCTTTTGAGTTACAATTTAGCATTTCCAAAATTCCTTAGCCCAATGTAACTATCACCCAATATTTGTAATTATGCGCGCGCGCACATACACATATATTTAAGTGTATCTATAGCGCTTAAATGTTGATAATTGAATTGGCTTTATAAATTGAATACATACCTTCAATTTTCTGGTCCTCTCTAATTCCATTTTCTTTTATTGAGCATAGAGAGAAAGTTGAGATCCCTGCAACCATGGCTTACGTGACCGTGAAAGGAGCAGGCGCGGACAAGACGGTCGTAGAGTGGGACGACACAGCAGACAGAATCGGACCCAGTGGTCGCCCACTGGGCACGTTCGCTTCGGCCACATTCGCTGTCAACTCTCCCTTCTTCATTGCCAAGAACATCACCTTCAAGGTGCTTTCACTGTGGGGTCTGGATGCAGATCCCAGTTTTTATTATTGATATAGGTACGTCTTCTTTTGGCATTGATCCGAATCGTTTTGTGATAGAACAAAGCCCCATTGCCCGCGTCGGGAGCGCTAGGAAAGCAGGTGGTGGCGCTCCACATCTCCGCGGACGCGGCGGCCATCATGGGATGCCATTTCGTCTGGTCACAGGACACGCTCTACGACCACGTGGGAAGGCATTACTTCAGGGACTGCTACATCGAGGGGTCCGTGGACTTCGTGTTCGGGAACGGCTTGTCGTTCTACTAGGGCTGCCATCTGCACGCCGTGAGCAACAGCTACGGAGCCGTGACGGTGCAGAAGAGGGAGAGCCTGCTGGACGAGACGGGGTTCTCGTTCATGGGGTGCAAGGTGACGGGGTCGGGCGCGCTGTTCCTCGGCCGGGCGTGAGGCACTTTCTCCCGGGTGGTCTTCGCGCACACCTACATGGATCGGACCATCACCCCGAAAGGATGGTACGATTGGGGCGACAAGAACAGAGACATGTAAGCAATTTTCTCATCTTATCCATCAAGAATGCTCGCACGGATCAAAGATAATTCCATTGTGGTGTGGATCTGTGCGATGCAGGACGGTGTTTTACGGGCAATACAAGTGCATGGGACCGGGGGCTTCGTTCGGCGGGCGAGTGCCGTGGTCAAGGGAGCTCACTCCTGAAGAGGCCAAGCCCTTCGTTTCCCTCGACTTCATCGATGCCCGCGATTGGCTCTCTTCTGCTCTGGCCAAACCTTGAACGCTCTCGTCTTGCTTTTTCTTCTTTCTTTCCATTTTTGCATCTTTCGACTGTTCTACCGATCATGCACGATGATCTCGATGTGTCGGATTCGTCAACAACTGCTTGTTCCCCATCTGGATGTGAGAGTTATGTATCTCTCTCTCTAGTTTCTTTCTTTATCAGCGACAATTTAATGCACCACATGGAGATTACGTGTGTGCAGAGACTTGCCTTTTCGAGTGGGCGCATATCTCACTTCGATAGGATTATATGTCTACGTCGTTCTCAAATTTCCACTTCGTACGCATCATAGTTAGCTCGATGCCGATCGAATACTGCAAGCAAAGCTAAAGCCGTATCGGTTACGGGATAATCTTATTCTACATTTCATGAATGAAAAGCTTCTCGTACATTTATGCAATCAGTCGAGCCAAAAATCCGACAAATCAAAGTTTCTGTGCTTTTAAGTGAATATATTCAATAAGAGAATTCTTTAAGGATGATGTGTCTAACATCAATCGTCAGCCATCAAGTAGAAAATAGGTTCCATTCGACGCACGCAATTTAATGCGATGTGCCCAATCATAGCAAACTAGCAGTACGCGTTGGTCGTGTCCAATGAAGCCAGCTTCAAGTTCCTTGTTACTCTGTAATAGGCTCTTTTGATTAATGATCGCTTAACTTCTGCATTTGTCCATCTCGCTTTTCAATAGAAAAAAAAAAAGCCACTTTTTGGTAAAAAGGTGCATTCAAAGGCAAAATTATGACCCACCTCACTTTTAAATTATAAGAAAATAAAGGTAAGTGGAAAGCATAGACCGTGCTATTTATTCTAAAATTCCTCCAGTAGAAACGCAAACAACAATAATAATAATGCAGAGAATTTGCTTTTACAAGCGATCTCGTTTCATGATAAATGTATAATTTTTAAATATATTATATTATTTGACCAAAAAATATATATACATTAGATTGATTTCATTTATCCAATATCGGCTAGTGTATACATATCATAAAGGGGAGATCTCATTATGGACGCATTATCGTTGCCCGTGTTAGAGCCATTATGAATTTTTTTTTAATATAATCGCTATTAGATGTTTTCAGAATTGTTATTTTCACTTTATTATTTTTAAATGATTTCGACCTCGTTATCTTGGTAACACGATTTATTTCAAAAACCAAAATCCCGATATTTCTATCGAGACCTTCCAAAATCCGAATTATTATGGACATCGAGTCTAAAATAATTTCATGAGCTCTTCTCTGATTATTCTTTAACTTTTTGGATATGTAGAGAGGTTTACCGATTACCGTTGGGTCAAACCGTCCTCGAGACGGATTCAAACAGTTCGAGATTAGGGGCCTTCCAATTAAATCACGCACTCTAACAAAATAGCTAACTTCACATAATGTTCATAACGACAAATGTTTCTCGTCGATTGCAACTCTCTTATCGCTGGTAGTCATGGATCGATCATTGATTATTTCGCGATCTCGTGAATTTGTAGCCACAAATGCGCTCAGATAACATTTTCAGTACTAGAAATTTACCGCTCATCTCCGTTTTTCAAATATCTTCATCTCTTTCTTTATTTCGTTCAAATTAGGGGGAGAAAGCGGTTGTGAAGAGTCAATTCTTATGACCTTTGCGATGAATCAACTTCTCCCCCACGATACCATCCCACGGATGTGGAGCAATCTGCCCGTCCAGCACTTGAAGCAAGCTTTGGCAAAGTTATTCCTTAATGGGGCCGATCTCGAAAGTGAAAAGGGCTAAAGTTGGGGAGTTTGAGAAATGACTTTGCTCAGTAGACTCCGCTCCTAACCAAGCTGATATGATTATACATAACAATTGAAGTAATTTTGTAGATAATGGCGAATGAGCTTAGGAATAGGGGTGTCGACGGTTCAGTTCGGTTTGGTTCGGTTTTACTGAAAAACCGAACCGAACCGAACCAACAGGAGTGCACCCTTGAACCAAACCAAATCTTGCTCGAACCGAACCGAAAAATCGATTTCGGTTCGGTTTGGTTCAGCTCGATTTTCGGTTTCTTCCTCTTTATTTTTTTTTGCTTTTTTATTTGGTTCGGCAGAATCTTAGCTGAATCCACTCTCTCTGATCTGACCTCACCCACTCTCTCTCTCTCTACAGTCCCCACAAACCGAACCCATCTGTTCCTCCGTCGCCATTGCCATCACTCTCTCTGCCCTCGTCCTCTTGGTGGCCGCCCTCCTCGTCCTTCGCCGCCGTCGCCGGAGTAGGGACTTCACCGACAATGCCAAGACCCAGAGATTCGACGCCACGAATGGTGATTTTCCGGGCAATGCCGAGGCGAACGCTCGCACTCGCAAGCAGAGGAGGACCTCTGGAACCAGCTCCGAGTTCCTCTACTTGGGGACCATGGTGAACTCTCGTGGGATCGAGGAGCCATTCGGCAATGGAGGAGGCGGAACGGCTTGCCGCAGTGGTGGCGGAGGAGGTCTGGACCTGAGGAAGATGGACTCTCTGGAGCTCCAGTAGGAAATCGATGAATCAGCAACGAAGAAGAAGCATAATCTGTCGTCATCACTCACTCAGACCACAATCCAATCTCACAAACCTCAACACCCCTTTCCTCTCCGTCCCCATCTCCATCCTCCAACCTCCCCTCTTCCCGCCTTGCACCTTCCGCTCTCCCTCCAGCATTTGCCACCCCTCGCCCTCGCCGCTCTTTCCCAACGAGATCCGACCCCACGCGCCACCATAGCAGCTGTCGGGACCATGGTCGTCTCTGGGAGGCCGATGAAGCGCATGAAGAGGCGAGTCACGGCCAACCTCTTGGACTTCCTTACCTTGCCCTCCTCGTCCATCGGCGGGGTAGGGGGTCTCTTCGGGGTGAGGGTGAAGGAGTTTCGTCCGGCATGCGGCGCCGCCGCCGCCGCCGTCGGTGTTCGCGACGACGTGCAATTGCTGTTCCGGGTGGGGGACGTGGTGACGGGGGCCCTGAACCGTCGCTGGCGGTGGTGTGCCTGGATGTGTGGAGGAGGAAATTTCTAGAGTTTTGGGTTTTGGGAGTGGTGAGAGCGTCGAGCATGGGTTTTTAACTTTTTTCTGGTTCGGTTCGGTTAATAAACTGAACCGAACTGAAATAATCCGAACCGATAAAAAAAAGATGGTTATTTATCATTACCCAAACCGAAACCGAACCCGAACCAAAATGCACGAAATTTTCGGTTCGGTTCGGTTCGGTTCGTATCTCGGTTCGGTTTTTCGGTTCGGTTCGGTTCTGACACCCCTACTTAGGAATAACGACTTCAGCCCCAACCTCGGCAAGCCCTAGCTGGATCATTCGTGCATGCCGTTTTCATCGTCGGCTGGAGTTAGTGTATCCAAGCTTGTCTAGTGATCACTTCTGTCGTATTCACTCCGCTAGGTACTTAATAAATGAAGTAGATTCTTATAGACGAGGTGAGAGCATTGCTCACTCCACGATTGCAAGAGATCAAAGCAAAGGGAGAAGTTGGGGGCAGTGGGCATGCTCAATTAATGAGCAGGCTGTTGAGATACTAAGGAAGTCTCGCATAAGAGAATTGGTATGGTGTAAAGCAATTGATATATCTTAATTGGCCAAGAATTCATTGGTTTAAGTTTTTAAGTAAAAGTAGTCCAATTGAATATATTGATGAATTCGAACCTGGACTCCCTCTTGCCACGCTCCCAACATATGGTATAAGAGCCGATGGTTGATTGTTGCTCCAATCCCAATTTATTGTGAGACCGATGGTTGAAACCAACCCCAATTTGTTTCGATGTTTGGTGAATACCTCAAGAAAAATATATCATGATTTCTAATTAACCCATAACTCATTAGCTTAAACTAGATACGTTAATAAGTTTAGACTTGAGCTCCCTCTTAGTGATATTTTCGGTTGAATGTATCGGATTTCTGCTACGCGCTCCCAACACAAACCCAGGCGATTTGAGCTTAATGCATTGGATCTAAAGATCCATGCCCAAGACCACCCAACATGAAAAGATTATTAAATTCTCCACACGCAAGCAGTCTGATTTGAACATGCCTAGGTGAGCAGATCGAGTTCAAGAAGGTAACTGCTTACTAAAGTCCATCGATTTTGACCATTGGGCCACCTGGCCCTAGAGGAACCCAGCAAGCCACCACACCCACGATCGTCTTTTATTAGTAGCAATTAAGCTCGTGTGACGGAACTTTCGAAATCATTAAATCGGGATGGATGAACTAGATGCATGGTGCTTTTTAGAGGTCGCATGTTATGCTTCGGATCTTTTGGAAATGCTTGCATGAACTGTATATTCATCTAGAGGACAATAATCATGAAATTGTTGAGGGATCTTCTTATATGTTCTAATTTAACTGCCGAATAATCGTTTGCATTATCTTTGTTTAGTTAACCAACTAAGAAGATGAACAGTAAAAACTACTTTCAGTTTGGATGAGCTAGTTATTTTTCTGTTATTTCTTTATTTTTAAGTATTCTTTTAATATGACATTAGTGGGCGCCCATGAGTTTCAAAAAGTTATAAAAAAAATCACGTCAACATTTTTCGTTAACCTAATTAAACAGAATAAATGAGAAATTTGATTTCCCCAATTTTATAAATTTTAAGAATTAATTATACTTTTTCAAAATCTTAAGACTCGATTTCACTCTCATCTTAAATTTTAGAATTTTTAATACACTCGTTATCTCTCGTGAATTAATTTTCGGACAAAAATGCTCCACGCTTGTGCTTTGCGGAGCTGACCGTTAAAATTTTTCGCACGAATCTCTTACAAATCCCAAGGGCGTGGCGGGATTGGGGGTCACGTTTTCTAAGCAATCGTGTCGGGACAAAATCCTTCGAAGTGGGCCCCACTCGCGACCCCCCCAATAAATGAGCACGTGGCGGGAGTGGAGAATCCGATTGAATATTGGAGCCCGTGTAATAATACTTGCGGCCGAAAGAGAAAAGAAGATATTCGAAAAGAACAAAAAAACGTTAAAAAATAATAATATTTTTTTTTGGTCGATAAAAGAATAATGATAATAATAAAAGGAAAAGTCCTTGCGAGAACGCTCCGAGGTACCGGCAACATCTTTAGGATCACTAGATTGGACACGCAAAATAAGAGACAAAAAATGATTTGGCCATTATAGCCCTACCACATGGGAGTTGTCAAGCCCCTGCTACACATCTCTTGGTAGCGAATACGATAACCATTCTGTTCTGAGAACGAGTTCCGAAACATGTAAATAGATTTTTCTATTTCTGTTCCAAGATAAGCTTCGAAAAGTTAAACCCGTTTGATAACGACAAAAATTTCTATTTCGAATAAAACCCGTTTGATAACAAAGACAAAATTTCTATTTCCGAAACAAAACCCGTTTGATAAACAACACAAAATTCTATTTCCAGGAACAAAAATCCATTTTTTAGAAATGGAATAAAAATAATTAGAAAATCCAAAAAATTCCTAAAAATCTTTAAAAAATTCAAAAAATCCAAAAAAAATTGAAAAATTCTAGAAAAATTCATCACAATTTCCAAAAAATAAAAAAAAATTCAGATTTCGGAAAAATAGGAAATTTGTTGAATTTTTTCAAAAAAAATCAAAAAATCAAAAATTTCAAAACTTCATAGAATGGCTTAAAATACCTGTAGCCACCCACTTTTAGTGAAATTTAAAATTTTTTAGGTGCCAAAAAAAAAATCAAAAAATCAAAAATTTCAAAACTTCACAGAATAGTTTAGAATACATGTGGCCACCCACTTTGAGTGAAATTTAACTTTTTTAAGGTACCCAAAAAAATTCAAAAACTCAAAAATTTCAAAACTTCACAGAATAGCTTAAAATACCTGTAGCCACCCACTTTGAGTGAAATTTTAATTTTTTGAGGTGAAAAAAAAGTAAAAAATCAAAAATTTCAAAACTTCACAGAATGACTTAGAATATCTGTGGCCACGCACTTTGAGTGAAATTTAAATATTTTAAGGTGCCGAAAAAAAAATAAAAATATAAAAAAATTTAAAATTTTAAAACTTCACAGAATGACTTAGAATGCCTCTAGCCACCCACTTTGAGTGAAATTTAATTTTTTTAGGTGCCCAAATGGTATTTTTGATTTTTTTTGATTTTTTAATTTTTTTTCGGCACCTAAAGAAAATTAAATTTGACTCAAAGTGGATGGCCACATGTATTCTAAGCCATTCTGTGAAGTTTTGAAATTTTTGATTTTTTTCTTTTTTTTCTTTTTTTCGGCACCTAAAAAAAATAAAATTTCATTCAAAGTTGGTGGCCACAGGTATTCTAAGCCATTCTGTGAAGTTTTGAAATTTTTGCTTTTTTGCTTATTTTTATTTTTTTCCGGCACCTAAAAAAAATTAAATTTCGCTTAAAGTGGGTGGCCACAGGTATTCTAAGCAATTCTGTGAAGTTTTGAAATTTTTTATTTTTTTATTTTTTTCGGCACCTAAAAAAATTTAAATTTCGCTTAAAGTGGATGGCCATAGGTATTCTAAGCCATTCTGTAAAGTTTTAAAATTTTTGATTTTTTGCTTTTTTTATTTTTTTAGGCACCTAAAAAAAATAAAATTTCGCTCAAAGTGGGTGGCACATGGTATTTTAAGCCATTCTGTGAAGTTTTGAAATTTTTGCTTTTTTGCTTAATTTTATTTTTTTGGCATCTAAAAAAATTAAATTTATTTCAAAGTGCGTAACAGGTATTCTAAGCCATTCTGTGAAATTTTGAAATTTTTTATTTTTTTTTTTTTTTCGCACATAAAAAAATTTAAATTTCGCTCAAAGTGGATGGCCACAGGTATTCTAAGCCATTTTGTGAAGTTTTGAAATTTTTTATTTTTTGCTTTTTTTAATTTTTTTCGGCACCTAAAAAAAATTAAATTTCGCTCAAATTGGGTAGCCACAGGTATTCTAAGACATTCTGTGAAGTTTTTAAATTTTAGATTTTTTGATTATTTTTTATTTTTTTTTGCATCTAAAAAAAATTAAATTTCGCTCAAAGTAGGTGGCCATAGGTATTTTAAGCCATTTTGTGAAATTTTGAAATTTTTATTTTTTTTATTTTTTTCGGCACCTAAAAAAATTTAAATTCGCTCAAAGTGGGTAGCCACAGATTCTAAACCATTCTGTAAAGTTTTGAAATTTTTGATTTTTTGCTTTTTTTTCCCACCTCAAAGATCGTGACTTCCATATGAACATGTGTTTTGAAGAAAGAGTTCTCTCAGAAATGATTCTCATTTTTTGTCTAGAAATAGAAAACCTACTTTTTTTTTGTTCTGATTTCTGGTTCAGAATTGGTTCTGGAACAAAAAGTTGTTCCAGAAATAGAAAAATGGAATTGCATTACCAAACGGGTTTCGGTTCAAAGCTATTTTCGGGAAGAAAATCGGTTCGGACAGAACGCAGAATGGTTATCATGCGCTACCTTAATGTCCGGGGTCGATTTCCGACATCAAATTCTTGGCTCTCCAATGCTGTCATCAAGCGCAGGGCAGCACGCCCGGGATCACGCCACACCCGATTCTTGCACGGGACCGCGGACGCATTTTCGCGAGTCAAGCTTCTGCGCATCACGATCCCCACTTGGCCCCGTTGCCCACGAACCAGGGCCGTGATGCCCCCCCGGCTGCATACCCACTGGAGTCGCGGACACCTTCTCGATCATCGTCAGCTGAAGCTCGATTGCTATTGAGCATAAGGCTAAGAGTTGCCTAGGCGGTCCTGCACATCAAGTGTCGGGTGAAATTCACCGCGTATATGGGGAATCTTCAGGCAATTTTTATTAATTGAACAAGCGGCATCGTCTGAGATCAATGAGGCTTATTATAAGACACGATACACGCAAACTTATATATGGATGCAGCCACAATGAAAGATAAAAGAAAGGGACATTGCTTGGATTGAGCCACCCAAGCTTTTACAAGTGTTCTGATGGTTACAAGCAATTCCTAAACATCCTCCAGAGACATCTCGGCCTTATCATCAGCCAACTACTATCCGTTCAAAGCCACCCTTATTTTCGGAACCCGTGATGAGTCACAAGCTTACTCACCGAGACATGGCCTTAGGTCATGGCTAGGGTACTACACAGTTCACGTGCCGAACTTGGTCGCTGGCACAAGTACTAGTAGTGCATGTGGCCAATCAGGAGCCTTGAGCCAACGACCAATGCCCATTCCCAAAGCTTGAACCATGCTTGTTCACTGTCCATGCAAGCCATGCTCGCGCACCGTGCTCGTGCACCACGATCATGAACCAGCAGCCCTTTGGCATTCCGATCAGCAACAATTTGTGCTTTGCCTGAGCCGTGGGATTCTCGTTGCATCAACCAATCCTTCAGCAATGACGTCGATCTATCTCAATCATCCATCGCCTTGCTCAAGTACACCCAGTCCGTGCTTCAGATCCCTGCTTGGCACAAGTTCAATGCCACGGCGTATGCATCGAGCCAATGCGTCGATTCAAGGGTTCAACACTTAAATCTTTCTAGAGTAGATTCCGTCACCACGCCTTTTCCTCTCGAGAGGAGGATTGGGGATGGTTCCTCTCGCAAGCCCCACTGCTCGTTCGATTGGCATTGTTCACTTGGGATCGTGAACGGAAAGGAAGATCGGTCGGGGACTAAAGAAAGAAAGCAATCTTGAAATGACCACGTTGGGCGCAGACTAATCATTCATTATTTAGCTTAACTGTGCTTAATTCTAGTTAATTTTCCTGCGCAACAAATAATTGAGATGGATTGTCTTGCTGGGTTGTCATTTAAATTAAGAAAGGAGGAGCAAGTGGGCAATAAAAATCAAAAGATAGCTTGAGGTTTAGAATGACACGTGTCGCTTACTCATGCTTTGATACTTATGGCGGACCAAGCTTTTCTAGTGCAGAGTCTATCCACCCTTCGTACACCATACACAGAAACTCAAAAGCAAATCCGAGAACATGCCTTCGTACGACCCTGATTCGCTCGGGTCTCTTTGCCTTAACGGGTCAAAGTCAAACGATGATTTTTTTTGGGTCATTTTAATTAGAAATAAGCAAATTTAGGCTCTATTTTGTTTTGCAAAAAAATAAATGATTCGAAAAATATTTTTTTCTTAAAAATGACCGATCGTATCGCTTACAAAAATGATTAAATGAAAAATATTTTCATCATTATTATTGATAATGATATTTTTCATTGACTAATTATTTCAAGTGATACAAACGACCGTTTTTAGGAAAATGATTTTCCTAGACGAATAGATACAAAGCAACTTCATTGCTTGAATTTAGGAGGCGGGCAGGGACTAAACTTTCTCTTTTCCCAAACAACTTTCTTTGTTAATTTTTCATTTATTCCAAGCATTTGAAAGGAATGTATTAAGTCAAATCTATTTGATAAAGTATGCATCCGATACTCTTACATATCTCATCGGTCGTCACAGTTCACTATATTAAGGTTTTGCCTTTTCTGGAAGGAATATTAATCGAGAGCCGATCGTGGTTTGTTTTTTTAAGTACAAGCTCGTGTTGATTATTCTCGGTGACGTGTTGAGCCATTTGCAATCTAGGTATATGCATGCATGCATGGAGTGCAATATGCTACTATATCGTTAATTAAAAGAGCAATAGATCTCTATTTAATATTATCTGTCATCGAATGACCTAAAAAGTAGAAAGCTAAATATCCGATAAATTACTTTGAATTTAGTATTTTAGTTTTCTCTTTTTTTCACACTAGAGTCGAGATATTCACAACTCGTGCAATATCGCAAATGATTTTTTTTAGTTTAGTATTTAATTCTTCGATTAAACATGGTTTGGCTTGACAACTAAAAATAAAATTACCATGGAAATGAGCTTTGCTTGCAATTTACATAGATATTGACACTCGACTTAGCAACAATTATATTCAAAACCATTACCAAGTCTTTTCTTGGAAATAACACTTACGATTGTATATAAGTTCATTTTACGACCAAATCATGCCTCAAATTAGGAAAATAAGATAATTACATAAAATACTCGATGAGCACCTTACAATTTTTTTGCAGCATCCAAATGCATGTTATTATAATTAATTTCTATTAGGTCATACGTGAAATTCATTTTCAAATTTAAAGCTTAAACAAAAAAAAACCCCTTGCAACACACGGACAAGCAAGCTAGTGATTTTTAAAAGTTCACTCCCATTTTACCCACCATAATCAATTATCTTCACCGTTTAGGCCCTAGGCCCAAGTCTGAGCGTTGAGATCTCGCGCTCGATGCCACCTAGATCGAGGCCCGACCTCTACCTCTGCTAACGTAAAGCGAGGAGCTTGAGCCTGAACTATCGAACCGAAATAGCTTTCGGAACCATACTTCCCACGACTAACACGTGTCCAGTCAATTGGGGACGTGCAGTGCCAACGACCGTGATCTGCTATATACTGAATCCCCGTCGGCCATCGAGGACTGAGCGGTTACCAAGTTCGGCATTATGGCTTTGCTCTAATGAGGAGTCCTTTTTTTCTATCGGTCAGCTTCTGTCCCTACCTCGACCCACGAACGTGAGGTCCTAGCACCCTAGAGTCCATCCTCAACCACGAGGATCCTGGGACTCGACCCCCAGAACTTGAGTCGTCATCGCTCGGCCGTTCAACACGGCCTCGAAGGCGCTCGGGAAAAAAATTTCAATATTTTTTCTTTAATTTGTTTAATGTCATCCCTGAACTTTTGGTACACGTTTCATTCAGTCCCTGAACTATATGAAAATGTTCAATGTAGAATTAAAAGTTCAGGGACCACATTAAACATTACCCTAAAGTTCAGGGATTACGTTGAACAAATTAAAAGTTCAAACATCAAATTGCACATTAGGCTAGAGTTCAAGGACTATTTATGTTATTATCCCAAATATTCGGCCGGGTATTCGTTTATAAGTTGAGCTATATCGATTTTAGCAACAACAAAAAAAAAAAGTTGAGCTACATCGAATTTTGGAAAAAACGATATTTTTATCCTATTATCAACTGGTCTGGCAATACAACGAAGAAAAAGCAACCTTTCCTTGATCCTTCGTAGAGAAAGAGGAGGAAGAAGAAGAAGAAGCGACTTCCATGGTGACTACTACGAGCCGATCTCGATACTGACTCCTCTCTTCCTGTCGATGCTCGTGGCTCTGTGTGATGGCTTCATGAGTGACGCAGAGGAAGATAAACTTGGAAAAGAATTCCAAAAGATAACGTTTATTCTGAATATTGAAGTATTATTTACAATATCTAAGGTGCCTATTTATAGAGAGGTCACCCTTTGAGAAACAACTAAATATTTAAAATCAAATAACATAATTAAGGAAAACAATATTGATAAAGGGGAAAGTCTTCAAAACGCATTCCGAAATCTGCAAATCACGTCCGAAATCTTTGAAGGCTTGAAAATCAAGGATTATCTTTAAGGATCGGAAATCAAGGATTTTGATCCGTCATTTAAAACGAGGGCGGGACCGCTCGCTCTTTTGACGCTCGAAAGTTTCCATATAAGCATTTGCTATTAGTTCTACATCAGTCTCCTCCACTTTAGAAGAACTCGACCCCGAGTTATTGTCAGGATAAAGCGGAATGTCTGAAGAGTGATACTCGAATAGGTTCGCCACATTGAATGTTGGAGAGATATTAAGATCATCAGGAAGATCAATAACATAAGCATTGTCATTGATCTTTTTGATAATTCTGCAGGGACCAATCTTCCTGTTCTTCAACTTATTATATGTACCAACAGGAAATCACTCCTTGCGTAGAAAGACCATGACTTCATCGCCTACTTCAAAAGTTTTGGAACGACGTCGCTTGTCAGCATGCTCCTTATACTTGGCATTGGACTCAGCAAGTTGGCGTGCAACGTCAGCTTGAACCTCCATAATTTTTGTCGCCAAATTTTCTGCTGCTACACTATAACCAGGAATCTTAGGTAGAGGGATCAGATCAAGTGTATGCTGAGGCACACGACCATAAATAACTTCAAATGGAGACTTCCGAGTGGATCGATTAATCGTATTGTTGAAAGCAAATTCTGTCGGGGCAAGATATCGATCCCACTGTTTTGGCGTGTCATTGCAAAGACAACGAATGATGTCCGCCATTGTCCGATTAACCACTTCAGTCTGCCCATCAGTCTGAGGATGGAAGGAACTACTATACTGCAAATTAGTTCCAAACAACTTCCATAGAGTCCTCCAGAAGTGACTGAGGAACTTAGTATCTCGATCAGAAGTAATTGTCTTTGGAACACCATGCAAACAAACTACTTCGCGGAAGAAAAGGCCAGCAACATGAGAAGCATCGGATGTCTTCTTACAATGTATAAAGTGTGACATCTTTGTAAATCGATCCACTACCACAAAGATAGAATCCATACCTCGTTGAGTTCGCGGAACTCCCAGAGCAAAATCCATGGATATATCCACCCAAGGTCCGGTTGGAATTGGCAATGGCATATAAAGGCCAGTATTCTGTGAATGCCCTTTTGCAACCTGACAGACAGGACACTTCTGCACAAAACGCCCAACGTCCCGCTTCAATTGTGGCAAAAAATATCGCTCCTCCACCAAGGCGATGTCCCCCAAGACTTCCTCCATGTAGCTCTCGAATCAGTTTCTCTCGAAGAGAACTTCGGGGAATACACAATCTGTTGCCATAAAACAAGAATTTATCGCATATAATCATATCACCAGCAGAACCAGTAGCTTGACACTTTGCCCAAGTGTCTCGAAAATCCTCATCGTAAGATCGCATAAAGACTCAAAACCCACTACTTCGTTCTTCATGGTAACCAATAATGCGGTTCGACGCTTAAAGCATCAGCCATTTTGTTCAGATGACCCGCCTTATGTCGAAGCACAAAATTAAATTGCTCCAAGAAAGAAACCTAGCGCTCATGCATCTTACTTAAATGTTTTAGGCCCTTGATGTCACGCCCCGAATCCTACGACGTGCGAACATCCCTCCAAGGTCCATTACAAGTGCGACGTCCCAGACACGCCGACCCAACGCCCAACACAGAGATTAAAGCACACGCGGAAGTAATACAATACCCGAACAGTTTTGAAACAAATGGCCAAGGATAGCCACTCAAAGAAACAACATGAACAATTACACTTGCGTTGATACTGGGCACTGTACACAATATTCAACTACGCCCATGCTCAAAATCAAAAGCAGCTCAAGGCTACTACAACTAGCCGGGCTCCTCCCAAAACACTTGGACGCCCGCCATCCTCAAGGCCGGGGTCCGAAATGTGGTTTAAACAACAATGAGAATAATCTCATGAGTAATTCCCTAAACCTAAACTAGGCTAACGTGCACCTCCAGAGGGTAAATAAAACACATAAATCACCGAACCAAGATAACAATCAATATAAGTTCACCCGGGCCCATAGCCCAATTCACTACTCCGCCATGCAAAGTTAGACTTTTAATATCATTATAAACATATGCGAGTAAATCGACCCGAAGGCCACGACCCCGGGCCAACAATGCTTGCCGACCGAAGGCCACGACCCGAAGGCCACAGCTTTGTCCCGACCCGAAGGCCAGCGCTTATCTCGACCCGAAGGCCCGACCCGAAGGCCACGCTTATTCCGACCCGAAGGCCCGACCCGAAGGCCACGTTTATCTCGATTGAAGGACCCAAGGCCCGACCCGAAGGCCACGCTTATTCCGACCCGAAGGCCCGACCCGAAGGCCCGTTTATCTCGACCCGAAGGCCAGCTTTATCTCGACCCGAAGGCCACGCTTATCTCGAATTCAAGGCCGCTATTCCGAAGGCCCGACCCAAGGCCCGACCCGAATGCCACAGGTTTATCTACTCGGCCCGTCATGTATACCAATGCACTCTGCCGGCTAATGGCAAGGATGATATGCGATTCATATGCCCGAGAATCCAAAGTCAATTTCCCGTGCCAAGATGCTGACACTAATTATTCACAAATTTGACAATTTCAAGGCATTAACGGCATGTTCAATCTACTCCATTTTTGCCCCAAATAAACCGGCACTTATTCCCCACACTTACTCCAATTCAATTCAATAAGCCCAAGGCCCGCCAAGCTATTCCATTCTTAGTCCCGCTAGACATGCGACATGGCATCATACAATCACATTCAAGTCACGTTTAATTTAGCATCCTCTCGGGTGATCATCGTTTCCTAAGCCGTTCACCCTAAAATCTCGAATAAACAATTATGGCCCGAATCCTCCCGATACTAAACCAGCCATGAACGGTCCGTCTTAGGCGCTCAATTCACCTTCAATTCATCACATTAGGCTCCCAATTTGCTACGAAAAACAACTACTACTCGGCCTACACAAACTAACCCCAAATTGATCGCGCCTTGTCCGATTCAAACCCGATATGGACAGCCACTAAATCGATCGTGCCGGGCCATTTAATAACCTCAAAATGTCCCATTAGACTCCCCAAGATACCATTTTAATCAACCACCATAATGCCAATTAAGGCGCGCACTAGAATCCGCATTCTAGACTCGAACTTCCCCAAACTTGGGTTATTCCATTCCAAACCTGACCAGCCATCTCTCGGCACTTACATAGCCGCGAAACCTCATCAAATGGTCACTATAATTCACCAAATCAGCCGTGACATCAACCTCTACCATCCTTTGCACAATAACCCTTAAATTACCCTAATTTAACCCCTAAACTCGTCTAGAAATGCAAATAATCCTAATTAGGGTTTAGGGTCAAACAAGAAAGGAAAAAGAAAGAAAGAAAAGAAAAGAAGAGAGAGAGAGAGAGAGAGAGAGAGAGAGAGAGTAGGTGGGGGTGGGTGTTGAGGGACGTGCGCGAGAGGGGGAAGACGCGGGGGTCGGAGGAGGGAGAGAGAGAGAGGAAATAAAAGAAAATATTTGAACATTCAAATATTATTTGCAATCCGATGGCCCAAATTAAAAACCGAAAATGGTCTACCGGTCCAAAATAAGCCTCGCACATAAAAAGGGACAAATGCCAAATTAATTAGACCAAATCATAACGAGGGAGGTCTACTAGTCCAAATTCGCACGTGGTCAAAAACTCCCCTTTTTCCATCATTCCTGACAATCTCAACATTGGTTACCATAATATTGACACCGTCCAATTTATTTGTCCCGAAACCCGGAAATCGACGCAAGTTCGGGATCCAAATAACGGCCAAATTTGATCGAGTGCGATTCTAGCGAAATCTCTAATTTAAAATGATAACCGGGAGTGATCAGTTCCCGGGCGAGATTTTACTATAAGCACACTGACAATTTACGCGTTTTATAAATCCCAAAAATGGGCCGAAATTCGGGATGTCACACTTGATGTATTTGAGCGCTTGGTGATCAGTATTGAGTATAAACTCACGCTGATAGAGATAAGGCTGCCAATTCTTAATAGCTCAAACCACAGCGTAAAATTCTTGCTTATAAGTAGACCATCAATGTCAAGCTTCATTCAATTTTTCACTGAAATAAGCAACCGGTTTACCTTCTTGCGAGAGTACCGCGCCAATTCCGACTCTCGAAGCATCACAATCTAGCTCGACCAATTTATCAAAATTCGGCAAAGTTAGAACAGGCGCAGTAGACAATTTCTCTTTTATCAAGGCAAAGCTTGCCTCAGCTACATCATCCCAGCGAAATTGCCCCTTCTTCAAACATCCTGTGATAGGTGCTAAGATAGTACTGAAATTACAAATGAACATGTGATAGAATGTCGCCAGTCCATGAAAACTCCGCACCTCCCCAACAGTCTTGGGTGTAGGCCACTCTTGAATCGCAGCAACCTTCGTCTCATCAACTCGAAGGCCATCTGCACTAACAATGTATCCCAAAAATAGCAATGCACTTGTCATAAATACTGCATTTAGGCAGATTGATATAAAGTTGATTGTTCTCCAAAACCTGCAAAACATCTCGAAGGTGGTCTACATGTTGCTGCTCATTGGGGCTATAGACAAGTATATCATCGAAATAAATCACCACGAACTTTCCCAAGAAAGGTTTAAGGACCTGCGTCATCAAGCACATAAAAGTGCTAGGAGCATTGGTAAGTCCAAAGGGCATGACTAACCACTCATAAAGTCCTTCGCTAGTTTTGAACGCCGTCTTCCATTCATCCCCGGGCCTCATACGAATCTGATGGTACCCACTCCGCAAATCGATCTTCGAAAAGATCTTTGATCCAGACAACCTGTCAAGCATATCATCCAAACGGGGAATAGGGAAGTGGAACCTCACGGTAAATTTATTGATTGCTCAACTATCCACGCACATCCGCATGCTCCCATCTTTCTTTGGTGTAAGTAAAGCAGGAACTGCACAAGGGCTCATGCTCTCTCGTATAAATCCCTTCCGAAGAAGTTCTTCCACCTTTTCCCGTAATATCTGATTCTCCTTCGGGGTCATGCGATAGTGGGGCAAATTTGGAAGACTAGCACCTGGTAAGAAATCAATTTGGTGCTGAATGTCTCGCATCGGTGGTAGTCCATCCGGTAGATCCTCAGGAATAAGACTAGAAAAAGCCTTTAGTAATGGTTGAAGTGCTTCTGGAATTTCGATGGTTTCCTGCTTAGATCCACTATCCACGATCAAGTACATACCATTCTTCTTGTGAACATTAAGTAAAACACCAGCCTTGTCCTTGTCCTGTTTTTGAGTAGTTCGCGGAACACGAGTAGCTTCATCCAAGGGACGAAGGGTAATTTTCGTCCTATCCCATACAAAAGAATAAACATTCTCAGGCACTCGGTGAGTAACATCAACATCATACTGCCATGGCCATCCCAGCAAGATGTGGCATGCATCCATCTCAACAACATCATAGATTATCATATATTTGTACGTTTTTCCAATAGAAATAGGCAAATGACAAATCTGGGTTACCTTTAATTCCGGCCCCTTATGAATCCAGCCAATCGTATAGGGCGAGGGATGAACTTCAGTCTTTAGTTGGAGATGATCGACAAACACCTGTGATACGATATTCTCGCAACTTTCGCTGTCGATGATGACGTCGCAAACCTTTCCACTAATATTGCAACGGGTGCAGAAAAGGTTATTCCGCTGTGAATCTTCCTTCCGTGGGGCTAACAGCAGTCGTCTAACCACGCAATTAACATGTTCTCCTTCTTCATCGACTATCTCTTCTTCATTCCCCCAATCCTCCTCATAAACCTCATCTTCAGGTTCGACCAGATTCGCCATCTTCCGCCGTGGACAGTCACTCGAACGGTGCCCAGGCTCATTACATTTAAAGCACTTTCCTGGATAGGGCTTGGCATAAGGATTCGGAACAACATCACGAGCCTTTGATGCAGGGGACTCATAGGGTTTGAGCGCTTCAACATTACTCCCCGAATTTCGGTTTGTATTGTTGAATTGCTGATTAGAGGACTCAGCACCCTCCTGCGATTTTCCCCGCCCGAATTGTCCTCGAGGAGCATAATTTCCCGTTCTGCTTGAGTAATTGTTTCGCTCCAACTGCAATTTCACTTTCTTGGCCATCTCTTGCGCATCCTCGACAGAGTATAAACGATGCAACGAAACACGATCTTGAATATTCAAACTTAGACCATTGATATACCTGGTGGTTTGTTGCGCTTCAGATTCGGCAAGATTATTGCGTGCCGAAAGTTGAAGGAATTCCTTCGTGTAAGCTTGAACCGTTCGACTTCCTTGTTTGCAAGCCTGAAATTACTAGAACAAAACTTGCTCAAAGTCAACAGGGAAGAATCGAAGCTTGAGTAACTACTTCATATGATTCCAAGTTCGGATAGGTGCTTTCCCTTGTCGACGCGGGGAAAGTTGTGTCTGCTCCCACTAGGCTGAGGCGCCGCCCTTCAATTTATACGCCACGAGCTTTACTTGGCGGTCCTCTTCGATCTCCATGGCATCAAAGAACTTCTCAACCTCCCAGAGCCAATCCAGAAAGTCTTCGATGTTTAAGTTGCCATTGAAGGTAGGAAGGTCGACTTTCAATTGATACTGTTCGTGTTCTCGCCGATATCCTCCATGTTGACGACCCCCACGAACATGCTCTCCTTGGAATCCTCCATAACGGCGACCTTCACAAATAGGCATGCCCTGGAAATCCTCTTCATCTTCTTCTTCAGAATCCTCGACATAGTCTTGACGCCTTTGTCGGGGATTCGCCCTTTGCTCCATAGCTACTTCGGGAACTCGAGCGACAGGAATACGCTCGGCTGGAAGATCACTAGGGTTAGGGTTAGGGTTTGCAGACAACCGTTGGATGGCGGCAAGTAATTCTTGCATCGTTCGTTGGTGGTCTCCAAGAGTTTGTCGAGTTTCCTCGGCAAACTGGGTAAATTCCTCACGTGTAACAGGCTCAGTGCCCTCAGCTACGGAGGTGTTTTGATTCACGTTATGAGACATTGTCGCAGGGAGAAACCTTGCTCTGATACCAAATGATGCAGAGGAAGATGAACTTGGAAAAGAATTCCAAAAGATAACGTTTATTCTGAATATTTAAGTATTATTTACAATATCTAAGGCGCCTATTTATAGAGAGGTCGCCCTTTGAGAAACAATTAAATATTTAAAATCAAATAACATAATTAAGGAAAACAATATTGATAAAGGGGAAAGTTTTCAAAACGCATTCCGAAATCTGCAAATCACGTCCAAAATCTTTGAAGGCTTGAAAATCAAGGATTATCTTTAAGGATCAGAAATCAAGGATTTTGATCTGTCATTTAAAACGAGGGTAGGACCGCTCGCTCTTTTGACGCTCGAAAGTTTCCATATAAGCATTTGATATTTGTTCTACATCAGTGAGGGACCGAGCTTTGCTTCACCAATCTTCCGGCGACTGCGCCGGATATTACTTGACCAGGGATGAGCTCTGGTTCAACCAAACCCTCGATCACTTCTCTCCATATGTACTCTCTCTCTCTCTCTCTCTCTCTCTCTCTCTCTCTCTCTCTCTCTCTCTCTCTCTCTCTCTCTCTCTCTCTCTCCGGATGATCTCGTTTTTTTGTTTCGCTCGATTTCATGTTGATTCGTATGTAACCGGTCGCTTGATGTTTGGTGGTCGGTGTCCTCGGGGATGAGCTACACCCGTCTGTTTTTTTCCCTCATAATTAATTCCTGCTTCCGTTTCGAAGGTTAGTCCGATTGAACTTTGAACAAATTGAGTTGGAGGACGCGATCAATTTGCTTGTGAATTGGGGTAGCGATTGATCGGATACATTAAATAAACTGTTTTTTCGCCACGCGAAATTGTGCATATTGTTTAATTACATCCGTTAACGTAATTATTAGTGAATTTCATTGGCAACCCACTTATTATGAACTCGAACAAATTTTTCTATATTTTCTCTGTCGAAATACACACAAGAATTCGAAGATTTCTGTGGCCCATTCCTTGAAACGAGAGATGATGCAATATTAGTATTTGCAAAATAAGTACAGAAGGCCAATAGTTGACAATGTTATATTTATAATGTGATCCCACAATAAGGGATATAGTTTTTGAAATAAAAACTTATCCGTTGGGTTTAACCCACGTTTTTTTCTTTTAAGTGACAGTTATCTACATACGGTTTTTTCCATGCTTCGTACCCCTTCGGTGACAACTGCCCTCTTCGGTAACCGCCTTGATGGGAAGCGGTTTATAAAGACGAACATTCATTCCGTAAGGACAGACACAAAGTCTAACACAAACCCTCTCATTCGGTAATACACCATCAGTACACGAAGGGATTGGGTTAGTAGAGTGCGCCCGTAATCGCTATCGAATTGCCGTCGAACTACTGTGGATTTCCAACGAACGTAAACTTGAACAATGGCTGGAGGTCAGTTTATTTTCGATCTTGTTTTCCGCATTTGATTCTAATTTTGCTCGAATTCTGTTCTTCAATGCATGATTAGAATCCTTCAGTTTTATTCTAACAGGCAACACATCTAAATTAATGCACTTGACCATGTTTTGCATGGGTTTGATCTCCAAGTATTGTTAATATTTGTTAATTGCTAAAACTCATATTACCCTTTTGCACATTCTACTTCTGTGATTACAATAACGGATTCTACATTGTGTTTCTGGACATACACTGAAGTTTTTCCGCCCTTTTTATCTTTTTGTCTTCTGACTTTGAAGTTGAAGTTGTTATGCCATTGTGGATTGTCATGAAGCGACTCAACATGTAATGTAGGGGAGCACTATAACTGAATTTCTTTTATGGCGATCTTCAGAAAAGGGCATCATGCTATTGCTAACTCTTGGAAATTGAATTTTCATTATCAGGATCATTGTCAATTTGCGCAGCGCTACTATGAGTTCCTTGACTACTTCCAGCTTCGGGATGGACCGATATTTCTGAAAATCTGCGGTGAATCTGAATGTAATGGGATAGTGAATGACTACATTAGTGTAAGTGCTACTTTGCTCAGTGTTCTGCTAGCTTTTGGCTAGTATAAGCATGCCAATTGCAAATCACTATGAAGCAGTTAGCATCCCACTAAGCATTATACTGGCACATTCAGAGAGAAAAATTTGGAATTTCATGGTTATCCTAAGCTGTGATTCTTTGAAAAATTTTCCCCTTGTTAATTCATGCAGGTTTTGGCAAAGAAGTTTGGAGCTGCTGTCGTTTCACTTGAGCATCGGTACCATGGGAAGAGTTCTCCTTTCAAATCATTGACAACAACAAATCTGAAATACTTATCATCTAAACAGGCACACTTCGACTTGGCTTCCTTTCGTCAATTTTATCAGGCAAGTTTTCGTATCTGTTAAGCATGTGATTAACCATGAATGACAATGGCGATAGAAGTTTCATAAAGAAACCTTGATTTTCGGGAGAGATGGTCTGAAACTCGGAAAAATCATCAATGAAGTAATCTTGTTACTAGTCAAAACTAGTATTATTTTGATCTACGACTGGGATGTGGTCAAAGTGTCCTTTTTTTCACTTGCAAAAAGATGTTGATGCAGAGCTGACTAAAAATTTAGCACATGGGGGAAGAAATTGATTTAGGTATCATTTGCATGCTGTGCACATGACATGAGAACAATCCCTCCGAGCAGTTGAATGACCTGCCTTTGTTTTTGTTTGATTGAAGTGTTGGCTCTGATGGGTATTACTGCATTTGGAAAACAAGGGTCGCTGGAATGAGAAGATTTGGCTTTACACTATCCTTCCTGCGAATATCAGATATTAATTTGATTGTCATGTGTTTGCAAGTGATGCTTATTAAATATGGCTAATTCATGTGCTAGATTCTTTTGAAAGAAACTTTTAGCATTTCTTCTAGAAAGTCTTTACTTCTGTGTGTTGAAGTGAGTCTCCCTTTCACATGATGTCTGCTAGCGGTCTGACTAGTTAGCTGTTTTGACACTATGTGCAGGATTCAGTAAATCTGAAACTCAATAGAACAGATGCCGAAAACCCCTGGTTTGTTTTCGGCATTTCTTATTCTGGAGCTCTCAGTGCATGGTTTCGTCTTAAGTTCCCTCATTTGACATGTGGAAGTCTTGCAAGTTCTGCTGTTGTTCAAGCTGTGTACGATTTCCCTGAATTTGACCGGCAGGTAAGGACAATCTTTATTGCCAGTATTGTCCTTCTAACTTGCCAGAAGACCAAGAAGTTGGGGATTATGATTATGTTGTGAGGTCCATTTTGATGTTTGGCTGCTGTCTTCAGCCTTTGTGGTGTTCCAGTTGATCTGTATTGAGAAATACTTGGAAATATTATCTGACTAAATAAAACATTCTACTGTTGTTTCCAACTTTAGATTGGTGCTTCAGCTGGAATGGAATGTAAGGCTGCATTGCAGGAAGTAAATCAACTTGTTGAGCAACAGCTTGCATCAAATGGAAAGGCATTGAAGGAGTTGTTTGGTGCTGCTGAGGTTCGAATTCCTCTTTCCTTAAAACGGCGATTATGTCTTCAGAAATGTGTTTAGCTCTTGTACAATGTGTAATCCTTTTTATCCCTCTTCTTTTTTAAAGTAATCTTTCTCATACTCTGCAGCTTGAGATCGATGGTGACTTCTTGTATTTTCTGGCAGACGCTGCTGTTACAGCTGTAAGCATATCGTTTTTCATTTGTGTTTATTTTGTTGCTTTACAAGGTAATGATATTCAAGATTTCATCATCCACAGTTCCAATATGGAAATCCCGATAAATTGTGCTCTACTCTTATTCAAGCTAAAGAAGGATGGGGAGGATTTGGTGGTAAGAAACTTTTTCCTGCCTTAACCTCATTCTTTCGTTGTATTCTAGAGCTTTATGGAAGTAAATGTTCAAGATGTCTGTATATCAAATTGTACATAATTTTACTAGCTTTGCCAAATAGAATAGCATAGTTGAATGCTTTTGGGAGATTTTTTTGAGTTGAGATGATTTAGTCAGATCAAAGGCATGGTTATCATTCATGCATGCTTGAAGAGCTTCCTTGAGACAATGAAATTTCTCCACATATATACTATTCCCTGGACAGTAGGATGTTTGCCATTATTTCGATGCCATCCACAAAATTAATCTTCTCTTTCTATGCGGTGGGATTCCTAATTTTTAGCAACACATACCCATTAGACATTTATGAGTGATTTGTGTCTTATGATGCTTCTTGAACAAGTGCAATAATTAATCATAGTCAATAATTAATCCACTTTATTTAAATATCTGTCATCATTTGCCTACAAATTATTTTCTGTGGAGTAGCTGTGCAAACAGATATTCAATATTATTGTGATGCAAGCTTTATCTGAGTGAACCTGGGTCACCTAAAACAAATCGAGGGTGTGCTCCTCCTTTTTAGCTTTTGTTCTGAGATTTATTTGGTCAAATTGAAATGTTTATGCAGGGTGCATATGCCAAATATGTTAAAGACAATTATGCAGACAGTGTTAGTTATAGTCAAAAGCACTTGAAGAACACAGCTCTTGATGAAGATAGGAGCGATCGGCTGTGTTGGTTCCAAGTTTGCACTGAAGTTGCATACTTTCAGGTAGCCCCCTCCAATGACAGTGTCCGCTCGTCAAAAGTTGACACAAGGTGTTCTTATCTCCATACTCTTCATTCCTTGTTTCATTAGTTTTCCATGTGTAATCTTATACCCAAGTCGATATTTCTTGTGTTGCAATAGATACCATTTAGAACTTTGCAAGAACGTGTTCGGCCAGGGAATAAATCCTGATGTTGACGCAACAAATTTATACTATGGGGGCACAAGAATAGCAGGTCTGAGCACTAATCTTTCTAGTTTGACTCGTTAGCGTTTCGCTATCCATGCGTTTAAGAATCATATGGATTTTCTCTCCAGAATTGACTGGACATTTCTGTGGTTCTTGATGCCCCTTTAATCGAAAAGTTCCCATATTTTTCATTTAGGAGATTTGGCGGCTGTCAATTTCTGAGCTTATCCTTTTCATGAAAAGCCAAGCAACAAATAAAATCCGACATCTGAATCTGGAACACACATTTACGAAAGCCCAGATGGATGGAACTGTTTCATATATTAAGAGTTTCATGCAATGTCCATTCCCTGTTTTCTGGGACCCTTATAAGTAAACTGATTGTAACTGACGATCGAGCTGAGATTAATGTATTTGTAGTTAGCGTTCTTCAATTTATGCTTACAGTGAGTCTTTCTGCATAAATTGATAGGCATCAATGAAAAGTCATATCAAGGGCTGAAAATGAATCTGGTTAAATAATGGCGACAATAAACCAAAAGAAATATATTAGTGCATTACACATTATGAGCATATTCTGGAATCTGCACATAGCTTTTTTTCATCAAAGTTATCTATTTGAGAGCCCCAAAAGTTAAAGCTGTCAAGAAACAGGCTCCTAATGTATATCTAGCATGCTTTTTCTATACTCCACCTCGAGTGTAAGGCCTTACACATCCACGAGATAATTAGGGAGCAGACAAATATGCGTAATGAATATAGGAGAGTGTCAAGATTCGAACTCATGATTGTGCTCTAAAACTATCTTAGCTTCAGGCGACAGTTTTCCCTATAAGTGTAATCTGTCAGGAAATAGGCTCACATTATATATATAACATACTTCTTATAAAAAAGAAACTCGCGTGCTTCCTTTTGACATTAAGGTGTAACTTTGCCAGGCTCAAAGATAATTTTCACAAACGGCTCTCAAGATCCATGGTGGCATGCTTCAAAACAGATCTCTTCACCAGATAGTAAGTTCCCATGATTTCAGACAACCATTTACCAGTTTTTGTTAGCCACTGGTTTCAATTAGTGAAGAGTAGAGCATGATCGTGAAGTTTCTCTTTGGTTTCAAGCTAGCAACATGCTTAACACACACATTCCATGAGATGATGACATAAACCTGAACTTCCCAACGCATTTTGACATTAATCTTTCTCTTGCATAAATATCAATAGTATTCATCGTTGCAATTGTTAATTACATGGAGAACAATTTATGGTGTCGTGCTGTTAGACTGAACGATGATGAAGAATTACCGTGTGCGTTGATGTCTTTGGTTAAGAATATAAAATGAAGTGCCTCTACAAACTGTCAAAGATCTTTCCACGTGATACGTCTTTGGTCTAGTACATCTGCAGTTACATGTTCATATGGGGTTCCATTGCTTATGCTTTTTGGACCTCTCTCTGTCACTCTCTTTCATACTGAAATTACTGTTGAATTTCGACTGTTGTCAGTGCCTTCCTACCTCATCTCCTGTCATAATTGCGGACATGGAACTGATATGCGAGGGTGCCACAGTCTCCTCTGAGCCTTGAAGGTCTGGACGGCTTGGATCTACTTACATGCTGCATAAAGTTACGAAATATTCATGGTTGCAGCTACTGTATGCCGGTTCATTGGGAGACTTGCATTTTCCAGTGGTGAATGCGCAGCAGAACTGAACGTTGTCACTGTGGAAAATGGAAATTTCAGTTTGATTCTTGCATGAATTATTTGTGGATATTGCTGCGTGCTATGCCTATTTTCTTCTCATTTTGGCTCTTCTTCTGCTGGTCCCGACGGTTTCAAGATATGATTATTTTCTTTAATAAACTCATGATTTTGCCCCCTTACAAAGACAAAATTTGAAATGAAACATACAAAGCAAAAATAAGTGTTTGCCGTCTCCTGATATTAGAAGAGATGAGCAGAAGGAGAAGATGAAAATGAAGTGCGGCACTAAGTGAATTATTTAAAAATAAGAAATATAATGGAATTGTTGAGAACATGTAGTCCTAGTGTGTGTGCAGTTGAGTTTCTCCTCCTGGCGTGGCAACTGAGCAATGATTAGTGAGGATTGAACCCTTGATATCATCTCCTGCTAAAGTTTTCCCAGCCACTGGCCACTTAATTAGTATGACTTCTGTTTGAACGTGTTTTTGCAGTTTAGGAAAAGCAAATATCCTGTGCAATTCAAATACTTTTGTCTCTAGTAAAGAAAATTTTCGAGGTTTACATTGTCCGAGTGTCATGCTTCTTTCAGGCGACGCCCAGAACTGCAGCTCCCCAGATGCGGTCCACAAAGTAAGGCAACAGATCACAGAAAACATAGACTTCTGGCTGTCTGAATGCCAAAATAGTGGTAGGAGCTCTATCTGAAGTACATGCTCATGGTGAACGTGAATTTGGGAGGTGGTTCTCTGCCTAACCGTGATATCATGATAAACTTTTCAGGAGATGCTTAATTCTAATTTATGAAGGGTACTGTAATGCTCATCCTGGTCATGCTTAGTTGCACTTGTCTATCCAGGACTTGGTGTGAATCGACAATTGCAATAATTTGCCTTTGCTTCGCCCTGTAATTGTTCTGTCAATACCTTGACCTGTAAATATAGAATAAATACTCCAACGATGTAAAATGGCTGTAGTAACTCATTTTGATTATATTCCCGGTCAATCTCCTTACTTCCATCTTCCCTTCTTTAAAATGTTGCCATTCATCTGATGTGATGAAGTACACAGAAGTCTGCTTTCTTTGACCGTCTCTGATACTAGTGTCTAAAACAAATCGTTTGTGCCCCATGAGGGCTAGTTTCCCAAGCTGGAAATGCTTTGACATCTTCCAATATGAAAGACTAGCATCAGATCAGGTTAAGAGTATGGAAAGACGACTCTTCTGCTCTTGTTGATTTTATCGCAGTTATGTGGATTAGCATTCGAACCGATCGCCAATTCAACCACTTTATAAGCATATGTTATGATGGTTCATCAGATACGCCTGCACGTGTGTTTATGCCAAGTCCGAGTCGATTGAGTGAGTTCACCTTCACATGAAGGAGCAAATTACCCCCAGTTCCCTTCACATTCTCTGGCAAGGTTCTTTTGATTCTGGTAGAAGAATTTGAGTTGAGCGTTGCAAGTACCTTGGTAACATCAATTAAGAAAACTAACGATAAGAAAATCACCCAATGAGACTTTGGGAGGCTCGACCTCGCCGGCGCGGGCGAGGGCCACTCTCGCTAGATCAGGCGAGGGCAACCCTCGCCCGACACTGGCAAGGGTCGCCCTCCCCAGATCCGGCGAGGGCAACCCGACTCAAATGAGGACTGCCCTCGCCCAACTCAAGCGAGGGTCACCCGACGCCGGTGAGGGCACCCTCGCCCGACTTAGGCGAGGGCCACCCTCGCCCGATCTCGCAAGGGCGACCCTCGCCGGCGTCGGGCGAGGCTAGCCCTAGCCCAACTCAGGCGAGGGCGACTCGCTTGAGTCGAGCGAGTGCAGCCCTCGCTCGACGCCAGCGAGGGTCGCCCCCGCGAAATCTGGTGTGGGCGGCCCTCACCAATAGCCCTCGCTTGGGAGGGCGAGGGTCGCCCTTGCCAGATCCGGCGAGGGTAGCCCTCGCTTGAGTCGGGTGAGGGCTGCCCTCGCCGGTGTCAAGCAAGGGCGACTCGCCTGAGTCGGGCGAGTACAGCCCTCGCTCGACGCCAGCAAGGGTCTCCCCCGCAAAATCGGGTGTGGGCGGCCCTCGCCGACAGCCCTCGCTTGGGCGGGCAAGGATCGCCTTTGCCAGATCCGACGAGGGTAGCCCTTGCTTGAGTCAGGTGAGGGCCGCCCTCGCCCGCGCCGGTGAGGTCGAGCCTCTCTTGTGGCCAGAGGGGCCAACCTCGCCGGCTTCCGCCTAGCGACCAGGCAAAGGTTGAAGATGAAGAAAAGAAAAAAGAAAAAAATTAATAAAAAATTCGAAAAATAAAATATAATATTAAAAATTTAGTTCGGGTAAAATTGTCACATGTGTACCAGTTTGGGATTTTTGATGGTCAAAAAAATAGTAAGGGGTAAATTTATCACAAGTGTACCAGTTTGGGGGTTTTTTGTGGTATGTTCGAAGTAAAATTATCACAGGTGTACCAGTTTTGGATTTTTTGTGGTAAAAAAAAAAGTTCGGGGTAAAATTATCACACGCGTACCAATTTGGAGTTTTTGGTGGTATTAACCCTTTCATAAAAGCCCACGTTAGAAACCACTAATAGCAAAAATTTGCATTTTCAACGGAATACTTGTTTCGCAGAAACTTTACCCCATAATGACAAAGGTATTAACAATGGTATATACATTAAATTTTCAAATTTTGTTTTTGGTCTGTAATTTGCAAATTGATTTGCCAGATTCTTATTGGGTATGTGAATAGAACATACTTAATTAATCACTTTCAGATGGTCACATAATTTGTAAACCTATTTTTATTTTTTTAACAAATATCCCTACCATTAGTCGACTTCAATTACTTCTCAGTAAGCCCCACAAGCAATTTCATGAAGCTGCAACTTCCATCGATGCATACCACAACGTCAAATATCATTGCTCGCATGACATCATGCTCCACAAAGATGAGTTTCAGAAGAATGGAATGCAAAAACTTACCGGTCTTTTTTTTTATTTTTGGTCACTGAAAAACTTACCATAGTCAAAAAGGTCACTATAGTTCATTTTCACAACTTTTTCCTTTTCCAAACAATAAAACAGCCATCTAAAAATTGTTGATCCTATACCAGCATTTTCATTGAACAAATGTTAGAAATGAAGGAGGCTCGCACTGTCAATGGATACATGATTACCATCAAGAGGTATCATGAAATTGGAGAATGAAGAAACCAAGAACACTCTCATATCAGGCCACTTTCAACCAAAATTGGGGTCTTCTCGAAGGTCACCAAATTTCCTACTTCAGGTAAGTAGAAGAAACCCAGAGCAGAATGCAGGTTATAAGTGAATTTGTTACTTCAAAACCGCGCAGTCCTTTAAACAAAAGGTGGTATTATGGACACCATCAAGAATGTCCCCAGTAGCCATGACAAAATGAAGGCACCAGCCCTGCATATGGAAACAAATCATGAATCCAACTCATCCATTGCAAGTACTCAACATATGGGGCAGTTAGATTGACAAGAACGGATATATAGCGAGGAATGAGCTAAACAACTACCAGGTCAGGAACACACCGATTTATAATAAATAAATAGGTAGAGAGAGTCATCGACTGAAATCGATGACGAACACTAATAGTATGTCATCTACGCACCCACAGAGGAAAGCTCGCAGTTGGCTTTTCAGCCGATCATGTATGAAGTATACGGTAGCTATGAGGGATATGGCTACTTGAAGAGTGGGGCCTTCTTCCGTTGGAAAAAGCACAGTGAGAAGTCCAAGTACTAAAAATGTGGTAGCTGTTTTTATGATGAACTTTGAGAACGGAGTCTGAAACCTGCTCATGACAGGCTGCACGGCGCGGGATTGAGTTACTTCCTTGACCTTTTTCTTGACATCAATTTTCGGGTTCCTCCTCTCGTAGAACTTCTGCATGATTATTTTGTCATGCGCAGATTCAATTGCATCCAAACTGGGCTTGTGTCCCGCATATTTTTGGAGGAGGAAATTCCTTGCGGCTTGAATTTCATCTTCGGAGGCCTCTTTACTGATTCCAAGCCGCTTATACGGGTCCCTTACATTTATTCTAGGAAAGATGGTCGAACCTGAAGAGGCCAGTAAAATAGGATGAAGTAATGTGGAGAACAAAACGACATATCGCGTCATTAATTAGCTCAACTTTTTCTTGATAAAATAAACCTTTTTTAGCTATGACAAATCATCAATTAAATCACCGTGAAAATCAGCCTTTTAACAGGCAAATACAAAACTGTTTTTAAGTACTATAGGTCCTTTCAGAATGACCTATTAGTCCTATGCGGTTGACATGGTGAACAACCATCAATGTGCATTCTGCACGGGAGTTCAATGGCACGCTCATATTAGGTTGATAACCATGAAATAAGATTTACACATTTCATGCTTTTATTCTGTAATGCCTTGACTCCATAGCTCGACAGAACTCAGGAAAGGGTACATCTCAAATATCAGAAAACACATAGTATGAGGAACAAATGACCTGGAAAATGTTCCCCAATGCAAATTCCACCATAAGGAATAAAAGAATGCCAACATGTATGAGAGCTTCAAGTAAAGACGGTAGTAAAGTGGGCATATATCTTGCTTTCTTGAAGTAGCTCATTACCTAATTCATTTTGAAAAAAATGCAAACAATAAGACTAGGACATAAAATATTAGGTACTGTAAGGAACGAAAAGTTACTCATATGATCTTCTAATCACTTCAAAGTACACCTCTGTTTTAACAATAGTCACCAGCTTTCACAAGCTTTTCCAAAATTGTGTTTCTGAGAAACTTTTTTGCTTCTGTCAAACTTACACCTTAATATTCCAATAGCTCTAGAATGAGAGAGAAGAAAACCTCCAACAATAAACTTTCTGTTTGTAAGAATCACAAAGGATAAAGCATTTGATACCAGTGGGATCGCTTTAAGAAGCATCCATCACAGACTGGATCACTAGAGCTTGATGTCTGCTGCAAATTTCAATGAAAAAATTAAATAAATAAGGTGAGAAAATTGCAAAGAACCGAACGGTTCATTTTCAATAACCATGAGAATATCCTCGAAGGAGCAATACCTTCCTCCATGCAGGGACGCGAACTTTCCTTTAGGCCTTGCAATAGAGATAAAGGCTGGGAATTCTACAGATAAAGAATTGCCACCTCGAGCAGGTATCAAGAAACATTTTGACGGACCAAGAGTTAATCCGGAGACAGTCATCTTTGATTCAGTTTGTTAGTTACCGGCGATCAGTCTGCAAAGTTCAAATTCAGAATGCATGTAATTAGCAGGATCAATTTTGCAAAATGAGTAGCGCGACGTTTCGCTGAACTCATTAACAGTACCTAAATCACAAAATACCGCATCACCTTCATTTAGCCATTTTTATATGGACAGTCAAGAAATGGCCTTCCCATGACACTCTCAAGTCATAGGGATTGTCCGTTAACATCATCCATTTACACCAATTGCACTTTACAAAGAAAGTGTTGACCTGACGGCACCAAGCATCATGGACTTCTCATTCATCAAATTCTCTACAATGATCATATGCTGCACCCAAACTATGCCTAAAGAATACACTAAAAATCTAGCTTTGTGCAGACTGAATAACTTGCATTTTTGCAGCACACACACCCAATGTTCTATCCCGAGGGATCATGGAAATCCTCAACAATCACAGCTCAAGGACAAGATCGATGTCAATGACCTCAGAGGGCCAAGAAAATCCGCCACTTTAGCGGGTCTCGCTCTTCTTTCGCAGTGCTTCGGTCCAAGAAAATACCGAAAGCCAAAAAAATAAGGAATTCCCAGCTCAAATAAAACCACGTTCATTTCATGACGAGTCTTTAACCAACGAGCAAAACTCAGAAGCAGCCATGAACTGAGCTAGCTTGGTTCACGCTGGTTAGCCGCAACAATCAAGAAAACACTGGGCAAAAGAAAAACTAAACACCCATTTGGTCCGAGGAACGAAGAAGCGAAATCGATTCAAGAAGAAACAGAGTGCCCCTACCCAGACTGCGATTAGAGAGAGCGAGGTGGGTCTGTTCTTGGCGTTTATCTTGTGCTCAGAGACGGTTGCCAATGTCAGACGAGCATTTGCAACGGACAGGAGGAGGGTGGGCATTGAGCAGCGGGCGAGGGATTTATCAGACGCTGCCTCTTGAACCCTCCCTCCCTGCTTCGCTCCCTCGTGCACTTCCTATGTTGTACTGATTTAGTTGACGTAGGAAGAACAAATCCGCTGCAGTCTAGTTAGTTAGGATACTCGGCTCATCTGAGAGACCTGGGTTCAAGTCCTTTCCGACAACGGAAATCATTTCTTTTTTTTTGCCCCCTGGTGAAAAATTCAGGACGATTTAAACTTGTTGCGAAAGTATAATCGAGCCTAAAATTTTGTCATGAAAGTGCAATCAAGTTTTAAAATTTGTCACTAAAACTTTAAAAAAGCACAATTAACGGAATGATTTGATTGGACAAATTTAACAAGTTTTAGGACTTGATTGCATCTTTTGAAAGTTTTTAGACTCAATTGTATTTTTGTGACAAGCTTAGGACTTAATTACATTTTTGGAAAGTTTTAGGACTCCATAGGAGAATCCAGTCCTAAAATTTTGTCATGAAAGTGCAATCCAGTCCTAAAATTTGTTACAAAAGTGCAACCGAGTCCTAAAACTTTTAAAAAGTACAATCCACGGAAAGACTTGATTTGACCAATTTAACAAGTTTTAGGACTTGATTGTACCTTTTGAAAGTTTTTGGACTCAATTACATTTTTGTGAGAAGATTATGACTTAATTACATTTTTTGAAAGATTTAGGACTCAATAATACTTTCATGACAAGTTTTAAAACTTTAAATATATTTATCCCTATATAATAACGACCGATAGGCAAAAAAGAATAAGAGTTCCGGCGGATGCAAATGAAATGAAGCGAAAATTGGCCTTTATGGGTAGCAAAGCAATGATGAAGAGTCGTAAAATGCTAAACAAATGTAGCCTCAGCCAGACAAAATGACATATGAAATCCCTTTTTCTTCAATTGATGTGGAAGTAAAAAAAAAAAATAGTCGGTCGGTGGTGAAGGGGAAAATAAAGGTACGTATAATGTCACATTATTCCGCGCTCAATCGATAACTACTCCAAAAAATTTCAAAATCTGTTCATTTCGATTTACATCTTCACTTTTAGATTTGTGTTCTGTACATCTAGTTAAAACTTAAAACGCTCATTTGCCCTTTTATTAAATAAAAACCACCTAAAAGCCTACCCACCAATCACCATTACCCTTCTGCTTCTGATAAATAAAATAAAATAAAATCATCACTACCCAATAAATCCAAGGTACATAATAACCCAAACCTAGACCTGTTAAACAGATGGGTCGGGTCGGGTTTGGGTCGGGTCATTAATGGTCCGACCCAAATTGACCCATTAACCCGTTTACGACCCATTTATTCATAGTGTAAATATCTCGACCCATACCCGACCCGACCCATACCCAACCCATACCCGACCCGACCCATACCCAACCCATACCCGACCCGTCCCATATTGCTAAAACACTTTTATATTTAACCTAATCTAGGAATACTTATTTCTTATGATTTTTTTTTAAATTATACTGCCAAAATATTTTATGCAATACAAAGCTAGTGAAAATTTTTTATAATTTTTTTCAAAATTGAGGTTTTGTTTGTTTTACGAAAAATGCGACATTTCTAGAAAATATTTTTCATAAAGTCATTATCCAAGAAAATAAAAAAAAATTAATATTTTTTTATTTTTTAAATCGAATTTTTAATTATTTTTATTTTTATTTTTTTCTTTTTCTTTTTCCTTTATTTTTTGTCGATCGCCGGCCGCCGTGGCCGGCGACCGACCACAGGCGAGGCCGAGGCCTCGACGGCCTCAAGCGACGCTCCAGCCTCGGGCGAGCTCGAGCTCGCCGGATCTGGCGAGGTGGAGCCTCGCCCGAGGCGGCGAAGCTCGAGTCTCGCCAGCCTCGAGCGAGGCTCCACCTCGCCAGATCCGGCGAGCTCGAGCTCGCCTGAGGTCGGCAAGCTTGAGTCTTGCCAGATCGGCGAGGCTGGAGCCTCACCGGGATCGGGCGAGCCTCGAGGTCGGTGGAATCGGGTGAGCTCGAGGCTCGCCGGGATCGGGCGAGCCTCGAGGTCGCCGGAATCGGTCGAGCTCGAGGCTCGCCAGATCGGCGAGGCTCTAGCCTCGCCCGAGGCCGGCGAGGTCGACCCGCCCCGGTGGCCGGTCGCCGTGGCCGACCACCGGCCGGAATAAAAAAAAAAAGAAAAAGAAAGAAGAGAAAAGAAAAAGAGAAAAAATAAAAATAATTAAATTTCAATTTTTTTTAAACATCTTTATAAAGAGAAAGAGAGTATGTGGATGGGTCTAGTGGGTGGGTTGGACATGGGTTCCAAACTCAACCCATTTAGTCCCATTTATCTTTAAGCTTTAAAATTTAAAACTCATTTAAGGTTGACTCTTTAAAATTAAGTGACCCATATATGACCCATTTATTTTTAAATGGGTCATATATGGGTTTAAGACCCATTTTGACACCTCTACCCAAACCCAAACCAACAGCCATGTTCGCCATCGCCCGCCACCAATGGACGCACTATCCCCACCTTCGCGCCAGCGTGGGATCCTGAGCTCAACCATGGCTCGAGCTCTGCACAACGCACATGATACGTGTGGGTTTTGTTTCCGCAGCACTGTTATAGAGCTAATGTGAAATTGAGTCTCTCCTTATCAAGGGTCCCTAAAGAGAGTTGAAAGGAATTTGTTTTAACCACCTTTCTCTTTGGTGGATTGTATATTGCAAGCATGAATTGTAGGTAAAATTAATCTCATTATATAATTGTAGGTGATGCTTATGCCAAGGGTGTCAAATATATCCTAACCAAACCGGCCCAAATCAAACAATCCAAAATGAACCGAATATTTCAGATCTTTTCGATTTGGATATCTTTCTAGTTTGGACAGTATTTTAAAAGATTGAGCATATTGAAACACATTCAAAACCCTTAAAGTGTTCGGGGAAACAATTAAAACCTCAAATTCAAAAAAAACAAATTAGAAGCTCAAAGAGAAAAGAAATCTCCAAATTCCTTTTCATCACCCATCGCATCTATTTTCTTTCGTCTGCTGTTGCTCCTTCTTCCTCACACAACCATAGGGAGAATATAGCAGCCGCCACTCTTTCCCTTGGAGCTCTCTCTCTCTCTCTCTCTCTCTCTCTCTCTCTCTCTCTCTCTCTCTCTCTCCGGTCCGCAAGCCCCACCAGAAGCCTGTTCCGATCATTTTCCTCCCGGTCCTTCGGAATCCCGATTACTAACTCGGTTTCTTCATTTGTATAACCAATTTCTCGTGACCGCTCAAGGATGTTACGACGGGTACAGTTTGAAGTTGAAGAATATTCTTCAATCCGTGCCCAATCTTGAACTAGAATGCGAAGAAATTCGAAATCGAATCTGGGTAATGGTTGCTGGTCATGACCTTAGGGTTAGGGTTTGATGTGCATTTTAATGTTATTTGGCCTCCAGATGTTCATATGATAGAGTCATCTTGATTAGGAGTGTTTTTGTGATGATTCGTGGGTGATTTTGATGGTTGAATGAATGTTTAGGGCCATTTTGATGAATGTGTGTTCATTTTATTCTTGCGCCTTCATTTGAAGGCTTGAATATGACCGATATTTCCTGGGTTTGAGGTTGAAAGTGATTGAACACGGATGAATATAGGTTAAATGTTCAAAATCCTAAGTTTGAAGATGCAAACCCAGATTTCCGGAAAGTCTGTCCGACCCCCTATTGTTTCTCATTTTTTCTGAATTTTTGTGTCCCGAATTTGGAAAAACTTCATTCTCGAAAGTTGTATGTAAGAGTTTAATATTTCAAATGGCACAAATTTCATAAAATTTGGGGTTCATTTGGTTGGTACGATGGTCTCTGTAAAAGACGATTTTTCTAGGGGTGTTTCATCCAAAATTTTCGGTTTTACGTTGACTGATTTTGTTTTGTAATTTTGATAAATTTTCGGTCCTTTTTTTCGAAAAAAAAACTCAAAACAGCCAAAATATAATCTAGAAAGTTTGGGGGCATGGGTATAAAGTCTAGGGGGTCAATTTTGTGAATTTTGGACACGGTCAGGACTGGCCTACAAAACTGATAGAATCTAATATTTAAGGGTAAATCGTTAATTTTGGCAAACTCTATGTCACGCCCCGCTCTCCTCGGCGCGCCACATCCCTCGCGAAGGTCAATTCGTGTGCGACGTCCCAGGACGCGTCGCCGACCCAACACCCAACACAGAGATTTAATGCACATGCGGAAGTAATTAAAACCACCCGTACAAAGATAAATACACAACCAAGGATAGCCACAGAAACCAACAACAACGATTGCACTAATACTGGAAATCATATACAATATTCATATACAACCCGATCATCAAAAATCAAAAGCGGGTCAAGGCCACTACTGACAAAAAAGGGGGTAAGTGGCTCGGCGGTCAAGCATTATATCTAACCGGGGCTCCTTCCAAAATGTATCGGTACGCCTGTCATCTTCAAGGCCGGGGGTCTGAAAAATTGATTTTCAACAACAGTGAGAATGAATCTCAGCGAGTAGGTTCCCTAAACCTAAGCTAGGCTAACATGCACCTCCTGACGAGCACTAAACAACACACCAATCAAGCCATAATTGACTTAGGCCCTCGGGCCCAAATCCAATACTCACCTTGCCCTACAAGTTAGGCACTTACAATTCAAGAATAAAACATAGGACCCAAACGCAACACATGCGCACATTACTTGGTCACAACGCATGTCATGCTTATGCTCGTGCTCATACGCGTGCTCACGCCTCATCAATGCATTTTCGCACGCTTGCACTCAGCACACTTGCCATTTATCAATTTCTCCTCCGACCCGCGTTAAACGCATCAGGTCCGACCCGCGTAAAACGCATCAGGTCCATCACTTCGAGATCGATCTCTAGCCCGCGTAAAACGCATCAGGCTCATGGCACAACACCCGCGTAAAACGCATCAGGTTTGGCCATCTTCCGCAAGACGGGCATCGTCCCGCGTAACACGCCTCAGGACGGGTTCACTACCCCGCGTAAAACGCATCAGGGTTTATTGTGATCACACATTCACAAGTACCAATTTTCATCTGAACCCCGCGTTAAACGCATCAGGGCATTTTAGGTGATCACAATGCACATGTCACTCGAGCACACTTGTAAATGCACATGCCGTGCCAATGCTCGTGATGCAAACTCATGGCCATAAACTTCACACTCGGGCATTCACGATTTTCACAATGAGCATTCAATTGCACAACGCCGCTTATTCAATTCACCACATAATATGCTCAATTCAATAAATCACAAGCCCAAGTAATCAACCATCCATTCCAGCCATGGCACAAACTTGGCACATAATTTACGCATACAAATCACACAATTGAGTCAACATCAATTCACGCACTCGAGGCCCGGCAAGAGACTCCATTCTTAGTCACACTAGGCACGTGACACGGCACCACAAAATTGATCACAACCCAGTACAAGTCAGCCACTTAGCCCGCCAACCTAAACATTCCCGATAATCACACAATTAACCTCCAAATTGATCGCTCATAGACCAATTCAAACCCGGTATGGACAGCCACCAAACAAATCGTCCTAGGCCAACAAATGTTCTCAAAACACTCCATTTGACTCCCCAAAATATCACTCAAATCAGCCACCATGAGGACCAAATGAGGCGCGCACTATAATCCACATTTGAACCCGAAATTAACCCCAAACTCGGGCCGAATCATTCCAATACTTTCAGCCTTCATGCAGCACATTCCAAGTCATTACACCTCATTAAAATAATCCCGTTAGACCACCAAAACCGCCATGAAAACAGCCGCTATTCGGTCTTCAATTTACACCCGCCAAATTCACAATTTGTACCCGAACCAAGGCGTCAACGTTCAGCCACTATCCAGCACACCACAGACCACTAAACCTCGATTAGAACATCATGCTAACCCACCGAATGCGCCACAACATCAGCCCTTAACAGCCTCCACAAACTAACCCCCAAATTGATCGCGCCTTGTCCGATTCAAACCCGATATGGACAGCCCCCACAACAGTCCCTCTAGGCCACTAAATATCCTCAAAATGCTCCATTAGACTCCCCAAAACACCATTCTAGTCAGCCACCACAAGATCGAATAAGGTGCGTACTATAATCCCCATTTCAAACCCGAACTTTCCCGAACTCGGGCCATTCCGATCCAAACCTGTCCAGCCAATGTACAGCGCCTCTCGGGCCACTAAACCTCCATTAATTCATCACACTAATTCACCGAATCCGCCACAATGACAGCCCCTAATCACCTCCACAATTTAACCCCCAAATTAACCTAATTAAACCCTAAAACCCATCTAGAAACACACATTAGTCTAATTAGGGTTTAGGGTTGTACTCACTTGGATTCCTAGGCTCCAAATAGGGCTGAGCAAGTGGCAATGGCGGCTGGACAGCGGCGGATCCGCGCCGGAACAGTAAAGGCGAGCGGCGGCTCCGGCGAAGCCCTAGAGCGGCCGAGAAAGAGAGAGAGCAGGAGGGGGAGAGACACGGCAAGAGGGAGAGGGAAGGAGACGGAGTGGTGATGGTGGTGAGGCGTGGGGCGGTGGCACCGGCGGCGGCGAGCTGGGGCGACGAAGATTTGGCCAGAACAGGGGAGGAGAAGAAGTGGGCTGAGACGGGTGGTGCGGCTGGGGGGCGCTCGGCGGCGGCGACAGCGACGCTCAGGCGTCGGGACGGCGTCGGGTAGCTGGCCGGACAACTGGACGACGGCTGGGACTCGCCGGACGCAGCGGCGAGCTCGCTGCTGTGCGCGCGGAGGAGGAGACCAGTCGGTCGGGGGCGACGGCTGGCGGACGGCGCGGCACGACGGTCGAGCTGGCTGGCGACGGCGGCGGCGGCGCGCGGCGGCCAGGCGAACTCAGGCGGTCGGCGTCGGCTGGGCGAGCAGAAGCGGAGGTGAAGCCGAACCAGACGCGGCGGAGAAGGAAGAGAAAGAAGAAGAAAAGAAAAAGAAAGGGAGAGAGAAGAAAAGAGAAGAGAAAGAAGGAGAGAGGAGAGAGAAGAGAGAACGGACGCATGGGGAAAAAGGAACGTGCGCGGCAGAGGAGAGAGGAGAGAGAAAGAGAGAGAGAGGGAAAATAAAAGAAAATATTTGAACATTCAAATATTATTTGCAATCCGATGGTCCAAATTAAAAATCGAAAGTGGTCTACCGGTCCAAAATAAGCCTCGCACATAAAAAGGGACAAAGGCCAAATTAATTAGATCAAAACATAACGAGGGAGGTCTACTAGTCCAAATTCGCACGTGGTCAAAAACTCCCCTTTTTCCATCATTCCTGACAATCTCAACACTGGCCACAACAATATCGACACCGTCCAATTTATTTCGTCCCGAAACTTCCGAAAATCGACTGCCAAGTTCGGGGTCTAAATAACGGTCAAATTCGATCGAGTGCGATTCTAGCGAAATCTCTAATTTAAAAATAATAACCGAGAGTGATCAGTTCTCGGGCGAGATTTTACTATAAGCACACTGACAAATTACACGTTTTATAAATCCCAAAAATGGGCCGAAATTCGGAATGTCACACTCTAAGGGCTCTTTTGTGAAAGGTCATAAAACGAAACTTGGAGAGCACTCAGAAGGCTAGTTTCTGGTCGAATTTGGTGTCGTTCTGGATTCTTTACCATTTTTCCCGTATTTTTGAAAATAGGATCGTAATCAGGGCGGTGTCCAGGTCATTCGGGTAATTCAGCTAATTTCGGGTATTTCGGGTCCGAATCTTGGAAAATGGTCTTAATGAACATTGGACTGCACTCTTTAGGCTTTAATTTAGCGTTGGTTTCACCTTAATTGGACATCATCAGGCTAATCAATTTGATTAAACAAAAACTGGTCAGAAGAGGGGATTAAAATAGAGAAGTGCCCCTTCTTGGGTCATTTGTCCTTGCTTGATTGATTGTTTCCCAAGTCCTTTTGGCCTAGTTGCATGTTTAATTATGCTTGCATGTGATCGATTAGACGATTGATAGGCCTAATTGCAATTATTAATTCATGAATATTAATTCATGGTAGAGGTTAGGGGTCTTAGCCCATTGCTATACACAAGTGATCATTATCTTTGATTAATGAACCCCTAGTCTAATTAGGGGGTGGTCAGGTCAATCGAACCGCATGAGCGAGAACAAATTCCCGAACCTAAACTTGATCCTCTTGTTTGATTGGTGAACTTTTTAATTGATCGCTTTGATTGAGTGCATGTGGTGAATGATTAAATGAAAGTTGGTGATCGGGGGTGGCGACTGAACACCCCGAGGACGTGGCCAAGAGTCCGTGGTGGCCTGAAGCAATAGTTTTTGATTACGTTTAGTCTAGTTAAATTAGTTTAGTTTACCTTAGCCTAGTTTAACCAACTAGCTTAGCTAATAGGTCTAGGATTAGGCAATTGATAAGCCTAACAGTGATGATAAACATGGCTTGAAAATAAAAAAGGGTTACTACCACAAAAATCCAAAACTAGTACATCTATAATAAATTTACCTCAAATTATTTTTTTAATCATAAAAAATCTTAAACTAGTACATTCCGTGATAAATGTCCCATAAACTAATTTTTTGACCACCAAAAATCTCAAACCGTTATATTTGTGACAAATTTACTCTCTATTAGTTTCTGTTAAATTAGATTAATACCATGAAAAGTCACAAACTGATGCACCTATGACAAACGGAGGGTAAAACCCTGAACTGATACATTTGTGACAAATTTAACCTCTGTTAATTTTCAAAATTAGTTGGGGGTAAATTTGTCACAAGTGTATTAATTTGGAGTTTTTCGTAGTATTAACCTAATAAAAAAAATGTTCAGTTAGAAATACCACTTAACATAAAAAGAAGAGAATTGTAATTCTTAACTTAGCTTAGGCATCACTATAATAATTGAATGGGTGGTGTGGACTCATTATCTCCTTGAGGAAACTCGGAGCGACCTAAGTACGCGCTTTGTATCCTATGTTCGGATTGATGCCTCGAATCAGGACAAGTGAAAAAATACAGGACTTCTTAATTTCTCGGTTTTAATATTCCACATTACCCCCCTAAGATAGGTTTAGTCTATAATCTCAGGCTTCCAAGGGTTCATATCTTGAGGCTTGGAACAAGGCAATGTAATTCTCTTTCTCTTTGTCTGACTCATGTTGGGTTAAGCTTACGGGGGCTTATGTCTCGAGGCCTAAGAACAAGGCGATGTAATATTCTTTGGCCGATTTTAATCGGATTTTCAATCCCCGCATTTACTTTCGAAGCATTTCAATTACTTGGGTGTTTTGTTCCTGCACTTTAATAAATTGTTTGTTCATTTTTTTTAGAATGATTAGGCTAACCCCTTAGGATCATAACAAACTCCCACAAGTACCTTGCATGATCACTTAGCGGCTTTAAGACCTTTAGAGTTCATAAATGGTCATTTAGATAAACAACCATACCAATTTGGCAATACTGGAAGGGCGCTAATAGACCATTAGCATAATCAAGTCCCTGAAATTAAAATTTCAGGTTGTACAGGAAACAAGGCAAGAACTCCTGTTGCCTTGTTTGGATTCTAGCTTACCCAAAATGGCTAGTGACAATTCTTAGGACCCATAAACTAAAAAGAACTTAAAATGAAATCCAAATGTCATGTGAGATTAGGGCTTGAAAGAGCTCATGCCAAAATCGAAAGGCTATTTAGCCTGACCTTTTAAGGCAATACCTCTAAACTCTTTCTCGAAGTCCGAGAGAACCTTGAGGACAGTCGCGACACATTGCCCGCGTCAGGAGCACTAGGAAAACAGGTGGCGGCGCTCCGCTTCTCTGCGGACACAATAGGCTTTGTTGGATGCCGTTTCATCAGGTCACAGGACACGGTCTACGACCTTATCAGAAGACATTCCTTTAGGGACTGCTACGTCGAGGGGTCCATGGACTTCGTATTGGGGAATGGCTTGTCGTTCTACTGGGCGACATCGTATGCCATCGCCAGCAGCAGTGCTAGAGAAGGAGAGAGAGAGAGAGAGAGAGAGAGAGAGAGAGAGAGAGAGAGAGAGAGAGAGAGAGAGAGAGAGAGAGAGAGAGAGAGAGAGCTTGTTGGAGGAGACCGGGTTCTCGTTCGTGGGGTGCAAGGTGACAGGGTCGGGCTCGTTGTTCCTTGGCCAAGCGTGGGGCACTTTCTCCCAGGTGGTCTTCACGTACAACTACATGGATCGAATTATCACTATGGAGAGGGTTAGGGCGATTGATTCCCGATCCGGTCCGGTCCAATGGAACCAATCGCTTAAGGTTTAGTTTTTTTTATCAAACACTTAGGGTTTAGTTCACATCTTACTAATTTTTATCAATGAAGTTCACTTAGGGTTTAGTTCACATTTTACTAAGTTTTGTCAATGAATTTGTGTTAATGAAGTTCGCATAAGATTTAGTTCACATTTTACTAATTTTTGTTAATGAATTTATGTCGATGAAGTTTACTTAGTGTTTAGTTTTTTTTTTGGTCGGAACTTAGGGTTTAATTCACATTTTATTAATTTTTTGAAAAAAAATTAAAATATATGTATGGTCGGTCCGGTCCGATTTCCCCATGGAACCGGGAACCGGACCACTTAGACACCGGTTCCACTTTTAGAAATCGGGAATCGAACCGACATTCCCAGAAGTGGACCAAATAGGCCAATTCGCTCCGGTCTGGGCGAGTTTTCGGTCCAAATGGTCCGTTTTGCACACCACTAAAGAGCATTAGAGTCGCTTGCGAGATTGGCTCGTCCATGGCTGGTGACGCTGTTGTCCATAGCCTCAAAAAGCAACAAGAAATACAATAGAGGCAGCTTGTCGATGGTTCATGCTTGCTGGAGACTGGATGCTCAAAAAGCATAAATAAATAAAATAAAACAGAGGCAGGTTGTCGGGGGTCCACGGCTGCGGGCGGTGCGTGTGGTCTAGATAGATTTTTAATTTTTTTACATTTATCCATGTCATTGCCATGTGTCAATTTATGATCGGATTTCGCCAAAAATGCATATCCCGTGATACTTTGCAATTATTGAATACTTTCTCCCAGAAAATAGACTATTCGCAGTCCAAAGTGGGCTGTTCATGGTTTGAGTTGCAGTCCGCGCGCTCGACGCTTTCGACCCCGTTTCTCCCTAACTGTGACGTCAAATCGCATGAAATTAGTGGCTTTTGAACCATAACTCTCCCGACCAAAAAAAAAAAAAAAACCATAACTCGACCCAGACTGAAAAGAAAAATCATAACTCGACAATGGATCAAAATGTGCACACGGTTCTATCAGAGTCTCTCTAGAAAAATTGCAGTACTTGACCAAAGGTTCTGCTTCTCCAAGAGCCGACGTAATAGCCACAAAACTCAAAAAATTGTGATGTTGGAATCTTACCCAACGAATTTGCACGGTGTTTCTTGATAACTATTGATCCAAACACTATCGCTTTCTCCTTTCTTTTTACCTTTTTTTTTATGATACTAAATGTGAAGTGTGTAATTAATAATGGCTTTTACATATTAAGATGGAAAAGTTTAAATCAAACTGTGTTTGAGTTACAATTTGATTTACTTCCCGTGAATGATTAGTAATCTAGGATAGGCAGATAGACAGATAATTATCATAGATAAGACAACAGGGTCCGGAAATAGAAAGACATTCATACACATGGTGATCAAGTTTTTTATTTACTATTACTAGTTAAGAAAAGCGCACACGAAACACGCATGCACGACCATACACACATATCACCATAGTCACTTCCGCGAAGGCAATTGCTCTGCAATTGCTCTTATTGCATATGTAACTGCTTGTGATCACTCCAGCTCAGGCACGGGCTTGATCACAACGCCCCCGATGATGAGCCCTTTCTCCGGTTTTTTGAACGATTGTTCCATGGTAACGTCAACGCCCATATTTTTCGCCGTCATCTTAAACTGTCCGACCTTCAGTTCCTCCCACCGATTTGTCGATGTGGGCAACCGCTCCCGCGCCTGCTTCGTTTCGTCGATCCCCAGGAGAGACAGTGTCAGTTCCACTTTCACCTCCTCCCCCTTTATGGTGCAGTCTTCCGTCATCTTCAGCAGAAACGAGACTTTGTACGTTTCCCACACTTAAGTTTCTTTGTCTCAAACGACCCTCTGGCATCTAGCTCTTTCTCCGCCACCATTTCTGCCACTTCTACCCATATGGGGCCAATGCTGAAGTAGTTTTATTTAAACGTTATTGATCACGATAATTATTACGTTGACTGTAAGTGTAAATTTTTTTTTTCATAATTGGATGAGTGACGTGTAAATAAAATTCGGTTGCACAATTATGAATGTACGGAAAGTTCTTTACATTGACAGTAGACCTGATAAATTTTTTTATTATAACTATATAGAGATCTATATTAGACAAACTCTGTAAGTCAAGGGTAACCGGAGAACAAAAGTATAAAGCATATTGAAAATTAATATATATATATATATATGTATATATATAAACTTGACCGTAAGAAGGTAAGTTTGCAATTTTCCATACACTCTTTTTCTTTGTTATGAGTAATCAATACTTAGAAAAATTAAAGTATTCCATACTAAGTACGTCTAGCAAGTGCCTCGGGACATTCATTAACGAGACTTGTTTTTATTAATTATGGTTAGACAAAAAAAATTTAAAACAAAAGTCAACTTGGAGGACACTTTGATTAGGTATATTTATTATGAAATTATGAATTACTGGAACAGCAAAGCAAATGATTTTACTTCAAATGATAAATAGGAATAACAGCTAAGTCAGTATCTATCACTCCGTAAAAATACAAGGATATCTCATGGAATAATGCGTATTCTTAAAGAAGCTCAACGGGCTTTTCTTCCTATTTACCTCTCAATCTCCTCTTCCTCCTTTATCATTATTCTTAATTTGGCTGACTATACATATATGTGCGTATGTGTATTTATTTATTTATTCACCAAAGACGAAATAGCATCTCTACTCTCTCCGTATTTTTCCCAACCACCGTAAAGCCCACTACCCCTAGAAACCCATCATACTCTCTCCTTATTTATCATCAACTCATAAATTAAAAAAAAATTATAATGAAAAGAAGAAAATATGGGAAAAGCTCAAGTAGATTACAATTTGATAAATTATAACTCGGTTAAATTTGATCAATTAAGTGAAAAGGACAAAAGAGAACACTACAACTACAATATTATGACCATAAATTGAAGTAAATAGTACCATTAAAATTTAAAAAGACTAGAGAGATTAAAAAATTTTGATTTTCTAATTTTTAAACAAATCAAATAGGTCATAGTATATAGTTCTTAGCAGATAATGAACTCACTAACTTTGACAGCAATGTTTGAAGATGAAACTGAACTTTTATTCATTAATGTCATCTTGTGCTCTTAATTTAATTGGCCTATCGCGACCTTATGAAGGCAAAAATGAAAATTTAGATACCAAGACCGAAGAACGGTTCCTGCTTTGCTAGGGATATTAATACAGTTTTCCCTAGATGGTGGGAATTAATCGAAGAGTTACGGATTTACCTCTACCCTAAAAGTATATATAGGAACCAATAGGACGGATAAAGTATTTGGGTTTGAGTAAAGTAATGACTCAATGATTTGGGACTATAATAAACGTATTACTTTAATATATGGAGTATATGCAAGCCTAAATTTATGACTTTCGAGTTTACTATTACTATTTTTCAATGGTTAATTCTCAACTCATTCAGAACAAAGAAATATTTATGCAAATAGATAAGATTAGATCCGTGCACACCAGGATGCAAGTCAAAATCTATATCTCAAGTTCAGTCGATGAAATCACGCGGACATTTAATGTGTTCAAGTAGAACAAACTTTATCCCCTAGCCATTTATCCATATAGCACAAGAGGGTGAAACATCAACAACATTGTACCAAAAAGAATAATTCCAAGAATTATCAATTATAAGAGAGAAGAGAAAGATCAATATTGTGTGGACTTGCATTGGCACCCTCGAACAAATTTCTGTCCTTTTATGGTTTCCTTATTTAGATTTTCCCTAGAGAAATCCCATGGATTGCCTTCCTTTATCTTTCATAGGTTCCCATTTGTCCGATGTCACTCATGCTTTACTAAAATATGAAAAAGCCTAATTAGACTCGTGGTGTAAGGCAAGGTGCACCATATGATAAAAGATACGCATATATGCTGTTCTAAGGATTCGTAAGTACCGGTCCCACTTCCAAACCCAATTTTCTTTTTTATCACTGTGGAGGATGGTGAGTTCCCTAGCATAGATTATGAAGCCTGGGCCATCAGTCGAATCTTCCTGCCACAAACAGAGTTTTGAAATATGAGCAGAGAGACATCAATCAGTACGTGCGAGGAGGTCAAAGTAGGAGGAGGAGGAGGAGGAGGAACTTTGTTAGCAAAGTTGCTATCGACCCATTCGAAATGACATTTTCGAGTAATCGTACGATGCATCGCTATTCGTGTATATACCTATCTGGTCGGACGGGAAACATATAGGAAATTAGTTAAACAGAGAGAGAAAGAGAAGACGATTCCCTCTAGGTTGAATTAATCGACAACCACATCTCTTTGGAACGTGAATTACTCTCTTCCATGACAAATGTAGAAAAAAGGACACGCACAACATGTATATACACGTATGGACGTTCAGATGCAGAGAAGAATTTGGGCATTTCTCTGGTAGTGCTCTATGAACTTTTCGCGAAGTACTCGACTCTAAACACAAACAAGCATATCTTTCATATATATCCATTATCGAATCGAGAGAGAGAGAGAGAAGGGCTTGCCATGTGAGACTTGTCCATCACTTTTGGGTTGGTTTTGTTGTCATTAGGATCGCCGACTACGCCAAAATCCTTCGCAAAGTCGGCTTGCCTCCCGCTTGCCACCCAAGTTGACATGTTGTTCGTTCAGTAATGTTTGATGTCGATCAACAGTAAAGTTCGGTGCCTATCAATCCATTTAGAGAAACGCTTATATATACTGAATAGCATGCACTAATCAGGGATAATTTGGCCTTTTTACTGTTCACGATGGGAATGATTAACCCACCTTTCGTCTTTCCTTTTTTCTTTTCTCTTCTTTTCTCCACCCCTCTTTTTTAGTAAATTAAGGTTCCATGGAATATATGATCTCTCATGTATAGATACTTCTTTTCTATGCAGACCTCCCTTCCCAAATGAGGATTTATGAACAGTTTCATATATGTTTAAATCCAAATCATTTGAAAAGCTCATTGATTAAGTGCATCGAGGTGGCGCAACCAATCCGATATACCTATTCTTATGACAAGTACACTTATCTTGTCCAATTTGATCTTGTCTACTTCGCTAGAGGAATATTGTGCCAAGGGCCACACACACGTTGGACGTGAGCTTCTTCTTTTTTTTTCCAATTAAAAGTGTGTCTCCTTTGAAAAGTAAAGAATAAAGTTTCATATTCCAAAGCTAATGGAGGAAGAAGAGGGTCACATGAGATAAGTACTAGATTCTCTATTGGGGTCATTCAGTACAAGTGATTCTAAATCTGTCGTGATCATCAATTCCTTGTGAGGAGAATAATTATGCAGAGAAGAACCAAACTCCATAGTTAGACAGTAAAAACGAAGCAATGTACGCGTTTTATCGATGAGGTCCACATACGGAATGATTGATTGATAATTGGGAGCAAAAAGTAACCGGCTCGGGGCTCTGAACCCATGTTAAGGAATATCCATGCAAAGCTGAAATTGCTATATGTGGAGAAGCATAACATGTATACAAGACTCATTGAAATTGCATATTTGATCAGTCATTGGTGCTATCAGCAAATTCCCACCATGTATCAAAGAGTTACTTTTGCTAAGAGAGGCGTAGCTTATGAAGTCTTGTTAAATGTAATTTAATCCGTCCAATAGAGAACTCAATCATGCGACATGATGCTTGCATGGCGAAAATGGAAATGAGATTTTAGACGGTCGATGTGCAGTGCAAAATATCATGCTTCCCTATCCAAATTACAACTTGAGGAAAAAAGAAAGATTCCAATTCTTTTATAAAAAAAGCACACACGAAACCTTCCGATTTGATTCCATTTGACTGCGCAAATGGTGCGCAAATGGTGTGGAAGTTGCAATCAAGGCCAATTCAATTCGTGAAAGTGTTTCGGTTTTTATTTTCCTTGAAAATATGAACAAAAAATGATCTTGTGCTTTTAGATTTTTTGTTTTCTTATAAAATGTCATGTATGATCCATAGAAATAAACGTTCTCAACATATGAGAAAATATTATGAAAATGTTGTTTTTAGAAGCAACTTCTAATGTACGAAAAAAAAATTGTTTACAGTGCGATCTTCATTGGATAATCGAATTGGTCTAACTTTACCAAACATCCAAACAAACCTGAGGAACTGATTCGATTAGTGTAACAAAAACTGAACTACTATACGTTTTTAGAAAAGATTTTTCTTTTAGGACTCAGAAAAAGAAAAAATATTGGAAATATAAGTTGCTTGTTTCTAATAAGGTTCAGATTATCAATAGCAAAAAAGAAGGAAGGAATTATTCCGAAGGTATCATCTTAACATTCCACAACATGTAAAGGAAAGGATAAGAATTTTATTTTGCCCACCGAAAGATCAGATTCTTTGATAGAGGAATCACGGCAATGTTTGCATGGAGCTTTCACGATGGAATAACTAATGCTTTTTAGGTTGCCGGAAAATGCAAAGCGGGAAAAAAAGACATTGTCTTTTCATATTTTTTATAGTATTCCAATGATATGAGATGTCATGTAAGAGAAAAAGATGCATTTATCTAATGGCAATATTTTGTATTTCTGTAGAAAAAGATCATACTTTTTGAAGGCGTAAGATTAATATGTGGTGTTACATTGATATGAGCTCAATTTGAGGAGCCTATTGGCTTAATCTCTAATAAGATGGCATGATCTTTGACTCCTCTTCACGAACCAGATAGGGCCTCGAAGGCTTGCTCTGTAATTGAATATGGTTGAGATCTTGATGACCTGAACATTTGGTGAGTTCTTGACGACTTGTTGCTGAGGTGTTGATGACAAAAAATTTGATTGGGGTCGTGATGACCTGAATCCGATAGGTTTTTGCATTTTTGAAGCTCTTTAATTATCAGGAACTTCTTCATAGCAAAATCTACAAAATTTAAACTCTCCATCTACTCTTCCCAAATTGAATTGAGAGCCCTCCTATTTATAGAATATTTTTACCAATATTTAAACCACGCATTCATCTAACAGTGTAAGCTTTTAGAACAGTTGGCAGTGGTCCCACCAAAAATCCTACTTGGTATTAGAGCTGCAGGTCCTGAGTTCGAATCTTTACAGGCCCCATTTACTTCCCAATTAAATATGTCTACGCTTAGTACTGGGCAAAAAAGACCAGACTAAACTTTTAGAACAGTTGGCAGTGATCCCGCCAAAAATTCTACATACCATATTGAGTACACATCTCCTCGTTTAAAGGATACAGATCTTCCATTGTAATTTTATGCAAGACCGGCCTAGTCAATTACTTCATGCTTGATAAATCACTTTGCAATATAATATTGAGCTTAGCCGTTGGTAGAGAAAGTACTTAAAAGATGCAATACTTGTTAAGAGGTTCACAGTAGATATCGATCCCACCAATGAGTGCCATGATCAACACATCTACCATATGATTTTTCAAATCGAACTATTAATCTTCATTCTCGGTACTTATTTCTCTACTTGACTAAAGATTTTTTTTTAATCTTAAATTTTCTTTGTCTTTTGTGTCCCATTTCCTATTATCATCGTGAATTGTTGTAAGAGTGTTTTTCCCTTTTCTCTTGGAAATTCAGTCTTAGGTAATGCAACTTTTGCTTTTGTTCTTCAGCCCCTGTATTGCTCTGTGAGGTGAAAACTCCTGAAAAGTTTCCAGTTTGCTAACCATCCACTCTTTCACCAAAACTATTGATCTTTCTCTAATTTTACTTGGACGCAATTTTGTAGCTCAAAGGAGCTGGTTTGGCTTTCCGTTTAAAAAGTTTGATTTTTTTTTTCAAATTTAAACATATGATGAGTTATTTGACTATCCGAATAACTTCGTTTTTCAATTTTTTCGGCCTCTATCTTTCACATATTAACTTTTCAAAATAGATTTCAAAAGAAAAAAAAATAAGACAAGGAAGAAGGTGGAGGACATTTTTTGCTGGAGTATTCAGTCTTGAAAGAAACTCTTCCCAATTTTTAGCCACACAGTTTTATGTGAGCCTTTTTTTTTTCTTTAATTCAAAGTGTGTCTCATTTGAAAAGTAAAAGAATAAAGTTTCAGATTCCAAAGCTAAAGGTGGAAGAAGAGGGTAAGATGAGATAAGTACTAAATTCTCTATTGGGGCCATTCACTGCAAGTTATTCTAAATCTGTCGTGATCATCGATTCCTTATAAGAAGAATAAATATACAAAGAAGAATCCAAACTCCATAGTTAGAAGGTGAAAACGAGACAATGTGCGTGTTAAATCAACGAGGCCCACATATGGGATGATTGATTGATAATTGGAGTAAAGAGAAAATGGCTTGAGGCTCAGAACACAAGCTAAGGGATATTCGATGCAAAAGCTGAAATTGCCACATATGGAGGAGAAAAACATGTACACAAGACTCATTGAAATTACGTATTTAATCGATCATTTGTGCTATCAGCAAATTCACACCGTATTTGAAAGAGTTACTTTTGCTAAGACTGGTGTAGCTTATGAAATCTTGTTAAATGTAACTTGAACTGTTTAGTAGAGTACTCAATCATGCGATATGACGTATGCACGGAGAAAATGAAAATGAGATTTTCCACAGTCAATGTATGGTGCAAAACATTATGCTTCGCTATCCAAATTACAACTTGAGGAAAAAGAGAGATTCCATTTCTTTTAGAAAAGAAAGCACGAACGGAGCGCTCCGATTTGATGCCATTTGACTATGCAAATGGTGTGGAAGTAGCAATCAAGGCCAGTTCAATTTGTGAAAATGTTTTTAGTTTTTATTTTCACTGAAAATATGATAAACAAAAAAAATCTTAAGCTTTTAGATTTTTTTTTTCTTGAAAATGTCATGTATGATTCGTAGAAATAACTGTCTCGATAAATGAGAAAATATTATGAAAATGTTCATTTTAGAAGCAACTTTTAATATATGAAAAACATGTTTTCAGTGCCCTCTTTTTATTCGATAATTGAATTGGTCTTCTTTACCAGACATCCAAACAAACCTGAGGAACTGATTCCATTAGTGTACCAAAAAATTGGAACTAAAATACGTTTTTAGAAAAGATTTTTTCTTTTAGGACTCAAGAAAAAGGGAAAAAAATGGAAACATAAGGGCGTGTTTGGTAACGTTTCTGTTTCTGGGAACAATTTCTTTTCAAAAATAGTTTTTTTTTTCTATTTCTATTTCCTCGATGAGTTTATGAGCAAAAGAATGTGTTTGGTAACTACAAAAAATTTATATTCCTGGAATAGAAAAAGAACATAAATGCGTTTGGTAATTGCACAAAATTTCTATTCCTGTAATAGAAAAAGAACAGAAATGCGTTTAGTACAACCAAAAAAATTTCTATTCCCAATTTTTTTCATTCAAGTCTATATCTTTTATTTAACTATAAGTACAAGTTATAAGTGAAAAAAACCAATAATCATTGTTTATTGGTCCGTCTAATCCTTTTTAACTCACACTACTTTATATATATAAATATATATCTATCTATCTTTAGCATGCTCTTCATGGATAAAATTAATTTTCTTAATCTTTTTATTATTCATGAATACCATAGTTCTTTTGCTGTTGTTTTGAAGGGAGTAACCGGGGCTTTAGATTGTATAAATTCTGGTCTTTCTTGAGAGATCTTTGGTACTTGGTTTCTAACATATTGGAGTTCAAGCTCTGATTCTTTTAAGCCAAAAATAGGTGCTTCTGCATCTAAAATTGCTTATCCAATACGAAATATGGAGGCATACCAGAATCTGCTAGTTCAAATTGGATGAATTAGCATAGGAAAGATGTCCAGGAAACTAAAGACACAAGTGACAGATGACTTCATTTAATAGTAAATCAAGTATCCATGATACATTAATATACAATTTCATGTGGCAGTAAAAATTGACCTCATGAAAGCTTTTGATATGGTAAAATGGGAAGCAGTTCTTGGTGCTCTACAGGCTATCAACACACCGCAACATTTGCTTGACCTGATAGCCCAATGCATAACTACACCAAGGTTTTCGATAAACCACAACGGCGAACAGATTGGATACTTTGCTAGATCAAATGGACTAAGACAAGGTGACCCACTCTCTCCTTACCTGTTTGTCTTGGTTATGGAAATTCTTAACAAGATCATCATTGAGAAAGTTGCAGCATCTTCCTTCAAGTATCATTGGCACTGCAAAAAGGAAAAAATTACTCACTTATGCTTCGCAGATGACCTGTTTCTTTTTGCTCACGGAGATCCCGATTCAGTCATTTGCCTTGTAGATGCACTTGGTGATTTTGCAAATCTCACAGGACTACAGTTCAATCCAGATAAATGCAAAATCTTTTTCTCTGGGCTAACCGAGATAGAAAAGGACATTATATTGGATCACACGCCTTTCCCCACTGGCACCCTTCCTATTAGATACCTTGGAGTCCCGTTTGTCACAAGACGACTCACGCACGCAAATTGTAAGAGTCTAACCGATAAAATCTTTAAAAAAAATAGAAGACTGGGGCATGCAACATATTAGCTACGCCGGTCGTCTCCAATTGGCCAAATCGGTACTTATTTCCATCTGTACTTTTTGGATGCAAATGTTTTTACTGCCAAAGCAAACTATATATGAAGTTGAAAAGAAGATTAGAAAATTCTTATGGGTTGGAAATACAGAAGGCCATGGATCTCACAAAGTTGCTTGGAATGTTGTCTGCTCACCAAAAAAGGAAGGAGGACTAGGGTTGCCTGATCTCAAACTATGGAATAAAGTTTTGCTTGGCCACATGCTTTGAAACCTCATAAATTGTCCGTCATCTTCCCTGTGGAGTAAATGGGTTCACTGTGCAAAATGTAGAGGAAATCGGATTATGCAGCTTGAAATCAAGGGTACTATGGCATGGAGTTGGCGTTGTATCCTTCAATTAAGATCGGCTTTAGCTTCAGCCATATCTAAGCCAATATATTGTTGTCAAGAGATATACGATAAAATCAGGAGGGCGGGACCAACTGTGGAATGGTGCCAATTGATCTGGAAAGGCGGTATTAGCAAGCACAACTTTATCAGCTGGCTAGCATGCAGGGATAGACTACCCACAGCAGAGATCGTATCATGTTGGAAGCCTGAAGTAGATAGCCATTGCAATTTCTGTCTATTTGATATGGAAAGCAGAGATCATCTATTCTTCCAGTGCACCTGGACTAAAAGCATTTGAGCGTACTATCCTTGCACAATACGGAATCCTGCGGTATATAGGAGAATAGAATGAAGAACTCGAATGGATGATAAGTGCTACCAAAGGCAAGGATTTGGCAGCTAGACTTCTCAAGGTATCTTTCCTAGCGACCATTTATTGCATCTGGATGGAGCGTAATCATAGACGTTTCCAACACAAGTCACATGATGCCCCCATCATCTTGGCTAAAGTTCGTAAACTTGTCATAAGGCGAGCTTCGCACTACAAAACTTTCAGACCTTCTAAGGCAAATGTAATATTGGCTAATATATGGAGACTCTCACACTCTATTTTTTCGTGATTATAGTCCTCTTTGTAATGCTGGGGTATGCTCCTAAGCTTTTGTACGTCAACTTATGAATGGTACTTACATTTCACAAAAAAAAAAAAATATACAATTTCAGTATGTCACTCAAATGTTGGTGACAGGGTAAAAAAAGGTCTATCAATTGGGACGAGAATGAACACTCAAATATTCACTAACATTTGACTTGGGGGTACAAGTGTTGGATCAGCCTATGAAGGAAAGACTACCAACATAAATTTTTTATCAATGGAGGCAATAGAGATGCACAACCTTGCAATTTCATGTGAGACACTGCAAAATTCGAACTTCTACAAGTAGCTTCTCAATTGTGTACCCTTTTAACTGACAACCTCAAATCACACGATTTCGTACTTTCCCCGCATCGGCATTCACAAGGAAGAAGCATCATTGCATCGGTCCCTTTTAACCTCTCTTCCCACCATTTCAAGAACACAATCACAATTGCAGCAACTCGCGCGAATTCGTCCCTCCCATTCAAAATTCAAATGGTACTTCAACTGGCTCTAACTCATACATAATAGCTGTCAAGATCCAGTTTAGGGACATGGATCATTATGGCGATATTTCTATTCGTCTCTTCTTTCACAAACATTCTCCTCAGCCTGCATGATTGTTCCATGATCAACTTATAAGTTGAAAGGTGATTCCAGGCCACGAACGAAAATTGGTCAGCGTATCCTTGCATATCATCAACTAACAATTGCCAAATCCAGGCTCCAGCTCCAGCTTGCCTCTTCTTTGCTGATTCATATATTTTGTCATAAACCGTCTTGAAGAATATATCTCTTTGATATGACTCTTGTTGATTCTGATGCAACGATTACCCAACTTCTGTGAAAAGAACCGGTTTCTTCAGCCTGTCGTCCCCATCACGTATGTGAGCATCCACCCAGTGCGAAAGATATTTCACTTTTTGGTCCAAACCGGCCTCCGGGATCCTACAATCAACAGCAAAGAATTTAAAAGTAAAGCAGAAAATAGAAATGCAAAATTTGCGTAAAGAGCAAAGAGTCTTTGGCTATAGCTCCTTTAAAACAATTACATGGAGGCTTTTGGGATTTCCACTCCTTTTCATGCTGTTAATTAGACGTGATAATCATTCTATAACCAAAAAGCACAGCTAGCAGTATCAGGAGAAGCATTCTAATTTCGACTAACTTCAAGTGGTAGCGTCTTCTAGTGATGATTAAAGCAATTATTGAAGTGATTTTAGTTTCTACAAGCATCACCCCGGGCTGAAGTTTACTAACCATCAGGATATGCATGGACAGAAGCAAAATCAATGTCGTGAATAGCCGAGTTTTTAAGGAAATCTGTTCCAAGTGAAGATGCCCATTCTCCAGGATTAACTGCACTTTTTTCTTGCGTTTGCAACCCATAAAATCCCTCAACTCCAATAGTCACAAGGTGTCTTTGGTCTACGCTCTTGATATGCACAGCCATCTCAGTGATCCAAGACTGTTACACAGCCAACACCAAGATCAGGACAGAAGTATCAGAAAGGATGAGAGTACGTGTGATACACAATGAAAAAGGATGAGCTAATAACAAACAACAAAATTGTTTCTCATTCATGGAAATCAGCATGAAATAGCAATTGTTAAATATGTCTTGAATTTTATGTACTCGGTCCGGTTTATCACCCGGCCCGACATATTTTTTGTGCGACCCGAAAGTGGAGAAAAAATTGAGATTTTTTGGGAGCACTATTTATACTGCGGCTAGGGTTTTTCATTGGATAGTGAGAGAATTTTGTTTTCGGAGAGTTTTGTGAGCCGTGAGCTTTTGTCGTTGTTTCGACTTCTGAAAACTGTACTCTCTTTGATTATAGTGGAATCTTGTTTTGCCTCGCCCGTGGACATAGATCACCTTGTGATCGAATCACGTAAATCCCTGTGTTCTGTAGTTGTTTTTTCCTCGTCTGTTTCTAACAATTGGTATCAGAGTAGCGTTTGATTCTAGGGTTCTTTGAGATGGCATCTTTGAAGTTTCAGATCTCATCTTTTGACGGACAGAACAACTTCGGATTATGGAGAATAAAGATGAAGGCTTTATTGAGGCGAGAGGGTATGGTTAGGGCGCTGGACGGAAAATATCCAGACGATATGACCTCGGCTGAGATTGAAGAGATGGACGAGAAGGCGCATAGCGCGATCCAGTTGTCTCTAGATGATAAGGTTTTTGCGAGAAGTCGCCGATGAAGAAACAGCGGCCGGTCTCTGGAAAAAACTGGAAAGTCTCTATATGAAGAAATCTCTAACATCGAGACTTTATTTGAAGCAGCGTCTTTATACCCTAAAGATGCGTGAAGGTACGTATGTTCAGGAACACTTGGATGAGTTTAATAAAATTGTTCTGGATATGAAAAATTTAGATATTAAACTCGAGGATGAAGATCAAGCTTTGATCGTGTTATGTTCACTGCCTGCCTCATACAAGAATTTTGTGAACTCGATGCTTTATGGACGTGAATCCATAACTTTGGAGGATGTTATAGCATCTTTGAATTCTGCAGAACTGAGAGCAAAATTGAATGGGAATACTAGTGAAAACAAAGTAGATGGTTTGTTTGTGAGAGGCAGGACCAAGAACAAGGATAAAGCTTTCCAAGGGAAATATGTTGGTCGTTCAAAATCTAAGCCACCTGCAGATAAGATGAACGTTGAGTGCTACTATTGTCACAAAAAGGGACATTACAAGTCAGATTGTCCTTCGCTCAAGCAAAAGGATAAGCAGCATGGTCAAAGACAAGATTCGGTGAATGTTGCAAACGAAAATGAGTCTAATGCGTCGACGGTGTTCTTACGGCACGCTCCGCTGTTAATTTCTCCAATGATGTTTGGATAATGGATTCGGGAGCATCATATCACATATGCCCAAATAGGGAATGGTTCACCACATACGAGCCATTGAATGGTGGATCAGTCTTGATGGGGAATGATGCTGTATGAAAGTCGTGGGTATTGGTACTATTCAGATTAAGTGCCACGACAAAGCAGTAAGAACCTTGACTGAAGTAAGACATATACCAAACTTGAAGAGAAACCTTATCTCGTTGAGCAGTTTGGATTCCATTGGGTGTGTGTACTCAGGTGGAGGTGGAGGTGGAGTTCTCAAAGTTACAAAAGGCAATCTGGTTGTGATGAAAGGAAGCAAGGTGAATCACTTGTATCATTTGCAGGGTAGCACAGTTATGGGTCCTTCAATTGGCACAAGCAATTCCGTTTCTGATAATGATAGAACGAAATTGTGGCATATGCGTTTGGGCCACATGAGTTAGCGTGGCATGTCAGTTTTGAGTAAACGTGGTTTACTTTGTGGGGAGCAGATGACCTCGCTAGATTTCTGTGAGCATTATGTTCTTGGCAAGCAATGCAGAGTTAGATTCAGTATGGGGACGCATTCGACAAAGAGCACACTCGACTATATCCATTCCGATTTATGGGGACCAGCACAGGTTCCATCTAAGGGTGGTGCTCTTTACTTTGTGACGTTCATTGACGATTATTCCAGGAAGGTTTGGGTTTACTTTCTAAAAAGAAAAAGTGATGTTTTTGAAACCTTCAAGAAGTGGAAAGCTCTTGTTGAGAATTAGACAAGGAAGAATATCAAACTTCTTAGGACTGATAATGGTCTTGAGTTCTGTGGTGCCGATTTTAATGAATTTTGTGCGATGCAGTATTGTTCGACACCGTACAAGCTTAGGCACACTCCACAGCAGAATGGAGTGGCGAACGTATGAACAGAACTCTATTGAGAGAGAGCAAGATGCATGCTCTCTAATGCTGGCATGGAAAAGGATTTTTGGGCTGAAGCTGTTAACACGGCTTGTTATCTAGTTAATCGCTCTCCTTCAACAGCAATAGAATGCAAGACTCCTTTTGAGATGTGGTCAGGAAAACATAAGAGTGATATGAATGAGGTGAAGGTTCAGGTGGAGCTTCCAGAAAAGACCTCTCAGAATGTTTTGAACGAGCAAAATGCTCCTGTTGATTCAAGTTCGATGAGGAAGTCAGATGAGGTGGAGCAGCCATACTTTATTGCTACATGGCAGAGAAAGGAGGCGCACCCTGCCTCCTCGTAAATATGGGTTCTCTCGATCGGTGGCTTATGCTCTTACGACAGCAGAAGATATGGGTATTCGGGAACCTTTTACCTATACGGAAGCTGTTACTTGCACGTAATCGAGAAATGGGCTGTTGCTATGGTTGAGGAACTTGAATCACTTCACAAGAACCAGACTTAGGACTTGGTGCAGTTGCCTAAGGGAAAAAGAGCCATCGGGTGTAAATGGGTCTACAAGAAAAAGGAAGGAATTCCAGGTGTTGAAAATGCTAGATACAAGGCTCGAGTCGTAGCTAAAGGCTACAACCAGAAGGAGGGAATTGATTATGACGAAGTTTTCTCCCCTGTGGTAAAACATACTTCCATTCGTGTGTTGCTGGCTATAGTTGCTCAATTTGACTTAGAGCTTGAGCAACTTGACGTGAAGACTACTTTTCTGCATGGCGAGCTTGGGGAAACTATTTATATGGCCCAGCCCGAGGGCTATTATGTAGAAGGCAAGGAAGATCATGTTTGTAAATTGAAGAAATCCTTGTATGGTCACCAAGACAGTGGTATAAGAGATTCGACAGCTTTATGATAGGGAGCGGTTATCATAGGAGCAACTATGATAGTTGTGTCTACTTCAGAAAGGGTTCAGATGGATCCTTTGTCTATCTTCTCTTATACGTGGATGACATGCTCATTGCTGCAAAGAACATGTCAGAAGTGTTGATCTTGAAGAAACGGCTCAGTGAGGAGTTCGAGATGAAAGATCTGGGTCTTGCCAAGAAGATCTTAGGAATGGAGATTCAGTGGGATAGGAAAGGAGGGAAGTTATATCTCTCGCAGATAAGTTATATTGAGAGGGTACTTGATAGGTTTGGCATGCAAAACGCTAAGCCCGTGAGTACACCGTTGGCATCCCATTTTAGACTCTCAGCTCTACATTCACCTCAATCAGAGGTCGAGGAGGCTGCGATGTCTCGTGTCCCATACTCCAGTGCAGTCGGTAGCATTATGTATGCTATGGTATGCACTCGTCCGTACATTGCGCAGTGGCGTTAGTGTGGTTAGTAGATATATGGCGCATCCTGGAAAGGTCCATTGGCAAAGTGAAATGGATACTTAGGTATCTTAGAGGCTCCGCAGAGTTGGGCCTAGTGTTTGATAGAAACAGCCCAACAAGACCTCGGTTGTGGGATTTGTGGATTCCGATTTTGCAGGTGATCTCGATAAGAGGAGATCTTTGACTGGCTATCTTTTCACACTGTCTAGTTCGGCTATTAGTTGGAGGTCAACCTCACAGTCGACAATTGCTTTGTCTATTACAGAGACAGAGTATATGGTAGCAGCAGAAGTAGTGAAAGAAGGTATATGGTTAAGGAATCTTGTTCAGGAACTTGGGCTCCAGCAGGAAGACAATTCAGTTGTCTTTTGCGACAATCAAAGTGTTATATACTTGATTAGAAATCAAGCATATCATGAGAGGACTAAGCACATCAATGTTAGGTATCACTTTATTCGAGAGGCGATATGAGAGAAATATGACGGTAAAGAAAATTGGAATAGCGACAATCCTTGATATGTTGACCAAGTTAGCCCGCCAACAAGTTTAAGCATTGCTTGAACTTGATTGGCATGCTTGGTTGAGTTTGCCCCTTGTGGGGCTTTGGTGGCGAGGTAAATGACAGTTCTACATTTGTTTTTGGAAGTGGATATGTTCTTTCGTTGCAGCCCTTGTTTCCTACACCGAGTTAGCTCACGTAGGCTTAGGGATGCCGAGAGAATGTGTTCGGCTTCTTGATTGTTTTATTTTGGGAAATTCAAGCCAAGGTGGAGATTTGTTAAATATGTCTTGAATTTTATGTACTCGGTCCGGTTTATCACCCGACCCGACATATTTTTTGTGCGACCCGAAAGTGGAGAAAAATTGAGATTTTTTGGGAGCACTATTTATATCTGCGGCTAGGGTTTTTCATTGGATAGTGAGAGAATTTTGTTTTCGGAGAGTTTTATGAGCCGTGAGCTTTTGTCGTTGTTTCGACTTCTTAAACTACTCTCTTTGATTATAGTGGAATCTTGTCTTGCCTCGCCCGTGGACATAGATCACCTTGTGATCGAACCACGTAAATCCCTGTGTTCTGTAGTTGTTTTTTCCGCGCCTGTTTCTAACAGCAATAAATAACAAAATGTATCAGTTGTCGGTATGCTAGATGGGAATATCTAGGAGATATTTAGGGATTTCTTTTGCATAGTAAATAAGGTGTGTTCTTCAGTCGATAGGATCACATCAAGAAACATGAGCCTGAAAACATCCAAGGAATTAGTCTTCTAAATCTTAAGATATATGATGAGAATGACAATTACATGATTTTTTCCATAAATGTTAAGCTTCAGGGAATGACATGACATGACAAGATTTTAGAAACATTAACCGAACCCCTTCCTCTGATCCCATAGTCTGCATAGCTGAAATAACGGTGACAATGACCAAAAGAAGAGAGAGAGATTCTGAAATTTACCTGAAGAAGCGGCGCAGATGACTCAGATACACTGCGAGGTTCATTCATGAGCTCCCAAGCAAAAATAGCTGGTTCATCAAAGTAATGAACTCCAGTCATGGAGTTTTTTCTTGCTACTACCGCCTGCACAATGAAGGGTAGTTATACAAGCAATCATATGCCTTCGTTGTGCAGCCAAAATACTGTGGCACAAGAACGACGTTCATCCGCTTCTAATGCCTAGCATGAAGCAGAGAAATGAAAGCAGCGTCTACCTTGATATAAGCCTTGTAGCACTCCTTTATCGTGGGATGCGAGAAAAACGAATCTGCCGATGAAGAGACATTCTCTCCAGCTTCTGGTGCCATCTGATATACTGTGCTTTACCTCCAAAAGCGTTCAAATTGTTGACTAAGCTCAGGATTACTCGCACCCGATTCCTCCGAGCTTCAACAATTACATAATCTAATCCCTGAGATCAAATTAACAAAGGTAAGAACATCGAAATATCCCCGCCAATGTTGCTTGTATAAAAAAAGTCAAATCTATATCCACGGGAGAGCCATCACGGAATGACGAGTACAAACTTACTGACAGCTATTTCTATATCTTGATGAGCATCTCTTCACCACAAAGTTAGCACCAATCACCTGCCTCTTAGCTCGACTCACTACTTACAACCATTTTCAGTGGCCGTGTAAACTAATTCTACTGGAATCACTACGGTCTACGGCTAACATTCATAGCTGCAACAAAACTTCTCGCAATTCTTCATTGGAGATTCGACTATGAGGAATCCAATACTTCGCCTATATAATGCACATATCAGTAGGACAAAATGACAGAAAAATAGGAGTTCTGCAATTTTTTAATCCACACTCAACTAACTCCTACTGAATTCGAACCCCGGAACCAAAATTTAACTAAATCCTAAAATTCTTTCTGCGGCTAACACTGCAAACAAATTTACCAACGGGAAGAGAAACGATCTACACTTCGCCATCACCGACACTGGACATGAAAGTACAACTGTTCACAATCAAGAAACACAGCGCGTAATCTGGGCGCGAGCGGCCCTCGCCGCTGTCGAGCGAGGGTCGCCCTCGCAGATCTGGGCACGGGCGGCCCTCGGTCGACGGCGGCGAGGGTCGCCAGCGCCACAATCGCCACACAGTATCAAACAGAGATGAGAACAGAAAGGCGTACCGGCGGCTTTCGACTGGCCGGGGCTTCGCCGCAAGTGACAGGGTGGTGGCCGGTGCTTTGAGACGGTTTGCAAAGGACGGAGAATGGAAGATGAGCTAAAGCCGCGGCTTGAAAGGGGAAGAAGAAGTAAGTAAATTTTAGGTTTCTCTTTCTATTTTTATTTTTGTTTCTAGGAACTACTTCTTATTTATGTTCCAAATCTATTTTTCGATCACTTTTCTATTTCGAGAAATAGAAAAATGAACTAACGTTACCAAATGAATTTCTATATTTTTTTTGTTCCTCCAAACAAAAGAACAGAAAAATAGAGAAGTAGAAATATTATCAAACACTATTAAGTTGCTGGTTTCTAAGAATGTTCAAATTATTAATGAATTGACAAAAGAAAGGAAGGAATTATTCCAAAAGTGTCATCTCACGATGACTTATCACATACACGTAAGGGAAAGGATGAGAATTATACTATGCCAACCGAAAGATCAGATTCTTTTACACATGAGTCACCCAACAACTGTTGTATGGAGGTTTCACGATGGAATAATTAATACATTTTAGGTTGTCGGAAAATGCAAAGCGGGAACAAAAGACATTGTCTATTCTATGTGCATATTCTTCTTCAAGGTACACTACATACTAGTTGCTTAGGAGCACGGATATGCATGTCTATACGCATATTTTCGAATCATTAGTATTCCATTAAAATGAGATACTATGGAAGATAAAAAAAAAAAAACAGAGATTCGTACAATGGCAATATTTTATATTTTATAGAAGAATATCTTACTTTTTGAAGGCGTAAGATTAAGATGTGGTATTCCATTTATAGTAGCACAATTCAAGGGTCTTGACAGCTTCATCTCTAATAAGATAGCACGATCTTTGATTCCTTTTCATGAACCAGATAGGACCTTGAAGGCTTGGTCTCTAATCGAAAATGGTCGAGGTATTGATGTTACTGAGTTCTTGATGACAAAAATTTTGATAGAGATCGCAATGACCTAAATTCGATCGGTTTTTGCGTTTTTGCAGTTTATTAATTTTCAGGAACTTATTAATAGAAAGTCTATAAAATTTAAAGTCTACATCTATTCTTTCGAAAATGAATTGAGAGGCCTCCTATTTATAGAGAATTTTGACCAAATTTTCCATTGAATTTAAATAAATATCCAATACATCTTGAATTTAATATGGATAAATGTCAATCAACCAATATTTACTCAAGTTTAACTATTCTGCTCATGAATAAATATCCTAATTTGATTGGACAATTACACTTGCAATTTATTGAACAATATAATTTTGCATAATTTCATGATTGGCTCATAATTTTGCTGTTTATAAGTACATTTAAGAAATTACGTTCAATATAAGCCATGTTAATGAAGAGTATAATATTAAATACTTTCTATTATATATATTTTTCCAGGTTTAAAATTAATAACCGCTACAATAATGATATACTTTCTCTTTACCCATTTTTTTAGCATTCATGTTTAATACATATATAAAACATTGAAATTGGGAGATGATAGAATATGATAAAAAAAAATGCTTTAATTCATCGTTTTTGTCAAGTTCAAACCCAATAAGAGATAAAATCTTTTTTTTTTTGGGTGTGAAATATAAGTATCATTCATAAATTGACGTACAAAACGTACCCCAGCATTACAAGAGGACTATGATCACGAAAAAATGAAGTGTGGGAGTCTCCATATATTAGCCAATATTACATTTGCCCTAGAAGGTCTAAAAATTTTGTAGTGTGAAGCTCGCCCTCTGACAAGTTTACGGACTTTAGCCAAGATGATGGGGGCATCATGTGACTTGTGTTGGAAACGTCTATGATTACGCTCCATCCAGATGCAATAAATAGTCGCTAGGAAAGATACCTTGAGAAGTATAGCTGCCAGATCCTTGCCTTTGGTAGCACTTATCATCCATTCGAGTTATTCATTCCATCCTCCTATATACCGCAGGATTCCATATTGTGCAAGGATAGTACGCCAAATGCTTTTAGTCCAGGTACACTGGAAGAATAGATGATCTCTACTTTCCATATCAAATAGACAGAAATTGCAATGGCTATCTATTTCAGGCTTCCAACGTGATACGATCTCTGCTGTGGGTAGTCTGTCCCTGCATGCTAGCCAGCCGATAAAGTTGTGCTTGCTAATACCGCCTTTCCAAATCAACTGGCACCATTCCACAGTTGGTCCCGCCCTCCTGGTTTCATCGTATATCTCTTGGCAACAATATATTGGCTTAGATATGGCTGAAGCTAAAGCCGGTCGTAATTGAAGGATACAACGCCAACTCCATGCCATAGTACCCTTGATTTCAAGCTGCATAATCGGATTTCCTCTACATTTTGCACTATGAACCCATTTACTCCATAGGAAAGATGACGGACAATTTATGAGTTTCCAAAGCATGCGGCCAAGCAAAACTTTATTCCATAATTTGAGATCAAGCAACCCTAGTCCTCCTTCCTTTTTTGGCGAGCAAACAACATCCCAAGCAACTTTATGAGATCCATGGCCTTCTGTATTTCCAACCCATAAGAATTTTCTAATCTTCTTTTCGACTTCATATATAGTTTGCTTTGGCAATAAAAACATTTGCATCCAAAAAGTACAGATGGAAATAAGTACCGATTTGGCCAACTGGAGACGACCGGCATAGCTAATATGTTGCATGCCCCAGCCTTCTATTTTTTTGAAAATTTTATCCGTTAGACTCTTACAATCTGCGTGCGTGAGTCATCTTGTGACAAGCGGGACTCCAAGGTATCTAATAGGAAGGGTGCCAATGGGGAAAGGCGTGTGATCCAATATAATGTCCTTTTCTATCTCAGTTAGCCCAGAGAAAAAGATTTTGCATTCATCTGGATTGAACTGTTGTCCTGTGAGATTTGCAAAATCACCAAGTGCATCTATAAGGCAAATGACTAAATCGGGATCTCCGTGAGCAAAAAGAAACAGGTCATCAACGAAGCATAAGTGAGTAATTTTTTCCTTTTTGCAGTGCCAATGATACTTGAAGGAAGATGCTGCAACTTTCTCAATAATGATCCTGCTAAGAATTTCCATAACTAAGACAAACAGGTAAGGAGAGAGTGAGTCGCCTTGTCTTAGTCCATTTGAACCAGCAAAGTATCCAATCTATTCGCCGTTGTGGTTTATCGAAAACCTTGGTGTAGTTATGCATTGGGCTATCAGGTCAAGCAAATGTTGCGATGTGTTGATAGCCTATAGAACACCAAGAATTGCTTCCCATTTTACCATATCAAAAGCTTTCATGAGGTCAATTTTTATTGCCACACGTTTACCTTTATTGCCCTTATGGTAATTATGAAGGAGTTCCTGACAAAGCAGAATATTTTCCGATATCTGTCAACCCGAGATGAAAGCAGTTTGGTTGAGGCCAACAATCGAAGGCAAGAAACAATTGATTCTTTCTGCCACTAGTTTGGAAATGATCTTATATAGAACATTGCAGCAAGAGATGGGTCTAAATCCGTGAGACGGGATGGATTCCGTATTTTTGGCACTAGTGATATCAGGGTTGAATTGATTGCTTTCAACATTCTTTTTGAGGAGAAGAATTCCATAATAGCATCCTTTATATCACGCCCTATGATGGGCCAAGCTTTCTTGTAGAATAGACTGTTGTATCCATTTGGACCCGGAGCTTTAAAATCGTTCAGGCCTTTGAGCACTCTAATGACCTCAGTACGTTGAAATTTTGGCAAAGAGATGGTGGCGCTGACATCTTCAGGAAAAAGAGAGGCATACCGCTCATTTGGTCTAAAATCTTCATACAATTTATTTTTATCTAATTTCTAGAAATTTAAATCCAATAAGAGATACAATCTAATAAATGACAAATTGTTAAGCTAAAAATCTATTGGTTGATGTGAGCCACATGGCAATCATAGACTCAAAATGAAGTGCCAAACGGCGCACATAAGAGCCAAACACTCTCTCAACTCTGACTTTAATTATATATAATAGATTGTCCGAAATCAACTAGATATCTATCACGCCTTACCTTTTTAACCTCCCATTTATATGGCTAGTTTCTCTATACTCGATGGTCAGACAATTTGCGCGTGATTTGCTTAGATATCTTTTTCATAGCGATTTAATTATCACTTGAACAGTTGATTTATATTTTCTGAGTCCAAGTCTCGAATGCAAGAAAAAGAAAAAAAAAAAGAAAGGAAAGAAAAGTTACCTGAAAAACATATATAGTTGGCTCCATGAAAAGAGATGATATTTTCAGTAACATATCGGTTTCTATGTTGCTCCATTCAGCTATTTCGAGAAAAATGAGCTAGATTTCTCAATGGACAAGCTAACCCCATAAGTAGACCTGTCAAAATGGGTCATAAATCAATTTCTTAACCCAGATATCGGTAAATGTGTCATAAATAAGTTAGTTATATTCAGTACATAGGTCATAAATGGGTATTAACATAGTATGAGTGTTAAATGGATTGTAAATAGATTTACAACTTATTTAAAACCCAACTCATCTCTCTCGCCCTCACTCAATCTCCCGCTCACTCACTTCGCACTCGCATCTCACTTTGGGTATGAATTTTCTATGTTGAGTTAAATATGGAAGTGTTTTAGAAATATGGGTTGGGTCGAGTATGAGTTGGGTATAGGTTGGGTCGAGTATGTGTCATAAAATTTGCATTACATGAAATTGGATCAAAACGGTTTAAATAGGTCTATTTGGGTCGGACCATTTTCGATCCGACCTAAACTCGACCCGACCCACCCGTTTGACAGGTCTACCCACAAGCAAAGCAAGGCTGTTTTTTTCTCAATAAACATGACTAGCTTTTCAGCCTACGCTAAGTGCGGGCGATTCACATAAATTTCGTGTTTTAGTAAAAGCACAAAAGATATTATTTCAAATTATTAGGATACAAAAGGTGATTTTGTGGAGTATATCTGTTCATTCGAAGGATATATACATACATACATTTATATATATATATATATATATATATATATATATATATATATATATACATACATACATTTATATATATATATATATCTTCCATTGTAACTTTATGCAAGACCGGCCTATTCAAATATTCAATGCTTGGTAAATCACTTTGCAAAATAATATTATTGAACTTAGCCATCGGTAGAGAAGGTACTCAAAAGATGCAAATCTTGTCAAGAGGCTCACGGTAGACATGGATGCCACCAATGGATGCAATGATCAACACATCATCACTACGATTTCTCCAGTCAACTATTTAATCTCCCTTCTTGTCGTTTCATTTTGGTGACTCTTTCACCTCATTCTCGATACTCATTCATCTGCCTGACTATAGACTTCTTTTGTATGGGTTTTGTCACCTGTTCTCTTGAAAATTCAGTCTTAGGTAATGTTAGGAAAACATAACAGAAGCCGGATACCTTTTGCTCGGGGAGATCACCAAGAGAGAGCCTGAATCCGAGCCTATTCATATATCCAATTGGACCCACTTTTACTCAAAAGCTTAAGCCACTAAATTATGGGGTAACGCTCTACACCACATTGCACCAATTCTTCGATATGGGATTTCTCTAGCACAATTCACACGTGCATCCTAACAGGTAATGCATATTTTGCTTTTGTTCTTCGTCCCCTTTTTGCTCTACAAGGTGAAAGCTCCAGAAATTTTCCAGTTTGCTGACGCAGCGTTCGGCGAATAATTCAAGCAAAACCTTGCTTAGAGAGAAAAATCTTGAAATTCAATATTGACGATAACAATGTTCTGTCTTCAAAACGAAATCCTAAACACCATTTTATAGGGTTAAACCTAATTACTATAGGAAACCTAATCAGAATTAGAAACCTAATCATAATAGGAAACATAATCATAATAGGACAGTTAATAAGTATCAAATAGCAAAAATTACAAAACTGTCATTACGAAATTAACTCATAAAAAATATTAAAATAATAGAAAAACCCATCTAAACGATCTCGAATCGCTAAAATCCATCGTAGGTCACGGCCATAGGCGGTGAGTTTTGTTCAGAATGCCGTTTCGCTTTAGACGACCGAATTTGAGCCCGGTCCGATGTTGTCGATCGGGTACACCGGTACTAGTCGCATCACCGTTTAGCCTTCCGTTTGGACTTCTACTTGTCCAATCGGTCCAGAAACGCACCACTAATAAATTCCGCATCATTCTCTTCCACTTGAGAAGAACTCGTCATCGAGTTAAAATCAGAATCTGGATATAATGGCTTTGTGGACTCATGAAACGGTGACAAATCAGCAACATTGAAAGTGTTGGATATGCCCATACTATGTGGAAGGTCTATAACATAGGCATTATCGTTGATCTTCTTGCTGACAGTGTAAGGCCCATACTTTTTTTGCTGCAATTTGCTGTAAGATCCAACTGGTAATCGCCCTTTACGAAGAAAAATCATGACTTGATCACCTACCTCAAACACCTGCTTCCGTCTGTGTTTATCTGCTGCAGCTTTATACTTCAGATTAGCTTCCTCCAGCTTCTGTTTAACTTCATGATGTACTTCCACAATCTGTTTAGCCATATGATCCGCTGCTACACTCTTATCCGCTTGCTTAGGTAACTGTACCAAATCCAGAGTATGCTGAGGCGCCTTTGTATAAACAACAGAAAAAGGCGACCTGCCAATAGAACTATGAACTGCATTATTATAAGCAAACTCTGCCTGTGATAAAGCAACATCCCACTGCTTCGGCTTATCTCCACAAATGCTTCGAATCAAATTTCCCAGAGTTCTATTAACCACCTCTATTTGTCCATCAGTCTGCGGATGAGCAGTACTACTAAAATTCAAAGATGAATCAAACAGTTTCCATAAAGTCCGCCAAAAATGCCCTAGAAATTTGCTATCCCTATCCGAGGTAATAGACTTAGGGACGCCATGCAAACGAACCACTTCCTTAAAGAATAACTTGGCCACACTTACTGCATCAGAAGTCTTCCTACAAGGAATGAAGTGCGCCATCTTGAAAAATCTATCAACTACAACAAATACAGAATCCACGCCTCTTTGTGTCCGTGGTACACCAAGCACAAAATCCATGGATAAATGTTCCCATATATTATCAGGAACAGGTAAAGGCATATACAAACCTGTATTCTTAGATTGCCCTTTAGCAATTTAGCAAACATAACATTTTTGTACGTACCTGCTAACATCTCGACATAATTGGGGCCAATAAAATCGCTCCCGGACTGCAGCAATAGTTTTATCACGACCTAAATGTGCAGCTAATCCTCCATCATGTAAATCACGAATTACCTTCTCACGTAATGATGTCCGAGGAAGGCAAAGCTGATTGCCACGCATCAGATAACCATCATGCATATAAAATTCTTGCACAGGTTGACCAGCAGCACATGACTCCCAAATTTGCCCAAAGTCATCATCATCTGCATAACAGTCTTTCAACTGCTCGAACCCCAGAATATTTTGGCTTAATGTAATCAACAAACCAGCTCTTCTACTCAATGCATCTGCTACGATATTATGCACACTTGACTTGTGCTGTAATCTGAAAGGAAATTTTTGTAAAAATTGACACCATCGAGCATGCATATCCTTGCTAATCCTCTTCTGACTATTCAGATATTTCAAAGCTTCATGATCAGAATAAAGGACAAATTCTTTCCCAATCAGATAATGCTCCCATGTTTTCAAAGCCCTTACGACAGAATAGAATTCTTTATCATAAGTGCTCCACTTCTGCCTTGCGTCACTGAGCTTCTCACTAAAATAACAAACTGGTCTGCACTCTTGAGATAAAACAGCTCCTATACCCACTCCACTAGCATCACAGTCCACTTCAAATAGTTTATCAAAATCAGGTAAAGCAAGAACAGGCGCAGTACATAATTTTTCCTTTAAAATAGCAAAACTATTCTCGGCTTCCTCTCCCCATAGAAATTTACCCTTCTTCATACATTCAGTAATTGGGGCTGCGATAGTACTAAAATTCTTAATAAATCGCCGATAAAAAGTAGCTAACCCATGAAAACTCCTAACTTCAGAAACTGTTTTAGGAGTCGGCCATTCTCTAATTGCTCTTACCTTCGCTTCATCTACCTCTATTCCTTCAGCAGAAATAATAAACCCCAAGAATAACAGCTTATTAGTTAGAAAACTGCACTTCTTAAGATTAACATACAGCTTATTAATTTGCAATGCTGTCAACACCTCCCTTAAGTGCATCAGATGATCCTCCTCAGTCTTACTATAAATCAGGATATCATCAAAATAAACTACAACAAATTTGTCAATAAAAGATTTCAAAACCCGATTCATAAGCCTCATGAAAGTGCTCGGAGCATTAGAAAGCCCGAACGGCATCACCAACCATTCGTACAGCCCCTCTTTTGTCTTGAAAGCTGTTTTCCACTCATCTCCGGGTCGAATTCGAATCTGATGGTACCCATTCTTCAAATCCAGCTTCAAGAATCACTTAGCACCGTGCAATCTATCCAGCATGTCATCCAATCTCGGAATTGGAAACTTGTAACCCACGGTTATTTTGTTGATGGCTATGCTGTCTACACACATTCTCCAACTCCCATCTTTCTTAGGAGTTAACAAAGCCGGAACAGCACACGGGCTCATGCTATTCTGAATATGCCCCTTTCGCAACAACTCCTCCACCTTCTCTTTCAGAATCTCACTCTCATTAGGACTCATCCTGTAGTACAGTAAATTAGGTAGACTAGCACTAGGAATTAAGTCGATATGGTGCTGAATATCGCGCATAGGCGGCAACCCATCGGGAATTTCCGCAGGCATCAGCTCACAAAACTCCTTCAATAAAGGCTTAACTGATTCGGGCTGCTCCTCCACTTGTAATTCAGCTTCAGTCTCCACTGCTTGTTTCACGACCAGCACGTGAATCTGTCGGGTCTCCTTAATCTCAACTTCAAATTTCCTTGTAAGAGTAAGGAAATTATTTTCAGCAACTCGTTTCCCTTTATTCTTCAGTGGCAGCAACGTATACTTCACTCTATCCTTCATGAGATTATACTGATTGCTTCTTCCTGAATGCTGAGCATCTACATCAAATTGCCACGGCCTCCCAAACAACACGTGACATACGTCCATGTCTACCACATCACAATACAGCTCATCATGATACTTACCGATGGAGAATGGAATTTTACATCGCTCAGTCACCTGAATGCTTTCCGCTCCAGATTTAATCAATCCTAATGTATAGGGATTAGGATGCTTCTCCATAGGTATTCCCAGCTTCCTCACTGCCTCCTTCCTAATGATATTCTTCATGCTTCCACTATCAATAACCACAGCAAAAATTTTACCCAGAATGGTGCATCTCGTTCGGAATAACTGATGGCGCTGCGAATCATCTTCCTGTTTTGGGGCTAACATCATCCTACGCACCACACAGTTTACTTTCGCATCTTCTTCATCTTCAAATCATCTTCCTTACCATCTGGATCACAGTAAAATCCATCTTCCTCGTCTTCTCTTGCTATCACGTTTACGGTCTTTCTCTGAGGACATTCATTAGATCGGTGCCCAGGTTGATTACACCGGTAACACTTTATCGCGATTGGTTTAGCATAAGGATTCGGGTTCGCAGTTTTCTGTGCTTGCGTTCCCTTATCCTTTGGCTCGTTCATAGGTCGCTTTTTGACTGCCTTATCCTCTTGACTTCGCCCTGAGTTGTAGCGGTTGTTGAAGCCGCTTTTCTCTATCGAACTGTTCGAACTGCTACCGCGATAATTTTCGCGAGGATTTTCGTAGCCTCTTTTTCCCCTCTCTTGTTGCATCAATTCTGCCTTCATCGCCATATTCTTGGCTTCAGTTAAATTTCGCAGAAACTGCACTCCAATTTTATCTCGAATGAAGGGTTTCAAACCATTGAGATATCTAGTCACCTGTTGTTCCTCCATCTCCGATAAATTATTCCGCTCCGCCAATCTCATAAATTCGGCTGTATACTCATGTACAGTCTGATTGCCCTGATGGCAACATTGATACTGCTGAAACATAATCTGCTGATAGTCAGGTGGAAGAACTCCTGTTTCAGCAGCCTTCTCATTCTAGTCCAAGTTCGAACTCTCTCTTTTCCTTCTCGCGCCCTCCTATTCTGCAATCTCTCCCACCATGCAGATGCCCCCTTTAATCTACATGCCACTAATCGCACCCTTTTCTCACCAGGGGTCTCCATATAATCGAAAAATTTGTCTATATCAGCAATCCAATCCAGAAATTCTTCTATGCACAGACTTCTATTAAAATAAGGGATATCGACTTTTAATTTAAAGTCGTTACCTTCACGATCGTTGTAACGCCGTCTTCCATCTCTCCTATCTCCATGATGATTTCTACCACCATAATCAGCACGTTCCTCATCAAAAAATTCATTTTCTTCTTCTTCCGAACTCTTTGAAAACAGAGGGTTATCCTGCCTGCGGACAGGAACAGGCCTATCAACAGGATTACCGCGAGCAAGATCTGCACCCGGCCTTCTATCGTCCCGCCGATTCCGGTTCTCATCAATGCTGAGACCTTCAAACCGATCTGCTAATTCGTCAAATCGTTCTTCGAAACGACGAAGACTTTGATCGAATCGTTGATCCAAGCGTTCCATTAACCGCTGCTCCAAACGTTACAGCTCGTCGTCCCCAGGATTTGGGGGTACAGTCTCCTGATCATTGTCACGAAGACCACCGCCAGACGCCATAGGCTTTGATACCACCTGACGCAGCGTTCAGCAAATAATTCAAGCAAAACCTTGCTTAGAGAGAAAAATCTTGAAATTCAATATTGACGATAACAATGTTTTATCTTCAAAACGAAATCCTAAACACCCTTTTATAGGGTTAAACCTAATTATAATAGGAAACCTAATCACAATAGGAAACATAATCATAATAGGAAAGTTAATAAGCATCAAATAGCAAAAATTACAAAACTGCCATTACGAAATTAACTCATAAAAAATATTAAAATAATAGAAAAACCCATCTAAACGATCTCGAATCGCTAAAATCCATCGTAGGTCACGGCCATAGGCGGTGAGTTTTGTTCAGAACGCCGTTTCACTTTGGACGACAGAATTTGAGCCCGATCCGATGACGTCGATCGGGTCCGCCGGTACTAGTCGCATCACCGTTTAGCCTTCCGTTTGGACTTCTGCTTGTCCAATCGGTCCAGAAATGCTAACCAGTCAATCTTTTACTATAACCGTTGATTTTGCTCTAGTTTCACTTGGGCACAATTTTGTAGCTCAAATGGGTTCTTGTGGCTTTTCATGTAAAAGTTTAATTTTTTTCGAATTTAAACAAATGAGGAGTTATTTGACTCACTGAAGAACTTCGTTTTTTGAATTTTCTTTCTACCAGACTCCACATTCTAAATTTTGAAGTTCTCTTAAGGTGAATTATCCACAATTTCTTTCGATGTGGCTTTTAAGTTTTTTCCAGGAGCTAAGGCATTTTCTCTTAAGGGGAATCCGCAATTTCGTCCGTCGTGGCTTTTCGCCAGTTCTGCCCGAACCAAAGATGGTCGAATTCCGTGGCCCAGTTCAGCCTGCTGGGATTATCTATCCAGAAAATAAATAAGATCATCCTCAAGTATCCGCGTCTCACCAAGTTGGACGAGAAGTTGGTGATCTTTTACATTGGTTACGAAGAGTTCAAGAAAAAGATTAAAGAATGGATCATCGGTCACATGAAGGAAACGGTCAGGCATCAACAAACTGGCAGATTGAAGAATGGGTCGGCGAGTCTCGAGCTGGAGGTAAGCGAAATACTGATGAGGTCAAACTGTGATGATCTGATCTGAAGTGTGGAACCGATGGAGTTCGACAAGAGCGTCCTCATCTGGCACATCGCCACTGAGCTCTGCTATACAGGGACCGAGGCAGGATGCATGGCGCAATCAGTGAGGACCTCTGAGCATTCAAGATGAGTAAGTTGGTCTCTCGGTACATGCTCTATCTTATACTATTCCATCCCTCCATGTTGCCAACAGGGATAGGGGTGCTCTGATACAAAGATACTTCGGTCGAGATTCAGAAGTTCTTCGAGGAGACGTCAAAGAACGAAGGCAGCGTCTCATCGGTCGTCATTAAGTGGGTAAAGATAATATTCAAGAAAGAGAAACATTTCCACGCTGTTGATCATTTCTGCACTGGTGTTAAAAGCTGCAATAAGAGCCACAAGTCAGGAGAGTCGCGCAATCTGTGCAAATTCTGCTGTCTTCTGCTCCAAATGAGAACTGACCTCCCCAGGACGAAGATGAGCAGAGGCGAAAACAGGTCAGTGTTGTTTGACGTGTGCCATCTTGCATCCCAGTTGATTGGCGTGGACAGGAAATGGGGGTTGATCGGCAACGTCTGGGCGAAGTTGCTGATATACGCGGCTCGCCAATGCAAAGGCCACGAACACTGCGAGAGCCCGAGCAGAGGAGGAGAGCTTCTCGGCCATATTTGGCTTCGCATGGCACATCTCGGCATTGCGGAGGCAGTAGATATTCCGAACCCCAAGGCCCTACCAAACTGATCAAATACTAGATGTTTCGGGTGGAAGGTGTCTTTTGGTTTAACCCTAATGTTATTCGAGCAAAGAAGATAAATAAGTGAAGCTCGTCATCATCTTGATGAGATGGTGAGGGAGTCGTTTCAATATTTATTGTTCATGGAGTCTGTCAGGAAATAATGAAACTGTGTACCTGTTGTTAATCACCAAAGGCATTGTTACCCTGAACTGAAGCCAGCCAAATTGGCACGGAGAATTCGGGTCCCTTCTCCGCTCAAAGTGGTTAGTAACTTTTCAAATGGTGATTTGGTTAGCAACTCCTTAACGTAATTAATTTTCAATCTGGTTTGTAAATCTTTAGTTTTGAGAAAGCAATTATGCATTCATCCGCGAGACTAAGACCAGTAATATTTTCAAAGTGATTCGTAAGTTCCAATTAGAAGAAGTAACTTTCAACCTATCAAAAATTAGTAGCCAGCTTGTCCACGCAGTTAATAACTTTTTACTCAGAAAAATCTAGTTTGGAGCCGATATTTGTCTGTTTATAACTTTTAGTCATATCTTTCCCTCATAAATTTGAACATACAAAACAATATATTAAGTTTCGGAAAGGATGAAAAACTCATTGCATACGATTTTACGTGACAATATTTGAATACTTTTAAAAGTTTCTAGTGCTTCGTTAAAAACAAAAGTCAGAGATGAGCACCGCAAAATTTATAGAAAATTAAAATAGTTAATTATGCCTATTAATATAAATTCGACTCATCTCCATTAATTATGCCCATCTAAGAGAGAAGCCTTTCCTCTACAAATAAAAGTTTTAAAGGTTTTGTAAGTAGTAAAAGAAAATTTTGGCACATTCAATACGCTTTAATGAGAGGAGCCTTTCTTCCACAAATAAAAGTTTAAAATTTTGGTAAATCAAACTATAGATATTTGAGATATATTTTTAAAGTCTCGATCTAATTACAAACATCTTATAGTATTATAGACTTTTATATTGTAAAATGAACTAGGATCAATAATTATGTGATAAAAAAATTATTTCAAAATATATATAAACTCGTCATGATTCCTAATATATACAAAATAAATTTCATTATGCTATATACAATAAGATCGATAGTATTTTCACTCAAGTTGAATAAGTAAGCGTCAGAAAGAAATTGCTGTTTTATTTTTTATTTTTCCTTTCATCTACTAACGAAATAGAATGGTATAACTGATTAACTTTCAATTAGTTTCAAAATATCACCACTTACTTTTCAATTATGTCAGGCATTTTTGGGATGTAGCAATTTAGATTCGTATAATTTGAAAAGGCCTAAGTCCAAAAAAAAGCACAAACTTTAGGTCGAGTGACAATTTTGCCCTCAATATTTTTTATCTCATAAAAAATCACCAATTTTCATTTAAATCTCAAATTTGGCCCCCCTTTACTTAACACCATTGATTTTCCAACTTGACTATTCCACCTCAGCAATAAATTCACGTGGCTTACTGAGTATTTTTAAAGAACTATTCGTTATCTTCTTCTCTGAGACACAACTTGAAGAATAACGGCGAAACTATTCGTCTCCGTCACTTCACCGGTAGTCAAAAAGATTTCCAAATTAAATCTCTTTGATCAAATTTCGTCGTTTTGTCGTAATATGAAGTTGTAGACCACCGCACGTTGACAGACGCCGTGGACGAGATCTGAGACGAGATCCGCCAAGCTCATGATCATAACCTTTTTTCTCAAATAAGGGTGACTTCAGATAGAGAGAGTCAACAGGAGGTTAGATTTGGGATAATGATGAAAGTTAATGATTTTTTATGAGACAAAAAAAGTTGGGGCCACAAGTATCACTTGACCTAAAATTAGTGCTTTTTTATGATATAAAAAATAGTTGGGGTCAGAATTGTTACTCGACCTAAAATTTGTGTTTTTTTTTATAACTAACCCAATTTGAAAAGGTACATATATGCTACCTTTAGCCATCCAAATGATCGTCGTACTCCGCCGAGTCAAGGCTTTGCCTTTTGTACTAAGGAAACTTGTTTGATAGTTGATGGTTTTTTTTTTAAATATAACTCTTGTTCATTTTTCTTAACAAAGGGCTAAACCATACGCACGCATAGAGTGCAATGTTCTACTACATCAGACAATTTGTAATAATATTTTAGTATTTTTTCCGATTTTTGAATTGTTTCCTTTTTTTTTCTTTTTTTCCCTATTTTCCTTCTCTTTATTTTTCAGCAATAGTTGGCGAGGTCGTCGAGCCCTCACCGGCTATGGGCCATGTTGACACCTAAATTTTATCTATTCATTTAGGATTTAATTGCATGAAAAATTAGGGATTGATTTTTAACCCCTAAACAAAAATATTTTCATTAAATTGTGTGTGGCATGTAGACATTAGGCGCATTTGCATTAATAGATTTAGTGAAACATATTTTCGCTTTATTTTACTTCTTTTTTATTTTTATTTATTTAAAATTATTATTAAAAAATTAAAAAAAATAAGAGAAGACAAAGGGGAGCTCTTCCCCGTGACTCTCCCTCTGACACCTGCTAAAAAGAAGAAAAGGGGGAAAGCACACCGAAGAAAGGAGTCTCACAGGAGACAAAAAGAGGACTCTGCCCTCTTCTTTTATTGGGATGAAGGCACGTCCAGAAGAAGAAGAAGAGGGAGAAGGGAGAGTAGATCTGAAAAAAAAAAAAGAGAGACGAAGGTGGAGAGTTGGGCCGAAGACAGAGAGCTCACTGGGAATTTTTGGTTCATGTTTCGTGAGGCTGAAATGGGGAGAAAGGGAGAAGAAAAAGAGAGAGTTTGAGGAGAGTGAGAGGAGAGGCCGAGAGAGATCCTGAGGGGAACCGGAGAAGACGAAGCTTGGCTCGTTCATCGGAGGACCGCCCCAATCTACGTCGAGCCCCCTCCGCCGCACGTCGAACCCGGGAACACCGGGGTTAAGGCTTCTCCGGTTTTGGCCGTCCGAGCTCCTCACAGTAGAAAAGAAGAGACTCGTGGGGAAGGGGTGGTCTTGTTCGCTCGCCGGTGGTCCGTCCAAGTCCTCGCTGGTCCCGTCTAGCCGCCGACCACCGTGCTTCGCGTCGGACAGACACGAACCAGGTGGGTCTCTTCGTGCCCTGCTTTGTTTCCCCCACCCCTGCCTCTCGGGTGCCGGGCACACCGAATCCATTCGGTGGTCACCCAGCACCACAAGATGAGGGAAAAGTTTCTTTGCACATCCCGGATGTGTGCTTAAGCGATTTCTATCAAGAAAAACCTTCGAATCCTGCTGAAATCCACTTAGAAACTCTTAGTTTCAGTCGCACGGAACATGTTCGACGAAATGCCTAAATAGAGACCCGAATGACCTTTTACCGCATTGATGCTTAGAACTCGTTTTTTTTATTCTCGATTAGTGTCTCTGTGTGCTGAATAGTGACTGAATTTGTGCTTTCCTTTGATTTTCATGACACACTCCGTCGTTTCTCAACATCGGCCATGGATGAGCGTACAAATCGGAGCCGCTATTTCCTTGGTTGGAGTCCCACCGTGTCAGTATTCTAGGCCTTTTTCTGTGCGTGTGCGCCCGTTTATTTAGGCTTAGTTTCTGTCTTTGGGGCTTAAAATTTGTCGATCGGAAAAGTTTGGTTGACCGGCCGAGAGTTGTGGTTTTTCCCTAAGTCGCCGGCGCGGTCGCCGGAACGTCGGCCACCGGTGACGGCGTAAGGCCAGCGTCCGCCGTCGACGCTGGCAGCCCGAGTCGACGGCCAGCGGTGGGAATCTCCGACGTAGTCACCGTGGAGTTGGCTTCGTTGATGAAGGCGCAAGGAAGAATGGGACGTTCTGGGCAGAGAGTCATGCAAGAGTGGAAGAAAAGACAAAAGAGAAAAAAGAAAAAGAAACAAAAAAAAAAAAGGGGAAGAGTAAAAAGAAAAAATAGAAAAATAAAAAAAATAGAAAAGAAATGAAAATGGGGTGCCAGGCGAGTCGGGTTGGACAGTCGGGTCGCGGGCACTAGGACTCCAAGTGAGTCGGGTCCGCGGCCACGAGTCGAGTCGGGTCCACGGGTTGCAACCGGGTAGGGTTTTTGTTTAGTGTGTGGGCCGGTTTTAGGGTTATTTGGTTTTGGTTTGGGCTTTAATTTAGGATTAGAATTTTGTTAGGCATTGGGCTATTCCGTGGGTGGGCCAAACCAGATAGAATGGGCTGAAGGTTTATTGAGTTATTTATTCCTAGTGGGCTGGGTTTGGTTTTTTTATTTAATTATCTTGTTTGATTTCGGGGTTATTCCGAGTTGGGCCTTCGTGGAGCCCACCTAGCGTTGGACCCGGGCCGGCGCGCCCGGGTCAGTCCCGATCCGGGTCGGATGTGGAGACCCGACCCGGGTCCTTTTATATTACTTTAATATTATTTTAATATTAAAATAAAATTTTAAAAAAAGAAAAATTACAAAAAAATATTTTTTTTATTCAGGTCGGATGTGGAGATCCGACCCGGATCCGTTTTATAATATTTTTAATATTATATTATTATTTTAATATTTTAAAAAAATTCCAAAAAATCAAAAGTTTTATTTGGACTTTGGAATTGGTTTTTCTTGCCCTATTATGTGATTAGAGTTATGTTTCATTGCACGTTGTTTGGTTTGTGCACTTTAAATTGCGTGTTTAATTTAACCTCAAACGTGATTGACCATGCATGTTAGGTTCAGGTATTGACAGTTGCTTCCCTTAGCTTGGTTAGGAATCGAATTTTGAGACTCCCAATTAGTGTGAACACGTTAGGCGGTAATTGAACAAGGTTAGGTACCGAAAGGGCACTAATTGGTCAATTAGTGCAATCAAGTCCCCGTACCCCTTGGATCTCTGGTTCGTAGAAGTAAAGCATTTCTCCCGTGCTTTACTTGGGTGTCTAATCGACCCATCAAAAATCGATTAATGGCGACTCTTAGATGAAATTGATTTGCATGTTAACAACTTAAACTTAAGTCGCGAATTGGTATGGGCTTAGGAGAGCTCGAGCTAGGTTTAACTTAGTAATCCATTAGCCTAACCCCTTAGGCGGCGGGGCAGGTTCGGGGAGGTCGCGACAGGCCAGGACTGCCAAACCCTAGTCGGTCGCGAGCAAGGGCAGCGACGCCCTTGCTGGCCACGAGCGAGGATCGCGGCCCTCCCCCAGATCTAGGCGAGGCCATCAGAACTGCGGCAGAGGGCGAGGCAACCTTGCCGGCTACTATTGAAAAAAAAAAAAGGAAAATAATTAATAAAAAAACTCAAAAAAATATCAAAATATTATTAACGCCAGCCATGTCCCGTAAGAAGGCCTGTGTCCATGTAAGCGAATTCTGGTCAAAATTGACCGAATGAACTCAATTGATAAAAGAGGAAAATGTTTATAACTCGATTGACAAAATTAAAAGATTTATGACTTAATTGGCAAAAATGCAATAGTTATAGGACTTTTTGAACAATTTTCCCTAGTAATAATATCCATCGTGGTATGACCGAACTAATGTATAATTAAATATTCTATAATTACTTTTAAATAAAAGTTGCCATCGGCTTGGTAATCGCAAGAGAAGTAAAAAAAAACTGATCTCTATCGCCTTATGGTTCATAAAAGTAGGAAACTGGATATTCAATCTAAGTGGTTGGTTTTCTGTCTTTTTATCTCCATAATATCATCCAGCAAGTTCTCCACATCTTGAAAGTTAGCCACAAAATTGAATTTACCAAGCGCAAAATTATTTTTAAACGGTATTGTTATCTGATTTTGCCCAAATCTACTTGAGTTTCAATTTGTTAGTAATGTCATATTTCTTTTACATCATGTTTATGAAGAGGAATGATAATACGAATATCAACGCGAATACCTTTGGTGATTTATAAGATTGTTCTCGAAAATAACAATTTCATTTCTTTAATTCTCTGAGATTATTCATTCCTACCATTTTTTTTTTCATACTGGAATTACAGAGATTCACAACTAATGCAATAATACAACTAATTCTCTGAGTTTAGTCTTTAATCCTTTGATTAGACATTACTTTCTGGTTTGACAGCTAAATAAAAAGAAATATTATGGAAATGAACTTCACTTGCAAATTACTTAGACGTCAGGCTTAGCAACAGCAAAAGTTTAGCAAATCAAAAATCACTTTTTTTCTAATGGTTGTCACAAAACATTTTCTTGCATATGAAATTTCCTAATCTTACGTAATTAATTTGATCACTCTAAATAGTTAGAAAAACTGAAAGGGAAGCAGAAAATGGGGAAATTACCAAATTTAAGTCACTAAACCTTTTGCAAATCAAAATTTCGATCGGCGTCACGTGGCAATATTTTAATATTTTTATTATTTATTTTCGATTTTTTTTTTTTTTTATTGGTTTTTTTTTTTTTCTTCCCCCCCCCCCCGGCCCGGAGGGGGGGGGGGCCGGGGGGGGCCTAGCTCCGGCGAGGCGAGCTAGGACGTTTCGCCTCTCGCCCGGGCGAGGGTGAGCCGCTGGGGGGGAGCCTCCGGCGAGGCGGAGCTCGCCTCGCCATGGCGAGCTTCGTCTTCGCCAATGGGTAAGGCGAGCACTCGCTAACTTAGTTAGGCGAGGATCCGCAAGAGGGAAGCTCTAGCCAATGCCATTTGAGGTTCGGTAATCTTTGTGTATGTTCATGACAGGGGAGAAGGAAAAGAAAAAAAATTCTAAAATAATAATAATAAATATTAAAATATTGCCACGTGGACGCCGGCCGGCGGCCACGTCAGCACCGGCCGGCCAAAATGACTAAATTGGCTGGTTTGCAAAAGGTTTAGGATCGAATTGACCAAAAAAAGGTTTAGGACTGAATTGGCATAACTGCAAAAGGCTTTAGGACTTTTTGGTAATTTTCCCAGAGAAAATGCCTTTGAGGTTCGGTAATTTTGTGTATTTTCATACAGATTTGGTAAAAAGTAAAAGTTAACAAAAGATTAGTTCAAAATTTCGAAGGGATGAAGAGGTAGGACAGGATTTAAAGCAAAATAATTTTCTTCTATTATTTTCTAAGGAAATTAGATTGCTTTTCCCCACAAACTGTATGTTTATGTGTAATTTGTCTCCATCGCTGCCGCTGAATTGTCTACAGCGTGCTTTCACGCTCGCATGCGACTAGTAAAGCATGTGTTCCAACCTCAAATCATATGCATTTGAAGACATGATTACTCAGGTTCATAAGAGAACTGGACATGCTTTGTTCAGTCAGCCTGTGAATATATGTTGCTGGACATGAAACGAGCTGCGAGTTTTATGGACCGAAAGCTCGAGATTAAAGTTTAGCGAAGCGAGGGAAGACATTAGGAAGAAAACGCACTATTCGTTCCATGAAGCACCGAAGAAGCGCGTAACTATGCAAATGATCTCGGTCTTTCGTTGACTGACATTGGCACGTACACTGCACAGTGGAGAGAAAGTGGGGGAGGTAGTGGCACACTGAGAAACTTTCTGCAGTATGATCAAGACCAACAAAAGTTGCTATTCAACATAAAGTTTATGGGAGAAGTTGAGAATTTGGTCGCAAACTTCCTGTGCTCTCTCCTCGTGGATGAAAGAGTGCCGATCTAGAATGACGGCCTGGAGATCGGGAACGAGGTTCCTGAACACGTTTCCTTGCATGCAGTCCTTGGTACAGTAGCCGAGTCATCGGGAACGAGGTTCTTTGATAAATAAATATATAAGGATCATTTGGTAGACCAAGGAAGTTCAAATCTAGCAACAAAATATAAAATGCAAAATGTAGGTTTTCAAAAGTGAGGATGTAAATTGATGTATGGACAGAAAAATGAGAACGATTATTAAGATTGACTCAACATAATGGCCATGTTTTCTTTCCCCTCATGTTTGGAGGAAAGGAAACTCATTCGACCACACTTCTCATTAGTGGATTACAACCATAGACATTTCTCATATTAATATAATTTAGTTTATTTTACATATGATTGATATGATTGATGCCTGCAACTTCTAATCCATCAATCGAAAGGATGATTGGAGCAATTTTTCCTCTAACCCTCTTTTTGGACCTTTGATTAGCACAACCTGAATTCCACGTGACTTCTGTAACTATGTCGCGAAACCAAAAATCCACACGTATCATAAGCATCATCCGAACTTCGTATCATCATTCGAACATCAATTGACAATAGGAATTTAGGCAGCCAAAAAAGAATATTTGTTTGTTTCGAGGAGAGTCCAAATATTTCTTTTTTTCTTTTTTCTTTTTGCTAATTTGGAGTAAACTCATGTTAGTATTAGGTTTGCCTTTTATACATTTTCATGTTAATTCATGCCGATATATGAAATATCGTATATAACTTTTATTGAACAAGTCCAAAAGAAATTGAATTACGACACAAATACATAGTAATTCTTGCCAATGTACAAGGTAATCGGGTTGTTGCGTTATTGTGTTCGGATATCGTCGTTGTAATGGAATATTTGGTTGTTAAAAAAAAAATAATGGCATATTTGAGGGCGATGAATATCGACCGTGAAACAGACCAAAAGTAGACAAAAAGAAGTGAAGAGGGTCGTCTGAAAGTCAGCTGCTAAGGTCAAACAAGCGATGGGGTTGCACCAGCAGAAGGTAAACAAAAAGACACTCAAACGTTGTCCAGAAGCTCACCTCTCTGCTTTACAAACCTGTCATTCCGATAACATTGTCCAAAGAGCTTACCTCTTATCTCTCACGTCTCTCAGAGTGCCACAACGAACATGCAAGCAATGTTGTCCAAGCTTTGCTTATTGCTTTTACTGTTTGGAAGCACCATCGGCACTACTCCTTCCTCGTTCGACTCGATCAATGAAGGGTATCGGAATTGGGTGAGACAGATGGGTTCGGGTTCGGGTTCGGGTTCGGGTTCGGGCTCATCTTTCTATGGTTCTCTGTTCAAGAAGGCCAAGAACAGGCTCAAGCCGTGCTTGAGGCTGAGAGTGAGCAAGAAACCGAGGTCAGGAGGATTTGCTTCGGTGGGAGCAGCTCTTCGTTCAGTGCCGATAGTCAATACTTGCCGGGTGGTGATCTCCATTAGTGCAGGAACTTACAGGTTAGTGTTAACTGTACATAGTCCGAAACAAACCCGGTCAATGCAAAGGCGTGGCTGAGCAGGACCTCGCGCCGAACCTGAAACTCCTTACGAAGGCCAGCAGATGATTGAAAAATTGTTAAATTCTTTTATACGAAATTATCAGACCTAGGCATGCCGGTCTCAGGAATGAAATTGTTTCCTAAGTCAATCCGTTTTGCCCTTTGAGCCGTGGGAGGAGCGATCCAGTCACTAGGTTCGTTAGAATGATAAAGTCTGCCCATCTAGCAGCACCGATTACAGTGCATAAGTGATTCGTTAAAATACAAAATACATGCGCGTCTTACATTCTCCAGTTGCTTTGTTTTTTAACAAACAGTTGGGCACTTTACTTTGTCAAGGTTAAACATTTGAAATTCAATTCCCTACCTCTCTTTTCAATGTTTTAAGGATTATCATAAGTGCGTTCGGTTCAGCTTTTCCAAAGGACTTTGGGCCTCCAAACCTTAGTCTAGTCCGATGTCCTAAAGAAACGGGTAAGTTAGTGGACTAAGTTATAAAGGCGTAGGTTTCTAACCCCCCCATTCCCCCTCAGGGAGCTACTATGTTTTGAAGCCCCTTTAGTCTTGTAATTGGGCCCGATCTTAATGAAAGGGAAGCAGACTGTTGTGACCCCAAAAAAGAAAGAAACCGTTGTGCCCAAGTTGAGGTGTTTAATAGCGCAATTCTAAAGGCTTTTGAGTTACAATTTAGCATTTCCAAAATCCCTTAGCCCAATGTAACTATCACCCAACATTTGATATATATATATATATATATATATATATACACAAAAGTATATCTACATGTAAATTTATGTGCGTGAGGTTAGCGCTTAAATGTTGATAAATGAATGGGCTTTATAAATTGAATACATACCTTCAATTTTCTGGTCCTCTCTAATTCCGTTTTCTTTTATTGAGCATAGAGAGAAAGTTGAGATCCCAGCAACCATGGCTTATGTGACCGTGAAAGGAGCAGGCGCGGACAAGACGGTCGTAGAGTGGGGCGACACAGCAGACAGAATCGGACCCAATGGTCGCCCACTGGGCACGTTCGCTTCGGCCACATTCGCTGTCGACTCTCCCTTCTTCATTGCCAAGAACATCACCTTCAAGGTGCTTTCCACTGTGGGGTCTGAATGCAGATCCCAGTTTTTATTATTGATAGAGGTATGTTTTCTTTTGGCATTGATCCGAATCGTTTTGTGATAGAACAAAGCCCCATTGCCCGCGTCGGGAGCGCTAGGAAAGCAGGCGGTGGCGCTCCGCATCTCCGCGGACTCGGCGGCCTTCGTGGGATGCCATTTCATTGGCTCACAGGACACGCTCTACGACCACGTGGGAAGGCATTACTTCAGGGACTGCTACGTCGAGGGGTCCGTGGACTTCGTGTTCGGGAACGGCTTGTCGTTCTACTGGGGCTGCCATCTGCACGCCGTGAGCGATAGCTACGGAGCCGTGACAGCGCAGAAGAGGGAGAGCCTGCTGGAGGAGACGGGGTTCTCGTTCATGGGGTGCAAGGTGACGGGGTCGGGCGCGCTGTTCCTCGGCCGAGCGTGGGGCACTTTCTCCCGGGTGGTCTTCGCGCACACCTACATGGATCGGATCATCACCCCGAAAGGATGGTACGACTGGGGCGACAAGAACAGAGACATGTAAGCAAGTTTTCTCACCTTATCCATCAAGAATGCTCGCACGGATCAAAGATAATTCCATTGTGATGCGAATCTGTGCGATGCAGGACGGTGTTTTACGGGCAATACAAGTGCATGGGACCGGGGGCTTCGTTCGGCGGGCGAGTACCGTGGTCGAGGGAGCTCACTCCTGAAGAGGCCAAGCCCTTCGTTTCCCTCGACTTCATCGATGCCCGCGATTGGCTCTCTCCTGGTCTGGCCAAATCTTGAATGCTCTCGTCTTGCTTTTTCTTCTTTCTTTTCATTTTTTTCGCCTGTCGACTGTTCTGCCGATCGTGCACGATGATCTCGATGTGTCGGATTCGTCAACGACTGCTTGTTCCCCATCAATGCGAGAGCTACGTATCTCTCTCTCTAGTTTCTTTCTTTATCAGCGACAATTTAATGCACCGCACGGAGATTACGTGTGTGTAGAGACTTGCCATTTCGAGTTGGCGCATACCTCGCTTCAATAAGATTATATCTCTATGTCGTTCTCAAATTTCCACTTTGTACGCATCATAATTAGCTCGATGCCGATCAAATACGGCAAGCAAAGCTAAAGCCGTATCGGTTACGGGTAATCTTATTCCACATTTCACATGGACAGAACAGTTCTCGCACATTCGTGGAATCAGTCGAGCCAAAGATCCGACTAATCAACGTTTCTGTGCTTTGAAGTGAATATATTCAATAAGAGAACTCTTTAGGGATGATGTGTCTAAACATCAATCGTCGGGCATCGAGTAGAAAATAGGTTCCATTCGACGCACGCAATTTAATGCGATGTGCCCAATCATAGCAAACTAGCAGTACGCGTTGGTCGTGTCCAATGAAGCCAGCTTCAAGTTCCTTGTCGCTCTGTAATGGGCTCTTTTGATTTATGATCACCTAACTTCTGCATTTGTCCAGCTCGCTTTTCAATTGAAACAAAAGCCGCTTTTAGGGAAAAAGGTTCATTCAAAGTCAAAAAAATGACCCACCTCACTTATAAAGTATAAGAAAATAAAGGCAAGTGGAAAGCATAGACCGTGCAATTTATTATAAAATTCCGCCGGTAGAAACGGAAACAACAATAATAATAATGCAGAGAATTTGCTTTTACGAGCGATCTCGTTTCATGATAAATGTATAATTTTTAAATAATATTAGATTGTTTGACCAAAAAATATATACATTAGATTGATTTCATTTATCCAATATCGGCCAGTGTACGCACAACATAAAGGGGAGATCTCATTAAGGACGCATTATTGTTGCCCGTGGTAGAGTCATTATGAATTTTTTTAATATACTCGCTATTAGATGTTTTCAGAATTGTTATTTTGACTTTATTATTTTTAGATGATTTCGACCTTATTAACTTGGCACCGCGATTTATTTCAAAAACCAAAATCCCGATATTTCTTTCAAGACCTTCCAAAATCCAAATTATTATGGACATCGAGTCTAAAATATTTTCATGAACTGTTCTCCGATTATTCTTTTACTTTTTGGATATGTCAAGAGGTTTACCGATTACCGTTGGGTTAAACATCCTCAAGACGGATTAGAACATCTCGAGATTAGGGGCCTTCTGACTGAATCACGCACCCTAATAATAGCTAACTTCACTTAATGTTCATAACAACAAATGTTTCTCGTTGATCGCAACTCTCTTATCGCTGGTAGATATGGATCGACCATCGATTATTTCGCGATCTCATGAATTTGTCGCCACAAATGCGCTCGGGTAACATTTTCAGTATTAAAAATTTACCACCCATCTATGTTATTCGAGTATTTTCATATCTTTTTTTTTTTTTGGTAACCGAGGTGTCCAGCCAGCTTATCTCTTTCTTTCTTTCTTGGGAAAAGTACCAAAAAAGTCATAAACCTATTGTATTGGTACCAATTCAATCATAAATCTTTCAATAGGATCAATTTAATCCTAAACATTTTCTTATTGATACCAATTCAGTCCATCCGGCCAATTTAGGCCGGAAATCGCTAACGTGGATGCCGGCAGTCCTACATGGCACCACCGGCACTGATGACGACAAAATTTATAATTTTTTGATAATTTTTTCAAAAACTTTTAATGTCTTTTTTTCTCTTTTTTGTATTTTCCAAGAACTAGTTGGCCAGCGAGGTTGGCAGCCGACCATTGCTAGCCATAGATGAGGACCGGCGACCCTCGCCTAGTCTGGGCGAGGGCCCCCGCGCCCTCGTCGGCCCCGAGCGAGGGCCGAAACCCTCATCTATTGCCCAGCAAGGGAAGCAACGCCATCGCCCGAACCAGGCGAGGGCGTGGTGCCCTTGCCTGGATCTAGGTGAGGGCGCGGGGACCCTCGCCGGCCAACCAGTTATGGGAAAAGGAAAAATTAATTTAAAAAAAGAAAAAAATATATTTGAAAAATCTGAAAAAATCATTTAAAAAATTATAAAATTTGTCAACGTTAGCACCGACGGCGGTGCCACGTAGGACCGCCGGCATCCACGTCAACGATTTCCTACCTAAATTGACCAGACGGACTGAATTGGTACCAATATAATAGATTTTATGACTTTTTTGGTACTTTTCCCTTCTTTCTTTCTTTGACATTAGGGGGAGAAAGCGATTATGAAGAGTCGATTCTTATGACCTTTGCGATGAATCAACTTCTCCCCCACGATACCATCCCAAGGATGTGGAGCAATCAACCCGTTTATCACCTGAAACCAGCTTTGGCAAAGTTATTCCCTAATGGGGCCGATCTCGAAAGTGAAATGTTAGGTGAGTTTGAGAAATGGCTTTGCTCAGTACACTCCGCTCCTAACCAAGCTGATATGATTATACATAACAATTGAAGTAATTGACGAGTGAGCTTTAGGAATGGCGACTTCAGCCCCAACCTCGGCAAGCCCTAGCTGGATCATTCGAGCATGCCGTTTTCACCGTCGCCTGGAGCAAGCATATCTAAGCTCGTCTAGTGATCACTTCTCCCGTGTTCACGACGTTGGGTCCTTAATAAATGAAGGAGATTCTTATAGATGAGGTGAGAGCATCGCCAACTCCAAGATTGCTAGAGATAAACAGCAAGGGGAGAAGTTGGGGGCAGCGGGCATGTCAATTAATGAGCAGGCTGTTGAGACACACGTGTGGATTGTATTAAGGAAGTCTCGCATTAGAGAATTGATATGGTGTAGAGCAATTGATATATCTTAGTTGTCCCAGAATTTATTGGTTTAAGTTTTTAAGTGAATGTGGGTCCAATTGAATATATTGATAAATTCGAACTTGGGCTCCCTCTTGGCACACTCACAACAAATGGTATTAAAGCCGATGGTTGATTGGTGCTCCAATCCCAATCTGTTGCGAGACGATGGTTGACACCAACCCCAATTTGTTTCGATGTTTGGTGAATACCTCAAGCAATAAATATCATGATTTTTAGTTGATCCATAACTCATTAACTTAAACTTTTGAGTGATGATGGATCCAACTAGATGCGTTAATAAGTTTAGATCTAAGCTCCCTCTTAGTAATCTTTTCGGTTGAATGTGTCGTAGTTCTGCTGCGCGCTCCCAACACAGACTTGGGCGATTTGAGCTTAACGCACTGGATTTAAAGATCCATGCCCTTGCCCACTCAACATGAAAAGATTATTAAATTCTCCACACGCAAATAGTCTGATCTGACCATGCCTAGGTGAGCAAATCGAGTTCAAGAAGGGAACTACTTACCAAAGTCCGTCCATTTGGACCATTAGGTCATCTGGCACTAGAGGAGCCTAGCGAGCCACCGCACCCACAATCATCTTTTATTAGTAGCAATTAAGCTCGTGCGACAAAACGTTCGAAATCGTTAAATCAAGATGGCTGGACAGGATACATGGTGCGTATTAGAGGTCACATGTTATGCTTAGGATATTTTGGAAATTCTTGTATGAACTGTATATTCATCTAGAGGACAATAATCATGAAATTGTTGAGGGATCTTCTTATATGTTCTAGTTTAACTGCCGAACAATCGTTTGCATTATCTTTGCTTAGTTAACCAACTAAGAAGACGAACAGTAAAAACTCCTTTCAATTTGGATGAACTAGTTATTTTTCTGTTTTTTTTATTTTTTATTTTCAAGTATTCTTTTGATATGACATTTAGTAGGCGCCACGTGTCTTAAAAAATTTAAAAAAAAAAAGCTGCGTTAGCATTTTTTATTAGCCTAATTGGATGGAATTAACGGGGAACTTAATTATCCTAATTTGAAAAAATTTAGAAATTAATTATATTTTTCAAAAATTTTAAGACTTGATTTCATTTTCATCTTAAATTTTGGAATCTTTTAATGCACTCGTTATCTCTCGTGAATTAATTTTCGGACAAAAATACAATAATATAAACCTATTGTATTGGTACCAATACAATAGGTTTATAATTGAATTGGTACCAATACAATAAGTTTATGACTTTTTTCGTGAACTGTTCTCCGATTATTCTTTTACTTTTTGGATATGTCAAGAGGTTTACCGATTACCGTTGGGTCAAACATCCTCAAGACGGATTAGAACATCTCAAGACTAGGGGCCTTCTGACTGAATCACGCACCCTAATATTAGCTAACTTCACTTAATGTTCATAACAACAAATGTTTCTCGTCGATCGCAACTCTCTTATCGCTGGTAGTCATGGATCGACTATTGATTATTTCACGATCTCATGAATTTGTCGCCACAAATGCGCTCGGGTAACATTTTCAGTGTTAAAAATTTACCACCCATCTATGTTATTCGAGTATTTTCATCTCTTTCTTTCTTTCTTGGGAAAAATACCAAAAAAGTCATAAACTTATTGTATTGGTACCAATTCAATTATAAACCTTTCAATTGGACCAATTTAGTCCTAAACATTTTCATATTATACCAATTTAGTCCATCCGGCCAATTTAGGCCGGAAATCGCTAACGTGGATGCCGGCAGTCCTACATGGTACCACCGGCACTGATGACGACAAAATTTATAATTTTTTGATAATTTTTTTAATGTCTTTTTTTTATTTTTTTTCTCTTTTTTTTTATTTTCCAAGAACTAGTTGGCCAGCGAGGTTGCCAGCCGACCATCGCTAGCCATAGATGAGGACCGGCTAGAGGTGTCAAAATGGGTCTTAAACCCATATATGACCCATTTAAAAATAAATGGGTCATATATGGGTCACTTTAATTTTAAAGAGTCAACCTTAAATAGGTTTTAAATTTTAAAGTTTAAAGATAAATTGGTCTAAATGGGCTGAGTTTGGAACCCATGTCCAACCCACCCACTAAACCCATCCACACATTCTCTCCCTCTTTATAAAAATATGGGAAAATTCCAATTAAGGACCCCAAGTGGGGTCAAATTCTCAAAAAGGGGTCCAAAGTGAACATTGTGTTAAATAAGGGCTGAAGTGCTCAATCGATCTCAAATAAGGGCCGAAGTGCCCAAAATGTCTCAAATAAGGACACGGGTCCCGTAATGAGCCAAAATACACTGTACCGGCGGCTAGAGAGATTGCGTTCGCGCCGGAACAGTAATTTCTTAATTTTTTTATTATTTTCTTTCTTTTTTCCTTTTCTGTTTTTGTTCTTTTCCTTTTCCTTTTTTTTTTTTAATTTTCTTCCTCCGCCGGCCATAGCCGGGGCCGGCGGAGGTCGCCGGCCTCAGGCGAGGCCGCCTCGCCGGCGTCGGGCGAGGGCCGCCTCGCCCGGGCCGGGCGAGGTCGCCCTCGCCCGGGCCGGGCGAGGCCGCCGCCGGCGTCGGGGCGAGGCCGGCCTCGCCGGTTGCGGCGAGGTCGAGCCTCGCCAGATCCGGGCGAGGCTCGGCCTCGCCGGCCGGGCGAGGCTCGACCTCGCCGGCCTCGAGCGAGCCGCCCTCGCCGGCGTCGGGCGAGGCCGCCTCGCCGGTTGCGGGCGAGGTCGAGCCTCGCCGGATCTGGCGAGGGCTCGGCCTCGCTGCGGCCGGGCGAGTCGAGCCTCGCCGTTGCCGGGAGAGGCGGCCTCGCCGGTTGCAAGCGAGGCTCGGCCTCGCCGGCGTCGGCGAGGTCGAGCCTCGCCAGATCTGGCGAGGCTCGACCTCGTCGCAACCGGGCGAGGCCGGCTCGCCCGACAACGGCGAGGCTCGACTCGCCCGCAACGGGCGAGGCCGGCCTCGCCCGACGCCGGCGAGGCTCGACCTCGCTCGCACCGGGCGAGGCCGGCGAGGTCGAGCCTCGCCGGCCGGCCGGCCGGCTGGCCTCGCCTAGCCCAGGCGAGGGTGGCCTCGCCTGAGGCCGGCGACCTCCGCCGGCCCCGGCTATGGCCGGCGGAGGAAGAAAATTTAAAAAAAAAAAGGAAAAGGAAAAGAACAAAAACAGAAAAGGAAAAAAGAAAGAAAATAATTGAAAAATTAAAGCAAGTTCTTGTTAGGTGCCAAACAAGAATCTCTCTCGCCGCCGGCTGGTATTTTGTTTACGCCGGGACCTGTGTCCTTATTTGAGACATTTTGGGCACTTCGGGTCCTTATTTGAGACTGATTGAGCACTTCAGACCCTTATTTGACACAATATTCACTTTGGACCCCTTTTTGAAAATTTGACCCCACTTGGGGTCCTTAATTGAAATTTTCCCTAAAAATATTTAAAAAAAATCAAAATTTAATTATTTTTATTTTTTCTCTTTTTCTTTATTTTTTATTTTTTCTTTTCTCTTCTTTCTTTTTCTTTTTTTTTTTAATTTCGGTCGGTGGTCGGCCACGGCGACCTGCCACCGGGGCGGGACAACCCCGTCGGAGGCCGGCGAAGCTCGAGGTCGCCGGCCTCGGGCGAGGCTCGAGCCTCTCCAATCTGGCGAGCCTCGAGCTCGCACGATTCCGGCGACCTCGAGGCTCGCTCGATCCCAGCGAGGCCTCGGCCTCGCCGACCTGTGGCGAGGCTCCAGCCTCGCCGATCTGGCGAGACTTGAGCTCGTCGACCTCGGGCGAGCTCGACCTCGCCTGATCTGGCGAGGTGGAGCCTCGCCCGAGGCTAGCGAGACTCGAGCTCGCCGGCCTCGGGCAAGCTCGACCTCGCCGGATCTGGCGAGGTGGAGCCTCGCCCGAGGCTGGCGAGCCTCGAGCTCGCCGGAATAGGATGAGCTGGAGCCTCGCCTGAGGCCGGTGAGGCCTCGTCCTCGCCTGAGGCCGGTGAGGCCTCGTCCTCGCCTGTGGTCGGTCGACGGCCACGGTGGCCAGCGATCGGCCAAAAATAAAGGAAAAAGAAAAAAATAAAATAAAAAATAATTAAAAATTTGATTTAAAAATAAAAAAAATATTAATATTATTAAAATGAATGCACAAAGTAAAATCAAATCAGATTTTATATACCAAATATCGAAAAATATTGTCTAGTTTTTTTTCAGGTTTCAGCCAAACGTCAGAATTTTTTTATTTTCTTGGATAATGACTTTATGGAAAATATTTTCTAGAAATGTCGCATTTTTCGCAAAACAAACAGAACCTCAATTTAAAAAAAATTATAAAAAATTTTCACTAGCTTTGTATTGCATAAAATGTTTTAGCAGTATAATTTATAAAAAAAATCATAAGAAATAAGTATTCCTAGATTAGGTTAAATATAAAAGTGTTTTAGCAATATGGGTCGGGTCAGGTATGGATTGGGTATGGGTCGGGTCGGGTATGGGTAGGGATATTTACACTACGAATAAATGGGTCATAAACGGGTTAATGGGTCAATTTGGGTCAGACTATTTATGACCCGACCCAAACCCGACCCGACCCACCTGTTTAACAGGTCTAGGACCAGCGACCCTCGCCTAGTCTAGGTGAGGGCCCCCACGCCCTCGTCGGCCCCGAGCGAGGGCCGAAACCCTCGTCTGTTGCCCAGCAAGGGAAGCAACGCCATCGCCCGAACTAGGCGAGGGCGTGGTGGCCCTTGCCTGGATCTAGGTGAGGGCGCGGGGGCCCTTGCCGGCCAACCAGTTATGGGAAAAGGAAAAATTAATTAAAAAAAGAAAAAAATATTTGAAAAATCTGCAAAATTATTTTAAAAATTAGAAAATTTTTCCACGTTAGTGCCGACGGCGGTGCCACGTAGGACCGCCGGCGACCACGTCGCCGATTTCCTATTTAAATTGATCATTCGGGCATGCCATTTTCACCGTCGCCTGGAGCAAGCATATCTAAGCTCGTCTAGTGATCACTTCTGACGTGTTCACGACATTGGGTCCTTAATAAATGAAGGAGATTCTTATAGATGAGGTGAGAGCATCGCCAACTCCAAGATTGCTAGAGATAAACAGCAAGGGGAGAAGTTGGGGGGCAGTGGGCATGCTCAATTAATGAGCAAGCTGTTGAGATACACATGTGGATTATGTTAAGAAAGTCTCGCATTAGAGAATTGGTGTGGTGTAAAGCAATTGATATATCTTAGTTGTCTAAGAATTTATTGATTTAAGTTTTTAAGTGAATGTAGGTCCAATTGAATATATTGATAAATTCGAACTTGGGCTCCCTCTTGGCACACTCACAACAAATGGTATCAGAGTCGATGGTTGATTGGTGCTCCAATCTCAATCTGTTGCGAGACGATGGTTGACACCAACCCCAATTTGTTTCGATGTTTGGTGAATACCTCAAGCAATAAATATCATGATTTTTAGTTGATCCATAACTCATTAACTTAAACTTTTGAGTGATGATGTATCCAACTAGATGTGTTAATAAGTTTAGATCTAAGCTCCCTCTTAGTAATCTTTTCGGTTGAATGTATTGTAGTTTTGTTGCGCACTCCCAACACAGACTTGGGCGATTTGAGCTTAACGCATTGGATTTAAAGATCCATGCCCATGCCCACTCCACATGAAAAGATTATTAAATTCTCCACATGCAAATAGTCTGATCTGACCATGCCTAGGTGAGCAGATCGAGTTCAAGAAGGGAACTACTTACCAAAGTCCGTCCATTTGGACCATTAGGCCACCTGGCACTAGAGGAGCCTAGCGAGCCACCGCACCCACAATCATCTTTTATTAGTAGCAATTAAGCTCGTGCGACAAAACGTTCGAAATCGTTAAATCAAGATGGCTGGACAGGATACATGGTGCGTATTAGAGGTCACATGTTATGCTTCGGATATTTTGGAAATGCTTGTATGAACTGTATATTCATCTAGAAGACAATAATCATGAAATTGTTGAGGGATCTTCTTATATGTTCTAGTTTAACTGCCGAACAATCGTTTGCATTATCTTTGCTTGGTTAACCAACTAAGAAGACGAACAGTAAAAACTCCTTTCAATTTGGATGAACTAGTTATTTTTCTGTTTTTTTTTTATTTTTTTTATTTTCAAGTATTCTTTTGATATGACATTTAGTAGGCACCACGTGTCTTAAAAAATTATTAAAAAAAAGCTGCGTTAGCATTTTTTATTAGCTTAATTGGATGGAATTAACGGGAAACTTAATTATCCTAATTTGAAAAATTTTAGAAATTAATTATATTTTTCATCTTAAATTTTGGAATCTTTTAATGCACTCGTTATCTCTCGTGAATTAATTTTCGGACAAAAATGCTCCACTTTTGTGCTTTGCGGAGCTGACCGTTAAAATTTTTCGCACGAATCTGTCTCACAAATCCCAAGGGCGTGGCGGGGCTGGGGGTCACGTTTTCTAAGCAATCGTGTCGGGACAAAATCCTTCTAAGTGGGCCCCACTCGCGACCCCCCCGCCCCAATAAACGAGCACGTGGCGGGAGTGGAGAATACGATTGAATATTGGAGCCCGTGCAATAATACTTGCGGCCGAAAGAAAAAAGAAGATATTCGAAAAGAACAAAAAAATATTAAAAATGATAATATTTTTTTTTGGTCGATAAAAAAAATGATGACAATAATAAAAGGAAAAGTCTTTGCGAGAACCCTCCGAGGTACCGGCAACTTCTTCAGGATTATTAGATTGGGACAAAGTAAAATAAGAGACAAAAAATGATTTGACCATTTTAGCCTTTCCTTCGTGGGACGTGGGAATTGCTTGTAACCATGAGAACAATCTCGTGTGTTACGCGGACATGGGAGTCGTCAAGCCCTGCTACACATCTCTTGATGTCACGGGGGTCGATTTCCGACATCAAATTCTTGGCTCTCCGATGTCGTCGGCCCCGCGGCGCAGCACGCCGGGATCGGGGCACACACGATTCTCGCATGGGACCGCGGACGCATTTTCGCCGGTCAAGCTCTGCAGCGACGCAATCTTCACGGCCTGTTGCCCACGAATCGGGGCCGTGACGCTCCGGTCGCATGCCCAATCGCCCGGTGGCGGAGCCGCGGACCCACCTCCCGGTCATTGTCGGCGAGAAGCCGATCGCTATTGAGCACGGGCCAAGAGATGCCCAGATGCTCCCGCAAATCGAGCGTCGTGTGAAATTCACAGCGTAGGCAGAGAAGCTTCCCACAATTTTTATAAATTGAACAAGCAATATCGTCTGAGACCGCCGAGGCTTATTATAAGACACGATACACACACCCTTATATATGGATGCAGTCACAATGCAAGATAAAAGAAAGGGACATCACTTGGATTGAGCCACCCTGATGTAGCTAGCAAGGATCACCTAGAGGGGGGTGAATAGGTGATCGAAAACAAGTTTCAATAATTTATGCGGAAACAAAATAAATCGCAGAAGAGTCGAATAAAATTCAGATTCAAGACAGATTATATAGACTGTGCTTTTAATGTGCGAGAATGTAAAGTAAGAGATAAGGGATAGAGAATCTCCACACAAGTTTATAGTGATTCGGCTTATAGCAAGCCTACGTCCACTCTCCCACGCTTACGGCCTGCGGCTGGATTCCACTAATCAAATCAATGAGAAGATTCTGACAAGTTGTGCCGCTTAAACCCAAGCACTTCTCCCGGAAATTTGATCTTTGCTTATACCAAGCCGATAGATCACACTATCTCACACCTAAGCACATACTTATAACACTTGTCTACACCTCTCAAATGATTACACGTTTAAGCTCACGAAAGACAAGAGATTGAATCGGAGTATGCTCGGACTTTGGACTTATTGATTCTTGATTTCGTTCTCTACCTTCTGCTCCTCGTTGATCTCCTTTATACTCCTCCACTTCCAAACTAGCCGCGACGTCTTGAGAGGATCATCTTCCAATATTCACCTTTGGGATGATTTGTATAAAATGGATTGAGTAGCCGTTGGTTGATAAAATCGAATCCCGCGATTATGGTCGCCCATACAATCGAATCTTGGTTTCCATAAGTAGAGATTTATCCGTTGTAATGTATACTTGTCGTAATGTTTGATTGTCAATCAATTATAGCCTTAGATTGAGACAATCAAAACTTTCCTTCGTGAAATCCATACCGATCACTAGTTGTTATGTTTCGTTCGAATTGCGCGTCTCGAATAATTTTAGCGTCTGCGTCCTGAATAATTTCAGCGCCTGCGTCTGAAGAATTTCTGCGTCGAAGAAGTCTGCGTCGAACTTTCTCGTTCTGAAGTACGAACTTCTCGTTACGAAGTCCGAATCTCTTTTGCTTGAAGTTCTTTCACAATCGAACATGAACTAGATCAAGATTGACATATGCTTTTCTTCCAAAAACAACTTCCCGAATCAAAATACTTCAAAGCATTTATCGGACTTACAAAACACTCATGGACAGTTTTGTCAACTTCAAAATCTATTGGGAATTTTCCTTAACAATCTCCCCCTTTTTGATGGTGACAAAACTTCTATGCAGATATATAGATTTTGAGATAATTTTGAAAAAAATGATCAAGCATATAATGTATGAGATATTCAAGATATCATATATGATCAGAGTAATTTGATATGAGATTTTTTATACTCAGTTTTTGAATAAGACAAGGAGTATGACAAAATATGAACCGTAAAAAAAAATCTAAATCACGATCTGTCTCCTTTTCTTTGAATCCAATAATGCATATCAAACCAAATCATATCGCATATTTCTCCCCCTTTTTGTCAGCATCACAAAAGATATATGCATAAAATTCCTTAATGATTATGACAATATATGGAAGTATAATCACAACTCAATATTATGCATCAATTAAGTAGAATTAACCACTAAGCACATATGCATATTTACATTCTCTCCCCTTTTGTCATAAACAAAAAGTGATAGTAATGGAAAGGGTATCACGTAGAGAATATAAATTTAACTCATCTTCACATACTATCTTCAAAATATATTTGGCATGAAACACAACCTTCAAAAATATCATCTTTCGCGAACATAACATATATTAAATATAGCTCATGTTCAAGAATCAAATATCATATATATCAACGAACACGTATGCACATAATAAATTTCACAATCTTTTTGTCATGAAAAAATGATAATATAAATAAGAGATTCGTTAATGACAAAAAGTAAGAGATACTAACCCGGATTGTGTAGAACTTAGCAAGTTCTAACATACATTACCTTTTCTTTCATAGTAATCAAGAGTGGACAGAAATTAAATTGACTTTCATACTTGATTTACGCTCCCCTTCAATTTGATACCATTTTGAGATGATTCTCCCCCTTTCTTTTGCATTTTTCCACTTTTTGTTTTTCTCCCCTGTTATCAAGACAGCTTTTGCAAATAACTTTCATTGCAGCTTGTGCACTTTGAACAAATTGTTGTTCCTCTATTTTCTTTGTAGCAGCAACATCCGCCACATTTGTTTGCATTTTGAAATTCGAGAAAGAAATTTGTTTTCTTCCATCAAGCTTGTCTCGGATTCAAACGCATAAACTCAACAAACTTTTGCACAAATTTGTAGTTAAAGATATAATATCTCACATAATATGTAATGCCTTTTCTTTAGCAATTAAAATAATATCAAATATTTAAACCACGAAGCAACTTATCCTTTCGTACACCCAGTAAGCGTTTGCTCATCGTGTTTTGACATGCCTCCAATAATTTGTCAGAATTTTGCATAAAGGAGAAATTTTCGATCCTTCGGAAATGTTGCGAGAATCTCCCCGTTTGTGGGATCAAGCTTTCCAAACTTCACAAGGAAAGATTCTTTTACATCCTGCAAATACTTGTAAGAGAGATAATGATCTTTGCAAAATATAGAGAATGTTACGTACATACCTTCCTTCGATTTGCGGATCAAACATGCCAATTATAATAGTGCTTCCAAGAATATACCAAGTGTATCCAAAATATGCAATAATATCTTTCAAGATTGTATGAATTTTCCTTAAGCATGAATCTTAGATGCATAAAGATAATATGACATTAACGAATTTCGCAAAAGGAATGTAGATATTTTGATGTATTAAATTTATGCAATATCCGACACACATGGCAATAGAAATTACTAATTCATATCCCAATATGCATGTGCAGAATATACCTTTCCTTTTAGAAAAGAATTCATCACTTGAGATCCTTCGTTGATTGCATCATGACTTGCGTAGGCTTGCATTCATGCTTCCTTTGTATAATTGTCTGCAATAAACTCATTTCCTTTCTAGTATCCTTGTATTTGGATCCTTTCTTTTTGTTAGACGCAAAATAGGAAACTTTCATAGAAGCCCAAGGATACTTTCCCAACTCATCTCAATAGAGTATTTAAGGGAAATATGCATAATAAAACAATATCTCGCAAAAATAAATTCTTTCTTTGTAAGGCATGACAATATCGGAGAACACATAATGAGTCCATAAAAAAAAATTTCATTTCTAATAAGATATCAAACAATCTCTTTTATAAAATTTCATCTAAAAAATCCATCAAAATAAACTTGACTTTTATTAGGACATTTCTAACACAACCAACGATGTAAAACACGCCATTTCAAGTCAAAATAAAGCAGAGCATGAAGATAAAATGTTAAGTCCAAAGAGAATTCATAGATATTTAAAGTACATATCCAAAGCAAATTTAGAATTTGAAAAATATACCTTTACTTACCAAATTCTCTTTCCTTATTCCTGCAAGAAAAGTAATATCATCTTTTCTTTGGTACCCAAATCTGCTTGGGTCCTTTTTGGTTAGAAGAAGCATCAAATCTCCAATTGATTGTCTTGGATTTCTTCCAATCGAGTTGGACATTGTTGCTTATAGTGATCACTCGAGTTCGAGCAATTATAATATTGAAATCCAATAGGCTTGACAAATTGCTTACCAAAATGATTTCTATAATGCCGGATTGAAGGCCTGCGCTTTAATCTCTCATTGACCTTCGGAAAGTCATTCTTGATCTTACTTTCATTTTCGAAACCGAGGCGGGATTTGTTGTAATAGGGGACTTGAATGGATAGAACATGCTCTAATGTCTTTGAGCCAAGAGAAAAATTTTTGCAAATCTTCGGAATTTCTTCCTTATAGGAATCAACTTCTTTTTGCAAAATATCCTTTTCTTCCTTGACAGAGGAATTCTCCTTTTCAAGCTCAATGATCCTTTTCTCATTCGTAATATTTTGTTGCTTCAATTTAGAGACTTCCTTTTCAACTTGGAGATCTTCTTCAACGCATTCTCATGTTTCGTGCTTAACTCTTCAAAAGATCATCATCATCAAGAATAGGATGCGAACAAATCACCTCATCTTCTTCGGATTCAATGTCCGCCATTAAGCATAGATTTCCCCCGCTCAAGGATTTCATCATCGTTGAATTCGAGACTCTTCATTGTCGTCTCTGTTCTTAAGATATTTTCTTTCTCCGGATTTCTTTGTTGGCTTCTTCTCTTTGGGGTTTCTTCTCTTTCTCACAAGGTGTTGAAATCTTTTGATCAAGCAACTTCATCTCCTCATCGTCGTCTTCTTCATCTCCTTCAAAATCTGTTTCATCGGAATCAATGTTAGATTTTAAGGCAATTAACTTCTTACCTTCCTGGATCTTCTTCATGTATACGTTCTACTTCATATGACCGAAGAGTTCCAATCAGTTCATTCATTGATAGTGGCATGATCCTTTGAGTCTCTCGAAGTGAGGTTTTGATGTTGTCCCACTTGCTTTGACGGTTCTCTCAAAAGTTTGTTGACTTTCATCGCATTTGAGGCTGGTTGTCCTTGATATGCAAGACCATTTACTATGTCAAGCAAATCAATCATACATATCAAGCAATCGATTCTCTGTCTTCATTCCGAACGATTCATATTGTCCAAGCAACAGATTGATGCGTGTTTCCTTCGCTCTATCTCTGTTCCTTCATATGTGGTGTAGAGGGTGTCCCGTATGTCCTTTCTTTGATTCACAAGAAGCAATTTTCTTATACTCAAAAGATGATAAAGCACAATAAAATGAATAAATTGCTTTTGAATCTAAAGCTTCTCTTTTGTTATCTCGAGTTTGAGATAATGAAGGATCTCATTGATTTGCTTTCTTCTTGCTTCTCGTTTGAAGCGGATACGGAATGTTTTGGATTGATTCCTCCGATGACAACATCCCATTGCATATGATCAATTGATTTGATGAATGCCTTCATCTTGTTTTTCCAGATGCTATATTCTTTGCCATCGAAATATGGTGGCCTGGAATTGCTTTGTCCTTCAATAAGACTGGAGCACTCATGCTAGCCATATAGATCGTTAGCTCGAAGTAAAACACTTCAATAAACGAGCAACCTGCTCTGATACCAATTGATGTAGCTAGCAAGGATCACCTAGAGGGGGGTGAATAGGTGATCGAAAACAAGTTTCAATAATTTATGCGGAAACAAAATAAATCGCAGAAGAGTCTGAATAAAATTCAGATTCAAGACAGATTATATAGATCATTGCTCTTAATGTGCGAGAATGTAAAGTAAGAGATAAGGGATAGAGAATTCGCACACAAGTTTATAGTGGTTCGGCTTATAGCAAGCCTACGTCCACTCTCCCACGCTTACGACCTACCGGCTGGATTCCACTAATCAAATCAATGAGAAGTTACAGCAAGTTGTGCCGCTTAAACCCAAGCACTTCTCCCCGAAAGTGGTGTCTTTATACCAAGCCGATAGATCACACTATCTCACACCTAAGCACATACTTATAACACTGTCTACACCTCTCAAATGATTACACGTTTAAGCTCACGAAAGACAAGAGATTGAATCGGAGTATGCTCAGACTTTGGACTTATTGATTCTTGATTTCGTTCTCTACCTTCTGCTCCTCGTTGATCTCCTTTTATACTCCTCCACTTCCAAACTAGCCGTTGGACGGTCTTCAGAGGATCATCTTCCAATATTCACCTTTTGGACAGATTTGTATAAAATGGATTGAGTAGCCGTTGGTTGATAAAATCGAATCCCGCTCGATTTACGGTCGCCCATACAATCAGAATCTTGGTTTCCATAAGTAGAGATTTATCCGTTGTAATGTATACTTGTCGTAATGTTTGATTGTCAATCAATTATAGCCTTAGATTGAGACAATCAAAACTTTCCTTCGTGAAATCCATACCGGATCACTAGTTGTTATGTTTCGTTACGAATTCAACGTCGAATAATTTTAGCGTCTGCGTCTCGAATAATTTTAGCGCTGCGCGAAGAATTTCTGCGTCTGAAGAAATTCTGCGTCCGAACTTTCTCGTTACGAGTCCGAACTTCTCGTTGAGTACGAATCTCTTTTGCTTGAAGTTCTTTCACAATCCGAACACGAACTAGATCAAGATTGACATATGCTTTTCTTCCAAAAACAACTTCCCGAATCAAAATACTTCAAAGCATTTATCGACTTACAAAACACTCATGGACAGTTTTGTCAACTTCAAAATCTATTGGGAATTTTCCTTAACACACCCAAGCTTTTACCAGTGTTCCGGTAGTTACAAGCAATTCCTAGACATCCTCCTGGGATATCTTGATCTTATCATCGGCCAACTGCTATACATTCGAAGCCACCCTTATTTCCGGAAACAGTGTTGGGTCACGAGCTTACTCACTAAAACATGGCCCGGGTCATGGCTAGGATACAACACGGCGCACGTGCCGAACTTGGTCGCTGGCACAAGTAGTGCACGTGGCCAATCAAGAGCCTTGAGACAACGACTAATGCCCATTCCCAAAGCTTGAACCATGTTTGTTCACTGTCCATGCATGCTCGCACATCATGCTCGTGCACCGCGATCGTGAACCAGCAGCCCTTTGGTATTCTGATCGGCAACAATTTGTGCTTTGCCCGAGCTGTGGGATTCTTGTTGGCATCGACCGATCCTTCAGCAATGACGTCGATCTATCTCGATCATCCATCGCCGTGCTCAAGTACACCCAGTCCGTGCTTAAGATCCGTGCTTGGCACAAGTTCGATGCCACGGCATATGCATCGAGCCGATGCGTCCGATTCAAGGGTTCAACACTTAAATCTTTCTGAGACTAGATTCCGTCACCACGCCTTTTACTCTCGAGAGGAGGGTTGGGATGGTTCTTCTCGCAAGCCCTGCCGATCATTCGGTTGGCATTATACGCTCTGGATCGTGAACGGAAAGGAGGATTGGTCGGGTACTAAAGACAGAAAGCAATCTTGAAATGACCACGTTGGGTGCAGACCAATCATTCATTATTTAGCTTAACCGTGCTTAATTTTAGTTAATTTTTCCCGCGCAACAAATAATCGAGATGGATTGTCTTTTAAATTAAGAAAGGAGGAGGAAGTGGGCAATAAAAATCAAAAGATAGCTTCAGCTTTAGAATGACACGTGTCGCTTGCTTTGATTCTTATGGCGGACCAAAGCTTTTTCTAGTGCGGAGTCTATCCATCCCCCAATACACAGCAACTCAAAAGCAAATCCGAGAACGTGCCTACGTCCGACCCTGATTCGCTCGAGTCTCTTTGCCTTTGCCGGGTCAAAGTCAAACGATGATTTTTTTCTGGGTCATTTTATTTACAAATAAGCAAATTTAGGCTTTATTTTGTTTCCCGAAAAATAAATTATTCGAAAAATATATTTTTCTTAAAAACGACCGGTCATATCGCTTACAAAAATGAGCGAATTGAAAATGTTTAGGCATAAATTATTGACGATAATGAAAACATTTTTCATCAACTAATTATTTCAAGCGATATAAACGATCATTTTTAGGATAATATTTTTCGAATTATTAATTTTTTTTTTGTGACGGCGGGGACTAAACTTGCTTCTTGAGCATTCTATCACTCGATTTCTTTTTTCCCAAACAACTTTGCTTTGTTAATATTTCAATTATTCCGAGCATTTTGAAGGAATGCATTAAGTCAAATCTATTTGATAAAGTATGCATCCGATGCTCTTACATATCTAATTGGTCGTCATAGTTCACTGTATTAAGTTTTGCCTTTTCTAGAAGGAATATTAATCGAGAGCCGATCATGGTTTGGTTTTTTAAGTACAAGCTCGTGCTAATTATTCTCGTCGACGTGTGTTGAGCCATTTGCAATCTAGGTATATGCATGCAAGCATGCATGGAGTGCGATATGCTACCACATCATTAATTAAAAGAGCAATAGATCTCTATTGAATATTATCCGTCATCGAATGACCTAAAAAGTAAAAAGCTAAATTTTCAATAAATTACTTCGAATTTAGTATTTTAGTTGTCCCTTTTTTATACACTAGAATCGAGAGATTCACAAACTCGTGCAATATTCTTCGATTAGACACGAGTTTTTGGTTCGACAACTAAAAATAAAATTACCATGGAAATGAGCTTTTCGCTTGCAATTTACTTAGATATTCACACTTGACTTAGCAACAATTATATTCAAAATCATTACCAAATCCCTTCTTGGAAATAACACTTACGATTGTATATAAGTTCATTTTATGACTAAATCATGCCTCAAATTAGGAAAATAAGATAAGTAAATAAAATACTCCATGAACAACAATACAATTTGTTTTTTTTTTGCAGCATCCAAATGCATGTTATTATAATTAATTTATATATTACGTCAAACGCGAAATTCAATTTCTATCGGTCGCTTTCGCCCCTACCTCGACCCATGGACATGAGGTCCTAGCCCTAGAGTCCATCCTCGGCCACGGGGACCGCGGGACCCGACCCCCCCGAAACCCGAGCCGTCATCGCTCGGACGTTCAACACGGCCTCGAAGGCGCTGGGGACCTCGGCTCCGCGGGCACTCAAAACGCACGGGACCGAAGGGCAGACACCGGGCCCACCGCGAAAAAATCTTCAACGCCTTTTCTTTTTTCCCGTTATGGCAAAAGGGAACGCCGGAGAAAATCACCGTAACGCAGGAAAACGGCAGTTCCAATCACGTCTAAACCCTAGTTTAGTTTAATGGGGGAGGGGGGTTTGAAACAGATTCAAAGCAAAACTCGCTTTCGCTCTCACGCGCCGTATCCGTGTCGTCCCCGTACCCCCCAAAACTTCCACCGTCCATCGTCATCCCTGCTCCTTCCCCCCACTTTCCTTACAAAGGAGAACCCCGGAAAAACAGGTCAAAATACTCTCCTTTTGTATCCCACCTTTTTTTTTTGGTGCATATAAAAAGAAAAAAGAAGAAGGAGAGGAAGAAAGAGAAGAAATTGTGCCCGTCACATCCTTTCTTACACAGTCCCAATAGTTTCGCCAATCCCATGTGGCCACTCCATCCCAAACCCCATTAGTCCCCCCTCCGCACCAAATCCCCCGCATTTTCCCCCTTCCTCTTTCCTCCCTCTTCCTTCTTCTTCTCCTTCTTCCCTCCCGCACCTCCTAAATCCCCCAAATTGAAAACCTAGGGTTTTTGGGTCCGCTCCTCTGCCTCTGTAAGTTTCGAGTTCCCCGGTTCCGCCCCATCGCGGATCGCGCGGTCCACGATCTCATGGACCTGCTGCAGCCGCAGCCGCAGCAGCAGCATCAGCAGCGGGAGGAGGAGGAGGAGGAGGAGGAGGAGCGGCGGAAGCAGGAGATTCTCCGGCTGTTCGAGTCGTCCGCCGAGGAGCAGGAGCAGCTGCAGGGCTCCGCCAAGCGCCGCGGCGGCGGCGGTGAAGACCTCGCCGGCGTCGATCAGCGCGAGGCCGAGGCGGCGGCGGCGGCGGCTACTCCTCCTCGGGAATCGGACGATCCGCGGCCGGCCGAACTGCCGCGGGATGCTGCCGGCGCCGCCGCGGCGCCTCCGGTGGGCGGGGTAGCTTCCGTGAGGGCGGCGGGGCCGCCTCCGCCTCTTCCTCCTCCGGTGGGCGGGGGAGCTCCGGTGAAGGCGGGATTGGCGGCGGCCGTGAGTGGTCCGGGGAGGCGGAAGCGCGGCAGGCCGCCGAAAAACGTAGGGGAGGCGAAGGTGTCTCAGCCGGTGGCGAGGAATAAAGCCGAAGATGAGGAGGACGTTTGCTTTATTTGCTTCGATGGTGGCAACCTCGTGTTGTGCGATCGCAGGTGATTTATTTTAGAATTATTTTTTTTCCGGGCTTTGTGTTTGTGATAGTTTGGCGGTTAGAGTTTCAAATATTGCGGTAACCGGAGAATCGGCGGAAAGAAGGGGGACGTTCTGAAGTGAATAGTAATGGTGCTTTCTTTGGTAAATTAAGATTGGCATTTGAAGCTAAAATCATAAGTCTATACTTGGTTTGGATATCATTTATGAGGCGAACTTGATGTCTAGTTTCGCGGCGAGAAAATGGGAATGTTTAATCTGTGCACCGGCTTCAATTAATGGGTCCTTCCTTCATCCCCCACCAAGACTGTTGGCATTTGAGAAACTGAAATTTGTCTCGTCTGTTTTATTCAATTTTCGGTGTCTCGCTTGAAATGAAAAAAACTGCAAACTTGTTTAGCAAGGTCTGCGAGATGTTTTTTTTCTCAATACGAGGGCCTTTTCCTTGTTTATCCCAAGTTGGATAGGATAACTGAATTTTAATCTTGTCTTAAGTGAATAGGCAGTCTTGACGTGATCGGGGTTTTCGAGGGTTTATGTGGTCCATTATGGTTAATTTGTTGCGATTTCTTAACTGTAGGGGTTGCCCCAAGGCATATCATCCTGCTTGTATCAAACGGGAGGAGGCATTTTTCCGGTCAAGAGCTAAATGGAATTGTGGTATGCCAAACTTTTCCAAACTTTATCAGTTACTCATTAGTTTCTGTTGATTGGCATTTTGTTGTCGTTCTTAAACCAGGGTTTAGATCTGACACGACATATTTTTCGAGGGAGAACATTGTTCATTACCACGATATAACCTGTTATTTGCAGTTAAATACTTCAGAGTTCTCAACTTTAGATAGAGTTCAGGCGGTTGGGTGCTATATGAGCATCAATTATTGCCTTTATACTCACTTCGCAATGGAAAGAGAGTTTTTTTTCCAGAGACTCGACTCAAGCCTGCGTGTTGTGCAAAATCATGAAAATGTGAAAGTGAATTATTATCTCATGTCAATGTGGAGAATTGATGATCGTGAGAATAATAAGAAGAATGAAAACGACATTTTAAACTGAATGATAAAGCAGTGGATCAAAGGGCAAATCATATATCTTCAGCTTGAACAATGTTGATTTCAATGTATGTTTCAAGAGAGCTAGAATCTGTTGTTGATGTTGGAGGTAATTTGAACCTAATCTTTGACGGTAGATTTACTGAGTATTTGCCATAACAGAGAAGTAGAGTTTTTGACCTATGAGAAAGTGTAGGTTTGGTTGTTTCATGGTAAGACTATCAACTTCTGACACGCACAAAATTGCATTAATACATGCGCGGTAGATATTCCTTTAATATCACTTTCCATTTTTGGGATGGTGGCTGAACTCTTGGACCTGAAAATTAAAAAGAATCTGCATGAAAAATCTGTGGCAATGATGACCATACGTATTGACATGTTGGACTAACCATTTTGAACACATTTAAGTGCGTAGCACTCGCATGCTTTCGTACAAGTTCATTATGAAAAAACACCAAATAGTTCATGTTGTGAAATTTGGCATAGCTTAGACTAATATGTATTCGAAAGAGAGAAATAAAGACGTATCGAAAGAAATCCAAAAGGTAAGGAAAAAACCACTTACGTGTACAAGCCTCTTCATTGTATTTATATATAGGAAAAAGAGGATAGTAGACCCAAATCTGACCTTCATAAAACACTATCGGTCCAAAGATACGTCCACATTATCTATTTCACTTGTTGCTTCAATGCTTGGCAAATGAAACAAGAACTTGTTGCTTCAACTGAACCAAGAAAATGAAATTCTGTGTAAGAGATGCTCCAATGGAGGCACCGTACCTGATTTGTGGTGTTATTGTAAATTTTCCTTACTGCATGAGCCTCCATTTCCTTCGTATAATATAATTGGTTGTAGCCTCTTAGTATGCTCAATAAAGCCAGCAAGTGAGTTCAAGTGATCATCTAAGTAGGACTGAGAGGTTACAAGAGAATGATGATTACTGTGGATTCGAGGATGACATACATCTATGACTTTACCGTTTATTATTTGTCAATGTAAACGGACAGAAATGTCGGATCTGTTGGGTTTTTCCCTGTTCACTAGCTGCTCTTCCTAATTGCAGGAATGTTAAATACTGAATGGACAAACTAATATATGTTTCCTATGTAGTTGGAGGTTGTAGAATTGACCTTCCTGTAAGCATGCATGAAATGGCAGGTCAAGCGCATGTATTGGCTGGTTCTGTGAATGATGTTTTCTTTGATGGTGTGGTTTGTACTGGTTGGGGATATTTTCCTGTAACCTCCGCTGGGTTTATAAAACCGTAATTCTCTGTACATTCCAAGGTGCATGTCACTTTCATGGGCTAGCGAGCCTTGGTAGTGCTTCATCAAAGGGTAGAAAGAGGGAGAGGGAGGTTATTAATGCACTAAATCATTATAGTCTGGATGGTAGATGATCATAGTTATTGAGGGAAAGTATACGAAGATTGGAAGTATCCGAGCATAGAGAGGGAAAGGTTACTTACAATTGGGTCCTCAAATTCTCGTAAACAAGTCAATTTTTCTTTTTAATGTTAAAACTGGTGGATCCTTAAAATTCTCCCCATCTTAAGTCATCATACAAATTGGCCCAGATCCTTCTAAGTAGCAAATAGATTATGACACTGAATCACCTTGAATGGACAATGTCATAATAAATGAGCAATTTTAAAACATTTTCGGCTACATGATGAGAAAAGCCTACTTACCGGGTACCCACCGTAAGAAAATTCAAATTAGCACTTAAAAACTTGCATTATTTTGATCCTACTAATACTGTGAAGTAAAAAAAAAGCATGCAAGTAGGCCAACTTTCTTGGAAAAAAGATGTCCACATGGAAAACTTGAGTGCCTCATTTACATGTTTCCACTTTCCATTGATAATATTAATGGACCTTTTCTTACTCTATTGTTGACAGACGAAGCATTTATTTTTTCCTTTCCATCATAAAGTGGTCTGTTCAAACGACTTATCTGTCTTTGTTTAACTCATTCGGGAAACATATAGATTATATTGCCTTCTTGAATTCCAATGTTAACCTTAGTTGTGATCTTTACGTGTGTATTTCATTCATTTCAGGTTGGCATATATGTAGCACTTGCCAAAGAGCGGCCCACCATATGTGTTATACCTGCACGTATTCTCTCTGCAAGAATTGTACGAAAGGTGCTGACTATGTGTGTGTGAGAGGAAACAAAGGATTGTGTGGGACATGCTTGAAGACAATAATGCTTATTGAAAATATAAGGCTGGGAAATGAGGAAAAGGTATGCGCCAACTCTAAGGCTGATTATCTTGCTCTTCTTCTTTTGACAAGATTTGCATGTCTGGGAATTGCGTAGAACTACGAACTGAAAAATTTTCCAACTCACTTCCATTTGCTGTAGAAGTTGTCAATGCTGTTCAATAGTCACACAGCTCTCTCTGTGAATTAAGAAGAAACATAAGAAGTTTGGGACATTTACCTTGACGGGCTGCTTTGCCAGGGTTTTTTTTATTGGTTGGAACCAAATTCAAAATTGTACAGCTGGGGTGTTGGTTAGGAAGTGGAGCTTTGTCACCAGGATCTTGCTGGGCTCATTATGGACCGTCCGGTGGGGCATATTATAACTTCAAAACTGCTTTTGACAAATACCTACTCCCAGATGTTGGGCCTCTACGCCTATATGCTCAAGTATTTTTCAGTAGTGGAAACGAATTACTTTTCCATGTATTAAAATTTTGTGGCTTAGAAGTTAGGCATACAATCTTTGCTCACATCAATTAGTTAACTATCTAATTATCACAGTCAAATTCAATAATTTGCGAAAATGTCCTTAGACACTGCTTATCGCAAGTTGCCAATCTGACAAGAATACAAGTTAAAGCGCCTCAACTAGTACGAAATCTTTCCATTTAGTTAGAAAAAGTAAAGCCCGCCTCTTTGCATGAGAGAGAGAGAGAGAGAGAGAGAGAGAGAGAGAGAGAGAGAGAGAGAGAGAGAGAGAGAAGGATCTCAACTTTTGGAAGTTCACTTGCTGGTGGGGGCAGAGATTAAATATATTCTGTGGAGCTTCTCCTGGTTTGGATAGAACTGTAATGAAGCTGATAAGGTTTTTTCGGGAAATCTCCTTGCTTGTATCTAAGATAGAGGTTGAAGATTTGTTTCCTAAAAGGGAAGCTAATTGGTTTTGAAGATTTTGTGCAATTTGACCACCATTATTAACACTGACCATGATGGTACTGTCGAACCATCTTCTTAGTCTCAAATGTTTTTGTGGGACAACTAGCTCGTAATAGGACTATCGCATCTTGTAACTCCACTTCCCCTTGGATTCTTACTCTTGTGCTTAGTGGTGTCCTCCGCTTGGATAAGCATGGAGAAGAATTGAACTGTCAAGGCACCCTGGGGTGCCAGCTCAGGTATTGAAAGTGCTTAATAGTTCCACCGCAGAGAGAATTTACATAATGTGCCAATTTGTATTCCATCCCTATATGCCAAAAAAGGCATCGTGTCAACCCATCTATGTCTGGGTCCACTGAAAGAAGCCTTTGACCTTTGAGAATCTTGTCTCTCTATCTGCAAAGAGGAAAATCGAACATGGCATGACTGTAGAATACAGTTATGCTTGATGGGGTATGTATGCTGCCCCTCAATTTGTGGACATTTATTTGTGAGTGTTATTGTTCTGTCTTATTCTCTGCATTTTAAAGCTTGTTACAGAAGTTGGTCTGTTGAATTTGAAATTACCTTGTATATGTGCCTCACCCAACTGTACGTGCGAGCGTGTGCTTGTGCGTGCACATGCATGTGCTTGTGCGGGTGTGTGGCACTCACTCCTTGATGCGCACACCAATCTCAGGCATTCTACCTTGACTATTTGTCCTTTGGACGCTACTTTGCAGGTTCAAGTAGATTTTGATGACAAAAGTAGCTGGGAGTATCTCTTCAAGGTTTACTGGATATACCTGAAGGAGAAGTTGTCTTTATCTACGCACGAACTCATCCAAGCTAAAAATCCTTGGAAAGAATCTGACATGTTGTCTAATAAGCAAGTGCCTCCTAGAGTAGTTAATGGTAATAATGGTCGAAAAGCCTTTGGGTTAGACGACTTCAACAGATATGGGGCAGCTGATTGCTCAAACAGAAGAAAGACCAAGAAGCAGGTGAAAGTTATTGAGGAAGAGGTTCAAAGTGAACATTTAAACCCAATTGATGGAGGGCCATCCTCATCCTCTAACGAAGGCATCACATGGGCATCTAAGGAGCTCTTGGAGTTTGTTGCACTCATGAAAGATGGCAATACATCCATTCTATCTCCATTTGATGTGCAAAAACTATTGTTGGATTATATTAAAAGTAATAATCTTCGCGACCCACGCCAGAAATGCCAAATCCTTTGTGATTCAATGCTGTTTAGTCTATTTGGCAAAGCTGTTGTTGGCCATATTGAAATGCTGAAGCTTCTCGAGTCTCACTTTCTTGTGAAGGATAAACCTCGGATTGATGGTTTCATTCATGGGCCAGTTGTTGAGGCAGTTACTAGCCAGATGAACATTGATTCGAACAATCATAATGAGCTGATGGTGGGTACTGATAAGAGGCGTAAAACTAAGAAGAAGATTGATGAGAGGGTATCACAGGCTAATCCAGATGACTATGCTGCGATAGATGTTCATAATATAAGATTGATATATTTGGAGCGGAACATGATGGATAAGATGATTGATGATTCTGAAAAGTTTCATGAAAAGGTCGTGGGATCGTTTGTCCGCATAAAGATTTCTGATTTGGACCAAAAGCAGGATCATCATAGGCTTGTCCAAGTCGTCGGTAATTGTTTATTGCCATTCCTACGAATTATTAGAGCAGTGCTTGATTGGTAATGTATTCTGTGCGAACTCATCAAATGCCAACTTTTGCTATACAGGTTCTAGCAGGGTAGAAGAGACAAATGAAACTGGTGGCAAAAGCGCAAGTATGAAGCTTGAAATACAAAATTTGGACAAGAAAGAAGCCATATCAATCAATGAGATTTCTAGTCAGGAATTCTCTGAGGTGATCAGACAAGTATCAAATGATGCTCTCTTTGATTGATCAATGCGTGATATCCTGTGTCCTCATTTTACTTAGCTTCATAGGTTGTACCTCTGCATAATGTACTTAAATAGATGCTACCTTTTCGAGGTCAACTCGATTGTGAATTATTTCATATGCAATACTAATCCTAGTGTGAGTGTCTAAAATTTTGGTGGCAAGGTGTGGAGTTCCTGTGGTAACGTTCAAGGAAGGCAGCTACACTGGCGCCTCCTCTCACCCTGCCTTTGTTAGCATAAAAATGTCTTAAAACTTTGTATCTCAGCTTATATTAGGAGCATTGGATAAATTGAATGGCTCATAACCTGGTCCCACGGTTCCTAGGGTTGGCCCCTTTGGAATTGGCATGCTAGGCTCTAGAAGCTCTTGTCCATCTTGTGTGCTCGAGTGAGCTTTCGATAATAAGCCCACTTCCACCTCCTCATCTTCACTTTACTTATAAAGGAAAATAAAAATACATGAGTAGAAAGTTTAGGAGTCTTTTCTAGTTGCTGTCCTTTGCTGTTTGTTGGGGAGAATCCAAGTTTTTATTTTTTATTTTTGGCCTACTATGTATATTGCCTTTCAATCTATTCTGGCCTTTCCCTTCTTTAATGGAGCTTCATAAGGAATATGATTTTCTGTAGGTCATTAATCTTAGTTGAAGGGTTCAGAATATAAAATCCATGAAATTGAGTGATTTTGATTGATTTAGTTGTACTTTTCAAAGTTCTTAAGTCACATATGTGACATAAATTGTAGTTTTGCAATGATGGGTCTTTTCTTCTTTTTCCTTTCTCAGGATGAATGCAGGCGATTACAGGAGAGCATGAAGCGTGGGCTGATTAAACAGTTGACTGTGGTGAGTGGCATGTTCTAATCTCGGTCATTTCTTTCTTAAAGGATTTAACTTAACTCGAAAACGGTCCATGCTTCTTGGCAGGGTGAGATCCAGAGGAAAGCAATGGCGTTGCAGGAAGTAAGAGTTACTGATGTAAGTTCCTTCAACCCAAAAACACATGGTGCCATCTGTACCTTCTTTAAGGATTTAGCTTCATCTTTAATCTCACTGCGGTTGGGGCATGTTATTTCTGTTCTTCTTGCCAGGAGGCTAATTGTTTTATTTGTTTTATTTTTGCCCTTGCCTTCAAATTTCTGATTTAGTGGCTGGAGAAGGAGATAGTACGGCTCAATCATCTTCGTGATCGAGCAAGTGAAAAGGGACACGGAAAAGAATATCCTCTTTTATTAGATCTTATATTACTTCTTTGTATTCTTTCTACCACTAATTGGGCGAACCTGACCAGACTTTTAATGATCAAGCTTTTTGGTCAATCTTATCTTGTTGTAGCCTTGTACGTTTAGTGATCATGTGTCAAACATCTAGTAGTGAATGTCGCAATGGAATTAAAGATCTTTTCAAAGGGGCATATAAAACTAATAATTTGGTTTGCGAGATACTATAATTATAATAATAGTGCCTTCTTCATGTCCGATGTTTTCAGGTTCAACCATGTCATCCGTCTTAACATTGATCCTTGTTGAAGAACCTAGCTGAACTCTTGTCTAGGTCCTACCCATTTTATTTATGATATTTGCTGCAGGTTTGATAAAGATTTATTCTGTGGTAGCCTATTTAGTCTTATAAATATTTTGCCTGAGATAAGTATTTTCTTGGTATTTGCCAAAAGTTTCGCCCTCATGATGCCCTTTTCTTTATGCCAGCCGAACTTAGCAGAATGAGGCTTGGCTTTTTGTTGTTTGATGCCCCTTTCTATGTACACGCTGATTACAGCTCAGCTGCCTCGCAGTGGGAAGGGGCTTACTTGGCTTTTGGTTTGAGCCATTGAGGACTTTAATTACTAGAAGATGGTGGTATTGGTGGGTATGAATAAAATAGAAGCTGAGGGAATAATATGTCCTTGTCCCCACTGTAAGTTCACATGGATAGAGCAGAATCACGATTAGTATTACAGCACTCTATCTGAACCATCACCTCTTGAAATAAGTTGCAGAAACAAAGATATGTCTTCTTTCTGTTTTTTGCTTTCGAAAGACAGTGAAAATTGGGAATTCTTTTGAGTATTTCTTGACCACATTTCACGCTTAGAGAATTCATGGAGAAATTACAACTCCTGAGTTCACCTGAAGAACGTCAGCGCAGACTGAATGAACTTCCTGAAATACACTTCGATCTGAGCATGGATCCTATGTATGAAGCTAAAAGTGACTCTTCTTTACCAGGTCAGAAGAGCAAGATCTACAATGTATTTTGCTTTTATGAACTTTTGATATTTGCAATAATATAGTTTAGCTCATTGTGATTTTGCTTTTTACATGCAGATGGGAATAAAAATGTGACAAATTCTCAATCCGGCAGAAAGAGGAGGGCATCAACCTCTCCACAGAGGGGGAGCAGTGACTTGACAGAAACTCGAAGCAGATCTCAGAAAAAGAAATTAACTGATATGGATAGAGAGTCTCTGAGCCAAATGCCTGAGATGAATGGATCCTCAAGAATTCAGGCACATGAAGGATCTATAATGAGCAGTTGGAAGACAGAATCGCTTTCTGGAGTTGCATCAGAAATATCACCGTCACCTCTTTCAACAGGAACTGAACAATCTGTGAACGATGTTGAGATATACAAAATATGGCACTACCATGATCCAAGGGGGAAAGTTCAAGGACCTTTTACTTTGATTCAGCTGCGTAAATGGAATGAAAGTGGGCATTTCCCGCGTAATTTGAGGATATGGAAGATAGACGAAGCACTAGAAGATTCTTTACTCTTGACTGATGCATTGAATGGACGGTATACTAAACAGCCCTCTGTGCCACCAGACGAAATAAAGGTGAGCTCCATTGACCAACATAACAGACAGGAGGAATTGAAAAGTGTCGTGACAGATGTAAGTATTGGTGAAGAGAGCTGCATTCCCAAAGAAAGTATCTCCAATTCTCCTAGCAAAGCTGGTGAGGAAGCCTTTCCAAATGGTGGATTAGGCTCCAATTTGTCAAGTCTTATCAGTGCAATAGATACTATTAGTAGCAGAGAAGAAAATGCTAAAAATCTTTTGCTGGGAGCAGATGTCCCGAGTAATGATGGTAAGGCTTCTCCAGTTCGGGTCCAGTCTCCTCGGCAAAATGAAAGCCATGAAGCTTCCCAGAATAATGGAAACCCAAGACCACCTCCGGTTATTGATGGTCAAGCAAATGGTGGATGTACGAATGATAAGCAAGTTGGTGGTGATGGGCATTCCGGTCAGTTATCTGGACAGAATTGGGTAACTGCACCTCCTGTAGATGGTTCTATGAATGATTGTGATCCAAATCCTCCTGTGGTGCCTTTGGACAAATCGCTCGATATGCCACCGAAAAATGGAGAAACTGATTTATCTGGTATGGACATTGAAACACCAAAGACAGACACTGAAGAAATGAAAAATCAAGTCACGGAGAGCAAACAGTCTTTGTCATCCAATATTCCGGTGCCAGATTCGGGTCCAAGCTGGAGCACAAATTCCAGCTTAGTGGGTTGTGCACGACAGGTCAATGAAGTGTCAAGAGAATGGAATATGTATTCTTCTACCCCGGCTAAACTAGTTGACGAATGGGACTCCACTCTTGTGTCAGCATCATCCTTGAAACCGGCTGAGATGGGTGGTGATCATGCTGCCACTCCGACTTCTGGCCCAATAGTGCACCCTTCATCGTCAGATAACGTGCCTGATACAACTAGTTGGCAGGCAATTGTTACAGAACCCAATGATTTTAGCTCCTTAGCCGAGGAGTCGGTTTCTGACCTGTTGGCTGAAGTTGAAGCTATGGAGTCTCTTAATGGCTTGCCTTCACCTACTTCGATATTGAAGTCAGGTCCAGAATTGGTGGAAGGGGGTAAAGATGATTGTTTCAGTCCTGTAGAGGTGTTCAGTCCTGGTCCGCCTCCAGGAAAGAGAGATGCTTTCAGCTCTACTAGTGATATGCATGTACCCTCACAATCCACAATTACTGATGAACCTCAGGGCCTTCCCAATGCTGAAAAGATGTCTAGTGGGCGTTCGTCTGTGAGTGCTGAGGCAGTGGAAGATCAGAAGCATAGTGATGTATCTGTTAACCAGTGGAAACCAGGGACCAGCTCCTCCATTTCTGGTCCCATGCATTCTCGCCCAAGCTGGGAGGCAGGCCACACCAGTAATACCTGGATAGCCCCGTCGGTGACAACGCAGAGTAACTATGGAGCATTGCCAGGAAACACAAACTTGGGTTGGGTGGGAGCAAATCACGGAAATGCCACCTTGGATTGGGATCCGAGGCATGGACCGGTCGTCGGCAATGGAAACGCTAACTTGGGTGCTGCTTCTGGAAATCAGGGCATTTTAGGGAACCAGCCTAGATACGGTAACAGCGGAAGTAGATATGCAAGTCCGAGAGAACGGGCATATCAGGGATCAGACTTAGGTTTTAATAGGGGTAGATCTGGATGGAGCAGGCAGTATTCCGGTGGCGGCGGAGGAAGCGGCAGTTACCGTCAGCCTCCCAAAGGGCAGCGGGCTTGTAAATTCTATGAAAGCGGGTGTTGCAAGAAGGGAGCGAATTGTAATTTTTGGCATCCTTGATTTGTTTTAGAAGCGGGCCGTGCGAGACTTTTAGTTACTCTCGATCATTCTTTGTTGTAGGGAAGTTTCTATATTCCTGGTTGAGGTCTAATTTAACCTGTAAAGCATCGTTGTTGAAGATATGGGGCGTATAAGAATATAAGGATTGTACCATTCTTGCATCCGCTTGTACAAGGGCCATGTAAGTGGTATGGTACATGTATCTGCTACAATCACATTGCAGCTCAGATAATTTGCTTTGGGAAGGTCATGTAATTTCCTTTGCCTAGGGATGAATTTGTTTGTTTTCGTGTCCACAAGCCTCTGGAGCTCGAAATGGCTGCGCAGCAGATCGCAATGAACGCGAAAAGGGATTAAGCCGAAGGTAGTAATTCACCAATCGAACACTCTAATCTTTTAATCTACGAATATATGATGCGTTTTGATCGTTTTCGCGAAAGCTAAAGTTTGCCCAAATGTTCATCGGGATCTTAATAGTTCAATGAACCGAATCTCGATACCAAGATGAGAAATTCTATTGGGGATCATTTAATGGCGCATTTAGGGTGTGCATGAATACCATTCTGTGCCCGGGAACTATTTTTGAACATAAATGATTTTTTTATTCTCGTATCAGGAAACAATTTATGAGTATTCTAAGGCGTTTGATAAACTGTCCAAAATTTCTATTCCTAGAGTAGAAAAGAACAGAAATGCGTTTGGTAACTATACAAAATTTCGTTCCCAAATAATATTTTAATAATATTTTGAATTGTTTAATTTTTTTTTTTTTACCCATTTTCTTCTTTGGCCACACGTCGCCGGCTCGAACCGCCATAGCCCAGGCCGGCGAGGCGTCACGGCCCTCGCCGGCGGAGACGAGGGTCGCCCTCGCCGGGCGAGGGCGGAGGGCCGGACTGCTGCTGGGCGAGGCCGAGGCCTCGCCGTCGTGACCCACGGCGAGGTCGGCTTCGCCGTGGGTCGCGATGGCGAGGCTCGGCCTCGCCGGATCCGGGCGAGGCCGCCTCGCAGCGGCGAGGCCGTGAATAAATGGCCGTCGCCGGCCGCCGACCGCGCCGGTCACGGCGGCCAGCCCACCAAGGGAAGAACATAAAAATAGAAAAGAAAAAAAAAATCAAAAGTAAAAAAACTAATTCTCAAAATTGTCTTAGAAACAAGAAGCAACTTTTTTTGCTTTTTGTTTCTCTTCACTTCATTTCTCGGCACAAATGTTTGCAAAAATGTGCCCGGAACAAAGTTTACTAAACACGTTTACGTTCAGATTTACGGGAACGAAAGAACGAAAATTTTATATTTGGCACGTTCTCAACGGGCCCTTAAGTCGCATGACAACCATTACGTTTATCTGTTTTTTCTATTTTTTTGTTTTTAGGTACGGAGTTTGGAACATAAATTTATTTGTTAGCAATTTCATTTTTCTATTTCGAGAATAAATTTCTACTCGAGGAAATAGGTTTGGAATAAAAATCGAAGTAAAATTTTTGTACTTTTCTATTTAAGAGCGAAATGAAAAATAAAAACTCTTCTCACCACTTGCCTTCACTACTAGCCGGCCGCTCACCCACCGCCCCCCGTCGTCGCTGGTCGCCTCCCGCCGCCGCCAGCCATCGTCCTGCGCCGCTTGCCAGCTGTCGTCCTACGCCGCTTGCCGGCCGTCATTCATCGCCGTCCGCCATTTGCCTTCCTCCTCCGCCCAACGCCGGCCGCCGCCTCCCACTGCTGCCTAACATCGGCCACCTCCCGCTGCCGGCCAACATCGCCCACCTCCCGCTGCCACCCACCCGCCAGCTACCTCTCATTGTCTTCCTCCACTGCCTCTCGTCGCCGTCCTTTGCCGCCGGCCGCCGCCCAATGCCAGCCACCTCCCACCGCCACCCGCCTCCCATCGCCGGCTGCCTCCCTCCACCACCTATCGTCCGCCGTCCGTCGCCTCCTGCTCGTTGGCTACTCGGGAGGAAGAAATTTTGTGTCCTTATCAAACGAATTTCTATTTCAAAAATAGAAATTTTGTGTCGTTATCAAACGAATATTTTGGCTCAGAAGCTCTTCCATGCAATAAAAATAAAAAAAAATCTATTTCTGGCCAGAAATCTATTAATGATCGAACAAATGTAATTTTGTTTATGGGATTCAGGACGTCGTAAATCTGCAGATAATCTCATGTTTCGGCTGTCCGAATTTCCGACTCCATCCTAACAAAATTCACCAGCGCCCGGTTCGATCGCTTCGCGCGTTGAAAGAGCTTGCAAGAACGAATTCGAAGTGAAACAGTAAAAAAATTTGAAAAGAAACAAAGAAGAAGTCTCGTCTCGTCTCGCCTCGTACGCGAAGTTTTTTGACTTTGAGCGAGCCGAGCGGCACGCCGTCGTTTTCAAAGCCCCCCCTGGAGGCCGGCCCGTCCCTTTGCACCCCGAACCCCGCCAAAAGCTCGGCAGCTTCGAAGAAGAAAACTCGCGAGCGGAGGACTCAAGAGCGATTCCTCCTCCGATCATGGCGGCGGCGGCGGCGACGTCGTTCCTCTCGCCGACGCAGAGGTACGGGGCGGGAGCCCTGTTCGCCCTCGCGCTCCACCAGGCCCAGATCCACCAGACGCGTCCCCTCGGCTCCTTCGCCGGCGGCGAGGCCTCCGACGAGCGGAGCAGTAGCGGGAGCAGCAGCGACTCCGTGTCCGAGGACCCCGAGCTTTGGGTCCACGAGAGCTCGGGCTTGCTCCGGCCGGTTTTCAAGTGAGTTCTGGTCCTCTCTCTTCTTCTTCTTCTTCTTCTTCTTCTTCTTTTTCTTTCCCCTTTTTTGTCAGATTGTGTTCCCCAATTAGGTAGAGATTGATCTCGATCATCTCGTGGCTTATCCGGCGGAATTATGATCTTTCCGTAGTCGTCATAATTTAGGTCGGGTTTGGTTGAATTGGCGATCTTGTCCAGCAGTTACCATAATCAGTGAAAATCAGTTGAGGTTGAACGGGCGATCTTAGACCGTCCCGAATTTTTTATACAGTCGATGTGATCACCGACGATGATAGTATCCTGTTTTCCTTTCCCATTGGATGTTTTTTTTTTGGTTCATTCATTGTTTTGGTAATGCTGATTGTGCAACCGTGATTTGCAGATTTCTAGGTATCGATCAGGCGGCATGGCTGGGTCTGGAGGAAACTGCCGGTTCATCTGCTGCAAAGCATCATGTTGGAGCTGTAGGTCTTTCTGTTTCGAGTAAATTTCGGGATACGAAATATCAGTATAAGATTTCATGGGATATTTCTTCTGCCTCCTAAGTTGGTATTTGATGAGATATTATACTTGGCTATTCGCGGGGTTGCTGCTATCCATGCCCATTCTTTAGAATTAGACCAATGGTCGATGGCATAATGGGGAAAGATATTTGTAGATCTTGGTCTTTTGGCCAGTGAAGGACTAGTGTCGCTTTAGTAACTCAGAACACATTAATTGAATCTGTCATTTTCCTGGCTCTACCAGTGATTTAGCAAACTTTTCTGCTAAACTTAATGTCGTCTTGCCCATGCTCATTTGGTACAGTTCATGAGGTTACTCTCTGAAGATAGCGGTGACAACTCTTCGGAAAGATCAGAACAGCAATTTGCTTTGGCTAAAGCTATAGACTGTATGGCACTTAGCATGGAGACAAATCCTGTGTCTTTCCAGTCTAAGAAGGAGAAGCACCGTGAATATGAGCATGAGTGCCGGCAGAAATGCTCTACGAGTGATGGACAAGAAAATGCTGCAGCAGTGGCTATAGCCTCAGAAACTTTTCCTGATACGAGCGATTACAACATCCAAAGCTCGTCTCTTGGGCCTGGATACAAACTTGATGGGGAGTCTGTGGAGGAAGGTGGAATGCTCAGTTACCAGAGGAAAGTGACAGTTCTTTATGAGCTTCTTTCAGCTTGTCTAGCAGATATTCGTGATGATGACAAAAAGGTTGCTCGACGAAGGAAAGGGTATGATGCTAGACATCGGGTGGCTTTGAGGTTGTTAGCTACTTGGCTGGATATCAAGTGGCTAAAAATGGTTTGTATGCTTACACTCATCTTTCTTTTGTGAAAGCTTTTTGAAAAATATGATTCTTTGCATTCTGACTTATTTAATACTTTAGTATTTTCTGAATAATAAAATCCATGTTTAAATTAATCTAGCTTCTGCCTACTTCCTTTTCTGCAAGAGCCTTAAGTGGGTTTGGGTTGGGGGAAGAGACCCCTCAAGCACAATTTTTTCCTCTTCTATATAGCAACCTAAATATGAAATTAGTTGGCCTCAAGGACAATTTCTCTCCTATATAGCAACCTAAATATGAAATCAGTTGGCCTCAAATAGAGAGATTTGAGATGTATTCAGGGATTGCTATTCCATTTACATAGAGCATTGTTGTTATTAACACCTAAAAAGTTCTCTTTAATCATGTTCAAACTTCTGCCAATTTGGGATGTTTTGGCTGCAGGAAGCAATTGAAATAATGGTTGCTTGCTCTGCAATGGCTGCAGCCAGGGAAAAAGAATTAAAAGAGGAAGAAAAAGCCCAATCGCCAAAGAGCTCATGGGCCAAATGGAAGCGTGGTGGCATCATTGGTGCTGCTGCATTGACTGGAGGAGCCTTAATGGCTATTACTGGGGGTATGAATCTGCTTATTCTTCTCCATATAATGAGTCAGAAGAAAATTAACCTATAACTGGAAATTGTGGCTTAAATTTTTTTGAATTATCTATTCACCTTATCCATATTTAAGCAGGATTAGCTGCACCAGCAATTGCCGCAGGTTTAAGTGCTCTAGCTCCAACGTTAGGCACTTTGATTCCTGTGATTGGAGCAAGTGGGTTTGCTGCCGCTGCGAGCGCTGCAGGAACAGTAGCTGGTTCTGTTGCAGTTGCTGCATCCTTTGGAGGTGAACAGCTCATTGCATTTCTTTGAATAATCCTTTACCTAGTCATCGGATATAGATAGAGTTGCAAGCAGTTGTTTTCAGCTGTCATGAACAGTATCATAGAGTCTTTTTTTTTTCAAGAGTGTGAATTATGCATCAAAGTGTCATATTTTAAGATAAAGTTTCAACTGGGACATTAATTCTAAATAGCTGATTGTAAAACAGCAAATACTTCCTTTTGGCTAAGGTGTTAGGATCTTGGACCCATCTTACTTAAATTACTGATTGGTAATAAATTATGACCTGCAAAGGTTGATCTGATGGGAATAAAATACTGCAGGTAAATGTGATAACATAAATCCAATTCCTAGTCAGGTTTTTGAGCAGGCTCCCTTTTGTGCTAGACTTAACAGTTCAGTTTATCTATGAAAGTTGCTTCACCCAGTTTACTTCATAATCTTGTTGAAGTTTGTCAAAGAAACAGTTATGCTGCATGATGGTACTTTATCATCTTGAGCAGTTTGATTTTTTATTAGATCTTTGTGGTTTTTCTTAGTTCTTTTTATGTCTTCAATTGGAGAGAGATTTCTCCGCTTAAGGGTTTATTGCTACTTCATCAATGCTTTGATTGCTTTGCAAGTAACGATAACAGCATAATTGATTTCCTGAAATTAAGTTTTTGCTTACCCTCTGAAAACCTTATCTGTATTTCCTTTGTCTTTTGATATATCCAGCTGCCGGAGCTGGTCTTACGGGGAGTAAAATGGCAAGAAGAATTGGAGGTGTTGATGAATTTGAGTTTAAATCCATTGGGGAGAACCAAAACCAAGGGGTAAAATACTTATGCTTCCACACTATAAGATAGTCTCCCATCATGCAATTTTGGGAATACATTTCTAACAGTCTGCTATCAATGTCATACCCTCCCTCTAACCCCCTACCAAAATATACTCACATGGATGCGACTTGTTAACTAAGGGTGTGACTTTGCACAAAAGTAGCTGTGTGGAAACATAATTTCTCATTTTCCAACAGCAAAGTCGAGAAAAAATAGTCTGTGGAAAATGTTCTCACTGAACAGAAAATACGCACTAAACTTCGGCAATCGCTTCTATTATTACAGAAAAGGATGTAGTTTGAAACTTGCTTAGCTTACAATACCATTTGGGCGACTGGCATTGACCAAACCACCACTGCAACTCTAGCATTTACATTAACCACCACTGTCTCCACCACCTCCTCCATCAGTGATTATTCATGGTTGCCTCCAGCTTCATCAATCACTCTCAGCTTCTGCACGCCAAGTCCAACCAATCCCATCTGCCACACGTTTGTGAAATGCCATCAACTTGCTTTAATTAGATGCCCTTCCTGTGCATTCATGAAACATAGGAGATCAGTACTGTGTAAACTTATTGCCGTGGAAATGCTTTCTGATAATTTTTTGCTGATACTAGAAAAAGAAAGTGCACATTAAAGGTTCAGTTTCTACAGGAGTCCCATGACTAATTCCTTCAGCACAAGCTTTATTCTTAATATTTTTTCTTATATCAGCGATTAGCAGTTGAGATCTTGGTCTCTGGATTTGTGTTTGACGAGAAGGATTTTGTAAACCCATGGCAGGGACAAAATAACAACTTGGAAAGGTAATTTAACTTCCAATCTTAGGCGTTATCTCAATGGAGTCCGGTGATTATTTATTATAGTGGCACCATTGCCTGCATCCGAGTTTGTTCTGCACAGCTTTTTGACCTTATATGTTGTCTGCACCTTATTGAGTATCATTTTTATGTCGCTTGATTATGGTATACAGTTTTTTCCCTCTCCAGTTTCACCTATAGTTGCAGCAGTGTTGTTGCTTTACAATAGAAAAGCTGATCAGAAAAGTAGCATCACTTATTATCAATAGGAGTACTGTTTTTACTGGGGAGAAGATTTTGAAAAGTCGAATATCCTTTCATGAATTCACTCTCTTGATTTAAATTAGTTTGCCTGTCTTTTCCTTGTGGATTTGAATTAGTTCTGACTTCTCAGTTCTTGCGAGCGCATAATCTTGAACAATTTGACACACATTCCCCCGTTCGACTCTTTTCATGCTGACAACTGTCATCACAAAACGAATGTATGTTTGGACGGTTGGTATTTGATGATTGATCCTAGTTGCCGATTCTTGGTTGTGTAGGTATGCGCTTCAGTGGGAGTCGAAGCATCTAATAGCTGTGAGCACTGCAATTCAGGATTGGCTTACTTCAAGTAATCAGTTTCAATCTTATTGCTCTTAATAGTCCATGGAAGTACACTTTGACCTCACTCCTTTTGTGACATACCAATGCTTGACTCAGGAGTTGCGATGGAACTGATGAAGCAAGGTGCAATGATGACTGTTTTAAGCACACTGTTAACTGCTTTGGCTTGGCCAGCTACATTGCTTGTTGCCACTGACTTTATTGACAGCAAGTGGACAATTGCTATAAACAGGTAACCCTCCACTCAGCCGTAGGATAGTATGTAAAACTGGACAAGGAAAATAACTGTCTACTTCCATCCCTCCACCACATTTCAAACTTACGACAGAGTCCCAACCCTTGTAAACCTCTTTCCTTTTGTCTCTTTAAGAGCTAATATTTCCCAGAGGATTGCTGGTTCTAGTGGTTTCACGATTGAAATGAATTCCATTCAGTTATTGAAGAATTTATGTAATAACCACAAGAAATGAGAGGGAAGTCTCTTGATGTGGTAATTTGATGAGCAAAACCGATTTTAAACTCCTTTTTGCGCTGATTACTCCATTCAAGTAATTTGGTTAGATGAGTTGATCTAGGCCTCTACCAATCCCTGGGGTCTTCAAGACACTTTTGCTAATTAGATTAGTGGAACCAGCGACGTTCAAAGGTTCAAAGGTTCTTGTTTTGCTCTTTGTATAGATCTGACAAAGCAGGAAAGATTCTTGCTGAAGTGTTACGACAAGGCTTGCAAGGGAACAGGTATTGAGCTTAGTAACAGCACTATTGAGTATCCCCTGGAAGTTTTAAATGTGGTTGATCGTCAATCTGAAAATCTCTCAGGCCTGTGACGCTTATAGGTTATTCGCTTGGAGCACGGGTCATTTTCAAATGTCTCCAGTTTCTTGCGGAAACGGAACAGACTGGTACTGTGGAGCCTAGAATTTGTGTTTTTATAGTTCTCTACCCTCTTCAGTCTTTTCTGCTTCATTGGCTGCCTCGGCAGTGCATTAGGCGGGTAAATGCTTGAGTGCTAGTGATCATCAAGAACTTGTTTGCTCTTAACAGCTGAACTTGTTGAAAGAGTCGTCCTTCTGGGTGCACCTATCTCAATTAGAGATGAGAATTGGAAAGCTGCCAGAAAGGTCATTGAACTTTGACTCTCAAGGAGCATCTTCCTACGGCTTGTAACTCTTCTTTGTAGATCTGTATTTATTGATTCAATGCTTACCACTATTTTGCAGATGGTGTCTGGAAGGTTTATTAATGCATACTCCACAAATGATTGGATGCTTGGGCTTGCTTTCCGCGCCAGGTAATTATGATGGACATTGGAGTTGACTGCAGTAAATCTTTCTAGCTCATATACCCTAAACATGTCTATTAATCTGCTTTAGCCCGGAGATATAGATTCCACTGCATTACTCTAAATTGAGCCATCAATTCCTGATTTACATAGACTTTGAGTTACTTGGTCTACAAAATGTATTCTGATCGTGTTTAGAAGTTTCATTTCTGCAGTATGTTTACTCAAGGATTAGCTGGAATTCAAGCAACTGACCATCCTGGGATTGAGAATGTAAGACACGTCAACTTCAGTTGAATGAACATGCATCGGACTACGGTGTATTTATCACTCTCCAATCTGGTTTCTTATGCAGGTCGACATTACAGATCTCATTGAAGGGCACAGTTCGTATCTATGGGCGACGCAAGATATTCTGGACCGGCTTGACTTGGATACTTATTACCCCACTTTCAGGTGCCCTCAACGAATTTGATGGTAAAAAGCCTATCTTCTCCTGCCTGTACAAATAAATGTCCTGTCTGACCCCCAAATTTCTCGTCCTGGCTAAAAGCTTAGATTCGATTTGTAAATAATTTTCATATTTGTTGTACTGCAGAAATGTACCTTTTTATATAGTGAAATCCATTACAGAGCGAATACTGTTGTCATGAGCATAACTTAAACGTACTCCAAGAATGAACAAGGCCATTTGTTTATTTGCAAAAGATCAACTTTACCATTTTAGTCCAATCTCAAATGCTACTGTGCAAATATATATCCAGGGCATTCTACTATCTATCAAATGTCATATGTGCATTTTGATTTCTTTGTTTTCCCCCTTCTAACCAATTAAATATCTGTCACGAAATCTACTTTATATATGTTCTTGGGTCTGTTTTTTGATAGCTTAAGCTTCTAGGACAAGCAACTAAGCTACCGTTCCCTTTTATGGTTACTCCCTCTCAGTTGCCAGTCTGTGCAGTATATGTGCCCCGTAAATTTGATTTAATCATATACTTTTAGTTAATGCGGTGTTATCCAAAAAAATGAAGAATGCAAAAAGTCGACAACTCATACTAGTGTGAACGCAACGATTGTCCGGTGTAGCTTCAATACCAGACGGATCCGGCATTGAGAATTGAAAGGGCACGAAAATTGTTTACAGTCCATCCCCAAATACACGGAAGCAACGGGTATCGCATGTAATACGCTGCGTCTTTGCTTCAGTGGCCATGGTCCCCCAGACATACCAGACGAGTCCGGCATTGAGAAATCGAGGAGCACAAAAATTGTGTACAGTTCATACCTAAATATGCGCAAGCAACGCGTGTCTCATGTAATATGTTGTGTCTTGGCTTCAGTGGCCATGGTTCCCCAGGCATACTCAGCTCGATGCACAACTCACGACCATATAACGGTTCTGATAAATGATAATAAGCATACTCTAATCTCTCCATATTGGCTTGAGGTTTTTATGGAAGCCACGCCAACTTATCAAGCCAAAATGACAAGAGTGACCTTAACCGTACTAATAATGACTTGATGGATCCAAACAGAATGATTGAGCTGGGAATTTTCACGTCAAGCCGGTCTATACAGGTCATATCATGTATTCTGCGTCGTGGCTGCGCGTGTTGTATGCATTTGTTGGACGTGTGCGGCGGAAAATAACTGATAAAAGGTGGTCCAATTCTATAGGACGGCCAGAATCGAATTGCTTCAGACACCACGAATGCCATAAAAAGAAGAAAAGAGATTCTGGATGGATATGCATGGCACCTGCAATTGCTGGTGAGGCTTTAGAGGAAATAGACAGATTCCTGGTTTCCATTTGGCCACAGAAGGGAGTTGCCTGGGATCAACGGGAAGCATTTCGTCATTTTCGCTTCACCGTTCTGGAACTGTGGTTTACTTTCATCCAATACAAGTCCACACCTTCTAGGGAACTCTACTTTGCATTAAAAAAAAACAGGGGAAAAAGTGTCAGAAAATCCTAAACCTTTTTTTTATGTCAATTCAATCCTAAACTCTTTGTTTTTGTGCCAATTTAGTCATTCCAGCTAATTTTAGCCGGATTTTGCTGACGTGGATGCCAGCTAGCCTACATGGCATCGTCTGCGATGCGGTGGATAACTTTTAATAATATTTTAATATTTTTCCTTTCTTCTTCCCGGCGACCGGCTGGAGGCCAGGGGACCTCTGGCGAGCCTCGCCAGCGGCTGGACAAGGCTCATCCTCGCCGGCTCTGGCGAGGGTCGAGCCACGCCGGCCAGCGCAAGGCTCACTAGAGGCTAGGCGAGGCTCTTGGCGAGGGTCGAGCCTCATCGGCCAGCGCAAGGCTCGCTAGAGGCTAGGGGGGCCTCTAGCAAGCCCCACCGGCCACTGGGGAGGGTCAAGCCTCGCACTGGCGGCGAGGCTCGACCCTCGCCAGATCCAGCGAGGGCGAGCCTCGCCCAGGCCAGCGTGAGGCTCAAGCCCCCGCAGGCTAGGGTGGCCTCATTGGGCGTCGCCCGAGCCAAGACGACTCCCGGTGAGGCCGCCGTGGCTTGCGCAAGGGCCGGCCTCGCTAGATCTGGTGAGGGGAGCCCTCACCAGGGCTCGCCCAGCTTGGTTGGGCGACGCCGACCCTCGCCCAAGCGAAGGCAGCTCGCCCGGCCATCGCCTGTGGCCGGTCACCGGCAAAGGAATGAAGGGAGGAAGAGAGAAAAAAAATTAAAAAAAAAATCAGAAAAAAATAATTAAAATATTGTTCATGACAGCATGTGGTGCCACGTAGACCAACCGGCGTCCATGTCAGCAAAATCCGGTTAAAATTAGTTGAAATGACTGAATTGGCACTAGTTCAAAAGGTTTAAGACTAAATTGGCACAAATGCAAAAAGTTTAAGACTTTTCTAACACTTTTCCTAAGAAAAACGTAATGTTGCTGTCAATTCCTTTCTAATAATGCGTATCGAATGGCCGAATCGTCTATAATGTCTTCTTTCCCCCGTAAAGATCATCTATGAAGAAATTGAGATCTGCATTCATACGCACGCCGCGTTGACTTGGGCTGCATATCAATATGCTCTTGTGTCTATATGTAATGTGGTGATTTTCGTGAACACAAGCAAAAGCTCAAGTCGCATCTAGGACTTCTTTAGGAATTACACAAATTATGCGATTCTCTTACGGATATTTCTCATATGTTCTAATCCATTCTAGTATGGATGGGAGGACTAGATCGGTGACAACAGAAAGATCATGTCGGGTTCATATATTTGTCTGTTATAAATGATTTATTATCATAAAAGGAACTCTTATGCGATTCGTTTATACATGTTAATATCTAATGACAGACGATTTGCTGGGCTTCAAGCTAGGTATGGATGCAGTTCAGGAGCTTTTGACTCTTCATTCGACCAGATCAATACAGTATGATTCTAGATTGAAAGAAGATTGGCCATCTCCAATTTCAAACCATGCGCATGCTCCGACCCCAGAACGCTCCAACGCTCGGAGTGTACAAAGTTGACAATTCGATCGAACGCAGATTTCTGAAGAGTCAAACTGAATAACTCCGAAAGTTGTTTCCCTTGACGTGCATGTTTTATAAAACTAAAGGTGATACTGATGACATAAGTGCTGAAGGCAGATTGAGTGTTAGAAAGGAGATTTTATGGAGCAACAGTGAAATAAACCTACCAATCTTCAAGACCCGACACCAGCCGTGACATTTGTTGCAATTTTAAAGAACTTGTCTACTTCTGATATAATTAATCCGTGTTTGGTGTAAATTCTGTAGAATCCTTGTCGGTCAAGTTCAAAAGCTTGAGTGATGTTGATATAGAAAAAGGGCGCACCAGGCGCTTGCCGCCTACCTGCATACAGTAGAGAGAAAAACATTGTTCATTGGTTATTATTTAACGTGACAATTGGGTAAACTTAGAATATCGTCCGTCGTCGCAGATTTTTGTGTTTAACGTGCGTGACATCCTTAATCTCTCATCATATGAGAGATGCCATATGGAGTAATTTATAATAAATTAGCATCCTTAATCCCGCATCACATGAGAGAGGCCATATTGAATGAATTATAAATAAATACCCTAAACGGTCGCCACTTTCGTGGTTACTCAGAGCACTTTCTTCTCTTACTTGTCCTCTAAAAATAGGATCAGTCAGTTGTATAAACTGAACATCCCATACGGATAATTTTCTTTTTACGACGAAAAAGTTCATCTTCACAAGGCAATTCTTGAAGCGGCCGTCATGGTTAATTAAAAATCAGTTTTTTAGGTAAGTATGGATGATCCAACGTTGCAAAGAACCATTGTCCAGTGATTTTCATGGGGAGAGGAGAGAAGAGTGGGTGGGGATGTTGAGTGTGGTGAGGGGCACTTAAGAGAGAGGGAGAGAGAGACAGAGAGAGTTTCACAGGGGTTATGGCTATGGATGACTGGTACATGATGCTGGGAATGTCGAGAAGTAGTTGAAGATTTAACAGCTGAAAGGGATGTAGGAGAGATCTTGAGAGAGAGAGAGAGAGAGAGAGAGAGAGAGAGAGAAGAAGTGACCTAATCTCTCATGAAGAAGTTGCTGGGAAGAAACAAAACCAAGAAAAACAAAGAAAGAAATTGCCCCCACAAAGCTTCTTTTTCCATCATCATGATCATTGTATTCACGTCCCCCTCATCTCCCACCTAAATCCACCCCCGCCCCCAAGTTTTATTCCAATTCCCAACCATATTCCTCCCTCCCTCTCCTCTCTCTCTCTAAAACGTGTGGATACCGTAGACTGAACAAGGGCCAAGCACATTAACCCTCTTGCACAGCTGCAATGTTACACTACTGGTTCAAACCTTTCCGGAGCCTTCGCTTTCTATTATTTTCTTTCGGATCATCTTTCTTGGCGAAATCCTATTCGAACTTTGTGTTAGCTCCATTGCCACGCCGAGAAAGATTTACCTTTCGGAGGTCATTACTGACGCACGCGCACGTCCATATCTTTCTAAAATGATGAATGATTCCCCAATAAGGACTGTACATACATAGATACACATGACGATGTATACGAAATACGGAGGACAAAACTAGCTCCTGTCATCGTACCATTTCCTTACTGGTCAAAAATTCCAAAACAGACCACGTCGACCGGGGAACCATGCCAACCGGTATACATGGGGAAGGAGAATTCCCATACGGATAAGAGCTCCTTTCATTTTCGATTTGGAACATGTCGACTTCACCAACTTGTGTTCCAGTTGGGCTGGCAACAACTTTGGCCATCTACATGCGCACCGCACCTTGCTTAGTCTCTTGTCAAAGGAGCGACAAGTTTGAAGATTAAACCTCTAACGAATGATCTGAGCTCAAGTAAAAAAAACCCTATTTCCTCAGAGAGAGTTCATCAGCAGCTTATAACCCCACTTCAGGTTTAAGATTATGAACACAAAGTGCACTTTGGTCTGCAAGAAATAGTAACTGTGCTATCATCTTATGTATTGCAAGCAAAGAAATATAACATAAAAAGGAGAATCATATGCTCTTTCCATGTACATAAGCATAAATTGTCCCTTAATGATGTAAATTTTCGTCATTCAATATTTATTTGTGTTTGACAAAGATCAAAGAAATCACAAAAGAAAAAACCCCACAAAATGAGAAAGGCTTGTAATATCCACAAAGAAAGAGAAAGAGATCAGAACTGTATTTATTCAAGTTCCGTCTCAATTTTTTTTTGTCCTCTTCAGTTATTTCACCTTTTCATAATACAAAACAAAAATTGAAAAATCCATGCAAATCATTTTTGCCACCTCCCGCTTTGGCCCTTGGACGGATGTGTGCGCACTCCCAAACCTTGCAACCCTACTGAAGCTTGAAAAATGACCCCCCGCCCCCTCCTTTGTTTGCTCAATATAGAGCGCCCACCAACCTCGGAGTCGGCACCGCCACGAGCCGGGTGGCTCTCGGCGCGGTGAGCCCGAAGATGTCGCCCATGTCCATCTCGCTCGGCTTCATCCCGTCGGGCAGTTCCCACGTGAAGCAGTGCAGGAGGTGGGCCACGGACATCTCGAGCGCGTAGAGCCCGAGCTGCATCCCCGGACACGACCTCCGGCCCGACCCGAACGGGATGAACTCGAAGTTGCTCCCCTTGTAGTCGGGCACGCCCGGCTCCAGGAACCGGGACGGCCTGAACCTCTCGGGCTCGGGCCACGAGGCGGGGTCCCGCCCGATGGCCCACGCGTTGATCATGACGCGGGACCGCGCGGGGACGCGGTAGCCGGCGATCACGGCGTCCTCCGCCGTCTCGTGGAGGAGCAGCGGGATCGGTGGGTGGAGGCGGAGGGTCTCCTTGAGCGCGCACTTGAGATAAGTCAACTTCTCGAAGTCGCTCTCTTCGACCCTCCGGTCTAAGCCCACCACATCGGCGAGTTCTTGCTGGACCTTCTTCAGGTCGTCGGGGCTTCGCATGAGCTCCGCCATGGCCCACTCGATCGCCGATGCCACAGTCTCCGTCCCACCAAACATCACGTCCTGCATGAATCACAAATAAGAACAAATAAGGAATCGATGGGACATCCACCATGAATACTCGTTAATGAATTCAGATGGCTGCTAGGAAATATTTATATGTCTGCAAGCATTTAATTTAGTAAATAAGTTTGAGAAGTTTACAACGTGGAAGATCTGCAGCCAAGCAAACTGTGCGTGCACGTGTAAATAGCAAAGAGAGATGGCATACAGATATGGGCGATTGATCGTACACTATCAGAACACTTCAATATCGACCCACCCATTCATTAAATATCGATGTTTCGTGAATAAACTTCCCAAACCAATATCAGTCGCTCCACAGTTCTACTTGGTTTTCTTTACAAAAAAAAAAAGGGTGAGTATAGGCATTTTTTAATCTACGAACCTAAATCTCCACCCTCCATCAAAGAATACTAGCGAAAAAATAGACTGATAATAACTCATATATGCTTAATCAACTGATGGAAACCCTAACGTCATGAATATATATGCACGAAACACGGAGCAATATATTCAAATCAAGTCCTGTTCTGGTAATAAAACGATGGTGTTCGAAGCTCGACATGTGCATGTCGATATCGCGACACCAATTATGGAAACTGTCTTCTTCTTCTTTTCGCCATACCGCATGGTGAAATAAGCAAGATTGATTTCCCGATGGCGAGAGGTGATTAAAATAAATTGCGTTGGTTTCTTACCATGATGATGGCCTTGATGTTGTCTCTCGTTAGCCTGATCGAGTTCTGCAAATCGTCCGACTCGTTCACTTTCGCTTCCTCGCTGTAGAAGGCCAACAGATCATCCACCATGTCCGTATCGACGTCTTGATCGCCTCCATTAACAGTGGTTTTGTTTCTCTTCTTGTCCATGTGATCATCTATAATGCGGTCAATGAACCTGTCCAGTGACTGACGTGCCTTAACAAGCCTGGAGGTGAGCCCTTGCGGATCAACCCAACTTAGGTATGGAATAAAATCGGCTATGTTGAAGGCACCGAATAATTTCGAGAACTCTTGCAATATGCTGATGAACTCGTCTTGGCCCTCGATCGAGCTCGTGCCGAAGGCGGCGCGGTAGATGATGTCCCGCGTGAGTGCGAACACGAGCTCACCGACGTTCACGGGGGTCCCCGGGCTGCCTGCGACGGTGCGCACCATCGTGTCGACCTCGTCGCGGACCGACTCCCACGACTCGGCCCGCTTCCGGCTGAAAAGCTTCATCACGCACAGCTTCCGCATCTGCCGCCAGAACGGGCCGTAGTGCGCGAACGCCATGTCGGCCCGGTCGTACGTCAGGTAGCTGATCGCGATCGTGGCCGGCCGGTTCGAGAAGATCCCGTCGTGGACTTGGAGGACCTGTCGGGCCACATCGGGGGACGACACGGCGACCATGTGGAGGAAGCCCATGCGGAGGTGGAAGATCCCGCCATACTTCTTCGCGAGCCTCGCGAGCCCGCGGTGGGTGAGCTCGCCCATCATGAGCATGTTCCCGATGACCGGGAGGCCCCTCGGGCCCGGCGGGTAGGGCGGCTTGCGCCGGAGCCGGGCAACTAGGCCGAGGAAGAGGAGGAACGGGATGATGGAGAGGAGGAGGGTCATGGGTGATTGTAGGAGTTGAGCTTGAAGAGACTGGAGTTGAGAATAAAAATGGTAAAAATCCATGGATTGCCTTCTGGAGAGGTCTTAAGCGCAACTTACTAGAGAATGTGTTGCCAGGTTGGAGAATGATATTTAGTGGCCTTTATATACACAAAGTCTCTTGTGTATCCCTGTACACAAGTTGAAGATTTGATTTCTCTTTTCTTTTTTTTCCCATTTTCCTATTACTATGGTCTTGACTATTTTCGGCCTCTACTTTGGTAGGTTCATTTAACTTGCCGGCAATAATTAGGATATTTCTGTGAATTTTGTGTATCTCTTAAGATTGTGTGAATGTCACTCTCTGATTGTGTATAATTTGATTAATATATGTTACCTTAAATAGTAATTTCATAAAATTTATAAATAGGCCAATGTAATCTTCATCATGTACATCAAAATATACAGATATTCCTCAAATATGTTTTCCACGTTATTCTGATCTTAAACAGCACATTGCCCTTATACAAAAAAATTACTTTTCCTTGTTTTCCCGTACAAAAACAAGCAAATAGTCGGATCACTTGACGAAAAATTGAATTTCTGCGGTTCACATGGACTAAGTACACACAAATTTTCTTTTATTTTTTGGAAAATATTTTAGAAAACGACGTTGTCCATAAAACTAGAACCATACTGAAACCTAAATACAAAATTAGGGTAGACCCATGTTGTCTTGTGTGTTCTTCAGCTACCTACGAAAACCAGTCTTGTTCAAGCTTAATAAAAGTTGGCATCAGATTGTACATCTTATCTCTGTTACGTTATGGTCGGTACTTGGACTCTTCGTTTTCTTTCTAAACCTTAAAAAAAAAAACCATTTGCTTAGACCCTTCTTCCTAAGACATAAGCAATTCATCTTCCCCCCTCACCCCCCCCCCCCCCCTCTTTTTTTTTTTCCTAATTTATGTAGATGTTTCATCTTCTAGAGGGCCAAGATCGTTTTCAGTTAATAATCTCATGGCGTAGAAAATAAGTAAGGAAGGAAGGACATATAATTAATTAATTGTAGTATAGTTCCAAATTAAAGGGCATTTTCCAAAAAATGATTGCGCAAAAAAAAAGGGGGCCCGACCCTTATGATTGAGCTTCTCTCGAACCCTAAACTTCATAATTTTGGAGGGTGTAAACACGTCGAACATGTCAGTAGACCGATTAGCTGAGGAGATTCAAGTCAAACGCCATAGGGGTTTGGTGCGATTTCTTGATATGTCAATAGTTCTAGATCGTTGCGTTCCTAGACGTGTGTGAATGGCGGACAAAGATTGCTGTGCATCCTTTGGATTGAAACCGCATTGCAAGAAGAAATAAGGAAAGATATGGCATAACAGAAGAGAGACGGCAAAGGGTACCGAGATATCTCACGACAACGTTCTTATCAAGGGACGCGACGAATTCTAATCGAGAATTGAAATGAACAGGTTGCATAAAATGGAACGATAAGCTTGCTTAACTACCAAATGCGGCTTGAACGTCTCTTTTTGTAAGTGCGTGAAGAGCTAGAACGAGCATCTTTCCTAAAATGATTCCGGTCAATTGCACAGACTCTTGTCGGATGCATTCTTAGTTTATACATGTATATATATGCTATCTCGTACAATGATTTCATTTCATGTAGCCTCGATTCTCGTCGGACGCGTTTTTATTTTGACACGACGAGTTGAAAACACGCCACATAAAAATAACAGCTCCGTCACCATGCTCGATATACTTACATAAGCGATCGCGCGCATGCCAGATCCATCGGAGAAGAATTCGATCTGTCGAGATAGATGTCGACTTAACGTATACAAGAAAAAAAAAACATATTTTTTGTTTAGCATATCTCATCACATGTAAAAGAAAGATGCGACCATTCAGCAGACAAGAACAAATCAGACATAAAATCAAATACTTTTTAGGTTAATAAGGAGAGCACAAAATGGGACTCGAACCTTCACAAAAAAAAAAAAAAACCCTAGCTCACCTTTCTACCTACTACCAGTTCATATCATGTAGCCTTTGGAAAATTTTTGTTCCGATGGACCGCTGGCGCCGCGCCACGTGTCGCCAGGTGGGGGCCCCCCCAACGTGGCTTTGGGGAGGAGGGTAGGGGCCCCCACCTCGAGATTTAAGAGCGCCATCTCTCATCAGAACCGAGGGCGATAGATTCGATCCCGGAACCCTTACTTTTTGGCCGAATGAAAGTCTCAGGTCGCTGTCGCCGGCACGGCGACATCGGACCCTCATAAATATTAAAAAAAAAATTGATAAGATTGCGTGTACGATCATCACTATGACGTCACCGCCTTCCTCATCTTCTACACGTTCGACTCCTTTTCTTTTTTTTTTCCTTCTTCTTCTTCTCCTTCTTCTTGTGTTTTTTCCTTTTGGCTGCTCTCGCGGTGCACCCGCTCACGGGCCGCTCACACACTCGGTCGACGTCGACGGCTCAGCCGCCCGCCTCCCCGATCCGACGCGCGGTAATCATCCGGGCATAGTATCGCACGCTGGGTTATACAAGCGTTTTCGTTTCGAGGACCAATCCGATTCTCAGAATCTCAAACGGCACGAAAGTCGCTAGCCCTCCCCTGAAAACGACTTTTTACGGGAAGAAATTTCATTGATTCCGGGATATATCGATTTCTAGAAGCACCGCGGTCAAACGATTATTATTTTTTTTATTGTGTCCCCATGTATTACGAGACTTGGTAAAAATGTGCATGCGGTTTTGTTTGCATGTCTAGCACCGGCACTCGGGTCAATCGCTCAAAACCAAAGATCGGCAAAGAATTAAACGAGTCCCAATGTAGACTTTAAGGACCGGTTTCCCTGTTGCAAGCCATTACAAGTTGAACCATTCTCGAAGATGTCTTCATTGGGATAGTCATCTCGATCCATGTATAGATTGGCGAACAAACCCGTCACTGCTCTCATCCCAAAAAAAAATAAAGATAAAGATGTTCGACCAAAGGCATCGCTAGGTGAACATGACTCGTTGAGATTTTTCAATCAAAAGAGATCTTCTCCTTGAAAAATAATGCCTAAAAGTCTAAGCTGACATTAAAAACTCTGCTGACCCCGTTCTCTAAGTACAGTGTGGACAGTTTCCTAATGGCAATAAAAACGGGCCGACAATGTATTTATGACGGGTTATTTAGGACCCCATCTCGGTTTGGTTTTGATATCGAGGTGAAGTTAATTAGAAGATGCGGACCACGTGGACCTGGACAGAAAGAACCTATGAATCATCTTGACTGTTCCTTGAGATCTGGCCAGGTGAGGGCTTGGCGGCCCTCGCCCAAGCCCTGGCTTTGGCTGGCGAGAGTTGCCGGGCATCCCTCCAAAATCAAAAATAAAAAAAAAAGTAAATTAAAAGAAAAAAAGGAAAAAATTAAAATTAATTAAAAATGTTCACGTCGGCGCTGGTCGTGTCACGTAAGATAACCGACATCAACGTCAGCAACTTACGATCAAAATTGACCGGATTGACTCAATTGACAAAATGTGAAAATGTGTATAACTGAATTAGCAAAAGTGCAATAAGTTTAAGAATAAATTGGTAAAAGTGAAATAAGTTTAGGATTTTTTGGATAATTTTCCCTCACATGTTTAAGCCATTTGAACATGCTGCAGAACATATTCTATATCTTAGGAAAAGTTTGAGCACACGCCGCCGGTGTAGTGAAAACTTTACAGGAGCGGTATAATCCACAGTGATCGGAGAATTCTAACTATCCAGTTTCTCGCCGACCACCAGATCAAGGATGGACAAGACTGTTTGTGTAGACATTTTTTTAACACCGCCGGTGTATCTTGTAGTTACTCTATGTCTTAATAATCTAGGGTTACAAATAAATTAACCGTCATTTTATTTTATTTTTTTGCATTTTCTCGTTGCAACTTCTCTTTCTTCCCATCACTTCACGTGGTAAGTTGTTCCTCCACTTCAGTTCGACATTAACTTCGGGCCCGTCGCAGTTATGAGGAGCTTTTGAACACATTAAGACAAGGTAAAACTACAGATCTTGAATTAACCTGAAAGAGTTGGTGAGACGGTTCAACCACAATCGACACGCAGTTAAGTTCACTTACAAGTTAAATAATGCTCGACGAGCTCAGTCCGTCACATCGCTACCAACATAGATATCAAGGTCGATCTATAGTTCGGTGCTCCATAAATTGAACTGGCAATCACTCGCCGAAAATGCGTCGGCTTGGATAGCAAGAGAGTTTAGTCATCCCGATATGGCCTTGGGTTCAATATCTTGTTGGGAGCACTCGAGAAATGCAACCCTCAATGCACCAATTTGATGTGGGGAAGCGCACGGTTAAGATCGACCGAAGAGATGGACGAGCCGAGATGCACGAATCCATTTAGGACCGCGGCTATCCCAAAACGACCCGATTTTTTCGAGAAATTCACCAAAAAAAAACCTTAAATTTTCCACCTCAACCATGCGTCAACTTACCAGTAATGGAGTGTAGAATCGGAAGAAAAGAACCACCATCTTAAATGGACATGTGATAATGCTCCCAAAACTGTTCAACATGATTAATTTCTAGAGAATAATGATTATTGTTTCTCTTTTGGGTAGAGATCTACCGATTAATAATTATTTACTTAAATGGTAATGTAGTTATTTAGTCTAGAATAATCTTCTGCGATGGTGGAGAGTCCAATAGGGGCATTTTGTAGAAACGAAATGATATGCCCCTTAAATCTGACCATTAATGTTTCGATTATATGTATTTGCCGTTAATCCATTAGAAGATCTCTCTAGGATCACGGATCACACGCAATAAAATATTCGAAGTTTCCAAAACATAATCAATGGACATTCGGTTGCACGCGCCTTCACTATCTTGACGGGAAAATTATCCAAAAAGTCTTAAATTTATCACATTTTTATCAATTCAATCCTAAACCTTTTAATTTTGCCAATTCAGTCCTAAACATTTTTATATTTATGCCAATTCAGTCCATCCGGCTAATTTTGGTTGACGTGGAAGCCGGCCGGCGGGGCAATGCCGACGTGACAATTTTTTTAAATTTCTAAATATTTTTTCGAATTTTTTTTATAAATTTTTTCTTCTTTTCCTTTTTTTCAATTATGCCGACGCGTTCATGTCAGCGCCGACCACTCAAAATTGGCCGGATGGACTAAATTGGCACAAATACATAAAAGTTTAGGACTGAATTAGCACAAATACAATAGATTTATGACTTTTTAGATAATTTTTCCCTGTCTTGGCTGGTGCGATTACGCGTGTCCCGTGACTATCCGATCCTTCACCCGCGAGTAGCCCAAAACGACACGCGGTCTCGCGACGACCGCGGGAACTTCTTAGGTCGGAGCGCCGGACAAAACGTACTTTTCCAACGGCACAATTTAGAACGGGCGAAATGTAAAAGATTCATTCGATGTTTCACGGGTCCTTGTTCCAATGCCCCGATTTGGAAGGGCGAAACATGAAAGTTCATTCGACATCTCATGTTCCTACATACGTTTGCCCAAAGTTGTGCTAGACAACAAGGCAAGTATCGGTCAGCACAATTCGTTACATGTCGCGTCGGCTTTGCAGTGCACGGGCACGCCTCCCTCTCCATCCATCAGCCATGAATTGCCACGCGATGGGGACAATTGGACATTTATTGATGCTTAAGCAATCTCTCTCGGTGAAGTCTGACTTTCAGAGGCTAAAAAACCCAAAGCAATCGCCATCGATGATTGGCGTCCTAACCGGTTAACCACACTCGTATTCCACGGTGTCGAGCTATGATCAAGCAGATTTAATCCGTTTGTCTTTCGACACGGCATGCCCGATTAATTATGGCAATGAACATAAACTTGGGGTTTACCTCTTCCTAAAGACTCCGTTTAGGGTATTCGGTCCATGTTGTGGCATGAGAAGCTAGAACTTTCATATACAGCGTAAATGCCGACGAAGACTAGCTAATTCGATTATCGACTTGAAACCGACACGACTTAAGACGTTTGGGCCTATTACTAATGGAATGGTTTTACTTTATTTTTTGGACAGTTTTAGGTGAAGTAATTTGGCAAAGTTACGAGACGATGGGGATGTCCTATGAACAGAATTGCGGGACGGGAATTGTCAAACCGTAGTGTAAATCTAGCGTCTCTAAAGTCCTTTGATATGGATGGGTTCACATTATTAGACTTTGCCTCTAGCCACATATCAATGTCGCAGCAGCCTCTAGCCAGATGTTTCCATTTTGTGCCATAAAGTCAAGAGCTCTTGAATTTCTGCCGATATAAAATCCATTAATTTCGCGAAAAATTTCCAGTCGAAAACAATTTTTCTGAAAATGAATTGACTTAAAGCTTATTTTCCTTAGCGACGCAGCTTCTGCCCTTCGCACCGGTTGTTGAGAAATCGATTTCAGCATGTGCAACATATGTGATGTTACATAGACACATGTACGATGATAAAGACAAAAATCTCGTCCATGCTAACTTATTGGCTAAGATCATGTGAAGCATGGGACTTGAATATGAACAGCATTTTCATCTAACACCTTAGTATTTTTTAAATAAATAATTAGCTAACGCATAATTGTTGTTACTTTAGATGTCTTATTCTCATCTAAAACGGGCCAAATGCAAGACTCCCGGGGCGAACTTATCCTTTCCAAATTGAATTAAACAACGACTATCGAAGTCACCCTCAAAGGGAAGAGTAGGAAGCACATTAAGCAACCGATTAAGTGTCTGATTATATACGTAATGTGATACGATGTGATGCAGCAATCCCATCTTATGCCAAGAAAATGCATGTATAATGCTTCTTTTTGGGGGTAAGTGCACTACTGAAAGTCTTAAAACTTGTCATAAAAGTATAATTGAGTCCTAAAACTTTCAAAGAGCCTAATTAAGCCTTAAAACTTGTCACGAAAGTACATTCGAATCCTAAAAATTTTAAAAGGTGTAATCAAGTCCTAAAATTTATCATGAAAATGCAATTGAGTCCTAAAACTTTCAAAAAAATTGCAATCAATGGAATGACTTAATTGGGCCAATTTGACAAGTTTTAGGACATGATTAAACTTTTTGGAAGTTTTAGCAGTCAATTGCATTTTCGTAACAAGTTTTAGGACTTGATTGCACTTTTTAAAAATTTTAAGACTTAATTGCACTTTTATGACAAGTTTTAGGACTTCCAATACACTTATCCCTTCTTTTTTATAGTGTATGTTGTCGTTATGCAATCAGATGGCCTTATAAATCACGGGTTACTTTAAATACCACAATTGACTAAATATTAGATTGTTAGGCATATCGAAATGCTTCATTGTCAAGGGAAAGAAACATTCGAGCTAATATATATTATATCCCCTTACTTAAAGCATGCGTGGATCTCAAAGTAAAGTGATAATCATGAACGTGAATTTTCCAACTTCAGAAGCTGAAAAGGTCCTGATAAGTCTTGCTAAACCCTAGCTTGCAGGGAAAAAAAATGCTAATATCGGTTCCTGTGAAAACCTAATAAAGGCTGGTGAAACTTGGCGAAACCCCTCAAGAGTTTGATCCTGAAGTCAACCTAGTAAGTTTGCAGTTATATCAATGAAACTCTTATTTCACTCCTTAATTTATAATGAGTGTGCTTTGAAAAATGTTATAAGGGAAAATTTAGTTTATATGTTCAAGTTTTTCTTCTGATGGTGAGCTATTACTATACTAAGCTCACTTTTGAATGGATGATTTTACCGGTACATTAAGAAAACAGATTTTTTTCCGTCCTAATAGGTTTCTAAAAGAGTCGAGAACTGCCAAAAAAAAAAACTATTGGTAAGAATAATTATGAACCAATTACTTCGTGTTTTTGGTAATTTATTGGTAACTTACGGACAGCTTTATGAAATTACAAACTCTTTTTGACAATACGCAAATTATCAACCTTTCTTATCTTAATAAATTTGTAGTTTTAGTAAGTTATACAAATAAAAAATGATAATTTAGTGCAAAAAATTCGTACTTCGCGAACGATAAAGAAAATTGGTGATTTCATAAAAGTGCCGATAAATTATCAACAAGTTATCTAGAAAAAAATCCCATGTCAATTTTTTTTTGCCAATAATTTTACATCTTACTAACGCTTATTGAAATTTTATCGATATAAAAAAAAATCTAAATTTTTAACCACGACGCAATATGATTTCAACATGCCCATATGCTTTGTGTTTAGTACATCCTTATCGTGAGGATGTCATTTCAAGATCAATCCGGGCCATCACTTTATAGATTACGTGGTTTGATGAGTTGGTATATCTGTAGTATAACCGTAGTCAAACCAATGATTTTGTAAGACCTACCAACCGCCTCCAACTTGCACATATGATTCAGACAGATGACCTCCGATTCCCGAACTGAAAGTCCGCCAGCGTCCCGTCCATTTGCGCCCATTCTGGAGTTAAAATACAAATTATTGTGCTTCGATGTCGTTTTCCTTTCTCGTTCTCATGCTCGTGTATTCCGACTTTATTCGCCTTTCATGGATAAAAAATACAGAAGGTTCATGCATCGCGCCGGTATAATTAAGTTTTTCCGTAATTTTACTCACCCACGACTATACTCTCTCGTGATATATGTTAATCATTGGCATTATGGTTGCTAGGAAAAAAACTGCATAATTGCATTTGCAATATATTCTTTGTCAATGGTGAATTCTATATGGACTGTTTTAAAGAGTTTGAAAATGTTGAAATCCGAGAGAGACCTCTCTATCGATCATAACAATAACAAAGAAAGATTTATTCCCACTTATTACAATATTCGAATTTGAAGCGTTAGACTGCATTTTATGTATATCAATAATTTCCACTTATTACAATAATGCCTCATGGACATTTAAATTGAGACGTAGCACTAAAAACGAAATGAATGAAATATCAATCGAAAAGAAGAATAATTTACCATGAGATGTTTCATTTTCAACTAAAAATAATATTTATATCTACTCTCATCGTTTCTTGTGGATCACTGGTTAATTTTCGCTATGAAAAAACATAGCCGTGAATCTTAATAATTATATCAAAGCATAAATGATTTTAAATTTAGGATACCTTTTTTTGTATTTGTATTGGACATTATTTAAGTGCAATATATTTGTAGACATCATAATTGGAAAAAAGGAAAAACATGAAGAAGAAAGAAACATAAGATACCACCGCCCGCAGCGGCTGCGTTGGCTTCGGGCTCTCTTCCCCTCACGAAGGGAAGGAGTTCGAATCCCAACCCTGTCGTTAGGGATTCTTAAGCGTGACGTCGTGGTGGTAAGTCCTGCGCTAGCGTCACCCCGGGTTTACCTCTCCGGCTGTCGGCAGTGCGGGGGGTTTCCCGGGTTACAAAAAAAAAGAAAAAAAAGAAACATAAGATAAAAGATTGGGAAAAAACAAAGAATTGGGCTGAGGTGCCAAAGAAATTGAACTTGGCACCTCCCAAAAGAATGGATAATATATAATACATCACACATCCCCTTTCAAATAAAATTCTCCGAAAAATCCCAAATTTGTTCTACAACGGCCATTTCAGTCTTAAACTTTTTAATTTAGCCAATTTAATCTTAAAATTTTTGACGATTTTTCAATACAATCCTTTTGTCCTAATGGTAGACATGAATGTCGATCGTCCCATGTGATATGGCCAGCGCTGACGTGGACAATTTTTACAATATTTCTAAATTTTTTGATTTTTTTTCCTTGTCTTACCTTTTTTTGCTAACCATAGGCAAGCCTCACCTGTGAACAGTGACCTCCGTTGGCCATCGCCAAGACCCTGGATTGCTGGAGGGAAATGGAAGAAAAGGAAAAAAGAAGAAAATATATTAAAAAATTTAAAAAAAATAGCGAATATCATTCACGTTAGCGTCGACCGTATTACATAGGACGATCGATGTCTACTTCATCAAATCATGATTATAAGGACTATATTGAATTGTCAAAAATTCTTTGATAAAAATTAGTAAAATGTGAATTAAACTCTAAGTGAACTTCATTGATATAAATTCATTGATAAAAATTAGTATAATGTGAACTAAACCCTAAGTATTTGACCAAAAAAAAAACTAAATCCTAAGTGATCGGTTTTATTGGACCGGATCGGAACCGACCGGACCGACGGTCCGGTCCGGTCCACGTTCCCAAAATTGGGAACGGTTCTCCCGGTCCAGTTCCCGGTTCTACTCGAACCGGACCGGACCGGGAACCGATCACCCCTAATTATAAGGACTATATTGAATTGTCAAAAAGTTTAAAACTAGTTAAATTAAAAAGTATATGACAGAATTGATCGACGTATAATAAGTTTAAGATGTTTTAGACAATTGTCCTTCCACTTTTGGAACCTTTTTACAACGGATAATTTATAACACAATTAGAAGAATCTGATGTCCGACCAATCATGAATTGACACGTGACAAGTTGGGGGGAATCAAGTCGAGAAACTATTTTTCTTAATAAAGTTAGGCATCACCAACTTTGAAAAAGAGCCAAGTCAAGGTATATATTAAACATTAAGTGTAATCTCTTCGGATCGTGCGATACTTATGATTTGAGTTTCTTTATCGGCTTGAACTACCTATTTGAGTTGCCTCCCCTGTGAATTATCTTGGGAAAAGAAGAACCGAAGCTCTATTCACAGCTTTTGTCGATCTATCCAAGCTACTACGTCCATTACTTATATATATGATTCTTAGATTACAATTGTATAGGATTCATCGGAGATTCCCTGACCGTAGATAGAGTTCCGTATAGCCTACGTATGGCCTCGTATTCTCTCATCTTAAGATATACAAAAACATACGTATTCTCTTTATATATCTACCAGCAACATCTATTAAAACTACATCCGATTAGCCTCTTAATTTCTTCAAAGTCACCCACTTATACCACGCTAGATTGTGAAATTAGTCAATGGTGGATACTATCTAATTTGAGACCGACCCACCTTTTGAAAGGATGACTTCTTTTTGTTTGTTTGAAAGCCTGAGATTGCACTGAGAACGTGGAATACGTCAAGCGTTAGACACACTAGCACCATGAAACATCATCATCCATGACAAAATTATTAGAAAAAAAAACTTCCACCCCCATTAAACGTTAAATCTTTCAAACCCGTTACGACAAAATCTCAAGTTCCATGTCTAAATATATCCAATTAGGTTAAAAAGAAAAACTAGGCCGAATCAAAGTTGGTAATTATTTTCGAAGCATTTAATCGACTGTGTTCTCTGATTGACATGATTTAACAGCATATCACGTCAAATTTGTGTAAAGTTTTAATTGACATGATTGATAGAATCAATATGGTATAAATTCATAAAACCCCACTGTCTATTTCAAAGTTTGAAGTGGTGAATCCTTTTAGACCTTCTAAACGAAACGAGTTTCATCCTCCAACTTCTTTATGGTTCGTTTCTTTCACAAAAAATGAATGATTTGAAAAATATTTTTCTAAAAATGATCATTTATACCACTTGAAACAATTAGCTTATGGAAAATATTTTTCATTATCAATAATAATTTATGTCTCAATATCTTCGTGGATGATGACAATACTTTTTATTCATTTATTTTATGTAATTAATATAAGTGATCATTTTTACGAAAAAAAAATTTCAGATCATTCATTTCAGCACAAAACGAACGTAACCCAATGACGTGTGATTTGCATTTACTTCCTTTCCAATGAAAATTCAATGCGCTCGAGGAGCACGAGCATTTTCAACCTTAGGTGACCACTAAAGAACCAACCAAGCTACCACTTTTGAGGTCTAATAATAGCTCCAAAGAACAGATTGGGCACATCGAGAGAATTGCTGATTTTTCCATCATGTCCTTTGATTTAATTGGCGGGGCCGCTTGAGTTTACCTCCAAAAAAAATAAAAAACAGGGTCGGTCCACTTCGCAATTGAATCCACCCCAATTTTCTTGTTAGTAAGGATAATTGTTGTGAATCAGCAAGCCATTAACGTGGCACACGGTTCTCAAATCGATAGATGTTATCATCATAAGTACCGCATGGTCAACTAGATGTCGATTGCTTATGTTTAACCTAATATGCCGTCGAGCTTGAAAACGACGCAGCCAACCATACCTTACGCTAGGGAAAATTATCCAATAAGCTTAAATGTATGGATACTAATTTAATCGTAAACTTTTCAATTTTGCCAAATTTAGTCATAAACCTTTACATGAAATTTCAATACAGTCCTTCCACCCAATTTTCATCGAAAATCAATGATGTGGCGGTGTGCCATGTTGGACAGCGATGGCTGTACCGCCTCATTAGCGATTTCCAGCGAAAATTGATTAGAAAGATTGCATTAGAATTTCGCGCAAAGGTTCTAGGACTCAATCTACAAAATTGAAAAGTTTAGAACTAAAGTGGCATCTGTGCAATGAATTTATGACTAATTGCATAATTTTCCCCTTTTACGCTACCTGCAGGCTACATCTACCTTATCACACCTTTCGGTTTGCAAGTTGAATTTATGCTACAAAATCAAGAAACCATTAGCTTAAAATCTAACGGTTAATGGGGAACATAAATACATACATGCAAGGGAAATTAACAAAGGGATAAGGTGATAAAGATCATAGAGAGAGTAAGAGAGTGTTCAATTAACATATTAAGATGATAATATTTTTTTTAGATTAAGGTTAATGTGATAAGAGTTCAATTGATTGTCTACAAAGGTCAACAGACCATGGCGGCTAGCTGCTTACCTCATGCGTGGTCATTTGTGACCTCACCCAACAAAACCCTTCTTCTCTATTTTACTATTTTCCTTGGAAAAGAGAAGAGCAAAATCTATCTAATGCTCTCTCATCATGATTGATGGATGTCCATTTTCATAGATTGGTGCAAAAAATAGTGGATGCATTGAATGAAATGGCCCTTGTCTTTTCAATCATGGAGCTGTAGTTTGTAGACTTGATAACCATGTACATATATTCTTTTCTTTTCAGTTGGTTACAAATTTACAATATTGAATTTTGCTGGAGCACACTATGATTAATTTTATAATCGTGATTATTTTCAGTAAAAATACCAGTGCACCAAATGCCTCTTTAATCACAGTGTAAAATTTCATGGAATCAACGTCCACTGTTCAAAAAACTTAAGCGTCTAGATGAATGAGCAGCTTAATATTTTGAAATATTCTAGCACGCGGCTTGTACAAGAGATAGACGCTGATTATAGATAATTTTATTCATCCTAATTATCATATTCAATTTTTTCAACCTTAATAGTATTCCACAAAAATAAAAATTGTGCTCTAAATTATTTAGAACACCAAAATAAAAAAGAATATAAACTAATGCCAAATACGCATGAATCTATATGAGATTGTTTATGTAGGTATATGCTGGACAACGGTCAAGGTCATCCACTGTGAAACTGCTGCTGCGTGCGATGTGTTTAGCTCACCACTTCCATAGCTCCATAAGTAACGATAATTGATTAACATCTTAATCAATCCGACATCTTCTGTGTCTAAGCTGCACGTCACGTTGAACGGATCTTCAACGAGGCTCGGACCAAGTAAAACCAGTTCCTTGTTCACCATTTAGATGTCATGCCCGAACTCAACCCGAACAACCTATTTGATGGGCCTACGAATAACCCAATTGAGATATATGATTTCGAGAAAATATTAAAGCAACCATAAAAAGGTGTGCTTTGGAAGAGGCACACTCATCGTCCTGCTTATTATAATGAGTTTTAGAATTAGGGTTTGAAGTGTGATTACTGCATTTTCAAGGCTAATGGTCGTGGGCCGTGTGGAAAACTCTGTAGGGAAAAGTCATTGTCCAACTTTTTCGTACTTGGTGCTTGAGAATTTTAGCAATAACGTCTCTTTGAATTTTCCCGCGTTTAGTCTTTGATCGAATCAAACAACTGACCTTGACGTAATCTAGAAAGAACATTCGTTTTTCTTCTTGGTTTATCAAGTCGAAAGGTGCCATAGTTCCAGAGAAGATCCTGAATTCACATCCCGGTGATTATTTGCTAAAGAAACCGGCACGGCATGCGGAAGACCGACTCATAACATCGGGGATTTATATAAGATATACCGCCATCATAACAGACGCAATTATGAAATGTGAATTCTTATTTACTGATGGAATGAATTCAATTACTAGAATTTAAAATCATATACGTGTCGGCGCGTAAACCTTACACAAATGTTTCCACACCACCGGTGTACACCAAATTATAAGTCCTGATTTCAAGTTATAAGACCCCATATTGGATTCATTTACGAGGATACGAGCCGGACTTGGGGGGAGCTCACATGAAATTCTGTACGCATGAGATAGTTCAGTGGCCCAATCGTGCAAGCCCCAATTTTGGGCTTGAACATTTCACAATGACCTGATAAATAGAAATACTATCTTGATGAGTGTTTGGTGCGGCTTGATCAATACTAAATTAAGAATTAAGATATATAATTAACTAAGTATGCCCCAATAAAGGGTTGTCACTCGGATTTACACCGATGACGATGAACGTTTAGGAACCACAATCGCAACGGGGTCCCCCCCCCTCTCTCTCTCTTCGATGGCATCCGATGTCTCTCTTATTTTGTTTTCGAAAACTCTACCATCTACACGAGTCTCGCTTGACCCGATTCAACACTCTCAATGATAATGACTCTCACTATCGCTTACAAATCGCCGAATATCAAATACGATAGGAGTCGCCGTTTCCAGCCAATTGCAATATCAAATTTCTCCTTTCCTCAAAACATTTTGCGGATGGACTGATTGATTGCTCGAAACGGACCCGACAATTGATGGGGTCGGACCATGCTGCGTTGGCATTCCTTGTTGATGCAAATATCTTATTTTAAATTGCCCCCGTAATATAACTATCAAGATATATATCGCATCAACTTCAGTCTCCATCATCATCACTTAGCTAGGGTTTCTCACTTGAGAACAATGGCATACATTCACTATCAATATTGCATTATCTGCTAGTTTTCATTTTTTTCATTTAAATTTTTGAATGGAGATTAGTTTATTCAATTCGAAGAACATTGTAGATCACTTCGGTTTCACTCGACAATGTGAAGGGACGGCAGTAATAAATAATATGTAACATATAGATGTCGTTATCATTGTTGTTCAAGAGAAAGACATTTTATAAAGGGCAAAGGGAACACGTAGATACGTGATTCAATCCCTTGCCGGCGGGCACGAGCAACAGAGGTAAAGAGCAGCAATCATGTCAACATCTGAGTTTGCAGAAGACCAAACAACACACTGTTCTCTACCTAAATATGCACAAAATCTCTCTGTTGGGAAATGCACAAGAAAAAACCGAAGAGCAAAACACATACTGATCTAGGAGAAATCTAAATGTTTATCATTGTCAAAACATAAGTTGTTCTCTTTAAAATTCTGGTATGATAATAACTTGCATTGTAGAAGTAGGTAATTATGGATTGAAAGATCTAATGAGTCTCGACATCATGGGGTTGATTTAGCAATTAAGGTATAGAGATGTGCGAGTGAATTAGACGCAAGCTAAATAATTTCGTGTTAGGGCCACTCACGCGTTGCATAGTTCATATGTAGTAATTAGGTACTTCACAGGAAGTTTCATTGTCACATTAAAAAAAAAATGTTGAAACTCAAGATGCGAGAAAAAAGGAACCGATAAAAATGAGGTGTGGCTAATTCACCTCGAGCGATCTGATGCACGTGCGATCTAATAATGTACTCGTTATGCCGCACTCAAAATACTTGTCATTAGTTGGACAGTGGGCTGGGTCAAGGATAATTATACAAAAAGCTCTAAACCATTATACGGCGGTCAATTTAGTCCTAAACTTTTTAATTTGATCAATTTAGTTATAAAACTTTTGATGATTTGCCGATGTAGTCCTTCCAACTAATTTTAGTCAGCAATCGTTGAGGTGGACGCCGGCTGTCCTACATGGTACAGCCCACACTAACGTGGACATTTTTTGCAATTTTTTTCTCTTTTTTCCCTTTTTTCCTTTTTTTTTCTTTCCTTTTCCTTTTTCCTTTTTTTTCCTATCTCTGCCGGTCACTAGGGCCTCGAATATGGCGGCAGAGCTCACCGGCCAGCGAATGTCAGAGAACCCCTCACAAGCCCGTGCCCACATCTAGTGAGAGCCAGGACGCCCTCGCCCGCCATCGCCGAGTTGACAACAACCAATATAGGATAATAGAGAAGAAAGGGGGGGAGGAAAGAAAAGGATAAAGGAAAAAATATTAAAATTCAGAAAATATTTTAAAAATTTACAAAAATTGTCCACGACAGCGATTTCCGGCCTTCAGGAATAAATCGGTCAAACTAAAAGTTTGGGACTAACTAAAAGTTTATGACTGAATTGGCCGTCATACAATAAATTTAGGAATAGTCCTAACCATGATGGGGTTAGGTCATGCCTCTAATGTGCGCAAAAATATGATAGCCAAAAGGTCGTGGTGCCCAATCATTTACTGTAACTACGAATAGGGCTCAATATGACCTATATCTTCAAACAATTACATGGCTACCCATTTTTGAGCGAAAGGTGTTTTTTCAATATATATATATAGCCGTTGGGAAGTGGTTGCAACTGGTTGAAAGTAACCATCAAGGTGACTTGCGACTCCCACACCGTTAAGAAGTGCTTTTTATATTGAAATTTACTTTTTTTTAATAGAAAAATTTATTCAAAAATTAGGTTTGGAATAAAAATCAGAAGTAAAAATATTCTACTTTCTATTTCTAGAACAGAAATGAGAATTGAAAACTATTCTCATCGCTCACCCTCGCTATTAGCCGGCCACTCGCCCATCACTTGGCCGTCGGCCACCTCCCACCGCCACATCTCACCGGCCGTCGTCCATCACCGTCCGCCACCTCCCGATGCCGCCCAACGCCATCCTCCACTGCCCACCACCAACATCCATCTCCCGCCGCCATCCACCGGCCGCTCAGGAGAGAGAAATTTCGTGTCGTTATCAAACGCGTATTTTTTATCAAAAAAACTCATCTAAAGAATAAAAATAGAAAAAGCCAAAAATTGAATTCTAGAACAGAATAATTATCATTCGTATCGTTTTAGTAATCACGTACATCGATTACCAGTACATGGAAATTTAACTTCTTTCTCATGTATAGTGAAACCACTTCTTATTGTTACCTCGACATGGTCACTTTCGCAACATCAGGAGTTCACCAACCACGGTCGAATATTTAGCTCATTCGAATGATTGATACGTGAAGGAAAACTTTGTCATGTGAAAAAAAATTGTTAAAATGACGGACTACCAAGTATTTGCTAGGGTTAAATAGGGATTAAAATTATTAAATTTTATTAGACTATAGGAATGCCCGGAAATTCTTCTAGAGCCACGACCGGCGAGTGAGCTCTATGTTTAGGATGAGGAAGGGTCACGGGCAACGACTATGGTTTTATCAAATTTGTTAGCATGTGGCTATTACAATAATAAGAGGATGTGACAACTTTAGCCTAACCACATATGGGTCGAGACGTATGGCATCTGCATAGTAATCAACGATTCGATGCATGACACGTCGCCTTCGCTCGCTCGTCATCGTGAATAATTTATTTTAGGTTTTAGATGGTTTCAATGAATGGTTAGCCTCACTTGAAGACCTTATTGGTTGACTTTTCATTCCCTCCTGGCTTCATATCAAATGGGTAGAAGTGCCATTTGAACCGGGTCGATACCCCTTTTTTTCAAAGAAGAAAAAGCGGGTCGATCCCGATGAAACTAATGACCCTATTAGAAAGTCAAATTCAAAAACTTAAACTTAGAGGTATGGAAAAATCACATGTTTATGAAGAGCATATGAACCCCATTGTTAAGAGATGTGAGATTTTTCAATTGCCCAATGCAATGACTTGTTAGTTCTTATTTCGGCCCATCTTATTGCTTCACGGCACCAACACTTCGTGTAAGCGGGAAAAGTGTCAGAAAAGTCCTAAACATATTGCATTTGTGCCAATTAAGTCCTAAACATTTTGACATAGTACCAATTCAGTCATTCCGGCTTATTTTGGCCGGATATTACTGACGTGGACGTTGGAGACCTACGTGGCACGGTCGGAGCTGATGTGATTATTTTTTTAATAATATATTAATATTTTTTCAATTATTATTATCATTTTTCTTTTCTTTTCTTTTTCTTTTCTTTTTCCATTTCTTTCCTCCTTCCTCCAGCTAGCCACCAAACCTCGACGATCGGCCAAAGGTCAGGGCCAACTAGATCGACCTCACCTGCCTCTGGCTAGCCTTGCCGGATGGCCGCGAGGGCGGCCTCGAGCTAGGCCTACGAGGTCATGCCTCTCCCAGCCATGGTGAGGGCTCAAGTCTTGCCAGAGGCCAAAAGAACCGAGTCAATACTCCTTTTTTTCAAAGAAGAAAAAGGGAAAAGTGCAATCTAACCTTTGCATTAGTGCAAATTTAGTCCTAAACCTTTTTTGGTGCCAATTCAGTCCTAAACCTTTTGCATTGGTACCAATTTAGTCTTAAACCTTTTTGGTGCCAATTAAGTCCTAAACCTTTTAAATTGGTGCCAATTCAGTCCTAAACCTTTTATTTTGTGCCAATTTTGCCGGAATTTCTTGACGTGGGCGCTTTGGCGGCGTAGGCGATCGCCGAGCGTGGAAAACTTTAGTAATATTTTAATATTTTTTGAATTTTTATTTTTTTTTTTTTTTTTCTTTTTTTTTGCCTTCCCTCCTTCCTCTGGCCGGCGAGCTCGACCTCGCCGGCCACTGGCGAGGGCGGCGGCCTCACCGGGCGAGGGCGAGCCTCGCCGCGACCTCCGGCGAGGGCTCGAGCCTCGCCATGGTCGGGCGAGGCTCGACCTCTCCGGATCTGGCGAGGTCGCTGGGCGAGGCTCGAACTCGCCAGATCCGTCGAGGTCGGGCCTCACCGGATCTGGCAAGGTCGAGCCTCGCCGGCCAGAGGAAGGAGGGAAGACCAAAAAAAAAAAGTGGAAAAAAAAATTCAAAAAAATAAAAATTCAAAAAAATATTAAAATATTACTAAAGTTTTCCACGTCGGCCGGTGACCGCGCACGGCCGGCAAAGGCCCACGTCAAGCAAATTCCGGTCAAAATTGGCACAAAAATAAAAGGTTTAGGACTCGAATTGGCACCAATTTAAAAGGTTTAGGACTTAATTGGCACAAAAAAAGATTTAGGACTAAATTGGCACCAATGCAAAAGATTTAGGACTGAATTGACACCAAAAAAAGGTTTAGGACTAAATTGGCACTAATGCAAAAGGTTTATGACTTTTTTGGCACTTTTCCCAAAGAAAAAGTAGGTCGATCTGGTCAATGACCCTATTAAAAAGTCGAATCCAAAAACTTAAGCTTAGAAGTTCAAAAAAATCACATGTTTATAAAGAGCATATAAAACTCATTGTTAAGATATTAGGGATCTTCCAACAACCCAATGCGATACCTCGCTGGTTCTTAGTTCTGCCCATCTTATTGTTTCGCGGCACCAACACTTCGTGTAAGCACAATGCAAAGATTCAGTTCCCATCTTTATAATAAGTACATACAAACAATCTCGCCAATTTAATAGGTGAATTTCGGCTCTCATCTCACCCATCGATCTAGAATTTTTCGACTCGTTTCGCCATGTAAACTACCCCAACAAACGGCCGATCGCAACTCGAGAGACTTATCTTATTCCATTTAAAAGCCGGACGAGCATGGTCCAGCTGCATGAAAGTTACACACACATAAAAATAAAAACCCCGGTAGGTGTGCTCTACGCTCATTTTTGAATACATAGCTTTGACTCTTTCCCCCGTACCTCTCGATTGGTCAATTATTGAATCATATATAACAAGGTCCACCTTCACATCTTCCAATTCAATTTCATGGCGCCAAAATGAATAGTTTTTCAAATCTCGAGCGGTCATGCCACTACCCTAATGAGGACAAACACATGACCACACTCATGTCTAGGACTTGGAAAAAAAAAGCAAACAAAACACTCACGTCTAGTGTCTAGACAGTTTCCATCTAATGGTAAGTCCATGTCAAAACGAAAAGAAGGAAATAATTAGAAATGCATCTAATGAGTAAGAGACTTTCACATCGATAGGACTCGCTCGTCGAATCGCCACTTGCCCAGATTGAACTTCCTATGGAGACTAATTCCGATGTACGTAAGAAGCTCGAGCATCACCACTCTAAGCCCCTCGAGCCTAAGTCATCACCACCAGCACCATCCTCATTCCACGATTCAAATCAATTTGAAACCATCAAATTCAAAAGGCACGGTCTCAATCTAGGAGTTGATGGAATCAACGGGAATTCATGCAAAATTGGGAAGACACAAATTCTAAATCCTCTCTCATTCAATGCTTGGCTTTGCCCAATCAAAGACCGTGTCACGAGATACGTTTACGTTGATTTCCTCAAAGCAGCAAAAAGTAGCCGGGCCGGTGCACGACACACCACGCCAAGTCCCAACATCATCAACCGCATAAAACGACACGCGAATTCATGTCATCTATGCTTTCGAACTGCCCACCCGGAAATCAAAAGTTTGAGCCGTTTCAAAGATCCCAATCGAAACTCCCCCCCGCCATTTGCTGCTCTGCCTCTACATGCATTTGCCCCATCGAGTCATGACGAAATGATGAAGAATGCGACGAGGGAAACGAATTTAGCAAAAATTGATATCGAAATGTTGAAATTTGGAGCTATAAAGAAAAAAATAGTACAAAGAGAATCCTGTGACTTCCCTAAAGACATCCTAGCATGACTGCCCCTACCGCTACCTGCCGTCGTCGATCCTAGCGATGCCCGAACCGGGCTGGGCATCCGGTCCGGTTCGACCCCAATTCCTACCAGTTCCCGGGGGGGCCCGGGAAGAAACCCCCGACCCGTCAAAAACTGGGCACGGCCCGACCGGGCTCGGGCTGACCCGGCAGCGTCGACTCCTTCTTGTGCCTCATCTCCAGCACCTTGCGGTGGTGGTTTGAGTGCAGCTCGCTGCAAAACGTGGGGCTACACGCGGGCCGGTACTCCGGGTACAGCCGGCCCGACTTGAACCGGACTCCGCACGCGTTGCACAGGGTCTTCGCCCCGTTGGGGCCGGCCCTCCACTGTGGGGTCTTCTGCACGCCGCAGTGGCTGCACCGTCTCGCCGGCCCGGCCGTCTCCGAAGCAGCAGCGGCGGCGGGCTTCTTGTGCTTCTTCATCGGCGGCTTGGCGTCCCAAGGCTCCGGTTCGGCCGGCTCGAGGCTGCGGCTCCGGTTCAGGTGCACAAACCAGGGGCTCGCGAGCAGGGGCGACGACGACGCCGTGGTCGAGGACGAAGAGCTCGAGGACGGCTCGGCGAGAGAAGGAACGCCCAGGGACCATACCCGGCCGCCGGTCCGGGGCCGCTTGCTCCGGGCTTTCGAGGGCAGCGGGGTAGTGAACCCGGGTCTGGACGAGCCGGAAGATTCCGATTCCGGTTCGGACCGATCGCCGCCGTTCATGGGGTGGTTCTGGAGCAGGACGGCGGCGGGGAGCGGTTCGGAGAAGTGCGAGAACGAGTCCTCCACGAAATGCGACAGCCACTCGAGGTCCGCCAAATCCTCGGCCTGTAAAAATCGCACCTTTCGGTCAGCCGGAAAAAAAGAACCGATTTTTTCGCTAACGGAGGAGGTTACTCATTACAGTACCGGAAGGTGCGGCACGAGCCCCAAATCGTCCTTCTCTCCGGCCGAGACGGACGCAACGTTCTCCTCGTCGTCGTCGTCGCCGTCGCCGTCGTCGCCGTCGCCGTCGCCGTCGTGGCGGGGTTCCCGCCTCTGCTGCAGCGGCACCTGGTCGCGGCCCGCCTCTTCCACCCTCCCTTGTTCCTCCTGCTCGGCGCAGAAGGCCTCGTCGTTGGAGAAGTCGAAGAGGTCGTCCACGAAGTCGTCGCCGTCGCCGCCGCCGTCGCAGGGGGCGCCGGCGCCGTGGTGGGAATTGAGGGGGAGGAGGTCGTCGGAGAATGAGGCGTGGTGGGGCCTGACAAGCTTCGCGAGCACGGCGTCCTTCCGGAGCCCGGCCATCAGAGCGGCGTCGACGCACTCCATCCCCGGGGCCCCGAAACCCGTCGCGCGAAGGAGACGACAAAGAAAACTCACCCTTCAAAAGAAGAGATAGAGAGAGAGATAGAGAGAGAAGGGAAGGGGAAGGGGGGGGGAGTTCGGTGAAGCATTCAACGGGGGAGGGGGAGGAGGAGGAGGTATTTAAGACGGCCCGTTTCTTTCTCTCTGTCTCTGTCTCTGTCTCTAAGGAATGGGGAATGGGGAATGGGGATTTTCTTTTTGTTATTTCGCCATTTTGGACACGCTCTTGCATGAATCTTTTTGCGCTGTCTTTCTGCATTTACTCCCCAGAATAATTTCTCCCGTTCCGTTACCTATCAAGACAGCAATGGAAGAGAGAGAGGGGGAAGTTTTTTTTTAGGCAAATGAAACGTTCGGTTTTCGACAAGATATATGATTCTGTCCTCCTCTCCCTTTTTCTTTTCTCTCTTTTTTTTTCTCCTTTGAAAAATCACCCCCCTCGCTCTGTTTTCGGAACGCTTTCTGACGTGGGTGGGGGGGTAGAAAAACGAAGAAAAAGGGCAAAAAAGGGGGAGGAAAAAAAGGGAATGAATTTTTTATTTTATTTTTTTTTGGGAAAAAAACGGGGGGGAATTGCCGCCGGATATCTGAGAAGGCTAATCATGCGGGGTTGGTCCGGTCCGGTCCTGTCCGGCCTACCAACATAAAGTTGAGGAAAAAGAAAAAATTGGAAAATTGGAGTGACTTCGTGACTATCTAAAGAAAGGCAAGCAGAGGCCACTTTTTCAACAAAAAAAAAAATTTCGTTTTTTTCATTTTTTTTTCCCAATGCCCTTCGCCTTTTTGCGTTTTTTACACTTCTTCTTTTTTATCCTCTTCTTTTTGTGTGTATGGGGGAAAATCATAGCTTTTGACTAAAATTTCACAAGATAAGGGGGGGGGAGGAGGGAGGGGCCTCCTCATCTCGCATCGATTTGCCGCTCGTTTTGGACGTTGTCCCCCGCTATTCCCGCTCTGCTGTCCTCCTCCTCCTCGATCGTTATTTGTGTTTTTTGTTCTAATTCAAACTTAAGATCGAAAAATTCAAAAAACTCGGTTTCGTCATCTTCTTCTCCTTCTTCTTCCTTTTTTCTCGCTTTTCACCCCCTCGAGAAAAAAGTTCGTCTCATTTTTAGCCTTCGATTTCACCGAATTTCTTTGCATTTCGTCCCTCTAGAGTCCGAGATTTTTGTAGGGATTTGCTTATCTCGCCGGTGGCCATCCCACTCGATGGGAAACTTCGCGGCCACCGCCGCCACCGCTTGCGCACTCGATTTTGGTGGACCTTGTTGATTTTGCAGGTTGGATGAGATATGATACATCCGGACCAAAAGATTTGTCTCGATGATTATGACATTCGGATCTGACCCGACAATGGACCTTCGATCGAATTGGAAACGCAAACGAGAGGATATCTTCTAGCGATATTTAGGATGTTTTCCTCTTAATTTTCGTATCTCTTTCGATTATGTATATCCGAATTGATTTCCTAAGATAGTCATCTACTTTCCATATCTCTTGTTGTTATCTTGCAATTTTCAAGTTGGTTATTAAAACACACGCGGCTAGTGTCATTCAGTTACTGTTTTTAAAGTGAAGCCAGCCGCTTTTGGCTGATATTAAGTGTGGAAATATATTTATTGGGGCTTGAAATCAACTCCGTTACCAACTGAGATTTTATGTGGTCATTGCCAACTTTCCTAAAGGTTTAACCTATTAGATGAATGCGTAAAATATTTATAGATAAACGATTAAGCGACAGTCCTTAATTTACAGTGAGATTAACAGCATGTTCTGAACCGCAAGAAAATAAATAACGAATTTTTATAAGTTGTCGTATGGTCACTTCTTCAAGAATTTATAACTCACGACATGATATTACTCTCACCGTCGCCCAAAATAAATCTATCCCCACAGCTCGACAATGTTAATCTGAGAGCGTCATTCCTGTCTGAGTAAGCGCCATGGTTATCTTATGATGCAAGTTAAGCTTTTCTTTTTTCACGGAGGTATTTTTTAACGACGCATCTTTGCACGATAGCTTTTGCTTAGCAAAGCCCAGTTTATTCCACTTACTGTAGCCACACTAGTCGTATCAGTTGCGTTTGTTTAGTTATCATTTTAATAGCAAAGTCAACCGCAAAAGGACGCATGTTGTTGGCCTCCAATTCTCAACTTTTCACTTCTCGTTTGGAGAAGCTGACAACACCACCGAACTTGTTGCTGTTAGACAATCAACATATTGAAATCTCGTCATCAATGGAAGGTTGAAGCCACCACACACACCCTACGCACAGCCGCACCACCGATCCACCATGCTCGATGCTATGCGGTGCTAGTTTTGACCATTTATGCTGTCTAATTTCCTGGCGATCGGAGATTTCGTTTCGACTCACCTTAAGTTTGATTTTTCATATCCTTTTTGATTGTACATATATGAGTTGATTTCCTTAGACAGTCAATCATCTAATAAAACCTATAAATTCATGTACTCTTTTCTATATACATATCGAAGTATACGGAAATTTCTCAAATATGTTTTCCGCATTAATCTCAACTATACAGATATTACGACCAAAAGTAAGGAGAATGTGTGGTTTAACGTATAAATATTCTATCAAGAAAGAACACGACAATATGATAGAAAATCAAAGATAATTATTGGAACAAGGTAGCTACATGGCCATGAAAGATTCACGATCAATTCAAGTGTAGCGACTCCCAATGTTCTTTCTCGTGTTTTTTTTCTAAGTGCGAAAGTTCTATTTTTGAAAAACGAACGACGCGTTGATTTTTTTAAATGAATCATTCGGTATTGATCAAATTCTATAATCAGAGCTCAAATATTCTCCATAATTTTTTACGCAATGCAAATAATAGTCGCTAATCGACATAACTCAAGACTCTTAAGCCTCGACATCGGTTTAAACCTCAAAAAAATTCGAAGTGACAACAATGGAATCAACATAGAAAGTTCGGGGGAAAATTGTCAAATCAGTCCTAAACCTATTGTACGGCGGCCAATTCAGTCCTAAAACCTTTTAATTTTGTCAATTCAGTCCTAAACCTTTCTAATTCTTGCCAATTCAGTCCTTCCGGCCGGCGTTGACGTGGCAATTTTTGGGTATTTTTTTTAATTTTTTAATCTTTTTTTTCTTTTTCTTTTTCTTTTTTTCTGATTTCTTCCTCTGGCCAGTCCGGCGACCGGCGGCCGGCCAGAGGGGAGGGCCGGCGAGGTCAACCTCGCCGGCCTCGTCTTTGCTGAGGCGAGGCCGACCTCGCCGGCCCTCCCCTCTGGCCGGCCGCCGATCGCC